>NC_040911.2:80391981-81591981 GCF_004126475.2 Phyllostomus discolor | reverse complement strand
CGGCCGCTCTCGGCCGGAGAAATGGGCGCCGGGCGGCCGCTCTGCTGGGCATGTGGGCCCCGGGCGACCTGGGGGCCGGGAGCTCTTGGAGCTCGGAGAGCGCTCTGGGCTGAGTCAGGGGCCCCGCGGGCGAGGGGCACGGGGAGGCCACCGCGCAGTGAAGTCCTCCAGGTGTAATTTCAATAGAGGGCTGCAGTTTGGGGACTCCAGGCTGAATGGGGAGTTCCGGGAAGAGAGGCGCAGTGTGGCACACCTGGCAGGATCAACAGCTCGTGTGTGCAAAGGTGTGAAGGAGCAGGATCCCAGCGTGCGTGTGTGAGTGTGAGTGAGTGTGTGTGTGACAGCACCCAGGACGAACGGGCCGTCGGGTGTGTTGAACTCAGGGCAACAAGGCAGACTTCGTAGTTCGCACTGACTGTGTGGGTGCCCGCACACCAGCCAGTTCAGTCCATTTCCTCCAGTCGGCATAAAGCCCCGAGAAGAAGGAAGAATTCTTTCATCCCATTTGCAGACAGGAGACTCAGGGACAGTCGGGTGGAGGGACTTGCCCAGGACACGCAGGGAATGAACAGCAGGGCAGGGATCCCAACAAGCCCCAGAGTCAGAGCCCTTCCCCGCCCACCCCCTCTGCCCACGCCCACTGCCCCTCCCTGAGGGCATTTGTAACCCACTAGGCTTCAGGATTAGGGGCTGATGGTCCCGGCCTGGTTCCACGTTCTGGGGCGTCACCCTGGGCCTTCCTTGCCCCCTCCTGGCACCTTCCCCATGACAGAGTATCTCTCCTCGGGACAACCGACAGGCCAAAATGGGCCCCCTCCTCCGGGCCTGTGGGAGGAGAACCGGGCCCAGGGTCTCCACACCCACCCTCTCCAGTCTGGGAGAGAACCTGGCTGTGCGTCCCAGGTGCGGGGCCCCCTGAGGTTCACCCCCAGGGCCGGGTGAGCTCACAGACCCCTGCCAAAAGGGGGTTCTGTTTCTGTTGGCGAGGGAGAGGGAGGAGCGGCTGCCACTTCAGCAGCCAGTGTTTGTCTCAGGCCCCAGGCCGGCGAGGCTTGTAGATCCCACAGACAACTCTACGTGGGAGGACCTGTGGCACACAGCAGCAGATCGGTGGCCCGTCCAGGCTCGCTCAGCCTGGCAGTAACAGAGCTATGGGGCCAGGAACTCACAGTCTCTAGTTCCTGCTACCTCCGTGCCCCCAGCCTTCACCTGGTTTCCCAGATCTTTGGCCTGAGACACACACCTGGTCTCAGCTCCTGCAGAGGCACCTCCAGAGCCTGGGCTCTCCTCCGCTTCTGTGTCCTAGACTGATCACAGCACTTCCTTGTCCCAAACTGTCCCGACTCCCCGCTGCCCTCTGGACCAGGCCCAGGCATTTCAGCATGTCCAAGGGGTCTGCTTGTCTGGGCTGCCGACCCCCACTCCTGTCCATTTCCCCATGATTATTACAGCCATATAGGTGTCCCCAAGCCCCAAACTTATTTTCCTGGCCAGTGACACAGGGCTTCTCTTTTGATATCTTTTGATTTTTCAAAGCAATGACCTTTGATTTTATTGAAGCCCCACAGTTTGTTTCATCAGTTTATGCCCTTGTCTTTGCTACGTCACTTTATCTGCTTTCTTTGACTTGACGCTGTACTTCTTCGACTTCTCGAGTCTCATGCTTGACTCATAAATTTTCAATCTTTCTTCTTTTTAAATATGTATATTTTATCTTTCTCCTTTTAAAAATATTTTATTTATTTACTTCTAGAGAAAGGGGAAGGGATGGAGAAAGAGAAGGAGAGAAACATCAGTGTGAGATAGGTACTTGATCAGCTGCCTCTCACACATCCCCAACCGGGGTTGGGGGGTCCTGGTCTGCAACCCAGGCATGTGCCCTGACCAGGAATCGAACTGGTGACCTTTCGGTTCACAGGCTGGCTCTCAATCCACTGAGCCACACCAGCCAGGGCCTCTTTTTAAAATATGTATATTTTAAGGCTATAAAACTTTCTTTGTTTCGACAGTTTTGATTTGTATTCCCCTCATTGTCATTTGGTTCTAAACATTTTGTGATGTCCATAGTGATTTATCATTTTCCCATTTAATTGTTTAAATGAATGCTGGGTTTTTGCTTTGTTTTGCTGTTTTTATTCACCATATGCATGAGTGTTATTTTATTACTGATCTTTAATATTTTTGTAGCTAGAAAATGTGGTCCGTGCTCTATTGGTTCTTTGGAAGTGCTGAGATTCGCACTGCAGCTACGTGGGCAGTCCTGTTTGGTGATTTCACGTGTGTGGTGGTGTCACATCAGTCCTGGAGACATAATTGCGTTATTCAAGAACTAGCTGATGAAGTGCACACCTTCTCTGCCTCTCACTGCGGGCGTGGGCTTCTCTGCCACTTTGAAGGTATGTTGCTTGGTGCATACAGGTTTCTGATTGTTATGTGCTCTTGATGGGTGATTCTAGTTATCATCAAATAAACTCTCTCTTTATGCTTAATATTTTTGCCTTAAATCTACTTAGCTAATATTAATATTGCTGCATTTATTCCCTTTTAAAAAATCTTTTGTTATTCACCTTTCAGTGTCTCTGTGCTTTATTTATGTCTCTGTTGAAACAGTACATGGTGCCCTCTGACTGGTGTGGCTCAGTTGGTTGGACATTCACCCCACAAAGCAAAGGTTGGTAGTTTGATTCCCGGTCAGGACACATGCCTGGGTTGCAGGTTCCCTGGTCAGTTGGGGCATGTACGAGAGGCAACCGATGAATGTTTCTATCTCACATCAGTGTTTCTCTCCTCTCTCCCTCTCTTTGCCTCTCTCTAAGAATAAGTAAATAAAATCTAGAAAGAAAAAAAAAGAAAGAAAGAAAGAAAGGAAGGAAGGAAGGAAGGAAGGAAGGAAGGAAGGAAGGAAGGAAGAAAGGAAGAAAGAAAAAGAAAGAAAGAAAGAAAGAAAGAAAGAAAGAAAGAAAGAAGAAAGAAGAAAGAAGAAAAAGAAAGAAAGAAAGAAAGAAAGAAGGGAGGAGGGAGAGAAGAAGGAAAAGGAAAGAAAGAAGAAAGAAAGAAAGAAAAAGAAGAAAGAAAAGAAGAAGAAAGGAAGAAGAGAACGAAAGAAAGAAACTGTACATGGCAGGATCTAATTTTGTTTATCTGACCTGAGTGTCCTGTTTTAACGAGACAAGCTCACTGTTTCTGTCTGTTGATGGTCGATGATCTGCTTGGACTCGTCTGCACAGATCCAGCCTCCGTGTCTCTAGTGACTCCAGTGCCCTCACTTCCTTGTCCTGCTTTCCTGTCTCCTAGTAAATTACCTTCAAATTTACCTCAGCAGTTTAACCAAATAATATCTGAGGTAAATTTATATGTCTGTCCTCCTCCAGAGCAAGATGAATTCCTTATAAAGTTTTAACACGGAATTCCTTCACTTTCATCATCTTTTATACTGTTGTTAATATTTTAGGTCCACCTTGTTTTTAAGACCCCTCACTGCTCATTACTATTAAAGCTCTACACACCTTCCCTTTGACAACTAGATATTCTGTATCTCCTGATGGAGGAAAGAAAAACATCCCCACCACCCCCACCCGAGATCAGCAGAGCATATGAAGCCCAGGGACTGTGCTGATTTCTCCAATGGGAAGCCTGTATTTGGAAGCGGTATCTGTAGATGCCTCCAGGTTCAATTTAGAAACATCCTCTCTAAAGATGTTTTTTTGTTGTGCAGAAACAAATAGCTGCCCAGTTTATTAATGCCTGAGAACTGCATTTCCAGTCACCCAGGCCTTGCGTGTAAATAACGACGCACACAGTGAGCACATCCAGCTGATGATAAATACGTCTTTTTCCCCTACCCCCACTCCACCAAGTGGTAAAAATGATCATCATTAAAATACAAAAATGTTAAAGAAGCAAATGGCTTGTAACTTTGTAAGTACTTAAAATACGGTGTATCTTTTTTTCTCATGAGTATTCTGTACTATAACCATTGCTTCTATAGTTTAATTAAAACATTTTCAGCCCTAGTGTGGCTCAGTGAATTGGGCTCCAGCCTGCGAACCAAAGGGTCACTGGTTCGCTTCCCAGTCAGGGCACATGCCTGGGTTGTGGGCCAGATCCCCAGTAGGGGGTGCACAAGAGGCAACCACATATTATAATGTTTCTCTCCCTCTCTTTTTCCCTCCATTCTGCTCTATCTGAAAATAAATAAATAAAATCTTAGGGGGAAAAAACATTTTCTTGGTGTTAGTTTTTCTCAGAAAACAAAAAGAGAAAAATCCTCTCGTTTTCCAAGACCTATCCATCTTCTGCACCAAGGAGGGAAAATGTACAGAGAGGATGTTCAATAGCTGACATCCATAGCATGCTGACAGTGCGTTCTCAGCACATACACTGTAAGTCATGTAGCAATGTCATGAGATGTGTTTACCACCATTTTATTGATGTGGAAACTGAGGCACAAAGGGGTTAAGCAAATTTCCCAAAGAGCCATAGGTAGCAAAGGGCTGGAGCAGGACCCCGACCTAGCACCCTAGTGTCAGGGCAGCCCAGAAGGGGGTCGCTGCCCCTGTGTCTTCCCAGGCTCTGATGGGTTCCCCAGGCTGTGATTTGTCATTTTCCTGAGACAAGGACACTCCGAGAGTGCCCACCATCATGTGCTAAAAATGGTTAATCCAGTGCCCTAACTTGCTTCATAACAACAGACGGGCAAACTGGGTGAGGGTCAGTACAGGAGAAATGAGACTAGCCACGAGGTAGGAATTGTTGGAACTGGGTGATGGTTAATGAGAGTGTATTCAACTAATCTGTATTTTTGTATATGTGTGAAATGTTCCATAATAGAAAAAGCTTTCTAAAGTATTGGCCTTACCTTTTGTGGCCCCTGGCGGAAAATCTGACCGCATGTTTAGAAGTTGTCAGTCAAGCTAACAAAACATTAAATAAAACATGTTCTCCCCTCCTGCCCTGACAAATGCACGTTCATGACGACCTGAAGCCCAGATTCAGGGCTGGGTTCTCACACTCTTGGGAGTTCTGCAGTAGAACTCGGCAGCTGGGAGGAGCTGGCCTTTCCCTACAGCTTTGTTCTGTCCCAAATTCCAAGGGATGTGGGCATTCCAGGCTGCAGGTTTAGGCTTGACCTGTGCACCTCACACACCACCTCCACTTCCCACTGTAAAGGCACTTTCGCACACTGAGGTGTGGTCCAGCTTGGGCACAAACCTAGGGGAGAGGGCTCTTCCAGCTGCAGAAACAGTCATGGGAAAGTTAGGCGAGGTGCTCCGTGACACAGCCCACAGGCTACAGGTTCTGGGCGGGCTATCGTCTGGCCTCACCCCAAGGAGGGCCAGAGCAGGCCCTCTAAGACAGGGGAGCAGGGCCCGTCTTGCCTGGGTCTTAGGCATTACTGGTCCTTGAGTCTTCCAGCGCCGGGCCCTCGGAGGCACGTGGCTGCAGCGACTCAGCTGCTTCATTCCCACCCGCCACAGACACGGGTCCAAACCAGAAGACGAACATGAGTTTCACTGCTTCCCAGCCCCTCCTGGACGATCCTACACGCCCCCCATGTACTTGAGAGCCTGTTATCAGCCCCCTGCTCCTGGTTCTGTGCCCCGTGCTGGAAAATCTGAGCAGGAGAAATTTAGTAGAAGACCGCTGAGAGCCCGCAAGGGAAGGG
This sequence comes from Phyllostomus discolor, assembly GCF_004126475.2. NCBI lineage: Eukaryota > Metazoa > Chordata > Mammalia > Chiroptera > Phyllostomidae > Phyllostomus > Phyllostomus discolor. Next base: position 81,586,316 of record NC_040911.2, on the reverse strand, counting down.
AAGGCTAGAGAACAGGCTGGAAACTGTGGTTCTGGAGGGCCGCGGAACAGGACCCCATGAAGTTTCACGGGAAGGGTGTGTCAGACCCCCCGGAGCAGTGCCTGAGATCCGGCCTCCTGCACCCTCGATTCATGAGGGAGGCTCTCAGGAGTGAGGGAGCTGGACGGATGGGGAAGAAGCCAGGTAAAGATGGGGTTTCAGCTGGACTCTAGCCTCAGCCTGAGCCCACAGGGCTCCGCAGTGTGAGTGGCACCACAGAGTCACCTTACCGAGAGGCGAGAAGGTTAATTCATACGTGTATGTATATATTTGCGTATTACTCAGTCACTGATCAAAGAGGTTGGGGAAAGGGAGCCCCCAGGCATTTTCTTGGTGAGGTGGCTCCCATAAGCTGAGGGCAAGTCTCCAGCGACAGGCTAGCTATAAGCCATTAGCAGCCAGTACCCACGGCATCTGGGGCACAACGGGCAGAATCGAGAGCGTCCATCTGGGGATGGCTTCCAGTGCCATCGGCCTCGTCCCTGTGTCCAGACTCCCAGTCCAAGGGGGGCTGTCTATTTGGCTTAGCTGGGCTCACGTGCCACCCGCCAAGCATCCGAACAAAGCTCCCTCAGACTGTAGCCAGTGGAGAAATGGCAGTGCGTTAAAAGAAAGTCAGGGTGATATTTTAAGGGGACAATGGGCGCGGTGGAGCTAAGTGCCCCCCGAAAAAACCCTCCATGATATTTCTGAAATCAGAACCAGAGTCCCATTTTCTTCCTGCAGGTCGATGTGGCTGACCCAGAACTGACTTATTTATGCTCCCCTGTCCCTCTGCCCTAGGAATTGGATTTTCTCTCGTCACTGTGTCCCCAGGACCCTGCAATGGGCCCCGCACTGGGTCTTCGGTAAAGGAGTCAGCACGCTGGCTAGCTCCCATGGGCCTCGGTCTCTTGGCCGGTAGTGACTGCCTGCAGCCAGACGTTTCTCAGGACACAAAAGTATCAGCCCAGAAACACTTCCAGGCCCCCTCCCCGTCTCTGCTAAGAGGATTCTGGCTTCGCCCTCCCTGTCGAGGCCCCTCTGTAGGAGTCATTGAGGATTTGACGGTGTTCTAGTTACTACTTGCTGGGTGACAAACAACTTCAAAACGCGGCTCTCAGAACAACCACCGGCTCATTATGATTCTGAAGGTCAGGAGTCCGAACAGGGCACGGCAAGGATCCCTTTTCTCTGCTCCACAATGTCTGGGGCCTCTGCGGGTAAGAGTGAACAGCCAGGGGCTGGAATCATCTGGAGACTTCTCACTCACACGCCCGGGCACCTGGGCTGGGATGACCCGAAAGCTGGGCTCAGCTGGGACTACCGTCGAGAGCTCCTGCCCACCCGTGGCCTCTCTGTGTGGCTTTTCGCAGTTTGGTGGGGTGGCTGGACTTCTTGCGAGTTCCAGGAAATGAGTCAGAAGTCACGTGGCATTCTATGACAGCCTCAGAAATCACATAGTGTCACTGCTACCACCCTCCACGTGTCTAAGCCGCCACAAACGAGCCCATCCAGAGTCCAGAGAGGGAACAGAGAGCCCTTTTGGATGGGATGACAGTCAAATAACTGGCAACTGATTCTTTAATAGTCACAGTGGTATGAAGTCAGAAGGAAAGACTAAGTCTGGGGACAGGTTTTTCCAAGGAGCTCTGCAAGAGGTGCGGGAGAGCTGCAGGAAAGTCAGGAGTAGATGGGAGGACAGAAGGGGAATTTTAAGAAGTGTCGCCAAGTGACACCGCAGTGTGACATGGCACGTTGGTTCCTGCCTCTGTCTTTCTTTTGCTCCAAATCACTCAGACTGAACTGCACGGTTTTGTACAGATCAAACTCCACAGTTGCAGGCAGGCTGCGCCCCAGCCGGCCCCCCGGGTTTTTCAGTGAGGAAACTTTTAAGGTTTGAGGCGCTTTCCATCATTTCCGTCATCTCATTATAGAAGGTCAATTTACCAAGGACACCTCATGCATAAGTGCGTGTCTCAGCATCTCATTTCCCCTGGTGTTCATGCTTCTGGCCCCTCCTCGCTCCCAGGGGCTTGCTCCCCGCAGCCTGATCTCATGCTTTGGGTGGGAAGGAGAGGAAGGCAGGTGAGAGGGGCGCTCTCTGGGGGATCCTGGTTTCTGAGACAGGCTAATTACAGGCTTCCTGATTAATGAGCCATGGAGTTGCATTTCATCAGCTGAGTCACAGTGGATGTCTGGGCCCAAGGGGAGGGTATCAGGAATCATGTCCCTGTCTCCCCCACCCTGATTCTCTACCCCCTCTGTTCAAACCCAGCTCTCCCTATTGGTTTAGAGAGTGTTGACAGCACCCCCTCCTCCCTAGTCTTGCCTCTGCTTCCTGATGCCGTCCTGGGACTGTCCCCAGTCTGTCCATCCTTCACATCATCCCACCCCACCAGGACCACACTGGGCTCATTTGGTTACTGTTTCCCAACATCCAACTTTTCTTTCAAACTGAATCTCCCTCAGCCAACCCATCATGCTGCTGGGGTCACTCTCTGCAGTACGGCAGCCACACCTGGTAGGATCCTGGCATCCACTGCCCCTGGCCAGAGCCTGCCCAAGGCCACCGACATGGGGCCCCTCTGTACCTGCTCCCTCCCATACCCTCCTCTTGCAGTAACTGCACACCACGGGTACTTTTCCATTGACATTTCAACCAGGATTAATATCTATTCACATGAAGTTAACTGCTGAACCTTTATTAAGGGAACATCTTTTATATTTGTGCCTAGAGGTGTATATCATTGAATTTTCAAAAGCTTAGTCACGAGTTATTCCATAATTAGATTTTTTGTGCCTCCGGTTCTGGGTTGTATGGTGAGCTTGGACCCCAGTAGACAGGCTCCCGTAGATCATGGGGATGGGTGATCTCCCACAAGCTCAGTGCTGTCGGCGCCCCTGTGCCCTGCACAAGGTCTCAGCTCCACAGAGGGATCCTTACAGGCCCTGTGGTGACAATCTCCAGGCTACCCCTATAGGGGCCACTTAAGACAGCTCTTTGCCAGCCTCTGCTCCTACAGAGCCCCTCAGGAGCTAAGAGCTGATGGCCTTCGAGTCGGTCAGATGAGCTTTTCATGCAGCTGAGACTCAGCTTCTTCCTTCCTCCAAGAGCCGTGAGGATTAAAGGTGATATATATTTCAGCATTTCTGGTCAAGGTGGAGGCGTAGGTAGACAGGCTTCACCTCCTCATGAAACCATGGAGAGAATTATAACTAAACCTCAGAACAAATAACACCCAAAACTGTCAGAAAATTGAACTGTATAGATGTCCAACAACCAAGGATTTAAAGAAGCCACATTCATCCAGATGGGCATTAAGTGTGGAGACACAGGGACGGGCAGAGAGGTGAGGAGACGCACTGTGGCATGGAAAGGCGGCAGTGGCAGAATGGGCAGTCCCACACTCACGTGTGGTGGATAAAACACGGAGGGATACCTAGGGAGCAAGTGATCCAAGCCCTAGGCCAGACCACACAGCCCAGAGTTCCAGCATTGGGAAGATAAATGCCCATAAAATCCAGTGGGGGTTGGGGCAGCAAAAAAACCTGCCAGATTTTCAGGAGACTCTGCTTAATGAGGCTGCACAGTCTTAGAACCCACCCACTCTGGGACTCAGCACCACGGCAGCAGCAGGGAGGCCACCAGTCACATGCAGGGCGTGGGTGAAGTGACTGGACATTGAGAAAGTGCCAGGCAAACCTCCAGAAGCCAGGTAGGCAGCAGCATGGTCCCCTCTCAGACTCCGCCCCGCACACAGAGCCAGAAAGCAGTGAATAGGGTTGCCCTGCCCTGGCTCCACCCCACACAACTTACATGTGCTTTTTCTACAATAGGCTACACTACTAAGACAGGGAGTCAAAGCGGCTCTACCTAATACACAGAAACAAACACAGGGAGGCTGCTAAATTGAGGAGACAAAGAAATATGGCCCAAATGAAAGAACAGAACAAAACCCCAGAAAAAGAACTAAACAAAACCGAGATAACCAACGTTTCCAATGCAGAGTTCAAAACACTGGCAATCAGGATGCTCAAAAAACTCATTGAGTGCAGCAATAACATAAAGGATGAAATGAAGGTTACGCAAAGAGAAATAAAGAAAAATCTACAGGGACCCAACAGTGAAGGGGAGGAAGCTGGGATTCAAATCAATGACTTGGAACATAAGGAAGAAATAAACATTCAACCAGAACAGCAAGAAGAAATAAGAATTCAAAAAAACTAGGACAGTATAAGAAGCTTCTAGGAAATCTCCAAATGTACCAATATCCAAATCTTAGGGATGTCAGATGGAAAAGAGGAAGAGCAAGAAATTGAAAACTTATTTGAAAAAATAATGAAAAAAAACTTCCCTAATTTGGCGAAGAAAATAGACATAAAAGTCCAGGAAGCACTGAGAGTCTCAAACAAGTTGGACCCAAGGAGAACCACATCAAAACACATCATAACCAAAATACCAAAGGTTGCCCTGGCTGGTGTAGCTCAGTGGATTGAGCATGGGCTGTGAACCAAAGAGTTGCTGGTTCAATTCCCAGTCAGGGCATACTCCTGGGTTGCAGGCCAGGCCCCTAGTAGAGGGCATGCACGAGAGGCAACCACACATGGATATTTCTCTCCCTCTTTCTCCCTCCCTTCCCCCTCTCTAAAACTAAATAAATAAAATCTAAAAAAAAATGCTAAAGGTTAAAGAGAGAATCTAAAAGTAGCAAGAGAAAAGAAGACAGTTAACTACAAAGGAGTTCCCATAAGACTATCAGCTGATTTCTCAAAAGAAACCTTGCAGGCAAGAAAGGACTGGTAAGAAGTATTCAAAGTGATGAAAAGCAAGGACCTATAACCCAGATTACTCTACCCAGCAAAGCTATCATTTAGAATGGAAGGGCAGATAAAGTGCTTCCCAGGCAAGGTAAAGCTAAAGGAGTTCATCATTACTCCTTCAGCCATCAAGCCATTATTCATTTAAGAAAAAGAGGAAGATTAAAACTGTGAACATTAAAATGGCAACAAATTTACAACTATTAGCAACTGAATCTAAAAAAACAGACTGCCCTGGTTGGTGTGGCTCAGTGGTTGAGTGCCAGCCTGCAAACCAAAGGGTCGCTGATTCAATTCCCAGTCTAGGGCACATGCCTGGGTTGTGGGCCAGGTCCCCTGTAGGGGAAGTGTGAGAGGCAACCACATATTGATGTTTCTCTCTTTCTCTCTTCCTTCCCCTCTCTAAAAAATAAAAAATAAAATTAAAAACAAAAAACTAAGCAAACAATCAGAACAGGATCAGAATCACAGATACGGAGATCATTTGGTGGGGAAAAGGTGCAGGGATTAAGAAGCATAATTGGTAGGTACAAAATAGATGGGGGGGTGTTGTTAAGAATAGTACAGGAAATGGAGAAAAACAACTTATACACACAATCCTTGGACGTGAACTAAGGGGAAGGACTGATGAAGGGCAGGGGCGTACCAGGCGAAGGGGGGCAAAGACAGAGAAATTGGGACAACGGTAGTAGCATAAATCAATAAACTATATAATTTTTAAAAAAGATAACATTTCACATAGCACACTGGCTGGGACAGCGTGCTCAATACATAAAAACTTAAAAAACCCTTTTGAATGCAAAGGTTTTTTAACACACAGGGATGGTCTTCTAAGTCTCAGTAATCTCCCTGATAATAGAGACAGAGTCACGTGTGTGTGAACCACCTGTTCCCGCACCCACTCTCCGGGCACAGCTGACCTCCCCACGGGGGGCCGACGTGGCTCTTCAGCCCCCAGAGGGCCAGCCCTGGCCGTTTTGGCTGCTGGCTGGTAGGGCCGGAACTGTTCTCTTCACATTCTTGCCAGGGAATCTTTGGGCTAGAATCCTGTAAGTGGGAGGCCGGGGTCAGAGTACGCGCACATGCCGCCTCGCTAGATATTGTCCCAAAGGATGCACCCCCCGCATTCCCAGCAGCATATGACAGCACCTGCTAGTCCGCAGCCTCACCAGCGGACTGTGGCCTGACTTGGGATCTCAGGGTTTTTATTTCATCTTATCATGAGCAAGGCTGAGTGCCTTCTGACCTGTTCAAAAGGCCAAGTGCACTTTGTGCATCTTTTTCATATTAGGGATGTTAACTGCCGCAAAACAATTTACAAATACACTTCCCAGCTAGTAATGTATGTACTTACTTTGCTAATGGTGCCTTTTCCCTATCAACATAGAGGTTTTTGTTTTTAATTTGTACATAGTCTAATTTATATCTTTTACTAGTGTATCTGGATTTTGAAGGAGGGATGTTTTCCTCACTCCTAGGAATTCCCTTATTTTACACTTTCTTCTGGTTCTTAGAGGGTTTCACTCCCCCAGTGACTCCAGCAGCACTTACTGAAAGGCCCACCAGGCCCCTTGCTCATCGCCAGTGCCGCTGGCGTAGCACACTGAGTTTCCATGTGCAGTTGCCCCTGAGTTTTCAACTGTCTCGCTGGTCTGTGTATTCATGAGTTAGTTCTACCCCCAACCCAAACTGTTCTTCATTTTCAGGGTATTCCTCTTTATTTTGGTTTGTTTTGCAAAATGACCTTTATAATTTTTATTTATAATAAAATTTTATTTATAATTTTTATTATAAGGATCATTTTCAAGTACACACCAAAATAACGAAGGGCCCATGTTAAGGGAACTGGCAGGCACCAGAACCCCCCCCCCCCCCACACACACTTTCCCTTATAATACAATATTGGAAAAGATCCAAGTTGTGTGTGTGGTTGTCTCTAGCGCGGTGATGGTGGGTAGCATCATCTTGCTATTGGCAGAAACCGTGATGAAAAAAGATACCAACCGCCAAGGCTGCCTCTTCCTCTCTAACCTCACCCCTGTGCCATCCTGGAGACCTTGTCACCCCTGCGGGCCATGGCACCTCTCTGTGAGAGAGTTACCGTAAGGCAGGCTGGGGTGATGGCCTCTGTCAGCACTCAGGTTCATGAGAGCCAAGGGGACACCAAGGGTTGGTCTCACTAAGTTCCTACTTCAGCCCAGCACTGTCCAACAGAACTATTAATTAATTAATTAATTAATTAATTTAGAGGGGGAGAGAGGAAGGGAGAGAAACATCAGTCAGTTCTCATATGCACCCTGACCGGGGGACGAACCCACAACCCAGGCCTGTGCCCCGACCCACGATCAATCTGGTGACCTTTCGCTTTGGGGAACAACGCCCAACCCACTGAGCCATACCCATGGATGTATCTTATATCTGCGCCGTCCAATAGAATAGCCACTAGCACATGTGGCTGGTATGCATCAGGAACTGAGGTTTTTATTTTAACTAATTTAAATAGTCACATGAGGCCACATAAGGTTACTATGTGGAATAGCACACCTTTAGCTAATTCCCAACCCAGCCATTCCCCTTCCTAGACCTGGGAGAGCAGGCTGAGGAGAGGGCTGGGCAGGAAGCTGAGAGAGGGCATAGGGGCCAGCTCTGCAGGAGGGGGCCAGCTTGAGGCAGCCCCACCCCACCCGGGGGCCCTCACAATGGCTGCCAGCCCAGCATCACAATACCGCAGGCAGGAGGTGAGCAGGGCCTGGCAGGCCGTTTCCTCCAGGGGCAGGTCTCTTTGTCTGCAGACCTACTTACGGCAACCCAGGTGGTAGAGGGCTGGTTCCTCGGGTGTGAGAAAGCACCTAGCAGCTGAGCAGCCTCAAGGTGGAGACCCACAGGAGGAAGCAGGGAAGGCATGGGGGCAGCCCACCATCCCCAGGGCCCAGGTGCGGTAGGGCCCTGCTGCCTGACTGCCAGGAGGCGGAATACTCTGTGAGCACCGAGCAGCTGCTCATCTTCTTCCTGGCAACTTGGTTCCTCTACGTCTTCTACCTCCAGGACTTCTTCTGAGCCGCTCGCCCACCCTCCCTCCCGCCTGCCCCAGGCTGGAGAGCGACAGCAGAGTGCATGAGTGAGTGCGGCCCAGCCCCTGCTAATGAGGACAGACAGTGGTCAAGGACTGGGGTCTTTGCCCACCAGAGAGGGTGGTTAGGACACAGACAAGGTCTCCCCCCCCCCCCCCGCACCTTGGAGATGAGCACCAGGGCCCTGCCTCCCAAAGCCTCGGGTGCCACAGCCAGCCTCCTGCTCGTGGAGGGCCCAGGGCTGCATGCCCCAAACAGGCTTTGTGCCGAGTAAACGACGCAGGACAGGGGAAGAGACAGGTGTCCCACAAACCTGTGGTGGGGCGAGGGAGCAGCGCCCCCTTGACTACATCAAGGCTGTAGTCCTGAGTCTCCGTCAGTGGAATCTGAGTATCCACTGCTTTGTGCCTGGCTCCGGGCTCCAGTGAGAAATAAACTGTCTCTGAACCTCACTGGCACCAAGAGAAAGGTCATTCCCATTTTCTAGGGGAGAGAAACTGAGCCCAGCAGCGCTCGGCATGTTTCCGGCAAGGGCGGTGCCAACAACCACTTCCTTCTGGGGGCCGTTTTACAATGAGCTAAGGAAGGATGGATCTCCAAGGAAACAGCTGTGGCTCCACCTGGTCAGAGAGCAGGCACTGTCCACTCTGGTGGCTCTCATGTCTGGTTTCCCATGAACACACCTAGGAAGCAGGAACCTATTCGAAATGCAGATCACCAGGCCCCCCACAGGAGAGGAGGCAGCTCCGCCCTCATCTGGGCATGCTTTATGCTGACCCCATGCTGGTGGCTCCTCTGGCTCCCAGGGGTGGGGCGAACAGGACAGCCCCCAGAGGGAAGGGCTCCCTGAGGCCATGGACCTGCTGGGGGACCAGGCTGTCACCCTGATGCCATGACAGGATGAAGCTAGGAATCCTCCCCACCCCACCCGTGATTCTTCTACAAATGCTGGGCTTTTCCTAGAACATATAAGCATGCAGGGAGGTTCAGGTAAGAATCTGGAATGCCTCAGACATCTAAAGCCAAGGGCACATGGGAGCCTCATCAGCCGAGAGGAAAGCGCCCCAGTGCAGACCGCTAAGTCTCCTGTGAGGCTGCATCAAAGGGAAGCGCCACCCAGAGGCAGAGGGAAGGGCGCAGCCACCTTTGGGACTTCCACATCCCCTAGGGACTCTTTAAAACACAGATTCCTGAACCCCAGCCCCCAATCTCTAAACTCTTGGGTGTGGACTGCAGTCCAAGAAGGTGAATTTTTAATAATTCAGGGTAAGAACTGCAGTTCCCTCTGCCCTGTGTGGGGAGAGAGAACACCAGCTTCCATCCTGAGGGACCTCCCCGGCGCAAGGCAGCAGGCCTGTGGGGGAGGGAGAGCAGGCAGCTTAGAGCCCTGGGGAGCCAGAGGGTCCCCCAGCCTGTCCGCAGGGGCCTGTGATGGAATCTCAGAGATAAAATATGAAGCCTCTCTGGGCGCTCTTTCCCCGACATGCTCAGAAGGTAAGAGGGAAAAGCATGGTGTAGTTTTTCATTAATGTTCTTCTAGTGATTAGAATCCATTCCACACAGTAAACAATTGTGAGAACACATTATTTTCCCTCTGGGACTCCATAAAACTAAATTTTGAATGAAAAAAAAATGCAGCTTACAAACAAGCAGTTCTCCTGAAATGGGCCCCAGGCAGAAAAGGCCTGCGCTGCCAGCCAAGGACGGTGCCTTCCTGAGCCCCCACTCTCCCACCCCCACGCACACCCTCCTGCAGACCCTGACACAGCACATCTGACCCGAGGTCCAGCCTGATGGGGCTGCAGTGACTGCTGACGGCTGCCCTGCGACAGTCCCACTTTGAATGTGTGCAGGTGGGGGACAGGAGTATGACGACACACAGAGGCAATCCACCAGGAGGAGTCCACAGCAGACGTCAACCATCGCTTTATTAAGGCTCGCCAGCCAGGTCTTAGTCATTCGCTGCGCAGACCCCCGCCAGGGCCCCCTGGGGCAACACTGAAGGCAGAGGCTCTCTCTCAGACCCGGAGCCGCAGTCCACTGTGCTCCACACACACACCCTGCAGACTTGGGGTGCAGGATTATGCGGGTAACTTGGGGGCCCTCAGCAGGGTGGGGCTGGCTCTGGCAGGCCTGGGGTGGGGTGGCAGGGAGGGACAGGAGGGCAGGGACATCTCCCCCATCCCTCCTGGCCCAAACTATGGCTTTGTGATCCTGTTGCCACTTGAGCCGGAGTGGAGTGCCCCTCCCTCACCCTCACTCCCGGCTGTGCTGCACTGTGGGAGGCAATAAAGGCAAAGCCCTTGGGAAAGAAGAGGTCCCTCCGTGGCTGGGACCTGGCCAGAACTCAGGGGGCTAGGACCCCCACTTCTGCTCCTCCCAACAACGGGTCTCCTCAGGTCCAGGCCCAGTCCCTCAGAGGTGGACCCGCAGCACATCCTGGCTGGCGAACGGCTGCTGGCAGGCTGCGCACGCCACGGGCAGGCAGTGCTGCTTCTCACCCAGGCAGGGCCGGCAGAGGAGGTGGCCACAGGGAAGCTGGTACACAGGCTCCTTTCGGAAGTAGGAAGAAAAGACTCGTTTGCAGGAGGCACACTCGGGGCCCAGGACGCTCCCAGGCTGCTCTGGTAAATCAGGGAGGAAAGCAAAGAGCCCAGAGTTAGGGAGAGCTGCCCCTGTCCAGGCTCCGTCCTGGAGGCAGGGCTCACGCTTGGAGTGGGACAGAAGCTGCCCCACCCTCCACCCTGCCTCAGCTGGGCTGCATCCCTCCCCAGGCCGCCTCTGGCCGAGCTGGGAGCAGAGGTACCAGGGAGCCTGGAAACCTGAAAGGCCTCCTCTCCATCATCAAATCTCAGTGCTCCCATGACTGCTCAGAAACAGCTGGTTCCTGAAGGCAGATGGAGAGCACTGGGCCCTTCCTCCCAGTCTCTCAACAAGAGGTACTTTCCTCTGGGACAGGCTCCCAAGGCCAGAGCAAGGCACAGGCTCACCCTGGCGACCCTGATAAATTATAAGAAAGGTGCAATGCGACAAGAAAAGGAAGAGTGGAAAATGGCCTGGTGTATAAGGAGGGGGGGGCAAGGGTATAGGGCGGTCACTGGGGGCAGGGCTGAGGCCTGGCTGAGCAGACCTGCAGCAGAGCCTGGGCCTGCTTCTCTTTAGCCCTGCAGCCCAGCAGCTCCCCTCCCCAGCTGTCAGTCCCCTTCCTGGGCTGCCAGCTCCCTCTCTGCCCACACTTCCCAAAGGGCCTCCTGAATGAGGGCCACGGTGGGCAGGTCCGGCCCCCTCCCAAGCTGCACCTGCTCTTCCTTCTCTGGGGGCCCTTGCCTAATGAGGCTGCTTTTCCTCTTCCAATCCACACCCCTCTGGAGAGGGCAAGGATGGCTTCCTGGGGAAGAGCCGTAAGAATGAAAGGGAGCCAGCCATGCAAAGAGTGAAAGGGGCAGCAAGCACAAAGAATGGCTGGCCCATTAAAGAAGAAAGATGCAGAGGTGTGACATGTGACAGTGTGGCTCCAGACGAGATGGCAGAGGAGGGAGGGCAGGGCTGGAGCTGCAGGACCTCACAGGCAACAGGAGTTTAGCTTTTATTCCAAGTGCAATGGGATGCAACGGGGCAATTCCAAGAAGTAGAGGACCATGACCTAGCTTACAGTAAGGTCGCTGGCTCCTGTGAGGATGAGGACCACGGTAAGGAAAGTGTGGCCGTTAGGGAACAGCAGGGGCCGCTATAGGAGTCTGGGGAACGCAGAAGGAAGGGCAGTGGAGCGGAGGACCTCTCTGAGGTCTGTGCTGGCAGAGTAGGAACAAGATGTGATGACGAACAGAACGTTAATGTGAGGACACTGGAGGAAAACTAAGGATGACCTGCCTGCTAGAGGCCCGACCGAACAGAAGAAGATCCTGCTCTTACCCTCAGTGGTGTGATGGGGGTGGGGGGTGGGGCTGGGCCTATGCACCAGTTCTGAGTTAGAGAGTTCACTCTGGATACCCATGAGCTTTCCACACAGAGGTGCCAGGCAGCTGTCAGGGAGGTGGGGGTCTGAGTTCCGAGAAGTGGGAGCTACAGGTAGACACGGGCAGTCACTGGCCAGGTGAACTCTCATTTTGGGTGACAACGGGGACAGAGAGAAGAAGGTCCAGGACCATAGTATGAGAGAGTAGAGGTGGCAAAGGAAATTGCTGAGGGACCACTGAAAATGGGGAGAGAAAGAGTGTAACACCTGGAAGGCCAAGAGAGAAGGTGTTTCAGGAAGGAGGGGCTGGTCAGTCAGGTCAGAGCCCCCATGACCACCGTATTTATGGTCATGAAAATCGCTGGTCACTTAGACAAGTTCTTGGGAACGGCCAGGATGGAGACAGAGACAAAGAGGTGGGGACGGAGAAGAAGAGATGCCTGCGCCCCAGACCAGAGTGGGGCCCGGCTCTGCAGAGGCGGGAGAAGCAGCGTGTGCCTTATCGTTAGCTCCGCCAGGCCCCATCCCGGCGAGGATGCCCCAGCTTTCCAGTTGGGTCCTCTCCCTTTGCATCCCAGTCGCTTCCATCATCCAGCGTGCTCCCAAGTTCATTTTAGGAAAACACTGGCTCAGTAAGCTACCACTGTTCTTCTCTAAGCCTAAGAAAATGTTAACAGGAAGAGATGAAGATGACATACTCAACTCAAACTTCACACATACATAAAGGGCCCCAGATGTCAGATGGGAGACAGACTAGATGAGAAAAATAAACTACAGAGGAAAAACAAAAGTCCTCAGGACGGAACAATTAACAGTAGATCTTATCCAAAAAAAAAAATCCCAAAAACCCACAGTAGGGGAACCAAGCCCTAAGTCTACAGAATTACTAAATAAAGCCTTTCTTCCGAAGACAGACTTCACAGGCAGCCTCTCTGCTCCCCCTGAAAAAGGAGAGAGACTGGTCCCCCCCCCAGGCCTGGGTGTTGGAGCCAAGCAGCTGGGCATGAAGGTCCGGAGAGCCCCAGAGGATGGCCCAGCGTCCCACTCAAGGGCTCCAAGGAGGTGGGCAGGACCCACTTTACCTGACCCTGTGACTGCCTGCCAGGAAGCACTGGTCTCTCTTATGCCCTCTTGCTGCAGCTGTCCCCTGGTCAGTCGCGCTGTGAAGGAGGGCAAGGAGCCAAGGGTTGATGTCAAGGCAATTTCCAAGCTTTGTGACAGCTTCTGCTCATGGGACACCGGACCTGTCAAGAGATGCATGGACAATATCCAGAGAGAAGTTTGACAAAAGAAAAGACCACAAAGGCCAAGGAGGAATACAAAAACAGCACTTCCAACTTTAAATAAACACAAATGTAAAGAAAGTCCCCGTCAATATCTACTAGTGTGGACTGTGATGACAGGATACCAGAGTTAAAGGCTGGGGACCCTGGCAGTTGCTACCCATTCCACACGGCTTTCTGGGCTCTGTGCTAGCTCTCCTCTTCCTGGGAACTGCTGGGAACGCAGGGGCCACCTTGTGGCTCAACTGAGGAACTGCATCCTACTTTCTAAAGGCCTCCCTGCAGGCCAAGGAAATGCCTCTACAGGCAAACATCTAGCCCTGGGCCTGCTCCCTGCCCCCATTCCCTCCCCAGCAGCCTTAGAAGGATCTTTCCATCTCCTCCCTCCTGGAGACCCCACCACTGGGCAGGGCCCATGGCCTACACTCTCTAGGCATTTGTGTCCTCTACTGTTGGGTAAAGCAAAGCAGTTATTACTGAGTGGAACAAGCACTCTGCCCACTTCACTTTGGAGGGTCCACAGAAAGCCAAACAATGGGCTCAGGCTGAAGGCAATGGGGGAGGGAGACAGCTGCCCAAGGAAGGGCCCAGAGACCCACCTGGTTCACAAACATGCCTGTGGTGGGGGGTGGGGTGTTTTCTACAGTCTATAGGGCACAGGACATCAGCTTGGACCCTTGAAGGACCCCTGCTCAGCATGCTCCTGTGTCACCACCATACCTATCAAGGCCAACACCAACGAAAACCTCTCCAGACATCCAGGTCTAAACTACCTTCCTCCTGGTCTCACCCATCATACCTCAGATGCTTCCAGGAGTCTCTGGGGGTCATGTTAACTATAATTTACACTCAAAACCTGAGAAGGCACAGATGTAACCTTTTTTAAAAAAACATATTTATTTTTAGCCCTGGCTGGTGTGGCTCAGTGGTTGAGTGCCGGCCTGCAAACCAAAGGGTCACCAGTTTGATTCCCAGTCAGGGCACATGCCTCGGTTGCCGGCCAGGTCCCCAGTAGGGGGTGCATGAAGGGCAACCACACATTGATGTTTCTCTTCCTCTCTTTCTCCCTCCCTTCCCCTCTCTCTAAAAATAAATAAAATCTTTTTTTTTATTTTTTTTTAAGATTTTATTTATTTTTTTTTTAGAGAGGGGAGGCAGGGAGGGGGAGAGAGAGAGAGAGAGAGAGAGAGAGAGAGAGAGAGAGGGAGAGAGAGAAACAGAAACATCAATGTGTGGTTGCTGGGGGTTATGGCCTGTAACCCAGGAATGTACCCTGGCTGGGAATCGAACCTGGGACACTTTGGTTCCCAGCCCACGCTCAATCCACTGAGCTACGCCAGCCAGGGCTAAAATAAATAAAGTCTTTAAAAAATTGTTTTAGCTTTAAGTTACACAGTTTACAGGCTAAGTGATAAACGCATGTAGAAAGCTGTGGTTCCAGGAACTGGAATGCATCACCAGACCTACCCTGACTCCAGGAGGCCGGCAAGCAATTCAACCTCTGTGCTCCAGGAAGGCTGCAAGTGATCAAGATGGTCTCTGAGCCACTGTTCTCCAGGGAGAGAACCACCGCTGGTCAGCAGATGAAGGGATGCTAGAAAAATCACTGGACTGCAACTTTTATCTGATCAACCTTTCTCCTTGAATTCCAAACCCCTTACCTACTTTTTTTCTGAATTCCAAACTCCTTACTACTCTCTTCGTTCCCTTATAAAAGAGGATGGCTTGAGACATGTGAAGACAAGTGTTTAGGGTTTAGGACATATAACGCACTGTCTTCTCAGGTCACTGACCATCTGAATGAAGCACCATAACGATGCAATCCTTGTCTCTACTTACTGGTTCTGGCAGTAATGGGTAACGCAAACACTGACTTTTCCAGTTTCAAAGAGCTAGCTCCAAAAGCACCAGGTACTGACAATCACAGGGAGTAATACGAAAAATATAGAGTAAAGGATGCTAAGACTGTTCAATTGTTTCAGAGTTTAGAAAAAGATACTTTCTAATTTGTCTTATCAAGCACATAAACCACCCATACCAAACCTGACCACATATGGTGGGTACACACACTCACACTCCAGTTTAATCCCACTGCTGAGTGTAGAAGCCCTACACAAAACACCAGCAAACAGAATCACGAAGCCCGTTAGGAGAAGCACAACCAAATGGAGTTTACTCCAGGAATGTCATAATGGTTCAACATGAAGAAGTCTATTCACACACTTCCTTACATTAAAAGACCCAAGGATGAAATAAAATAAAATAAAAAAAGACCCAAGGATGAAAAGTCATTTCTGTTGACACTGAGAAGGAATTGGACAAAATTCAACCTCCGATCTGACATAAACACAGTAAAACAGGAAGAAATGGTGCCGAGGCATCTGAAACGCGTCCCGATGAACCCCACCTCCTGATACTTGTGCCCCCGAGTGCCCCTCCCCTTGAGAGTGGGCGGGACTTCAGTGATTTGCTTCCCACAGAACAGAGCAAAGGGGATGGGATGCCATGTCCACGATAGCAGAGGACACAAAGCCGACTTCCGCCTTCTCTGCCCACTCTTGTGCACACAGCTTATCATGCTGTGTGCTGCCTTTGAGAGGCCCACACAGCAAACTGAGTCCAGACTCCGGCCACCAGCCAACAAGAAGTGAAGCCTTCAGTTCAACAATTCAGCAAGAAACTCAATCTTGCAACAACCACGTGGGTGAGCTTGGAAGTGAATCCTTCCCCAATCAAGCACTGAGATGACCACAGCCCCTCAGAAGGGCCTGAAGCAGATGATCCATCCAAGCAACTTGATTCCTGACTAGAGAAGCTATGAGGTAATGAACTCGTGGTGCTTTAAGCCAGTAAGTTTGGGGGTAACTTAAGCTGGCAAAGCATGAAACAAAGGGCGACAGTCAGGCATGGACACGGGGCAGTGGGTTACCTGCTGAGCAGTCCATGTGTGTCAGACCGAGCTCACTGGCAGCTTTCAGTTTCTTAGGGGTATGCTCTGAGGTAGTGGGGGAGACCGGGAGGGTTGTAGAAAAACAGGACGCATTTACGCCAATGCTACTGTCGGGGGCGTGTTCAGCCTGCTCCATCTTCCTTTTCCGGGATGGCAGAGCAATGGAAGAAGGGGTCACTGCCAACGCAGTCTGTGCTCTCCCAAGCAGGTGGCAGCCAGGGATGGAGTGCTGGAGCAGGAAATGGTCGATCCGGGCCTTCAGGGAGGGGTGAGGCAGGGGCTGGGAGTGCGGAGTAAAGGCTACCCCTGTGAAGGGGTCACTGGGCACCCGGCCCCATGTGGCTTCACTGCGGTTACACTTCTCCAACGTGCTCTGGTCGATGACCTTGCCGGAGGGCAGCAGCATGGGGCAAGGCATGATCTCCAGGGTGATGGGATCCAGGAACTCCTCAGGCACATCTGGAATTACCTCAGCCAGCTCTTGCAGGCTGGAGGTAGCCTGCTGGTCCTCAGGCTGGGTCCCAGGGTCACAGTCACTCTCCATGGGCAAGGTCGGAGCTTGCAGAGCCAAGTCCTGAGGGAGGCTCTCTGAGGCAACCAGCAAGACACTGTCTATCACCTCCTGAGAACAGGTTTTGGCTGGCTGACCCCACACTTCCAATCGCTTGATGCAAGGGATACCACTGCCTGTCACGTGGGTGATACAGATCTTGAGATGGGCCACATGGTTAAGGGAAAGAGTCCCTTTGTTCCAGAGCTCCTGGGCCGCCACAGCAGGAGAGGGGAGTGTAGCTTCCA
This sequence comes from Phyllostomus discolor, assembly GCF_004126475.2. Lineage (NCBI taxonomy): Eukaryota > Metazoa > Chordata > Mammalia > Chiroptera > Phyllostomidae > Phyllostomus > Phyllostomus discolor. Next base: position 81,569,420 of record NC_040911.2, on the reverse strand, counting down.
CAGAGGCAAATGGTGGCCTGGCCTTGAAGCCCCTGTGGCTAAACACCACTTGGCTCTGGTTTTTCAACAAGACCTTGCCTACCAAGGTGAACGCCTCCTTGTCAGGGATGGTAGGCTCGGCTGGCCCCAGGGCCCAGCACGCTGGGGTGTTCCAAGACACTCTGCTGGACAAGGCAGACGTGTGTACTTCCAGGCCAGTGACATTCTGGCCTCCCCGAGCTGTGAGGTCGATGTTAACCCTACAGATTTCCACACTGAAGGGGAAGGAAACCGTCACGTGGACTGGCGGCTTAATAAAATACTCTGTCCTAAAACCGCGACTCCTCTTCGTGAGATCATCAGAGATGAGATTCTCTACTTCATAGCCATCGGCCGATATCTAGATTGGATGACAAATGTAAGATAAACTGATATTATGACATCCAAATGAAGAAAACTGGGTCTCCAGAATTTGCCCCTTCTAAGACAATTCTTTAAAGAAAACCTGAAGTTCCTCATTTAAAGTTTCCTCCAGTGCCTCAAATTCTTGTTTGTTGTTTTTTTTTTTTTTGCAGGCACCCGAGATCAGGTGAGAGCTGAGGGCAACGGTGGCCCCAAGTACTGCCCGTTCTTTACAAATATGAGCAACAAAACTCTGCCCAACACATCTCTGTGACAAGGGGACAGACATACTGGTGGTTTTTCATTTCAGAAGATGAAAACAAGCAAAACGAAGATGTTCATTAAAGTTCTCAATTTTGTATTTGGACTAATAAGCATCAGAACAAGTTCCCTGGGAAGGCACAACAAGCTTCTTGTCAATCTATGAATGATGCAACTTGGTTTTTAACAAAATGTGTGCAGAGGAACAAGGCTCACAAGAAAATGACAGGAAATTTAAAAGTGAATGTGCTAGAAGATGGGACTGTAAATAACTTCTTCCCCTTTTAATATTTCTAACACTTGTTAAAACCAATGGAAATTTTAAGATATCTTTGAAGGAGTCAGTTTAACAATCTGGGTACCTAAAACAGTACGCTGAGTGCAGAAGCTCCAGATGAGGGGAGGGGTCTAATTCTCCCCTCCTAGCTTTCTTATTCCCTGCTGAGCTGTAGAGAGATACCCTCCTTGCACAAAAGGGGAGGCAGCTTAATTCACATAAAAAAGAAGGAATACAAATTACAAATACAAGCCAGTATCCCTAGCATATGAAATGACAAGAACTAGGGGCAGAAAGAGTATTTCTACCTTCACTATGACTTTGAGTGAAACTAAAACTTATCATCAGCGGGAAAAGCACACTGAACACGACCTTCCACAGCACGAGCCACAGCCCACCCTGTGGTGGAGCCGTCTGGCCCTGGAGGTGCAGCCTGACCCGAGCTTGCCTAAGTAGCGCCCGGCGGGATCTAAAGCAACCAGGGTGAAAGCACACTGAACCCGACTGAAGTTCGCTACACAGGGCAGGAAGTGGGGAAACCCATGAAAAACAGCTCCGGTGCGTTCATGTATGTGTGTCTGCTTGTTTTGTTTACCTTGTTGCAGTAAATTCTTGGTCTGAACTGTGGGAGGCAAAGGTTTATTACCATCTTTGTGGCAGCAAGGATATCTTCCAAGCATCAGAAACAGCCTTAAAAAAATAAAACTTGGTATTAGACAAGTCAAAATTCCATTTTAGACTTTTAGGAGTTGATTCCTAAGAGAAGAGACTCAAAGAGGTTAACAACAAAAACTCTCCATCCTGGCCAGCGTGGCTCAGTCGGCTGGAGTATCATCCTATAAACTGAAGGGTCTTGGGTTCGATTCCCAGTCAGGGCGCTTGCCTAGGTTGCGGGTTCAGTCCCTGGTTGGGGCACATATGAGAGGCAACCGATCAATGTTTCTCTCTCAAATTGGGTTTCTCTCCCTCTTTCTCCCTTCCTCACTCCTAAAATCCAAAGGCACGCCCTCAAGTGAGGATTAAAGAAAAAAAAACTTTCATATACGCACTCTCAGGTCCTATACTCACTCTCTTTAGCTTACATGTAACGCTGGGAGAAAAATCAGTCACTGCGAAACTGCGGAGGAGACTTCTGTTGCAGGCTGGGCAGGACGGCAGCTATTCTAAAGACCCAGGGCCAGCAAGGGGTCAGCTCTGTGCGGGGCTCCCCACCGGAAAGGGAGGCCCAACGGTGGCTGAGCTCAGAGAAGGAACAGGCCTGCCTTACCCAGAGGGTTCAGAACAGGAAGGGTCATCACAGAAAATAATCATGATGGTACTAAGCATCTTTGTTATTTAATACTTGTCAGTGCAGTTACATTTTCTTATTAAAACAAAAACAAGGAAAGTCAGAAACATTACTGAGAAATAGAAAATCTTAGGGTTGGAAAGCACCTTTGAAAGGACATCTAATCCAAACAGTCATTTTAGTGACAACTGTCCAGGGCGGGGAGGAATAGGTGAAGGCGGTCAAACGGTACAGACTTCCAGTCGTAACAGAAATGAGCTCTAAAGATATAATGTGCAGTATGGTGACTACAGTTAATGACACTGAACTATATGTTTGAAAACTGCTGAGAGAGATGATTTTAAAAGTTCTCATCACCAGAAAAAACTGCACGAGGTAATGGATGTTACTAATTTATCACAGTATCATTTTGCAGTACATGAGTATACACAAATCAAACCATCATGTTGTACATGTTAAACTTTTACAGTATTACATGTCACTGCAGCACAGTAAAGTTGGGAGAAAAATGACCAGTGTCTCATAGCCTCTGGCACTCCCCGTGGAGACACAGGGCAGCCACTAGCAATGCCCCCTGCAGTGCAAACCTGTCCAGTGGATCTGGACTCCTTGGATAAGGCCCACCAGTCATTCCATGCTTTTCCATCTGGCCCACGAGACTATTAAAAGCTTCCATTAGCCCGACAGGGACAGGGCCACCCTCTGAGGTCTATGTTGTCACGACCCGTCGGTGCCACTGGCAGAGGCCGGGCACGCTGGGTGTCCTGTAACACCTTGGTGAGCAGTTTCTGCACCGTGAGATCTGCCATGGGGCCTTGAAATATTTATGATCTCAGCCCAGTCCCGAACGCTGTTTTATCTGTAAACACAAAGTAAATTTAACATGGTTTTAATGTATGCTAAATTCCCCAGGAAGGGAAGAGAGAGTGTACTTTGTTTTGTTCAGATCTTCACCAAGAGGTGTTTACCATTTCTGAAAACAGCATCACTGAGGGTAGCGCCAATACACTTGACAGTCTGCATCTGCCTATGTTCCCGGCGATTCTGCATGTCGGTAAAAGCTCTGACTACTTTATACCTCCCAGTATGGTCATACCCAAACATTTACAGGTAAAAATAAATTTTACTATCACAATTTAAAACATCTCCTGTATATTACCACCTATTCTGGCATCTGTGTGTGTTTGCGTGCATGTGTTTATGCGTACCTGAACAGTCAGGCTGCGGCAAAAGTGCGTTTACAGTTGTAACACAGTAACTAATAACTGCACTACGAGAACAAACTGTGTGTTCTGCACATTCACAGCTGTAAACCCACTCTGGCCCCACGCTGCGTGTGTGCGTGCACCACTCCAGGGGGCTCGCCCTTCCCCCTCTGCCTTGATGGGCAGGACTTTGGTAAGAAAACAGAGATACAAACCTTGTTATGATATCAACATGCTGAGAGGTGGTTAATATTAGTAAGATCAAGGACCGCTAGTGTGCCATCATCTCTGTCTCCACAGTCCACATTTTAGGCCTTTATTCTCTCAGCGGAAAAAAGCAAACCCTGGCAGAGGGAGCAATGCCAGTTCCTTGAAGTGCTGATCTGATTTCCCAGTGCCTGCGTAGGCACTGATTTTACCAACATTTACTTTCTTCCAATCTCCTTGCTATTTTCTTGGACATTTCCCACCATGGTCTTTTAGTGTATTCTACATGTCATGAAATTAATTTCTCTGAGAATCTCAATGCCAGGACCAAGAAAGCCTGGCAGGGTCTTCTCGCAGACATGATGAAGAGCTTTCCTGTGAGTATAATGAAGTCAGGTGGAAAAGTCTCTAAGACTTTCTGAGCACACAACTCAACGGTGAATGAGGTGGAGGGTCCCAGCTGTGACTGCCCTCACTCAGGACAGCTGCCCTCGGCCTTTAACCCCTGGCTCAGACGCCTGCCTCTGTGGCTGGACCTGCGAGATGGCCAGGATGAGCGGGGCAAGGCCTATCAAACTTTAGTTCTCTCTTAACTTTTAAAATTCCACCTCAGATACCTGAAAGAATCTGACTGACCCACTAATCAACATGATAATTTAAAAGGTATTTATCCACACTGTGTCTCAGCAAGCACAGGGCTCACTCTTCTACTAAATCGACAGACAAGGACTCTCCAGTAGTTAAAAAAAAACAAACAAAAAACATACCATTGGCCAGGGAGGCACATACATAAAATGACTTGGAGGAGACTACCAGGGATTTTATTCTATTTAAATCTTACCAACCGGTCGGCCCTAAAGTGGGCACTAATATCCTACTTTGCAGATGAAGAAACCGAGGCTCCAAGAGAGGTTAAGATGGGACTCACATTCCAAACCCTCCCAACCACCCTGGTGACTGTTTACTTGGCCACCATTTACCTTGAAGGATTTACCAGGAAGTTATACAAATACCTTACAACTTCTTTTCCTCCCTGTTACTTAGGTCAAGGTTTGGTATCATGCATTTCCTAAAAACCAACTCTTCCGAACTTAAAATGCATGTGCCTGTGCTCTGCCATGCAGACATCTAGAGGCCCTGACTGCCCTTTCCAGTATGTATTGGATCAAACCTCAAATTGCTTTTTGAGGAAAATCTTTAGGTAAGCTAGCCTTCTAGCATCTCACCTCATCACAAGTTAATTCCATCAGTCAGCTATTAAAACATATGGACCTTTACCTGACAGAAACAGCCTACTTACCAAAACTGAATTTGGGCGAATTGAAGGAGAGTGTTCAGTCCATCCACGCTAATTGTTTTTAGTGCCTGCCCACGTGGCACCTCATGCCTCCTTGCCTGGCGTCCCTGGTGGCTGCTGTGTTCATATCCCCACCACCACGTGTCAAACTTCTCAGCAGTATGGATCCTCAGCTGGAGCAAAAAATAAATGTAACACACTGATAAAATTCAGTGACCATTCTCAGATTTACAGGGCACCAGAGCGACACCCCAGCTGAGCAGCACGATTTTAGTCTCTAAAGCGAGTTACTCCACAGAGCCGCCCCTCAGAGTAGTGCGCTGAACCCCCCGTGTGCTTACTCCCGCCACCGCCATCCCACGCCCCTCGATCCTCTGCAAACATGCTTCGCCAAACTGTTCACTCATTTTGGGTGGCCCATCATCAGTAAGGGATTTAGTAAGAAACATCTCTATAAAATCGAGTATTTTTATCAGCTTATCAAAATGATGACTCTCTCCTCAGCACAGTCTCATCTTCTGCAGATCCGTGAGAAAACTCTCTTTGGTCTCAGTACTGAAAACAGCTGTTTCTTCCAATCAACTCAGCAACTTACCGTATGGATATGAATGATATAACTGATCATATCATTTCTTTACTTAGGCTGCTAAAAGCTCAGGATAAAATCTGTGGTCCATCCCTCAAATTTATCTTTACCTAAACTGTTCAATACTTTTTATGTCAGAGTGTACTTTGTGAAAGTTATCTTAAAATAATTTTGGAACAGGAGGTATGGGGTATAAATAATAAATCATTTTCCTTTTGGCAGACGTTTAGGTTGCTTGAGATTTTATACTATTATAATATTAAGATAAAATTTTTAAGATTTTTGTCTTAGTACAATTTTGACTTTTTTTTTTCTTAAGGGGTCCTACGTGTTTCTTGTTAAGCTTGCTCTTTAGGAATAGGATCCTTTTATCCCATTAATTTTTCTAAAGTTATTCCTATATAAAGTAAAGCTTTTCACTTTGGTATTTTATTATGTGTTCCGTTGTCTCACTGAACTAATTGATTTTAACAGATCTTCAATTGCTTTTTTTGGAGGGTCGCACAATCTCAGTCATAAATGAGAACCCCTTTCTTAAAACGGTGACTCTGAGCCCTGGCTGGTGTAGCTCAGTGGATTGAGCGCAGGCTGCGAACCAAAGTGTCACAGGTTCGATTCCCAGCCAGGGTACATGCCTGGGTTGCAGGCCATGACCCCCAGCAACCGCACATTGATGTTTCTCTCTCTCTATCTCCCTCCCTTCTCTCTCTAAAAATAAATAAATCTTTACAAACAAACAAACAAACAAAACCGGTGACTCTGATTTGTCTCTCCTCTTATTGCACAGCCAGAACTTCCAGAATTCTATGAAGTTGCTTTGCTTGTTTTGTTCTCATTAGAAGATGCTTCTAGTACTTCATCTTCGAACATAATGTTGACTGTTAGATTGAAATACTCTTTTTATGTTAACAAAGCATTCTAATTTTCATAGTTTCTTAGGAAGAAATTGCTTTGTATCCTGCTTTTATTTGTATGTTGGCTTTTATTATTTTTCTTATCTAACAGACTAATGAGATATAATACATTTTTCTAATTTTAAACCTTACTTTTATTCCTAGGATAAGATTTTATTTTTAAATGTCTTTATTTTTTAAGGAACAAACATTTATTTCTCACAGTTCTGGAGGCAGAGAAGTCCAAGATTTAGTGTCTGGTGAGGACCCACTTCCTGGTTCATAACAGGCTCTTTCTGCTGTGTCCTCACAAGGCGAAAGGGCTTTTTTTTTAAAGATTTTATTTATGTATTTATTTTTTAGAGAGGGAGGAGAGGGAGAAAAAGAGAGAGAGACAGAAACATCAATGTGCAGTTGTTGGAGGTCATGGCCTGCAGCCCATGCATGTACCCTGACTGGGAATCGAACCTGCGACACTTTGGTTCGCAGCCTGCGCTCAATCCACTGAGCTACACCAGCCAGGGCTGTGAAAGGGCTTAAATGTTTTTCCAATTGTACTAAATCTGACTTCTCATATTTAATTTTAGGTGAGATATTAGTGCACATTTGCACATTTACACGCCCTGTACTAGACACAGGAGTATAGAGATAAAAATGAAATGGTCAGGTGGTAAAACTATTCTATAGGTACCATAATGATGTCTACATTGACATTACGTATTTGTCAAGGCCCACAGAACTAATGTAAACCATGGACTTCATGTAATAACAATGCATCAATACTAGCCTCTCAACTGTGACAAATGTACCCCGGTAATGTAAGGTGTTAGTAAGAGCAGAAACCGTGGGCAAGGGAGAAGAGGAAGATGGGACCACTCTGCTCAATTTTTCTGTAAACCTAAAACCACTCTAAGAAAACACTATAATAATAATGGTACTAATAATAAAAAAATGATTGGGGGAAAAGGTGACTGAAAACAAACTAGGATTGGAGATCAAACTTAAACAGTGACTACGCCATTACAGAACGAGTGTGGCAAATAGTTTTAAAAATATCTCACAAATGATGACACACCTTTCTTTGGGAAACAGTCATGCCCAAACAGTGCAGGAGTCTCTAGGGCTGGATGCCAACTAGGTCTTTGTACACTCTTACTGCCCTTCTGGTGCCAACACCGCTGGAACTTTAAAGGTTAAGTCCTCCTACCTATGCTTCATCCAGGGTGAAGAAAAAAAAGCTCACCATATGAAAATGCAAACACCTTGCCCAGGAAGGCCGCCTCTCCAGTCCAGCCTAGGAAATGGCCCAGTGCTACCTGAACTCTTGCAAACACTGTCCAATAAATACTTACAGCCTCCTTCTCCAAATTTGGGGCCTACATACAAGACTAGATTTGACTATAAATTGGGGACCGCAGATCATGGCTAAAGTGCCCTGCAGTTCAGAGAAGTAGCTCGGAGACGGATAATAAAGGCATTATAAGACAGCAAGATGACAGAGTTTGTAAGTAGATATGTCAACTTTCATTAGAGATTTTTTCTTTTTAGTACAAAATATTGCAGATAAAAGTAAAGATTATAATATAGTAGATACTCTTATACCCACCACCTAGACTTAGCAAATGTTAACATTTTAAAATGTTTGCTTCTCATTTCAGTGTTAAGAACAAAATTTATGACATAAATAAAAACCAACACCAATTCTATTTCTTCTCCCTTTTTACCAAGAAGCAGTATCTGAAGTGTCTCTCATTCAAGTCAGTATAGGACTGTGTGTATCCAGACAATGTAGAGTAGTTTTATGTATTTTTAATGTACCTTAATGATACTATACCGTAGTTTTATACCTTGCTTTTCTATTAAGCATTATTAAGTTTTCTATGTTGAAATGTGTACATCTAGTTCATTCATTTTAACTTCTTCATGGCCCGTTCTCAAGTCTTTAGGTATCACAGACTTCCCTGTAATGGTGATTATGGAATATAAAGGTTTCTAACAGAGATTTCTGCAGATGGCATTCGGAGTGGGTAAGGATGGCTTAAATCAATGTTTTTTAATTTGTGGTTTTGAAATCAAGTTATGGGTTGAATAACTGAAAGAGAATACAAAATATCAAACTGCACATAGCATCATGCCATGACTGTTCTGTTTCCATTTCATACAAATACATAAACGTCTATACTAGATCCAATATCAAATGTATTTCTTACTGTGGCTCTTGATGAAAAAATTAGAAAAGCACTGGCCAAAAGTAAACCCAGAAGTCAGGGAAGAATTCACAGGAGTAACATTTGAATGGGGACAACTAGGACACATGCCTGACCTCATGGGCAATTGTGAAGATTATTATATATTAACAGTACAATAGACGATATTTGTTTGAGCACAGGTGTCAAGACCCAAGAAAGAACTGGAAGAAAAGGGGAAGGTTACTAGGGAGAGGGACAGTAAGAGTCAAGGCAGAGAGGTGGGACAAAGGGAAGAAGGTTCAGGAAATGCAAATATGCCACCTTGCTGGAGGGGGAGAGAGGAGGCAGGGCTGGAAAGGCAGGTGGAACCAAGTGTGAAGGACCTTGAAAGTTATGCCGTGGGGCTTTAGGATACTGTACTGGGTGGGCTGAGGGAGTGATTTCCAAACCACAGATCAAGAATCATGAACTCCAGCTCTGACTGGTGCCGCTCAGCAGACTGAGTGCTGGCCTGTAAACCAAAGGGTCACCAGTTCAATTCCCAGTCAGGGCACATGCCTGGGCTGCAGGCCACGTCGGGCTCCCACTAGGGGGCATGGGAGAGGCAACCACACGTTGATGTTTCTCTCCCTCTTTGTCCTTCCCTTGCCCTCTCTCTAAAAAGAAAATATTTTTTTAAAGAGCCATGCACTCCAATTACTGAGCCACAATCAGTATTTAAAAAAATTAAAAACAGAAAATGTCAGAGTGCAGCACACGAGAACAAACAGTGCTTCGTGAAACTTCTGTTCCAGATACACATATAGGTATCTGAACCTTTCTTCCTCCCTTCCTGGGTTTTGATGTAAAAGGTCTTTCTTACTAAGGATTGTAGTAAAAAAAAAAAATAATTGAAAGCTGATGATCAGAGGGAAGTCGTAGAAGGCTTATAACCAGGAAAAGAAATGACACTAATAAAGAGTCTGCCATTAACCTCCTAGATAACAGTAATTCTGAACCACTTAAGAGGCAATTCGCCGTTCAAGGGGTTTCCCTTTCCTCTAGCTGATGTGTTCCTACCATCTCTTTTCTGCACTACAGGAGGTGTTGTCTTGCAAATGGCTTCCTGAAGACATCAAATGAGTATCCAAGTACAAACTACTTAGAAATCAACTAGCAGTCTGTTTTTCCCCATTTTCTTCTTTCATTTTTTTTAAGATGAAAAAGGAGAAAAATAGACTATGTATGACATATTACTGAGTATCTCACAAGGATTTCAAAGCTACCTTACAAAAAATTTATTTTTCAAAATTTTAATGAACTTTTTATGAGCACTGTAGGTTCGTGTGTCGTTGTAAGAAACAAAAAAGATTCTATGTATCCTTAACCAGTTTCCCTCAATGTTAACACCTTGAATAGCTATAGTACAACGTCACAACCAGGAATGGACAAACTTCATAAGTTTTACACACACTCATTTGTGTGCCTATGTGTTTAGGTTTTTGCAATTTTATTCTATGCATAGATTTGTGTAATCACTACCACAGTCAAGATACAACACAGTTCTCTCACAAGGATGCCCTGTACTGCACTTTAAGAAGCCTTCTATTTTAGGGTCGCTGGTTCGACTCCCCAGGGCACATGCCTGGGTTGCAGGCCAGGTTCCCTGGTGCGGGGCACATGAGAGGTAACCACACATTGATGCTTCTCTCCCTCTTTCTCCCTCCCTGCCCCTCTGTCTAAAAATAAATTTTAAAAATCTCTAAAAAAAAGCCTTCTATTTTATAAGTCCAAATACTCTATTACCACACAAGTCTCGAAGCTGTAAGTCCCTCAGCTGAAGATTCCAGTTAATTCCACTACCCACACTATAAGAAACAAGCTTGAGTGACACCTTTACCCTTGGTGTATCTGTCACTTAAATGATAGGTATGACTATGTAAAAAAATGCAAAAGTATATATAAAAAGAACACAAAATAGAAGAATTATAATCACACATTTGTTAAAAACCTGTATTAGGAATATGTCCACGTGAAGAGTTTAGAAGGTAATGGTGGACAAGCAGAAATTTAAAATACGCAATGTATTATAGTAGTAGGATAAGTAGTTTTTTCTTTTCATGTTTCAAGTGGACGTAAGTAGTTAAACAGCTGGATGGGTTCCTGAGGTCCAAGGCTGATGTCAGGAGGAATGAGGCTCTGGATGCATGCCAGCTGTATTCCTTGCAGCTGACCGCCCCTACAGAACTGGGTGTCCAGACAGAGAGGGACCTTCCTCCTCTGCCTCCCTGTACTCAGGCTGAGCACAGACAAGTGCAAGAGAAGGGCTAAGAAGAGATTCAAAGGTAGGGTGACCAACCATGCGGTCTACCTAGGACTGGGGTATTTTCCAGAATGTGGAACTCTCAGTGCTGAAAGTAGGAGTCCAGGCACACTGGGACAAGCTGGTCGTCCTACCTGGAAGGTTTCTGTCTGTGCTTCTTTGGAGCCTGAAGCAGCCAAGCAAACCTTTTTGTTGTTGAGGACTCAGAACCTGGGGTGAGGAAGCACGGGGGGTAATTTAGAAGAGAGTAAGGTGACCATGACACTTTCTGAACACCTGAGTATTCACCTGCGTTTGGCCTACACAGAAGATGCCATAACTAGAGTTACACAACCTGATTTTGAGTCTCACGAAAATGTAATGGAAAGTAATTCTGGCAGTTACACATATTTTAAAGACTAGGCTCAAATGGGTTACTGAGGGAAGAAAAAGAAGAAGAAAAGATTACCTGTCAAATAAGAAAAAAGCATTTAACCTGAAAGAGTGGGTGGAATACCAATGCACTGAGCAATTTTATAAATTGGGCACTTCAGCTTTTAAAGAAGTACAATACTTCTTCCAATTTCTAAATTGAGTTACTTGTCCATCCCTGAAAAAATTTGACTTATGTGCATTCTTCTTAAGAGTTGGTTAAAATGAAAGACAGCTGTCCCAGCTTTTTCACAGTCAGAGGAGCACAGGACACCAGAACACAGGTGTGGGCCCCAAAGAAGCTTGCAACCTCACACATGGGGCCCACTTACCCTTCAAGGGCTTAATACGTGCAAGGCACTATGCTGGGCACAGGGCAGACACAGCTGAGAAACTCACAGACTCAGAGAAAGACATACACGGGTATCATTTTTACTTTTAAGAGACCCAGAGACTCAAAATAAGGCCGTGGACAGAGTTCTAATAGCATTTAATCAGTGCCTTAGTGGCACTGTCAGTGAAATGCTATGGGAACCCAGCTGAGGTAGCCAGGCTCTCCACACACAAACCACACAAACCTACCTCTGTGCCTCCGCTCAGGCCTTGTTCTATCTGTTCTTACCTGTCTCCTGAATCCTCGACTTTTCTTACTGGACCCTTTCCTCAACATGGGTCAACATTCAAGACTCTTCTATCCCTAAAAAACCCTACCTTGGTGCTGTGTCTTTTTAGGGTTGCCACGTAGCAAAAAAAAATTTTAATGCCCACTTATATCTGAAAATTGGGTAAAAAAGAGACTTTTTTTCATTTAGTATAAGAATGTTTCAGGCACTATTTGGGACACAAACTAAAAAAATTATTACATTCAGTAAACTAGGAATAGAAAGGAACTTCCTCAACACAGTAAAAGGCATTTATTAAAAAAACCCACAGCTTAAAAACTCACTGACAAAGGACTGAAAGCATTCCCAAGATAAGGAACAAAACAAGGATGCCCACTTTCAACACTGCTATTCGATTCTGTGCTAGAAGCTGTAGCCAGTGCAATTAGGTAAGAAAAGTAAAGGGAATCCAAAGTGGAATGGAAGACGTAAAACTATCTCTATCCACAGATTACCCACAAATGACATGATCTTATATAGAGAAAATCCTAAAGAGCCCACACACAAACAAAAAAACAATTAGAGCTATTAAAAGAACTATGCAAAAGTGCAAGATAAATGTTGTATTTCTATACATTAACAAATAAATATAAGACAATCTTATTTACAAGAGCATCAAAAAGAATAAAATATACCCTAGCTCATGTGGTTCAGTGGATTGGGTGTGGGCCTGCAAATCCAAAGGTTGCTGGTTCAATTCCCCATCAGGGTACATGCTTGGGGTTGTGGGCCAGGTCCCCAGTTGGGGGCGTGCAAGAGGCAACCAACTGATGTGTCTCTCATACTTGGATGTTTCTCTCCCTCTCTTTTCTCCCTCCCTTCTTCTCTATTAATAAGCAAATAAATCTTTTTTAAAAAGAATACTTAGGAATAAATTTAACTGAAGACATACAAGACTTGGACACTAAAAACTACAGAATGTTGATGGAAGAAATTTAAAAAGACCTAAGTAAAGGGAAAGACATCCTGTGTCCACAGACTGGACTTAATATTGTTAAGACTGAAAGATGCCAAATACCATTACCATTAGTCACTAGGGAAATGCAAATCAAAACCACTTCACATCTACCAGGATGGCTATTACACACACCCACACAGAAAATAACAAGTGTTAGCAAAACAAGAACTGCCACCTGCCCTCATCCCTATTTGAGGTCCAGCCTGACCCTTTCTGCCTGAAGGCCATCTCAGCATGGCCCAGGCAGACTCATTAACTCTTTACCCAAAATTCCTTTCTGCTTTGATTCCTATTTCAGTTGTTGACTTCTGTCAATCTAGGGACCAGAACCTTCATTCCCCAAATGAATGAGCTACCAAGGCCTGTCTTTTCCCCCTTCCAAACATTTCTAGAATTCAAACTTTCCATTCTCATAGCTTTGCCCTCATCTCTCACATGAGCTCTTGCATATATGTGAAATATTCTCCAAGTCATCTCACGCACCCCCACTCCCAAATCTAGTTCTACCCTGCCTTTCACCTAACATTTCTAAAACACCACTCTGCCCAATTAGCCCCCAACTTAGATCCCTATAGAGACACCCCAGCCCTTTGCAGCCCAGATATTCTCTGCCACCTCTCTAGAAGCACACTCTGGCCCTGGCTGGCGTAGCTCAGTGGATTGAGCGTGGGCTGCGAACCAGGCAGCACAGGTTCGATTCCCAGTCAGGGCACATGCCTAGGTTGCAGGCAATGGCCCCCAGCAACTGCACATTGATGTTTCTGTTTCTCTCTCTCTCTCTCTCTTCTCTCTCTCTCCCCCCTTCCTTCTCTAAAAATAAGTAAAATCTTAAAAAAAAAAGAAGCACACTCTGCCTTCCTCCCACCCCCAGCCCTCCAACAATACCCGACCACCCTGACTAAACATTACTGTCTGTTATAGGATCCATTCTAGGCACTGGAAATAACTAATAGACAAAGTTATCTCAAAAGCTACTTTCCAAAAGAAAAAACAGTAAGTAAATAAAGAATAATTTCTGATACTGCTGAGGACAGAGAAGAAAATGAAGCTGGAGAAAGTGGCAGACCATGACTGAAGGCCAATAGGGCACTATTTTAGTTAGCATGGATGGGGGAGTCCTCTCTTAACAAGTGACCTTTCAGAATAGAGCTAGATAATGGTGGGAGGGATCATTTTTTAAAAGAAATTCCCACAGACCCCCAGATATTTACAATGTTACTTCTATCATGTTACATATATACAATCCTCTTATACCTGTGACTCTAATACAACCAAACCTGAAGCCCACTAGACCTCCTGTATGAGCAATAGTAAGTTTCCTTCTCATCTGAGCTGCTTCCCATGAAAACCATTCTGCATGGCCATCATATTTTTGAGAACTGGCCCAACAGGCACTCATATAATTATACTTCTCTAAGTTCAACTTTAGGAAGAAATTATACCAGGAGTGTAAAAGAAGCAGAAATGCAGAAGAGAGGAGGCTAAGAGGAAGTTACTAAGCTCACTAGCTCTGAAGTGGCTTTTTAAAGCAGGAAGCATCAGCACCTAAGGACAACCAACCAAATGTAAACCAGAATAAGAAGGATTTGCCCTGGCTGGTGTGGCTCAGTTGGTTGGCAAATCATCCTGTAAACTCAAGGGTTGCAGGTTTCAATTCCGTTGCCTAGGTTGCTGGTTTGGTCCCCAGTTGGGGTGTGCATAACAGACAACCAATCAATGTTTCTCTCCTTCTCTTCCCCTCTCTCTAAAACCAATAAGCATGTCCTTGGATGAGGATTTAAAAAGTAAAAATAAGAATAAAGACTTTAATTTTGGAGGGTGTGAAGAAACCATGCATGGGGAAAATCCTGAAATGTAAATGAGGTTGTACAAGGTTCTTATTTTATAACAAAGTATATGAAAACCCATCTTTAAAACTGCCTTTAGACAATGTCTGGCTCTACTTTTACCCTTAAAATTCAAAGTGACTGTGAGGTAAGTCTGATAAACAGAGAAAAAAATGAGGTAGAAATTATTTGAAAATAGGGACATTTATTATTTACTTATACAAATCAGCAGCAACTAAATACAACTGGACCAGGTTACAATTAATTCACAACAGCATACACTACCTCCAGTCTGCCACAAACAAGAGTACAAGTCTCCTCAGCAGATCATTTTATCAAGAACCTACATTCTGGCTTTTGTAACTGTTTCACAACACCTGGTACAGTGCGTACCTATAGCATTCATGAGCAGAAATGCCCCGGGGCCCTTCAGAGAGCAGAGGTGAACACTTTCTCATGGAGGAATGCAAGCTTTTCTAAGCGAGTTCGCTTCAGTAGCGGGAGCCATTCCCAGTGGGATAACTCTACCACACGGTACCCAAGCCGATTCAGCTGCCGCCTCTTCATATTGTGCAGTCCCAGCAGATCCCTGGAACCATAGCAATACTGGTTCTTGTTTGTCAACTGAATAGCCAGCTTCACTTGTGGTGCCTGCATGCAGGCTGGCGAGCATAGGCCAGCCATCTCCATGGCCCCCAATCTGTCTGCCACACTGTAAAGGGGGGCCCCCAAGGGTATGGCTGCCTTCTTCTCTAATTCCATGGGCTGCTGCCCAGTCTTTGACTCAGTTTCCCCCTGGAAATGCCCCCCTGATTTCCCCTTTAGTAGCTGATTCATCAAGTCATCTGTAAGACTGACTCCCACATGCTTGAGCCTTAATTTGGCTACATCTTCAGTGGGTGTGGCTTCTCTGTTAAATGGTAATGGCTTCATATTAACATCAAGCTGGACCTCCAAGTCAGAAGATCGGGTATGAGGCAAAATCATATGGTGTTTGATATACTGGGGCCCACCCAACATCGTCTCAAGTAAAAAGAGAGCTTCTAGGAATTCAGGCTTTGAGGTCATATCCTTCCTAGCTGAATTCCACAGTATTTCTGACCCCTCTTGCTGAAGGTGAGAACTAAGACGATTGCCTCTGTATTCTGGACACTCAACGCCAACTGAACCGTCAAGTGTATACAGCTCCTTAGTGAGTTCAAACTTAGTTCTCTCCTGAGCTAACCTGATGAACCCTGGACTTAAAGCGAAATTGATGAGCTCTACTGGAAAGTACTCGGAAAACGCCAGGCCTAGCAGGCAAGTGAGCAGGTGTTCTGGTATCGGTTGAACTCAGGCATCTTTCTGTGAATCTCGTTGATCAGGCTAGAATAAAAACTCTTCAGCATGGGTGGCTTATAGTTCAGAGTTCCAAATGACCACAGAAACTTGGCAATATCTTTTGCTTCGACAGTATGCTACCCTAGGAGGCAAAGAAGCAGCCACAGCATCATTACCCCTTCATACCAGGATGCGTAAGGCAAGAGCAGGCAAGAGTCAGGTGCATGACACCTTGAACTCCCAGGGAAGGAATTCGCTGAGGAGCGATCTGCCCAAATTGCTCATGAAATTTTACATGATCCACGTGAGTGAAACGGAACATTTTAAGAATATTCACTAAGCATAACTACTCAGATGCTGCATGTCAGCACACGCCAAGTCTCCGATTTTTCCGCACATGACAAATTCTGAGAGACTACTACTTGATTTAAAGAACCCAAACAGATGTACCAGCTTCCTCTAATGTGATACAATCTATATACTTGAGGATCAACGATTCCAGTTTGGCATTAGGTCTTGGGTGCCTGACGACTTTCACCTATAATATAAATCAAGTGAATCAGCTGGGACAAGGACAGGTCTTTCCAGTGCAAATTAAGATAACTAAAAAGATTTTTAAAAACCGAGGGACTCTGCGGCCCAAGCACCGCCAGAGGTCAGCCACAAAAGTAGTTGGTCCAGACTCATATCCCATAGCCTATGGCAAAACCTGGCTTCATCACATCTAGCATTGAATGGGAATGCGGGTATCCCTAACTGACAAAGGCTTTCAAAATGCTGATCAGATCTGGGGTACCAAAGAGCTCTATGTTCTTCACACTCAGCTGGCAGAGCACAGAAAAACTGGCACTGGGAAGCAAAACAGGGTGCTGCTCCGCAGGCACGCAGCTCAGCTTACAGAAACAGTCGGCAATGATCTGGGGCTGGAGATTATCTTGATAAACTGTGACTTTGTACAATATTAGTTTACCTTCTGACACTGACAAGGGCTGACAAGGCTCAGATCTGTTATAGCTGTGAAGCTGGTACTCTGGTCTCAGCTGTAGGAAAGCTCGGGGATCTTCAAAGGAATCAAAAACTTCCACATCCTCTTCGTCAACCTTCATGGTCCTGGGTGGGCCCGGCTGCAGCGTGATGGCCTTAGAGGCAGAAGCCCTGCTGAATCCCAAACTTGGGAGGGCACTGCTGGTTGCCAGGATCCTCTGAGAAGAGGAGGTGCTACGGATGTTCTCAACGTTTTTGGCAGGATGGCAGAGACCACTGTGTTCTGGAGGGTCTTGTCCCCTGTGCCGTGTGCCGCTTCCCACATTCCAATATGCCACACTTTGGGTTGCACTGCAGGCAAAAGGACTGCAAAACGCTCGATATCCTAAAGGTTTTAGTAACTTGAGAGTGGCTGCCATTCTGGCGTCAGTACAGATGGCTTTGGCAGTCAGAACGCAGTCCTCATAGGTCTGACCAGGCAATTTCTTGTTTATATGATGCTTGATTAGAGCTGGACGGGGAGGCGTTCCACAGAAACTGCCTGGAAATCTTCGGCATACCACAAGAGCCATGGGTCACAAATGACTGGGCCAGAATTGGTGCCAGATACTGAAAAAAGGGTAGATGAAGAATAAGTGGCTTCCACCTATCACAATACCAAAATTTACATATTATAAGAAGTGGATTAAAACGCTGCTGTCCACTCAATTAAGTTCAACACTAGTGAATGCCCAAACCACAAGACAGCATACATCAAGGGATAAACTCCATGTGACTTGCATAAAGACACAAGAAAACCTCAAAACCAGACTTCCTTCTGGATTTCCTGACCTCTGGACAGAATTTCTTTATGGTAGCAGAAAAGCAGTGATGGTTAGAGAAGAGACAGTTGCTCTGCTAACTCCCAACAGGAAAGGAAGGCAGGTTTTCAAAAAGAAAGCTGGGGCCCTGGCTGCGAGGTTCAGTTGGTTCAAGGGTTGTTCCAATGCACTGAGGTTGTGAGTTCAATTCCGCACACACAAAAATCCACCAATGAATGCATAAATAAGTAGAACAACGAATCGATGTTTCTCTTTTTCTCTCCCTTCCTGTCTCTAAAATCAATAAATAAAAAAATTAAAAAGAGAAAAACAAGAAAGCTGGAAAAAGAAGTGAGCAACCTATTCCATCTCCGTGATAGCAACACATAAAGGCCCACTCGGAGAATGAGAAAGCTGATGAGAGCTGCCGTGCCAACACCAAAACTAAAAAGTGGGGTTCGGTGTAAAGTTTACTTCATTACACTCAATGTAATCCTCCTCATTCCCAAAACACACAACTTTGATTACAGAATTGTCTCTCTAATGCTGTTCCTATCCCTGTTAGAAGATGCCTAGTCTCCTCTCCAGGAGGCTTGTATGAGTTTGGACCACTACTGCAGAGCAGTCATGCAATTGGGAAGCACACTCAAACACACTCATTTTGGTGTGAGAGGACAGAAGGCCAAGGCCCTGTTCACTGTCAATTCATGGGTGGGAAGCAAGATGGTTCTCAAAGTCAGGTTCAAGGTGCAGGGAAGATCAATGCTCACAACTGCCATGCTGACATGCGAGGGGAGCGTTCCTCCAGAGGCAGTGGATTAGCAATGCTTCCCATGTGTCAGGTGCTGCTTATCCTGCCTGTGAGCAGCACAAGTCCCATTTTTTCTCCCATGGTGGAAGGCATGAGAGGTTATTAAATGGACTCTGCTGTATCCTGGTTTTCTCTAAATGCTTTTTGTCTTTCCTTCCACTTCAGAAATGCCAAAATCTGACAAGCAAAGTCCAGGGAGACTTGAGATGCCAAGATATGAACCAGACAGGGCTGGTGCTGCAGAAAATCCCTTGAGGGTTCTGAGGGAAGCAGAGTGACTCACTGAAATGCCTGCCCACCTCCCATCAGCCCCTTCCTTCCGGAGCCCAGAGCATAAGAACCAGAGGACCACAGGGCAGGTTAGTGGCTTTGTTCTGGTCACTCAGCTAGAAAGGCTTCTTGGATGGCAGGAATGTGTGCCCCACTTTCTTTGTGCACCACAGCAGAATTTTTTCACATGAAATCATTATATACCTGGTTCTCACTATAGCCTGTGACCCATTCTGCACATCAATGAGATCCGGGTCCAGATGCCACAGACCAGCTATCAGCAAACTATGGCCCAAATCTAGCCCTCCACCTGTGTTTGTAAGTAAAGTACTATCAGAACACTGCCAGGCCATTCATTACTATTGTTTTTAGCTGCTTTCTTGCTAGAGAAGCAAAATTAAGCAATTGTGGCAGAAAATATATGGCCTCCAAAGCATAAAATATTTACTATCTTGTCCTTTAAGGAAAGATTATTATAGACCATTTGTTTACTCCTATGAATACAGATGGACTTTTAAAAATTAGAAAACACCAGGAAAATAATGCTTAAATTTTATTTTTTAATGTTTAGATAAGTTGAAGATTTATGCCTCAAAATAGATACTAGGAATCTCAATACTACAGCATAGGCACGGTGGAGACAAAAGACAGAGCAAATAATGGGACTCTCCAGTTGACAGAACAGGGCTTTTTTTTTTTTTTTAAGATTTATTTATTTTTAGAGAGAGGAAAGGAGGGAGAAAGAGGGACAGAAACTTCAATGTGTGGTTGCCTCTCATGCGCCCCCTACTGGGGACCTAGCCTGCAACCCAGGCCTGTGCCCTGACTGGGAATTGAATGGGCAACCCTTTGCTTTGCAGGCCCGCGCTCAATCCACTGAGCCACACCAGCCAAGGCCAGAACAGGGCTTTTAAGAAGACCTGCTTTGGACCCTGGAATATAAATTTAGTCCAACACAATGTGCAACTAAAGCCATAAACTATTCAAATCTGTAGTCCTTCATCTCATCTTGGGAACTAGATCTGAAAAAATAGCTTCAAAAAAAAAAAAAAAAAGAGAGAGAGAAATATGCTTTTACCACAATAGCTGTGCTACATAAACAAAAAAATGGAAAACAAAAACAAAATGTTCATCCACAAGGAGGTGGTAGGTTTACAGAATAAGTGCATAGCAGGCACCAACACATGAAAAAGTACATACAAGTATAAGTGGAACAAACAGAATACAAATCAGTGACATCACCTAAAATGCACTTATATAAAAGGAAGTGAGCTATATAGTTTCTTTGTGGAGGAGGCTTTGTTATATCTTTGATAAATTAATTTTATTCCCATTTTAATTGAGGTTAAAAGTGTTAGTACAGAAGAATATACGGATTAGTTTAACAAATACCTTTATAAGTTATATAATTTTAAAAGTGCATTTAAATGGCCAGTACTTCAATTAATACCACCTAATATTTACTAAAATTACTACACACGGTCTTAAAATTAATAAGAATCATTTCCTAGAAAATCGATGTCAGACTGGTGTCGATCCCGTGTCAAATTAATGCGGCCTTTTCATTTGTAAAAATGCAGGCCAAGTCCCAAAATGGAAATAACAAGAGCTACAATTGTCATATAGCCTCCTCTGTACCAAGCCTTGTATGAGCTATTTTATCTGTATTAGTTCCAATCCTTACAACATCCCTGTAAGGTGGGTTTTACTATCTCCCTACTGTTGATGAGGAAAAGAGGACTTCACAAGACTAAGAAACCTGCTAAAGGTTACACAGCCAAGGCACACAGCAGGGTCTGACATCAAGGATTGTCTCATTCATTCCCAAACTAACACTGCTGGTATACTGGAGAGACAAGGAGAGGCAGATTCCAGACTGGGAAATGGGGAAGACAGTGAACAATCTACAGGGTGCCAAGGAGCTGGAAGGTTAGACCCTGATGAAGTCAAAAGCCCCACCGACCTCTAACAGCCAGGGATCCTAACTATCACTGTGCTTACACTACTTACGAAGGAAGAACAAAGAGAAGACCTCAAAGAGGGAAATCTATATAAAGGAGTGGGTGCCCCAGTATCAAGGTAAAAAGATCCATCACATCTGAAAACCTGAAAGCTGGGACGAGAGATAGGGGACCCAGAATTTAGGGTTCAACATATGAGAGAAACAAAGGGAAATCCCAGGATAATGACAAAGGAAGATCCCAGCACTAGAGCTGTGAGCAGACATAAAGAGTAACCAGTTCAGCCCTGGCCGGCTCAGTTGGTTATAGCATCGTCCCAATGCACCAGGGCTGTCGGTTCGATCCCTGGTCAGAGCACATGCAGGGGTCAACCAGTGAGTGCATAAAGAGTGGAACAGATCAATCTTTCTCTCTCTCCGTCCCCTTCCTCTCTTTCTCTTTAAAAATCAATCAACAGATTAAAAAAAAAAAAAAAAGAGTAACCAGTTCATGCTGGAGGAGATAGTTATTACCTGAGAGAAGAAATTTACACTTCTAATGGGTAATCTGGGGTAAGATAGACAGAAAACCAAGCCAATAACAATTACAAAAGTTAGTTAACTCCAGAAAAACAAATTAAGTTGTACAAGACAAATAACATAACTCCCCGTGAATAATCTTATTAATTGCTGTACATAATCTTATTAACATAAACCTCAAATATCAATCTAACCAAAAATTATCAGCAAATAGAAGGAGGGAGGGAGGTGAAGACAGGTAGGGGAACTGGGGCAGTCCAAGAAGAGACCGAGTACGAGAAGAGACCCAGAGCCTGCAAGTCTACAATGAGGAGGTCAAGAGATTTTTATAGACATTGGTATCAATATCTCCTAGAAATCACAAAGTAGCAATACAAGTATGTTATTCAGAAATATACTCAGGAACAGACAAATAGTTGAAAGTGCCTCGAGGGAACAGAAAGGGAGAAAAGAGAGGAAATTAATATTTAGTGTTGTAAGTTCTATCAAACTGTTTACCTATGCAAACAAGATTTGTGTATAACTTCGAACGAAAATAAATTTACAAAATGTAATGGGAAATGTAGGTATTCTTCAACAAGACAATCAGTGAGTAGAGGAAGTAATCTTAATATTCAAAGAAAATGTTAAAAAGCTATCCCAGTGCGAGTGCTTCCTACTGCAGTAGAGCTGCTTTATGAATGCCCACAGAGTGGGCAGAAAGGATGACAAAAATAATCTCAGAGACAGGCAGAACCAAACTGCAAAGAGCAGACAGTGCTACTTACTTTTCCATCGTGGAACTTTTAGTGTTAAATAAATATACACCCTATCATGAAATATAATTATTTCAGAAGTTGGGTCTTAAACACTGTGGAAAAGGAAAGGAAAGAAACACAAGATACACAGCCAATAAAGCAAAAAGTGGGAAGAAAAGGAGGGAAGGATACGAAGCCCAGGTAGAGAAAACACAGCTGAGAGAGTTAATTCTTCCTTAGTTAAGGACTCCCAGAAAATCTGTAAGAAAGCTGAGAACACTCTGAAATGCCCAGTAACTCTTGATGCCTTCTATAAAGGTTCAAATATGTGTCATCATTTCACAAAGCCCTTTCCAATTTTTTAAAAATTTTATTTATTATTTTCAGAGAGGGGGAAGGGAGAGAGAAAGAGAGGGAGAGAAACATCAATGTGTGAGAGATACAGAGCTCAACTGGCTCTTACAGGCCCCCAACAGGAGACCTGGTCTGCAACCCTGGCCTGTGCCCTGGCCAGGAATCGAACCAGCAACCTTCCTGTTTGCAGGCTGGCACTCAATCTACTGAGCTTACACCAGCCAGGGTTTCCCTTTCCTAGTTTAAGTGCCCCAAGTATACCCTGCTCCCCCCTCCTCTCTAGGGGTCTTTATGAAGCAGACTGGAACTTCAGAGACCCCCGGAGCTTGGCTATTCTGAAAGACACTGCCCAAACCACCCTGAATCATGTGATTTCACAGGAGCGTGGAATCTTACCTTTCTACCTTCCAGGCACAGGTCTGAGCAAGATGAAATAGCTTCATTTTAAACTACAGTCCAGAAGTTAGAGAAGAACCAGGTGGAGGAAGGCAGCCATGCTAACTGTAGATTAAGTATATAACACCCTCAGCATATGCCATTTACCAGTTACCAGATTTCACCCCATTTCATCACATGTAATTCTGATTTCTGATCTTTCTGCTAGAAAGGTTTAACCCTCTTGTGTCCTAGTAAAATTACCACAAATAAATAGATACTTCAAAACCTATTCTTATCTTAGCAAATAATTTATTGAGCAACCCTTAAAATAAAAAACAACAACCTACCTTTCTCTAGGTGCTACAGTCTCCTGACAAGAGCCTACAAAGCTTTAAAGCCCATGGTGAGGGTTTAGAAGCTGACAGTGTGAACTCTTAGATGTTAACACAGATGCTAGCTGGGCTAGACTCGTCCGTGTTTATTCCCACACAGGAGCACAGGCTACAAGAGGGGGTCTACAGCTATGATGAAGGCAAAGCACTAGTGTAAACGTGTCTGGGTCAAGTTAAGTATTGCCCACAGAGCTAAGTTAAACCCAAATCAAGTCTGACAGCCCATCCCCTATACTTCGTTCTCCTTTCCACGTGTATGGGAGAGACAATAGCACATTACAATCACCTGTGAAATTTTTTTTAGCTTCCATAGCCCTCTGTTCCCCTTCTAAGACTTCACTTTTCCTCTATTAAAATGGCAAGAGGGCCTGAGTAGATATAGTCTGATAGGGCCCCACAGATGATTCTGTTAGACCCACTGCTCTTAAAGGATCTGATGAGACTGTCATTAGAAAATTTCCAACTACAACAAAGAGCAGAAACTCATGTTCTTAGCCCATCTAAATGGCACTACTGGAGGACTGACAAAATCCAGACAGGTAAAGAGAAGTATCTGTACCCACAGTTACGTGGAAAAATTCCCAAATAAATGGTCCAAGTAACTTCCACTGTTAACTCCACAAAACACTTGGTTTTAAATCTGTTTTCCTAGATTTGCAAGGCCACACAATATAGTAGTTCAGACAAGTGAAAGTGAAGGGAGGACTTCAAAATTCTTTGACAGCAAAGATGACTTCTTTGCATGATGAATGACAAGGCCTTACCGGGGAAGAGAAAAATAAAC
Organism: Phyllostomus discolor; assembly: GCF_004126475.2. Lineage (NCBI taxonomy): Eukaryota > Metazoa > Chordata > Mammalia > Chiroptera > Phyllostomidae > Phyllostomus > Phyllostomus discolor. The sequence continues at coordinate 81,545,368 of NC_040911.2, read as the reverse complement.
CAATGAATGGGGAAGAAAACCAAACCGACAAATCAGACCTGCGTAATTGCCAAAGGCCTCACTTTCTCAGTTGTATTTTGTGGCCCTGAGTGTTCAGGTTTTTATTTTGGTCTATGAAGCCGTGGTAAATTCGTCCCAGAGTTTTCCCGAAGCTATTCAGAGCAACGAGTTGCAGAATCTAGTAACTACTCAAAATGTGTCCCAAGTGCAGAAAACATGCATTCTGATTACCACAGCAATAAATTACTGCAGCACCAGAAAGGAGCCATTTGGTGCTAAAGCACTCGGCTACCAGCTCCACAGGATGGAGCACTGTCCAAGGGTCTACAGTGAGTGGGCAATACAGTATTATCTCAGGAGACCGATTAACCTAACTGGTATAAGAGGGCCCAAAGCTTCCTAGGTCAGGACAGAAGAGCTGTGTCATGACTTGGACATACAGAGAAAAGGCAATTATTCGTCTTATTTCTAAAGGGAGGAAAAAGGGGAACACCAATACTACCCTTAGGCATGTGACACCAAAAACTGTTAAAAATATATCGTATTAATATTTACTTAAGTCTCACCCTAACCCAGGTACGAAGCAAACTACTGTAAGGCCTTGCTGCTCCAAGGACGGTCTGAACAACAGCGGCATCAGCCTGACCTGGAAGCTGGTCAGAAAACGAAGAGCCTCAGGCCCCACCCCAGACCTACAGAATCGGAGTCTCCGAGATCCCTCAGGGATTCATATGCACGTTAGAGTGTGATGAGGTGCGTCTGGCTACTTTCCCACGACAACTGTCTCACAGCTGAAAAATCGAAATTCAGATAAGCCGCTCGCCCAAGGTCACAAGACTCCGGAGTGGGGTCGCCGAGGTTCTCCCTAGAGCCCGGCTTGCCAGAAGCCCCGGCCACCCGGGCCGAAAAGCGCACAGCTGGACCTCGGGCGCGTCCGGGCCCTCGGCCGGCCAGCAGGCGCAGGCCTCCGCCCAGGTCGGCACGGAGCGGCCGGCGCGACCTTCTCCCCGGGCCGCTGCCACTCACCTGAGCCAGACCAGCGCTAGCACCGCATCGGGCTACCCCGGATCCCGCAGTCTGCCACACCACCTCAATCCCAGCTACACAAGAGGCTCACGGCCCCACTTCCGGCCAACTGCCGGCTACTTCCGGCTGCTGTGCGAATGACGGGTGCCGCCGAGGCTCAAAAGACTGTCAGAGTTTTTCAAGGACATCTTCCACTAAAGGATAATGTTGAAGAGTCAGAAGGAATCTAGGACCTGCGGAGGGGAGACACCGCCACGGACACACTCCTTTGGAAGTAATTGAATAGACAAGTTAGAGGTTCGAATCCCAACCACCATTCTGGGTTTTCTGGTCTTGGGAAGTCACATAAACTCTCTAAGCCTAGTTTCTCATCTGTATGATAAAAGTAATCAGTTTTTAAAAATAGAGATGTGCCCTGGCTAGTGTGGCTCAGTGGACTGAGCGCCGACCTGAAAACCGAATCAAAAGGCTGCCAGTTGGATTCCCAGTCTGGGCACATGCTTGGGTTGGGGGCCAAGCCCCCGGTAGGGGACTCACGAAAAACAACCATACATTGATGTTTCTCTGCCTCTCTCCCTTCCCTTCCCCTCTCTCTACAGTAAATAAATATGATCTTTAAAAATAAATAAATCAAAATAGAAGTGTAATCATAAAGTACAGCCAGGAATTAGTGATGGGACGAACCCGGTAGGAGAAATTAATGTGAAGAGGAACCAGTGTGATCCTCCACCACCCTAGGTAGGGGGGCTCACACCTGAGTTGATATGGGCAAAACTAGGCAAGGAAGAGGCTCCACTGAGATCTTCCAGCAGGGCCTGGCCCCACACTGACTTTCTGGGGGGCACCAGAGAGCTGCTGGTCAGGGTCACCATACTTTGTCAGTGCCTTGGCTGCTGGTTTACTCACCTTAAGTTCTGCAAACCTGAGAATTGGTACTTCCTCTGTGGCACCATCCTGCTGGAGAGACAAACTCAATGTAGGCAGGATATTTCACTGCAAGCGGGGAGGGGTTAAGCCTGACATCCCAACTCCTGAGCTCATCCGAGGGCACTGTTTGCCTGGGGGTGAATATTTGGAGCCCCAGGCCACTGACACCACTGCTCAGAGACGGTTCTCTCCCTTTGGCCAGACCACACGATTAGTTGTTGACTATGACTCTGTCTTTGCCAATGGAACTTAGAGACAGCAGAGGACCCATCCCCAGGGGGTGGACCACTTTGCTCCTAGGCATCCATGGCAATCCTGTTGTCAAATACTGAATGTCCTAGCCTCCCTTGAAGTGGGAAAAACATGTGACTCAGTTCTGGCCAACAAAACTTAAAGGGAAATGTGCTGGCAGGGTTCTGGGAAAGCTTTTACTTTCATGATAAAGTAGTGCTACCTCAATGCTTTCATGGAGCTGTGGCAGCCACCTTGTGGCATGGTGTGAGGACCACATGCTAAGAATGGGAAAGTAGGAGGATGAACAGTCTTGGTCCTTGATGAACCAACACCTATGACACTTAGGATGCCTACCAGACTTAGGTGAGAAAAAAGAAGCCACTCTTTAAGGTCCTGTAAATAAGGGTGTGTCACTTGTAGCAGAATACATTCTTGATGGGGGGCTTTGTAAGGATGACAGAAGAAATTATCATAAAGGAGGGCACTTACCCCCAAAGGATGGCTCCTTGCTTGCAGCACACTTGGGAGCCTTCTGCCTTTTCAGCCTCACCACTAATTACAAACCAGTTCTCATCCTTCATTACTACATATTCTTCCCACCAACGTCAGCCTATTGCTGTAAGGTGGCTCAGGCCACTGCAGGCTGCATGTAGCTGCCCTGCATCCTCTGCCTTCTGGCCAGCAGCCTGCTGTCTAGATTCTGGGCTGGAACCAGCTTGAAATGCTTTGGGCGACATTCAGAAGGCCCTGCTAGGCAGAGATGGGGAAGCATGACTCCTCCAGGGCAACATGGAGGAGCTTGGGCTTTGAGCCAACCTCCTGGCACAGCCCAATGAGCACCTTGTCTCATGCCTCCTCTGGGAAATCTGTTTATTCCAGCTTTGCCCTCCACACCTCCCTCACCTCCAAAGACACAAACAGGCCAAAGAATGCCACTCAAGAGGCTTTCTCAATTTTATTTCTTTGGGAAAAGAAAACAAAGTCTTTCCATCACATATGGTAGAGATATATATTTATATATATATTTATATATAATTTCTTTTGTGGTTGGAAGTCCCAAAGCTGAGTCTGTTCATATTTTTTGTTTTTCTCTTTTTCCTACTAATGCCTTCTCTTCCCCCTGCCCCTCTGGCCCAGACCCAGGTTCTGGGGCAGGTGCATTGAGGGGTGAGCAGAATGGGCAGTGATTGCCACGATGGCCCCCAACCTAGTTGAGAGATCTGGTGAGGGCCACCGGAAGGGGCTGTGCAAAGAGATAAGAGGCCACACAGGGGGACACTTCTGCTTTCATGGGGGACACACAGCTTGTTAAACAGTCACCAGTCATGGGAGGAGGCTGGTCAGGGGTTAGGGGACTTGCTCACAGTAGTTGCCAGCTCTCCCCACCCTGCCCCCAAATCTATTCTTGGGGGTGGGAGGAAGAGAGCGAAGAGAGAGAAATATGAGGACTAAGTGCCAAGCCTCCTCCAATTTTTATTGCTGGTGAATTAGAAATTTGCCTTTCCCTTCCTATATTGGGAAGATGGACTCTGAGGGCCCACAGAGGAGAAAGTCACATTGCTGTCCCAACCCCCACTGATGGCCATGCCAAGCCTCCCCTGGGCAAACAGTGAGCTACCTTAGGGCCCTGGGGAACCCTAGTCCGTGTTCCTCTCAGGTCAGCCTTGTTCTTCAAGGGCAATCACAGGCCCCCTCCCCGCCAAAACAAGGGCCTCAGGCTCAGGCTTGGGGCCAGTGGAGCTTGGAAGTGGGCAGTGCACCAAATATCAAGCAGAATTTTCTATTGGAAGAAAGGTGAAGTTTGGGGGGAAGAGGTGGCCTGGGACAATGAGCTGAAAGCAGGAGGCTGGGGGAATGGAGAGGGGACATCACAGACACTCATGACCTCAGGAACTGGGTGAGGGGAGTGCCTGAGAGGCAGGTAGCACTTCATAGCTGTAGTTAGAACCAGATAGTGGCCCTGGGTGGGGGGTCAGCCAGGCAGATGAGGCTATTGCCCTTGGATCCTGGCCAGAAAAGAGGGTGTGTGTGTGTGTGTGTGTGTTGGGGTGGGGGGAGCTTAGAAGCCTCCAGGTGACCCTTTCCAGAAACAGGAGGGCAAATCTTTCCTGGGCACTGAGCCTCCAGCCCCAGCCTCTCCTTCCCCCAACTCGTACATATGGGCACACACTCAGGACAGAGCCAGGCTCTGAGGCCTGAGCCCAAGAGACCTTGGGGGGAGGGGCTGGGCAGGTAGCCCTCTCAACCACAGCCAGGCCATCTGCTCCCACTTGTCCTGCCAATCTGCCTAGGGAGGAAGAATAGTGCAGGAAGGAGAGAGGCCAGGAGCCCAAGGTCTATCAGTTTCAGTAGACCCCACGCAGGCCCCCTCAGGCTACATGGCCTAGGAGGTGAGCATGAGAGCATCACTGGACACACCAACAGTAGCAGCCCAGACTCATTGAGGGGCTGGGCGGCCTCACTGCACGGCACTGCGGACCTGCTGCCTTTATCTCCAACAGGGAGTGCCAACAAAGGGAACCTGGGCCCACTAGCTCTGCCCTCCCCATTACCTCCTTGGGAGGAGGGTCGGAGTGGGCTGCCCAGAGGGGCAGTGGTAGAGCTAGGAGGGCACTCAGTGCAGGGAGGGTAGGGACCTGGTCACAGCTGCTTTGAGAACCTCTTTGGTCTGGGGATATGAGAACGATGGGGAAGAGAGATGGTGGGAGGGAATACTGGGGACTCTGGCCTTTGACAGGACATTTGTCAAAAGTCTGAATGCCCAGGTCAGGGATCAGATTTCTGTAGATTCAATGCGCTCCAGGCGGGAGGGGGTCCAGGCTTTCTTCTCCTCGCCGTGTTGCGGGGTGGGTGTGCTGGCACCCCCTGCGGCCCCGCGCTCCCGCAGCCGCCGCTCCAGCTGCTGGTTGCGCTGGTACATCTCCACATAGCTCAGCTGTAGCTGCTTCTGGTACTCGATGACCTTCTCCTTCTCCTCCAGCCACACGCGGCGCTCCTCTGCGAAGCTGGCCCCCTGGCGCTCCCGAGCTCGCCGCTCAGCTGCTAGCTCGGCCTGCAGCCGCCCCACCTCCCGCCGCAGGGCCCTGGTCCCACTCTCCCCGCCAGCATCCACCTCCCCATCTAAGGAGACCAAGGAGGCAGCAGCGGCCACCCCGGCCTGCCGGCGCATCTTGGCCTCATCACTCTCGCAGGTGGCCAAAGCATCCTGTGGCTCAGTGGGGTCCACGGGGGTCAGTGCCGGCTTGAGGCAGGGAGCTGGCAACTCGCCCTCGGCCAGCTCCAGGCTGGCCTGCTTGCTGCTGAAGGAGTCCCTTAGGCTGAGCAGCTGCTCCTCTTTCTCCCGCAGCGAGGCCCGACCCTCCCGCAGCTGGGAGCGCAGCCCCACAATCTCACTCAGCTTCTGGGACACATCGGCCTGCGAGTCCTTCAGCTGCTGCTTCAGCAGTGAAATCTCTCCAGCCTTCTGGCACACCTGGGTAGGGTGGGTGGGAGAAGCCAGGGTGAAGGCAGAGCTCTGGGCACCCCAACCCAGCCCCCATATCCAGCCCCAGAGGTACCAAGCCTCTCCAGGGCATCAGACTGGGCGGAAGTGACACACTGGGCCCTCTCCTCAAACTCAGGGCATATATGGCCAACCCTATCCAGCCCAGGGGCAGCTCTAGTCCTCACAGACACTCCTAATCAATCTTGTGGGCCCCCCCCCCACCCCTCCCCTGGCAACTTTCACTCCCCTGGTGAAAATGGTGGCCTACTGCGCCAGGTTTCTCCAGAGGCACAGAAGGAAGAGGAGACAGGGAGAAGGCCCAAGCCCCCAGCCCGTACCTCCCACTTTGTTTCCTCCATCCGGGGCAGAAAGTCGGCCTGCTCCTTCTGACAGGCGGCCACCTTGTCCTCGAGCTCTTCCCGCTGTCGCATCAGCCGGGCTGCCTCCTCTTGCAGCTGCTTCTTGTCCTGCTGCAGCCGCAGGACTTGCAGCTGCAGGCCCTGCTGGGCACGCTGGGCACGGCGGGCCACCTGCTGCAGCTTCCCGCTGCAGCCCTGCCGCAGCTCAGCCAGCTCCCGCTCCCAAGCCTTCTGCCGCTCCTCTAGCACCTGGGCCACCGCCACCTCGCTCTGCTCCAAGCTCCGTCTCAGAGCTGCCACCTCCTGCTCCTTCTCCCACAGCCGCTCCTCTAGATCCTGGATCAGAGCACTGGGCGAGGGTGGTGAGCAGGCTGCAAAGGGCAGGCCTCCACCTCCGCCCTCTCCCGATCCCAGGTGGCTGGGCCGCCCCATGGATGAGGATGACCCGCTCTTGCTGGAGGCCCTCCCACTGTCAGAGGTCGCCAGGTCCTGGTAGCCCGACCCACCACCGCTGCTGCCACTGCCACTGCCACTACCATAGCTGGCAGTGCCAATGCGGTTGATGTGGCTGGTGGAGGCACTGAGGGGCGCCAGGTGCTGGCTATAGCTAGAGCTGTAGGTGGGCAGGCTTGTGAGTGAGTTCCGGCCTGAGTCTGAGAGGCCGCCCCCACCCCCGCCCGCTGGGGTCATGGTCCGAGACTTGTCTAGTCCGCCCTTTAGGCCACCAGGTCCCTGTCGTCCCTCAGGGGTCCCGCTGGTCTGTGGGGGACACAAGTTCTGCATGGAGTGGAAGTTCTTGGGTACAACAGGCTTGAAGGCTGAAGGCCGAACTAGCGGCTCTGAGCACTGTGTAAAAGCAAGGGAGGGGAAATGGACATCAGGATGCAGCCTTAGCCTTGACCCCAGCCTCTTCCCTTTGGCCAAGACTTTGCAGCCCCACCTCCCAAGCCCATTGATCACCAGCCCAGGAGTCACTCAGGGCAGGGTCTCTACCTCATGGCCCACCCAAGCCAAGTCTTTGCCCTGGACACACCAGCTGGACTTGGCCCCCAAGGCCCCACCCTCCAAGCCCAGCCTCCATCCTGATACCTAAAACCCAAATTCCAAGAAGGCCCACTTTGTCCTCCTCTCTGGACTACCTCCCATCCCCAGAAAAAGACCCGGGAACTGACCTGGTCTAGCTTGCCAGAGGTGGCCAGGAGCTTAGGGGGGTGGCTGGGCTCACGATACTGTGGTGGGGCCTTGTCACTGCCACCGCTACTGCTGCTGCCACCACTGCTGCCCACCACATTGCCACAGACATCTGTATGGTCACTGCCCCGTAGCTCGCCATTGAGGTAGAGGGAGTTGGCGAGAGCTTTATCCTCAGAGGGGTAGCGGCCTGGCCTCTCCCTGCTGCCCCCACTGCCACCAGCTCGGGGGCCGGGAAAACTGCCCTGGCTGCCCCCACCCCCTGTGCGGGTGCCCACGCTCTTCATGGCAAACTCCTGGGCATGGGCCACTCCACTGCCCACACTGCCCATGGCCAGGCGAGGGTCAGGGGGTCCGAGCTCAGAAGGCCGAGGGGCAAAGGCCAGGAGGGGATCCCGCCCCGAGTCAGCGCGCACAGGCAGTGTCTCCAGCTTCGCCATGACTAAACCGGGGGGTCACTGTGGGCATAGGTGGGAAAGCAGAGATCAGATCAGTCAGACCCACACCTGTGCCCACCACACCACACCACACCCGGCAAGCCAGTCCCAGCACCACCACACCCTACCTCTCAGAGGCCCCTTCCCTACAACTGATACAAGAACTCCCTGACACCCAAAGTGAAGGAATGGGGCAGGGGTAAAAGTGGTAGCTTGGTAATGGGGGCTGCCTGTGGCTCACATGACAAGGCCCAAGCCCAAAACCGCGGGCACATCATGCCCTCCCAGCTTTGCTGGGCGCTGTACTCCCCTCCTCAACACCACCTCCCCCACGGGCCTTCCAGACACAGTGGCCCCCTCAATTCTTCACTGCAGCCTCCAGAACTTAGGGTTCTTTACCCTGGGTCTGGGCCCCAACACCCCAACCTCACGGGCAGGGAGATGGGGTTGGAAGGGGACAGCAACATCTGAATCCAAGAGGGACCCTCAGAAGTTCAAGTCAGGATAGAAACCAACCCCTATCCAAAAACTGTGGGTGGGGTCCTTCCCAGCGCCCTAACCTAGGATGTTGCAGTCGAGGGCAGAAGTGGAGGATCACTACCAGCGCAGGCTCCTCTCCTTGCTTTTCCAAGGGGGTGGGGACCGAAGGTCCTCAAGCCTGGGACCCTCCAGGGCCCGGTCTGCAGGGGCCAGGTGCCTCATTCTCGCAGTTGGGGCTCGGCCCGAACCAGCTTCGAGACTTTGGAAGGGCCAACAGAGCCATCTCGGACTGTAGTTTTCTTCTCTGTGAAATGGGAGGAATGAAGGACCTACCTTGCGGAGCTGCCACGATGCCAGCGGCTCTCAGACGAAAGGAACCGAGCAGCAGCGGACTGGTAGTCTTGGGCGGCAGGGGCAGGAGCTGCTTTCGCAGCGCGCCTCGGGGCCACCACGGGCACACCTCGGTCCCCGCGGCCCGCCTGGGACCGCGGCTGCAGCGGGTGACCAAGGAGCCCTCCTGGAGGTCTTCTCAAGTGGGCAGCACGGGGGCCCCGGCACGGAGGGCCCCCTCCCCGCAGCCGGCACCTCGGGAGCGGACCCCGCGCCCGCCGAGGACGCAGTGCCGCTAGCAGCCCGCGCCCGCGGAGCCTCCCTCGGGGCCTGGCTTGCCCACAGGTGGGCGGGGATGGGCGGGGCCTGCGCACCCAGCGGCTCCGGGGAAGATTCTGCGCGGGCCTAACTCCACCAACAGCCATCCCCCCACTACCCCCAGCTGAGAATTCACCGCCTCCGGGAAGACTTCCTGGATTACCTCCCTTTCCCACTCCCTTTGGACCTTGACCCTTCTCAGTGCACCACGAAGCCCTCGGCATCCCTCAGTGGGTGTGCGCCCCCACCCCCTAAGGCCAGCCCACAGGAACAGGGCCAGCAGGGCGAGCAGGGCCTCGGGTTACCTGTGCTCAGGGAGGCCCTGCTTCCTGGTTCCTTTGTCTCAAGTCTGCACCTGGGTTCACCTGCCTCAGCGATCTGAATAATCCAGCCTGGCAGGGGCGCCCTTCAGGCCCTTACCTCCTACTCCCACCAGAAACCAGGCAGGGCGCCTTCCTTTACCAAGGTGAAGGGGTCCAGGTGGCACCCCACAGCCCCTTGGGCATTTCTCAGACTGTCTTCTACTCAGATACCCACTTCTAATGTTGTGTCCATCCTATCAGGCCCCAGACCAGGGGAGCTGGACAGAACTATTGCCCTTCAGGTGTCTTCTGGCCACCACACCTGGAACTATGGCCCTAGTTGGTTGAAAGCCCACCACCAAGCCAGTCCACACTGCCTTTGTGAAATTCCACTCTCTCGGCACCTGCTCCCTCCGTGTGGAGAACAGCACTTTCCCACCCACCTCCCTGGGCCAATCTGTCCTGTTTGGGTTTGGGCGCAAGAGAAGTGCAGGATCAGCAAGTGCAGACCCAGACAGAGTGAGGCCCTCTTTACTTTGGTGGGTGCCCCAGGTGCCTGCCTCCCATGCCTCGCCCTAGTCCCTGCTTTGCTTCCACTCTTAGCACACGCCAACATGGCTACCCCTCAGCTCAGACATCCCCCTCTCACCCTAATCATGACCCCCTTTTCTCACCACCCCTAGTGCAGTGTAGGGAGCAACTGAGGACTGGGAGGATGGAGACTGAGTGGCGTGAGGCTTGGAACCAGTGGGAAGGCCTGGGCAGGATTTGGAAGGAAAAACTGGCAAAAGTTCATACAGATGGGGCTGGGGGGGGGGGCAAAGGAGGATCTGGGCTGGGGCAACAGGGTGGGTGTGACACATTAACATGACAGGGGTAGAGTATCTGGGGGAAGTAGGTGCTTTGGGGAAGACCAGAGAAAGCTCTCTCTCACATCCTGGATACAGAGACTGGAACATCAGCATTCAAGGGCAGTGTGGGTGGGGCCAAGCAACTCCTTAGGGTAAGTAAGCCCCAGAAGCCTGGGAGGCAGTGTAGAGCCAGGAAAGCCAGGAAAAGGTAAGCCTCACAGACCAACAGGGGGCCTTGAAGAATGTGGGTGCAATTCTGGTATTAAATGGGCTGGGTAGAACTGGGACTGGTGAATGTGCCCTGGGTTTGGCGGGTGCAAACACCACTGGTGCTTATGAGAGAACGGTTCAGACAGGTAGTACAAGGCAAAGCCCGACTACAGGAGAGGGGTCTGGCGGGAAGATGGGAGGTTCCCTGCTAAATGAAGGCAGTGATATAAATGGTTTGGGATCCAAAGGCTTTTTTCTAATTTTAAAATTAAATATGGTAGAAAGCTGAGTTTGTTGATGTGCCAAAGGAAGGCTCCAATAGTGAGACTGAGATCTAGGCAAGGGGGCTGTGCCACAGGCCCGGGTATGGGCGTGAGCAAACCTCAGAAGCGATCGTGTTGATCATGGGAGTGATAGGGGATAATAATGTTTGGGAAGGTGCTTTGTACACTACCAGGTGCGATACAAGCAATACTGGTACCTTCTCTGAGGTCCAGGAAAGAAGAATCTGACCATAGGTTGGGGCTGCTCACATGCCGCTCTGCCCCACTGTTTCCCTAGAGTGTGTGTGGTCCCCACCCAGGCTCAGATACCCAGAGTCCTGGGTGGAAATGAGGTCCCAGGACGGTCTCCTGAATCTCTTATACTCATGCTTTACCTCGGAATCCTTCACTGCCAGCTCAAAGCAGCTCCACCTCAAGCCTCACTCCCCAAAGAGCTTCTTAACATAATTCTAATCTGTCATGGTTAACCCCATGAAAGCATTCCCTACATCTTGCCTGTTCCCAGTTTGGTTCCTTAAAACCCCAGAAGGGAGCTGGCAGGACAAGGAGGAGCATACGTTTCCCTGGTAGGCAGAAACTGAGTTGAGCTTCACCTATGGGTCAGAGTCCCGAACTGGCCCCAGTAGCGAGTGTGGTCTGCAATGGCAGCCTGATAGCAACAGCTCAATAGCCTGGATGGCATCTGTTGCCCGACTCTATCTCTGTCTCATAGACCCTTAGTGCCTGGGACATTACTTACAGCATTAGCCATCACAAAGGGGCCAGGGACTCTATCTGTGGGTTACATGGGCAGGTCCCTCTGACCTAGAGTGACCACCTAACCACTCCCTACCTGTGTCCCTCCCAAAGTTAGGTACACTCCATCTTCTCTTGAGGGGTCTCAGAGGTCCCAAACCCTGGCCATTCACCTCCTAAAGATCTCAGCAACCCCTCCTGTCAGCAATTTTGCTGGGAGCTCCTCGCTGGCCTTTCTTCCCCTCCACTCCCTCCCCCATGAAACTGCCAGGGGATTCTTTCTAAAGGGCAAAGCTGATCTTGTCCCTGCTCTGCCCAAATTCTTCCATGAGCAGCACCAAGCACAACAGACTAGATGGAGATCTGGAGCCTCAGCTCCAAGTATAAATTAGGGGTGGAACTGCATGCAGGCTATTTTACCTCAGGTTCTCACACTTACCTTATAGGAATCTTAAGAAGTATGTGTACTATGGGTAAAATGCCTGGCATTCCTCTCAGCCCCGATCAGAGCACAGCTTGCAGCAGGGCCCCCGAGGCCTCTCCCACTGCCCATCCTACTTGCCCTGACCTGAGCCCCTCTCCACTCCACACACTATCTTTTCCCAGATCTCTGTATCCATCCTGCATCCTTCAAGGCCCAATCCAAATGCTGGCTCCCAGGATAGCATCCCTGATTGCCCATGGCAGGAAGAGGTCTTGGAGCACTTGGCTCAGGCTACTGCAGGCAGATTTCACTCTGAGGCTTCCCTGGCATTGGCCTGTGGGTGCCGGGGGGACACAGATGGCAAAGTCCTGGGGGTCTCTGGACTCTGGCACTACAGAGATGCACAGAAAATATGTGTAGGATTGCTAGTGATGAGCAATGCAAAGAAGCAATGAATCCAGACAGGAAAAATCAGGAAGGTCTTCTGGGAAGAAGGACTAGGGAGAAAAGAGATTGGGGGCACTGTAAATCTTTGGGGGGTGCAGAGGTCTCCAGAACTTGTTTGGGATGTGTGAGGGGGAGATGCATCTTCCCTTGGAGACGAGGGAAGGGAGCCCATCCCCTAGATCCTGGTTCTGATGAAGCTCCTGTTCAAAGACTGTGGGGGCTGAGAGCGTCCCCCCCAGCACACACGCGCGCACACACACGAGTCTCCTCGCTGAGGGGTGGGGGTGTTCGCCATTCACCAACAGCCCACGGCCCGCAGAGCAGCAGATAGAGACCCCGAACACAGGCCATCCCAAGAATGTGCCCGGGGGTCTCTGAAGTGGGGGAAATCCCGCTCGCACCTCCCCACCAACGCGTGTGGCCCCGGGGGGCGGGGCGCAGAGGGAAGAGGTGACATAATCCGGGCCGCACCCCCTCCGGCCTTCACAGCTCCCCAGGCCAGACGAAGCATCCATGACATCATCGGCCTCATCTCCATTCCCCTCCCCCCTAGGACCCCAGCAGCGGGACGCGCCCCCTCCCCAGCTCCGGGTCTAGTAGGACCAGCTTCGCGGTGCAGAGGGCACAGCGATAGGTCGGAGCCGGGAAGGGCGCCGCGAGTGGGCCTGCCTCACTTACTCGCTGCTTCAAGGTCCAGAGTGGGGTCTTCGGAACCGACGCCACCGGCCCGGCTGACTGGTGCAGCCCGAAGCCCGCCCGGCGGGGCGCGCGGCGCGGGCCCGGCTCCGCTCCGCGCCCTCCCCGCTCCCCGCCCAGGCCCCGCCCACCCGCAGCTGCGGCAAACGTGGGCCCGCCCTCAGGCCACGCCCCCCAGGACCGCCAATCCTCGGCCTGGGGCGGGGCACAGTGCTTTACCCTTTGGTCGCTGCGTCTCAGCCCGCACTTGGGACCCCTCTGTTTCACCCACTCCACGGCCCCACGAGCCAGCCCCGAGCTCCTCTGCTTGTCGCCTGTTACCCCTAAGCCCATTGGGCTCTGCCCCCTAGTCTCTCCAACATATTCAGTGGGACCACGCCCTCCCTGAACCCCACATCCTGGGCGACAGGGAGGAGCCCCTGTGGTTTGGGGAAGGGGCTGCCGATGCAGAGCCGGGAGCCCCATTCCTCTCCCGCTCCTGATCTTCCCACGCGGCCTCCCAGTGGACACTGTGATACCCTGCGAGTCTGCAAGGTGGGGGCGGGGCGAGCTGTCACTGGTGGATCCGACCCCGCGGTGGGAAGACCCACCTCGGCGCGGGGACAGCAGGCGGGTGTGTGGGAAGCTTCCATGGGCTGTGACTGCATCCGTTCGCAAACCGAGCGGATTTGAAACTTGCTGCTCGGGAATACTCACCGGGTAGGGGAAAAGGCGGGCGACGGGAAAAGATACACATTACGGTCCGGCAGGATTTCAGCGCTTTTTCACCTTGTGCCCAGCACCTGGGACGAGGCCCAGCTCCGTCCCGCAGGCGGCATCCTGGGGTGAGAGAGTAAGGTGGGGACTTTCCTCCCTGACTCGAAGCATCAGCTTCCCGCTCACGTGCCGCACTCTTTGCGGGAGGTGCTCATTCCGCCTGGGGCGGCCCGGGAGGACTGCCTGGAGGAAGAGGTCTGCCTGGAACTGGGGTCTTAGCCTTAAATAGGGAATAAAAGCCAGCCAGGCCTAAGGTTCGGCGTTATCAAAAACCTAGAGGTATGAAGGGTTTGCCCTAAAAATCCTCAGTGCCTGAACTCTGGCTTGAGATTTAACCCATTGTATCTCCACTGTTATAGCTGATTAGTTTGATTATCTGACATCCTATTTTCTAGTTTTCACTTTTACTATTTCCTGTATTCTGAATTTCTCCATATTTGCTCTTCTATAGTATTTTGCAAAGCAGAAAGCCAGTTTCTTAATTCTCCTGATGGTTGCCTATAAGTTTACTAAATAAAAATAGTTTATATTTCAAATTATTAGTCAATGACAAATCATTTTTATGTTCCTCTTTATGTAAGGAAAAACTTAAGGTGCCTTTTCATCTCCGGGCCTGCTACCCTCACACCTACTTATATGTGTCCACTTAATCTAGGATGATAGACCCAGCTTTTTTTTAGTTTTTTAAGCCACTAAATTCTCTTTTCAGTCACTGTTTTTGGCGTTTGCCAGCCCTTTGTTTAATTGGTATCAATGTCACTGCCAGTTTTTTCAGACTCTAGTATTTCTTTTCCTGGCTCAGACCTGTCTCTCACTTGGCTGCTGATTTCAGGGAGGACTCCCGAATGTTATGTTCTTCTCAGCCTTCGTCCTTGGTGAGAATGTTTCCTACTGTACCCACAAACAGTGGTTTGACTGTGAGGCTCAAACTTTTCCCCTCAAAACTCTATTATCCTTATCCCATTATCTTTTGGCTTTTAAAGTGGTAGCAAGTATACCTGAAACTCTATACAGTTGACCCTTGAACAACCCAGATTTGAACTGCACAGGTCCACTTAAATGTGTATTTTTATCAATAAATATACTGGAAAATTTTTTGGAGATTTGTGACAATTTGAAAAAACTTGCAGATGAACCACGTGGCCTAGAAATACAAAAATAATTAAGAAAAGTCAGGTATATCATGAATGCACAAAATATGTATAGCTACCAATCTATTTTATAATTTGCTATCATAAAATATACACAAATCTATGAGTTAAAATTTACCAGAACTTGGGCACACGGAGTATACATGGTACCATTCACAGTTGAGAGTAATGTAAATAATGTCAAGATGCAGTATATATGTATAACATACAAAATATATACTAATCAACTGTTACCAGGAAGGCTTCTGGTCAACTGTAGGCCACTAGGAATTCAGTTTTCAGGGAGTCCAAAGTTATGTAAGGATTTTCAACTGTGCAGGGGCTGGCACCCCCAACCCCATCCCTCCATTGTTCAAGGGTTAACTGTAATTTTATAGGTCAATTATATCTCAAAACAAATGGTAGCAAAGCTGGGCCAGTCTGTTTTAGGTGAGCAATTTACCTGCTGCTTTTGGGAACTTTTTATTACCCTCACAATTGAACATTTTGCTAGTATAAGTCTCAGTGCAGGCCATTTCCTATTAATTTTCCAGAAATAGAAGGTTTTTTCAGCTAGAAAAGTTTTCTTCTAATATGTTCCTGTCTATTCTGTGAACAGATTGTTTTGGCGTTGTTATTTTTTTTCCCTCCTCTAAAATTATCACATTGGGTCACCATTGTCAATTAAATCTTTGTCCTTTTTCTCTGCATCCTGGGAGACTATCTCAAGTTTTTTTCATCATCATGTATTTAATTTTCTTCTTTTTCTTAAGATTTTATTTACTCATTTTTAGAGAGTGGGGGAGGGAGAAAGGGAGGGAGAGAAACATCGCCTGGCACTCAGTCCACTGAGCCACACCAGCCAGGGTATAATTTTCTTCAGAGTCATCAAGAGTACTCTGTTCTCTCCAATAATATATTTAATCCTGCTTATTTTCCTTTCATTTTAATCAGTTTCTACCCCACCTATCTTGATCTCAATCTCTATAGTTTTCTGCTCCTAGCTTTGAGAGGATATTCTTAGAGAATGTGGTCTTGCATCTCAAGAACACCAGGAAAATAAGAGACTGCCATAACTGATTCTGTGCTAATGTATATGAACATCTTGATGAAGTGGACCATTTTCTTGGAAATATACAAAAGAAAGAGGTGGAAAACATTATCCAACAAATATATCCAAAAAAGACTTGGGGCTCAGATGTTTCAATGAAAATTCTCTCAAACTTTATAAATAGATAATCCTCACCCTGTAAATCTGTAAGAGCCAGAAAAGTTAGAATGCTATTTCATTTTATGAAGCCACACTTCCTCTCACACCAATTCCAAATAAAGATAGTTCAGGGGAAAAAATTCCTAAATAAACTCAAGGAAATAAAATTAAATGTCATTGTAGGTAAAAGGAATAATCCGTGAGTTTGTTAAATAAGAAAGTAACAACCATAGATGCCAAAAAGTCATTCAAAAATCAGTATCCAAAAAGAACCCTTTTAATTAATCATAATTAATCAGGACGGTTGAAATTAAGATTCATTGGTGGTGCTACCTTGGCATCTGGTGAAAGCAGGAGGGGCCTGAAATGGTCTAACGGAAAGCTGCCCTAGCCAAACAGTTCTTTTTTAAAGATTTTGTTTATTTATTTTTAGAGAGAGGGGAAGGGAGGGAGAAAGAGAAGGAGAAAAACATCGATATGCCAGAGGTACATAGATCAGTTGCCTCTCGCACACCCCAAAATGGAGACGTGGCCCAGTCCACAACCCAGGCATGCACTGTGACCAGGAATCAAACCTGTGACCTTTTGATTCACAGGCTGGCACTCAATCCACTGAGCCACACCAGCCAGGGCCCTAGTCAAACAATTTTTACTGAACAGACCAGGTGCAGCTCCTGCTTATCTCTGAGTAGTGAGTTTCAGTTCTTTACCAGCCCATGGAATTACTCAAACAAGCCGATCGCTTCTCCTCCAGGAATCACAGGTTGCCTCACCTTCTTACTGCTACAAAGCTTGCCCCCTGTTTCTAGTTGTTCACTGTAGTCCTGAGTGGAACACATGTGTGATCCTGTGTGGCTTACGGTGCCCTCCTCCCTTGAGCTGCGAGGCCATGTAACTAATAGACTGCTGTCAAACTCAGAGGTCCGGTGTCAGGAATTGCACCTGGACATCACCATAATCCTAGGGTGGGAATTCTTCCCTTACCAATGGAGTAAAGGGGCAGTGATTAAAACAAGAATCTATCCTCTCCATACAGCCAGGAAAATAAAAAATAAGAAGCAAGACTCTATTAGATTGGCAAAATTTAAAAGACTGTGATATCTCAGTTTAGTGAGGGTGTAGGGAAACAAACTCTGTTTTTGAGAGTATAAATTGGTACAGCCTTTTGGGAGAACATAGAAAAATGTGAAATGCATATGTTCTTAGACCCAGCCATTCTATTTCTGGGAAGAAATGCCATCACAAGTAATATGACATAAACGAAGTCACTGATGTACTGATTGTAATAGCAAAAAAATTAAATACATCAATCTATAAATAGAAGATTAAATGAATCGCGTGTCTGATGCAATGTAACAATGGAAAGCTATTTAAAAGAATGACATGGATGCCTATGTATTAACATAGAAAGATGACTATATTAAGTAAAAAAAGTAAGTGGCAGAATTATATGTATGCATACTATACTCTAATTTCTCTATTTTAAAATGAATATATATGCATAGAAAATTCTGCAAGGTAAATATCAATTAACAGTGGCTGCCTCAAGATGGTGGGCTTGCAGGGCGTATGGTGAAGACAGGACTTGAGCCACTTCTATAATGTTTGCATATTTTATAATAAGAATGTATTACTTTTCTTTTTTCTTATATTTTCCCGATTACCATATATCCCCTTCCCCCTCAATCACCACACTGTTGTCCATGTCCATGAGTCTTTTTTCCTTTTGGCTTGATCCCTCCACCCCCTAACCACTTCCCCACCCCAGATGTTCTCTATGAGTCTGTCTCTATTTTGCTTGTTAGTTCAGTTAAGCATGTATTACTTTTATAAAAAGAAAAATTAAGAAAAAGAAGTGTTTAAAAGAATAAACAGGTAAGCTCTTAAAATTTAGTAGCAGCAGTCCTGGCTGGTGTGGCTCAGTGGTTGAGCAGCAGCCTGCACATCAGGGGATCACTGGGTTTGGGTTTGGTTCCCAGGCTGCGGCACAGGCCTGGGGTGCAGGCTGGGTCCCTAGTGTGGGGCATGCGTGAGGCAACCACACATTGATGTTTCTCTCCCTCTTTCTCTCTCCACCTCTTCTCTAAAAAAAATTAAATAAATATATATTTTTAAAATTTACTAACAGCAGACTATTAAGATATTAAATATTTGCTCACAAACTCCTGTCCCAATGGAATTTGTGCTCCGGTAGAAGGAGACAATAAGTTAAATACACAGTGGATGAGAAGGTGGTAAGTACAAAGAAGCTGAGATTACTGGGGGTCCCAATTTTGGATAAGGTAGAAAGCCTCACTGAGAAGGTAACATTCAAGTCACAAACTCTGAGGGGAGGGACTAAGCCAAGCATAAATCTAGAGATTTCTACAATGCAATCCTCTTATCTATAAAAAAAATTAGCTATTTTTTTCAATTTTTTCTTGTTTTGTTGCACTAAAGCTTCCAAATAAGAAAAAGCTACTTAAACATTATTTTAATTACAGTTTTTAATAAGATCAATAACTACAAAAGGAATTGAAGATCTACCTTTTTAAATAGCACTAGATTGTTTTATGGCTGAGTTCTATCCAACCTATAAAGAGATAATTCCAAATCATAGGAAAAGATGAAAATCTCCCAAATTCACTTTATAAAAGTAGAATTATCTTAACGCCAACATCTGATAAATGATATAAAAGAAGAAAATTGTACCCTGACCAGTGTAGCCCAGTTGGTTGGACATCATTTTGCAAAGCAATAGGTGGCCAGTTCGATTTCCAGTCAGGGCACATGCCTGGGTTGCGGGTTCAGTCTCCGAGCAGGGTGCATATGACAGGCATCCAACTGAGGTTTCTCTCACATCGATGTTTCTCTCCCTCCCTTCCCCTCTTGCTGAAAATAAAGAAATAAACTTTTTTTTTTTTAAAGAAAACTGTGATAGATTAATCCTCTGTCTTCCCCACTAGTTTGTAGGATCCATGTAGACCGGAGCCTTTTTAAAAATTGCATATCCTCATCTTCCTGGGAAGCAGAATAATAGCCTTCCAAAATATCTAAGTCCTAATACCCAGAACCTGTGACTATGTTAGGTTAAGTGGCAAAGAAGAATTAAGGTTGTAGATAGGATAAGGTTTTTAATTAGATAACCTTAAAATAGGCAGATTATGCTGGATTATCTAGGCATTAGGCAAACCCAATGTAATCACAACATCCTTAAAAGTGGAAGAAAAAGGCAGAAGCAAGGGAGATCTGATAATGGAAGACTGGTTAGAGAAATGCAACAGAGCTAGCTTTACAGGTGGAGGAAGGGGGCCTTGAGCCAAGGAATGTGGTGGCCTCTTGAAGATGGGAAATAGCTTCCAAAAGGACCATAGCCCTGTCTTGATTTTAGCCCAGTAAGACTCACATGGAACTTCTAACCTACAGAACTATAAGACAATAAATTCGTGTTGTTTTATACCATTAAGTTTGTGGGAATTTGTTACAGCAGCAGTAGAAAACTAATGCAAGCACAAAATAGACACTCAGCTTTGATTTGCTGAATGATTAATGAAACTGCAAAATCCCTATAGATATTGGGTAAAAAGATAGAA
Source organism: Phyllostomus discolor (assembly GCF_004126475.2). Taxonomy (NCBI): domain Eukaryota; kingdom Metazoa; phylum Chordata; class Mammalia; order Chiroptera; family Phyllostomidae; genus Phyllostomus; species Phyllostomus discolor. The sequence continues at coordinate 81,525,965 of NC_040911.2, read as the reverse complement.
ATAGATAATTCCCAGAATACAAATAGCCAATAAGCTGTTAAAAACATCATTGGACTTGCTGGTACTGAAGAGATGCAAATCAAAATCAAATTATCAGACTATTGAGATCCTTTGGAGTCCTACCCACTAAGTTACCCAGAAGAGGGCTCAGGGTTTCCCCTCTGGGGTGATCAGGCAATCCCAGTGACCTCCAAACACCAAACGGGGGTGGGGGGGCAGACAAAGCACTTTAATCTATGCTAAAGTTTATAGCTGTGCTTGCTTTATGAGGAAATAAAAGCCTCTGGAACTGGGCAAAAATTCCTGGGAATAACCAGTAAAGGTCTTGGAGGTTATCTAACCCAATACAAAACTGTAACTGAAACATTTACCATCCAAGTATGCTAATGTCTTTTACAAGCCATTTTCTAAGCCATTAGCTGGTGTTCACAACACACACACACACACACACACACACCCATAGCCCATGAAAAAAGTTAAAGGAAAATATTTTTAAAAATTTAATTGTATTCTCCTTTTTCCCACTGTTCTTTCCTAGTTGCACATTTCATCTAAGATAGATGGTTTATGCTTTTATGTTCCCCATGGTCCCTCTGTAACATTTAATTTTTCTTTTCTGTTTTTACATAATTGATGCTTTATGTAAGTACTAACAAAGAGACTCATCTGTACCTACACAGTGTAAACCTCATTGCAAGATATTAAGAAACAGAGTAAAAAGGAATACAAGCCATCACTCCACCCACCATCCCAAGTGAGTTTTATATTCACATCTATTTGTGAGGCATGGTGGTTCTTAAAGCCCCAAGCAGAATAATAATAAAATGATTATTGCATCATGAAAATTATGGTCATGCCTGAATCTTTAACCAATTTTATTGAAACGTACAAGCTCCAAAAATGTTACAGGATTCCGTGTTGTTGTTTTTTTAAAGCTAGGGTAGCCCTGGCTGCTGTGGCTCAGTGCATTGACCACTGGCCTGCAAACTGGAAGGTCTTTGGTTTGATTCCCCATCAGGAGCCACGCCTGGATTGCGGGCCAGGCCCCCAGCTGGGGGCATACAAGAAACAACAGATTGATGTTCTCTTGAACACTGATGTTTCTCTCCCTCCCTTCTGCTCTCTCTAAAAATAAAAAATAAAATGTTAAAAACAAATAAAAGCTAGGGTAAATCTGCCCAGCAGAAAGCCTTCTTTGTAATCTTTTTACATTATCATTTGCAGACAGACATGGTGATAGCTAAATAAAACTTTATTACCTCCCTTTGGGGTCTGAACTTCTGCGTTGATATCATCCAGCAGGGACAGTAGCTGAGATGTGGAAAATGAGAATTTCCGAACAATGATGGATTATGTGTTCAATAATTTCTCATCTGTTCATATTTGTTACGATGGTCTCATTTTTCATTTAATTTTTTACTTATTTATTTTTAGACAGCAAGGAAGGGAAGGAGAAAAAGAGGGACAGAAACATCGATGTGTGGTTGCCTCCTGTGTGCCCCCTACTGGGGACCTGGCCTGCAACCCAGGCATGTGCCCTGGTTGGGAATAGAACTGGCGACCCTTTGGTTCGCAGGCTGGTACTCAATCTACTGAGCCACACCAGCCAAGACACTATAATCTCTTTTGATGTGAGACAATATGCACAAACTAAAAAGGCATTAAGACAACTGCCAAACTAGACATCAAGCATGCATCCATACAAATACCCTATTATGTAAACTGTGGGGTTTAGTTCAACAACAAACTGACTTGACTTACCTTGTTGATAAAGTAAAACAACAGAGGTATTAAATCTCAGCTACTCAGGATACAGTTGGAACATTATTAGTTTTAGTTTTGGTGTTATTATTATGAATGTGTCTTTTGTATCATGTTGGAAATGTAAGTCAAATTGTAAAATCATATAAGAAAATGAAAATTACTAAAACTAGTCAGAGTAAATCTAGCAGGTTACATGCAAAAGTTTATATTTAAATAAGTTTAACATGACAGTATTTGCATTTTGTATGTTTTCATAAGGTTCCCTTATGTAGTTTGCTATAACAAGTAATTAAATAGTGTATTAACTAGTGGAAAACTGTGTATATCAGAATAAACCAGGTAAAACTATTTTGCAATGTCACTACTATAATCTAAGTTGCTTTCAGTACAACTCTGGAACTATGAAGTTATATATGATATACAACTCTTCACACAGTTACTGATCCTCGCCTTGTCCTAACTTATAAAAGGAACAGGCTCCTTAGAACCGTTTTCAAACTGTAGGTTGAGATCTGTTAGTAGGTTATAAAATCAATTTAGCCACCATGAGCAATGAGACAGAACAGAGAAGAAAATATCAACATACATCAAATTATGACAAGTGACTGCTGTAGAGCTTTGCTTATTATCTGTATCTAGGCACACATACATACTGAGTCCTTGATATACAATAGATTTCTTTCTAAGAGATACTGTCAAAAAAAAGTTTAAAAAACACAGCCTTATTGGAGAAGTGGCCGATCTTGGAGCCAGGACTTGGGACTGGAGGTGTCTGGGGCACGCACCTGTGAAGGCCGGCGGTGGTGCTGGCCAGCAGTACGCAGGGGTGTGGAGGAACAGATGCAGTAATGACGATTTGTGGGATGTGATGATTGCAACGGTGGTTTAAGAAATGAAGTTACTAATTCAAAGCAATAAACTCTCCCCCCAAATACAGACGAAACCTCTGGGCTCCGCATTGGCCACCCTGCCTGGCCAGACTGCAACCTCCTCTCCACCCCATCTCTTCTTTGCCCTGGCCTTTCCCTTTCCTCCACCAACACACCGCATCCCTCTGTGACCCAACAGCCTGTACATCCTCTGAACCTGTCCTCTCCTCGGCCTGGAAAACCTCACCTTGTGAATACTCAGCACTTGACTGTGCAGATGCTGGCTGGGTGATTGGTGGTCTCCCTGTTAGAGTGATACCACTGCCCCTCCCCACTTATGGATGGGGCCATGTTTTGCTCACTGTAGCTCCCCAGCAAGCTTGGCATCCTGCCTTGCATTCAGTAGGCTCTCCATAGTTTTTAAAAAAACACATTCCAGATGTTTAAATAATTTTTGTATTACAAAGGTCAAACATGTATGCTGCACCAGTGCCACTGTGGCACCTGGGGGTAATTACTCAATTGGTGGGTGAATGGAGTGACTGCTGGTGGCCTCGTGTGATTTCACTGCTTTTAGAGGCAGAGGAAGGGACAGAAATATCAATGCAAGAGAAGCATCAAATTGGTTGCCTCTCATACCAGGGACTGAACCCACAACCTAGGTTTGTGCCCTGACCAGGAATCGAAACCACAACCCTTTGGTTATGGGATGATGCTCCAACCAACTGAGCCTCACTGGCCAGTGCATTGGCCCCTTTTCTGAGTCTCAGCCTGAGTCAAAGATACATGAGGCCATCTTGGGCTCATTGTTTTTAATTTTAAGCTTTTTGTTATGGGAAATTTTAAACGAACAAAAATAGATGAGAATAACCTCCATGTAGCCATTACTCAGCTTTAAGAACTTTTCAACTCATGGCCAACCTTGAAAATAAACATTTTTGAAAAGACAAGTTGCCTTATATGGCTCTCCAACCAGACTTGTCAATAACAGGCCTCAAAGGCACATAGAAAAGAGAGGCTGTGACAGACCTGGTCTGAGCTGGCCTGGACTCTGCGGGCGCAAGTGCTATCAGGAGACCTGTTGGGCTGGGCTGTGAAGGTCAGGTACGCAAAGCAGGCACAGGAAGCATTTTATAACTTGGGTATTACAAAAATCAAAACTTACATGACTGGCTGCAGTCAACAGTCTAGAGCAGTGGTCCCCAACCTTTTTGGCACCAGGGACGTTTCGTGGAAGAGAAATTTTCCATGAATGGTGGGGGAGGGCGGGAGATGGTTTCTGGATGATTCAAGCGTGTTACATTCACACCCACCTCCTGCTGTGTGGCCTTGTTCCTAACAGACCACGGACCAGTACCAGTCTGTGGCCCGGATGTTGGGAACCCCTGGTCTAGAGCTTCTGATGCAGGGGAAAATCTAACTGTGAAAGAGGAGCCACAAAGTGGGCAAGGGCTCAGACAGGATCACAGTGAAGTCCTGGGTCCCCAGTTTCGAATCACCGTTCTTCAGTCATAGCTACATCTTCAGCCACTGAGGGCATCACCCTGGAGCTCCAGGACAAGTGAAAACTGTATTCTCAGGAAGAAATAACAATAGAGCTAGTGAATAAACAAATGTAAATCCATGGTGTTGAAGTACTGACTCATGTTCATGGTATGGAATCAGTTTTGGTGTTATGTATGTACAGATCAGTAATGTAACCATTTTAATACTGTGTAGGCCTGATCTACCTTTTTTCCTTCTTAATCCTCACCTGAGGACATTTATTTTTTCATTACTTTTATTTTTCATTTTTTAAAAAGACTTTTATTTTAGAAAAGATTTTTAGAAAAATCTTTTATTTTAAAAGATTTTTATTTATTTATTTTTAGAGAGAGGGAAAGGGAGGGAGAAAGAGAGGGAGAGAAACATCAGTGTGAGGCAGAAACATCTATCTGTTGCCCTTCATACACGCCCCAAATGGGGACCAAACCTGCAACCCAGGCATTTGCTCTGACTGGGAATCCTATGGGTGACCTTTACTTTTGTGGAACAATGCCCAACCAAGTGAGCCACACCAGTCAGGGCAATTTTTTTCATTGCTTTTAGAGAGAGGGAGAGAGAGAAACATCATGTGAGAGAGAAGCACTGATTGATTGCCTCCTGTAGGCACCCAGACCAGGGACAGGCACCCGGGCCAGGGATCATGCGAGTCTGGACCAAGAGTCACACGCTTCCATGCCCAGACCCGGGACTGAACCCGCAACCTAGGTATGGGCCCAGACCGGAATTGAACTCACAACCTTTCAGTTATGGGATGATGCTCCAAGTGGTCTATTTTTTAAGGTACAAAAGCATTTAAAATAATTTCATATATCAAATTGAGGATTTTAAATGCTTACAGGTATTTAAATAATAATTAATGTTTAAATGCTTGAAAAATTGTTAAGTGGTTAAACCTGAAAGTTTTCATTTATTAGTTATAAAAACGATTTGTACACATTTAGGAAAATGTTAATGTATTACTATTGGAATAATTGCACATTTGATAAATTTATTAGATTAGTAGATGGATCACTAAATAATGCACAAAGGGTTTTTGCCTCCATGCTAAGCCCCTGGGACATGCAGAATCTTAGGGCACGTGAAGAATCCATATGCCTTTCCCCCACTCCTGGCCTGTGGGCAGTGTCTTGATGGGGCTGTCATAACCGTCTAGCTACCTGGATGGAAGTGGCTGAGGACAGCTGAGGGAAGGGATAGAAGAGACCCATAGAGCCGCTGTCTTGGTCTGTAAGAAACCCCTTCCAGTGGGGATTTTAATTACTTGCAACCTTATGGCCTGCCTCTGCACCCCACCCCCAACCTCCTCACTGGCTCTCAACCTCGGCTGCACGCTGAATCTCCCAGTGAGGCTCCCTGGCTGGGTTCCACCCCAGGAGTCCACGTGAGCAAGTCTGAGGTGCGGTCTGCTGGGAGGCTGCTGTCGAACCCCCGTGCGACACTACTGAGCAAATGGCCGAGAACCACTGCTCTCACTGTAAGTCATCTCTTCTCCCCTTGGAAGTTTCTGTTTCTGTCTCGGGCTGTGGGTACCTACGTCTGTTCCTTCCCTCTCCCACTAGACTGTGGGCTCCCAGATGGCCTTCTGAACAATGCAGGTGGCCCTTCCTAGCTCTGGATGACTCCAAGTGCCTATTGCTGGCAGAAGTAGAAAAGTTGCACCATACCTGGAATCTCCAGGTTCTCCAGTTAATGCTCTGACACTAAATGAGTGAAAATCACCCTTGACAACCCCTCAGGAAGGCCCCGCCCTGGAGCCTGATGTCCTTCCTGTCTCCCCATCTCCATCCCCATAGAATTTCCTCCTGCGCCAGAACAGAAAGCTGATGCCTCCACCACCAGGCATCACAAGTAGGTGGTTTATGTCTAGGGGCCGCCTTGCCTAAGGTATACATAGTTAAGCACATGTCTCACCCTCAGCACAGCAGTATGCTCATGCCACGAACAGCCTGCAGGACCCAGAGTGACTGACCCTACAGCAGACACGTATCTCCCATCTCACACCTACTCCCGAGCATATGGTCCTCGCACCCACTAGTGGGTGGAATCACCCACACCACTTAGACTTTGTGTCAAAAATGTAGAGCGGAACTCATGTGATGTGCTGTATGAAGCGATGCGCCTGCACGGCATAACTCCGTCCGGCTCCAGCAGGTCCCCCTTTCCTTTCATCTGCCCCACAAGCATCTGGCCCAGCCTCTTGCCCTCCATGACCTCCCTTCCCCCGTTCTTAAAGGCTAACGTCCCTAGGACTCTTCCTTTGGCGTGCTCATTAACTCCTTCCCTAAGGGCTCTCAGCCTTCCTTAGGGCTCCGGAGTCCATATAAAAAGTGGTGAGACCTCCCACTCCAGTTAGGGGAGACATGGCCTAAGAGGTTCCTCACTTTTATTCTGAGAAGAGGGAAGGAAGGGGAGAAAGACCTTTTCCAGGCCTTGGGAGCCTGGCTTGCAGGGTAGGAAGGAGCATAATAAATGCCCAGTATTTTTTTTAATAAGTGAATGAATACTTGATAAGAAGGAAACTTCCATCTGCTTCGGCAGGATACTCCACCCTCCCCCTGACCGCCCCCCACAACGGTACATTTCAAGACTTAGATTTCACCTGCTCACCTGGGATCCCAGGCCAGGCCTTCTGCCACACCAAGCCACACCAAGCTCAGCAGTACTCACAGGCCTTTAATCTAGAACTGCCTGGCCACGCCCCACCACTGCCCTAGGATGGTGGCCAGGAATAAAGATATACGGTCAGGTAGGCTGTCCCGGCTCTGAGTCCAAGAGAGATGGGCTAGGTCAGGCTGGGGCCTGGGCAGGGGGCTCCCGGCCCCAGGAGATGAGGGAGTTGCTGGCCTGGGCAAGCTCAGTGATGGACACCCGGCCCCGCTGCCGGATGAAGTTAGCAACAGCAGCCAGCTCCTCCGGGGTAATGTAGATGAACTTGCCCCTGTCGTCAATCACACCTGTGGGGACACACAGGTTGTGGAGCTGAGACTTCTTGGCCCTCCCCATCTGGGCTGAGAATGCCCTCCCACCCCTTCACAACTGGCTCTGAGCACTACAGGTGTTCGTGGCCTTTTCTGGCTGCATCCAACCCTGGCTAGGTGTCAAATCAGGCTTTCTTGCCCATCCTGGTCACTCTGAGCCATCCAGGCCCTGGCATGTCCTCCTTCTAACTGTGTCCCCCTGCTCAGTGTCCCTCATTGCACAGCGTTCCTCCCACCTTCAGTTATCATCCTGCCCCTGCAGCAAGTCCCTGGAGCCCCCTGTGGCTAGACACTCCCCAAGGTCAAGGCCTGCAGTGATTGAGTCTCATCATCTCACCTGTCAGAGTCCCCTCGGCCAGCAGGTCCTGAATGCGGTTTATGGCATCCTGTGAGGAGAACAATTCTCAGAGCAGAGACAGGCGCTGCCATCCCCAGAAAAGGCACGTGCAACCTCCATGCCACCGCAGCCAAATCTCCTCCTCCCCGCTCCCACGGCTGCTCCCCCACCCAACGTGACTCTGTGCTTCTCCTCTGGAGGGGAGAAGGAGAGAAGCAGCTCTGGTCCTGGGGCCCTGCGAGACCCCCGAGAGAGGCACTTTTCCAACCAGAAGAGGAGCGGCAGTGACATTTGGCCATGAATACTGGTACAGCTTGTTTGCAAGAGTTGTCAAGGTAACTGGATTTTGGCTGTATTGGTTACAGGGGCTGCTGGAGAGATGGGACTTTTTCTTTTCTCCCCTGCCTGTTCTTCCAACCAGCACAAAGGCAGGATTCTGGGAATGCTGAGAGTCCTACTCTCTGCTCCCACCTGGGTCGGGGCAGGGTGGAGGGAGCGTTAAAACTCTCCATCTTCAGCGCAGGCCCCTCTGACAGCCTCGTAGGCCCCATGGCCACACTCTAAACAAAAGGCCACCTTGCAGGGCTTACCTGAGTCCGCAGGCCCACCTGGGAAGCCAGGTCTTCCAAGAGCACAACCTTGGACTGCTACAAAGACAGGGAGAAAAGGAGAGAGACTGAGTGGGCAGATCCCTCCCAGCACAAACTGAGGTTTGCATTCTGATCTGACCTGCTTTGGGGGGCTGGGTAACACCATGGAGTCCTATGGAAGAGCCTCGGTCCCCTCATACACTCTGCCAACCACCCATATACAGAGACACACACACTCATAAACTCTCCTTCCCCCGCTTGTGGGGAGGTATCCGACTACCACCACCTGACTACAGGCCCCATCCGGGACTGGGGACCACACTGACACAGACACACACGGGGAGAGTCGAGCACAGCTGCTACCTTCCCCTCTGTAGCCAGCTGTGTGTTTTTAACATCACAGACAGGCTGGAAGGGGAAGCACCATAAGATGAAGGGAGGGGATGACAGTCATCGAAAGCTATTTTAAAAAACTGTCACCAGCATTTGTGTTGGCTGAGGACCTGCCAGGACAATGCACTGAGAAGATGCGGGGTACGAAACGGTGATGGAAACACAGCTCCTGGCTGCAGCTCGCGGTCAGGCGGGGAGGCAGGCAAGAGTGTGGATGCGCAGAGAGCAGATGAAAGGCCCCGCTGAGCAGGGGTCTCCGTAGAGGCAGTGTGGCTCATTCCTACCTCGCTTTTGCTTACTGCCCCGGACCCGGAAATCTCCACACTCCTTTTCACCACCCTCTTCACACCACCCGAGGCGCTGGGCCCACTCTTAAAATAACAGTTGCTCACACTCTCAGTGCTTTCCGCACACAGCCATCGTCCACGGACTTCCCTCAAACCCTCAGCAGAAACTTCAGTCCAGGGGGTGCAGCGGAGGGCCCAAGGCTGGGTCCTACGCCTGCATCTGCCCCTGCCTCCCCTACAGAGAGCACGAGGCTTGAAAGAAGGCAGTCTTTTATGTTCCGTGATTCTTTCACAGCAAATGAGCTGGAGGAGGAGTGACATGGTGACACCTCCTGGGCTGAGATGGCATGCGACTGTTCTAAATGCCAAACAGAATGTGCAGGCAGGGAGACAAATGAGCGGCAGTTGGACCAGGGAACGGGTGAGCCCAAGGTGACCTGGCCAGCTGGCCTCTACCTACAAAGTAGGTGCTGGGTTCTCAGAGACAGCTTGGAATGGGAGCAGGAAGTCACCCTAGGTGGTTCCTTTACACCTACTCTGAGGGGTGCTGGGGCCAAAAGCGTGCTTGGAAAAACCAAACAACCAACCTAGCCCTTATTAGAACAGAGAGTGGACCGACCGACAAGAATAAGCCAGACCTACGCCTCCCATAAACTATGCTGGGCACAGAAATGTGCCATCAGCTCTGAAATCCTAAAATAAAAGGGCCCACCCCCTTGGAGCCAGGAAGGTGGGTAGGCTGAATTTTGAAAGCCCTCCTTCTCCCTGCAGACAGTAGCTCTGGGAAAATCAGACAGGGCAGGCTGGAAAGACCTCTGAGGTTCAGAAGACTTTGGAGAGCCACCAGAAAATGGCTCCCCCAGAGCCACTGAAAGCAAGGGGCCTTTTCTTAGGTGGCCGTATAGGATAGTGGGAGCTAAAGCTGACAAAGGAGGGCTTCCTGGGGGAAACGCATAGGACCATGTTGCTGCCCACTGGGTGGATGGGGGCAGAAAGTTCCAAACGGCAGCAGGGACATGTGAGACGTCCTTCCTGGGCTGTGGCCCTCATTCCCATGTGCCAGGCTGGAGAATGGGCCCCGCCCAGGGCGGTGGGGGGGGGGGAGGGGCACAGCTTGAGGAAGCTTTCTTCCTCTCGGGCTGGGAGCCCAGCCCCTGGTGGCTGGGAGGCACCTAAACCCTGCTCTCTTTCAGGAGGTGGGAAGAGGATTACGCAAGCCCTGGCTCCTTGGCACCCCTAGTTTCGCCCCCACCGGCACTACCTCTGTACTCATTCCCTCAGCCGCCTCTGCACCCCTGAGCTGCACTTGCAAACCTCTCGCATCCTTCGTGGGAGATGGGAAGTTGCTTAGCAGCACAGTGGAGCAGGACAGTGCTTACGCTTATGCAACCTGGAGCAGCGCCGGGGCGGCCGGCAGACAGAAGGGGACACACCTGCCACCCCGCCCTCCATTCCCAAAGAAACAGCACTGTCTCCCCCTCACTCCCCAAGACGCAGGCCAGGAACACACGGCAGGGGATGCCACGTGCGGGGCCTCAGTCGAGTGGAGCTTCCGTGTGACAGAACTGACAGGAAACACATGTGAAGAAACTTGAAAATACAGTGACTCACTGAGCGTGGGGTCTGAAGAACAGGAGAACTGTCACACCCGGAGCGTGAGGAAGGAATCAAAGGCTCACACCTCCCACACAGACCCAGGCCCTTCTCCACTGTCAGGGTCAAGAGAAGGCTCCCCTGGCCAGGAGCCTAGCAGTTCCGCTGCTCTCGGTCCTGCTGCCCACTCCTGATGACCCTGAGTGAAACTCCTGCAGTCCCCACTCGGGTCTCCTCTCTCTAGGCCCTGAGGGGAACTCACACTTTCTCTCTCTCTCTCTCTCTCTCTCTCTCTCTCTCTCTCTCTCTCACACACACACACACACACACACACACACACACGGCAGGAAGCTGATGCCAGGACCAGGCTTCTTACCTTAATGTAGTTGACGAACTCTGTCAGGAAGCTGTGGGACTAGAGGAGCAGAGAAACCAGAGTGAGCATGCCTCTTGCAGTGGCTGCAGCGGCCAGTGCCAACCCTCCTACCCAGCTGAGTGCCACCTGACTGTGTGCCTGCTTCTGTGCCACCCGACCACCTGCACGTGCCACCTGCCCTGGCAAGCAGCACGGCCTCCCACAGTGAGGGTTTTGGAGGCACCTCTTCCAAAGACAAGGCCTCTCACGGTGAGGGCCTGCTGGCCATCACGCCCACCCATCTCTCACGGCCTGACTGAGGGGGGGCGGGCGAGGAGCAGCAGGGTGCCCGGGATGCAATGGCCAGCCCTGGGTCTGCCATGGGTCCGCCTTGGTGGGGGCAGGGAGGATTTTGCAGGAGTGGCAGGCCCACCTGTTCCTCGGTCATGGTCTCGCTCACACCCTCCTCCTCCACCACGAAGGCCTCCTTCAGTTTCAGGTACTCCTCGTGCTCCCGCTGGGCCTGCTCCTCCCGGGCTTTCCTCTCCTCCTCCTCCTGTGGACACAGAGTAGGCAAGAGTCAGGTATCTGGGCGCAGGTGCCCACCCCGTCCCTGTTCTGGTCCTTGCTGCCCCAGCAGGGCACCAGGTCATACAGCTCAGCCCTTTCTCAGGGACAGAACTCCTGTGAGACCCCATCCCTCTGGCCCCCAAGCTGAACAGAAGGCAGGGGCTCCACTTCTCATCAATTCCACCACCTCCCAGACAAATGCTCTCCCTCTCCTTGAAGCCATAACCCCACCCACAGCATCCTCCAGTCATCCCCTGCTCCCCCATGTTCAAATAAATACCCATGCCCCATTCCCTTACCACACATCCATTCCCCCTCCGGCCTGCAGACCCAGCTCCTCGGAAACAACCTCTGCTGCCGCCTCACCCATGCCCTGGATCTGCCCAATCCAAGGGACAACCATCAGGCCTCACACCCCTGTCCTCTTAGTGGCACCGGGCAGAGCTGACCACTCCCTCTTCCTTCCCTTGGCCCCAGACTCTACCATCTCCTGAACTTCCTCCAGCTCCTGGGGCCATTCTTTCCGCCTCCTCCATCACTCAGACCCATCCCTTCTCCCTCCTCCACTCTCTCTCCATGCCCACGGCATCAACAACCATCTCCTTGCTAGCGACCGCCACAGCTGTATCCCTGCCCGAATCTCTCCCCTCAGGCACACAACTGCCCACGTGACACACCCACTGGGCCGTCGCACAGGCACCTCGAATTGAATTATGTTCCAGAAAGACCTTGTGATCTGCTCCCCATATGTCTGGTCCTCCTCCTGAGTCCCTGGCTCAGTGAGTCACACAGCCACCTGGCCAGCTGCCCCAGTCAGAAACGAGGCCCCATGTACCACTTTCTTCTTTGACTTCCAGAAAGCTTCTTAGCCCATCCATGTCATTCCACCACCACCTAGTGCAACAGCCTCCCCCAACCTAACCCATTTTCCAGAGCTCTCAGAAAGATATTTTTAAAACATGAACATGAAGCTCAAGCTGGGGCAGGGAATATACAGGATGAGCCAGAGCATCTTGCAGTGCCAACAGTGAGAAAACAATGAGAAAATGTCACAGGTACATAGGAGCCAGCTAAAGGCACCCCTCACGGCCGAAGCTGGAGCAATCTCAGCAACCAAATAAAGCGGTACTGGATTATAAGACAAAATAAAAAATAAATCGTCATAAGTCCATGTGGGCAAAAATAAACAACTGAATATATAAATAGAAAAGAAAAGATAAACCTTCTGCACAAAAGAATTCCAAATACTTTTGGAGATGCTCTCCTCTCAAGGAGGAAGGGCCTAACTCCCCACCCCTGGAGTGTGGGCTGCGCAGTGACTGGTTCCTGAAGAAGTGTGGGAAGTGGGAGTAACGTTGTGGTGGAGAAAGGGGCACACACCCAGGTGATCTAGGTTAACATCACATTGGACGAGTTGAGCTGGTAACAGGCACCACTGATACGCTGTGGTGAGGATGGCACTTCACATGTGGTCTTCCTCCCAGAAATCAACAACCCAGTCTCACCAGGAGAAAAACACCAGTCAAACACAAATTGAGAAACATTCTACAAAAGACCGTATTTTGTCACGTATAAGTGCACTTTTGTGCCCAAATTTTTGAGGGAAAAGTAAGGATGTGCATTATACATGGGTAGTACTAATTCCGTGTCTATATAAATGTTTTTCATTATTTTATTTATGATTATGTGTTAGAAGTATAACTGTAGAAAGCAATAATAATATCCGTATGCAAAATAATACCCTGGAATACGATAATCGATTTTGTTTCTAAAAATAAATAAATAAACAAATAACTGAATTAAAAGATTAAAATGACCTGGCTGGTGTAGCTCAGTGGATTGAGCGCGGGCTGGGAACCAAAGTGTCCCAGGTTCGATTCCCAGCCAGGGTACATTCCTGGGTTGCAGGCCATAACCCCCAGCAACCGCACATTGATGTTTCTCTCCCTCTCTCTCTCTCCCTCTCTCCCTCTCCCTCTCTCTCCCCCCTTCCTTCCCTCCCTAAAAAATAAATTTAAAAAATCTAAAAAAAAAAAAAAAGAAAAAAAAAAAAGATTAAAATGAGCGATTTTCTCCCCCGAAAGTTTGGGCTGAAAACGTGGGTGAGCATTATACATGGGAGCACATTACACAATGCCTTCCCAGTGCTCCTCAAAACTAGCAAGATTATCAAAAGCAAGGAAAGTGTGAGAAACGGTCACAACCCAGAAGAACCAGAGAAGACAGGATAACTAAGTATAATGTGGTGTCCTGGAAAAGAGAAAGGATACTGGGGCTCTGGCTGGGTAGCTCAGTTGGCTGGAGTGTCACCCTAATACACCAAGGTTGTGGGTTCAATCCCCAGTCAGGGCACATACAGACATCAACCAGTGAATGCATAAATAAGTGGAACAACAAACCGATGTTTCTCTCTCTCAAATAGATTTTTTAAAATTTAATTTTAAAAAAGAAGGATATTGGAGGGAAACTAATAAAATCTGAACAATTTGTGGGGTTTACTTAATAATAATGCATCTATATTAGTTGTGAGAAATATGCCACAGAAAGGTAAGATGTTAATAACACGGGAAACTGAGTGAGGGGAGAGGTGAAAAACTCTCTGCTAATGCGTTGCTCTGCTGTGTTCCGGTGCACCTGCTGCAGCACCCAGAGGCAGGCCTTCCACCATCCAGCCCTGGGACAATGAGGCCAGCCAGAGCCAAAGTCACCAAGCTATGCCAAGCTATGGGGTCTTCCCAGCTGGGTAGCCCTGGCTCTCGCCCTAGATCACATCACATCTTTGTGATGATCCCTTTCTTGGGCACCTGGTTCTCAGGAGGAAGGAAGCATCTGTCAAATAAATGCTCATTAACCACTTTTATTGCAGTGGCCCCCATCCCTGAGCATCTCCTCTATGCCAGGCCCTAAAGAGGACCAGGCTCCAGCAGAGTCTACCATCTCTCACAATGGCCCATAATGGCCTCAAGGCCCTCAGGATCCAGACCCCAGTTACCTCTTTAGCCCCTCTCCTTGCTATTCCCGCTCTGGCCACTCTCACCATCTCAACGTTCTTCAGGTACTCCAGGTACTCCAGGTATGTTTAATACATCACATGCATAAAAACTCCCATCTCAGGCTCTGCTTTTCAGTGGCAGCTTTACGCAGGCTGCACCGAGAGCCCAGGGACCAAGTAAACCAGGGCCGGCCCCTGCACCTGGTCTGCGGCCCATCTTCTGGGTTGGAGGGGTTGGGGAGCTGAATGGGAAACAAGGCTGCCTGGTCAGGTGTCAGAAGTCAGGATCCAGGGCCAGCCTTACCTTCTGTTCCTCCTCCAGTCGAAGCCGCTCCTCCTCCTTCTTCCACTCTGCCTCACGCTGAGACTCAAGGCGCTTCCGCTCCTCACGCTCAGCTTCCTCTGCCTGGAGAGAGGCCTTCATAGGGGCACATCCCTACCCCCAGCTAGAGCTTACCCAGCTCCCAAACAAGCCAGGACAGCCAATTGGCATGCCTGGGCCAGGCCCCCGACCAAGGCTGCAGGAGACAAAGCTAGGGAAGCAGCAAACACCAGCCCAGCATGCAAAGAGCCTCAAGGGGAGGATCTGCAATACAGGACAGGGAAGGCAGGACCCTTTCCCACTTCCCAAGCTGCTCCCTACTCCTCCTGCTTGCCTCGCGCTGGGCTTTTCGTGCTTGTTTCTCCTCCAGCTTCCGTAGTTTCTTGGCTCCAATTTTCCCTGACGGGTGAGTTTCTGCTGGCTTCTCACTTTCTTCCTCATGGGCTGAGTGTGGTCAGAGAAAGACACTTCAGGTCCTGGCTAGATAGGACCAATGATGATAGGTCCACCCTACTCTCTGTCCTTGTCCTCATGGGTGATTCCCCTTCGACCCACCTGCAAATATCATCAATCCAGCTCTGCCTTCCAGAGGCGTCAGCCATGAATGCAGAAATTCAAACCCCAAGTGTGCATGTGTTAGAGGTGGTGGTGGGGTGAGGGGTCCACGGGGCAAGGGAGGAGATGATAACTTTACATGCTGCATAGCCACAGAAGAAGGCACCAGGTTCCAATAGCTGGATGTCTGAATCACAGACAGGACTGTCTGGGCTTTGCTAAGTTCTCTGCTTTCAGTCTCTGAGCCAAAGCTCCAGGGAAGGATAGCCCTAGGGGAAATTTATCCCCACACCCCCCACCCAACCCACCTCAAATCTCAAATCATCCTCACTGCTAAGGGTGCTGGACTCAGTCGCTGGCCAGGGTTATCCCTTTGACCCACCAGACCCAAGGCAAAGACAGCCCAAACCCCAGGATTGCCCCAGGGCCAAAAACGCTGAAAGTTAAAGACCCGCTGATTCCTGAGAAGCAATGCTGTTAGACTCAAGTCTGAGCCAGGAGGGATGGTGCAACAGAGGGCCTCTTTTTTGAGCCAAAGGAGCTAATTTCCAAGGGTACAGGGACAAAAGGCCTAAATGTCTCCTCCTCAGGCTCAAGACAGTTGTGGAACACTGGAGAGATGTTCTTTCCTATAATCCCAAGGGCTCTGTTGGGCTCCCAGGACCAGGGATACAGAGGCCTCTGTCAAAAGGATATCTCTATCCTCAAACTCTTCTTCTGGGGTTATGGCAACTGGACGCTGGACTGCAGGAACTCTCAGCCAGGAACTCTGGCCCTGGGGTGAGGCCCTCAGGGAATGAGTGTGCCCACACCAGGAAGAGTGCTGGGATATAATGACTGAACTGAGGAACTCCTTTGGTCAATTTAAAGACCCCTGCCCTCCTGCTTCGACATCGAGAACCCAAATGAAGGAATAAGGTGTTGGTCCAATGGAATAGGGGTCAGGATCTAGAACTTCTGGCCCCTAGGACCAAAGGCTGGTTCCCAAGTCTGGCCATACCTTACCCTATGGCTCCCAGACATCCCTCCCACACTGCGGCTTCATACCCTACTCTTCCACACAGCTTTTGGGGTCCTCTCACCCCCTAAGCCAGTTCTCTTCCCCTCCAGGATGTGGCCCCGCTCACCTGGGATGATGACCTCCTCCTCATTCTCATCCACCTCAGACCTAGCCAATCGCTGGGCTTGACGCTGGGCCTGCAGACGACTGCCCAGGTCCCTGCGGTGCCGGGGTCTACCCCCAGCCCTCTGATCCTCGGGCTCCAGGGGCCGAGGCTGGGCTGCTCGGCCTGCTGCCTCTTCATTGTGCAGTGGCTCTCCGCTGGCTGTAGGCAAGAGAGAAACCATAATTCTGTACAGCAGCCTGACCCTACAAGTCTCATTCTCCTCAACTTCCTCCAGGCTCCTGATGGACACAGCACAAATCCCAGCTTCTCAGACCACTGGGGCCTTTACAACCCAGACCCACACCTTGGTCCTATGCAGCAAGATCACCCTTTCCCTCCCGCCTGTGTTGATACGTTTCCCTTCAAGATTCCACCTTTCCAGCTGGCCCACCAGGAGATTACCACCTTGATGGGGCAAGATGGAGCTGAAGCTCTACCTCCTCCAGGAAGCCCACTCTGACCACTCCAGACCTCACTCAAATGGTCACTGCAGGACTGCATTTATTTCTTGCCTAACATCACCTGCCATGGTTTTATCTGGCATCACAACCAGAGAGCTCACCTATGGGCTGTCTTTTCCTCCCAGAAAGATTTGCTGGCTATCTGCTTTACCTCAGTGTCCCTCTCCTCCCCTGAGAGCATGCAGGTGCTCTGAAGTAGCTTGTGGGCCCAGAGAGGAGGAGAGACATTAAACACACAGCCATATGCTGACAAGAAAAGGGGGTGGGGTGGGGAATGACAGGTGTGTCTGTTCTAAGCCCTGGCCGATGAATGACATGGCCTTCTGATAAGGGTGCAGAACAGGGAGAAGGGTGCATGGGTGTCCCCTTGAGTGGAGAGAGCTTCAGGCAGTTCCCTGGAGCTGCCTCCTGCTCTCTCCAGCTCGTGGGCAAGCAGAAAATACTCTAGTGCTCCCTTCTTGGCTCTGGAGTCAGCCGGGCACGGATGGAAACTCCTGCGACTTCTCCAACGGGCTCAAAGGAGCATCGCCCCATTGAGAGACAGCAGCGTGTGTCAGCCACGGCCTAGCCCCTCTGGGTGTGTGTAGGTCTGCAGTGCCAGGGGGCAGGGACAGGGATGGGGCGAGGCTGTCTTTTGGGACCAGGAGGAAGGTGTAGGGACGCAGCCATCCCGTGTGCGGGTTCCGGCACTGCTGCTCCATCTCCCAGCGAGTCCCCCTTCCCGCGAGTAAGCGCCAGCATTAGAGCTCAGCCCGGCGCCTAGATCCTCGTCAGCGCCGCCAACAATGCCGGCGCATGCGCAGGAGCCGCGGCTCGACGGCCTACCAAGGCTCAGGAAGTCAGAGAACGCGGCCCTACAGGCCCTGGCGCGGCGGCATCTCTTACCTGCTGCCGCTGGGCCCCGTCTGCGAGTCAGGAAGAAGATAAGGCCGACAAGCAGAGCCGCCGCCACCAGGTACACCACCACCGGGGCTACCATGACGACAGCTTCCAGGTGGGACCTGCGCGTCCACCTTCAGGCCCGGAGTCTCCCAAGCCCCGCCCACCGCCCGTACGACCCCTCCCGTTTCCCATCCTAGACTCCGCCCACCACTCTGGGCCCCGCCCAGGCCGCGCGTTTCATGGAGACTTTTAGTTTTTTATTTTAAAATGAATTTTGGGGGCATAAAAAAATACTTTAAGTGAAAATCACTACAAACGGTTATATGCAGTGTGACAATATTAATATATGTCTTTAAGGCACTAAACAATACCATATAGTGTTTGTGGAAACATATACACTATATGGAAAAAGTACAAAAAGATACTTGGGAATAACACATATCAACTTCAGGATAACGATTACCTTTGCGGAAAAAAGATGTATAAGGTTAACGGCAGAGGTACGTTTGTATCTGTGACTTGATTTTGTTAAAAGGGTGAGGGGAAGAGACCAAATCTTCCGTTTAAATGGTGGTATATTTTTGTACTCAATTTTATATGTATTTTAAAGTAAAATTAGCTTTATTAGGTTGTACAAAAATTAGTGATCCAGTTTCCCATAGTTAGCTCTTGGAATTACCCACAGGGAATTTAAATTCCCCTTTAATTCTTAAGAATCTATACAGGAAGCTGGAGACAAGTTATACTTCAATAAAGTTTTAAAAGAAACTGCACATAGGCTCTTTCCAGCC
Source organism: Phyllostomus discolor (assembly GCF_004126475.2). Classification (NCBI taxonomy): domain Eukaryota; kingdom Metazoa; phylum Chordata; class Mammalia; order Chiroptera; family Phyllostomidae; genus Phyllostomus; species Phyllostomus discolor. The sequence continues at coordinate 81,507,515 of NC_040911.2, read as the reverse complement.
GGCGCCAAGCCATGGGCATCTCTCAGAACAAATGGCACAAGCGCCGCAAGACCACGGGCAGGAGAAAACCCTACCCACAAGAAGCAAAAATATGTGCTGGGGCGCCCTGCTGCCCACACTGAGATTGGCCTTGACCACATACCACATAGCCCACGTGCGGGGAGGCAACGAGAGGTACTGAGCCTTGAGGCTGCACGTGGGCAGCTTCTCCTGGGGCTTGAGTGTGGTGTGCACAAAACAAGGATTATGGATGTTGTCTACATGTATCCAACAACAAGCTGGTCCATGCCAAGACCCTAGCAAAGAACTGCATTGTGCTCATTGACAGCACACCGTACTGAGAGTGGTACAAGTCCCACTAGGCACTGCGCCAGGCCTCAAGAAAGGAGCCAAGCTGACTCCTCAGGTGGAAGGGATTCTCAACAAAAAAAGATCAAAGAAAACTCAGAAGTACGATGAAAGGAAAAGAATGCCAAAATCAGCAGTTTCTAGAGGAGCAGTTCCAGCAGGGCAAGCTTCTTGTGTGCATCATGTGAAGACCAAGCCGATGCGGCCAAGCAGATGGTTATGTGCTAGAGGGCAAGGAGCTGGAGCTCTAGCTGGGGAAAACCAAGGCCCAAAATGCAAATAAATCCTCATCCCTCCTGTCTTAGCTCATGTAATGAAGGTGTTTATTCTAAAACAAACAAACACACAAACAAAAACTAAGACAGAATGTAAACTCAAGATTTTTAAAAAAGCAAATAACTACTGGGAATTTGCTATGAAAGTAGTATAAACCTTTTGTGTTTGTGATAGCATGAAGATTCCAGGACCAATGGTGTAAATGGCAGAGGTGGGGGGAGGATTTGAAAAAATATGACATGTTAATATCTATTAAGCGGAAATTATTACAAATGCTTATGTGCAGTGTGACGACATATGTGTATGTTTTAAAACCACTAAACAGCCCTGGCTGGTGTCACTCAGTGGATTGAGCACCAACCTGCAAACCAAAGGGTCACCAGTTCGATTCCCAGTCAGGGCACATGCCTGGGTTGCAGGCCAGGTCCCCCATAGTGGGTGTTCGAGAGGTGACCATACATAGATGTTTCTCTCCCTCTCTTTCTCCCTCCCTTCCCCTCTCTAAAAAATAAATTTAATAAATCTAAAAAACAAAATAAAGCCACTAAACAATACCACATTGTTAAATTGGAATGGTGGGAACTTGAACATCTATTTTATTATTTTCTGTAAGTTTGGAATATTTCATAATTTACATTTTAAATTTTAAACAAGCAAAGTGGGCAGGATAGATTTCATTAAAATAGCTAATGTTGATAATTGTTAAAGTTAGGTTATGAGGGCTTATTATACTATTTTCTCTTGTAAGTTTGTCATTTTTGTATAAGTATGAAATTTTCCATAATAAAAAGTTTTTAAGTACAAGTTAGCCCTGGTTGGGTAGCTCAGTTGGTGGGAGCATTGTCCAATACACCAAAAGGTTGTGGGTTCAATTCCCAGTTGGGGTATGTGCCTGGGTTGTGGGTTCAATCAACTAGGGACCTGCCCTGGTTGGGACATGTGCAGGAGGTGACTGATCAATGTCACTCTCTCTCTCCTCACCCTTCTCTTTTGCTAAACTCAACAAAGAAAAAATAAAAAAAAAGTGAAGTAGCCCCAGCCAAGTATCTCAGTTGGATAGAGAGTAATCCCAATAAGCCAGGTTGCAGGTGTGATCCTCAGTCAGTGTACACATGAGAGTCAACCAATGAATGCATAAATAAGTGAAACAACAAATCAATGTTTCTCTCTCTCCCAAATGAATAAGTTAAAACACATTTTTAAACTTTACATATTTTCATAATTTGCATGAGCTCAGTATGTTGCCTGGAAGGGCAAAACAAACTGTCAATAGAAATAATTCCTCCTGTTGCCTCAAACAGATACCATTTTTTTTGCCTTTCATTTGTAGTGCTTGGGTTCTCAGAGTCCTGGACCCCAAGCATGTTGCTTAAGGTTCATGGACAGACAGAAGGGGCTGGGAAACAGCAGGGAGAGCCATCTTCCTGGTCCAGGGAACAGAACAGCATTGGACTTATGGCGGTAGCAGTGGGGGTGGAAAGATGGGAAATGATTTGAGGACTGTTTCAGAGGTAGAACTGATAGGACTTGACAAGTTCCTTCGAAGGCAAGAATCATCTTTCTTTGCTTGACTAGGTTTCCCCAATTGAGGAAAGTGTGATTCTAATGACATTTCCAGTCCTGTTCCTTACTAAAGGAGGTAAAAATTCACACATTTTAATTCTAGCATAGTTTATTGAATGAATTAATGAATGACACAATCTCCTTCCTTTTTGTTTAGAGCAACTAAGAACTGGACTGTCTATAGGTTGACTCAACAATTAAGTGAACTAATCAGTGCATTTCTTTTTTGGTTTTGTTGCCTAAGAGGATTTTCTGACACTTGCAACCAAGAGTCCTGACTAGAGATCACACATACACAAACTTCTGTTCTCTCCTCAAGCTCTTGGGCTCCAAAGCCTTCAGATTTACAGTGAGGTCTATCTATTGAAACTGAATATCCATTCACAATACTCCCAGCTTATTAACCCTTTGTGAGCTCCCATAGCTAGCTGTGACTGATCAGCCACCCCAACCTAGGTGGGTCTCTCAGCACCCAGCACTCCCAGGGTCGTTGCACTGGCCATAGTACATGGTACTACTTCTCTGTGGTACACCAGGTGCCTGTATCCGGTCCCTGACAACTCCTCCTAGCATCAGGGTGTAGCTGAAGCTTTCAACAGCCAGGAGGTCAGCTTTGGTCAGGGAAACCTCCTCTGCCGCTCCACCTCCCTGAGGATTCTCTATGATTTCATGAAGAAAGAAAATAGACGACACAGAGAGAGGGCTACCCACTGCTTGATTCTAACCCACTACTTCCAAAATCAACTCCACGGAGCTTCACAAATCACACTGTGGAAAGGGTATTGACCCAGAAACTTTAGGACCTGCCCCAGAACACAGTAATGCCTTTTAGCCTGTGCAATACTAACACTACGGTCATTGAGCAAAGTTTCTAGAAAGCATGGAATTTTAAATATTCCCTAAGGATGAACTCTGGGGTCATAAAAAAAAAAGTAGAGATTATCAGAGGTCATTAACATTAGGCAAATTCTTCCAGGTACTGAAAGACCTCCAGAGTACTGATACTCCGCTGTCAGAAGTTGCTTCACCAGGAGTAGAGCTGGCCCTGATCTGCCCTAATCATAACAAGTCCCTGGAGAAGGGAGACAAGTGACTTGCCCAATGGGGGGTCAGCAGTGGTTCAAGGCCTGTCGCCCAGGTGGGTCTGCTGGGGCACATTGTTCTTTGCTATATTCAGGATGCAAAGATCTGACTGAGAGTGGGTGTGGAGAAGGGATGATGAATTTGGGAGGCTGGAGGAACAAGGGAATCAAAATACTCACATCCCAAGCCTGGGGGATGGGTGAAAAGACCAGCCTTGCTTTAGACCAGGGGTGTCCAACTTGTGGCCCCAGGGGGCTGCATGCAGCCCAGGATGGCTGTGAGTGTGGCCCAACACAAAATCGCGAACTTACATAAAGCATGAGATTTTTGTGTGTGTGATTACATCTCACAATGTATTTAATGTGTGGCCCACAGACACCAAAAGGTTGGACTCTCCTGCTAGACTAAGTTTAAGTTCACAGTCAAGTAGTTCAGAGCTGGAGGGCAAGGAGGAGCTAGAAGACCGGGGCTGAAGGTGAGGTCAGGATAAAAATCCCGGATTGACAGCCTTGGCCCAAAAAGAGACCGTTCTCAGAGACAGCCTCGGAGGTGCCGCTCATCAACGGCCTCGGGGTAGAGATGAGGGGTTTTCCTGCTTCCCTCGGTACCCTAGTACCAGAGAGGGGTGAAAGCGTTGGTGGGACCGGTGGCTGGAAGTCTCTCTTGTCCGTGAAAACAGCGTCCCTTGGTGGGAGAGACTGGTCTCGGAGCACTGAACCTGCACCCAGGAAGACCGTTGCATTCGGGCTCAGCGGGGCCACGCCACTTTTTTCTATTTTAGCGCCCAGCGCCCCAGGCTGCTCACCGAGAAAAACGACACTCTAGTCGCCGGGTGCCTGAGGAAGGACTCCCGGCGGCCGGCGAGGCCTTTCCCCGTTAAGGCGGTTAGGCTTTCGCCGCCGCCAGATGCGCCTAACGGGACCCCAAAACTGTCTTCACCCGGACCACTTGGCCAGACGCTCAGCCACCCGCTTCCGCCGCTAGGCGGAAGTGCCCGCAACCAGAGGTTGAGGGGCTTCCGGTGGGATTGCGAGATAACCAGGGCTCACGATGGCGGCCTCCTTCGCCGGGAAGAAGATAGTGTTTGTCACGGGGAACGCCAAGAAACTGGAAGAGGTGCCAGCAGGGTGTGGGAGGCCGGCGAGGAGGCGGCTGGGTGGGTAGCGTGTGGTCAGATCGGCTGGGCATAGGGCGGAGAAGGAGTTTCCAGGGGGAGGAAGCAGGCAGGAGGAGACACGGAGGGGGAGTGGAGAGGCAGACCTGCAGGGATAGGTCTGACCCAGGTGTGGAAAGGATTGGACCTCGCGGAGTGGGGCGAAAAAAGAGATTGTGGGAGCCGAAGGAATGGTGGGGCCCTTAGCACCTGTTCCAAAGGTCACTTACTGAGCTAGACCTCAAACCGGATCCCGACACCAATTTGGAGCTGATGCAGACCTCGCAGCTGGTTCGGGAGTGGCAGGGGCCGGACGGAACATGGAACAGACATCAAACTGACCGTCTACGACCCACCATGGTCTAGAAATGTGGTTCTCAGCCTCTTTCAGTATCCGTGAAATGAGGGTGATGAGACGAGTGAAGGAAGCACTGGATCCAAAGCTCCCGGCTACTTTGTGGCTAGCTGTGAGGATTCTAAGGACTGATGAAACGTATTTGGCAGCAAATAATAGACATCAGGGAGCTCATATAACCGCCGGACTCTTGTGGAAGTACAATGTTATGGTGTCCCTTAACAGTTGTCTCTTGAGGCGCTGTCCTGTCATTGTAGTTTTTGCTGGATGATCATCCTTTTTCCTATTTGGGTCTTTTTGCTTCCTTTTGTCCTAATGGAAGGGCAGTGAGGCTTCTGCCATACACCAGCTCTGATTGGCCTTCCTTAGGTCAAGGGTTTGTTCCTGCTCAGTCAGCTGTGACCACGCAGGTAGGGTCCTGTGTGGGGAATCAGGATGACGTCCACTAGAAACGTCCGAAGTGGACCAGTGGGGTGCAATCATTAGAGGACCCTTATTTGTCACAGCATAGGGACTGATGGCACTTCTGTTTCAGGACAGGGTGGCCTTCTCAGGAGCCAGAGCCCTGTGCTGATAAAAAAAATTTGAGGTCCTGAGGCCAGACCAGTCAAGTAGACAGGCAGCACCACCCTTTTACAGAGCCCCGTGCAAGCTGGCGGGTGCCAGACCCCAAGCCTGGCTCAGCCTCTAGCTGAGAACACGGCTCTCCCACATTTGAAAAGAAGGGGTTTGAGTGACCAGGAGGAGCTCATTGGAGGGCCATTGGTCGCTGGAGAAGATGGAGTTGAAGCTGGCCTGAGACAGGGAGTCTTTTTTTTTTTTAATACTTAAATCAAGGTGCTCCCTTTTTGTTTTATTTTTAATTTTTTAAATTTATTGATTCTGGAGACAGAGGGGAAGAGAAACATTAATTTGTCATTCCATTTATTTATGCATTCATTGGTTGCTTCTTGTATGTGTCCTGACTAGAGATCGAACCCACAACCTTGGCATATTGGGATGATGCTCTAACCAACTGGGCTGCCTGGCCAGGGCTAGTAAAACAGGGAGTCTTAACTCCTCATTATGCCATGGCACCCCACTGGCAAACTGATGAACTTCTGGACCCTTTCTTAGGAAAATATTTTTAACTATGCAAAGTAAAATACATAGAATTACAAAGGAAATCTATTGAAGTACAATTCTCCAAATATTACAAATATAGGATTCAATCTAGCAGGGTGTGTAATTACTATAATTTAAAAATAATGATAATTGTAAATGATATTTTGAGATATCTGCTATAACTGTAAGGGGATATGGGGACATCTGTGATTTTGATAGGTTTAAAGGTCACTGGAAATACTAATGCTACTTTGGTTTTCTATATTCACAATTGAGGGAGGTGCTAAATTTCAGCAAGGGATTACTGAAAATAAAGAGGTATTTTTAAACCAATGCCACCCCAATAAATACAATAAAAATTAATTAGTTTTTAAAAATATGTGGTTTTTGCCCTGGCTAGTGTGGCTCAGTGGATTGAGTGCAGGCCTGCAAACCAAAGGGCCACCAGTTTGATTCCCAGTCAGGGCACATGGCCCCGTGAGAGGCAACCACACATTAATGTTTCTCTCCCTCTCTCTTTCTCCTTCCCTTCCTCTCTGTCTAAAAATAAAGTAATAAAATCTTTTTAAAAAATAGGTATTTTTTCCCGCATCCAAGTTCACAGGTCTCCTCAATTCTGGGTAATGCCCAACAGAGAATTCTTGGCCTAGGAATATAGGGGCACTGAGAAGAAAAGAGGGTGTTCTGGGTGGGTGGAGAGCATGAACAGAGACCCAAAGTAGGAGCTTGCGGAGATGAAGGAGATGACTTGCTGGAGTGGACCCTGAAGGCTGGGGTGAGGCTCAGGGGCCTGACTTGGTAAGCTCTAGGGGCCTGGCAGGAGAATTGCCTTAAGAGAATGGTGGATGGCAGCTTGTGTAATGATGGGAAATTGTTAACAAATGGTGTTAAATGTTCTTTTGTTTTGGAACAGGTCATTCAGATTCTAGGAGACAAGTTTCCATGTACTTTGGTGGCACAGAAAATTGACCGTATGTCTTTATTTTTATTTTTACTTTTTTAAATATTTTATGTCTTTATTTTTAGAGAGAGGGGAAGGGAGGGAGATAGAGACGGAGAGAAACATCAATGTGTGGTTGCCTCTCATGCGCCTCTCACTGGGGACCTGGCCTGCAACCCAGGCATGTACCCTGACTGGGAATTGAACCGGCAACCCTTTATTTCGAAGTCCAGCTCTGAATCCACTAAGCCACAGCAGCCAGGGCGTGTTTTGTTTTATTTTTAAAAGATGGTTTGATTTCTCTCTCTGCTGGTGACCTGACTCTGTGTGTGTCTTTTTCCCTCTAAGTGCCGGAGTACCAGGGAGAGCCTGATGAGATTTCCATACAGAAATGTCGGGAGGCAGCTCGCCAGGTGCTTGCTCTGAATGTGTTTTCTACTCACTTCTCTTGTCCTGGGGGCTCCTGGAACCTCTGCCTACTGGGGATAAGTGGAGGACAACAAGGTGGGCACAGTTTGTTGTGACTTTAAGGACCTGCCCAGGCCTAGCTGTTCTGGGGTCAGTTCATGTTGGCCCTAGAATACTGCCTTTCTTAAGCATGACTGCATACTATCTCCCCAGGCCGCCATGTACATGATTCTCTCTCCCTAATTCTCAGAAACATACATTTCATTCCCTACATTCTCCCTGCCTACATGCACCCCTGCACTCACTTATCTCTGTGGAACTGAGAAAGAGCACTTTCTGATGGGTCAGACTGCCTGAGTATGAATCCCATCTTTTCTGTTGCTGTGCCTGGAGCAGTCTTCACAACCTGGCAAGGCTTTGGTGTTCTTAACTTTAAAAGGAATATAAGAGATAAGCCAAAGGCTAATCCCAGTAGTATGTGGACTTCTGTCTTTTGCTGCTGTGACTGCTGCTGCTGGACAGTGGCAGATCCCAACTAGACGTGGGCCTGCCCCAGTTTAGATGGCCTGGGAATTCAGGGCCACGGCAGGGCCTGCTGCTGGTAGTAGGTCTCAGGGTCACATTTCCTTGTGCTGCAGGTGCAGGGGCCTGTCCTAGTAGAAGACACCTGCCTGTGCTTCAATGCCCTTGGGGGCCTCCCTGGCCCCTACATGTGAGTGCTCCCCCACCCCCTTGCTGAGTCCTGCCCACAAAACCACCTGAACTTGGAAATGATTGGTTACCTGATACTGCGGTTCCTTCACTGTCTTGGCATCAACACCAATATTTCAGATTGTCCTGAGGAAGGATTAGGGATGGAGGAAAGGCATGTGTTTCTTTTGTAAAGTGTGAGAATGTTATTGTGTAAATGGAGCTGTGCAAGGGAAACCCACCTGTTGAAGAGGTACATTCATGGGCAGATCGATTTCAGGAAAGAGAAAATAAGGAAGTCAAGATCTGAAAATTGATTTTCTTAAAATATTCAGTGCCCTGAACCCCCTCAGAAGGGTCTTTGTGTATCTCTAGGATACAAATACCCCAATTTGAATACCTGTCTCGGGGGTTGGAGAGCAAATGCTTAGCAGTACTGTTCCTGGGTCTGGGATATGTGTATCTTTAACATGTGGGTTGCCAGTACGTTTGCCAAGGCAGCAGCACCCATATACACTTAACAGGATGCATTGCTCTATATCTGCAATGCGGGGAGCGTGAAATGCTGTCATGTGAGGTTTTGATTTACATTTCCCTAATTACCAGTCAGCTCGAGGCCTTCACTGAATTGTTGATTCTTCTATGCATTGCCTCTTTGCCCACATTTCCTTTATCCTATTGGAGGGTTTGTCCTCATTTTGAGGTATTGAGGTGAGACATTCTTTATTGTGTCAGCCCCTTGGCTGTCCCGGGGTGAGGGTGTGCCCCAGAAAAGAAGGTGGTCAGAAGATCCACCTTCTGGTGTCTGACTTGCCTTTATTTGTCTTGCAGAAAGTGGTTTCTGGAGAAATTAAAGCCTGAAGGTATTGTCCCGTTTATTTCTTTAGATCTATTGGGAACTAAGAATCTGGCGGTGGTTCAGGGAAGGGCCCCAAATAGTAATTAGGAATCTCAGGTTCCAGCCCCACCATGGGGCCTCCGTTCAGCTCAGTTTCCCCATCTATAACCTGAAGCTCACACTTTCCATGCACACCTAGCTCCAGGGAGCACTGAGATGTGGGAGGAGAGGATGGGAAAGGGGTGGTGGGAGCTGTGAATTTGAGGGACAAAGGGACTACCGTTGATTTTGGCTGAGAGGACTGGCCCTACTGACTGCTTGCATGTCCTTGCCTCAGCCAGGGCCTGGTACGGGGGTTGGGGTCTTCCCCTCCTGGGCCCCAGCAGTGCATGCCCTGTCACCTACAGGTGCAGGCCAAAAAGTTCCCTTTTTAGGTGCTTCTAGAAACAGTTTATATTAATGAGCATTTAAACATATACAATAGTAGAATAGAATAATGAGCCCCATGTCCTCATGACCAGACTTCCAGGTTCATCAGCACAAAGCTTATCTGATAACATAAGCCCCCCAGTTTGGCGAGTGTCCCCTAATTCAGGGCCTTGGGGTGGGGGCTGGGCAGCACAGATTGCACTGAGCCCTCACTGTACCTGCCCACAGGTCTTCACCAACTCCTGGCTGGATTCGAGGACAAGTCAGCCTATGCCCTCTGCACCTTCGCCTTCAGTACTGGGGATGCAAGTGAGCCTGTGCGCCTGTTCAGGGGCCGGACCTCGGTGGGTACCCATGCTGGTCCACCACATGCCGCTAGGGGGCGCTGCGACTCCAGCTGACAGGCCCAGGGTCTTCTGCAGGAAGGTAGAGGGGATGGTGTCCAGGCTGGAGTTCCTAGGATTTTGCCCAGAACTGGCTCTGGGCACCACAAATAGAAGTGTTGTCAACCCCGAAATCTGTGAGCTCCCTGAGGATCCCATTTGAGGGAGACGCACGTGGCTCACGTGCACCCAGAGCTCTGTACTATATGCCCTCCTGAGTAGCAGAGGTGGAAACTGAAGAGGACAACTCCCAGAGCTACTTCTACAGCCTAGACTTCTGCAGGTTCCAATCTCCTTATCCAACTACTGAGACTACAGCTTCCCTTGAAAATCTATAGCTTGTCTAACATTTCATGTTTATATAGAACCTTCTTCCCAACTCATTCCTTTCCCAACACCTGTGAGGTTCACCTGCTTCTCACAGGTCCACACTGCTCTCTGAGCTGCCCCTCCTCACCCCCCCAGTCCATGTATTCAGTCCTTGTGGCAGGGTGACAGGAGTGCATCTTCTGGCGTTTCACTCCCGCTTTGTCCCTTCTGCTCAGGATAAAATCCAGAGTCCCACTGTATCTCACAAAGCCCTGTCCCAGAGACTCCACGAGGGGCTGACCACAGAGCCATCCTGTCTGCACTACGTAGTTTTTAACGTGTGTGTTAAAAACACATAAAATCATCTATTCCTATTTTTAAGTACAGTACAGTAGTGTTAATTAACTATATGCACACTATTGTATAACATCTCTAGAATTTTTTAAAAATGATTTTTAAAATATATTTTATTGATTATGCTATTAAAGTTGTCCCATTTTTTTTCTCCCCATGTATTCCCCTGTGTCCTGCACTGCCCCCTTCCCACCAGCATTTCCCTCCCCCTTAATTCATGTCCATGGGTCATACATATAAGTCCTTTGGTTTCTCCATTTCCCGTACCATTCTTAACCTCCCCCTGTCTATTTTGTACCTACCATTTATTCTTCTTATTCCCTGTACCTTTCCGCCCAGTCTCCCCCCTCCCCAATGATAATTCTCCATGTGATCTCCATTTCTGTGATTCTGTTCCTGTTGTAGTTGTTTTAGTTTGGTTTTGTTTTATAGGTTCAGTTGTTGATAGTTGTGAGTTTGTTGTCATTTTACTGTTCATATTTTTTATCATCTTTTTCTTAGATAAGTCTTTTTAACATTTCATATAATTAGGGCTTGGTGATGATGAGCTCCTTTAACTTGACCTTATCTGGGAAACACTTTATCTGCCCTTCCATTCTAAATGATAGCTTTGCTGGGTAGAGCAATTTTGGATGTAGGTCCTTGCCTTTCATGACTTGGAATACTTTTTTCCAGCCCCTTCTTGCCTGCAAGGTTTCTTTTGAGAAATCAGCTGACAGTCTGATGGGAACTCCTTTGTAGGTAACTATCTCCTTTTGCTACTTTTAAGAGTCTCTCCTTGTCTTTAATCTTGAGTAATGTAATTATGATGTGCCTTGGTGCGTTCCTCTTGGAGTCCAACTTGTTTGGGACTTTCTGAGTTTCCTGGACTTCCTTGAAGTCTATTTCCTTGGCCAGATTGGGGAAGTTCTCCTTCATTATTTGTTCAAATTAGTTTTCAATTTCTTGCTCTTCCTCTTCTCCTTCTGGCACCCCTATGATTCAGATGTTGGAATGTTTAAAGTTGTCCTAGAGGTTCCTTAGCCTTTCCTCATATTTTTGAATTCTTGTTTCTTCATTCTGTTCCTGTTGAATTTCTTCCTTCTGGTCCAAATCATTGATTTGAGTTCTGATTTCATCCCTTCACTGTTGGTTCCCTGTACATTTTTCTCTATTTCACTTTGCATAGCCTTCACTTTTTCTTCTATTTTGCAACCATATTCAACCATTTCTCTAAGCATCTTGATTACCAGTGTTTTGAACTGTGCATGTCATAGGTTGGCTATCTCTTCATCACCTAGTTTTATTTTTGGATCTTTGATCTGTTCTTTCATTTGGCCATCTTTTTTTGTCTCCATGCACCTGTTACATTGTAAGGGGCAGAGCCTAGGTATTTGCAAGGGCAGGGCAACCTGTAACACTGTATTATAACGCTGTGTGGGGGAGGGGTCCAAGAGGAAACAATGCCACTTGCTCGACTCTGCCAGCTTTCAGTCACTTCTCCCATTTCCCACAAGCAAATTGGGCTTCTCTGGTGCTGATTCCCAGGTAGGTGGGTTTCGGTACATTCTAGGATTCTGTGGGTCTTTCCAAGGAACTCTCCTGTGAGGGTGGGAGTTTCTCCTGCTATTTACCCAAGTTTTTACAGCCAGAAGTTTTGAGGCTTTATTTCCCTGCGCTGGAACCCTGGGTTGCACGGTCTGTCTCAGTCCCTAGTTCTTCCTGGTTTATCTGCATGCAAATGTGGGATCACCTGGTCCACCATCCGCCACTTTGCCACTCATCCTCTCTGCCCTGGCTGCCCATCTCTGCCCCTCCTACTGGTCTGAATGAATGTTTCTTCTTTAACTCCTTTGTTGTTGGACTTTCATACAGTTTGATTTTATGGCAGTTCTGGTTGTTTTTTGTCTTTAAATTTGTTGTTGCCCTTCTTTTGGTTGTGAGAGAGGACAAAGTGTATCTACTTACACCTCCATCTTGGCTGGAAATTCCTAAAAATTGATTTTAAAGGGGAGGGAGAGCTAAAGAGAGAGAAACATCAATTTTGTTCTTCCACTTATTTATGCCTTCATTGGTTGAGTCTTGTACATGCCCCGGCTATGTATCAGACCCCCAACCTTGTCGTATCGGGGCCAACATTCTGACCAACTGAGCCGCCTGGCCAGGGCTTCATTTGTTTTTAAGGCTGAGTTCCAATGTACCACATTCCATTGTACGTGCATGCCACATTTTCTTTATCCATTATCAATCGATGGACATTTATTGCTTCCACATTTTGACTGTGTTGAATAATGCTACAAACACAGAAACGTTCTTTCAAAAGTCAGAAGTTTGAACAACCATGAGCCTGGCCGATGGGGTCCAGGCACTGCAGTCCCCACCGTTCCCTCTCGTCTCCCTAGCTTTGGCCGCTTGGTGCACCTTGTTGCTCCCCAGCCCCCCTTTACCTTAGGTGGCCTTGTTTCTCCATGTTCTGTTCTCACCTGAGCCCCCGGAACCCAAATACATTGTTCTTTTACAACAGATGTGCTAGGCCCTTCCCCGTTTCAGGGCCTCGGCACCCTGCGGCCTTTCCCGGTCATTCCATCCTGGTCTTGAGTCCGGCTCCCTGTTTGTTCCCTGTAAGGCATTCTGCCTTTGGTCATTTGTTTACTGGTTTGATGCCTGTTTTGCTTAAGGTCATTTTGTGAGAGCAAGGCCGGGCGTCTTGTAACCCCAGTGCTGACAAAACTACCTGCCTCACTGCGGATGTTGAGAAAACTTGTGTTACTTGGGTGTGGTTCAGGGAAGTTCGGTGACCACCTGGGGCACACAGCTCTCTGCCGGCAGAAGCAGAATTTGCCTTTGGGCCGAAAGACTGGGCACTTACATGACTAATCCCCGTCCTCTACCACCTCTCTTATATTGTTTAAATAAGCTTTTTCTTTTATTGCTTTCAGGGCAACATGACACTTCATGACCCTGGACTATCATTGGTTCTCTTTGTAACATTTTTCTGGTGGAATTCTTTTCTATTGCAGCCAGTATTTATTGGGTTCATTTATATGTTGAACATTGTACTAAATAATTTCTGTGCCATTTTCACCTAATTGTTAGAGCCTCCCTTGCATTTTGAGAAATGCAGTAACAGGAGCAGGCATGGGGCTTGTCTGCCCAGTTCAGGGCCCTTAACTTCACGTGTAGGAGAAAATGCTTTCTGTCCGGTTTTCGCAGTTGACTCTCTTCAATAGGTCACAGTTTGTCAAAGCTGTTGAGCAGGAGGGTAGCTTCAGGGATATCGGGTGCATGGTTCCTCCCTGGGTGTAAGGGGGGAACTGGCCCCTGTGCATCTTATTTATGTGTTTAGCAAACATTTGCAGGTATCATGGACCCCTTGAAACCATGTATTTTTAGTAAATAGGATTTAACTAAATCCATAAACTAAACTCAGACAGGGTACTGCTTTCTTCCTAGTGTGTCTTCTCTGTGCCCAGTGACATGCCTGTCCCCCTTTTCTCTGGCAGGGCCGGATCGTGGTACCCCGAGGCTGCCGGGACTTTGGCTGGGACCCCTGCTTTCAGCCTGATGGATACGAGCAAACGTAAGGAGCCCAGGTTCTTGTTGGGGTCAGGCTAGCCATGATCTGCACTGGGTCGGCGCCCCGCCCAAGTGTGCAGGCACGCGGATGTGGGATGGAGCAGGCTCTGAGGGTGCCGTTCCGGCTGAAGGCATCTCTGCTGGGGTGGACGCAAGGAATCTGGGTGGCCCGGTCCAAGGCGGGGAAGGCAGCCAGGCGTAGCTGGGAGAGACCTGGGCTCAAGCTCCAGCACACAGCAGAGCCGCTGTGTGGCTTCAGTGGCTTCCCCTCTCTGATCGTAGCTTGTGTGTATATCTGACAGTTCTGTGGGATGGTCTTCTGACCCCCTCATTTAGTTTGGAAAAATGTTAACATTTGTGCAGCCTTTGGTGGGCATCATGTCAAACCCCCACGGTGCTGAGTGATCTCAGTATTTCATATCCATTTCCCTGCTTATTTCCATGGGACATGTGGGCCTTTACTGGAGCCAGGTTTCCAGGCTGGAGCGCCCTGTAGGGAGTACGGCCTGAGACCTCACAAAAGCCGGATAGGGCTGAGGACAACAAAGAAGATCACTGTCCAAGAATGCTGTTTGGTGGCAGAAATGTTCTACATCTGTGCTGTCCAGTCCAGTAGCAATTAGCCACAAGTGGCTGTGGGGAATTTAAAATGTGGTTGGAAAAAAAATTTTTTTAGTAAAATAAAATGTGCTTGGGGTGGCCCTGTCCAGGTAGCTCAGTTGGTTAGAGCATTATCCAATGCCAAGGTTGTGGGTTCGATCCCCGGTCAGGGCACATAAAAGAATCAACCAGTGAATGCATAAATAAGTGGAACAAGAATTCACTGTTTCTCTCTCGTCTTAAAAAAGTTTTTTTTAAAGGCTCTATAAAACAATATAAAATAAAGTATTGTTAGGGTGACTGAGGAACTGCAATTCTATTATTCAGTTGTAATTGGTTTAAATTTAAATGGCCACATGTGGTTAGTGGCCACATACTGGATAGCACGGATCTAAAGCCCGCCGTTGGGGTGTGGGATTCTTACCTCGCCAGAGTTGTGGCGTGGAGCACAGGCCACCGGCTGGCTGTCCCACACTGCCCCCACCCCCACAGTGCACTAGAGGACAGTGCTGTGTTCGCTCTGCCAGGCCCCACTGCTTCCTGTCAACAAATGACAAAGCCCATCAAACACGCAGCTGGTCCCCTGTCCCCAGCTTCCCTTAATGATTTCTGGACACACTGGAGCAAGTTTAATATCCTTCCACATTCATTAACAGGGGTTTCTACCTATAGAGGAATTTAAAACTGTGATTTTTAAGAAATTAACTGGCTGCTAGGAGATGGTGGCCCCACTACCCTTTCCTGGGTACTCCTTGAGCTCTGGGCTCTGGAGTAGTCCCCAGTGGGGGATATATACCCTCCCTAACATGGCATCCCTACTCTGAACTGCTGCTGTCGCCTCCTAGGTATGCAGAGATGCCCAAAGCTGAGAAGAATGCCATCTCCCATCGCTTCCGGGCCTTGCGTGAGCTGCAGGAATACTTTGGCGGCCTCACCTCTCCTGGGGCCAGTGATGAGCATGCTCGCCGGGGATCCGGGGAGGGCTAGCCTGAGACCCATCAGGCAGGTACTCCCCGCCCAGTATGTCCTTCAGGGTTACTTCCTGGGGGTATTGAGTGAGACTTGACAGCCTCACCAGACCAGCCTCACCAGTCTGGAGGAGGAGGTGGCTCTGTTTAGAGAAACTGGGCAAGGGGTACCACTCTCTTACTGTTGGGAATCCAGTGGTCTCTCCAGGCCTTGGATCAGGTGTTAAACTGGACTTGGCAGGATTGAAGGTTTGGGGAAGAATCACACAAACAGTCTCAGCGTTTTTAAAACGTGGCAAATAAACTTCCGGAAGACACTCCAAAACGAACTGGCTGTACTGCTTTGAAACCGGCCCCGGGCAGGTGTCTGTCTCCAGAGTCCCCTTCGGCAGGAGCAGCAAACTTCTCAGGTAGGCAGGGCGTGTTGATGGGACGAGGACAGCGCTGTGTCCAGAGTGTTCGCATGCCCGTGCTAGCCTGAGTGTTGTGTCTTTTCTTTCTTTAAGTCTCAGATCAAGGGCTGGCCTTCTCCATGCAGATCCATGCCGCCCGCCCACCCATTGAGGGATGCCATTGCCCAGCTGGTCTCCGTAGCGTTTGCCGGGTTGGAGGTGGGCTGTGTGGGATGTCTGGTGCTTTTGCTCTGTGGGGTTATTATTAGAGCAGCTCAAATGTTGGCTTATGATTATAATGCCAAGTTCATTTTTATGGCAGGGACAGCGATGAGTCCGTGACCCCAGTTGGGCTGACATGCCATATTCGCCTGGGCGCTTCAGGCCCCTCAGGAGGCCCAGCCCAGCTGTCCCAGAGCCTCACTGTGCCCGAGTGAAACCATTCTGTGGGAGAGGCTTTGGAGGCCTGGGATGGTTCCCTTGCCTTTGCGGCAGGTGTTGGTGAGGAGGGGGTGCCGCACCCTGAGGATGTTCAGAAAAGCCTCTTGTGTGCAGCAGGCCGGGGGAGGGGGCATGGTGCAGTCCTCAGTGCTGGCAGGTCACGCTCAGGCTTACCTCTCTGCTCACAGGCAGCTCTGGAGAAGGGCCCGGCCCCTCCAGACTGTTTTCTTTAGTCCTGGCAGCATGGCCTGGCGCGTGGGGTTAGCCCTTGTTTCTTCCCCTTGTGCGTGCGGCGAAGGCCAGGTCTTTCCCCCCAACTCTTGCCTCTGAGGCCCAGCTGGATTGTTTCCCCAGAGTGTGCCAGCGGCTGAGCCTCTGAGTGGTCTCCTTGGTGGCCGGTGATGTCTGGCTGGGCTGACGTGGGGCGCTGGGGCGCCTGCTTAGTGATTCTGGACATGACCCCACCCTCAGGAACACCCAGGCTGCTGGGGAAGGAGCCCCAAAGGCTCACGTGCCACGTGGGTGGGACAGGTATATGCAGCTTGGGGCAAGGCGTCCCTATTTGTTAACTCGGCTTCTTCCCCAGAGTTCTGTCCTGGCACACAGTACACTTTCTGTCCACCTTTTGTTTGTTTTAAATTTTATTTATTTTAGAGAAGGGAAGGGAGGCAGAGAAACATTAATGTGTGGTTGCCTCTCCCGTACTCCCCTCTGGGGACCCGGCCTGCAACCCAGGCATGTGCCCTGGCTGGGAATTGACCCAGCGACCATTTGGTTTGCGGAACTCAGCTGTCTCCCCCTTTTTTTTAGCTACCCATCCCCACAGAGAGCATTGCTTTCTGTGCGTGAGGTGTCTTGATTGTGCCCCCATCTCCACTCCTTCCATCAGTGCACGAGGGCCCCGTATCTCCTGCCCGATGGTCCCTCCAGCCTGAGTTTTGCCAGTCTACGGAGCGGAAGGTGCCACCTTGCTGCTGGGCTGCATTTCTTAGGTTTCCGGGCTGTCTGAGCATCTCTCACCATCCCTGTTACAATTTCAGCCTCCCCTTCCCCTGTTCGTAGCCTTCACTTCTTTTCTACCAGAGGCATTGTCTTTGCGCTGGTTTACAAGAATTCCTTGTGTGTGTAGATCTTAGTCCTTTTGTGGTTTTAGATGTCGCAGCTGCCTTCTCGTCTGCTCCCTTGGTCTGCGGTGTAAATATTTGTCTAGCCAAAGTTCTAAAAGGTGACGTGACAAGAGTGTCTACGAGGTGGGCGCTCTGCCTATCACTGCTGCTGCCCCTAGGTAGGGACGGGGGCTCCCCGGGGCCACAGATGTGTGGTCCCCACTGCCTGCTGCCACTGCCATGCACCCTGGCCAACCACCAAATGACCAAGCCGGAAACATAGCAGCTTCTCTCCTCCATCCAACCCGTCCCCACCATGTGGTTTCTTCCACTTCCCTTCATGCGGGATGCAGCTCCTGCGCCACCCCACACCCCCTACCTATAATTCTAGGATCTACCCAACAGACCAGACCGTCCAAAACTGCCAGTCTGACCTACACACACCTGTTTTCGGTCCTAGGTCAGGCTGCTCTGCAGCTGCCTCAGAGTCAGGGCCCTTTGCTGTCAGCCCTGCTGATTTCTCCGCACCAGCCACACTCTTCACTGGCCCTGAGCCCTCTCCTCAGGGTCTGTGTAGACACTTCCTTCCATTGGTCCCTGGCAGCACAAAGGCCTCCTGGGTCCTCCACATTTCCCTGCTGGGCCTGAGTCCACTGTGCTGAGCAGAGGTGACAGACAACACACAGAGGGCACCCGACACACAGGAACCCTTCTCATCCCTCCGCCGGCCTTCAGAGGCTGGGGCAGGGCAATAGGGATGGAAACAGCGGGTAGAAGCATAGAAACAGGAACTTTATTCTCTAACGTGCATATAGTGAATTCCTTACACAATCAAGGAAATGGTTTCTCTCTCAGGCATCTGACTCTTTTATCAAAAGAAAATCCGTCCTGCTTAGTTCCACCCTGGGCAGAGGCTGTCCTGAGCAGTGTTTCACCCAAAGCAAAGGGCAATGGGCGGTGCATGCACACACCACAGAACCCCCACGGGGCACAGATGCCCTAGGCCTGTCGGGACAGCTGGGAGGGGTTGCAGCACAGCGCAGCACTCCAAGACACCAACACCTCCCCATGACAAGGCACAGCCAGGCTAGGAAGACCTGGAGGAACAGATGAACAGGGTGTGCCAGGGCCTGCCAGTCAGTGCTCAGCATCCATGGCGTCCAGGTATTTGGCTTCAATGATTTGGGGCAGCAGCTTGTAGCTGGGGGGAGAGGAAGTAGAGAACAGACAGAAAGATGAACACTGGATCTGGGAGGAGGCAGAGGGCACCTGTCCCAGTCCTCCACCCCCTTACCGGATGGGGATCATGGTGATCATGATGAGGGGAAAGATCATCTTCATATAGGGCAGGGGGCTCATGCCGAAGGCGCAGAGCAGCAGCAACTGCAGGACCTGCAGCCCCGTGAAGTAGTGTATCTTCCTCTGGGGCACCCTCCGGATGTAATGGGTGGGTGGGTATGAGGCCTGTGGGCAGGAGGGCCAGGCGTGGGCAGGTCTGGTGCTGTGGTACCTCCCACCCACAGCCCCGCTCCAGGCCAGATCCTCACCTGGTCCTTGAGCAGCAGGGCCAGACGCTCAAAGAGCTGGTTGGCATCGATGGAGGTGAGGGCGATGTAGAGGAAGAGGCCGTAGAGCACAGGCTTGGGGATCCACTGCAGTGGGAAGGGCAGCAGCAGGAGGGAGAAGCCCACCAGGATGCTGGCACCCAGGCTGGTCAGCCGAGTCTCCTTCACGCTCACGATCCTGTGTGGTCCCAGAGCACCAGATCAGCTCCAGCCCTGGGCCACCAGGTCACACCTCATTTCAGGCCGCATGTGGTTCCCAGGCTAGGAGGACACTTCAGGGCCACATCCCTCCTGAGGTCACATGTGGCTCCAGGCTACTTCACCTCAGAGCCCACACGACTCTTGCCTCTTGGTGCCACCCTCACACTCACGTCTCACAAATGTGTCCGTGCTCCACACGATCCTCCACCTGAGCCAGTGCCCGCACATGCAGCGGGGAGTGGGGGTAGGCAGCGTGGATCCAGGGCATCCCAAACAGAGACAGCCCGGTGTTGATGATGGCGATGAGCAGGAGATCCCAGTGGTAGGCCGTGCCCTTCACTAGTCTGCAGCAGACAGGCAGGGGCTGTGGATGGAACCCCTGCTGGCCCCGGGAGGGTAGGCATCCTGCTCAGCCCTCCCTGCCCAGCCCTGCAAACCTGTTCTCTGGTGCATTAGCCAAGGCAGCCACCAGGTTCTGCTCGATGAAGAAGAGCATGGAGAGCAGGAAGCCGAGGCCCATGGCACTGCCAATAGCCCCCAGGGACAGTGACTGCATCTTAGCCATCTTAAACAGGCTCTCACTGGGGTTGTAGCGGAACTTGGACACTGCAGTGAGGTACAGACCGTGCTCCAGCCGCCAGCTCCACAGGGGGTGGGGGGGTCGGGGGGGGCGGTTGCCTCACCCACGCCCACCCCATTCCAGTACAGCCACAACTCACTCTTAATTTCCCGGAAGCCATAGGAGCAAATGAGGGAGAAGGTGAGCACCGAGATGGGCAGGGCGCAGTCTGACAGGATCTCCCGCATGTAAGGGTGCAGGTAGGGGCTGGGGGCACAGGTGAGTGTGTCAGTGTGGTCCAGGGGCTCATGTCCCCTTACCCTCACCTCTAGGTCCCCCTCACCTCTTCTTGAATTGGTAGAGGGTGTAGCCCAGCCAGAGTGTGCCTAGCATGATCAGGAGGCTGAGCACGGCAGTGTCCCGGCTCGGGTGCTCAGGATGGCTGCTCACTGTCAGATCCGGCGGGCTGCTCAGGAGGCTGGCGTTGAGGGCGGTATGGAAGCTGGCGTTGAGGCTGGTGCTGAGGCCCAGCAGGCTCACCAGGGAACGGCGATCCATGTCATAGTCAGCTTGGGTGTTGGTGTAGTAGTACTTCTGGAAGACTGGATACAGGCCGACAGGCTTCAGCCATCTGGGTTCCAGGAGACTGTGGGGAAGCTGGTCTTCTCCATCAGCCAGGACCTCATCGACTTGCCCATCCACCCAGCACTCCTACCACTTGCCCTTGTCCCTCTGCCCTGTCTCTGCTAGCTCATCAAGCCTGGCCCAGTGCCTCTGGATCCTGCCTGGGGCAGCCCTGTCACCATACAGCACACAAGGATGCTGCTCCCCAGAGCACCCTGAGCACGGGAACCACCTTAGCCTGCATGCTACTTGACTGCCCCAGCCACAGCCTGTAACCCCACTAACTCAGATCCCTCTACAACGAGTAGAGGGATGCAGTTGGCAGCCCTGGCCAGATACCCACTTTTGACCATGCCCTTGACAGCATCCAGCATGAATGTGATGGAGATGAACAAGGCAATGATCTCTTCTGTTGACCTGCCAGGGGGTGATATGCCTCATAAGATGGGGGTGAGTCATTGCGGGGGGAGGCTTCCCTGATCCTTGGTGTGGCCCCTCACCTCCTCCTGCCATGAAGAGGACCAGTCCCAAGCTTTCCCCTTGGGGGCACCCCATCCCCTTTAGGGTTACAGTACGTCCGAGGCTGGCATGGAGGCTGACCCAGACCCCCGGCCTTGGTCTCCCTCCTGCTCGAAGGCCCCAGCCGTTCAGGGAAGGCCCTGTCACCTCTTGAAGACACGCATGATCAGGCTGAGGTTGAAGAGGGCATAAACAGCAAGGAAGAAACTGTTCCACAGGCCCGTCCACGCGTAGAAGGTGTTGAAGTCCAGATCGTAGTCGTCACAGATGCCACGGATCACTGTGGGCAGCAGGATGGGGGCAGGCGTCAGGCCTGGGCTCTGGCCAGGGGCCGCCGTGACCTCTCCCCGCCCACAACCCCACCGCACCGTGGATGTAGAGGGCCAGGGGCGCAGTTGTCAGCAGCACCACCAGCGGCTGCCCAGAGAAGAGTGCGTACAAGAGGCCCCCGATGCTCTGCCCGGCCACGGTCTTCTGCACATCTGAGGGGTTGGGTGGTCAGGAGGGCAGCGCAGTCCTGAGGCCCCGCCCCCGCCAGCCCTCCCCACCAACCTCCGGCCCCTCACCGATGGCCCCATCAGTGTTCTCGTCATTGAGGGACCCAAAAGCGATCGTGGGCAGGAGGCAGGCGAAGTAGAGGAACAGGGTGGTGGTGATGTATTTGCCCACTGCCTTGTTCTGCCCGATAATGCCTAGGAATGGGGGACAGGACAGAGTGTGTCAGGGGCTGCCAGACAGGCACATCTGTTGTCCTGTGGCCCAAGCCACTGGCCAAGCTCGGGGGGAACCGCAGAGCCACGTACCATCAGTGAAGTCCAGTGGGTACACGGGGAACCTGCAGGCGAAGTCCTCTCGGATGCCCTTCCCCACACGGAGGAAGTCTTTGGACTTCAGGTGCTATGGCAGGGTGCCAGTTAGTACTGCACCCCATGCCCCACACCACCCACCCAGGCCCACCTGGCCCCAGTACCTGTTTGGCGGGCCTCTGAAGGCTGATAGAGCTGAAGTACTTCCCGTTGCACACACCCTGGCTCGTGAGCAGCTGCCTCTGGTGGACCAGGGCCTCCTTGAATTCTTCCACTGTGTGGGTCCTCAGGAGCTTCTGGCGGAAGGTGATGTCCAAGAACATGGTGGCAAAGGTGCGCCCCACCTCTGTCGCAGTCTTCGTGCTTTTCTGGGGGTGAGGCATGGGGGGAATCACATCTGCCAATCATCATCAGCCAACTAGAAGAAGGTTTAGGTTGGGGCAGGCTAAAGAAAGGCCCCTACGTTTGAATAATAATTTTAAAAAGTATCTCTTTTCCATCAGAAAGGAAATACAATCTTTCCAGCAATCTCTGGGGAAGTTAGGGCTTGATGAGGATCTAGCTAGAATGCTTCAGAGAAACCCAGGAGGTCCGAGGTGAAGGTACAGGGTGGGAATGAGATCTGCAGAGGCCCTGTGTGGGGTGCCCCAGCACATGGAAGAGATGCCTCCAAGGCGACCTGGAACCCTCCTCCCCAGAGCAGAAGCCACCCCAGGGCCTCTCCTCACCATCTTGGGTGGGGCCAGCACCAGGATGACAAAGCGGACCTCACAGGAATTCTCCCCCCAGTTCTGCGGGCGGTCCAGGCGGCTGATGCACACGTGCCGCTTCTGCAGGGACTTGGACATGCAGCTAGGGCGGGGGGGGAGCACACAGCACACAGCTGCCACACTAGGGGCTGGACACCACCCAGAGTTCCCAGTTTTGTCCCCCCAGTGACTTCTGCTAGGGACCAAGAAAGATGATCAAATGGGTCAGGAGTGCTCACATCCTTTCCCCTAAACTGGGGTGAGCCAGCCTCTATGGGGATGTGGGTGCCCGGCTCCAACACGACCCATAGGGAGGCCGAATGTGGTGGCCTGGCAACTCACATGATGCAGAGCCACGACTGCTGGTATTGTATCCCTGTGACCGTGGCAGTGACTCCTTGGATGGTATCCGACAGCAGGTGGACTGAGGACAGGTTGCGGGGGGGGACAGGAGGGTCAGCCGACCCGCCTCCCTGATCTCCCCGCCCAGGCGAGAGGGAGGCGGGCATAACCAGCGCATACCCTCCATGGGCGCCCCCGCGTCCGTGAAGAGCATGGACATGAGCAGGTCCAAGTTGCAGTTGGGCTCAATGTTGTCGGGGTCGCGGGCGACGCGCAACACCATGGCCCGCAGCACGTCATCCAGCGAGGTGGCCGGCTCGTCCAGGATGATGCTGGCCCTAGCCAGGAAGCCATCTATGTCCCGATGTGCGCGGATCTCTTCCTCGAAGTTCTTTAACTTCAGGTACTGGGGAGGCCCCACAATAGCCCGTGAGTGAGACATGCTGCCACTGCCTGGGCCTCTGCTCCACAGTGGCCCCTGGCTGCCCCTTCCCGCCAGGACCAGCTTCCCCTTCCAGGAGGGATGGTGCTAGCAGATTGGCCTTGGGCTCGTGTGAGGTCCCCGTGTAGAGCAAGAAGGGAGCTGCATGAGCTGTCTTGGGGATCAGGTGCCTCCACTCTGACCTAGTGACCCTAAACCCAGGATCTCCCGGTTCGCAGATGGGCCACCCACCTTGCGGGAGGTGTGGAGGAGGCCGCAGCCATCAAGCGATTCACTGTCAGCTAGAAAAAAGGGAGAGGACTCAGGGTGCCACCCACCTCTTCAGGTCTCTCTTGGCGGACTGGGGCCATGCCTGCCCAGTTCCCGGTCCCCTGCCCTCCCCCAAAATCTGTCCCTGCTACAACCACCATACCAGCCTGGGTGGGCTGCACCTCGAGGTTGACGTTGACAAAAAAACGGATGCTCTCGCCAGACACAATGGAGGAGTTGACCGTGTCGAAGGCCTCTTCCCCCAGCTTCTCCTCATGGGTTTCAGAGGCATCATCTGTGTCACACTTGAGGTAGCCTGGAGATCCCACCACCACCAAGAGAGAGACCCCCACCAAGAGGGCCTGGCCGTCAGTGCTGCACCCCAGGAAGGATTTCAAGACCATGGAGCAAGGACCCTGGACCGTCCCACTTGGTACACTCTCAGTGAGTCATCAGGGAGGTC
The DNA here is from genome assembly GCF_004126475.2 of Phyllostomus discolor. Classification (NCBI taxonomy): domain Eukaryota; kingdom Metazoa; phylum Chordata; class Mammalia; order Chiroptera; family Phyllostomidae; genus Phyllostomus; species Phyllostomus discolor. The sequence continues at coordinate 81,483,701 of NC_040911.2, read as the reverse complement.
CCTCAAAGGCCAGGAAGGCGGCCTCAGGCCCAGGTAAACAGAGCAGGTAAGTCTTGGCCCTGCCCCCTCAATCCCCACCCAACAACCTTCTCCAACATTCTTCAGCTGCAGGAACTGGGCCTTGCACTGTTCTGACCCACACATGTCCTTCGGCTAGAAAAAAAATATGTTCATTCTACAAACTCTGAGCCAGGAACGAGGTACAATGACACAGTTAGGATTGCCTAAACCCTGCCCTCCCAGAAACTCCAGGTTACAGGACCCAGTCCTGCCTGGCTACCCAGATGGGATCCAAGGCAAGCCAGAGCCCTCCCTCCCCACCTCATTGGCCCAGGAGTGCTTTCTCCCAGAGAGGGCCTGTGAGCAAAGCATCAAGGCTGGGAGACATAGTCCAAACATCAGACGAGGCCCAGGAAGCAGGAGGAAGTGAGGCCAGAGAAACGGAGCCAGGGGCTGACAGGAGATGGGGCCTGCCTCATCTCAGCCCCGTCCCCGTGGTGCCCCTCCCCAGGGTGGGAGCCCGGACCCCTTGGTCCGCCTCTCAGTTCCTGCAACTGCCCCACAGCACAGGACCCCCCATGGGAAGGCTTCCCCGTGAGGTGCAAATGTTCTGATCTTCCCTAAGCCCACTCCTGCTCCCGGAAGCCTCTGGGATCACAGTCTGAGCCAGCCCCGCTACCTCTGTCCTTGCCCTCGGCCCCTCAGACCCAGTCTCACTCCCCACCTCAGTCTCTCACAACTCGGGCCAGCTGGCCGGAACCCTGGGCACGCCAGCTCCTGTGCTCCAAGCGGGAGGCCAGACAGCCTTCCTCAAAGCTCACGGAACGCTTCTTCTCTGGCAAGTCCCAAGGGCCCAGCTTCACTCCTGGCCAAGCCGGCACCTCTTCCTGACTATGGGTCCCCTATGGTTCACACTTGTGGGTGATCCCAGGAAAGGGACCCCTGTCACCCAGACCCCACCAATGCCCAACACCTGTGCGGGGACAGGGACAGGTCAGCAGCACGCCTACACCTGCCAGGCAGTGACTCACCCTGACTCACTTCCACTCCGGCCCGCTGGTTTCCTCTGCACATCCCAGGCTCCGTTTCCCCCTGTGTTATCCTGTGTTCAGCCTGGGCCCCTTCTGGACAGGAGGTGCTAGGCCCCCCCCAAGCAGGGCCCCTACGGACTAGGGAAACCTAGCCCCAGGTCTGCACCGCACCCAGAGCCCGGAGCAGAGCTATTAGGTAAAAAGGTGTCCTTCTGACTTTTATCATGGAGTTCATGTCTGTGAAAAACTCCCTGCCCAATTCCAGGCCCGCTTTGCTTTGTCAACCTGGTTCTCCAGCCCCAATCTTTCCCAGCCTCTCCTCTGTCACCCAAAGCACCCACTATTCCCCCATGCTGCCCTTCACACTGCCCGCTTCTCCCCAGGTCCTGCCCAGTTGGCACTACCAGGTCCATGCAAGGCTCCTGGGATGCCATGTCCCCTCCTCTATCCTACGGCCCAGCCACATGCCTAACTCCCCTGCCAGCAGCCGGGCACATGCAGCTGCCATACCCTAGGGACTCTGGGTAAGGGCACATCACTACTCTGTCCAAACACTGTCTCACTAGACAACCCTCTGACGGTCATGCCAGCTCCCAGGTCTGGGCACAGGAGAGGGAGCACAGAGCCCATCCAGAGATGTGAAGAAGAGCGAGTTAGGCCAGAGCTATCAGGGAATGCAGAAGCAGAATTACATTTCTGTAGAGGGATAAGGGCAGCCTCTCCCTCGCAGAGCTGGGCAGGGACTGAGGGATGTGGGCATCCAAACACTTGGCCTACGGCTGGTTGGATAACCAGAGCATTGTAAAAGTGAACCATGGGACAGCACCAGATGACCTATACAGCCCAGGAGAGGACCACAGCACCACAAGAACACCGGAGACCCGCCAGTGCCCGGGGCAGCTTCAGCTGCCTCTCTAACCACACCACAAGCTCCTGAAGGGTAGCATCCCAAGGCATCCCAGCACCAGCAGAGGGCCACAGACAGGTGGCCAATGCCGTGGACACCCAGGTGGATGTACTAGCTCCTCTAGAGGCTTTTTACTGAGGAGCTCTCTCTGTACACATACCCACACCTGAGTGTACTCACCTACATCCTCAATGGATCCATCCAGCGACATGTTGGAATAGTTTTCTGCAAGGGAAGCCAAAGAACTGTTACCAGCTCCAAGGACCGGCCCTGGCCAGTCTCTGGTGCCCATCTGCTCTCCACCCCACACCAGCCCTGCTGATTTCTTCTTACCCTTCCCAGGGACCCAACCCAGGGCCACCTCAAAGAAAAGAGCAAGGAACAGTACTAGGCAGGGCCCTCTTGAGGAGCCGGAGGAAGTCAAGCCTGCAATTCTTTAGCCCATCTGCTAGGGGCTGCCCAGGTGAGAGAGCTGACAGATGTTCTCAGCGTGTTTTCTCCATGAGTAATTAACAGTACCCCGTGACATAGTGAGGGATTCACTGCTCGCAGCACTCAGTAGCCTGGTGTCTTGAGAAGTCGCCTCTACCCTCCTTGTAGTCGACGACCACCTTCTTTTGCCGTTCTTTTGCTGCCAAGCCCAGCACCCGGGCTGAAGCCCTCCTCCCCGCACATGGGTCCTCTCACTCTCACGCCTGTACTCTCCCCGCACATGGGTCCTCTCACTCTCACGTCCGTAAGGACGGCCATCAACACCCATCACACGTGTAGCTGCCCCCAACTTCACGCGCCCCAGCGCGGGGGCGGAGGGGCAACGGCTTCCCTCTCGTTGCCTTCTTCCATTCGAGCCACAGCCAAGTCCCGGGGCCTCCTGGGAGGCGGAGCCGTTGGTCCTCAAGGGGGATGGGAAGGGGGAGCTGTGCGCGCTCCCCACCCTGGGCCCCGGCTGTTGGTGCCGCGCTGTGCCAGGAAGGAAGCCACAAGAGGGGCCGCGCGCACGAGAGGAAAGCGCCTCTAGACTCGGAGACCCTGGGGGTCTGTGGAAGGGGGAGGCAGGATGCCGACAGAAGGGTGGGCGGGCGGGCGGGTGGGAACCCGGGCTGCATCCAGAAAGGAGGAAGGAGCAGGGGCAGTAAAACTGGCAACCGAGGCCGCAGAAATGAACAGAGGACGAGGGTGACCAGGGTCTGGAAGGGTGGCTACGGTGCACACCCTACTTCCATCCCCAGAGTCCCACGTGCAAGTAAATATTGTACAAACCCCGCGCTGGCTCTCGGGTGTCCAAGCCGCGTTGGAGACTGCTAACAGCCGCGCAGGGGACAGTCAGGAGTCCGGGGACCACTACCGGTGGGTAGGCTTCCGCGCAGAAGGTAAAATGAGACTGTGTCGGAGGCAGCAGCGCCGGGCTCTGACAAGCCCGACGCCGGAGGTGTTAGGGAACCCACAGCTCCGTCCCACCCACTTCCAGGCCCCCCTCCCCCGGCTACCTCATTGGTTCATAAACTTAAGAATCTCAAGACAGCGACACAGAGAATTAATCCAGCGCTCATTGTCCATGACGCCTTCCCTGGATCTCCTTCCACCGCTCGTCTACCCCACCAGGACACCCACTCCCTCGAGACCGAACTCACCCCCACACTCTTTCCTCACCTGGGAAGCCCCCACGACCCTCTCGCCCAGGACGCTCGGAGCCCTTGCAGAGGCGGCAAGCATCCCCCCAGTGCCCCGATGGCTCTGTGTCCCTGCCTAGCATGCCTTCCCTGCGGAGAGCGGACGGTCTTTCCGCCGCACCCGCTGGCTCAGGCACCCACTGGCTCAGGCACCCACCTCAAGGCTGGAAATAGAACACGTGCTTGGTGGTCGCGGCCCTGGAGATCGGCGGCCGGACGGCTGCACCCACGCGCACACTCCCGGGATCCTCACTCCGTGCTTTTGCACCCCAAACTTGGCGTCCCAGGCGGGCCAGCGGAGGGAGCTGGCGACACACCCCCGTGCTGCGCCTGGGTCCTAAAGCCGCTCCCTCGCCGCGCTCGGTCACCCCGCCCCGGCGCAGGGGTGGGGGACCAGTGAGACCCAGGACTGGGTACCGCCCTCCCACCAGCGCTCTGGTCAACTTCAGACGGGCTGCTCCCGGAAGACCGGGGCGGCTTAACCAGAACGTGGAGACCCGGCTTCCACGGCCCGCCTGCCCGCCCAAGCGTCGCCGGGTTAGGGGCTGGGCGGGGCTGGTAAGTGGGAAAAACTCGTTGGGTTTAGAGGCCCACGGAGTCATGCCACTGCTTCGGGTCGAGGAAGGGCCTCCTCAGAATCGGCTTTAAGCTCGCTGCTGGCCTCCGCCCCCTCTTTTTGGGGGGTGGGGGTGAGGGGAGGGCTCAGTTCGGCCCAGCTGGATGCCTGCTCCGCCCCCTCCATTTATCCCTGCTGCTCTGGCGGTAAACCTTCCTACTCCTCCAGGAAGCGCGCCTGGACTAACTAGACAGCCCGGCGCGCCTTCCCTGGGCTACGCCCTGGCCCGCGGAGCCAGCCATGCTCCTGACTCTGCGGCACCGGGTTTGCTCGCAGCACGCCTCATGGTTTCTCCCCTGGCCTCTTTGCGCCCTCTGCTTTCTCTTGGGTCAAGGTCTTGGCTCAAAGCTTCTTTCCCTCCCAAGATGGCCCACCGCCCGGTTTTCCTTTCCTAACATGCGGGATCCCAGTTTGGGACGCGCCTTCTCTGGCTCCTGTTCTGTTAGTAGGGTCAGTGCGAGAGTGGACGCGCGCTAGCGCGCCCCTCTGGGTAACAAGGTGGTGGTGTGCGCGGGCAGGTGGGCGCGCGCTGCCTTGAGGTCTGGCCAATCCGGCCCCTGCAATGAAACCCTTGATCTGGCCTTGGGTGGCTTCTCAGCAAATGACTCCACAACTGTCCAGCCCTGGATTGACTTAGGATCTCCCTCACTGTCGAGTGTTAACCTCTCATCCCCTCCGCACTGGCCGCCAGCCCTAGGACCAACAACGATCCCCTGTGCTCACCAACCAACCAACCGAGTCGGAGTCCTGAGCCTCTGTTCCCCGGTCACAGGAGATGGCTGGCCCGGCAAGCAGAGGGGGAGCCCACCTCTGCGGAGTGGCTGTCCTGCAGCCCCCAAGGGCTCCTGGAGCGTTAGGGGAGCTCCATGCACTGACATGCTGAGTGAGACTGATTCTGTTTCCCTTCCCAGGAAGTTATGAGCGCATTAGGAGCAAAGCCATGGGGTGCCCCTCTTGGCAGATGAATGGCTTGGGGGTAGGGATGGCCTTTGAGCACCCTGCTCCTTGCTACTTCATTAGCCACTGAGGAAGATAGCTGCCTGCCTGGTTGCCTGAATAGGGACTGGCTGCAGGCTTCTTTTCTTGGAGTGAGACCAGTTCATCCTGGGTACCCCTTTGACTCCATCCTCTAGCTAAACCCCCAGCCTATGGCAGACTCCTGGAGTCACAGGGGAGAGGGATTGGGGCTGAGGGGGAGCCGATCAAGGAACAGCCTGCCTGCACAGGGAACAAGGCTGGATTGGGGACACAGGGGCTAGCCCCATGAAAAAGCCACCCGTTTTGTCCCCAGCCCCTTCTGTGGCAACATCTAGGTTCCGCATCAGCCTCCTTGCATCACCAGCAGCTCCCTGGAGGTCCAACACCTGGACCTTCCAACCCAACTGTCCCGGGAAGCCAATCTGGAATGGAGGGGCAGCCTCTCGTTCTTACTGCAGACTCACCTCCTCTGTCACCTGATGAAATAGGAGCCCCACAGCCGAGGCCTCTCACACTGGTCCATAAACCTGGGACCTGACTCTCTGAGGAACTGACCCCTTAGTAACCACCGTGCGCAGCCTCAGGTGTTCTGAGCCTCCTGCAGTGTGAGAAGCTGTTTCCTTTAGCCCTTCCACCCTCACCTGTCCTCTGTGGATCAGAGGCTGAGGTCTTCCCACCTGTGCCCCACTGGGTCCTTAACTCAGACAGGCGCTTTCGGGACCTGGACATAAGCACACACATTCCTCTCACTCCCCGCCTTGCAGCCTCAGACTTCCCTGGTCTGTGGACACAACCATGAGCACTGGGTTCTGTAAGCCATGTAATGGCTTTCCAGCTGGCTTTCCCCCTCGTGCCTGTAGATTTTAAAGTGGACAGAGAAGTGATTCTATAGTATCTGACTGAAAAACAAAAAACAAAACACTTCCCTGAACTCCTTGTTCCAGATACCACCCAATTCTTCACTGTGCTTCAGAGCAAATTCTCCGGTTATCTCTACTCTGTCTCCACGCCCTCTCCCTGCTCCCCTTCACCCCGCTCACACCCATCTTTTGTCCTCACCACCCCACTGAAACTCCTCTGTCCGGGTCTCCCTGCACTGGCTTTCCTGCCAGCCCCTCCCCCACCCCCAGCAGCATCCAGCCCCATTAGTACCTCCTTTTTCTTGCAGCGTTTACTTCCCCTCCTGCCTCCTCTGACCTAACTCTCAGCCCTCAGCATTGGCCTAGCCAAACTTTCCCTGAATCCACGGCTGTCAACCAGCCACAGCTGATGGTCACTGAACTCCTGACTTCAACGTGCTTACTTATCCCAGCCCCCCACGCTGGCCTGGATGGCAGTCCACACGAGATTCGGGAAAAGTAGAGCTCCACCATCCCTCCGCTGCTCTGGGCCCGGGAGTCACCGCACTCATCTGCATCTGACCCATGAGCCAGTTCTGAGGGGCTTACCTTCGCAATAAAGCACTTCTGCCCACTTGTGCCTCCAGCCTGGTCCCTCATCTGGACTTGCCCGTCATTGGAACTGGGCCATGCACCCCTCCCCATAATCCATTCTCCACCTCCAATGGCTTCTCCTGGCACTTAGAAAAATAACCCAAACTCCCTGCTGTGACCTAGGGGAGTGGGTAGGGGTTACTGTATGACCTGGCCCCTGCCTATTTCCTACACCTGCTGCTCCAGCCACGGTGGCTGCCAGCTGTTCCTCCAGTACAATCAGCCCTCCTGCCTGGAGGCCTTGGTAGTCTGGTGCCTGGGGGGCAGGCGTGCAGCTCTTACCACGGCTCCTTTCATCCTTGTCTCTCAGAGAGGCTTCCCTGGACACACTGTCAAAAGTAGGTGCCTGTGCCCTCCATGGAAGACCCTCGTGGCCCCTAACTACAGCTCTGCCTCCTTCATTCTTAATCCACTGCCCAGGCCCTGACCCCGGACAGACCAGAGCTCCAAGTGGGGCCGTGGATTTGTCTCTCACCAGCACAGCTGTTAGTGTGTGTAGGTAAACCTGCGACGTTGCACGCGTGATCGATGTCCCGTGTATAGTCCCAGAGGTTTTCGAGCCAATGAAGGCCTCCACATGACCTTTCAGTCCCCTGCCCTCCATTCCCACTAGGGTTTTCCAGCCAGGTGCTCCTGACTCCCTCTATACCACAGGTGGCAAACACAAGGCCCGTGGGCCAAATCCAGCCCTCCACCTTGTTTCTACCGGGCGGCAGGGCTGAGCTCTCACTTAACTGTTAAGGAGCAGTTACATTTATCCAGTCCAGAAATTACATTCAGCCCTTTGAAGGCAAGCACAAGGCTGATATGGCCCTTGTGAAAATGAGTTTGACACCCCTGCATTCTTCTCACCCTGGCCTCCACAGCCATTACCAAGTCCTTTTATTCTGGCTTCCAGTCTGCTCCTTCCCTCTGCCCTTGCCTTCCTTGGGTCCTTGGCCAATGTAGCTTCCCGCAACCTGCAGCTATCAGCTTTCCCTGTAGTTGCTCTGGTTACACAAGCTTCTTGGGGCTCTCACTGCCCAGAGCAGGCAGTCCTGACTGCCCCAAAGAGATGCTGTTCTCACACTATCCCTCTGGTGATGCTGGTGGGAGCTGGGGGAGGGAATGCGGCCTCCACTGGCCTCCCCTCTCTCCCAGGGAAGATCTGCAGGCCGTATCGGTGGGTGGGAGGAAGACCCTTCGGTACCCAACTGAGACAGCACTAAGTTCTGTCCTGGCTGCCGTCTGCCCCTCCTGAGAAAGGTCCAAGCTCCTATAGGGGCTGCCAGGAGGGCAAGGAGCCCTGCAGAGGGCCACCAAGGACCTGCTCCCCTCACGATGACATTCTTCTGGGTCCCCATGCCCCATGCCCCATGCCCATCCATACTCATAGTCAGAATTCAGCACTGACGGAGGCCTAATGGCACTGCTCAATGATTCTACCCAGCTGCAGGCGGTTGGACAGGAAGGGTTGTAGGATGGCTCCAGTGCCTCCTCGTCAGGCTCTTCTGCCTTCTGACCCGGGTTCCAGTTCCATGGCCTAGCATCTCAGCCAAAAGGCTCCTAGAGAACTCACACCACCAAACACCACCCCCTGTGTGTTGATGCCCCAAGGCTTCCTCTAGCAAGACCCTCCAAGGCAGAGGTGTAATCCTGCCCACAAACCTAACTGGACCCTGGATTTTCACTCCTCGGATGAGACCAGAAATCTGCATTACAACAAGCTCCCCAGGACTAGAGAGCCTGGAGACAAAAGCCACAGGGCTGCCTCTCGCACTTCCCACCCTCACCCACCTCCAGGCCCTACTCCTTTTAAATCCCAGCACCCACCACCCGAAGCCTCCTGTGTTCCTGCAGACTGTTACCCTCCTGGCCATCCTCACCCCCTTGGCCACTCTGTGAACCTCATGACCTCCCCGTCCAGACTCTCAATCTCGCTGGTTCCCAGGGTCCAGGGGCTGCCCAGGATCCTGTCTGGAGCCAGCCACTCAGGGCTGACGCTGCCTTCAGCACCAATCAGACCGCGCTCGCCTGGCAGGAAGCTGCATGCTCTGGGCAGGGAAAGTCAGCAGGAAGACACCGGGGAACACCCTCAGGCCTTTTTGAGTCTCTGATAATTTTTATCTATAAAACAAAGAGGTTGAAATCTAGTCTTTTTAGCTAGAAAATTCCATGACTTTTTGGCTATCTAACCATCTTTCCTCTTCCTGTTGTCCTTATTTTGCTATTACATGTACATTCACTCAGGCATGAAACTTCAGAGTGAGGATGTAAACTTTCTCAAGTATTTGAAGCCATGAGAGGAAAAAAAATTAAACTTCTGTATTGGTATAGGAAAAGCAGGATTAATTGCAGAAAAAAATGTAAATAAGTCCACACTTTGATTAGCATTTTTAAGACATAAAATTTACTGACCCTGATGCCATTTTTTTTTTTTAGCAAGTTATTTTGGCTGGTCAATTTAGCAATGCAGAGGCCTGGGAAAAACAGTAATAATTTGTGAATAAACAAATTTATTTTTCTTCACATTTTTGGAGGATGAAACAAAAAGTTTCTGGAATTGTTTCAGTGTTGGGTTTTTTTCCACTTTGGCTTTTTCCACTTCTACCTTGAGGTCACCCCCTTCACTCTCGTCTTACTAGTCACTTTATCTTGTCAATTGTTCCTTCAAAATCACGCTCTAGCTGGTCCACTTCTGACCTCACCAATGTGGAGCAGCAGTCACCTTCCACACTACATGATTTTCCTTTTGTTTAGGAAAAAAAAATCCTTAAACAGGCTCCAGTAAAACACTGGTGTCCCTGTGTCTGTTGAAGCACTAAAGAGGCAAATAATGGTGGCCTTTTCTCTGTCTGCAGGGGGATATGATCTTAGTGGATAAAATGTTTTCAATTAAAATTGTTTCTTCCCTTGGTTAAAAATCACCACCACCACAATGGAACAACTTTATGCTTGCTATCACTTGTAACTAGAAAAGACTAGCAGAAAGCAAAATTTACAAAATCATGTCCTGGCTGGTGTGGTTCAGTGGATTGAGCGCTGGCCTGTGAACCAAAGGGTCACCGGTTTGATTCCCAGTCTGGGCACAAGCCTGGGTTTCGGGCCAGCTCCCCAGTAGGGGGCGTGGGAGAGGCAACCACATATTGATGTTTTCCTCTCTTTCTCTCTCCCTTTCCCTCTAAAGATAAATAAATAAAAAGCTTTAAAAAAATCAAGTAGGATTCTAACAGAAAAGTTCAGAGGTGGCCTCCATGAAGACATGCAATGCTGGTTTGGGGAGCATGCCCTCTGGGGGACTCAGCTCCCCAGTGGTCCTGGTGTTGGCAGCGGGGGGGCAGTCCTTGAACGTGAAAAGTTAGTGTTCGTGTTGCCTGTCACCACCAGAACCAACAAGTAGAAATATGGATTGAATCTTCGTGGGCGCTTTATTCAGATGGCCAGGGATCTGAGAGAGCGGGGGTGGGGGGTATGTATCCTCAAAAATCATCTAAAATCTTATTTCAAACCAACCTTTTTATAAGGAGAAGAAAGGGTAGTTGAGGAGTTTGGAAAAAAAGGTTAATTGGCCAGAATTGCAGTCCAGCTGCGATTTTCCTAGTACTTCTGTATCTGTTGATCAACAATTCTTTATCTGAGGTTCCCACCCTGGAACACCAGGGCTCAGATTCCGTCTCCAACCCACCTCCGGCGCTTGCGGGCCTCCTGGGGCACGAAGGTGGGCTGGCTGAATTGCTTGCAGACCTCCTGGAATAACAGCTTTCCACAGGCATTAGCCAGTTACGCCTATCCCATAGGGCTATGGCCTTTAACTCTTGAATTCCTCTATCAAAAGTGCGCAGTGACCCTTGGCCAGGCCAGTCAGAATACTCCTGACCACTGTGACTGGTTCAGGGATGGGAACGGGACCTCAGGCTTGGGGACTGTGTCTGGAGAGAAAAGGCGGGTCTTGCCTTTGGGGGTGTTAGGCTGCTGGTGGTGTAGAGGAAGCTTCACGCCAGGGGAGAATGTGGACGGAGAGAGAGGGCTCCGATGAGATCCGAGTTCCTCGGCCCAGCTGTACCAGAAGCTGGTACTGCCCCGGACTCCCCTGCCGGGAACCAAGCCATGCCCTTTCCGTCACGGGCCAGAAGTGGGGTGTATGGTCATTTTCTTTGGGAGTGACTGTTCTCTAAATTGTATTGTACAGTAGGTATTAATGCACTGGTATTTCTCCAAGCTCCTCGGAGTGCTCTGATTCTCAGCAGCTTCACCTGAGACCCTCTACTCCCTTACACTTGCTACATGCCTATCCCACCAGCATTTCTGGATTCTGGGGCTCCACTATCATGCATGCCCAGTCGTCCCCTGTGGGCTCCAGGTTGGGAATGGGCCCCTTTCTTGGTTCCCAGGCTTCTTGGCCTGTAGGTCATCCTGGCCTTCGAAGCTCATCCAGTCCAGGAGCCCTTCCTCATTCACTGTCTCCCCCACTTCCCTGGCAATTCTCTGGGGGTAACCCCCAAACCCTGGCGGTTTCTGGGAAGAGCAAGCACAGGATCTCCGTCAAGGTTCAAACCTGGCCCTGCAGGCGGAAGGCCAGAGGCTCTGGGGAAAGAGGTTGTCAGGTACACCACACGGCTGCCAACCTGCTCCCCCAGTTCTCTGGGCTCCTTTCAGGCAGTTTTGCATTTGCTTGTACCTAACTGATCACACAGAACCTCTAGACCAACATCCCCTCCCCCCCCTCCCCCCGCCCTCCCCCTATGTCTGAGAGAGCCTGCAGCCTCCCCTGTGGGCCAGCTTCCAAACCTTCCCAGCAGGGCACTTCCCCTGTCCGGAGGCTTGTGAGGAGGGTGGGACAGGAAGTAGGGTCTCTGTGGACACGCTGCCTGGAGGTGGTGCCCCTCCCGTCAGCCCTGATCTGGAAGGGGGCGGGGGGCACACCTCCCTGCTCAGTCAGGGTGTGATTGGCGCCCAGCTGGCAACCCTGCGAGGCCACCTGCGGCGGGAAGTCCTGGCCCTGGACTGGGAGCACGGGGCAGGTGAGGCAGGCGAGGCGGGCACCTGCACAGGGAAAGTTGGGCATTTGGCGTTTGTTCCTCTACAGCAGTTATTTTCCACCTTTTTCACCTCATGGCACACAAAAACTAATTTCTAAAATTCTGTGGCACACCAAAGAAATATGTGTTTTGCCGGCCTGACAAAAGTTTTGATTCACTTATACCACATGGTTTTTGTTGTGTTGCCTGTTGTTGTTTTATCTGACAATAAAAAGGGAGGGAGGTTGGTGCCCCCGACTCCATATTCAGGTGTTGCACGCTTGAAAAAATCTCGTGGCGCACCGGTTGAAAATCGCTGCTCTAGAGTTCCGCGGCTGTGGCGCCTTCTGCCTTGGAACGTGGGTCCCAAGGCCCATGCCCCTGGGAGTCCAGGGAGGGCGTCTGAGATCCAAGGCGGGCAAGGCCTGTGGCTCTGTCACCTGGAACAGTCACTGCATCCTTTGTGTTTTGGTCGCCGCCCACTTGTAAAGTAGGGTGGGGTGGCCACCTTGAGGAGCTCTGACTGGGATTAAACCAGCTGACTAGCCTCTGGAGCCTTGGTTCCTGCTGCAGCCTAGGACTCAGCAGAACCCGCAGCTCTGTCCGCCCTCTTGAGGCCAGGGTGAGTGTGTCGGCAGATGCGACTTCTCATAGGGGCCCAGGAGGGTGGGATGGCTTTTCCCTGGAAGTGCTCCAGAGTGCCCACACCCAAGCCAGGGTGGTCACCACACAGAATTCTAGTCTCTGAGGGCCTTTATGGGGTGTGGGGAGGAGAGTGGGAGCCCCAGCAGAGAAGCTTCCTGGGAAAGCTTAGGGGAAAGTCCCCAGTCCCAGGCTGTGGGCCATTTCCTCAACCCCACCCCAGGTGACAGGGGACTAAGGGTTGGAAAATTTTAGTTTAAGTAATAGCTTATAAGCTTAGTAATCAATGCATGTAAAAGCTTTTGCTCCAGGAACTGAAGGTATGACCCACTGATTCCAGGAGACCACAAGCAGTCCCACCTCTGTGCCTCAGGAGGACTGCAAGCAATCAAGATGGTATCTCAGCCACCTTACTCCAGGTGAGATGACCTCTGCCTGGGGCGCAGCTCAAGACCACTGCCCAGGGCGAGAATGCTGAATCCTATGAACTTTTCCCTGAATTCCAAACCCCTTACCTACGCTTTGTTCTCCCTATTAAAAGGGCCATTTTAAAATGGAATTTAAGATGGTCTGTTAGGGTATGAGCCCACCGTCTTCTCAGATCTCCGGCCATCTGAATAAAGCGTCCATAAAGATTCAATCCCTGTCTCTGCTTATTGGGTTTGGTAGTGACAGGCAGCCCGAACGGCAGAGTCTTTTCCGGTTTCACAGGGACACCTCGGGACTGAGTTCACGGGGACAGGCAACTTAGGGAGGCCTTGCTTGTGCAGAGAGAGTTTATTGATCCTTAGCACTATGTCTCAGTTACCAAGGTAAATTCAAATACACAACTGCAGGTAAAAACATGTAAAATAATAGAAAAATAAATTGAAGACTACTTTTATATATTTACGGAATTAAGTAGTGTAATAAATACTATAATAAGCAAAAAGCTTCAATCACACAACTCAGTTTCACTGAAGTTACAGTAGTGTCTGTAAATGAGTTGTAAAATTTAAGTCACAAATATTAAAGCACTGAAAAACTAGTATAAAAGTGAATTTTGGCACGTAAGTGAGCTCTTCTTCTGTCATTAGTATTTGACAATCTAAGACAATGAGGAAGCCATTTCTCACCTACTCTTTGAGGTACGACTATCCAACTAGGTCAGCAACGCGGCTGGAATGAATACTTAATAGTTCACAATCTTTGAGTTAACTTTTCCCTTTTGAGAAGCCTGAAGAGCAACTCAGAGCTTATTACTGTGCAAAAATTCTCCAAAATCCTAAATGAATTCAGGAGGGAAGTTTTTCTTGTGACCTGCAGGCCCCAGCGTCCAGGCCTCAGGTCGGAGAGCCCTCAGAGCTTAGGGGGGCCAGCGTGACCACTGGTCAGCGGCCCCTTCCGAGGGCAGTCCCTTTTCTCCGATTTCTGCCTCCTCCTTCAAATCAAAATAGTAATAAAATGAAAGAAGAATCCCACATCAAAACGTAACATGACCCATAACTTCAGCGATTTCAACATTATCACACTCACTCTGGGTGATACAAAACCGAAGCTGCTAACAGGAAAGTTGGCAAAAAGCATGTAAGCCCCTGGAGGACTCCCGCCTGTTCCTAGGAACCCGCACCCGATGTTGTTGCTGGGTCCTTTGCATCCACTTCCACCGTCAAAATCTAAAGCACAGTGTCAGGGCCCCATCCTCTGGAGACAGCGAAGGCCCCGCCCTCCCCTGCAAGAATCAAGTGGACGTTAAACTTCACAGTCAGGACCCAGGGGCCCGCAGGTCTGGGAGGGGCAGTGCGGGGAGGACGCATCCTCCTGGCCTCCGTCCTCAAGGAGCTCACACTGCGCACCGCTAGTGTTGCCTCTTCATCGGGGGCACGGAGAGTGTGCCCCAAGGAATGAAATGCCCTGTCACCTGTGTGCCCCTTCACACTCCTGAGCAGGCTGAGGAGTGGCTAAGGAGGCCGTAGCCAGTTTTGCCTTTTGGCTTTTAGACTTAAAGTTTTGACTTTTTTGCAATCACAGTTTCATATTCGAGTTGAGGTAATCACAGTTTTTCCTCTAGGAGGAGAGGAATCGGGACAGTGGGGCAAGTTGGTGAGAGAGCATTTCCACGGACAATGGTCAGAAACCACCACGTGTAAGTATAGCCCCACGCAGTGGGGAGACCCGCTGTTACGGGCGGGCTCCGACCCCTCTTTAAAAACTCTCTTGTGCAGCAGCCAGGAGATGGCTAGAGCTCCCAGATCTGGAGCTTTCATTTAAAACTTCACAGCAACCCCCCTGGAGGAAGTGGCCTATGGTCCCACCCACCCCACCCACCCACCCAACTCCCCCTTTTCTAAGGCTGCTCAAGTTTGAGTTTTTAAAAAGAGCTCAGTAGAGCTAAAGGAAGCTACAGTAACTCATTGCTTATTTTATCAATTGCACTTAAGATCTATGTTATTGATTCTGGAGCAGAGGCAGGCCCACTGTGAACCCCAAGCTCTGGCCAGCCAGACATCAGGGGCTCCCTGACTTGGGGCCTTGTCACCAGTGGCTATGGGAGCTGGGATTGGAGCACACGGGCCTTTTCAGAAGCTTTTCTGCATGCAAGATTTCTTAACCAGTGATCCTGGAGTTTTGTTCGTTTGGCTTCAAATACAAATGGTTTTTTCTAATATAAGTCAGTTCATGTCACCAACAAGCCCCTGTGACAACTGCTTTAGGACTTGCAGGCAGGCCCCCGTGTGAGCAGGCACACGGACCACGTGTGCTCCGTCCTGTCCCAACTCTCCTCTGCACCAGGGGCTTTTCTCAAACCCCCTACATTACTGGAAACGTTGCTGGTTTCACCTATGTGGCTGTTCCTAAGGCATGCAAAAAAAAAAAAAGGTGAACTTCAGAAAGCATTTACAATCTAGGCAGCTGAGGCGCTGAAGTCCTAACAGACATCACCTAAATATCAGTGCTCATGACCCCCTCTGCCACATGGATTCTGGAGGTCAGGCACGAATTCAGGAGGGACACACTTGTAATTCCCCTCTGCTTTATGGTCCATCTGAAAACAAAGCCACTGGAAGGAATTCTAATTTGGATACCGGGATTCTCTGAAATTCCTGGCCCCTGGAGCCCAAAGGTCCAGGGCTAGGAACAATGCTCGGGGGCATGGGTTTTCTCTAGTTTGTGGCCATAGACCAGGCCTTCCTTGGTAAGGCTGAGGGGAGGGGAGGGTGCTAGAGACTGAACCCCCTTCAAGGACACCCAAACGTGATCAGTGCTTAAGACTAAGCAGTTGCAGGACACTCCCCTCAACAGTGAGGCAAAGCGTTGCCAGGGAGGTTCCAGCAACAGGCTTGCTCTGGTCCCTGAATTAGGCAGACCAGAGTGATACCACGAGGGGAACTCAAACCAATCCCAAGGGGGGCTGCTTGTGTCAATTCAACAGCCACCCACGTCTGGAGGGCAGCACACCTTTCCTGTTTAGTCCATAAGGAAAATCCCCTCATTTTAAAACAAGCTACTGATCTCAGCCCAAGCTGCTGGCTCTGGCCTGGGCTGGGGAAGGACTTACGCTGCTCCCCCCAGGGCTGGGCCCGGGGCCAGCAGGGCCAGCTCGGCCAGCTCCTTCAGTGGAAGGGGCCTGACCAGGGAGGCAGGCACTGGGGATAGGGCTTTTCTGGGTCACTGTCTTGAGGCCTGAACTTTGTGGTGGCCTGGCCTTCCCCAGGGGTGGTCCCAGTTTGGGTAGCTAGGGTTCCTTCTGCATCCCAGCAGCTCCTCTGTGCAATCCAAAAGCTTCCCCCTCCCTCGCACGGTGCCGGTGCCGCAACAGCCCAAAGGAGACACTGTTATCAGAGACCTAGAGGTCCCGGACTGCCAGCCGCACACACGGTGCAGTCACTGCCTGCTCAGCCTCGGCGAGGGCCCCTCCCCCCAGTCTGTGGTGCAGGTGATGCTCTTCAGCGCTGCAGAGAGAAAAAAGACGACATGCACTCAAGCCAGCACTCAAAGGCCAAGGAGAACAAAGAGCCCCTCCAGGGAGGGGCCTCGTGGAACTGGGGCTCAGACAGCCCGTTCTGTCCACCTCCATCCAGAGTGGACACTCTGCAGCCTTCCTCTAAGGCTTCTGCTCAAAGAGGTCGTGATATTCCTGCTGCTCCAGCTCACGGTTGTACTTCTCGATTTCCCGGTTGGCTTCTTCCACGTAGTCGTTCATGAACTGGTCCATGACTGGCAGCTCGTTAAGGAAGAGAGTTATGAACCTCGAGGACAGAAAAGCCTACCCTGGCCCGGAGCGACCTGTGGGCGGGTGAGGTGGGGACTCTGAGGTAGTGAGTGCCCAGCACACACAGAGGGTGTCTGATGGGCTCTTTTATATCCTGGCAGCACCAGGGCTACAAAGGATGTGACAGGGGTTGGCACAGGGTCTTAGAACTGAGCCCTTCAGCGTCCACTGGCATGTGGATGCACCCCTATCTGCCTTCTCACAGATTGACCACTGTCACCAGGCCCAGTCTCCAACCTGTAAATCACAACGACCCTGATGACCACAGAACGGAGCATGCCACCGCGGCTGCATTTAAACTCAGCCCACAGAGTTATACCAGCCATCACTGAATGAAGGAGAAATTCAATTGTAATGACTGTGAGAGGTCAAACTGCAGCCCGACTCTGGGATTTGCTGTGTTCCCAGAACCCGGCTGCTCCTGGGGCTGGGCTGCGGCATCTCCAGTGACACTCCGACAGGCTTCCACACCTCCCCAGCCTCGCTGCCCCAGATTCCAAGGATACGCGGGTGAAAATCAGTCTTGTCACCAAAGAAATTGACGAACTGGGTGCCATTATAAAAGTAGCCTGCAGGCAGGGGGTCCAGGTGGCGTTTCACCTTTAGGAAAAAAGAGTCCTGTTAGAATTATCTGACCACTTTCTTTCATTCACTCATTCATTAAAAACACAACCAAACCTGTTATCCTAGCAAGACAGCCTGCTCGGCCGGCCAAGGAAGGCTATGTGCCAGGGAACTAAGGCCTCCCCTCGGCAGTGACCCACGGAGGGTCCGCCAGCTCTCAGCGGGGAACTCCGGGAGTCCCTAACAAGATTAAGCTCCAGTCGTCCACAGTGGCACTGGCTGGGTAACACGCCCTTTATGGCTTGTCTCCCCTCCTTCTCTCTCTTACTTTCCCATTTCCCTACTGGTGTCTCCTAGAATCGTTTCCAAAATAAACTGCTTGCACTCAAATCTTTGTTCGTCTGCCTCTGAGGGAGCACACACTGTAAGGACGTTCTTCTGAGCTAGCTGCCCACGGTGCCCTTCCCAGAAGCACCCAGGGTTGCCCAGGCCCTGTAGGGCCCGGCTATGGCGGGGCCTCCCCACATGCAGAGCAGGGGCTCCTGCCGTCCCAGAGCACTCTCCTGCCCGCTGGCTCCTCACTGGGACGGGTGGTGCAGCCCATGCTGGGGCCTGTACCCTGTGTTTCTTTATTTTTATTTGTTTAATTTTGAATTTTTTGTGTTATTTTTTTAAATCCTCATTTAAGGATGTTTCATTGCTGAGAGAGAGAGAGAGAGAGAGGGAGAGAGAGAGGGAGAGAGAGAGGGAAATATCGAGCAGTTGCCTCCCATATGTGCCCCAACTGGGCACTGAACCTGCAACCTTCTGGTGCAGGGGACTATGCTTCAACCAACTCAGCAACTCAGCCAGGACCCCTGTGCTCCTTTTAGCCTCTGCCCCCAAACCTCTCAGGAAAAGGGCCCTGTGGGGGGAGGGACTGGGGCAGAGGCTGGGAGTCAGCCTGGGGGATGGGAGGGTCCATCAAGGGTCTTCTTATCCTGACCTCAGCATTCCACACCCTGCCCGTGAACAGCTTCAGGATCTAGATCGTTTTTCCTGGGCCCTTGTTGGGTTTATCCAGGACAAGGGTGTGGGAAGGAGACAAAAACTTCTTCAGCTGGGGGCCCCATGTTCCTCCCACAGACGTCGGTTCTCCTAGATCTCAGGCCCAGGTAGCACCAGCAAACCCTAAAGGGGGAAGCTACACAGTGCACGAAGGCCTTGGGACGTGGAGGGGGCTCAAGCCCCTTGGGCAGGGTACTCACATGGATGTTCCTGATCTCCTGCTGGGTCAGCATCCCCCTGGTCTTCAGGGCTTTCCTCTGAGGCTTCTGTGTAGAGATGGAGGGAGGGGTCAGGTCCCAACAGGGCTGAGGGAGCACCTGGGCCAGTGGGGGCTGAAGGGGCCAGTTATACGACTCAGGTCCCAGCAGAGGGGAAAGCAAGCACCGCCATGGCCTGGACACAACATCCTGCCCGCCTGCCCCTTGAGAAGACACTTTCCCACAGCAGGGCCTTGCGTGCTGGGAGCAGCAGCAGAGGAAGGCCAGTGTGTTTGCAAATAGGCACGTTCCTGCCTCTGCAGATTCTCAGCACTAAGGCCCACCAGTGACAGACATGCAGACAAAGGGACGAAGTCCCATCATCAAGCACCACCTAATTTACCAGGAAAGTCTGAGACACAGCTGACAGCAGCCATTCCTCAGTATAAAAGACAGGTCCCGAAAAGAGCTTCTGCAAGGTCCCAGGCCCTGGCCAATGCCATTTCCAGAGTTCTAGGATGACCCCCTGATGCTGTGTGAAGAGGCTCAACACCAAAGCTGGCAGTGTACTGAAGAATTTTAACTCCAGTCCAGTTTGTTTGGTGGTTGTGGTTGTGGTATTATGCCAAAGAAGCTGAGTGCATCTACAGGCAAGCCACTCTTCCCCTGCACCTGTCCCCAGGGTCTAGGGTCACCGTTACGCATGCCTGGAGTCTTGGATTGCAAAAGGCTCTAAATATATCTTTATTGTTCATTCCTTCCTAGAGAGAAAGCCCAAGAACAGGAGATTCTGGGCTCAGAACCTCTGAGAGTCTCTTCAGGAGAGTCTCTGAATTAGTTCAGCTAGGGAACAGCCAGTTTGACCCAGGTTCCACACGGAACTACTAGGTTTCACCCACCTTATAACTCCAGTCTGCTTTTGGAAGTAAAACTGGAAATGTCTACGAGAATGTCAGCCTCGAGTCTGCCCTGAGTGGCTGTCCCCACTCTCTAAGGGTCCCTGAAAACTCTGGCTGAGCCTGAGGGTGGGCCATGGGGTAGGCACCAGGGAGGGGCTTCTGCTTCAAGGCCAGCAGCAGCCCTGAGGTGCGCTGGTCACGTCTGTGCCAGGTTTGTCCGGGCTGCAAAACCCACCTGCTTCGCCGACTGCCGCAGCCAGTCCTTGACGCTGTCTTCCTTCAGGGAGCAGCCGATGAACACGAGGTAGCACTCCTGCTGCCCGCCGCCGTCCTGAGGTGTGCCTCGGGAGCTGGGTGGCGGCGTGGGCCCCTCCAGGACGGGTGCGATGCTCAGGGAATTGGCCAGAGTGTTGTGGCAGACCTCCATGGTCTTCTCCGAGTCTGCAAGGAGAACACAGGTGGGTCCCGGAGACAAGGGCCCAAAGGATACAGCTACACTGGGAACTGACGCAGGGCTGACGGTCGGGACAGATTCATGAGGCGTGCAGAGCTGATGTGCTCGCTGGCAAGCGAGAGAGGGTGGCGTGAGAGAGGCAGGAGCAGTGTACGTTTCCAGGCTGGCTGACTCAGTGATCAGATGGGCACGGTTAACCCGGAAGGGGACTGTAAGAGAAAAGGTCAGGGTGCCCCTAAAAGGTAGGATGAGAACGGGATTCAGGACAGAGAAAGGTTAACCTGAACGAGAAAGAGGTTGATGAGAGGTAGAAATAAAGGAGAAAAGGAGCTCATGATGTGGGGAGGGAAGATGAAGGCACTAAGACCCCCCACACAGGCGGGGGCTTATCTGCTGGAGCCCGAGGGAAGAGGCCTTGAGGAGAGGGTCCGAGTTTGAGACTCGGTAGTACGGATTAGGCCACTGGTATAGGTTAAGGACCTTGAGAGATTCTTTTTTTACAGGTTATGTTATCTAATTCTTCCGTTTGAAGACCCAGATGGTTCTATGGTTGCAACCCTCAGCAGCTCCCTGTAGCAGACACCAATGGTTGCCTGCCTAGCACCCCTTCTTCCTCCAACACCAATGCCCCATTTGTCACGAGTCCTGGAAGGCACGGTAGCTCAGTCCTGGCCAATGCGAGCAGACACCTGCTGTGGAACTGGGAGGAGGCACTTCAGCAAGGGGGTCTGCACTGATGAGCACACCCCAGGAAGAGCCTGCCCCTCTGTCGGCTGGATATTGTGCCTGGCTTTGACACCCGGGCCTGCAGTGCTACCTGGCCACCATGAGGGCTGGGTACCTGCGGACAACCTGACACCAAGAGTAGAAGATCGCAGAGCCACACGTTACCTAGGTCCTCAGTGGCCTTGCTATGGGGCCCGGACTCTTGGCTTCCTGTTATGTAGCTAACACCCACTGGTGGACGTGGGGTTTTCTGTAGTAAGAGCCAAAGACACCCTAACGGACACAATCCCTCCCTCGCCAGAGGCCCCAGCCACATACACCCTGTTTGGTTCCTGACGTGTGCCCCGTTGGCCTCGGGTCCACAGCACATGCTGTGCCTCTCCTCTGGAATAGTCTTCCCTTCTTCGATGTCGAGCTGAGCAACTCCTTCTTATTTTGCCGCCTTCCCTGACCCCCCGCCCAGGAAAGACAGACTTCAGGTCCCAGGGGCTCCAGAGGTCTGAGGCTGGTAAACAGGCCTACTGGGCAGAAGGGAGAAGGCAAGTGACTGACAGAAACAGATCGGGAGCTGGAGAGTTCAGCATCGGGGCAGCTCCTGGTGGTAAGTCTAGAAAGAAGCCACGGATGATGGTTTGTGTCTCTGGAACAAGGAAGTCAAGGTGCTGTGAGGAGAGGCCCTAGGCAGACCATCCAGGGGAAGGGGGACAGATGGGTCCTCCACTGTAGAGCAGAAGGCCCTGAAGAAAGGAGGGCCCTTGGCTGAGAGGGGCGACTGGAAGAGGCCAATGGCGGAAGGCCCCCAGGGGAGGGTTTCTGACACAGAGCCTGAGAGGCATCAGTGGTCTGCACAAGACCAGTGGGGGCTATGGCGTAGCGCAGGGCTCCCAAATCCAACCCCCCAGTTACCTGAAAACTTCACTTTGCCCAGGATGTGGTAGATGTTTCCAGAGAAGGGACTTGGCTTGATAGAGGACTGAATTGCTGGTGGAGGAAGAGAACAGAACTGTCACCTGCCTTGGGGTAGAGGCCAACTTCAGGGTGGCACAGCTGGGAGGGTTAGGGACTGGGGGAGGCATCTTATTCTAGGGTCTGGGGTCCATGGACTCTATCCCCCCCCTCCCCCAGTCCTCCCCAGCAGCTCTGCCATTGTTTCCAGGGGTGGGAGGTTCCCGCGTTCTCAAATCCCTCTGCCCGAGACAGCACACAGAATACTAATATTAAAAAGTGAATCCTGGGACACGTCCAGCCGAGGCTTACCTTTACATTTGGCCACAAAGCGAGTCTTCTCCAGGGGACGCCCAAACCACACGCAGATCTGAACCATTAGTGGAAAGACTGATCCAGGATCAAATTTACCTTCATACCTTTAAAAGTTTTAAAAAACTTTTTAAGTACAAGTAATTGGGGCCTTGAGTGTTATATACTCTTTTGAAGTGAACTACATACCATTTATCCTGTACTACTTGAATTGTCTCTTACTTGTAGGCAATTTTGTATATAAGACGTTTAAATGTATACATGTCTCTTTCATCTGGAGGCTAGGAAGAATGGTTGCCTCACTAGAGCAGGGGGGCTTTGTCTCTGTTAGACCAGCACTCTCCTGAAGCCAAAGACCCCTTCCGCCTCTGAAGCCTGCTGTGCCCCACCTGTGACTGGGGTCCCTTCTGTCCTTCAAGGTACCCTTGGAGCTCTTCCTCAGAATGCCCTCCCACTGTTTCAAGGGCTCCAACTATGTCCGGCTATTGTTGAGGGCAGTCAACAGACTGTGTATTTGGCTGTGTATACTCTCTCTAGAAGGACCTAAGGCCTGGGGTATCTCTGTGCTATTTTCTTTCTTTCTTTTTTTAAATATATATTTTATTGATTATGCTATTACAGTTGTCCCATTTTCCTCTTTCACTCCCCTCCACCCTGCCCACCCCCTCCCACCCACATCCCCCCACTTTAGTTCATGTCCATGTGTCATAAGTTCTTTAGCTTCTACTTTTCCCATACTATTCTTGCCCTCCTCCTATCTATTTTCTACCTACCATCTATGCTACTTATTCTCCGTACCTTATCCCCCTCTCCCCTCCTCCCACTCCCCTGTTGCTAACCCTCCATGTGATCTCCATTTCTGTGTTTCTGTTCCTGTTCTATTTGTTTACTTAGTTTGCTTTTGTTTTAGGTATGGCTGTTAATAACTGTGAGTTTGATGTCTTTTTTTACTGTTCATTACTTTTTATCTTCTTTTTCTTAGATAAGTCCCTTTAACATTTCATATAATAAGGGCTTGGTGATGATGAACTCCTTTAAGTTGGCCTTATCTGAGAAGCACTTTATCTGCCCTTCCATTCTAAACGAAAGCTTTGCTGGATAGAGTAATCTGGGATGTAGGTCCTTGCCTTTCATGACTTGGAAGACTTCTTTCCAGCCCCTTCTTGCCTGCAAGGTCTCTTGAGAAATCAGCTGACATTCTGATGGGAACTCCTTTGTAGGTGACTGTCCCCTTATCTCTTGCTGCTTCTAGAATTCTCTCCTCCATTTTTACCTTGGGTAATATACTTATGATGTGCCTTGGTGTGTTCCTTCTTGGGTCCAACCTCTTTGGGACTCTGAGCTTCCTGGACTTCCTGGAAGTCTATTTCCTTTGCCAGAATGGGGACGTTCTCCTTTATTATTTGTTCAAATAAGTTTTCTACTTGTTGCTCTTTCTCTTCTCCTTCTGGTACCTGGGTCTGGATGAAGGGTTGTCAGACTTCTGTACAGTTCATTTCTCTCTGTTCTGGTTGTTTTTTTGTTTCTAAATGTTTGTTGGCCTTAGTTTTGGTTGTGTGAGGAGGCACAGTGTGTCTCCCTACGCCTCCATCTTGGCCGGAAGTCTCTACACTATTTTCTCAGTTTTGAGTTCAGCAGACATAACGCCACAGACTCATTAAGAGTATGGCCACATCCAGAGCATTTAAAAAACTTAACTTTTTATGATGGAAAATTTCAAACATACGCAAAGATAGAAGAGTAGTACAACGAACCCCCATCACCTAGCTTCCAAGGTGATGAAACTGTCATTTCTTCTTTTGAATTATTTTCTTCAGATGAATCCCCATGACTGGAATCAGTCCAGGAGAGGGCGTAACCGCCTCGAGGGCGATCATCTGTCCCACCCCCAGCAGCAGATGGGCATTTCAGTTTCACAACAGTTCCTCCAGCAATGGTCACTACAGATATTTTTGTTTAAATGCAATAATGCCAATTAGAATACTAGTGAGACATCACTTTCCATTTCTGACTATCACTGACATGGAATTGCTAGCACCGTTGCTAGCTGTACTTGATCCTAAGTGAAGTGTCCACAACTCTACGGACTAGGTTATTTTTCTTAAGTAGCTACACAAAATTTTCAAATATTATATCAACCTTTTGCCACACTTGATGCCAACATTTCCCTCCAATCTACTGTATTTTCTCATTAGTTTCCTTTGTTTTAAAATAGCACTGCAGTTTTGAATTTTATATTGTTGGAAGCATCTTACCTTTTGTGATTTCTTAAAGTCAGGTGGTGGCATAACCTTTTTACAAGACCGTCACGTGCTTTCCCCCTTCCCACGACCCAAGTCTGGAGACCATGGGTTTCTCTGGCTTCTGTGCTCAGCGCCCAAACCCTTAGGGGAATCTGGAGGGGCTGAGGGAAGAGCAAAAGGTTTCTTCCCAGACCAGAAACTCTCCCACCAGGAAGGCGGGGGCAAGGCTGATGAGAACAGAGAGGGCTGTGAAAGGAGGATGGCTGAGAATCTGCACAGCACAGAACAGGGCACGTCCTGGAGCAGATGCCCATTCATATGAGGTGGGGGCCTGGCCCACCGACCCAAGAGGGGAGGGGAGCAATGTACAGGGATGAGCAGGAGTCCCATGGCTGCCGCCTTGTTAAACGACTAAATTATTCCTGAGCCCAAGGAATGAATTAAGGCCCCCCATCTCTGATTCTGTACAAGGACTGATTTTCCTGTCAAAGGGGAGGTTTCAGACCAGACTCACAGAGCCTTCTAACGAAGCCCTCACACCCAGGTCTCTGCTGATCAGCATGCCTCCAGCACAGTCTGTTCCTGAGCTGCGTTCACGTGCCCACAATGAGTCAGGGCTGGAGGAGGGGTGCGTCCCTAGGCACCAGGTGCAGACAGTAGAAGCCTCAGGCCCAGGCCCATAGGTGTGGGCAGCAAAAGGGTCAGGATCTGCAGCCACCGGAGAGGAGGGTTTCACCCCAGAAGCTCCATCTGTTTCTTTTTGGCAAAGATATAAGTGTCTTGTTCAAGCAGAAGGGATGAGCTACTCACCTACTGTTTAAGTAAGGACAATGTGACTCCAATCAAGTTTGATATGACTGAATGACTACATTTTACATTTTGTTTAATTTCCAGTCATTTACATTGTATTAAATAGCCAAACGTGGCCAGTGGTTACCATGCCGGAGTGCGCAGTCTCAGAACAGAGTGTCAGTGCTGGCGAGCTGCTGGCATTAGTGTGACTACAGTGCACCTGGCAGTGTCTCCCTTCTCTTCTCCCCTATGGAGGAGAGGTTCCCAGCTGCGAGGCCTCCAGCAGAGACGCGTCACCTCCCGGGCCCCATCAGCAGAGAACCCACCTGTCGGGTGGAAACTTCAGAGGACAGACTGTATTTTCAGGAGCGACTCTCACCCGGGAAGGTTATGACTCCTTGGTTCCATGCCAGCCACCTCAGCCTCACTAGAGGTCGTGCCTGGTGCCCACAGGATGTCTCGCTAACTCTCAACATCCAGCAAATTGGGCTCCCAATTTGGAGCCCAAGACAGAAAGCACTGGGCTCCTTGAAAAGCCAGGAGCCACTGGGACATGGCAAGTTGTTCCAGCTGTCATTGTCACCCTCGTGGAACACACCTGGCATTTTTCTCTTTGTCTCTTTTTTGTTTTGTTTTCTGTAAATAAATTAATCATTGGGTTTACAAAGAAATTTTAGCTACTTTGCAATGATGATACTTGCCAGCCAGGGTACAGTAAATATCGAGACCGTAGCATCTGAGGACTTGAAAAACTGTTTTCGGACAGAATCAGTTCAATGTCTTCATTCCTTTGGAAACACACAGGAAACAGATTAATTAGGACTATCAATACTAACTGTACGTTTTGCTCTTTCCCCACTGTCCCCATACACAACAAACAAGGACTGTACAGAAAAACTTTGCTTTGTTTTTTTAGATTCAGTTGTTGATAGATATATATTTATTGCTATTTTATTGTTCATATTTTTAAATCTTTTTTTCCCTCCTTTAAAGAAGACCCTTTAACATTTCATATAATCCTGGTTTGGTGGTGATGAACTCCTTCAGCTTTTTCTTGTCTGGGAAGTTCCTTATACAAGGCCTGTCTGAAAAAAGTCCAGCCATTGCTAACATAACAAGAAGGGTTTGCGTGACACTGATGTGACTTGGCAGCCAGGAGAGAGGACTGGAGTGCACATGCATGAATGATGACTTCACTGTACTAGTCAGTGGGGGCGGTAGATGCTGTTGAGTGAGCATGTGCACTGTGTGGTGGGCACATTCAAAATGATGGAGCGAGTAGAGCAATGAATCTGCATCAAATTTTGTGTGAAGCTTGAACAAACTATTCGATGATTCAGAAGGCCTCAGCTATGGGCAACTGGTGATTGGTTGCTTCATTACAACAACATGCCTGCTCATGCATCATGTCTCGTGCAGAGTTTTTTGGCGAAACATCAAATCACCCAGGTGACTCAGCCCTCCTACAGCCCAGATTTGGTGCCCTGTGACTTCTGGCTTTTCCCAAAACTAAAATCGCCTTTGAAAGAAAAGAGATTTCAGACTGTCGATGAGATTCAGGAATATATGATGGGGCAGCTGACAGCGATTGGGAGAACTGTGTGGTCCCAAGGAGCCTATTTTGAAGGGGACTGAAGTGTCACTGTCCTATGTGCAATGTTTTTTTATATCTTGTATCTTCTTCAATCGATGTCTCTATTTTCTTTCTTTTTTAAAACATTTTATTTATTTTTAGAGAGAGAGGAGGAGAGGGAGGGAGAGAAACATCAAGGTTTGGTTGCCTCTTGCACATCCCCTACTGGGGACCTGGCCTGCAACCCAGGCATGTGCCCTGACTGGTAATCAAACCCACGACCCTTTGATTCGCAGATTGGTGCTCAGTCCACTGAGCTACGCTAGCCAGGGCTAGATGTCTCTAATTTCATGTTACATGGCTGGATGCCTTCTGGACAGACCTTGTAAGCACATATGCCATACCTATTTTTTCCTGTTATTTCACCCTTAAATATTTCAGTAAGCATCTCCTAAGAACAAGGGCTTTCTCTTACAGAACCACAATACTATTGTCAAGGAACAGAATGTGGTGGGCCAGCAGCACAGGTATCACCTGGGAGCGCATCAGAAATGCAGCATCTCAGGTCCCATTCCAGATGTACTGAATCAGAACACTCATTTTAATAAGATCCCCAAGATATTCATATGCACATTAAGAGTTGGAGAAGTAGCCCTGACTGGTGTGGCTCAGTGGGTTGGGCATTGTTCTGAAAACCAGAGGGCCGTGGGTTCAATTCCTACTCAGGGCACATACCTGGGTTGCAGGCCAGGTCCCTAGTAGGGTGTGTGAGAGGCAGCCAATCAATGCTTCCCTCCTTCTCTTTCTCCCCCTTTTCCCTTCTGTCTAAAAACAAACAAGCAAAAGTATGAGTTCTGGCTGGTATGGCTCAGTGGATGGAACGCCAGCCTGTGAGCCAAAAGGTTATTGATTGGATTCCAGTCAGGGCACAGGCCTGGGTTGTAGGCCAGGTCCCCAGTTGGGGGAGTGTGAGAGGCAACCAATGGGTGTATCTCTCACACATCGATGTTTCTCTCCCCTTTTCCCTCCCTTTCCCTTTCTAAAAATAAATAAATAAAATATTTTTTAAAAAGCTGGAGAAATACTGATTTCATATACATTCATTTTCAAATTTTCACTTTTTAGGGGGCAAAGGGACCCAAGATCCAATCAAGAATCACTTATCAAATTTACAATCTTTATTTTCTTTCTTTCTTTCTAAAAATATTTTATTTACTCATTTTGCGGGCTGGTGTTCGATCCACTGAGCCACACTAGCCAGGGCTACAATCTTTATTTTCCTTTTATCCAGAACAATTCCTGAAGAAGAAGAGAAATCACCAATTCTCTTCTTTTAGTTTTAGAGGGTAAGCAACTTTCTGTTTGTTTCTCATGGTGTTGACATGTTCAAAGAGTACATGGAACGGTCTTGTGCCCCACAACCTGGGTTTGTCTGATTGTTTCCTTGTGATTAGATTCCATTAAACATTTTTGGCAAGATGAATACCCAGGTGATCTTGTGTCCTTCCCACAGCATCACATGAGGAGGCACACGATGGCATTACTATGCTTAATCTTTTGGTCAATATCATGACTACAGGACGCGCCCCTGCTCCCCACCGTTGTGAATGCACTTTCCCTCTTCATAAGTAGTATGTAGTCTGTGGAGTGATTCTGAGACTAGAAAACATTCTTTTCCTCAACAGTCTGTCACCCACTGCTTTTTCTATCCATTGAAGATTCCTGCCTAAATTCAATATGATACTAAAGGTTATAAGATGGTGACTTTCTGGTTTTAGAGATCCTTATTTATTTCTTAGCATTCTTCTGTTAAAAAAGATTCACTGTCCGCCCCTCCCCATTTTGTTAGTATCGCTGCAGACTCATTTTATTCCATGTTCTATAGTCCATTATTACTGTTTTTTCTTATTCTCAAGTTCTTCCAAATTTGGCTAGTGAGAGCTTCTTAAGCTAGCTCTCGTATCCTTTTAACATATTTACACTAACCTTTCCTTTTTTGGCATAAAATGTTCCAGGCTCACCTCGGACTTCCCCTGCCCTAGACCTGCAATCAGCCAACCCTCCTAGGAGCCCTGACAACTTCCAGTGGACTGGTGCATAGAAACCAAGAACTAGAGGTAGGGTGTTTATTGCTACTGTGGTATTAGTATTTCTGGTCCCTTTCAATGGACAGAGCTCGTAAATATACACTTTTTGAAATAACAAATTTGGGTTCCCCCAAATTCAATTCCAACATTTGCAGGGTTTTCCTCACCTTTCCCATTTCATATTTATGATCTCCCTTCTCTAATCAGTGATGTTGTTTGGAATCTGGATTCCAACACAGAGGATTATGTTCAGAAGTTACCTGAGTTAATTATTGTGTGTGTGTGTGGTTACTCTTCAACATGCAGGTAAATTCACTTTATGCTTGTATTTAAGTTTTCCCCTCCTTGTTGATTTCGTTTAATTTTTGAATATGTAAAATATTTGCATTGCTCAAAAGTCAAAACTATATAAAAATGCACACCTTTTAGTATCCTTACTGAGCAAACAAAACTGCTATACACCAGCTGTTTTCACACACACACACACACACACACACGAACGAAATCACCAATTCTCTTCTTTTAGTTTGTAATGTGAACCCAAGTCCATGAATTAAAAACATAATTTCTCTATGTCCCTTATCCCATTTTTCTTACATGGTAACAAAGGAACATTGAGAAATTATTGGTTTCCATTCCTTAATGAATAAAAATGCAAAGGCATCAAACTAAAATATCTAAAAACAGTACAGGGTATTGCCACAAAGGGTCCTGTTGGTGGTTTACCCAGCATCAAAAGCACATCCATCAATGCTCAGGTCTTAGAGACAGTGAGAGGACCCTGTGGCACATTGCCAGAGGGTGTCTGCAGTGTCTGAGAAAGCGCCTGCCCTGCGGGGTGACGCACACTTGGTAGATTTACCTGGTGACGATCCCGTCTTCTGCAAGAATGAAGGCTGCGGTAGGGTTGGCAGCCCGGATGAGGTTCTGCAGCTGAACAAGGAGAGGGTGCCTCTGCTCCACAGTGTGACTGGTGAACACCACATTACTCACCAGGCCTGGGGGATACAACCAAGAATTGTTCAGCCTTCAGAGTCCTGAGTAGGGCTGAGGGTTCACACAAAAGTGGGCCCTTGCTCCCTCCCCATCATCTCTTCCATGCCCCTTTGTACAGACACTGCTGATCCCCAACACCAACAGACACGGCCATCATTCTGTTCCCCTTTCTGCTACTGCCACCGCTTGGAGTGAATGACCCCAGCACTGTAGCTGCCTCACCTCCTCACCTCTCATCTTCTCAATTCTGCTTTCCAGCTGAGCTTCTTCATCAAAGGGCCCTTTCCGCATCTCCTATCCCTGACCTCCTCAGGAACTGGTGCCAATGACCTTCACCAGTTCAGACCACGGACATTTACCAGGCACTAACCACAGATCAGGTGCTAACCAGTAGATTCTCAGAGCGCACAGTAAAGAAGCAGTCACACACACACCCCCGCAACTGCGAGGTAAGTGCTAACACAGACAATCACATAATGATACAATGAGGAAGAGTGGCTCATGTGACGAGAGGTTGTAGAGTGGGCCACGACCACTCCAAACCTTTCTGTGAAAGTATACAAGTAAAATCTGCAACACCAAAAAGAATTTGAGAATCGGGAAGTTAATACATTCCACTACAGAATTATATCTTTTCCATACTTATTCCTATTTTTACATAATTATGATCACAGCATATATACCATTTCTGCTATAAAGAACATTTGCATTTTTATTATCCAACCATTTTATTAACATTTTAATATTGTGAAAATTTCAAACATAGAAAAACAGAAAAAGCAGTGTAATGAATTCCCATGTGTCCATCACCAGGCTTCAAGAATTATCAACATAGACTTGGCTGGTGTGGGTCAGTAGATTGAGTGCTAGCCTGAGAACCACAGGGTCACTGGTTCGATTCCCTGTCAGGGCACATGCCTGGATTGCAGGCCAGGTCCCCTATGGGGGGTGTTCGAGAGGCAACCACACATTGATGTTTTTCTCCCTCTCTTTCTCCCTCCCTTCCTCTGTCTAAAAATAAAATAAATAAAATCTTAAAAAAAATTAATTCCTGCTGGGTATTCAAAGGACAATGCGATATAAATTCGGTATCTGGCATCATTGGTTTTCTTGGTTTTGTGCATATTAAATCTGGTATTTTTACTGATACAATATTCCTGTAGTTTCTTCTCTTCAGTTAAAAAAAATAAATAAAAAGATAAAAAATTTAAAAATATTAAATCTAAGTTACTATTTCCTTTAATGTCACCTTTAGACAATGTCTATTGCTTTTTAATATAATAGGTGGGGAAGTTGGTATATTCTTAAATTCTTCCCACTTCTCCACCATCATATATTGTGGTTGGTTACATTAATAATTTTATCTCCTCTAGTGGATACTTTTACATCTTTAAAGAGTATAACTCTTCGTAACTTCATTTAACAACTTTAAACTTTTTTGATCTCCTACTACCCATAATTTTTTGTTAAATATAATTTCATTTATAGGTTTTTGATGTTTATATTCTAATAGAATTCTCACAGGTGTTATCATTAATTCTGTATCTAAAAAGGCTCAGCCCTGGCTGGTGTGGCTCAGTGGACTGAGTGCCAGCCTGCAAACCAAAGGGTCTCTGGGTTGATTCCCAGTCTAGGGCACACGCCTGGGTTGAGGGCCAGGTCCCCACTTGGGGGCCCATGAAAGGCAACCACACATTGATGTTTCTCTCCCTCTTTCTCCTTCCCTTCCCCTCTCTAAAAATAAAATTGTTCAAAAAATTATAGTATGGATTTTAGAGCCAGGCAGCTCTGAGTTTAAATTTGGGGCTCCACTAATTACTAATGAATGAGTTGACAGGCATACCGTTCAACTTTTCTCCCGTTAGTTGGAAACAGTAACATGCACCTCCAGATTATCAGGAAAATGTTCACCACAGGGCCTACAGGCGGTGAGAACTCATTAAGTGAAACCTATCCCTGCCCCCACCACCACCGTCACTGTCAGCCGAGCACCCCCCCCCCCAAGATGGAATGTCTACAGAAACCACATAAATCAGCCTCATACACCAGCAGGAAGCTGAGACATGTGACATCCACCAGCCTGGGCTGCCGTGTCCACGGTTTGGATGAGTGGCCATCACCAGTTTAAGGCAACCTCTAGGAACCCTGGCCCCTGCTTCTGGTCTGAAGCAGAAGTTAGTGACACTTTTTTCCTCCCACCACTTATACTTATGAGAGAAGTATCCCAAAATGCTAAGGACTGAATCTAACCTCATACATCACCTGGATGCACCCCATTCGTGACCAGGGAAGAGGGATCGGGAGCTTCACACCCATGGTCGCATCATCACAGTGGGGAAAAAGCACACAGGAAGACTATGCGGTGGGCCTCGGGCCACAGGCGTCGGGAGTCGGGAGTCAGAGCTCACCTGCTGAGCACGGAGCCTGCTCCTAAGTGCTTACAGGCCAGAGTGGGATCTGCTGGTTCCTTGGTTCTGAGACCCGGGTCCTACTCTTTGGTGTTTCACTCAATGTAAGTCACATTTAGGCTCTGCCTCCTCTTCTGGTCACTCGGTAAAAGGTACATTGGCAGCCCAGTTCCCCAAACCTGGGCTGCTGTGGAGGCCCTGAGTCCTCCTCTTGGCCTGGTGAGTGCTAAACAGCTCCTGGATCCATCATCCACCCTCGACCCCTGCTACCACTGACCTAGTTCAGCACTCTCTTCACTAGGTCACTGCCCACTCTCCCCACTTCCAGGTTTCCTTTGGTGCAGGTGATTCTTCCTACTGCAGTTAGAGTAACCTTCAAAAGCATACATCTTATTATTCACTTTTCTACTTAAAATATTCCAACGCAGTCCAATTACGTAGGCTAATATCTTCACTTCTTGGCCTGACCCAGTTGCTGTGTGGCACGTCTTCAGCACCCTGGGCTTGCTCTGGGCACCAGGCCCTTTGCGCTTGCTGTTCCCTTGGCTGAAACCATCTCTCCCCTCCCTTTGGCTGGCCCAACTCTTCATTCATGAGTAGATAATCTGAATAGCATCTCTTCCAGGAGCCTTCTCCAACCCCCCAGGGCCAGGTTAGAGCCGGCACCAGGCAAAGATCTGCTGAGTAAATGAACTGTGTGAGAAAAGACACGTGCTGCCTGACTGCCGAAGGCAGCTGCCATAGAAGCTATGCTGTAGGCATTTCCCACAAGAGAGTCTGAGTTTCTCATCCTCATTGGTTTACACATATTTTTGGTATAAAATTCATAAAATACAAAATGGTAGTCAGCACTGTTTCTTCCTCCCTCCTCTCCTGTACCCTGAGCAGCTTTACCTAGCTTCCCTCCCCAGGAGCAAGCACTGAAACCCAGTTTGGGGTGTGCGACCTCAGACAGTCCGTGCATACACCAGTATATGGCAATATACAGAATCACATGTTTAAAAAACCTCTGTTGTCAAGGTCTCCATATAAGACTTTGTTTTGGTAACAGTACATGATTAGAAATTCAAATGGAGAGTGTATTACCATTTTTTAAAAATATTTTATTTATTTTATTTTTAGAGAGAAAGGAAGGGAGGGAGAAAGAGAAGAAGAGAAACATCAAATGGTTGCCTCTTACATGCCCCCAACTGGGGTCCTGGCCTGAAACTCAGGCATGCGCCCTGACTGGGTATTGAACTGGCAACCTTTTGGTTTGCAAGCTGACGCTCAATTCACTGAGTCATACCAGCCAGGGCAGCATTTTGTTTATTCCATTTAAAAAGGTTCCTCACGTGTCCTTTCTGTTCAGAAGCTTTAACACTGAGACGGACCATCTTTAAACAGAGTGTCAGGGAAACCTCCTAATGCAGGTGACACTGGCGGTGCCTGTGCGCCTGCTCCCATTTAGGAAGGTCACTCTGGAGGCTGAAGGGGAGACAGGAAGGACAGCCTGGTGAGCCTGATACCAGAACCCCATGACCTGGTGCAGCCACAGGAAGTCACTGGGGCCTCTGGAAACTGAGTGAAGCAAGGTGAGGAGGCCAGGCTCAGAAGGTGGCACAGTGGGGAAGCGGGCAGGCTTCTAGAAGGCTCAGCACATTCCAGAGAGGGCAGACATGGGGGGCCGGATCCTGCAAGAGGCCCACGAGATTCCCAAGGGTGGAAGACAAGAATAGCTGTGGTACATCTTGCAGTGAGGAGCCAGCAAAGGCTGAGACCTACAAAGGTCCTAAGACTCTGTTTAGCACCTTCCTGGGCAAAAGAAACTGTGAGTCAGACTAGTGCAAACAGGCCAACCAGGGTAGCACTCAAACACAGGCCTGGCCTGGCCAGAAAAGGCTGAGGGGCACCGTGCCCAAAGTGCCATTTGCCTCACAAATACCGTGTAGACAAACCTTGTGGGCTTGGGATTCTAGGTCAAGAACTGGACATAGAAAAAGGGCTTTGCTTTATGGAGAAATAAGCAAAAGGATTACGCCTAGCATTCCTTAGGCCAGCTATGCAAACTGCCACCTGCCAAGAGGAAATGCCGTCCGTGAGGCAGGTACAGCAGTTATCTGGAGCACAGGGTGAAGAGGCCATGGAGGGCGTGTTCATTTTGCTTGGGCAGGAGGCTCCTTCTGCTTTGGATCCAGGAGTGGATACCCAGATGTGGCCAAGGTCTCACCAGTCTGGCCCATCCCCAACAGTGCAGAAACATCTCTGAGGTCTGTCTGACTATCCTAACCTGGGCTAAAGGGTTCCAGCAGCCCAGGAGAAAACAAAGCTCACCTCTTTCATCTACCTAATAGATACTTCTGAAAGCAGGGCATGATGGTAAAATGTCTCTGCTCTGCGTTCAAGCCAACATCACAATGAGCCTTGCTAGCTTTTTAAGCACTGAGATTATTTCCTAATGCTAGCATGTCTGTAATACACATAATCTTGGGGATGTAATACAGTCCTTTTCTCATTGTAGAATAATCCTTTGTTGTAAGAGCAACACATCAGGGAGCCTGATTCATTGCTTTTACAGGCAAAGGGAGGCAATACGCTCCCTCGGGACACGAAGTGTTTGTCCACTAGTGTCGGATCCTGCCCTCCACTCAGGAGAAAAACACAGCTGATCCTTCAACAACTTCGGGGTTAGGGACATTACAGTAAAAAATCTGCATATAACTTTTGATTCGCTCAAAACTTAAGTCCTAATAGCCTACTGTTGACTGGAAGCATTACCGATAACAGTCGATTAACATGTATTTTGTATGTTATATGTATTATATACTGTATTCTGACAAAGTAAGCTAAAGAAAAGAAAATGTTTTTACAAATCATAGAGGAGAAAATACAGTATTGAAAAAATCTGCATATAGACAGACCTATGAAGTTCAAACTGTGTTGCTCAGTAGTCAACTGTATTTGCCTTTTATCTCCTCCCTCCCCAGGCAGCCCATGCCCACGGTGAGCCAGGTCAGGCCAGTGCATAGGGTCCCCTGGGCCCAGACGCAAGGGGAAGATATTTATCAAGGCACTGTCAGTCCACAAGCCCCTTGGAGTTCAGAAAACAGCACATATTGCCTCAAGTCAACTGCCCATGTCTGACCACATCCCTAGCTGTATACAAGCACAGAATTTGACACGAGTTACCTTTGAACACTGAGTTGGGAGGCAGTGTTAGTGAAACAGTCCTATGAAGTGCCAGAGAGAATGCAGTCTGCCCTGTAATAGCGTCCAGGTTCATGGACAGTGAAGACAGAGCACTTCCCCAAGGCTCTTGGCCAGGGCAGCCCACCCATCTGTGTGCTGTATGTGCAGAAAAGCAGAGGGGCACCGAGGGAGAAAGTGTCAAGGAGCCAAGGTACACGAGAGTGAAAATAATGTGGCACACAGGAGCTGACAACAGCTCAGACCCTTGGCTTTACCATGACCACCAAGTACGTATCTGAGGACCAGACAGCTCTCCTTGGTTATCCCCAGGTCCTATGTTTTTCTCTATGCTTTCTATTTCAAGGACGGGTACCACCAACCTTCCCAATCTCTCAAGCCAGAAACCTAGGACTCATCCTAGACACCTCCTTTTCCAACTCATGCCCCACATCTAACCTATCATCACAGCCCACTGACCCAACCTCCATAGAATTCCTTAACCTCTACCTGGGGTGGTGAATACTGTGGGTGCACCCAGGCAACCTCCATTCCACTCTGCCTCTGGGGTGCAGTGGCTGGAAGGCCACAGGGGCCTCTAAGAGCTGGACTTGAGACAGCTGGTGCATCAGTCCAACACACACATCCCTCCCCCAGTGACCCGGCCTCCATGCTGTGCAGCACCCAGCTCAGCTGCTTCCCAGGACAACATCTCTGGGTCTCCGGTGCGCTCCGCTGTCTCCGCTCCCTGTGGGCTGGCAGTGGGCTCAGCAGGGCAAGGCTGTGCTGGGGACACCGAGTTATTTTCTTCCATCTGGTTTCTACTTGCTGGGCTGGCTCAGGAAGCCCAGAGCCCAGGTCTTCTGACAACAATGCACATTTTATCACCACTGCAGGAAATTTGGAATTTATTCTGAGTCTCCAGGCACCACAGCTAATATGATTAAAAAGTGCTGCTTCCAGGACTGCCAGACCAGTAGGACAATGCAAAGTTGAGTGTAATGAACAGGATGGATAGATTTTTCTAAATGTAACCAAGGAGGTGTGGAAAATTCCAGTGTATGTAGGGGGAATATTAAGGGAGAAAGTCCTACTGGGCCATACTCCGCACTCAAAGGGCAGGGCAAATACAAGACATTGATGATCCAGAGACTAGGAATATGTACTCGATCTACTGGTATTACTTGGAAACCCAGCTCAGGAGAGGTGTTGCCATGACAACCTGTCATCATTAAGAGACAAACTCTGGAAGAAACCTGCCTATCAATATGATAAAGATAAAAGGTAGCCCTGGCTGGCGTAGCTCAGTGGATTGAGCGCGGGCTGGGAACCAAAGTGTCCCAGGTTCGATTCCCAGCCAGGGTACATGCCTGGGTTGCAGGCCATAACCCCCAGCAACCGCACATTGACGTTTCTCTCTCTCTCTCTCTATCTCCCTCCCTTCCCTCTCTAAAAATAAGTAAATAAAATCTTAAAAAAAAACCACCACTCAACTTTAAATAAAATTATTAAAAAAAAAGATAAAAGGTGCCAATGTCTTCCCGGGACCAACTTTGCTTTTGTTTTAGATTTTAGAATAGCAGGTAGGAACATGAAGGGTCTGTTGCATCGGGACAGAATCTTAAAGGCATGCAAGCAGGGGTAAAGCATATCACTTACCTTGTGAACACTGGTCAAGACATTTAGGAAAGAGAAATCTGGGGAGGAAAAAGAAAAATAGTTTAAAACCATTGATTTCAGGGCTGTTATTGATTATTTCCCACGCAACTGTGTCTATCACCGATATCTAAAAGGACCTACTCGACAGGGCAAGTGACAGGCAGCACTGAGCATTAAGGATAGCCATGGTTATGCAAGAGGTTTGCATAGCTTTGAACCAAAAAGCTCTTAAGCCAGGAACCCCATAAAAGTCCCTACGTGGCCAACTCTTGGAAAGTTGAAGAGGGGATACTCGGGCATGGCCAGTCTCTAGACTATAGGAAACAGAAAAAGACAGCTGGTTTTCTTGTTTTGATTATTTTTTTTTGCATGTTTGTTTGTTTCTAAAGAGATACTGTCCTCATAAAGGGGAACTTCAAGGGACAATGAGAAGGATTACATTCACCTAACTCAGCCAGGGATGTTCAGGGCTAAAGCTGCTGTGCTTCCTCTTGCTTGCACACTCGAATCCTGGTAACCCTTAATCCCATTATGAACTCTAACAGTGAATGAAAAACAGGAAGCACACTGGGTCAGAACTGAAGCAGGTGAGGGTGACTGATCCAAAGTGTGAGTTAGTTAATAATGGTAGCTCTGTAGAAAGCACCAAAGAAAAACTCAAGTTCTCCGTGCTGTAAAACTCCTAACACTTCATAGTGCTCTTCTCAGGGAGAAAGGTAACACTGCGGAGAAGAGCTGTGCCTTTTATCTGACCATGGGGCTGGGCGCCACGCAGGCAGTTCGCATGCAGCACATAGTTCTGTCCTCACGCCTGCCCTGTGCCTTGGGCAGTAAGAGGGAGAAGAACGGGTTAGGAGGGCTGAGCACTCTGAGCCCTTTGCCCAAGGCCTCATGGGAAGCTAGGAGGTGGGAGGGTGTGTGCAGGGACCCAGGTCTGTTTGGCACCACAGAGCTGCTGTGATTTCTTTCCCTGCGAGTGAGATGCTCATGAAGCCGTACTTCTGAGATGTCTCTGGTCTAACTGGCAGCTATCAATGCTGTTTAGAACACTGGGGGGCTTTCTCTTCTGCAATGTCCCTGGTGGCCGCAAGCCTTCATTCTTCTCTTTGATTTTTAACATCCAGACACTCATCACTGGAACCAAACTTGGTGGATGAGTGAGCTGGACGAAGACCACTTTTTGTGCTGCTGATCTAGTCTCTTGCCTGACTCCCTCAGTGTTTCTGCAGAATTCCAAGGAGGGACCCTCAACGCACCCTGGGGCAAGGTCAAGAGCCCTGGAACATCCACACCAGAGCCTCCCAAGGAAAGAACACACTGACCCCACTGCACTCACAGTTCACTGAATGTCCCCTCCCCCCACAGCAAATATATTCTTAGAAAGTATCTGCCCCATCAAGTGCTTGTGACTTTAGAGGACACGCCCATACATTACAGGCCCTTCTTAGCACCCTGCTTGTTTCTCACAGCAATTCACGCCAGAGACATTTTAGATAAGGCTGAGCAAGGGTCCCCCTCAAGGTATCTTATCCAATCACAAGCTGGATGCTCCTGGTTTAAACCTCTGATCTAGACTGGGGTCATCAAGCTGCACCCATTAAGCAGCTGCAAAGAAAACATTCAGAATACAGGCACTTGCACACATCTATGATTCCCTGAAATGGGAATAGTTTCTCATAACTTGGCATCTTTGGTATCCTGGTCCTTCAAATTCATATGCTGGGTTTCTTCCCTCATCCAAATGGGAGTTATCATTGCTTCTTTATGATTTGTATAAAATTGCATTAATTCTTTTTATTTTACTTCCTACCCTATATCATGATGAATTATGTATATGCCACTGCCATGGCCTTTAGAAAATTACTTAATTTTCCTGAGTGGCTCCTTTGTGGTAAAGTATGATAATAAAGAATATTTTTAAGGAGGATTTTGAGGATTTTTATTCCATTTAGAATAAAAAATATGCTTAGGAATAAATTAAACAAAAAAAGCACAAGACTTGTACACTTAAGACTACAAAACAATGCTGAAAAAAATGAAAGACCTAGCCAGAGCATTGTTGTGACCCAGTTGGGGCACATAAAAGAATCAACCAACGAATGCACTATTAAGTGGAACAACAAATTGATGTTTCTCTCTCTCTCTCAAGTCAATAAGTAAAAATTTAAAAAAAATAAAGACCTAAATAAATAAAAAGACACATCCACATTCATGGATTGGAAGACTTAATTTTTTAAAGTAAAATTTACTGTTCTCAGAGAGAAGAAAGGCAACAGAGAGAGAGAGACTTTGACCCCCGCTGCTCCACCCACCAATGCACCTACTGGTTGATGCCCACAGGCTCCCTGACCAGGGATCAAACCCGCAACCCCAGTGCATTGTGATGATGTGCCAACCAACTGAACACCTGGCCAGAGCAGAAGACATATTTTAAAGATGGCAATAATTCTCAAATGGGTCTATAAATTCAATGTAATACCTGTCAAAATCCAAGCTGTCTGTTTTTGCAGAAACTGACAAGCTGATCTTTAAAATTATACAGTAATACAAGGGACTCAGAATAGCCAAAACAATCTGAAAAACAAGAACAACGCTGAAGGACTCTCACTTCTCAATTTCACACCTTACTGCAAAACAGTAATCAAAACAGTGCAATGGGGGCATAAGGAGAGACATACATATCAATGGAATGTAACTGAGAATCCAGAATTAAATCTTTACATTTATAGGCAAGTGATTTTTGACAAGGGTGCCCAGACAATTCAATGGGGAAAGAAATCTTTCCAGCACACGGCGCTAGGACAACTGGATACCCACATGAGAAATGATGAAGTTGGACCCCTACCTCACTCCTTCTACAGAATTAACTCAAAGCGGAGCACTGGCCTAAATGTAAGAGTCAAAGCTACAAAACACTCAGA
This sequence comes from Phyllostomus discolor, assembly GCF_004126475.2. NCBI lineage: Eukaryota > Metazoa > Chordata > Mammalia > Chiroptera > Phyllostomidae > Phyllostomus > Phyllostomus discolor. Next base: position 81,444,127 of record NC_040911.2, on the reverse strand, counting down.
AGAAAATGCAGGGGTAAATTTTTGTTACGTTGGATTACACAGTAGCTTTTTAGATATGATACCATAATCACAAGCAACAAAAGAAAAATAAATTCAACTTCATTAACATTAAAAACCCTTGTAATTCAAAGGATACCACCAAGAATATAAAAAGAGAACATTTTTGCAAATCAAATATCTGATAAAGGACTTGGATTCAGAATATGTACTCTTCCAATTCAATAAAAAAGACAAACCAATTTAAAACTGGGCAAAGTATTTGAATAGACGTTTCTCCAAAGAAGATAAACAAATGGTCAATAAACAAGTGAAACAATTCTCAATATCATTATATTAGGGAAATGCAAATTGAAACTGCAAGGAGACACCATTCTACACTAAAACAGCTAAAATAAAAAAGACACAATAGCAAGTACTGGTGAAGATGGGGAGAAAATGGAACATGCATACATTGCAGGAGGAATGTAAATGGTGCAGTAGCTGTGGAAAATAGTTTGTAGCTCCTCAAAAAGTTCATGTACAGTTACCATAGGATCCAGCAATTCCACCCCTAGGTATATATCCAAGAAAACAGAAAACATATGACCACATGAAAACTTGTACACAAATGTTCATAGCAGTGTAATGTATAATAGCCAAAGGGTATAAACAATTTAAATGCCTATCAGTTGATGAATGGATAAATGAGATGTGGTATATCCACACAATGGAATATTACTTGGCTATAAAAAGAAATGAAGTGCTGATACCTGCTCAAAATTGGATGGAAGCTGAAAACATTACGCTAAGTGAAAGAAGCCAGATACCAGAGACCACTTATGACGTGATTCCATTTATATGAAACGTCCGGAATAAGCAAACCCACAGACACAGAAAAGAGACTAATAATTGCCAAGGGTTGGGAGGACAAAGAAATGGTGAGTGACTTTAAAAGAGAGAATTTTTTTAGTATGTGAATTATATTTCAATGAAGCTATTATATTTTTAAAAAGCAACAGACATACATACTATAAAATATCACATGGTTTCCCCATCACCCAATGCTTGTCCCCAAAGACATAGCCATTGCCCAGAACAAACCACTACTGATAGTTTGGTGTGTAGACTTCTAGACATTTCCTGTACGTACACAAATAAACATTTAAAAAACATGTACCATTTTGGTAATTTGCTTCCTCACTTCACAAAATATTGTGGACATTTCCCCATGACAGTACATACAAATCTGCTGAGTTTTTTTTTAATGGCTGGAATAGTATTCCATTATATGGATATTCCCAGATTTAACTGGTCTCTAATTATCATTTGGATTATTTCCAGTTCTTCAATATTATAAAGGGTTATTTTGACCACTGCAGAGCACATTGGTCATATTTTGGACTGTCTGGTACCTACCAAACACCTTTCCTAGGCTTGAACTTAGGAAGCCCAACCCTCTTGTAAACAGCAGAACACAGCTTTCCCAGACCTTCTTGCAGCCTGGTGCAGGTATGTGACTGAAGTTCCACCAACCAGATGTACCCAAGACTCCCAGTGGCAGCCAGCAAGGTGGGGCAAGGAATGCATGTTAAGCAGACCCTAGGTTCTGGTGAAGAAAGTGGCAGCTCTACAAGGTGTGAGCGTTGTTTCTGCCTTTGATTGAGATTTCCAACACCACAGTGACTGTATTGTCTTTCTTTCTGGGCCTCTAACAGTTCATTTTTGGCTACTTTTGTTAGCTGAACTCCTTTTCTCCTCTAATTTTTTCTAAGTAATAGCTTTATGGAGGTGCAACTTGCATATCATAAAATTCACTTGTTTTTAAGAGTAGAATCCAACGGTTTTTAAAGTAAATTCACAGAGTTGTGCCACCAGCACCACAATTGTTTTAGAACATTTCCATCACTCCAAGAAGATCCCTCATGCCATCCCCCCAGGCCTTTTATTTACGTCTTCTCCTTGAGCCCTTCCCATCCCACTTGTTGGCTCCTCTTCTCGACTTTTTTTGACAAGGGCAGAAGAGTACTGGACTAGGCTAAGTTTTCTGAAGTGTAACCTCCATTTGTTGGTTCCTTATTACGATCTTGTATTTTTTTATGGTAGTAATCTCGTCCCATGTTAGACCTCCCTCTACTTTAATCCATCTTTTCCAAATGACTGAGCAAAAGAAGGCACGAATGGTAGAAAGCATTGCATGTAAGCTTCAGTGCGGCAATCCAAAGCACAATGGTAATGCTCAGCATCCACCACAGTAACCTAACCTGAGACAGAAGGAAACAAACCCTTGTGGCTCTTCTACTGAAGAGAAGAACCTGGGTCACAGCTGGAGAGAAGACAGAACAGCTGGAGGTGAAGACGTTTCTTGGGATCAGTCAAGGTGATCAGGGACATAACCCGTAATGTAATTTCTATGAGAAACTTAAAGATACCAACTTGGGACTCAAATAGGAAGGGAGCTTTTTCAGATGAAGGTCTAAGGATAGATTAATCAGTAGCCAGGAGATAATAATAATAATACGGACTAGCTGGAAAGACCACATGATTACAGACACAGGAGATACTCCACTAGGCTACAGGGAGAGGAAGTTAAACAGCTCTATGAGGAGACAATTCAGTGCTTGAAACGGTCCCCACTGAGGAATGTTTTCATGATAAAAATAGGTACTTCCAGACACCTCTGGAACAGTGTAAACTATAAAACCTACTCAAAAAGCAGTTTGGGAAAGTGAATAAAAAGTAATAAAACTTCTATACACGTAGTTAGTGTATGGTATCACTTTGAGGAATCTATTCTAAGGAAATAATGTGAAATTTGAGAAGTTTATATGGATAAAGATGTTCCCACAGCATTATTTATAATCGTGAAAAGCTGGAGACATCTTATTAATTAACAGTGGAGAAATGGTTAAGACAATTATGTTCATCCACACACATGACTGTATAATTCATCAAAATGTAATTAATTACCAGTGTGATACAAGAACATATATGTTAACATACATATTTCTACATTAACCTGAGAAAATGCATATAAAATTATATGTACATCACACCTGTAAAAAGCATGCACATAAAGAAATCAGAAAGGAATCCACAAAAATTATAATAGTTACATTGAGCCCTGGCTGGTGTAGCTCAATGGATTGAGCGCGGGCTGTGAACCAAAGTGTCACAGGTTCAATTCCCAGTCAGGGCACATGCCTGGGTTGCAGGCCACAGCCCCCAGCAACCACACATTGATGTCTCTCTCTCTCTCTCTCTCTCTCTCTCTCTCTCTCTCTCCCTTCCCTCTCTAAAAATAAATAAATAAAATCTTTAAAAAAAATAGTTACATTGAGTTAGTGAGATTATAGATGAATTATTATCCAATTTCCTTTGCTGTTGTTATATTATTCCAAAAGAAAAAGAAAAGAAAGTTCCCATGTTAGTAGTTAGAATGAGCGTCCCTTACTGAGGTAGGATGGCGTTAAGATGGCTTAACCATATGAAAAAATATCTGTGAGTTATCTGTGATAACCCAAGGCCTTGGGACACAGGCCTCTTCCCTGCAGTAAGGACAAAAGAAAAGGCTGGTGCGGGCATTTCTTTCTGGGAGATGCTGTTTCAGGCTCCAAGCTGTAGGCCAACAACTCTCCAGTACACAAAACTGGCAGAGGCTGCCCGTCCAAAGGAGTCTTCTGAAAACCTGGCACTAATCAAATAATAACTGAACGCTTACTGTGCATAAGGTAAACTGATGTGTTCCAAAAGACAAACACACAGAAAGATGTGTCTCTGTCTAGTGGGTGGGAGAAAATCGTGTTCTGTACACTAGACCCACCACGTCCTGTGGGCTGGAGGTGGCCCCAGCGCATACCTGTGCTCCATGTAGCAGCTCAGGGGCTCCACGCACACCGTGATGGCACCAATGGTGAAGGAGGACTTGACATTTGGGTCGGGGTGCGTCTGCAGGGCCTGGACAACATCGATAACATCCATGTAGCTGGGGGGAAAAGGGATGGTTAGTTTATTGACTGGGGCTGGAGAGCGGGGCAGGGGAAGAGGAGAATGCTGAGTGCTGAGCCAGCCAGGACGGAGGGAAAACCAAAATGAGGAGTGGTGCTTGGGTTCTTGGCATCATCTGACATCACGATTTAGAGCTGCTGGAGTCCAGCGTTTCTGCATCCCCGAGTCCCATTAGTCCTCAGAACTGTGAAAAGGCGGGCAGAAGTACAACCCCCCACCCCTCAGGGTACAGTAAGCCTGTACAGGAGACTCTGTGGCTCAGAGGGGGGGACTCATTGTCCTTAGGCCTGTTTTCTGATCAAGTTAGGAGCTCCTGCATTGGTCTATTTTCCTTAAAATAGGTTTTTCCTCTCCTTCCAACTCACAGAACATGTGGGCAAGAGAGAAAAGGGGGTCCTAGGGGACCTCTCCAGGTCAGCTGACACGTCAAATACCCTTGCATTGTATCTCCTGATTGGAACTCCCTCCGAACTCCAGATGTCCAGATGGACAATTTGATATTTCATGTTAATATGTTCACGATCCAACTTCCTCATGCCTTGTCCTTCTCATCAGAGGAGACTCCGCTCCTTTAGCTGCTAGGTCGAAAGATCTGCCTAGGGTCATCATTGACTCTATTTTAACTCAACCTTCAAAACAGAACCAGAATGAGATCGCTGCTTATACCTCTGGGTCCAAACTGCTCCCATCTCTTGCCCAGATCAGCCCCATAGCTACTTCAATGGCCCCCCTGCTTCTGTCCTCACCTCTCCCCAGCCTGTTTTCGACACAGAAGCCAGAGGGATCGGACTCATCCTATTGTGCTAAGCCACTGAGTGAGTGGCTTCCATCCCACTCAGTGTGAAAGCCAAAGGCCTTACGATGGCCCAGCAGCCCTCCAAGATCTGCCCCCACACTGCAGAAGAGAGCTGGCTCTCCTACTCTGCCTTTCCTTACCCGACCCAGCGACTCCGGCCTTCTGGCTCTCCCGAGAACATTCCAGGCATACTTCCTCCGGGCACTCTCTGTCCCCTCTCCTGTGATGCTCTTTTCACTCAGATGTCTGCAAGGCTTACTCTCTCACTCCCTCATGAGGGAGGTGTCCCCTGACTTCATACAGCCTATGTGACACAGCAACCCCCTCCCTGGTCCAACCTGCCCCTGCCCCAATTCTTCTCCAAAGCACTGACGTCAACTACATTCTCTGTATTTTCTCATTTATTTGTTTACAGTCTGTGTCTGCAGTTAAAGTGAAGGCAGTTGAGTGTTGTGATCTACAGTACCTAAAGCAGGGTAAATGAACGAACTGGACGCCCAACCCCAGGGAGATACATGGCCACTCGAAGAGAGAGCATGCACTTTTCACCTTGTGAGAACGTTTTCCCAACTGACCCATCCTATGGACCAAAAGGTCAGTTTCTGTAGAGGGAAGGGCCTGGGTCCTAGGGAGGCCAGTCATGGTGGCTGAGAGGATAGGCACAGCCTGCCTGAGCAATTTCCTGAGTCACTACACACCACTCACCTGTAAATTGACACTTGGCTCTATCCCAGATCACAATTTTAGCACCCCCGCCGCAGAAGGTCTGCCGAGGTCCCTACGAACCAGCAGTGCTTTAGTAAAGAATAAGATAGGGAGTGCTAGGTTCTAGAGCTAGGTTCAGGCCCCATTAGGGCCAGGCAGCCAGAGAGCCTTTAGAGAGAGCCCTCTGTTCACAGGTTTTCCTTGAAGGCTTCTCCCCATGCCTGGGCAGGTGTGTGTACTACCATGTGGGGCTCTTCCCGTTGGTTCTGCAGTGCCTGGGAGGGCCTGGATGCCAGGAGAGCCCCCTAACTGCCTGCACTTCAGTCCCTTAAGCACACCGTGGTAAGCAGGACTGATGCGTGCAGGCTGCCCTCTAATCTCTTTGTGGCCATGTTCAATAGATTTAACTCTTGTGGTTAAGTGTTCCAGCCTTGCTCCTCAGTGTCAGCTTTTCCCTGATTCTATTAAAAAAAAAGAAAGAAAAACAAAAAAAAAGAAAGTGCTTGGAGCCTTTTTTCCTCCATGTTTGGTACAAACCTATAGAGGCTCTTCTTTCTTTTTTTTCTCTCTCTCTTTCTTTCCTCTCCTTCCCTCCTTCCCTCCCTCCCTCCCTCCCTTCCTTCCCTTCCTTCCCTTCCCTTCCCTCCCTCCCTCCCTTCCTTCCTTCCTGTCTTAAACAAATTTGAAGCAATTCTATCTTTTTAAAAAAGACTTTATTCATTTTTAGAGAGAGGGGAAGGGAGAGAGGGAGAGAAACATCAACATGTGGTTGCCCCTTATGTGTCCCCTACTGGGGACCTGGCCTGCAACCCAGGCATGTGCCCTGCCTGGGAATCAAACCAGAGACTCTTTGCTTCGTAGTCCGTCGCTCAATCCACTGAGCCACACCAGCCAGGGCTCTTATTTTTAGGATAAAAAACTGAAAAAAGGCTTACAAGCCAATCCTGCAGATTTTGGTCATTCTAATACAACAGGTTCACCCTTAGGAAGGGTGCCTGGGGAATTCCCAGGTTTTCAGAGCATTCCATTAACCTTCATTTACTTTAATACAGAAAGTTTGAGTGAAAACTCACCCCAGGCTCCTTGGTGAGGCCAATGCATCTGGTGCATCTACATGAATGCATCTACGCACTGCAGCCAAGAGCCACTGTGGTGAGAAAGGAGGCCCTAAGTGACATTTACTCTACTTATTAAGAGGGTCCTGCTAGATTCTGCCTCCCTGTCCAGCCCCTGCCCTATAGTAATCATCCTGGGCGTGGCCTCCACACAGGAGGAGGCAGCCCTCACCACAGAAGGAAGCAGGTCACTCCAGGTGCCAGGTTGCATCCGGCCACTTTGGCTAAACTACCCGAATGCATGATGAAGGCAAAAAACTGGTTCTTCATGTTTGCTTCTTTCTTGTCAGTACTCTCTTTATTACAGACAAAAACAAAACAAAACAAAACAAAACCAAAACAAAACCAAAACAAAAGCCCAGTAGGACTTGAGCTTTCTTTCCTCTGAAATAACAGATATTCCATTCAAGTGTCCTTTGGGCTCTGTTTTATGTTTGCAATTTAAGCCTACAATTTGGGCACATGTTCTAAATTAATTCAATTTTTGTTTTGAGAGAGATGCTTTGTTTTAAATGCAGATAATTTAAAGAATCATTTTACAACCCTCCAAAAACTGTAAACAAATTCCTTAAAATTATTTTTTTAAAAGTAAGATTTCTCCAGTTTGACTTATTTGTGTGTTACATGTTTTCAGTTCCATATAACTACAGCTACCTCCATCCTGCCCCCAACCCCCGCATCTGGCAACCACTGTTCTGTCCTCCATTTAAAAAATCTCATCACTTCATGCCCTGGCTGGTGTAGCTCAGTGGATTGAACGTGGGCTGCGAACCAAAGTGTCGCAGGTTCAATTCCCAGTCAGGACACATGCCTGGGTTGCAGGCCATGGCCCCCAGCAACCACACACTGATGTTTCTCTCTCTCTCTCTCTCTCTTTCTCCCTCCCTTCCCTCTCTAAAAAATAAATAAAATCTTAAAAAAAATCTCATCACTTCAAAATACACTAATTTTTACAGCAACAACTAATAGCTTTACCTGATATCAAAGCTGAATACCGCTGCCCCCACTGCTGCAGAAAGTCCAACGGCACCAGGCCACTCTAGGGGCAAAAGAAAACTTCCCTAACCACGGGTTTCCCCCAGACAATCTTATAAATGAAGATTAAAGTAACATTAAAGGAATATATTCTCAATCTGAGAAGCTTCTGGGGTCACCCTTCATCAGCAATCTCGATTCTGGGCTCGCAGGTCCAGCCCTAAGGAGACAGACTTTCAAAAAGGAGGCTGCCACAAGCTCCCTGCTGGTCCTCAAGCAAAGGGGCCCATCCTGTAAGGCCAGTGTCTCAGTGAGAGCCACAGCATTTAGCTGATATCCTGGCTCGAGTCCGCTGGGAAATCTGAGGCCCTCAGAATCCCGGGACTGTGACTGGGCAAAGGCTCAGTCTGAGAGTACACGAGTGGCCTGGCCATACCGTCACTGCAGAGCAGAGCAGCGCAGCTGGGACAGCTGACACTTTTGCAGACCTGTATAATCAGAGACAAGGAGTCCATGGTGTTCTCTCAAGTGACAAAAGATGAAAATGACCTTAGTCGCCGGATATTAAACGGCCAAATCTGACTCCAGGTCCATTCCCCCACTGACTCTCAACTCTGACGGTGGCCAATCCATTCTTTCGACCATTTGAAGCAATGGAAAAAAACCAGAAGACAATGAACAGTTACAAACTCAGACTCTTGCTCTGTGGCTTCCAACCTCAGCCCACAAGTGGGACGAGGGGCTGACAGAGGAAAGCCCAGGGCAGGGGCGAGAACAAGGCCTGGTGGGGTACAGAGCCCTGCCCACTTCCTGCTGAGGAACCACCGCCCTAAGCTTTCCTCCAGGTCTCACCATCACACCTGGGAGCCCAAACAGGGCTTTGCATCTGGGTCTACTCATTACTGGAAACAATGAGCCAACTGCAAATACTCACTATTATGAGCACAAAATACAGCACAGCACAAAAACACTTTGTGAGAACTGCCAAAAGTCTTGATTACCAACCAAAATGACACCAGTGAAGAGTATATAGCCTGCTTTTCTGGCACATTCTCTTCTGGCCTGAGGGGGTGATAGGGCTGCATGGGGCTCCTTCCTGGAAGGCCTTACGAGAGGTCAAGGACAACTTGCAGCCAGGGTGCTTGCAGCACGGCACACAGTGTCAAACCTGTCCTCCCAGAGAGCTCCTTGTTCAACTGGACTAATCAAGCTCCTCACTGAGAGCCTCAGGAAACCCTCCTGGACCAGCCATCCTCAAGATGGTGGGGCTGGGGATCAGGGCGTGGGGGCCACCTCAGCAGCTCCACAGGAGGGAGGACTGAAACAGATGGTGCTCCCTCGCCTACATGGTGAGGGAAGAGGGTTAGGGACAACTATTTTAAGAATTATCAAAGAAACTTACCCAGAAAACCTCCTCCCTAATTCCCCACCTTTTGGGGATATTATGATATTGAAGCCAAACTTAAAACTTATGTGTAAGCTATACCAGCTGCTCTAGGTCACAGGATGCCAACAGGAGTCCTTGCTCATTGAAGGCCTCTGTGTAGCACAGACACTGTTCATACAGGCGTGGAGTTTGTTCTGTGCCCCATGTCAGCCACACATTAAATAACAGTAGTGGTGCCCTGGCTGGCGTGGCTCAGTGGATTGAGTACTGGTCTGGGAACCAAAGCGTCGCTGGTTCAATTCCTAGTCAGGGTACATGCCTGGGTTGCAGGCCAGGTCCTCAGTGGGGCGGGGGGGGGGGGGGGAGTGAGAGGCAATCACATATTGATGCTTCTCTCCCACTCTTTCTCCCTCCCTTACCCTCTCTCTAAAAATAAATAAATAAAATCTTAAAAAAAAAACCCAACAACAGTAGTGGTAAGGCCTCCACACTACCCCACTGTCCCCAGAAAACCTCCAGTGCTCACCCTTGTAACACCACCAGCAGTCTGGTCTTCTTGCGGAGGTAGGCTGACTGGCGGGCAGAGAGGTTCCGCTGGGCTTCCAGGGCACTGGAAAGGTACCTCTGGAAGTGGGCAGCATGAAAACATTCAGAGCCATCCATGATTTGGCGGTACACCATCCACCTGGAAATGGCAAAGGTAATCTCAGTATGGCACTGCCTGAGGCCTGGCCCTGGATTCAAATGTGACCAGACATTCTGCCCAGTGAAGCCCTCTGGAAGAGCAGTCCTGGCACCACAGAAACAGGCAGAAGACACTGGCTGGGTGGGGAACCCCGTATCTTGAAACCACAACTGTTGGAGCTTCTGACAGGAAACTCCGTGCCACAGGGGTAAAGGTCAACAGACTCCAGAGTTGAGAAAGACTCCTGACCAGGTAGTCCCTTTCTGAAGGCCATTCAGCACAGCGCTTACACACAGTAAAACGCTTGCTGAGTATAAGAAATGGGCGGAGTGAAGAACTCAGAATGTTTACAGAACAAAAGCAAGGGCAATGAGGAGGAGACTGGTCACCTATTTAGTACTTGTAAAGGAGGTCCAATAACACCCTCGTATCTCTCTAACACTTGTCTCCCCAGCTTCCACAATGTCCCTCCCAAAATCCCCAAACCTCGGTGTGGCTGCAGCCTTCTCAGTCCCTGCACAGCCTGCTAAAGGAGGCCTTACTTTGAGGTAGGATGACTAGAGACTAAATGTCCAGTTCAGTCACCAAGGGTTGTTTAGCAACCTGCCAGCCAGGTGGAAGTGATGGACGAATGACTGTCCCAATTTCACCTGAGCCGAGATGGCCCAGCCACACCTGCACTCACAGTCCTCTCGTGGTCTGGGCAGGGTCACATCTACCAGCTCCTGAGTTCTAACCACCCTGGTCCTGAATCGCTCTCCTGACCAGGCACACTCCCAGGACCTTGCCTGTGCTGGTTCTGCTGCCACAGTGCTCTTCCCAGAGATCCACAGGCTCACCCCCTCATTTCCTCGGGCCTTTGCTCAAATGTCACCTGCTAGTGACATCTCCCTGAACACCGCACGCAAAGCTGGAATCCCTGCTCCCACCCCCACCTCTGAGCCCAGCACCCCCTACAGCCTTCTCGGCTTTACTTTCTCCACAGCACTTTTCATCAGCTGACACACCGTTTCCCTTATCTGGTCAGCTGTCTTCCCACACTGGAATGTAAGCTCCAGGAGGGCAGAGATGTTCTAGCCTGTTCGTTCAGATGCGCTCCACACTTAGCACAGAGCCTGGAGCACAGGAAGTGCTTGGTACAAATGTGTCAAAGGAATGGACTGATGTGGCTGCTTTACAGATACCAACTACACCTACGGTCAGAACGTGTCCAGGGTTCCCCAGTGCCCAGGCAGGCCCAGGCACAGAATCCCTTTTTCTGAAGCAAAGGCGGCAGCCATACTAACCTGCCATACTCCTTATGCAGAGTGACCAGGAAAGCACAGAGCTCGCTAGCATGACATCCTGGGAGGCCAGTTACAATGCTGACGATGATCTACACGAGAGAAAAGCCATGTGGGTTTGGGATGGAACTGGGAGGCAGCATGCGTGAGAGAACAGACTTACAGAGCCAGGTTCTGTGAGTTTGAACTTCAGCACCAGCACTCACTAGCTATGTGATCCTGGGCTTAAAAACAGAGCCTACCTTGCGAGGTAGGCATGATGATTAACTGAGTTACTATATGTAAAAATGCTTAGAACACTGGCACACAGCAAACACAGTTAAGTTTTGTCTTACTATTATAATCTCCATGAGCAGACTGTGACTAGACCAACTAAAACACAACAAAAGCACTCGGCAGAAGGCGGTCTGGGGCAAAAACGCCAGGGGCTCGACTGGCACAGCGGCCTCAGTGAAGGACACCAGCGACACCAGAGAGATGCTTCCATGCGGCTGCCCGCCCTCCGCACTGCACCGCCCAACTAAGGAAACAGACTAGGGCAGGAAGTATTTCTGAGTCTTTTTTTTAAGGTTTTTGGTTTCGTTTAATATAATTTGCCCTAATGACTAGTGGGGAGAGGTCCTGAGCACTGCAAGAATACACTGTAGGATGTTATGTATTAGAAACTGGCTTGGGATGCAGGAGCAGCTTCTCAGACTCAGCTCAGAGCCGGTTCCACTCCTCTTTGCCGTGTTCAGACTGGCCTCTGGAGAGCAAATGTCCACGTGTAGGGGTTTTGTGAAATGCTTACACACCAAAGTTGCCCAGCATGACAAAGAGCTGCATTCCCAGAGGCAGAGGCTGGTGGTGGCCTTTTGTCCTTTGCATTTTGATGGGGAGAAGAGGAGCCCGGCTGGACTGTCCTAACCCTACTACACAGCCATATGAAAACAGAGCCCTCTGCAGGCAGACACCGTAAAGTAACTTGAGGAAATTCACAGATGAGGGTCAAGCAGGGGAGGAAAGGAACTGTGTGGTTGCTGAAGGATACAGATAATAAATAACACAGCGTGGTGAAGGCCTAAGTACGTGTTCTACCACAATACACAAGACTCACTGGGACAGGCCTGGTCACGGATGACTTAAGACTAAAGCTCAGCTTGGTGGCACGCATCACTTGAGCTGGTCTCATCAGCAGAGAGATGGGCACGGATCCCTTCTCTTCCTGGGAACCAGCAGCTCTCCCCCTGCCCCTCTGACCAGGTCCCCACTCTGTGTCCCCTTCTGCCCCGTGGGGAGTACTCCATGAAACTGACTTTTCGTTCATCCTCCCTCCATTCATCTTGGTGCCTGTTCCTCGGCGCCCAGGCCTCGGCCTCTCACACCACAGCATGTGCGCTTACAGCCAGACCCTGTCTTACTTTAAGGCTGGTCCCATGGCACCTTTTTAACAAAACAGGACAAGCAGGCATGTTCATTTTTAAACTCTTGCCTAAGAAAAAAATGAGGCTTCTGGTTGCTTGGTGCTTCTATTTTCTTTTGTAGTCGAGTGTCTTCCAGATTTGCACAGAAATAAATGTCCCCTTTGAGCATATAAAGACATATGGCTCCAAAGAAACGGTGGGAGAAGTTAAGAGGAGTGTGAGGCGAGTGCAGATTACAATCCACTCTTGGGAAGGCAATGTTTATAAAGTATCACCTTACCCTGGTGATGCTAGCAAGGCCCATCCCCTTATTAAGCTGAATGTGTCACCCAATGCCAGGTAAGGCCCTGTCACAACCAGAAAGAGCTGACAGCATGAGAGCACTGAGCAAGCACTGGAATGGCCCGGAGAAGGAAGGGGAGGGCAGGGCAAGGTGCCCGAGCTTCATCACTGCCAGGGGGCTTGGCTGGGGTTAATGCAGATGCCTGTACAGTCACTGCACGGAGCGAGTTTCATGTGTATCATTACATCAGTACCCAAGGGGGTGGAGTGTCTTACAAAAGGGACTCCGCCTGAGCTACTTTTGTTAACTGACACGGAATACCCAAAGGCAGGCTATCAGGATTCTTTTTCTTCCCATGAACTCCCAGCAGACTTGGTGAGCTGCTGCTGTACCTTGTCATTTTCTACTTGCTGAGTAGGGTTGATTTCAGTTTGCTGGAGCAGGACAGGGAGATGGGTCCTTATCACAGGCTCTCGACTAACGCTGCTGATGGTGAAATGCTGGAGAAACCTAGAAAAAAGAAGATAATGCTCCTATGTTACTATCACCAGTCTCGCCTGAATGTGTCCATTCACATGAGAAACTTGTTAATTGATAAAAAAAGAAACCTTGGAGCCCTGGCTGGTGTAGCTCAGTGGAGTGAGCGTGGGCCTGGGAACCAAAGGGTGGCTAGTTAGATTCCCAGTCAGGGCACATGCCTAGGTTGCAGGCCAGGTTCCCAGTAGGGGGCACACAAGAGGCAACTACACATTAATGTTTCTCTTCCTCACTTTCTCCTTCCCTTCCCCTCTCTCTAAAAATAAGTAAATAAAATCTTAAAAAAAAAAACAAAAAAGAAACCTTGGAGAGATTCTCTCTAGAAAATAAAATTGTATATGGTGTGTCACTGTTAACTTTTACAATGATCCCTAAGAAGCTATAAAGAAGAAGGAGCTTAGAAATGACCAATGACAACGTTTCTGACGCTTCAAAAGCCAGGACATTGAACACCTATAAACAGAAAGCCATAGCTCACCAGTCCAGCTCTGGGAGTTTGGCTGACAGTAGCTTTAGAGGACTCCGTTTCTCCCCAGCAGAATGGCTCAGGACACTGAAGAGCTTCTGTGCACGGGAGTGTCTGGAATATCACAAGCACACAAATGAGAACTCCATCTCCCTATAGCGCACCTACTTTACATAACTTGTTCTGACGCTTTCGAGCCAGAGTCCTATGACAAAGTCGACACTTCCAAAACAAGCACCTCATTGACTTAAATAAAACGTGGCTTTAGTGCACGATGACCAGTGTGCCCACATAGGAAGGTCGGCCCAAAACCCTTGGCAGTATTATGGGTTTCTGATTCTTGGTGGATTTCTCTTTCCCCAAGGACTCGTGCTGTCTTTAAGTTGGCAGCACTGAAAATGACCGTGTTGGTTCTTTCAGAAACCAAGCCCCGTGTTACATAATGTAAGTCACCCTGAAGAGAGAGCAGCCACGCATAGCTTAAGGAAGCAAGCATAAACACTGAAGGCAGCCACTTACAATCTCTTTTGTTCCACAGATAATCCATCTTCCTGGATCACTTTTAAAGACAGCCCTGAGTTAGCTTGCTTTTGCCAGAGGGAGAAGACCTAAACAAAACAGAATTTGGGCAAAGAACACTTTAAACCCAACAACAGGATATGGAACCCACATGGGGATTTGATGGTTGTTGAAAACCTAGGCTGTCGGTACAAACAATTGTAACAAGTTTATTTCAAAAATAGAGGCCTGAAACAATTTTCTTCTGCATTTTTTTTTAAAAACTAGAATTTCTTTCTGGGTTCCTCTCCCAGGGATTCTGCTCCTTCACAGGCCAGGAAGCACAGAAGGTGTCAGGTAACACGTTCTGGCAGGAGGGGCATGTTCTTCGTTGGTGAGAGGGCCAGGCAGAATGAAGGGTCCAAGCAACTCCTGTGTGGAGGCGAAGGGATGGCTGGAGAGAACCTAAGGGGCTGCCTCCATGTTCCTGGTTGAAAGGACAATCATGAGGAGGTGGGAAGGACCAGCAGGCAGGAAGACGGAGGCACAGACTGGCCTGAGACGCCATCTGCACCAAGCCCAGCTCTTGCCTCCTCCATGCTCTGCGAACCTGTCCTGAGGGAGAGACACTGTCCTCTCACAAGCTGCTGCAATCACACCTTTCCAAGCATTTCCACCCGCCATAATGCCAGCCATCTGTTTGACTTGAACTACTGCTTGGCTCTAAGTGGGTTGCATAATTCTCAGTAAACTCCCTCACTCATACAATCTGTGCTGGGTGCCTATAATATACAGCCTGCCAGGTGGGACCATTCACAAGGGCAGTGCCTGTGAACCACCAGGAGGGAGAACTTGGGGTGGGATAGAAAGCTCTGATACAATGGGTAAGGCCCAACAATTCAACCAAGTGGCTAAAGGGAAAATGAGTTTAATTAGGATTTAAAGGGACAGTGAAGATTTTTCTTAGCCACTAAAAAGCCTTTTGTTTAGTTCCTTTAGGGTCTCACCCCTCAATGACAAGGTACCATTCCAGGACCCAAAGGGACTAGAAGCAGCCACCCTCTCCAGCCTCCCAACACCTCACTGTTAACCCTGAGACACTGCCTTACCACCTACACTGCTAGGGACACATAGTAGTAGTTTTGCTAATGATTAATGTTACCTCTGGGTAAAATGCTTGGTATATCTTTGATCTGGGGAAAAGGGCAATCATCAGAAAATTGCTTGAACCATGAAAATGAACTGGGAGATGAGGAAGCAATGAGCTTCTGAAGTCTATCAGAAGGGCAGCAACGATGCTGGTAGAATCCTAAGAGAAAAAGAGGGAGCACCAGTGAGAAAAGCCATTTGTATGTTACCATTTCTCACAACTACTATCAGGCACACATAATGAACTTCAGCGTGATTATTTTCATATTATATGGTTTACTGGGGTTCAAACACAGCTGTGCTTCCAATACCCAAGTGTATAAGATACAGGAAGCACAAGGGTTTTTTTCCTAAAAATGTCATCTCACAATTCTTTCTAGGGTATTAATCCTTTATCAGATTTATATTTTCTCTCATTCTGTAGGTTGTCTTCACTTTCTGGATAAGTGTCCCTTGATGCAGTTTTTAATTTTGATGAAGTCCAATTTATATATTTTTTCTTTTGTTGCCTTTGCTTTTGGTGTTGTATCCAAGAAATCACTGCCTAATCCAAAGTCACAAGGATTTACTCCTATGTTTTCTTTTAATAGTTTAATTGTTTTGGCTTTTACATTTAGGCCTATGTTCCATTTTGAGTTAATTTTTTGTAGATGGCACAAGGTAAGGGTCCAACTGACACGTGGATATCCAGTTGTTCCAGCACCATTTGTTGAAAAGACGGTCCTTTCCTCATTGAATGGTCTTGGCACTGTCAAAATCATTTAAGCACACATCTGGGGGTTAATTTCTGGGTTCTCTGTTCTATTTCATTGGTCTGACCTTATGCTAATATCACATTGTTGTCTGAGTACTATAGCTTGTGTTATGTTTTGAAATCAGAAGTGTGAGCCTCCCAGCTTAGTTCTTTTTCAAGATTATTTTGGTGATTAGGGATTCGCTGAGATTACATATCAATTTCAGAATGGGTTTTTTTATTTCTGCAAAAAATGCCTTTGGGATTTTGATAGGAATCCCATTGAATCTGTAAATCATTTTGCATAGTATTGTCATTTACTAAGTCTTCTAATCCATAAACATGGGATATCTTACCATTTATTTAGGTCTTCTTTGATTTCTTTCAGCAATGTTTTATAGTTTTCAGTGTACAAGTCTTTCACTTCTTTGGTTAAATTTATTCCTAAGTATTACATTCTTTTTGATACTATTGTAAATGAAATTGTTTTCTTTTTATTTTTAAAAATATTTTATTTATTTTTTAGAGAGAAGAAGAGAGGGAGAAAGAGAAGGAGAGAAACATGAGCGTATGATTGCCTCTCGCATGCCCCTCACTGGGGACCTGGCCTGCAATCCAGGCATATGCCCTGATTGGGAATTGAACTGGTAACCCTTTGATTCGCAGGTCAGCACTCAGCCACTGAGCCACACCAGCCAGGGCTCATTTTCTTTTTTTTTAAAGATCCTATTTATCTATTTTTATTTTTCAAGAGAGAGGAAGGAAGGGAGAAAGAGAGAGAGAGAAACACCAATGTGTGGTTGCCTCCTGTGTGCCCCCTACTAGGGACCAGGCCCACAATGCAGGCATGTGCCCTGACTGGGAATTGAACCTGTGACCCTTAGGTTCACAGGCTGGCACTAAACCTACTGAGCCAAACCAGCCAGGGTTAAATCATTTTCTTAATCTCTTTTAAATTGTTCATTGCTAGAGTATAGAAATGTAACTGAATTTTTGTGTGTTGATTTTACACGCTGCAACTTTTGTCAGTTCGTTTATTAATTCTAATAGGTTCTTTTGTGGACTCTTTACAATTTTCATATGATCTGTGAATAGAGATAATTTTACTTCTTCCTTTCAAATTTAGATGCCTTTTATTTCTTTTTCTTGCATAATTATTTTGGCTAGACCTTCCAATACTAGGCTGAATAGAAATGGCAAAAGCCAGCATCCTTGTCTTATTCTGGATTTTAGAGGAAAAGGTTTTCTTTAACATTTAATTTTTTCAATATAAAAGCAATATGTTCATTAATTAAAATTAAAAAGAAAATACAAAAATAAAATAGAAAAGAAACATTTAAAAAAGTAACACAAAGTCCCATCACCTAAACACAAATGCAGGTAACATTTTAATACTTTTTCTTCTAGTCATTTTTTCCAATCCATTTATTGAGTTACTTTTTTTTAGGCACTGGGAAATCTTTTCTTTTTTTTTTTAACAGTTCTGGGTCTTGCTTTAAAAACTTAGTTTATTGTTAGCATCTGTCATGTAGTTACAAATTATCTGTATTTGTTGTTGTTGTTGCAAACTATCTGTAAACATTTGCAAAGACAGCCTCCCACTCTCCTCTCAGGTCACCCCTATGGGTGGACATTTATAATACTCACTCCCTTTCTCCTCTGCCAACAGTACCTTCTATTTACTTTTTGCTAATTTGCTGTCATGAATGATAGCATGAGGCTGTTTCTAATGGGATTTCATATATAGGCAGACCTCGGAGATACTGCGGGTTTGGTTCCAGACCATCAAAACAAAGACAGTATCATGACAAAGTGAGTTGTAATCTTTGCTGGTAGAGGGTCTTACCTTCAATTTGTAAAAAACACATCAACTGTGAAGTGCAACAAAACAAGGTATGATTGTTTCTGGTAACTGATCTCATGTTTTTTTAATACCCCTAACCTGGGATTCAATGTTTTCATGTTAAGAAATATAGCTCTTCATAGAAAAGAAATTAACTCATTTTTTAATCACCAAAAAATGTTTCCCCCAGCTTAGCTGTTTTTAATTCTCTTTGTGGATACTTTTTTAGAGTTTTAAACGATGACTTAGTGTGGTAAGGTTGACGCTGCATTCGCGGAGTGGAACACTACTCGGCAGTAACGCAGAGAGAAAAAACTGACTGCTGCTGCACACAACACAGATGAACCTAAAACTCCTTCCACTGAGTGCAAAACGCCGGGCTCAAAGGGTTACAGAGTGTACCATGCCTTTATACAACACTTTAGAAAATTCAAACTGTTCTGTAGTGACAGAATCGGTGGTTGCCTAAAGCCGGAGGGAAAGATGAACTGCTAAAGGGCGTTAGGAAACTTCCTGGGGGTGATGAATGTCTTCTGTGTCTTGATTGTGATGGTGGGGTCATGAGGGCCTACGTCTGTCAGAACTTCCAATGGATGCAGTTAATTATATTTAAACTATATCTCAATAAATCATCAGTAAAAATTTCAGAAATCCATATGTGGTCAAATCTGACAGACCTCTATAATTTCTTGTGTCTAAGGAAGTTTCTAAGCTAGAAGTCTTCCTGTCCCTACAGATTTAATAAATATCCATTTTTGTATTCTTCTTTCTATTTGTAAAAATTTTAAAGTATTTAATTTTAACTGGTCTGAAGTATTTTGATTTTTGATATGACATAAGACTCCATTTTCTCCCCAAATGAACTAACTTAGAGTCTCAGCGCTTGAATGACTCATCCTTTCTCCCCTGATGTTATAAGGCTCTTTAACCTGGTATCAAAGCTTTCACTGATAGGATCATCCATTCTGTCTTATTGGTCTGCCTGCCTTTTTGAACAACTTTTAAGGCAGCAGGTTCTATGTGGGAGAAAGAATTCTTTCAAGAATTGCTCACAAAATTCATTTTCTGACCATGTGACAAAACCGCCCCACCTAGCCTCTGTCTTGGCTCCCAAACAAGCTGGTTTTCAGCCTGAGGTTGTGTGTCGCATTGAGAGACAAGCTGTGCTCCGGGCAGGAGGCAGAGGCTAGGGGACACTCATAACCACTCTCTTTCCCCAGGAGAAAAGGGAAGTGTTGATGCTTTTCCCTTTCGCTAGTGTGGACTAGTGACGGTAAAGCATGGTTCTGGGGGAGGAACTTTCACGCAGCTGGAGGTTAAATCTGAACACGTGATGGGGTACGGCTAAGTCCTCTCGGGGAAAGTTAGCCATTTTTCTTCCTCTCTCTCTCACTTATACTTCTTTCCCATGCTAATGGGTGAGTGGAGCCCCATCAATGTCACAGGAAGCAGCTTCTTTCCAGATCTTAATTGGGTGAGTTTGTGTTCCTGGGCAGGAGGAGGCCTTCCTTCACCTACTTTCTGATCCTCTTTGGGATGAGTTAATTGCCCAAGGGTAGCTGCTGGTCCTCCTGACCCAGGAGCCCTTTCTAGCTAAGCCCTTTATGGAGCAGCAAGGCTGATGGGGCTCAGAGCCCTGAGAGCAGGTGGGCCTCTCTATGATCCCCCTGCCTGCCTGCCTTAAAGGCAGCGCGGAGTCCAGACATCCCGTCCCATGGTGGTCAAGTGAGGACGGGAGTTATTTGGTTTTTCCCTCAGAAGTGGGGGTATCTTTCTGAACACTAAAGCCATAAACTGGTGAACACCTACCCCATCATAGAACGAAATGGAATTCACGTGATCCTTGGAAATGATGATGCTTCCGTGATGACGGTGAGAAAACAGAAGGCCGCTAGAGAAGAAATTCACTTTCCCTGGAAGGAAAAAGAGCTGGTCAGAGCTGGGGGGCTGGATCCTGGGGGCAGGGTTCCAGTGTCCTTCTTGTAGGTGCCAGGGCACACCACAGTGGAAACTAGACAGCAGTATCTGCAGCACTTCAGTTGCATGATTTTTATTCTGAGCCCTGTACTCTGGAGAAGCCAATGTACCCTCCTAGAGCCTCAGAGAGAAATGAGGCAGCAGACACAACATCTGCATGAGAATTAGAAAAAAACAAGTGAGCAAGTTATCTGCTGGTGGGGAGAGGCAAAATGCCCATTCACATATGAGTGTCTTCCTGGGAAACACACTAAAAAAGGCTCAGTACGCCTCCTCCATTACTGAATTTATAGGTGCCCTCTCTCCTATTCTGGCAGAAGTTGGCTCAGCTCTAAAGAGACCACATCCCTCACTTAAGGCTCAAGAAGGAGCACTAGGCTCTCAGCTAGTGAAGGACTAGTGGAGGGAGCCTAAGGGTCTGTTTCCAGTGAAGGAGCATCTGAGTTAGGCAATGACTGGGTTCTACAGACACTAGAGGCCTGCTGTTCTGTAGCTGACAAAGCAAAATGGGTGAGATGTGGACACTGGATGTGGGGTCCTCAGGCCAAGGATTCAGGTTTAAGGAGTGCTGCTGTATCTGGGATGCCAACATCATTCAGAACAGCTCAGCATGGGACCTAGGAAGCAGACTATAGAAAGATGGACAGGAAAGATGAACTGAGTTAAGGTGGGGGCTTGCTTTGGAGACCCAAATGAAGCACCCAGGACAGCCACAAGACCCTGAAGTTGTTTTCTGGTGCTGGTACAAGCTGGCTCCTTTCTGTTCCTGTAACAGCCTTTCTTTCCCTGTTTTCACATATAGAGAAGAAAGTACTTCTTGGAGCTCAAGGCGCTGGCTTGGGAACACTGTCATTTATGTCTTATCTAACTGATTCCTTGAGCTGCAGCTCTAGGAAAGTAGCCCCACAGCCCTGGAAGCCCTAATGATAAGAAGAGCAAAGGCCAATGTGAGGAATTTTGGGGACTGCAAGTGTTGAAGACGTCCTGAGGCGGTGGGGTTTCAGAGGCAGAGAGAGGCTTGGGGAGTGTGTGTGCTTGCATGTGCATGTTAACAGGAATAAGAGAAGTGAAGAAGATGGAGACAGTTTTTAGGTCAAAGAGTAAGGGTGGAGCCTGCATATCAATGAAAGAACTAGCTGATCAGCCAGAGGGAATTAACACTGACTATACCATCTGTGGTGGCGGCAGCCAGTGACCAGCTAGCTCACTTGGAGGCATCTAGGTGCAAGCCCTGTAAACCTCCCACCTCCAACAAGGCCTCCTTTACATACAGCCTTGCCCTAGGGCCCTTTTGAGTAGCGACTACTCCTGCCCCAGCCTCATTCTGTACCAACACCAAGGTTCCTCACTGCTGATCCCAGATCATTCTCCTTCATGCTGGCATAACATTTTCCTTCCCTAAGAGACAGAGCCCCTCCTTTCCTTCACTGCTCACATCTACTGCCCTCCTAATCATCCCCCAACATCTCCGGCAGCTTCTGAAGGTGCTCATGGTCCTCTCTTTCAAGGCCAACACTCCTCTTCCTTCTGAAAGATCATGGGATGGCCCACGCCATATTCTGGCCTCACTGCTCCTTATTCCCAACTTCATAGCAAGAAAGCAGCATCCAGAACCTCTTAACCTCTAGAATCTTCAGCTCTAGAACCTACTCTCTGAAATTAGCACCCCTTTATCTATCTATCTATCTATCCATCTATCTATCTATCCCTTTTATAAGACCAGTGCTCGAACCCCTGAGCTATGGAGCCAACTGCCTCCATCTACCCCTGTTAGCTCTCTCCCCACTAAAACCTCATCCTCTGCTGTCACTGAGCCTTCAAAGCCTCCAGTCCTCCTATTTTCTCCTATTGCTCAGAAATTTCAGACTTTCCAGGGCAGATTCCCCAGAACAGGATCTACTTTTTTTTTTAATTTAAGAAATGACTTTTTAAAAAAAGATTTTATTTGTTTTTACAGAGAGAGGAAGAGAAGGAGAAAGAGGGGGAGAGAAACATTGATGTGTGAGAGAGACATTGATCAGTTGTCTCTTGAACACACCCAACTGGGGACCTGGCCCAGAACCCAGGTCCCATGTGCCCTGACTTGGAATCGAACTAGCAATCTGTCGGTTCACAGGCCAGCACTCAATCCACTGACTGAGCCACACCAGCCAGGGTGAACAGGATCTGCTTTTAAGCTCTGTTTTGTCAGGGGAAGAAACGGAGACAGATTCTACTTTACCATGCATAAAGCAAGCATTATAGTTTTCCATCTTCACAACAGTTATAAAAGAAAGTATTCTTCTTATAGGACTGATGGGGGAACTTAAGTTTAGAGAGATTTCCCCAAAAGTCACAGAACTACTTGATGGTGGATCCAGGTACAAAAACTGCTCTGTCGATGCCAAGGCACTGCACCACGCTGGGCTCCTCCAATTCTCTCACCCCTCTCCCCTCACTGCTCTCTCCAAAGCCCACGTGTGGCTAATCTGACCATGGGCTTTCTCTGCTTCCTCAGCCTCAACAAGCCTACGGTGCAGCCCAGCAGCCCATCCGCTGCCATCTCTTACTGTCTCCTAACCCCTTCCACCAACTCTCCCAGGGCCCAGTCTTCAACACTCTCCAAACACAAGATGCTCTACCCACTGTTTACAGAGAAAAGAGGGCCAACAAGGATCAGGAGGGAGCAACTGCTCCCCCGCCTACTCTTTCGTATCTGCACCCTTCCAGACCCTGCGCTCACCCTCCAGCTGTGTACCTCCAACGTGAAGTTTCTCAGAAACAAGTCCAGCACACTCCTGGACAAACCTCAGAATCCTCCCAAAGCTTCCAGAAAAGAGCACAGATCTGAGCGTCAGCACACTCCGAGTACTCACTGGGAAAGGGGGAAAGAGGTAGAACAGGGAGGTCTTCTCCAGCACTTCTCCCTCTAGACTCTGAAGCCTCAAAACAGAATGTTAAAGAGGAAGACAAAAACGCCCAAGGTGGTGCTGGGAAAGCACTCACTGTGGCTCTTGGCCCAGGAGAGACTCTGTGAACAAGAAACGTTTCAGTACGGGTGCAGCTACCCCTCCGGCTGGCTCTGGGAGCAGTAACTCTGCCATTACTCTCAGGGTACACATGAGATTGCTGAGGTGACTCGCCTGGTGGCCCACTGCCAGTGCCCGGGTTAGTTTTTAGACCCTATTCTACTTTTATGCTGGGGACCACGAGAGACTATGGTCTGAAGGGACATGTCTTTGCCAGGGTTTCTCAGTGACTAGAGTAGCCAACTCCGGATGAGATGTTCCTGGATCCTTGTCTCATCGCTGGTGCCCTTGGTGGGTGGGCTCTGTCATTCGTTCTCCACCCTGTGAGTCTGAAAACCCAAGGTGAGAGGGTGTTTCCCATTTCTACTCAAGAAGCAGCCGGGTCCTTGTTCTGATGTGCCAAGGCTGTGGGGTCCATCTCGGTCAGGGCACATACAAGAATCAACCAATGAATATGTAAATAAGTGAAACAACAAATCAGTGTTTCGTTCTCTCTTTCCTACCACCCCCTTCTAAAAATCAATCAATAAAAAATAAAATAAATAAAATAAAATCTCTAAAGTACTAGAAGAAGAATGAAGAAGCTGCTTGAGTGTCAATCATCCACTGAGGCCTGGAGTATTAGTAAATATATGGTCCAGTGACATTTAATAAAGGTGCAAAGCCAATTCAAAGGAGAAAGAAGTCTTTTCAACAAATGGTCCTGGAAAAACTGGGTTTTGCTATATGCAACAATAAACGACAACCCATATCTCGCACGGTGCTTTCTGCCCATTCTCACCTGCCTCATGGAAAATCTCATACTTCACAGAGTACTCTCAGAAGGATTTTGCCTCCGTAGTGGGGTAAAATTAGCCCTAAATTAAATGCTGCTCTGCTTCCTGCCTAATAAAGCTTAAAAGCAACGCCCAGATAATAGAACTAAAAAAAAAAGCTATATTAAAATGATTATTATAACTGTATCCCATATGTTCAAGAAACTACAAGACCCTACCCCCCAAAAAAGAAGCTACAAGACTGAATCATGTTAACCTGAGATACACAAGATGTAAAAAAAATATCTAAATCAAATTTCTAGAGATAAGAAAATACAATGTCAGAAAAGAAAAATACACTGGATGAGGTAGACGACATTAGACAACTGCTGGGAGTTTGGCTGAGCTACTCCACAGCACTGCTGCCTCCATGTCCATTTGGTTTGGCCACGTGGCCTACAGGGTCCTTTAACTGGCAACAGCCCCCTGGTGCAAGAAGTGAGCGCATGTCCTAGATAATATCCTGCAGAGTCACAACAAATGTCAATTCCTGATACAATTTCTCCAACAGTCCTAGCGATCAGAAGTCTCCCCACCTCCTATACCTTCTCCTGTGTGCCCCTTAGGTAAGACTTGTGGAACTTACTAAAAAACCCACTCATTTTGGTTTGAATCAACCAATCTGACCTTAGCCCAGGCATGTGAAAGCACCCCAACCATGGACCCTAACTAACAAAGGCATGCACCCTGCCCTGCCCTCCCTGTGTGACCCCCTCAAGGCATGCCACGTACTTCCTCCACGACCTGTGAGTATTAAACTTCTCTACTTCAATTTCTTTTGTGGCCTTTTGTTGAACTTAGCTCACTATCTAGCACCCTGAGCTTCACTGAACATATGTTAATTTAACAAATATAACAACAATGGAAAAGATCAGTAAATTAAAATACATAAAAATAGAAACTATACAAAATAAAACACAAAGAGAAAAAATGATTGAGAAAAATTGTACAGAGCATCAGGAAGCTGTTGGACAACTTTAGGCAGCCACATATATGTAACTAGAGTCCCTGAAGAAAAACTAAAGAAATAATGGCCAAAGTATCCCCCAATTTGACAAAAACTATAAATCTATCAATCAAGAAGCTAAATGAAGCCCTAGCACAAGCAACACGAAGAAAACCACACCCAAACCACACCTAATAAAAATCAAATTGCTTAAAATCTGTGATAGAGAGAAAGAATATCTAGAGTGGGAAAAAAAACCACATGCAGAAAGGAACAAAAATATGAATGGCAGCAGACTTCTGCCCAGAAAAAATGCAAGCAAGAAGGCAGCAAGCCCTGGCTGGGTGGCTCAGGTGCCTGGACTGTCAACCCGGAACAGAAAGGTTGTGGGTTCAGCCCTGGCTCGTGTGGCTCAGTAGACTGAGTGCTGGCCTGTGAACCAAAGGGTTGCCAATTGGATTCCCAGTCAGGGCACATGCCTGGGTTGTGGGCCAGGTCCCCGGATTGGGGGTGTATGAGAGGCAACCAGTCGATGTATCTCTCACACATCGATGCCCCTCTCTTTCTCGAAAGGTTGTGAGTTGTTCCTGGTTGGGGGGCATGCCTGGGTTGCGGGATGATTCCTCATCCAGCACGCACAGTCCGCAGTCCGTGCACATGAGGGAGGTGGCTGATCAATGTTTCTCTCTCTCTCTTCCTCTCTTGCTGAAGAGCAATGAAAAGAATGTCCTCAGAAGAGGACCAAAAAAAAAAAAATCAAAAGAAAAAGAAGACAATACAGCCCTGGCCAGGTAGCTGGTGGCTCGGTTGGCTGGAGCATCATGCTGTACACCAAAAAGGTGGCAGGTTCGACCCCCTGTTGGGGCACATATGGGAGACAGCCAATCGATGTTTGTCTCTCACATCTATGTGTCTCTGTCTGTCTCTCTCTTCCTTCCTCTATCTCTAAAATCAATAAACATTTCCTCTGGTGAGGATTTAAAAAAAAAGTAGAGTGGAGCAAAATCTTTAAAGCACAGGAAGAAAGAAACTGTCCATCTTATCAAGTGAAAGTATCTTTCAGACATCCTGAAGGGTGGGCCATCTGAAATGGCTGTGAGGACTTTGGCAAATCCTCTCCCCAGGAAGCAGCAACAAAACGAGGTAACTATTTAAGGACTACAAAATGGACCAACGTTGTACAGCAAAACTGAGAAGCATTATTTGAGAAATTCTACTGCAGCTGATGGGGGACTAGGAAGTTGGAAAATTTTAGTTTAAGTAATAGTTAACAAGCTTAGTAATCAATGAGTGTAAAAGCTATTGTTCCAGGAACTGAAGGTGTGACCCACCCTGACTCCAGACCACCAGCAGTTCCCTCTTAGTGCCTCCGGAGGACTGCAAGCAATCAAGATGGTATCTGAGCCACTGGGCTCTAGGGTGAAAGGACCACAGCCCAGGACACAGCTGAAGACTACAGCCCAGGGCGAGCATGCTGCAGTTTTAATCCAACCAACTTTTCTCTGAATTCCAAACCCCTTACTTACACTGCATTCTCCTTATAAAGAGGGCCATTTTAAAATGGAATTTAAGACAGTCTGTTAGTGTACAAACCCGCTGTCTCCTCAGATTGCTGGTCATCTGAAAAAAAAAAAGCCCCCGTAAAAATTCAGTCCCTGTCTCTGATTTTTGGGTCTGGTAGGTGGCAGGCAGCACGAACACCGGCTCTTCCAGTTTCAAGCATGGTGAGAACCGCAGACATCTGTGGTGTTCGGTGTACAGCTCTTCACATGACCACCCCTCCAGCTCTGCGGGCTTATGAGCAAGAAGGGCAGGCCTTTGGAAAGGGCAGACTTTATATAAGCAAAGCACAGAAAATTCTATACCAGGGATGTCAAAAAGGACCGCAATCAAAGTGGCAAACATTCAGGGAAGGACAGCATGCCAACCAGCCAGAGTCAAGGCTGGTCAGTGCAAACAGCCAGATGCAGAACAGGAAAATCAGGGGACCGAGACAATAGACAACAATTGTTTTTACATGCTGTTTAAAAGGAACAACAAACCTGAAATAGTCAATTTTGCTAAACCATGTCACCAAACCATACCTTAAAAACTAACTTAACTGCAGTTTCAGCTTCTCCCAGGAGCAGAATTTTAACCCAGTCTGGAATTTCTGATCAGCATTAGTGAGGTGATCTGCCTAACACAACCTGCTAAGGGAAGGTGTCTGCTTAAGATAACCCACTCTTTTTAACCTCTTAGTCTCACCCTCTTTCTACCTATATAAACCTTTCATTTTATACAACTCATCAGAGGGCCCTTCCGGTTGCTAGATGGAATGCTACCCAATTCATGAATCGCTGAATAAAGCCAAGTAGATCTTTACATTTACTCAGCTGAGTTTGTTCTTTAACAATACAGCAAGAAAGACAGGTTGTAAGGCATGTTCCCGGTGCCGTGTGTACCAGGAGACACGTATAAGAATGCTCATAACAGTGCTATCTCACCCTGGGCTGGCGGAGCTTAGTGGATAGAGCTCGGGCTGCGAACCAAAGTGTCGCAGGTTCGATTCCCAGCCAGGGTACATGCCTGGGTTGCGGGCCATGGCCCCCAGAGACCGCACATTGATGTTTTTCTCTCTCTGTCTCCCTCCCTTCCCTCTCTAAAAATGGATGAATAAAATCTTTAAAAAAAGAAAGTAAAAAAACAAAACAGTGCTATCTCCAAAAGCAAAAACCTTTAAAAATCCCAGCTGCCCATCCACAGTCAAAAGGATAAACAGCCCATCTTCATACAAAAGAAACCTATGGAGCCATGAAGCAGAAACCTATGGAAACACAGAAGTGAATGAACTGTATGGCAGTGCACAACAATCCGAACAAATCTTAGGAAGAAAATATTGAAGAAAAAAAGCAGGTTGCAGAAGAACACACAGAGTATCATCCTATTTGTATTACATTGAAAAACAAGACATTGTTTGGGGATATAGACCTATGTTGTCAATCTCCAAAGTGAGCTCCCGAGGATTAGGTACTGGGCGGCCTGCCTGACCAAGGCTGGCAGGGTGGGGACGAGTAGGGCAGGTGAAGGACAGGAATGAACAGGAAGCTGGGTAACACAAAGTCTCATGACAGCAGAAGTCACTGACTGGGGGAGGGAAAAGGTTCCAGAGCTGGAAGCATCTCAGGGGAAGGGAATGAGACCTGGGTTACCCTTTAGATACCATCATTCACTTGCACTACAGACCTCAGGCAAGCGTTCACCTTCTACCCGGCTCAGGATACAGAGATCGATCAAGATAACACATGCTGCAGAGCCTTTTAAGCGCCTTCAGAAGATGAGACAGATAAATTTCAAATGCACCAGTCTCAAGTAGAAGTGGATTTACTAAGACACTAACGACACTTAAGCCTCAGGACCCCTCACCTGCCCAAGCCCCTGAAAAGGGCCCCTAAATATTTTGTATTATTTTTCCTTAAGAGAGCCCCCCCAATGGTATCAACTTCAAGCTGTATGACACTAACCTGAACCCCCAAATGGTGAAACATTTAACACACAACCAGAAGATACGTGTATTTAAAATCTCTGCTCCTCCTGAATTTTCCTCCTCATGAAACTATCTCCTAATTTAAAATGCATTTCCCTCAGGAACTAAGAAAGTCTGAAAAATCTAAGCTCTCAAAAGAGTGCGACAACGAGGCCCCAGAAATGTCTGGCTGTGTCCTGTATTCTTGTGCAGAGACCTCGGGATACACCGACTCTGGCCGGATACCTCAATACAAGATTATTTTTGTAACAAGGCCCTTTGCTAAGAAGGTACAAACTAATTTGGCAAATATCCTTGCTAAATATTATAACTGGCTTAACTATGACAAAGCACAAGCACCTCTGGGTTGTGTCTACAGCTGCCTTTAAGACACTCTGCAATCTGGCCCAGGCTGGCAGCACAGTCCCACCCTCCCCGCCTTCAGCAAATGCTCCAGACTCTGGCCTTCTGCGGCAGGGTCGGGAGAGGCGGAAGGGCACGGGCCGTGGCAGAGGCTTGGGAACGAATGCTGTTCCTTACTACGCCAGCATTTTGTGGAGCACAGAACTCCTTGTGCTTTGTCTCCTATGTGGACGAGAAGAAGCTGAACTACTGATCTGAGAAGAGGGAGAGGAATTCGCCACCAGACAAAACTATTTTCAAGAACAAATTACCTAGAAAGGGGATTTGCTTAGTGGAGGTTGAAAAATTTGTGGAGTAAGTCACAACTCTTCCTCCACAAAATGGCTGTATCTAACAGGGAAAGAATAGAACTCACTGGAAAATGTTACTTGGGCCCTGACCAGTGTGACTCAGTTGGTGGGGCATCATCCTGCAAAGTAAAAGGTTGCCAATTCTACTCCCGGTCAGGGTACATGCCTGGGTTGCGGGGTCAGTTTCTGGTTGGGGAGCCTCCCAGAAGCAACTGATCAATATTTCTCTTTCACATCAATGTTTCTCTCTTCCCTCTCTCTTAAACCAAACATATAAAGTCTTAAAAAAAAAGAGCTCAGAGGGCGGAGTTAAAAGCCCTGGAGGACTATTTCCAGGCCTTAAGAACTAATCCAGGAACTAGAGCATGCCCAGCTGGATTTCAAAGCTGCAATGGGCTGGTGACTCCTTTTTATCCCTAATCTACCCCCTTTCTGAACCAGAATGTCTGTAACGGTTACCCTATGCCAGTTCCACCTAGTGTGTTGGAAGGGCTGGGGTAAGTACCTTGTCTCTTTAGTCTCACAGGTCCACAGATAGAGAGGAATCATATTCAGGAGTGTACTCAAAGGGTTACACTCCAGGACCTCATCTATACCTGATTTAGATGATCTTGATGATGAGATTTTAGAGTTTTGAGCCGAGGGGATTTAGGACTTTGAACTGTTACCATAATGGAATGAGACCTTAGGGGGAGGTGACTATATTTTTCATGTGGCAGAGATGTGAATTGTGGGGGCCAGCAGGTAGACTGTGGTAAGAAAGAAATTTAAGGTGGCCCCTATAACCTTCACCCCTGGCGTTACTCCTGTGTTCAAGTAACCTAACAGGGCAAAAGGAAGATTATCTGAGTGGACCTCCTCTAATCACAGGAGCCCTTTATAAGCAGAGCTTTCTCTGGCTGGTAGTGAAGAGGAGGAATTCAGAGATCAAAGTATGAGAAACATTCAACAAAGCAAGGGAGGTTCTCTGTTGCTGAGATGGATAGGTCACAGGGCAAGGATCACGGGAATGAGGGGCTAGGAGTTGTCCTGGCTCACGGACAACAATAAAATGGGACCTCAGTCCTACAACCCAAAGGAACTGGATTCTGCTAGTAATCTGGATGAGCCTAGGTGCAGGTTCTTCTCCAGAGTCTCCAGACGAGAGCCTAGTCTGGCTGATACTTTGACTTTGGCCTTATGAGATCCCTAAACATGAATCTAGCCAAGTCTGCCTGGAGGTAGATAGTAACCAAGTTCTGACCTACAGAACTGTGAAGTAATAAATCTGTACTGTTTTGAGCTATGAAACTTGTGGTAATTTGTTACACAGCAACAAAAAACTCATCCAGATTTTGTTTAAGTCTACAGATTCTATTTCTGGACATGCTGCTGCTCCAGCCAGATCTGAGAGCAGTTCTCAGCCAGCAGCAAGAGGACCAGGTGAAGTTCTGGGGGCCAGCCCTTCCTAGAACAAGTTTCTTCTCCTGCAAAATGGGTGGATCGAAGGAGAGAAGCTGGAAGAAAACACTTCTACACCAACATGTCTTTTCAAATATCAGATGTATTATTAATCACAATACATATGCTGACACCTGCAAAAGCAGGACCAAGGCACAGCTCACCTTCCTCAGGCCAGGACTGTGAATTACTGGAATAAAGATATGCTCCCTCTCCTCCTGCTAGAAAAGTGCCCAGGAAACACTCATCTCCCTTTAAAAAACAAACAAACACAAAGAGCAGGTGATTCATAGCATAAACATACACAGAGTCAAAACTCTGGCCAAGTCTGTCTACAAAAGCTGCTGAGTCAGCCTCAGATAAACCCAAGTCTGGCATTGCCCGAATCTTGGTCATGCTACTGGAATCCTTTCACTTGTGCTCAGAAGAAGAATGTGAAGTCCTCTCCGGGCCCAGGCACCAAGGCTGGCAATGCCTGTTCATGTTCTAGTGAGCTTCTACCATCTGGAGGTGCTTCTTCTTGGCCTAAAGCTTTGACCCCTCAGCTCTATATGTCTGACCAATCTGAGATCTGCTTTTCATAGTACAGGGAAATTTAAAAAACAACACTGTAAGTTCTAACTGGCAGAAAGAATCCTTGTAACTATGTGCCCCATAAGTGGTTATTTCTAGAGCTCTGCTGGGAGGAGGGAAAATGTGAACAGGAATCGAAACAAAGAGGTGCAGGTCTTTTAGATTAGCCCTAAAATGAGGCATTTTCAATTATCTTTATATAAAATGCTTATATTTCACTTTGCTATGATGTTAACATTAAGAATAAGAAGGCTATTTACCTTCACTGCTTGCTGGTTTTTTTCTGACAATTTCACTTCATTATCTTCTACCTGTGTCCAAAAGGAGTACAGATTTTCAGTTACTACTTCAAGGGCAAAATTCTGCTAGGTGTCTCCTACTCCACCCCACCCCACCTCTGGATTTGAATATTTCTAGGAGTCTGACTGGGCAGTCCCTCCACCAAGTCCAGTCTGAGGTCCAGACTGGCAGGGTTGGCTCCTGGTCAACAAAGCTCAGGGCCCAAGGCCATGACAGGGCCTCTCACTGGGACCTGAGGTTCAGCTAAATGAGCCTATGATATGCAGAGAGGTTAGTCTCCACTTATACTTTACTTCAGAGAAAAACAACTATTATTAGGGATGAAGGAAAGAGAACATATTAAAATACTTTGGGGGCATTCTCATTTAGACATGTTCATGTTGAAGACAGTAACCCCTGCTCTTCTCTGTCTGTGCCAGAACTGTAGAAGCAGAATATGAAGAGCTCCTAAAATGGGCCCTCAGATCACTACCAGATTCACTGCTGTCAGACTTTCTGTGTCCTAAGGCACCAGAGTTTCAAACCAAGTCCTACTGATGAAAATGGGACCTTTCCACACATAGAGAGACCCTGCTGTACACACTCAGGAGCAACGATTCTGACCAGAGAAGGGAGCCACATAATCCACTCCTCGCTGTCTGTGTGTGACCCCAGATAGGTTGGTCAATTTCTAAGCCTGGGTCTCCTCATCTGTAAAATGAGGGTATTAATTTTTTCCTTTCCCAAATTTAATAGGGACCCAGATAACTTAGTTCATTTCTCCTCAAACTTTTCCAAAATCATGAGTTAGAGAAACTAGATTCATTTGTATAAAGAAAAAGCTGAGATAAAAACTTCCAATCCTGAACAGCAGGTAGTTCAGGATCTGACAATCCACCAGGGAGCCAAGGAAAAGGCTCTTGATCAAATGTTCTCCCAGATTTCTCCCCATTTACATCCACTTCACCTGATGAATGACACTAACCAGCCAGGAGCAGAATCTGGGTATGGCGGCTGTCAGCACTATGAAGCTGGTTTCTGTGTTAACAGTGCCATCTGTAGGAAGACCACAGACATGCAGGTTACTGCCCGCCACCTGAGCCCACCTTGCAGGCAGGCCTCAGACAGCTATGCTCTTCCCCTTCTCAGGGTGTGGGGGAGGAGAAGACATCTCTTACTAGTATAGAGTCTGATGCTCTCAGCAAATGAAAACTTCCTCAATGGGGGGCGGGAGACTAGTAAAAGGTTCCCACATAGTGATGGATTCTGTTATTATTTACAATAAATGGAAACATTTAAATGAAGAATTCTGGAAAATAGTCCTTCTTATCTTTAGTTTTAATTTTTATCAAGGTAGTACAGGTGTGAATATATTAAAAATCAAACAAACAAACTGTCCTACCAGCACTGGGTATTATCCTTCTCTAGAAATTCCTGCCAATATAATGGGTAAAAAAATGAATCTAATTATAGTTTCAGATTGCTTTTACTTGACTAGTAGTAAGGCTGTACATATCCATATATATGCATATGTAAAGACAGCCCCAGCTGGTGTGGCTCAGTGGATTGAGTGCTGGACTATGAACCAAAGGGTCCCCAGTTTGATTCCAGTCAGGGCACATGCCTGAACTGCGGGCCAGGTCCCCAGTAGAGGGCACCCGAGAGGCAACCACATATTGATGTTTTTCTCCCTCTCTCCCTTCCCCTCTCTCTAAAAATAAGATAAATAGAATCTAAAAAAAGATAATACATATATTACATATATATACCCCATATTTTGCCACGTATAATGTGTTCCTGTGTATAAAATACGCACCTATGTTTTTGGCCCAAACTTTCAGGAAAATAATTTTTTGTTTTAAGTTTTTAATTCAATTTTTAATTTATACTTAGATATTTGTTTTTTGAACTATAAGGAATTTTAGCATTTTTAAAAAAGATTTTATTCATGTGCCCTGACTAGGTATTGAACTTTTTGGTTTGCAGACTAGTGCTCAATCCACTGAGCCACACCAGCCAGGGCAGCATGCATTTTTTAAAAAACATATTATAGTACAAGAACTTTTATGTAACAAATAATTATAAAACACAAGAACAGATACAAGGTATCTCCGGCGCTACCCATGTATAATGCATATCTTTATTTTTCCCTAAAAAATCTGGGCAAAAAGTATGTACGTATTATACATGGCAAAACACAGTAGCTCCTTTTTTTCCATTTCTGTGAACTGCCTGTTCATATTTTTTGCCCATCTCCTATTGAGTAGCTAGTCTTTTTCCTATTAGTTTGTAGGAGCTCTTCATAAATTAGGATATATAACCCTTGTTTATCATTAATATTCTAGTATTTTTTTACCAGTTTTTGCTGGTCTTTTGACTTTGTTTATGGTTTATTTTGTCAAAAATAAAGTTTCAAGCTCTGCTTTCCAGAGACCATGTACACTTACCCTTTTCTTTAATCAAGATCTGAGATGTCAAAAATGATTCTGAGAAGACCACAGACCCTAAGCATCCCCTTCCTCCCAGCAAGTCGGGAATGTCACAGACGGTCATACAAGCCTGTATAAAATGAGAAAACAGGGTTAGGCCACTTGTCAGTCTTAAACCTTCAGGGGGAGACCTGTAAGAAACATCACAAAATGCTGCTTTCAGGTACATTTCAAAAGAGAGCTGGAGAGATTCCAAGCAAAACTCAAGTCATCTGGAAATATGTCTCAACTGGGAGACGACCTCAGGATAACATAGGATTCCCTGAAATTGCTTCTTTAGAAAAAAACGTTTTTTAAAATTTATTGATTTGAAAGACAGAGACAGAAATCAACTTGTTGTTCTATTTATTTATGTATTCACTGGTTGATCCTCGACTGGGGATCACACCCGCAACACTGGAGTATCGAGACAACGCTGTAACCAACTGAGCAACCCAGCCAGGGCCTAGTCAACTTCCTTTCCATTCTCCTTTCCTTCCCTTTTGGCAATTGATTGATGTTTCTCTCCCTCTCCTCTTCCCTCCCTTTCCCTCTCTCTAAAAATAATAAAAATCCGTTACAAAACAATTACCCTTGTTGTACTACTCTCTGTTGATGAGGTAAGACTACTGCTTTCCCACTGGTGATGGTGGTGGGCATGCACTTGCATCAAGGCACCCGCAGTGGCCCCCCTAGTTCCCAGTGACTCCAGGCAGTAGCCGCCAAACAGACTCAGGTAGAACTAGCGCCCACGCATGCTGCAACAGAACCCTGGCTGGGTGTCTACCATCCTCTTGTGCATAGCTTGCCAATCTTCTTCACATCAGAATGCCCTGGGATAAATGGAGAACTCAGCTTGTGGCTGGGAGCAACTGGTCTAGAAACTTTGGTTCCCCTAGCCATGGCAGCCTACCCGGGGACCAATATTTTTGTATTGCTACACCATTCTCCTGGCCCATCAGTGCATCCCCAGCACATGGGCCAGAAAGCTCTTCTCTGACTACCCCGTTGCCCTGGACAGTCAGGCCCCTGGTTTTTTTTGTTTGTTTTTGTTTATTTTCACAGGCCCCTAGTAAGGGCTTCAACAGAGGCCTTGGAACACTCAGAAGTCACAGAAACCTCACTGGGGTCTGTGTTGCCGCAGGCTTGCTCTCTGCTCTCATTTCCACGTGGGGTCAGAGCAACCACAGCCAACTGGATCAAACCTCCCAAACCTTAGGAAGAGGGGCTCTCTCTAGCCAGCTAGACTCTGGACCCGCAGGAACCTAGGCATGGGAATGTGGATGTGCTGGGCCTGGCACAGCTGCCTGGGCACCTTCAGAGAGCACAGATTCACCCCTGCTGTGGCTGGAACAGTTCTGAGAACAGACCAGTTTCTTCAGATGAGGGATGGGCTGCCTAAGACTCCCAATGACTCCTCTCTCACCCCTCGTAAATGTCCCTCCACAGGCTACTCCCTGCCCGCTGACTTGTAAGAGCTCTGCTTACCGTCTTCACGAAGTATAAGCTATCTTCACCATCCAGAGGCACAATTCTAGAAAAGAGAGAGATGGGAGACAGTCATTACATTTACAACGTTCTCTTTTTTTTCAACTTGGCAGCAACCTGGATTTTTCTCAGGGATTTTCAAAACGCTGGGCTACATGTACGCAGAATTTGAGTGCAGGCCACTGGGAGAGAAGAGGAAGCACTCGGAGTACAGCGTCTCAGCTGACCATGGCCAGCCACGGGCCCAACCCTGGAATGATGCCACCGGCAGGTGTGGAACTGTGAGACGACAACCCACATCGGCAGTTACAAGGCAGCCTTTCTTCTCTCTTTGCTTCTAAAACTTGCCCAAATGAGGACGCACCACAAACATTTACTTACCTTCCCTGATTATTCACAGCATGTATATGAAAAGTCATCTTGGAGCTGTAGACCGAAAACAAAACCAAACTAGTCAGTAGGCTCTTGCTGCCCCGCCCCCAGGGCTGGCACCCGCCCCAAACACCTGCTACCACGGTGCACCTGCGCAGGGCCCCCACAGCACACTTGTCACGTGGAGGGCCAATATCTAACCCCAGTCCTGGCCCACTGTGCAGATTCTCGGGGCTGTCTTAGGGCAGGAGAGAACCATGCCACAGGACTGTTGCCCACTGCAGGCTGAGAGTGATGCTCTACTGGCCCGGGGCCTCCTGTCCCACAGCCTGACATAAGGTCCTCATTCTCCTCTTCCTTTGCCAGTTTTGGGTTAAGCTGCCATTCATGCTTGGGGTCTGAGCAGAGGCCAGGTCCCGTGTTCCTCTCAGGAGATGATTTGTTAGCCTGAGGCAGTTTGAAGGTACTGAGGACAGTAACCTTGTGGAGAGAAAGCAGTAGGGCTCTAGGTGGAGGACTGGCCCTGGAAGACCCTCTGCCCGTGGCCTGGTGTTTTCTCTTTGTTCCTTTCTCCGGCTAGGGTGGCGAGCCTAGGCCTCAGGATTGAGAGGTGGCCTGCCCCAGAAAGGCTGAGTGACTTGGGCGAGGCCCCGAGGAAGGAGGAATGGATGACCAACTCGGTCACCCTGACAGTGGCTAACATTTACATAGCCACTCCCCCTACAAGGTGAGGAGATGAGGAAAGAGATGAATGAAGAGCTCCCTATCTTGTCCAAGGTCACACAGCTGGAAAGTAAAGGAGCGTCCTCAAACTTAGGTCACCCGGAAGACAGTCCAGGGCAGTGCAAGCTCCCTTTCTCCCTCTCCTCTCATGGCCTGAGTTACAAGACTCAGAAGACCCAGAGGAAAGGAGACCTGAAATAAGCCTAAAACCTGCACCAAAGAAACCTGGCTCCTTCCTCCACTCGTAGAAATGCAGAAATAGAATTCTTCTTGTCGGACCAATGGACAGACTTATCTTTCTCAGTGTTCGTTCTCACACCCAGGGCTGCGGATGTAAGAAAACTCAAGGCATGAGCTGCAGCACCACAGGGCACGTGGCTGAAGTGTTCTTAAAGAAACTCCCCAATTGTGGTGTCCTCTGATTCTGCTGTTAAAGATGTGCCTAGGTGGTCCTCAGATGGGACAGTGGGTGAAGTGGGCTGGGCCACAGAGATCCACTGTGATGTGCCGGCCAGGAAACAGGCAATGGAAGACTGCCAAGGAAGCCAAATTCCCGGAGTGTCTAGATCCTGAGACACAGCCAGGCTTGGGGTTCCTACATCTGAGAGGCACATACAGCCCCGGGCCAGTCTCTTCTAAGCCGTGACTGTCTTCACGCGCCCAGGGCCTCTGACCCTGACGTACCTCACCACACATGTTCCCAGCTTCACCTTTCTAACGTCTGAACTACGTCCGTCAGGTGTCCAGTGGTTCCAGTATTGACCTGCATCCCGTGCCAGTGTCAGCACATGGCTTTCTCAAACAGCTCCTCCATCTTTGACTCCTTGACCTCTCAAAGCCCTGACCATGAAGATCCTCCTTCATACATTTGATTAATAGTATTGAACATTTCTCAAAGGGGAAATGGAATATCAGCTACACAGGAGAAAAGGGTGTTTACAAACACAGACATTTAAAAAATTTCCTTTTAGAGAAAATGTCAGCCATTGCTTACCGTAGGGCTGCCTTAAACTGCACCAGCTCAAAGGAATCTAACTGAGATCCCATGGTCTGCTCAGCTACCTCCTTGGCCTATAAAACCAACACAAACCAGAAACAGTTAGCTTCCACAGCAGGAGAGCGACATCACTGACAGAGAGAGCCCTTCTAACATCTGGCCAGGAGAACACTGTGTCCCTCCCCTTTACGTGACTACTGTGTATACATCAACAGCTTACAGTGAAAACATCATGTTAAGGAAAACAGGTGCCTGCTTTCTTCAGGCTGGGCTCACAGGAAACACTCCATTCAGGTAGGTAGGCACTGCAACCTGATCTGCTGGGAAGGTGCCATTGTGAGGTCTGGAAATGCCCTCTTTGCTCCCCTCTCCCCTGGCCCTGGGGGGAGGGACTCCTGCCCTCAGAGATTCTGCCCAATGCTAACACTACTCCAATACCTAGAGTTACAAAAGATCTGTCAAAAAAAAAAAGGTGTGGCCCTGGCTGGTGTGGCTCAGTGGATTGAATGCCGTCCTGCAAACTGGAAGGGTGCAGTTCAATTCCTGGTCAGGGCACATGCCTGGGTTGCAGGCCAGGTCCCTAGTTGGGGGCCTGTGAGAGACAACCAGTCAGTGTTTCCCTCCCTCTCTTTCTCCTTCCTTTCCCTCTCTAAAAAGAAATAAATGCAATCTTAAAGAAAAAAAAAAGGTGTGAAAACTGAGGTCTGCACTGAATTTAAGTTGACCGAGGAGGGGGGATGGCAAGGAGCTGGTGACTACACTACAGCCTCTCTGCTGTCTACATCACACACAACCTTTCCAATGGCAAATGGCTTCCTTCAGGAAAGGCCCCACTGGCACTGGGAGGCACCAAGCCGACTCCTAGCTCCTTGCTGGGTCAGATACAGGAATGCAACTCAGCAGGGCAGGGCAACCGCAGAGCAGCAGGGAAGACAACGGTCAGAGAACGAGAGCACAGGTGCTTGTCTAGGAAAGGCAAGTCGGGTTTTCTCATCTTTAGTAGTTGTTTTTAGTTTTTCAATGCTGAATTATAGGAAATAAACTATGTAGCTCAAAACAAACTTAACAAATTTTATTAAAATTTACAATAGGATAAGATTATATATACATATATTTAACATTCAAAAGCCTTTAAAAACCTATTAAGTAAAATAACATGCTATAGAATGATTTTCCTTGAACACAACTAGGTATCCACGAAGAAGTGCTGATTAGTCGTCATTCATGAGACAAGGGCGGCCTGGTCACGGGCAGTACAGGCAGCGCAAGCTCAGGGCTTTAAAAGCGTCTCTGTCTGGTGCCAGCTCCACAGGGGTCCAAGCTCACACAAAACTGAGTACTACAAAGTGTCCAAAAACAAAATAAAAAAAATACTGCCCAGATGGACAGGAAGTCTTACATTAAAATAATTTCTAAGGAAAGAGAAAGATGGTCTTTAAATTACCTTTGTTAGACTGGAAGTTTTAGCATAACATGCAATGCCAGCCAAAACAGCCTCAATAACAGCAGCATATACCTGGGACAAGAGCCTACTTTTAAAAACAGAAAATACGGGTTAACTACAGCATTACAAGGTTTCATCAAAAGCTGCATGCACAAAAATGACTTTCCCTCCGGTACGGACTTTCAAACAGATTGAGAAGTGAAAAAAAATGGAACACACTGATTTCTAACCCTTTTAAAAGCCATCTGCCCCATCTGATTTATACTCTCCTCTGTTAAACTGTGAGAAAAGCCAGTTCTTAATTCTGCTCAAAAGACCAATCTTCCCTGTTTGTAATCCAACAGAAGAAAACTATCTGGGTCCACGGGGAGCAGCTACCCGAGGACCCCGAGCCCCTCAGTGCCACGATAAGGACTTGCCACTTTCCCAGAGACCGGGCACACCGCGCCTGCCTGTCATCTCTCCAGCACTGCTGAGGGCTGGCTGCTGCTGGCACCTCAGGGTGGGAGACCTCGGGGGGCAAAAGAGACTGCTCTGGGAGGAGAGGGGCTGCCCTTAAATTCAAATCGACAGTTCCAGACCACTTTCTAAGCAGCTTACCTCATCTAGAGACTAGAGACCGCTTCTCAGGGAAAGCGTTCGCTCCTACAGCACTCCTCTCGCCAGTCCTGCTCTCGCTCTCTGACTTCTCACTTCCCAAAGCCACGAGAAGGGTTTTTCTTTTCCAGACTGGGGTCACCACCAAAGCCCCCAGAAAATGTAAGTCTGGCTGCCTTCAGGGCAGGGTTTCTCAATTTCAGCATTTTGGGACAGATAATTCCCCAGACACTGCCAGAGGTCCCGGTGGGGGAGGGGACTGGTGGGAGTGGTATGGTGCAGCTGCCCTGGGTTGAGAGTCACAGCTTTAGGGGAAGGAGATCCAGCATCTTATTAGGATAATTACAGAGAAAAGAGGCTCCTCCCTGAGGCCTTTAAAGGCCAGGGAGGTGACTGGCAAGGAAACGATAAAGCCGTACCCAAGAATAGGTCTATTTTTTGCCTGAGAATCTTGACACAGCTAAAGGAAGGCAACAGGAGTTTGAAAGAAGGAACGAACACAGAAGTGATCTGGTCTACCCCTCGCGTCTTACAAAGAGGCAGGTAGGGCCTCTGGAGGTGGAATAAGTGGTCCAAGGCCACCGAAAACTAACAGCAGACTCAGACCCGGCTCTGCTCTCAGCCTGGTGCTTTTCCACCGTGCCATCTCACACTGCCCGTTCCCTCTGTGAGTCCCTCACCACGCCCCCTCACCATGCTGTAGGTAAGAGGTTTGAGATGGGTAGAAAGAAAAGGGGCAGGAAAAGTACACATAACAAAATGACAGCCCCAGGGATCAACGTATCCTGAAGATTGTGGGCCAGGAGATGGCAGGGGGGTATGCCTTGTAGGAGGGGGTCCAGCAGGGACACTGCCAATGAGTTTGGCCACTTCCAGGTACAACCAGAATCCTCCACGCCTTGACACTAAGCATGACGCTTCACAGAGGCCAACCCCAAAGACTCATAAAGGTGCTCTTCCTCCTCCGCAACCCAGCTTGATCCAAACATCACTCAGTACCAACATTGTTCAGGCCACACCCCTGCCCCCCACTGCCTGGCTTTCT
Organism: Phyllostomus discolor; assembly: GCF_004126475.2. Lineage (NCBI taxonomy): Eukaryota > Metazoa > Chordata > Mammalia > Chiroptera > Phyllostomidae > Phyllostomus > Phyllostomus discolor. Next base: position 81,403,895 of record NC_040911.2, on the reverse strand, counting down.
TCTATGCAGGCCCTCAGACAAAAGCTCAATACAAAGCCACCTGGCTACTAACTCGTAACACTGCCTGGATGAGAGGCCCACGGCCTATGACAAGGGAAGAGCCTGTTCTGTGTCTGGATGGCGCTGCTGTTGCGATATCACAAGGCCCAAGAGTTCTACCAGCTCCATGATTCAGCAAATTTCCTGATGTGGGTCCAAGCACCCCCCAATACCAGTCCCTGAAGCTGGACACCAATGGAATTGGGTTAGGTGAAATGTCTAAGGGTCCAGAATGAGGACCCAGTGCAGTGGCTAAGGACAGCTGGCAAGGAAGCACAAGCAGGTAAAAAGCAAGACTACAGATACCTACCAATAGATCAGAATGTGGTTGACTTGGTAAAGTGAAGAAAACCCACAAAAAAAAATGCAATACACTATATAATTACACAAAACCTAAATGTATAATTTTTTTAAATCCAGAAAGATACATGTTAACATATTACTTAGTAGTGCCAAGAAGAAGGGATCTTACTTTCTTTTCTCTATTTTCCAGATTTTCTGCAGTGTGATTATATTACCTCCTAAGAAGAGGAAGGGACATCATAGCTCTCTCTCGCCCTCTCCACATGAGCACAGAGGAAAGGCTGTGTCAGGACACAGTGAGAAGGCAGTGGTCTGCAACTCACACAGAGAGGCCTCACCAGAAACCACCCCTGCTGGCACCTTGATCTTGGACTTCCAGCCTCCAGAATTGTGAGAAAATAAACTTCTGGCTGTTTAAGCCACCCAATCTGTGAAATTGTGTCATGGCAGCCCAAGCAGACCAATGCGAGAATTAACAAGTTAATTTCCTGTTTTTGATTTCCTCATGTATGTGGGGGGGCGAGAATCAACACCAGAACCTTTCTAAGGCTGCACAGCCTGAGCTCAGATCCGGGTGCTGTTCCATAGGTCTGAGCGTCAAAGCCGGAGTAAACACCTCTCAGACCAGGGTGGGTTTCTCAGATTCTCCCAGTGGGTTTCAGGATGCTTTATTTTTAAGAAAGCCCCCAGTAAAAAACGCACTACATAGAACACATAGTAAGAAGAGTCACGCCATTCAAATGCATGGATCTGCAGGGAGGAAGTCTCTGAGGTCTGGAGAGAGGAGCAGCTGGCAAAGCTAGCAGGGTCTTTCAGTCTGGACCCCCAGCTGACAGAAAGGGGCTGGGGACCTCCTGGGAAACCACACAACTCTGCTCACGGAATTAAGCAAATGTCCTAACCACTGCTGATCTCTAAAAGAGGTAGACAGGATAGCCCAACCTCTGAGTAACTAAACTTTGAGAAAGAAAAAATAAAACAGAAATGAAGACTTACACTGGTTCAGTTTTCTTGGGCAACTTGTTGTCATCACCTGTGAAAGAGGACCTAATAAGAATGTGGTAAGATCACAGGAGATGCAAACACTTCACATGGAAAGTAGAATTTCTGAATTTAATTCAAAGGAGATGTCAAGAACTACATTTTTTCCTCTTTAAGTTAAATACTGCACAAGCACAAACAACAGCGAAACCAAGATCCTCTCAGCGTTCTCCTGGTCCTCTGACCCCGACGCTGACTTTGACAACCTGCTCAGCATTACCACCAAATCCCAGAGAAGACAGAATCTTAGGCCTTTGCTTTTATTTTAATTTTTTTAAATGAGGAGGTATAAGTAAGCAGATTCAATTCTGCCTCTTTCTTAATATCCTTAATTACGCAGCCCAAACCATGCTTCTCTTAGAGCTCCCTGGCTCACGTAACACTGCCCAGGAGAAAACCTGGACCCCCAGGTCCACCTGCTTTCTGAGGTACTGTGAAGCAGTGCCGAGCTTTCACTCTAGACTCTAGAGGTTCTTTTCAATGTCCCTCTGCATGCCTGCAGCTTCCAGTTGCCCCATCAGGATGGGCAGCTCCAGTCAGCCTTTTTGGACGGCCCCACAGCAGGAGCCCTTGCTCCTGTGGATGTTCCCAGGTCCTGGGTACCTTTCTGCCACAGCCCTTCTTCACTCTCCTCACAAAGAGTTGGGTGGGGACCTGGCTGAGTCATCCAAACTCCCAACCAGGTCCACATCTCCTGCTACCTCCAACTAGGACTTGTTCATCCTCACCCTCCCTCTGACACTGAGCACACGGTCTTACACATGGTCAGACCTGATATATACTGAACCAATAGCTTTTCCTCCTGAAACACATTCTGTGAGAAAGGTGTTAAGCAATCCACCCTCCATCTGCAGTCAGAGAGGGGGTTTGGAGGCCTACAAACTGGGCATCATGAGCTTCTGAGCAAAGTAGTAAATCATGAGTCCACTTCTAGTTCATGGGAGGAACTATTCATTAAGTTGGTAAGAAGATGACTTATAGGGACTTACCCAAGTAAGGAATGTGAGTAGTCCCAAAAAAGTATGTTCTTGAACAAGCAAGGGGCCCCTTTGGTGAGACACACTGTACTACCTAGATGTCAGAAAAAGTAAAGTGAAAAAGGACTTAGGTGCATACAACTACAGAAACAAAAAGTATATCAGTCAATGGAAATCAATTTTATTTGACCAACAGCTGATGTATTATTTTTTAAAGGCACAGGGGAAAAGGTCACCTTTAATGGTTGTTTTCCCAAAGGTAACTGGTATGCACGTGTTTGTCTTTAACCCTGGCTGTCTGTGAGGTTGCTATTGGGCACCCGGTCTGCCCGCGATGCTAAAGAGATGCTTGGATTTCTACTGCCATTCATATTCAGCCCAGAGCTTCCAGAGCGAGGCTTCCCCGGCCCACATGAAGGCAGATGGTGGGGGCGCGGGGGAGGCAGCTACAAGTTCAGGAAAGGCAGGTGTTATCTAGGTCCCCACCTTCACTTGCATTTCATCTCTGCATACAGGCCTTGCAGAAGAGAAAATGCTAAGTTCTCTGGATTTTAAAATTCTTCTTCTTCTTCCCTGTTTGGCTGTTCATTTACAGAGATGTAATGGTATCTCTTTTGTCTTTTGAAAATCTTTAGCTATCATCAGGCTTCCTAGGAGAGCAGGTACAAAACACAAAAATGCTACCACTAAAGGAAATTAGCACAATATAGAAACATGAGCTAAACGTGAAACAAATGTTTGTCCTATTTTACTCCATTTGTTTAAGGAAGTCATGAGAGAATGCATGACATTTTTATCCTGTAATATTACAAATACTGTGATTCCAAGTTACAGATATGAAGTAAGAACTTATTCTGACTGATGTATAAATTCACTGCAGTGAATATGATCAACATTGCCAGTCTACTGATGAATCCATCAAAAGCATTCACTTCTGTTATACTGTTTTTGATTTCTAGCATTTCCTTTGATTCTTTCTTAGCATTTTCTTTTCTCAGTTAACATTATCCATCTGTTCTCACATGCCGTCTACTTTTTTCTTTAGAACTCTTAACATATTAATCATAATTACAAAGTATGAGCCACATCTGGGTCTGCTTCTGATGGCTGCATTCTTCTTTAGACTGTGCTTTTTCTTGCCTTTTAGCATGCCTTGTAATTTCTTCTTGAAAGCTAGACAGGGCACATCAGGTAACAGGAACTGAGGTAAATAGGTTTTGATGTAAGGTTTTATGCTGATCCGAAAGGAAGGTGGGTTGTGTTTAACGTTTTCTGTCAGGGCAGCTGCCTGGGGCTTCCAATGCCTCTAGCCCATTGTATTGTCTCCCCTGCTGTCTGGGGTTTCCGTAAGAACTCCTCCTACAGAGCCTGCACCCTCCCTTTAGAAAGCAGCAAGATCCCGACAACACATCCACTCATGCAGCCCCGCAGCCCCTACTGGCTTGGAGACACATCTGAAGTCTCAGTGCAGAGAGAATTGGGGTTCAAGTTCTCTAAATCCAAATTTAAAAATAACAATGCCTACTTCCCAGCTTTCTTGATTGTCAGAGACATTTTAAAAATACTTAAAATTCCATTACAGTAGCACAGCCTTATAAGACTTATAGTTATTAGAGTCTCATATTTCAGTCTATTGTCTCCCTTAAAAGAATGTAGCAGACAATACACCATCAAGTGCAAAAACCTGCTCCCTGGCCCCCTCAGTAATAGGACAAAATCCTCAAGGTTTATGTCCTGAAGTGTAATGGTCAAGATATAATAAACTTGGCTTGGAATAACTATTTTCAAATTAAATTAAAATTCTTATTCTACTGATGATACTATTTTTACAACTTAGAGTTTGGTTGTAAAAGTATTTTTTAACCTTTTTTCTTCAAATTTTTAACAATTAAATGTGACGCTTTCAAATAATACCTAGTACTTAGATAAAAATAGTCAGTTTCTAATCACTTCTTTTCATTCCAAAACAACTTCACGTTCAAGGTTAAATCAACACATTAACTGAAAAGGTTCCTTTTATCCAGCTCCCCTCCTCCCTACTTGATAATGAAACCAATTAAGCACCTGGCAGTCAAGCCACTCACCATGTGTTTGGCAACGCTCCCGTTGGGACCAGTGTTGCGTACCAGGTGCCCTTCAGAGGGGAAGTTAAAGCTGCCAGCGTTCAGGTTTTCTCGCGTGGAGTGATTACCAAAGAGGACAAACGGCTGCCTATTAGGGCTAGAGCGGCAAATTAAAAGCATGATTAGAAAAGAGATTCCTGGCCAGGGCAACTTCCCAGTGGGTGAAGTCTCAGGCTTCTCTAAGTGTCTTCCCGCAGTCCAGGCACAGTGGTGTCGTCCACCTATGCTCCTTGCTGGTTGGAGGGGATGCCAGATGTCTCGGCCTCCTCCTACTGACTCACATGAATTAGTCAGTTGAGGACATAACTAAACCCAAGCCAGGTTTTTGTTTTCAGCTTGTCCTACTTCCTGATAACAAAGATCTGTAAGTTTGCAGTGATGGAGCAAAATCCCAGCTTTAGAAAATAGCATTTTAATAGAAATACCAATTTTAAAGAATGATAGCAGCTGTGATACTCAGACTGTAGACAGACTAGAGCAGAGCTGTTAGCAATCCCTGAGTTACTTTTAGGAGGGAAGGGAGAGAGTAGGATTGCAAGTGTTCTCACCACCACACCTACCTGCCCCTGCACCCTTCCCCTTCTCCCCTCCTCTCTTGGCTAGACTTGCCAGTGTTTTGTTTTCATTTTCTGCTCACTCCTCAGCCCACTTCAAGGGGCACCCGCAGAAAATTCACTCAAATTACTCTTTGCAAAAGTCACCAAATGCCTTTCATGGAGCATACAGCAAACCCAATGTATAGTCATTAGCCCGCCCTTCCTTGGTCTCTTAGAAGCGCCTGACACCCTCCTCCTGCAAAAGCTGTTCCTTCTCTGCCTCCCTCACCAGTCCTCCTCCTCCTCTATCCGGACTGTGCATATTCCCAGAGTTTTACTGTCAGCTACCTGCTCTCTCCTCTCACAATCCACTCCTTCCAGTCCTTGCAGTTCATAAGCAGCAGCATCACCCATTCAGGGGCTGAGCTGGACCTGAGGGGCCTCCCTGACCCTCCTGCTCCCTCACCCCTATGTCCACTCACAAATTCACTCCAACTTCCACTTCCCTCCATCTATGCGTCCATGAGCCTGTCCATGCTGCCATCATCTCTTCCCTACATGACTGCAGTGCTTGCACAGTTTCCTGCTTCCACCCTTGCCCTCCTACAGGCTACTCTCCACAGCGCAGAGAGGATGATCTTTTAAACATGCAAAGCCTTTCATGCCTTTATGTTATTTTCAGAAGAAGGGCCAAAATCTTTCACACGGCCAGCAGGGACTTGCATGGTCTGTCCTGGCCAACTTCTTTAGGTTCATGTAAGTCCACTCTCTCCCAACTCCAACACTTCAGCCAAACTCACCTTCTCTTATGTTCCTTATGTTCTCACCTCAGGACCACTGCTTTTCTCCCTCCTCTCAGTCATCTGTGCTCTCTTCCCCCAAAGGAGGTCACACTCTCCACTTACGGTCTTAAGAGTACCATGTTCTTTTCCCCTTCATGGCACTGGAGTTCGTAATTATATAGTTCTCTGTGAGGCTGCTTGATTAATGTCTTATTTCTCCACCATACTATACACTCCATGAAGTAGAGACCATGCCTGGTTTATTTTTTAACCATGTATCTCTTGCTTATTATGTCATATATTCTCAATATTCAATGACTAAAGGGTATTTTTTAAAAACAGTTCTGCTATGGACCAAGTATTTGTGTCCTCATAAATTCATATGTTAAAATCCTTACCCCCAAAATGATGGTATTAGGAGGAAAGGACCTTTGGGAGGTGATTAGGTGATAAGGATGATATCCCTCATTAATGGGATTATAAAAGGGGTCCTTCTAAAAGAGGTTCTAGAGAGATCCCTAGCTCTTTCTGCCGTGCGAGGTTACAGAAAAATGACAGCCATCTATGAGGAAGTGGGCCCTCACCAGGCCCCAAATCTTCCAGCACCATGATCTTGGACTTCCCAGACTCCTGACCTGTGAGACATAAACGTTTGTGTGTGTGTGTGTCTGTGTGTGAAAGCCACCCATTTTATGGTATTTTTGTTATACCAGCTAAAACAGATGGAGAGTTTCCTTTATCCCCTTACCCTTTTCTTAAATAGCTCTTAGTGTTTATCACATGGAAAATTCTTGGCATTTCTTTTCATTACTCTTAAATATACTTCCTTGCCCTTACTGGTGAGCTCAGTGGGTTGGGCACTGTCTCACAAACCAAAAGGTTACATACAGGTTTGATTCTCCCAGTCAGGCATATGCCTGGGTTGTGGGCCAGGTCCCCAGCTTGGGGCGTGCGAGAGACAACTGATCGATGTTTCACACGATGCTTGTACACGGATGTTTCTCTCCCTCTTTTTTTCCCTCCTTTCCCCTCTCTCTAATAAACAAACAAACAAATGAAATCTTTAAAGAACACACACACACAAACTTCCTTAAGCTTTGGTAAACATGACTGATTTTTCTTCTGAAGCTTCCTCCACTTCCTCCAAGTTAAGTGACACTGGGCAGAAGATGACCGAAGCCCAGCCAGGGCGATGTGTCTCACTGTCAGACAGGGATGGGATTGGGGAAGAGAGGAAGGATCTGCTCTCATCTGTCCATCAGAGGAACTGTCCTCTGCTGGCTGTCCTGGTTATCGTGACGAGCGCTGCTGAAGGAAACACGTCGAAGACGACAAGTGCACAAGCACCCTCACAGCTCTGTCTCCTGGGGCTGAACCTCCACATGGCGGGATGATCCCTCCTACTTCCCACAAGCCACTGCTGCCCTGCCCAGCCCTCGGACATTCTGCTTCCTCTAGCTCTCATGGGCTGGGGATGGAATAAAAAATTCTTTTCTTTAGCTTTCAGCAAGCTACAATGTTTTAAAAGCTAGTTTACTATAAATCTATGTTTTTAAAAAATACAAAAGCAGCGACACAGACAATTTTACAGAGTATGGATTTCTTACCCTGCGATGACTGAAGTCAACTCGTACTTTCCTGATTCTAGCTTCCAGGCTTAGATGCTCCCCACCTCCACCCTCCTCCTCAGCCTCATTTTCTCTGTTACCATTCCCATTTCTTCCCCGAGAACCTCACCTGTTTTCAGTTATATGGCTGGAGATCATTCCATGACTGAAATAACTTCTGAATGGCTAAAAAAGAAGTCAACATTGTATATATTAAGATCATAATTGTATAAAACAATCACAAAACCTCTCATGTATATTTATGTAGGTATAAATATATACACACATACACATATATATATATACACATATATATATATAATTTGTTATATATATATGTATAAGGGGTCAAACAAATGTTAACATTTAACAAATGTTGAACTGGGAAAAACACATGAGAATATAAAATGGCCTTCAAACAAAATTGCAAATTAAAATAATACCAAGATACCATTTCTCATCTATGAAACTGTCAAGAATTGAAAGTACAGCAACACATTCTATCGGCGAGGCTGTGGTGGAAGCGGCGCTTGCAGGTACTGCTGGAGGGCACAAGAACCGTACAACCCTTCTGAAGGGAAATCCGGCAAAACTACATATGCACTTACTGCTGGACCCAGCAATCCCATTTGTTAAATATACAAACCCCCAACTATACGAAAATAGGTATGCACAGAGTTATTTACTATGGCACTGTTTGCAACAGCAAAATATCAAAAACAACCTAAATGCATACATAAATTAAGATAAATCCATACAGTGGAATACTATGAATTATAACAGAAAATAAGATCTCAATGAACTGACCTGGGAAGAGTTCCAGAATACATTGTTAAAGTAAAAAAGGCAAAGTGGAAATGACTACATATAGTATGCTACCCTTCAATACATAAAAGAAATGGATATAAGAAAATACACATGTGCCCTGGCCAGTGGGGCTCAGCTGGTTGGAGCAGTGTCCCATAGACGGGAAGGTCGTGGGTTTGATTCCCAGTCAGGGCACATACTCATGTTGTGGATTCAATGCCTGGTTGAGAAGGCAACCAATTGATGTTTTTCTCTCACACTAATGTTTCTTTTTCCCTCTCTCCCTTCCTCTCTCCAAAAGCCATGAAAAAAATGTTGTTGGGTAAGGATTAAAAAAAAAGTAACACATGTATCTGATCATTTGTGCAAGTGACAAAAAGATACACCAGAAACTGCAGAGATTTGTTACAGATTGGTAGTAAAGTGAGTGGAGAGTGAAAAGAGGGGAGGAATGAGAATAAGTAAGAAGCAAGGAGAGACATGTCACTGAGCAGAACTTTTCGAATATCTTTCACTTTTAGAGCCAGTAATAAGAGAAGAAAAAATAATCTAAAAACTGAAAAAGGCATTAGCGACAGGTGTGACAACTTCATATGACCTAATACAGAGATAATTGAGTCTCTATAGGAAAGGACAGGAAAAAAGTTGAATGGCCAAAAACTTTCCAAACTTGATGAAAACTATAAGCCCACAGGTCCAAGAAGTTCAACAAAATCTAAGCACAAGAAACATGGAGATAATTACAACAAGACACATCATAATCAAATTATTTACAAACCAGTAATAAAAGAGAAAATCTTAAAAGCTACCAGAGGTGGGGGGAAACCACTTATGTACAAAAAAAAAAAAAAAAGAAAGATAAAGATAAAAGACCCCAGCAGAAACAATGCGATAAAGGCAATGAACATTTTTCAGGCACTGAAAAGAAAAACTGTCAATGTAGAATCTTATACATGGCAAAAATATCTTTAAAAAATTAAGGTAAAATAAAAATTATTTTCAGACATAATTCAAACCATAACAAATATTAAAGGCTACCCTCTGGGGAGAAGGAAACCATACCAAATGGAAACCTGGATCTACATAAAGGAATGAAGAGCACCAGGAAGAGTAACTACATGAGCAAACAGGTTAAGATTTTAAAATTATTTAAATCTTTTAAAAAACATTTTTAAAGACTAAAAAGATAACTTACTATTTAAACAAAAATAGTAGCAATATATTGTGGGGTTTACAACATGACGTAAAAGTAAAATGCATGACAACAAAGATCAACTCCAGTTCCCAACATCAGGAGTAGGGCTTAGTCTGGGCCACACTTGATAAAGCAAAAAAGAACTGAGGACAGGCAGTGCAAGTCCCAGGTAGGCTCAAGTGCAAGCTCAAGGTTGCTCTTCCTATTAACTAGTTTGGGGATGGTCCTGTGGCTTGGTTCTTAATTTAGATACCTCAGTTTACTCACATAGTGGGTCTTAGCCAGAACCTAGTAACTTCACTATTGATTACTGAGAAAGAAAGGCTGGCATTACCTGGAGGTTCGACTGACAAAGATGTACTACTCACCAGTGGAAAATTACTCCTATGCTTTTAGTAATTGGTGCCTAATGGAATTCGTGGCTGACAGAGGCACCACCACACTAAAAAATGAGTATCCTTGTACAACAGCATAGAAAAATACCCAACTTTTATATACAGATTGGCAAGGGTTAAAAACTTCTTTAGAGGATGCAACAAAGCTTAAGGAAATGATAACCAAAACAAAATATGATTGGTAGTGCTGAATTCTGAAAAAAAATTTAAATAAAGGTAAAAACACTAAATAAATAAACCAATTTCTTCTTTCCCTTTGACTCCTCCCATACATACCTCACCCGCCTGAGATTCAGAAAGTTCCAGCAGGAAAGGAATTTCTGTGTCAAAATTAGCAAAGAAGCTAGTCCACTGATGTTCAAAAGTCACCAAATCCTAGGAAGAAAGTGAAAAAGATAATGCATTTAGCCATTTAAATGAGGTACTTTAGAAAATCAGAACTGTGAAACTGCGACTGACCTCAAAATACCAGATCACTTAAATGTATGTTGTTTTCAACGGTGGTAGCAATCGACTAATACATGCTACCGTTGGATGAACCTCAAATACACGTCAAGTGAAAGAAGCCAGACATAAAAGGCCACCTGTATATGGTCCTACTATATGAAGTACCCAGAAAAGACAAATGTATAGAGGCAGAAGGTAGACTGGTGGTTTGCATGGGCTGGGAGCAGAAATGGAGACTGAACACAGTGAACACAGGGGAACTTTCTGGATTGAGCAAAATGTTCTAAAATTCAATTACAGTGATAGTTGCACAACTCTGTACATTTACTATAAAAGATCACTGAATTGTACACTTAAATGGATGAACTGTATGGTGTGCAAACTAAAATAAAGCTGTTTTAAAAAGAACACTAATGGCCTCCAGCTGCTTACTTTATTTTTTATCATTAACTTAGTTTTTTATTCTTTATTATATAAAATAATCACACTGATTTTTTTTCATTCAAACAAGTTCACTGAAAGTGTGTGCATACAGATACACATACACACACTTTAAATATAAAGTTATTGTGGGATGTGAATTGGTGGGGAAATAATACACGATTTCATTTTAGAATTTAACAAATTCAGAAGTAGGTGACTTTACATTGTAATTCTAGGTTCAAGTGAAGTGCCTCAATATTCTTTTTTTAAGTCATTTTTAATTTATGAGTTACAGTTGCCATACAATATAATATTAGTTTTACACACCAGTGATTAGATACTATATAACTTACTTTAAGTGATCAACCTGATAAATCTCATATCCATCCGACGCCACACATAGTTATTAGAACAGTACTGATTATATTCCCTATGCTGTACTTCACATCCTCGTGACTATTCTGTAACTACCAATTTGTACTTTTTAATCCCTTCACCCTTTTCACCCATCTCCCCAACCTCCTTCCCATCTGGCAACTATCAAAATGTTCTCTATGAGTCTATTTCTGTTCTGCTTCTTCATTTATTTTGTTCTTTAGATTCAATTGTTGATAGATATGTACTTACTGCCATTTTTTGTTCATATTTTTAATCTTTTATTCCTTTTTCTTCTTAAAGAAGACTTTAACATTTCATATAATACTGGTTTTGTGGTGATGAACTCCTTTAGCTTTTTCTTGTCTAGGAAGCTCTTCGTATGTCCTTTGACTCTAAATGATAGTTTTGCTGAGTAGAATAATTGTGGTTATAGGTCCTTGGTTTTCATCACTTTGAATATTTTTTGCCCTTCTGTTCTGGCCTGTGAAGTTTCTGTTGAGAAATCAGCTGACAGTCTTACAGGAGTGCCCTCAGTAGGTAACTGCTTTTCTTTTGCTACTTTTAAATTCTTTGTCTTTAACCTTCTGCATTTTAATTACGATGTGTCTTGGTGTTGACCCTCTTTGGGTTCATCTTGTTTGGGGATCTCTGCGCTTCCTGGACTTGATGTCTATTTCCTTCACCAGGTTAGGTAAGTTTTTTGTCATTTTCTCAAATAGGTTTTCAATTTCTTGCTCTCTCTTCTCCTTCCAGCACCCCCATGATACAAATGTTGATATGCTTGATGTTGTCCCAGAGGCTTCTTACACTATCCTCATTTCTTTTGCTGTTCTGATTGGCTGGTTTTTGCTTCCGTATATTCCTTATCACTGGTTTGTTTCCCATTTTCATCTACTCTACTGTTAATTCCATGTAAATTATTCATTTCACTTAGTGCTTCCTTCATTTCTGATTGGTTCTTTTTTTATGGTTTCTATGTCCTTTTTTATGAGGTTGAAGTTCTCTCTAAGCTCACCTACACTTCTCCTAAGTTCATTAAACATCCTTATAGCCAGTGTTTTGAACTCTCCATCCAGCAGATTGCTTGTCTCCATTTTGTTTACTTCTTTTTCTGGAGTTTTGTTCTGTTCTTTCATCTGGCACATGTTTCTTTGTCTCATTTTGGGAGCCTCCCCGTGTTTCTGTGTATTAGGTAGAGATGCTGTGTCTCCTGGGATTGGTAGAGTGGCCCCATGTAGTAGGTGTCCTGTGTGGTCCAGTGGCACTGACTCCCGGTTCACCCAAGCTGGGTGCTCTAGATGCATATCTGCTTACCTCCCCCATGAGGGCTGTGTACACCCTCCTGTTGTAGTTAAGCCTTGATTGCTGTTGGCACATTAGCAGGAGGGATTTACTTCCAGGGCTGTCAGCTGCAATGATTGACTGTGGCTACTGTGGACAATCAGCTGTGCAGGGGAAATCCCACAGGGCAGGACTTACTTCAACAGGGCACTGGTGCCTCCTGAATATGACCCTTGAGTGTGTTACTTGTGGACATGGTTGGGATGGTGCATCAATATGGTCTGAAACTGTCTACCAAGTGTGCTGCCTCTGGGGCCTCCTGGGAAGTGCAGGACAAGGTCAGCTTTCACTTGGGTTCTACCCAGGACCACTCAACATGAGCTACAAAGCGATCTGCGGATAGATGCTAGCTGTGCTGGGCCTGGAAGTGCCCAGGAGAGGACCAAGCTACGAACAAAGGCTGGCTGCTGTTAATGCCAGGCCTGGGGCCATTTAGTGGGAGGCACGGGGCACACTAATGCCATATGCTGCTTATTTGAGTGTTTTTAGAAAAATCTGAAGCGTGAGTCAAGAAAGACCATTCATATGGAAAAGCCACTGGAAGCAGATTGGGTGGGTCTGCAAGTTAGTGGAGTGGAGACTCAGGGAATCATCGAGACCTGTGGACTCTGTATTAGCTACCTACTAACTGTACTTCTGGCCCTAGAAATAAAGCACAAGGGATCTCTGCTGGGTATGCATAGTATACACAACATTCTCAATTGGCTTTACTATTTGCTGCCCAATGACCTACATTTTATTTATATATGTGTGTATGTATATATTTATGTAAACACACATATATATTACATATAGATTATATACATGTATCTAAAGCTATTTTCAGTAATCATGGAGATGACAAAACAGTTCTGATACTGTTTTCTGAATGTTTTACATATAATGTAGGATAAAATCATGTATGTATATATACACATGCATACAGGGAGAGGGAGAGTGAGGAGGAAGGGAAGGAGGAGGGAACGGGGGAGGGAAAGGAGGGGAGATGGAAGGGACAAAGTAGGGAAGGGAGAGGGAAGGGAGAAAGGAAAGGAGGGAGGGAGAGAGTGAGGAGGGGAGAGGAAGAGAGAGGGGGGAAGAGAGAAAGAAAGATAAGTTTCCTAGCTTTGTCCACTGCAGATATCTAAAAACAGTGACCAAATCAGAAGCAATAAGAATTCCTACCATCTAGACTGTGGTGCTGCAACAGCATTTGCCACTCACAGAAATCAAAACTTACTAGAGAAATGACTGATTCCAGGTCTGAAATTGATTAACCTCAAAACTGAATTATCAATCATCAAGAAATATAGAAGACAAGGGAATATGTTAAATTACATCACAGGAAAGCAATCAACAAAATCCCAATCAGGACGGCTACAAGACAAATGATCTGGTTTCTTCAATAAATAGAGCTGTGGGGAGAAACAAAGAGATGGAAGGGAACCTATAGATTAAAAGAAACCTAAAATACACTCCAAGGCAAGGCTAAACTATGTGTTTATGGAAGCACATGTGAAGGATAAAACTGCAAAGAAAATTAAGGAGGTAATTTCCACAGAATTCATGACAGTGTAGACAGACTCCTGGTCAAGATAGCAGCATAGGTAAACACAGCTCACCTCCCTGCACAACCACATCAAAATTACAACTAAATTATAGAACAACCATCACTCAGAACCATCAGAAATTGAGTTGAAAAGAAGTCTGACAACTACAGAATTAAAGAAACCACATCCATCCAGACAGGTAGAAGGGGTGGAGATGCAGAAAGGGCTGGTCCCACAACCACATGTGGTGGCTAAAAATTCAAGAGGGATATGTTGGGAGGGAGGACCCAAGCCACACATCAGACCCCCCAACCCAGGGTTCCAATGTCAGGAAGATAAGTCCCTATAACTTCTGACTGCAAAAACCAGTGGGGATTGAGTTGGTGGAAGAAAATTCTAGAGTCCCAAGCAGTTTCTCTTAAAGAACCTACATGTGGACTTACTCAGACTCATTCCCTCTGAGCTCTAGCACCCATGTAGCAACGTGAAAGGCACCAGTGACATACAGGTAGGAGCTAAAGATTCAGGTTTCAGGGCAAGAGCTGGGGGACAGCTTTCTCCCAGACAGAAAGGGAGACAGAGACCACTGTCCCTTTTCTGAGCCCTCCCCCAACAGGGCCACAGAGCTGGCAGGTGGTGACATATCTGAGACTCCATCAACTTGGCAAACACTGTTTGACCTTCTCTGAGACTCTGTCCTACCCAACATATAGCTGTTAAAAATGGCTTTTTTATATGAATGGCTGGTCTTGGCTCATGCTTGACAATTTCCTAAATCCTTTCAAACAAGCAATGACCAACCTCAGTAAGCCCCAAACCCCTTACCTCTTGCTAAGTGGCCCCAGGCACAGCACTACACAGCAACCAGTCTAGATTCATGGTTTGGCTTCACCTGGGAATCTCCAAGCCCAGCACAAGTAGCAGCCATTTCAGATTGCTCTACAGAACAGGCACTGTGGTCTCAGGGAAAACACAGATGGGGTATGACCTTGGCCTGCACAACCTGGGAAACCCCAGAGCCTACACACCCAGTGGACAGCTATAGACTAGACTACACTGGAGCACCGCCACCCTGACCCTGCAAAGCTGATCTTCCATGGATGGTGGAGGTTAGTGGTCAGCAGTTACAGTCCATCCTTGCAGCTGACTGGCCTGGGTAAATGCCTCCCGTTGACCTGTCAAAAGCAACCAAGGCTCCACTACAAGAGGAGACTGTGCTCAGCCCACACAAAGGGCACTCCTCAAGTCCCAGCCTGGATGATAGGGAAAGCTGTACTAATGGACCCTACAGGATACCTACTACATTAGGCTACCAAGACACAGAGTCATAGCAGCTCTACCTAATACATAGAAACAAACATGTGGAGGCTGCCAAAGTGAGCAGACAAAGAAATATGGCCCAAATGAAATAACAGAACAAAACTCCAGGAAAAGAACTAAACAAAATTCAATTTATCAGATGCAGAGTTTAAAACACTGGTTATAAGGATGCTCAAGGAACTTAGTGAGTACCTCAACAGCATAAAAATATTGTCAGAAATGAAGGATACACTAATTAAAATGAAGAACAATTTACAGGGAAACAACAGTACAGTGGATGAAGCCAACAATCAAATCAATGACTTGGAACATAAGGAAGCAAAAAAAAAAAAAAAAAAACCAATCAGAACAACAAGAAGAAAAAAGAATCCAAAAATAGGAAAATAAGTAAGCAGCCTCTGGGACAACTTCAAGCATTCCAACATCTGCACCATAGGGGTGCCAGAAAGAGAAGAGAAATTGGAAATCTATATGAAAAAATAATGAAAGAAAACTTCCCTTATTTAATGAAGGAAATAGACTTCCAAGTCCAGGAAGCACAGAGAATCCCAAATAAGATGAATGCAAAGAGGCCCACTCCAAGGCACATCATAATTAAAATGCTAATGGTTAAAGATAAAGAGAGAATCTTAAAAGCAGCAAGAGAAAAGAAGTTAGTTACCTACAGAGGAATTCCTATAAGACTCTTAACTGATTTCTCAAAAAACACTTTGAAGGCTAGAAGAGATTGGCAAGAAATATTCTAGGTCATGAAAAGCAGGATCCTACAGCCAAGATTGCTCTACCCAGCAAAGATAGCATTTAGAATCAAAGGGCAGATAAAAAGCTTCCCAGACAAGAAAAAAACTAAAGGAGTTCACCATCACCAAACCATTATTATATGAAATGTTAGAGGGACTTATTTAAGGAGAAGAAGATCAAAACTATGAACAATAAAATGGCAATAAATGCAAATCTATCAACAATTGAATCTAAAATACAAACTAAGCAAACAAAAATAGTAACAGAATCATGGATACAGAGAGTGGTTTAATGGTTGCCAGACAGGAGGGGCTTAAGAAGTACAAATAGGAAGTTACAGAATAGCCATGGGGATGTAAAGTACAGTATAGGAAATGGAGTAGCCAAAGAACTTACATGCATGACCCATGGACATGAACAAGGGTGTGGGGATTGCCTGGAGGAGTGGGGGGTGCAGGATGGATGGGGACAAAGAGGGATAATTGGGACAACTGTAATAGCATAATCAATAAAATATAATTTAAAAAGTTAGATTATCCTGGCTGGCGTAGCTCAGTGGATTGAGTGCAGGCTCCAAACCAAAGTGTCACAGGTTCGATTCCCAGCCAGGGTACATGCCTGGGTTGCAGGCCATAACCCCCAGCAACTGCACATTGATATTTCTCTCTCTCCCCATCTCTCTCCCTTCCCTCTCTAAAAATAAATAAATAAAATATTTTTTAAAAAGTTAGATTATGAAGGAAAAAAGAATTCATGACAGTGTTATTCTTAGGGGAAGAGAAAAGAGGTTATGGACGGCTTCTAGGGTAGCTAGTACATTTCTGTTGCTTTACTTTATAACAATTATTAGATTATACATTAGTTTTATGTTGTTTTCTGAGTCTTTGTTATTTGAATAAAGTCTTTAAAAACAAAAACACAACTTACAATCATTACAGAAAACTCAGAATATAAAGGACATTATAACATTTTGGAAAATATTCTTTTGTCCTTCTTTTATATACGTATTTTATATATACAAATATATAATAATCTACAATTGCCCGAGACAGACTGTCTCGCCATACCATGCCTGTGCCCTGGCCTAGTTAACCAGACCTTCTGGTTTAAGATCCAGACCCACTACTATCAGGTCTAATCAGTGTCCCTGATTCTAGGTCTAGGGCTGTCTTTCCACTTTGGCACTAGATTACTCCCACATGGCTTCCTGGACTCTGGAGAGAAGTACACTCGCCCCCCTGCCAACATTCTAATTAACCACAGACCTTCAATGCTCAACTCTTCTGGTGCCAGGTACACTTCCCATTTCCAGCTGGCCGCCACTACAACTTAGCACTGAAAGTATGTTTAGATTCAGAAATACCTGTGCTGGCACCCTTGCTCTACCTCTTCCTGGCTGTGTAACCTCACAAGGAAATTAACCTCTCTGACCCACAAATGCCTTGCCTGTCAGCCAACCCAAGTTGGCTGAGACATCTGAGCCTCTCCCTCGACATTCTGACATTTGTCTGCTCTCTCAGACACCCATCACACACATCACTGGCCTCAGGGAAGCCATATCTGAGGCTGTCCAACCCAGTGTGGGTCTGCACGTTTCTCACTTGGCTCTGTCCAATACCCTTGGATGACACCAGAATGCTTCACTTTGTGAATCTTAGAAAAACAAAAAGAACCAATATAGCTATTAATACAGAATATACTTTATTTTTTCAATCATACTTAGAAACACACTCAAAGGTATGTTTCCATTTTAATGGCCTATACCAGTTGGGCAATACCCGTCTAGGCAGGGTTCTACAATAGACGCAGTTGTGGAGTTGAGCAGTAGCTGTTCTCTGACTATGTTCTGTGTGGAAAACATTGTGCACTCTGGGGACACAGAGAAGAAGACAGGTGCTTTGCTGCCAGAAAACTTCAAAACTTCCCCGAGGGAGATGGATGTGTCAGTACTAATTACAGAATAAGGTAGAATGTACGGTTAAATGTTACTTTCAGCTCCTATTATGACTAAAATGGAAGATGCAATAAATTTTCATACTAAAAATAACTAGAATTATATATGGTTAATATGTACACACACATATATATATATGGATGTTATATTCTCCCTAAATATGTGTGTGTGTATATATATAAAACATATATATATATTCTTCCTCACATCCAAATAACTAGCATTATATGTGGTTCATATATATACGTATTCTTCCTGATATTCTTCCTAATGCCCACTTTATAGATCACTCTATAGGTAGGAGACTGAGGCACTGAACAGTAAAGTGACCTGTCTGAGGATGCAATACTATCCAGCAGCAAAAGTGGAAATATATCTTGGTAAGAGACACCCAGAGCCTGTGTGCTTTCCACCAGACACACTATTCTCTAATTTTCCCCAGCACTAA
Source organism: Phyllostomus discolor (assembly GCF_004126475.2). Taxonomy (NCBI): domain Eukaryota; kingdom Metazoa; phylum Chordata; class Mammalia; order Chiroptera; family Phyllostomidae; genus Phyllostomus; species Phyllostomus discolor. The sequence goes on along the minus strand of NC_040911.2, from coordinate 81,385,509 downwards.
CAGTGCATTTGTGGAAATGGATACTGCGTCTGTACGTGGAACAGGTCAGTTGAATCTCATGATGAAGGAGGGAAAGTCTATCTGCTCCTACTCTTCCAGGTCAAATCCAGAAGACAAGCCCAGATAGATATCAAGGTCAGATAAGCAGCAAAGGTCTGAAAACCCCAAGAAACACTCAGTATGCCCTGGCTCATGGCCAGTGGGGAAGGATGCTGAACTTCAGACAGAAGTCCGCCCTAGGCTGGCATTGGCAGTGACAGCTCTTGGGTGCTCAGAGGGGAAAGGAAGCTCAATTTCAATATTTAAAATTATTTTTTAAAGAATTACATAATGCAGTAATGATGAGAAAATGAAAATAAGTAATGTAATAGAAAGACCACTAGGACCATCACTTGAAATTTCTAAGACAAAGAAACCCACAAGGTTTTACAAAGATGAAAATATACTCTGCTTTTTTACTTTTCTCACTAAACTTGTTTTGAACATGTTTCTAAATCAAATCTCAAAGGAGACTGTATTTTGGCTCAGTGCTACCTGACAAAGAAGCATGAAGCTGTAGGTTCTCTGGCCATCAAAGAGCTGCCAACAGTGACTGGCCAACAAGAATCAAAACCTAGATGTCAATTCTGGCTGTAAGATTACAGGTCTTGGCAAAGGAAAAATACATATGAACAGAAAAAGTATTTTGATGGTGTAGAAAACAAGGGGTTTTAGAGAAGTTTGAAGGCTATGAAGCAAGAGAAGGAAGAAGAAAACACAGTTTTAAGAAGTAATATGGGTATGAACAGGCTCCCTTATAAGTAATTTTTAAAGACACAAGTAATGACTGGAATTGCATTTAATTTCTTTTGGTTGTTGGATTTGGATTCTATTAACATTTGTAGAGTCACTACAAGAGATCCATGAACAGAGTCTTAAGTCATTTTTTAAAAAGATTTTATTTATTTATTTTTAGAGAGGGAAGGGAGGGAGAAAGAGAGAGGGAGAAACATCAACGTGCGGTTGCTGGGGGCCATGGCCTGCAACCCAGGCATGTGCCCTGACTGGGAATCGAACCTGCGACACTTTGGTTCGCAGCCTGCGCTGAATCCAGTGAGCTATGCCAGCCAGGTTAAGTCATTTTTATACATGTTTACTTTATCCTACTTGTGGTTCACTGAGCTTCTTGGATCTGTGAATTTAAGTATTTCACCAATTTGGAAAGTTCTTGGACATTATCAACTCGAGTTCCCTGTCCTATTTTCTCTCTACTCTCTTTCTGGGACTCCAAATATACTATGTTTGATCATCTGACATTGTCTCACAGATACTGGATGCTCTTTCCACTCCTCTTGCTTTCTCTTCGTCCTTCAGTTTAGAAACTTTCTGTTCACCTATCTTCAAGTTCACCGAACTTTTCTTAATTGCTGTCTAGTCTGTTACTAAGCCAATCTAATACACTCTTCATTTCTTATATACTATTTTCAATTTCTAGCTTTTCCATGTGTTTCTATTTATAGTTTTTAGGTCTCTGATGAAATTCCTCATCTCTTCATGCATGTTGTCTTCTTTTCTTCCATATTCTTTGCTATTTTTCCCATTTTTAAAAATATATTTTATTGATTATGCTATTACAGTTATCCCAATTTCTCCCCCTTATCCCCCCTCCCCCCCACACCCCCTAACCCTTCAGCATTCCATCCCCCGTAGTTCATGTCCATGGGTTGTACATATAACTTCTTTGGCTTCACTGTTTCCTATACCATTTTAACTTCTCCCTGTCTATTTTATGTCTGTCAGTTATGCTTCTTATTCCCTGTACCTTTCCCCTCTTCTTCCCTTCCCCCTTTCCACTGAAAAACCCTCCATGTGATCTCCATTTCTGTGGTTCTATTCTTGTTCTAGTTGTTTGCTTAGTTTTTTTTTTTAGGTTCAGTTGTTGACAGTTGTGAATTTGTTGTCATTTTACTGTTCATAGTTTTTGATCTTCTATTTCTTCAACAAGTCCCTTTAACATTTCACATAATAAGGGTTTGGTGATGATGAACTCCTTTAACTTGACCTTGTCTGGGAATCACTTTATCTGCCCTTCTATCCTTCTATTCTAAATGATAGCTTTGCTAAATAGAGTAATTTTGGATATAGGTCCTTGCCTTTCCTGACTTGGAATACTTCTTTCCAGCCCCTTCTCGCCTATAAGGTTGTTTTTTAGGGATCAGCTGATAGTCTTATGGGAACTCCTTTGTAGGTAACTCTTTCCCTTCCTCTTGCTGCTTTTAAAACTCTCTTTTTATCTTTAATCTTGGCTAACTTAATGATGATGTGCCTTGGTGTGTTCCTCTTTGGGTCCAATTTCTTTAGAACTCTTTGGGCTTCTTGGAAGTCTATTTTCTTCTTCAGATTGGGGAAGTTTGCCTTCATTATTTGTTCAAATAAGTTTTCAACTTCTTGCTTTTGTTCTCCTCCTTCTGGTGCCCCTATGATTTGGATATTGGAATGTTTAAAGTTGTCCCAGAGGCTCCTAAGCCTCTCATTTTTTTTGAATTCTTGTCTCTTCATTCTTTTCCAATTGGATGTTCATTTCTTCCATTTGTTCCAGATTGTTGATTTGAGTCCCAGTTTCCTTCCTTTCACTGTTGGTTCCCTGTATATTTTGCTTTATTTCACTTTGGTTAGCCTTCATCTGTTCCTTCATTTTGTGACCAAGGTCAATCAGTTTTGTAAGCATCCTGATTACCAGTGTTTTGAACTCTGCATCAGATAGGTTGGCTATCTCCTCGTCACTTAGCTATTTTTCTGGAGTTTTGACCTGTTCTTTCATTTGGGCCATACTTCTTTGTCTCAGTGTACCTGTTATGTTGTAGGCAGGCAGGGCCTTAGGTAGTGACCCGGGTGAGGCAACCCTCTGTGCTGTGTTACGGTGCTGTCTGTGGGGGAGGGGTCAGAGAGGGAACAATGTTTGCTCAGCTCTAGCCTCACTTTCCAACGAATTTTGTTGTGTGAGGCTAGGAGTTTCTCCTGCTGTGGCAACCTCCTTGGCAGTTGACAGCCAACTTGAATCTTTAGTTTCCTGTTCAGCCAGCCCTGCCTTGCCCGCATGGTCTGCCACCTTGCCGCCTTGCTGAGGGCTCTTTTGCTTGCTGGCTTCCCATCTCAGTCCCTCCTACCAGTCTGGTGCATGTTTCTTGGTTGTCGGTGTTCCCTGCAGTTTGATTTTCTGGCATTTCTGGTTGTTCGTTGTTTTTAGATTGGTTGTTAATCTCCTTTTTGTTGTTCCAGGAAGAAAGGGGTTTCTACCTACACCTGCATCTTGGCTGGAATTCCCTACTTTGGCATTTTTATTAGTTATTTAAATTCATTGGTTAATTTTAACATCTGAGTCTGTTTGCCTGCTCCTATTGATTATTTCTTTTCTTGACCACAGATCAAATTTTCTTGCTTCTTCATGCTTTATAATTTTTAAATCATATGCCACATATTTGGTATGAAAGTACAGTAAAAACTGAGGTAAATACTATTTTACCTCGAGGAAAGGACATGCCCTTTCTTTTGTTAGCCTGATAGCATAAGGCTCTAAGCAATTTGATATGTAATTGACCTGGATCTGGATCTTATTGCATTTGTAGTTTGGTTTGGTTTATCACTAAATTAAAAGAGTTTGAGGGTAGGTATGGACTTCAGTAGAGACTTTGCTCAGAGCACTGGCAAGATTCTGGAAATCTCTGTTTTACAGCTGAGCCACAAGCTTCATGAATCATGGGCTATCTATCCCTGCTTTACAAGCTGGCTACCAGTTTTTTGGTTGCTATGGAGTTTTCTTAGCTCTCCAGTCCCCTTGGCTCTATATAAGGGGATCCTTCTCTGTCTTTCTGCTTTACCCCCTGCCTTAAGAGGGCAGCTACTTATACTTTGTAAATACCGTCAATGCCTTCAAGGGGTTGCTCTTTTGCTCTAATCCAGGTGATAGCTGAATGTTGAGTGCCTTAGGGGGGATGGTTGATGACTACCCTTAGCCCTTGTAAAGGCCTATGGGATAGAGTCGATGAGTAGGTGCTGACTCACCCCACATAGCTCTTTTAAAGGTCAGCTGATTTCTACTTATTCCTGAACATGGTGGATTCCTCTTCCTTCTGCTGCTCCACCAGAAATTAGCATTCTAGGAAGGGCCCTACATTTTCTGGAACTGAGTTCTTTTAGCTTTCTTAGCATCTTCAGCTCTCTAATGGTTTTATTTTTAAACTATTATTTTGTTGTGTATTCAGACTGTTTTGGTTGTTAGGGTGACAGTAATAATTTCTTTTGACTTTCTATCTCCCTAATTGGGAGTGGAAAACCAAGGTCATTTTTATTTCTCATTTTGCAAAAAGCCAATCCCTGCTGTCACCCAGTTCTCACTGTTGTGTTTTTTTTTTACTGATTTGTAAGAGTGCTCTGTAATGTAGTGGGTATAAATGTGCTCAGCTACATTTTGGTTCAAGACATTATCATCTTACTTTATTATTTCTAAATAAAATTAAATCTGGCTCTGAACCTTCACTCTTCCAGATAGACAAGAAGTACACTGTTAGATGCAAAAAGAGCTTCCTTCCACTTCTTCACGATACCACCTGAGAATACCAAGCTCACAGGAAGTTAGAAAGCCAAGAAAGGGCTTAATATTCAGCCCATGGTGGTTGTCACTGTTGCAACTGAAGATGCTGCAATTAAAAATGTTCTCCTCAGTGGTCATTCTGCAGTGGTCACTGACTCCAGAGATGCTCGAGATGTTCTCAAAACTACAACACTATGTCTCGCCTCCACGTGTGACCTACACATCGAGGGCACTATATGCCAGGGGGACATGGGTCTCTAACACTTTCAGAAACTCCTAAGCTACTTATCTCTCTTCTTTTTTTTTTCAACTAATGGCAATTTATTTAGGAAGTTTCTTTTAACATGATACTAGGTTCTGTTTGCTAATGTTTTACTTAAAATTCAGGCATTAATGTTTGTAAGTGAGACTGGTGTGTAGTTTTTATTTTGGGGGGGCCTTGATATTACAGCTAATTTCACTTAAAGGCTACAAGCTGTTCTGTTTCCATGCATCTCTATCCATGACCACTAAGAGACACTAGTGAGCTGTTTAACCAAAGTACTATTTCTTAGTTTTGCTTGTTGCTCCGTCATTGCAAGTTTCTCTCCCCACCCTAAATAAATTATCCTTCAAAGTTCAGATGAAAAATTTACATCTGACTCTCTAATCCAGGAGTTGGCAAGTTATGGCCTGTGGGCAGGCCACATATTTTTATAAATAAAATTTCCTTATAACACAGATACACCACTTTTTAAAGCATTGTCTGTGGCTGCTCTCAGGGCACACAGAACTTAAAACATTACTATTTAGTGCTATACAGAAAAAGTATGCTGACCCATTCTTTAATCCTTGATTCCTTCAAGCCACACCCATCTTTTTTTAATATTTCCATAGCAGAGAATAAGTGCAAAAAAGACACCCTCTATTGTTTTTCCAGCCCAGCCCAGCAGAAAGAATGTCTTTAGATGAAAGCCTAAACCTTGGACCAGGCCGGCGGCCTTGGTCTCACCTCGGGTGAGGTTTCCTCATTGTGGAAGAGGCAGTATCACTTTTCCAGTCCCCTTCCACCTTCACGGAGTTCAAGACAATAATCAGAGAAGAAACAGCTCAATTCTTTGACTACAGTAAACTGAATATATCCTGCATTTATTCAAGTTACACACACTACGTAGATAAGTGAGGTACTTGCAATATTTGTAAGTAAAATAAAATTTGGCTTCTTACTTCTGAAAGCAAACTCTCCAGAGACACAGGATCCATCTTGCTGTAGACATTCCATAGATTCAAACTCACGTCCTGCAGCTGCAACACAAGGGCAAAGAGTAGAAGGACAGAGTCAGTACATCAGGGCAGCAGGGATTATTTTTTGACGTTCAGAAATTTTGACCACTTTGGTGAGAACTCAGTCATTAGATTAATGAAATTTTATCAATTACAATAGAACCTATACATATTAATAAATGCTATCCCATTCAAGGAAATGATCTTTTCAGAAACTTTAGTACATTTTTAAATATTTTCAATGATGGGCATATAAATGTTTATATACATACATACACATGCACATATGCACATACAGATACACTTTTTTGCCTTTCAAATAAAATTTTAATTAAAATAATACATGCTCATGATTTAAAAAATATCACTTAGTACTAAAGTTTTGTAATAAAAATTTATTCCCCTACTCCTACCTTTCACAAAAATCCACTATTCTCACTCCTCAAGGACAACTACTTGAAAGTTTTTTAACATTTTCTTCTGATAGTTACCTCCATATTTTGTTATACCATGTCACTGCTTCCTGACATACTAATTTAGAAATTAAATACTGGCTTATGGCAAAGAGACAGCTCTTCTACAACCATAACAATTTCCACACTTTTCTGTATACACACAGACACACATACTAACATCATCTAATACTACACTGTGATTTTTTGTTGTACTTGTAATTATTATTTATAAGATTAACACCATATATATCTTATTTATTGAAGATGAATTACATACTAATAGTACCATTTGCTTTTATTAACAAATTTTGTTTTTCCTAGAGCTATCAAAGCTTTGCTTTTTTCACTTGTTTAATCAAAACAAAAATCAATCCTAAATTTCAATTTGGGTCTTTTTCATTGTTTTCCTATCTTTGTTTAACATGTTCAATCTTTCCTTTAGCATTTTGAACATATGAAATAAAGCTGGAGTAACTGTCTTAATGTCCCTGTCTGCAATATCTAATATTTGTGTCAATTCCAGGCCAATTTTGACTGACTGAGACCCTCATTATCAGTCACGTTTTCCTGCTTCTTTGGAAACTTTACAATCTTTGGAAGCCAGACATTGTGAATTTTACCTTGTTGGGTGCTAGGTATTTTTGTACTCCTGTGAATATTCTTGAGCTTTCTTCTGTGATGCATTTAAGTTACCTGCAAACAGGTGGATCCTTTCAGGTCTTTTATTTTTTTCCAGAGGGTTTACAATGGTGCTCGATCTAGGGCTAATTTTACCATTACCAAGGTGAACCCTCCTGAGGACTCTACCCAGTGTCCTGTGAATTATGGGTTCAGTGTTCAGTCTAACGGGGGGCTGGGGGTGGGGTGGGGAGAGACTAGGCAAGCCCAGGTCTCAGCATGCATCAGGCACTGTTCTTGAACTCTTTCCTATTCCCCACCCACCACAACTTTGGTAGTTGCCTCGGGCATGAATGCAGTGATCAATAATCTGTTTAATATCTGGAATGGGTAGGAGGCAGGGGAATCTTGGTATATCATGAAGTTCTGTCTCTGGGCAATTCTTTCTTCTTTATTACTCTAGCTTCCATGGTCTCACCAGACTCTCAACTCAGGAAGTACACTGGGATCCACCTGGGTACCCCCTTCCTCAGGTTACACAGCCTGGAAATTTTCTCAGAGTAAGCCAGGGCAACCATGGGGCAATCGTAGGGCTCAGCTTGTTCACCTCTATCCTCCAGGAAATCATTATTCCTCATTGCCGCATGTCCAGTGTTTTGAAACTACTGCTTCTCATATTTTGCTCAGTGGACTTTTGTTGTTGTTGTTGTTTGTTTTGTTTGGGGAAGGAGGAGAATCCAGTTCCTATTTCTTATTGTAGGTGATTTATTTTTTTCTCACTGGAAGCGTTTTACGGCATTCTTTCATCTTCAGTGTTCAAAAACGGCAGAGACAGATCTAAGTTTTTTCCTCCCATTTAAAAGCATTGCTTTCTCTTTATCACCAGAAAGATGTGTTCTTTCTAAGCATGTTTGCTATCTGCTGGCATCTCTGTTCTAGCTTTCCGGAACTTACACTTGGCTGGTATCAGACTTCATGGGTCAGTCATCCTTGTCTTAATTCTTCCTCATATTTTCTACCTCCTTGATTTTATTATTCTACATTTGTATAAATTTCCCTAACTTTACCTTCCAACTCCTCTATGGATTCTATCAATTATAATTTTCCAGAGATATTTTCCTTACATTCATTTATCAAACATAACACCTGTTCTATGGTTGCCAAAAATCTTACATTACTCTGGGCATCCGAAGAAGGGTTTGTGTTTTAAGTTTTCTTGTATATGGTAAATTACCTTTGGGTCTTCTCCAATCAGTCCTTCATTTTTTAAGCGTGACTTTTTTCTTTTTTAAGTTACAGGTATTTAATCAAATGTCCTGTGATCTTTGGCGGCCTGCTTTTATTTTCAAATGGAAAGGCTGATGGGAAGCTTTATGCTTTCCACAGAATTTGCCAACTACCAGGAAGTATTTTAGGGGGAGAGCAGATAGGTAGGAGGCTGTTACTCCAGGATCCCTACCCAGTTATAGTCTAAATGTCAAAATGTGAAAGGCTTTACTCTGAGGCAACAAAAGCTATACTAGCCAATGAGTTCTATTTTTTTGTCTTGTTTTTCAGTTTCTTTAGAGAACCCCTGCCTCCTCACCTCTGTTCCTTGGTTTCCCGAGGTTGGAGGTGGCAGGTGGTAAATGCCGGGCTGTCTGTCACTTGGGGAACAGTGTGTGTGGGGGAAGGCACAGACTATTACATAACAACTTTCAATTAATCTCTTCATTTTCAATACCACCAATTTCCACTCTTTATCCCCCATTTTATCTTCCGCTTTCTTACTGATTTAATCTATTCGGCCCCTTCTTCTGTATTCTGAAATAGCTTTTCAAGTGTACCAACTGATTAGATTTTTGTGAGTTCCTGGATTTGATTTCTTTTTTTAAAATTCAAATTTTAACTTTATTAACGAATTTTGAGACTTATTACAATCTTTCCTTGTATGCCATCCATCTCCCTTTTTAATTTGCTTGCTCTACCTACCATATCTCATTTCTCTTTATACAAACTCCATTCTTTAAAGACAGAAAAGAGATCTTTTTCTCAATTTTTATTTTATTTCCTTGAGAAATCTGTTTAAAAAATATGCTGATTTGTCCATGCATCTGATATGCTATGGTCTCTTATATTTATTGAGTCTTTTCATAAGTCTCATTCTACCTTTCAGTACAAAGGTCTCATGTTTACCCATAAAAATGGTGAATGAATGCTTGCTTTATGGGCACTCTCGTTACTCAGAAGTTCGCTGCTAGAATCCTCCCCTCGGGGAGCTAGTTGATGCAAATTTATATTACCAGGTCACAGTTCCAGCAGCTGGAGAATAAGAAGGAAGAAGCTGGAGGCAGGGAAAGCCGCAGCAGAGGAAATTCCCTGGACCGCTTCCCAAGAAGAGTTCCCAATATCCACAACTCAGTTTGGCCTAGCCTAAGTACCAAGTAAACGCTATGTGGGTTTGGGGCTGCTTTCTCATTCCGGTCTCTACTACATCAGGGACAAAACATCCTTTGACTTAATAACTTTCTTCTGGGTATGGCCATGCAATATAATAGAAGTTTAAAAAAACAAAATTATAAATAACTGTGTTCCTTCTCTTAGTCTTCCAAGGATATAAGAACCTTCCTATCAGGCCTTTGACAGGTGAACCAGAGTGGAGTAGAGAATAGAATGACAGAGCTGATCAGTAAGCCAAACTGCTCCATACCTTAAAAGACGAGGAAGGATAGGGTAAGGGAGAGAACTGAAAGTGGGGGTTTGTAGTGGGGAATGAGGTAGAAACAATGGAAAATATTTGAGAGAATGAGAATTAGAAGCTACAGAGAAGAACAGGATCTGAGAAAGGGATCTTGAGATCCTTTTCTACCTTCCCTGCCCTTCCTCCCCTGCTCCTTCTATATGATGGGTGTTGTTTCCTATCATTGCACATCCTGCCCTCTAAAGCTACCACCCTACAGCAAAGATCTACACTGCCTTGTGAAGGTTTTTTGGAAGGGGATTTTATTCCTTCTGGTTATGACTTCATGGTGTGATGTACCTTATTAAGGCAGGAGCTGGAGGGTTGCCTCATTCGGGCTGCGTGAATCACGCAACCTCCTAGTGCACCGCTTTCCAACCCTCATCTGGCGGCAGGAGCACAGGCACTGAAGCCGGACTCTCTGGACTGGACCCCAGTGCTGCCACGCATTGGCTACTGGCTTTGGGACTTTGGGAAGTTTATTTGGCCTCTTTGTAAAATATACATTATAATAGTAACTATTTCAGAGAGTTATTGTAAAAATTAAAAGTCAGTTCATATAAAGTGCTTAGGACAGTACCTGACATAACAAGAGGTACTCTATAAAATGCCCAGTTTATATAATTAACAATAAGTATTATCATTATTACTAAAAATGTTAAACTGCCTCTATCTCCTATGGCCTGCCTCCAATCTAGCCCCTACTCTTCTAAATTAGAGAGCATAACTTCCCATCAGGGGCGGGTTCCACAGCCTGCTGATGCTCTGTGACCAGTAGTCAATGTAAGAATACTGTGATTTTGGGGCAGGAAAAGTAGAGTTCAGTGGTATGCTTCTCTTCAGCACTTGCCTACAGCCTATGCTCCTCCACATGACAGAGTTTGCCAGGCAAACCTCCATTCATTTCCTAGGGATGCTGCTACTTCTCAGAAGGAGCATCAGAATTAGCCCTGGGCCTTGCTTCCAAAGGTCCCACTTACTCTATCCTTATTTTTTTTTTTTAAGAGAGAGAGGGGAAGGGAGCAAGAAAGAGAGGGAGAGAAACATCAATGTGTGGTTGCCTCTCACATGGCTCCCACTGGGGACCTGGCCCACAATCCAGGCATGTACCCTGACTGGGAACTGTACTGGCAACCCTTTGGTTTGTGGCCTGTGCTCAATCCACTGAGCTACACCAGCCAGGGCCTCAATGGTGTTTAAATTTGCTCCATGCCTTTGAGAGATCACTGACAGCTTTTCAGAGTATATTATAATGATGCACACCAAGCATAATGCTTTTTATACCTACCTCATATTTCATGGTAAAAAATCCATCCCCTCCAATGCCCTCAAGTGCAAAGGCCTGTACAATTGGCCACTTCTCCACTACAAACATATCAAATATCTGCAAGTGACCTAGAGGAATCAAATACAACAACATGTATCAGATACCACCCTGGATGTAACAGTCTAAACCTGATCTAATGTGGTCAGACAGGCATCTTTTCTCAGCACAGCCTTGTCTAGCAAAATAAAATCGAAACAGATAAAATGGTTACATATTAACACTAGAAATAAAAGTGAAAGCCGAGGAAAATTCAAACTATAAACAAGTTACATAAATTCAGGTTTCTCTATAGTATATTTTCCCATTCTGGTTTTATAAATAAATAAATAAATAAATAGTGGCCTATTACATCTGACTTGCATCAGTTAGTGGATATAATTATTAACAGACCCAAACTTGGCTCCTGTCCCTTAAGAAACATATCCAAACAACTTCTTCAAGAGAAAATCGCCAAATCAAAAATTTTCCTTTCTTATAACAGCATCTTCAATGTGCTAGGACTTTTTTTTCCAAATAAGATATAAGCACTGTTAAACTTATTTTTTTCCTATATTGTTACCCATAATTTTTTAGCCTTACTGTCAGCATATTTTTAACAGCTACCCAATTACTATTTCTTATTAGCTAGAGGCCTCACATGTACACTCTACCCACAGTGGGGGGTACAGACGAGATGGCAACTGTGGTAAATGCCTTATTGGTTCTTCTAGCTGACTGTAGGTGGCCTGCTTTGTTGCTGCAGAAACTTCGGTTATGAAGACAAGGGGCATAGGAAGTTCCCAAATTCCTTTCTGCTTCAGCCTCTGACTCAGTGAAAACAGATCAATGGGTTTCCCAGCTGAATGCCCCCAGTGAAAGGAGAAGAGGGACATGTGATTCACACACCATCTCAGCAAGGTTAAATGGCTCATGCCGCTCACTCACCTTGGGAGCTGTAAGGAATGCCAATTCTGCTACAGTCTCGAACCATGTCCACAAAGCTGGCAATTTTAAATTCTTCTGCAGCTTCCTCATCTTCATACTAAAAAGGGAAAATGAAAGGAAAACAGGCTCTGACAAGACATCATGCGAAGTTCCATATTTTCTCTGCATTTTGTCAGAGTTGCCCCAAAAAACACTTATAAAAGACTGCACCCAGGAGGGTGTTTCCAATGCCAACATTTTATGTTTGCTGGTCAGAAACACTCTCATTCCCCTATCTCATACCACACACAAATCAACTCAAAATGGACCACACACCTAAATGCGAGAGAGAGAGAGAGAGAGAGAGAGAGAGAGAGAGAGAGAGAGAAAACTTGTCCTCAAAAATCCTGCAACTGCTCACATGGAAAGAAAGGTTCTTGACTCACATCAGGTCACATTTTCCATGAAATCCTAAATCTCAAATCCCAACTTGATTCCCAGCCAAATCCTTGAAATAGCTCAAAGGAAACAGAAACAGATACCAAGAAATCCAAACACGGAAATGGCACAAAGCTTATCCAGTTCTCCTGGAGCGGTACTCAGGCACTAGTCCCTCAAGACAGTGTGTGCAGGCTGGTGACGAAGCAGGACAGGAAGGCATGTTCACAAGCCTGTACTAGGTCCCAATTTGAAGAGCCCCTTCTGTCTCCTTCAGGCGTACAAGTTATCCAAAAGGTAGCCACATAATGAAATATGAAATGTTCCACTTAAATAACTTTTGGTATAACCGCATTCTGCAATTTGATTTTTTTAGAGGACTCCTATTCCAGATCTACATTTTCCCAGAAGAATATTCTTAGAGTGTCTCCAAGTGCCTGTTCTATCTCGTCTCCTCACCTCATTTTCGGTCATGCAGTGGAAGTGCAGATTCCTCCAATGTGCCACACAGGGTGAGAGATAGCGATAGTTCACAGGGTTACAGTACAGATGGACACTGTCTGATTTAATCAGTATAATTACATCTGTAAGGAAACCAAAATTAAGACACAAGACTGTCAAAAGCATTTTCCTTAGACATTTTTTGCCCACATAGTTAGTAAAACCATTAAAACTACTTCAAAGGCAATGTAACTAAACTCTAAACGGAAAATTCCTTCCTTCATTTATGTGCTTCAAAATGACTGATGAACACTCAAGTGTGGACAGCAAGCACTTCCTCGTCCCCATGTGCTGCTCCCGCCACTATGGCCCTCTAGTGATGGCAATGCAGGCACAGGTGAGGTAAAAAAGAACGGCCTTTGGAGCGTTTTGCAAAGTGCAACACAGTCGAATCTGTGGGACAAAACTCCGCTGTGTACTTCACTGCAGAGGTGAATTCGAACCGGAAACTCCCCAGTCTAAAGCAAGTGAGGCAGGAAAGCGGCACAAAATACGGCCGGTGACTAGTTCTCTTGCAGGCGTCAGTGTCCGAAGCTGTTGGCCGCTGGCTCGTCTGACTCAAGGGACACTGCTGGCTCCGGAAAGGGTGACCGTGTACAGGGGTGAGCTCTGTACACAGGAAAGGCCCGGAGGAAGGAAGTACAGGCAGGTGGACAGGGCTTCCATAAATAGATCAGCAACTCACAATTCAGCAACCATCCATAGGTGGTGAAATAAAGCAACCCCAAGAATGCAAATGAACCTAGATAAACTAAAAGAAGAGACACGGAACAGGGCAGGACTATTACAGCAGTTTGAATACTGAGCACGAGAGCAGTCATGCTTCCAGGAGAAGAGCAGAGGCTGCTTTCCATGGCTCCTTGGAAGGCAGAGCCATGAACAAGATGACTCCAGGGAAGCTGCTGGAGGAGGTGGCTGAGGCAGAAGTTTTAGAGTAATGCCAACACGTTAATACACTGTGACAGACCGTCACATACAAAAACATAAGCCCGATGAAAACTGACCACAGTTGACCACACAGCTGGTGGCATCTTGAAATAAAGGTCCATGATGGTGACTTTGTAAGCCACTTTGAGCTGCGTACCTGGTCAGACCCAAGGTGTTCTCAGGAGCGCAGTGTGGAGCAGCTTCACCGCTGACTCTCAGGCTAGTCCTGGAGTCAAAAGGTGGCAGGGGGTGGAAAAGGAGCCCCTCTCATCCGCCGGTTTTCCTCACCCAGGCTCTCTGAAAGAGCCCTGCCCTGAATCACAGGTAGACCGCCCGCTGAGCAGTGAATTGAAGTGTTTGATGTCACTTGGAAAGCCTGTGGCTTCCTGTGTCGCATCTATTCTAACATGTAACACACTGCAAAGAATTCAATAAAAGAAATACTGTAATAGCTAAACCTAATTAAGAAATCTCAGGATTTCTTAGGACTGATGTCATCACAATGAAGAACGTTTAGTAGGGTGCTGTTAGGTAAAACCAGCAACCGTAAGAGAATTGGATAAAGATGCAACTACTTTAAAAGTTTCTTTTAGAAATGATTCCTGTATGTTGGCCTCTTTTCCTTTCACATAATTAGAGACTGAAATGTAGGAGCATAAACCTGCTGACCTCAGTTTTCCGACTACTTGAATTTAAAATATGAAGTTATTAATTTTGAAGAAAATGCTCATTTCATAAGCACCCATTGTGCCAGGTGGCAGGGTAGACAAAGATCAGCAAAAAACAAGATAAAACAAGAACCAAAAAAACACTCCTTTGCAGATTTAAACTATTTCCTTAATTTCAGTCCCATAACGTCCTTAGCAACCTTGGCTGACATGAAATGTGTGGCCACTACAAGCATCTGTCTTTTTATAACTTTCTAAATGAGGTGCCAAGATGAATTCTTTCCAAACCAGGAGATGCTGTACGGTGTACAGAAACATTTTTTTAGAATCAAAATCTGAAACTAAACTCAAATTGAAAAAAAATTTAATGAAAGGAGTCATTTCAGCCTCTTTCTGTACTTCCGAATAACAAATCTTTACTCAATCCCTAAGCATAGATAGTATTAAGGACTTTACTGCAGAAGAATTTTCACACACACTAGGCCAGAGTTTCCCAACCTCAGCACTACTGACAGTTTGGACCAGATAATTCTTTGTTTGGGGGTGCTGTCCTGTGCCTTGCAGGATGCTGAGCAGCATCCCTGGCCTCTACCCACTCTGCCCAGTTGTCACAATAAAAAATGTCTTCAACTCTTGGCAAATATCCCCTAGGGGCTAAAACTAACCCCAGCTGAGAACCACTGTACTAGATATACACAGCAAGATTGTATCAACATCAGATGTTTCCTTTCAAGCATCCCCCAGCTGCTTCACAAGAGCTTTCTGTCTCTTGTCCAATTTGATTTGTCTATTCCTGTGTCTCCTGACCCGTCTGGCAGACAAGTCCTGATGCTAAGTATGTGATATCAGAGATAGCTCCTGGGCATCAGCCACAGCAGCATCAACACAGGGTGAGTGTCTCAGAGCTGAGGAAAAGGGAATGTAAGCAGAAAGCCCTCATTGTAGTCATGGGCATCGTCATGAATTAAAGTCACACAGGAAACAATTCCCAAAGACAGAGCAGGACAAAGAGCCTTTGTTCCTAAACTGAAGATCCACATTAAGTCTTCCGTGTAGGAATATCCTGCAGGCTCATCCCTGACTCACAGCTGAAAGTGGCTTCGCAGGACAATGCACATAATCTGAACCCTCCCAGCATGCAGAGGCAGTAGGCGATTCAGAGGAAAACTAGTCAGAGAAGATATAAAGCCAAACATTGATGTTTACTTTTTCCTCTAAAGCTGATTTACCCAACAAGCCTATTCTGAAAACTACTTGTTGCTAGTCTCTTATCCAGCAGGTAACTTACAAGAGCATATTCCTTGCTATATCAGCAAAGAAGAAATGTTGTTTTTTATTAATAAAAAAGTAAAAGTTTACTGGGGCTTCAGGCTATTTTAAATTTGATCATATTTTTTTTCATAAGAAGACCATGAAATAAGGATCTGAAGAAATAAATCACACATTACTCTTTCACACAGAGTTTACCAAAATGTACTTACCATCTAGAACTTCTTCAGAAAACCCCGTTTTCTCAAAATCACCAACATTCTGATTGTACAAACCAAAGAGAAGATAATTGGCCAGCTCTCTGCAGCCTTCATTGTACCTGCTATCGATTCCTGCAAGGCAAAGAAGGCTCTGATCAGCTGTGCTCCACTGTGGGGAGTGAATGAGCCCAAAGGGTTTGCCCTGCCCGGCAAAACCCTGATGGTTAGGTAAGAGGCGATAGCTTAGACCAGTTCTGTACCAGGACCCACACTAAGCCACTCTCTGTGAAAGAAGCAGGCCTCAGTACCAAGCACCCTTGCTCAGATTCAAGAGACAGTCAAATAGCACAGGTAACTGTAACTGTTAATTGCCAAAAAGCAATTCTTGAGGACAGAAGGAACCAGAAAATATTAATCCAAGTCCTATCATGGCTGGTTAAAGGTTTTGGAATATTTTCAGTTGGAATGGGAAATGGTGTCAGGAAAATATTCACTTCTCAAAAGGACCCTTACCAAAACATGTGGGGTCAAATAAAGGAGGACTGAGGTGGTCTGAAACAAGAAGAGGACAAGTGACTGGAACCACACACACCCATCATTTCACAAACATTATATGTGCTGGATGCTGGAGTGTGTGCTGGGCCTAAAAATGGCCCTCATCATGCTCACAGTCCTGCAGGGCTAGGTAAGAAATAAATAAAAAGGCAGTGAAATAACACTCCCTTCACTATGGCCTTTCAATGCCACAGACACAGGCGCTACCCAGTTCCTGGGTATCTACAGCTCTGGGCAAGAGGGATGTGTTAAGGGCAGGGGGCAGCTGTCCACGTGAGACTAAGAGGAAGGAGGTGGGAAGAGCTCCAAGAACAGAAATATCACTGGAGCCTGGGGAAAATGACTGCCAGTGGACATCAGACCAGTGAAAAGTGAAAAATAATGGTCATTCAGACCAGAGGGGCCTAGGGACTGCCTGTGTCAGGGGACTTCCAACACAGGAGGCCTCCCTTCTCAGCTGAGGTCAAAGCAGCACAGCCCTGTTCTTTCCCCTCCAACTCTTCAGTGAAGGCAGGGGTGAAAAAGAATCAAAAGCAGGAATGGCCTACATAATGCCAAAGGTTGAAAGGGCAGGCCTAGTCTTAGCCTGTCCTCTTCTAAGGGTTCCAGCTACATACAATGTCACACAAATTGCTAACACTAAACTGACTGTGTAAAATTAAAGGCAAAAGAAACTATATGTAAGCACTGTGTTCTAGTTGATCAAGCTGATTCCCACAGAGGCATTATGGGTAACAAATCTGACGCTACTACACATGTATACGGGAATTAAACTGGAAGTAAATGGATGGTAGATGGCAGGTGCCTCATTTCTCACTGGTGGAATTGGAGTTTATAGATAAATGAGAAGGGGAGGCTAGAATGATCCATCTGGCAATGGGTTAGAGCTGAAGGTATTAATATGAATTCATGTTTAACTTAATACAGATACAAATACACGCATAACATTTACAGATGTGTGTGTGTACACACCAATTAAAATACACATGCATATGTCCCTACTCTGTCAGCTGATGTGGCCCAGCAACAATGACACCCCTGCAGCAATAAGCACACTCAGTGTCTGGGTCTTGGTTTCTAATCCTATTCTCCATTAAAGAAACCAGAGCTCCTCAGAGAAATGGCTGATTTTAGGAACAGGACAGAAAATATGCACAATGAGCCTGGAACATCTTATAGTCCCAGAAAGTACAAAAATGCTAAATAAACAAATAAACAAAAAAACTTTGACAGGGGTATATCAAAGGGAGGAAGACAGACATAAGAGCCAATTAAAAGAGCTCCAAATGGCCAAAGCTGAAACAATTTGAAGTAGTAAGGGATTATAACTCAAAGTACAGGGTGGGAACAAAAGTAGCTTTGTAGTTATTCGTGTGGAAAATAATACAATAAATAATAATACACAAATAAACTGTTTTGCATACTCACAACTGCAAACCTACTTTTCTCCCGCCCTATACAAAGGAAGTAGTACTAGATTTTTAACTCAAACTTTAAAATAAATATCCATGAGTCCATACTGATACAAATGACTGAATACATAAATAAAAGTAAGACGCCCTGGCTGGTGTGGCTCAGTGCATTGAGTACCAGCCTGCAAACCAAAGGGTTACCAGTTCAATTCCCAGTCAGCGCACATGCCTGGGTTGCAGGCCAGGTCCCCTGTAGGGGGAATGTGAGAGGCAACCACACATTGATGTTTCTCTCCCTCTCTTTCTCCCTCCCTTCCCCTCTCTAAAAATAAATAAATAAAAGACAAATCTCTTATGCAGAAGAATTTCATATAATTTAGGTAGATCCTCCCCTCCTTGAGGTGACAAAGCATAACTCCTAACTCCTTAAAGAGTGAGCTGCATAGTGACTTCCTTCCAAAGAGGACAGTATGAAAGGTCAGGTGGGGAGAGCATTTCACAGTGCAGAACCTGAAACACTAGCTTAGCCAGCTGATCAAGGTCACTATAAACAGTGAAAAGTCACATTGATAGTGTGTGTCCTTGATATCACGTGATGAAAATGGCATGCTACTTCATTGGTCTTCCAACCCAAAACTCCTAATACCAATCACGGGAAATGTAAGAACCCTAATAGAGGAACATGCTACAAAATACTTCATTAGCACTGCTGAAAACTGTCAAGGTCAACAACAAGGAAAGTCTGAGAAAGTCGAAGTCAATACGAGCCTGAATAGACATGGCAACTAATTCAGCATGGTTATCTTGGATGGAATCCTGCAACAGAAAATAACTTTACATAAAAACTAAGGAAATGTGAAGAAACTATGGATACATATTAACACTGATTCATTAATTGTGACAAATGTACCATATTAATTTAAGATGGTAATAATCTGCAAAATTGGGTGAGGGGTACATGGGAACTCTGCTCTGTCTCGCAATTGACAGAGCTCCAAATGGCTAAAGCTGGAACAATTTCAAGGAGCAGTGGATTAGACTAAACTAGACTAAAACTGCCCTAAAGCTGTTTAAAAAAAAGACTGACCATGCCAAGTGTTGGCGAGGGGATAAAAGAAACTCTCATGACCTGCTGGAAAGAATATAAAATGGTACAACTGCTTTGTATAAAAATGTTTATAGCAGTTTTATCTGTAACAGGCAAACAATAGAAACCCAATATCCAGCAACAGCTGAATGGGTAAACAAACTGCTAAATACATACAATAAAATATTAATCACCAACACAAAAGAATGAACTACTACATGATGCATTCTACAATATGGGTGAATCTCAAAATAAATAAGCCAAGTAAAAGAGGTCAGGTAAAAAGAGTACATACTGTATGATCCCATTTACATAACTCAGGGAAATGCACACCAGCGCACAGTGACAGGAAGCATATCGAAAGCTGTCTGGGAGTGGGGAGAGGGCAGAATGGAGAACCTACAAAGGGGCACAAGGAAACACGGAGATAACGGACAGGTGCTCTAGCTTGATTGTGGTGGCAGTTTCACACACATGTCAAAACCTATCACACTGCAACTTTAAATATGTGCAGTTCACGACATGTCAATCATTGTGCCAGCAAGCTGTGTTCAGAAGGTTGGCAGATCAGTTAGAACCTTTCCTACACCATAATAACTAAATGACAAACGTTACAGTGGAGGTGAGTGGAGTCAGAGTTGCTTTGAAGGCTATTCCACGGGTTAGAAAGCTAGACTCAGCCAATCAACCAACAATAAATTGTTGTGACAATTCTAATTACCCAGAAAGGAGAATCCACTGAACCTCAAAAGCTGTTTAAGAATATACAAGTCCCCTCACTGATTTCTTGCTGCCCCTTCACATAAAGTTCTGTCCTGAAGTTTTATTAACTTTTTACCTCCACCTTGACGCCCAGGCTCAAACATATTAATTTCTGCAACACTGGGGTATTCTATATCTATATAGTCCAGGGGTGTTCACCCGGGGCCTGCTGGCTGCATGCGGCCCAGGATGGCTATATAAACGTGGCCCAATGCAAAATTGTAAATTTACTTAAAACCGTTTTTTTTGCTCATCAGTTTTCATTACTGTTTGTGTATTTAATGTGTAGCCCAAGACAACTGTTCTTCCAGTGTGGCCCAGGGATGCCAAAGGTTGGCACTACTACTAATTTAGTAGTCAATTTGATATTAAAAAAATTCAAACAATATGATCAAGTGAAAATTTTAAAAATTAGGTTAATGGCAATATGCATAAAATGTTCGCATTTGTATTAACAAAAAAAGGTACCGTGGACAATGTTATCTCTGGGGAGTGGGACTGGGAATCTGGGATGGTTAGGTAGTTTTGTTTATTATTACTCATGTATTGCCTTAATTTTTAAATTACATGCACTGTTCCCTTGTAATATGTGAGGAGAAATGAGGTAATATGTGCAAAGTGCCAGCTCTGTGGTAGGAGCTCCCTGTGTTACTGATATCTCACACAACCTCATTGAAACAGCAACCAATTTCAGGGGAACAGGAGCGGGGGCTATAACCCACAGCTTACCTCACAATGATAGTATAATCAATATCTTCTTGTGAACTGAAGCCAAGGTGCCCCAGCCCCGAGTCCCACCTTGTTAAAAACACTCACCTAGGATGCAGAGGATCCCGTCGGGTCGAGACTTGCTGCTGTGGGTCAGGATGCTCTGAACCTGGCGGAGCCGGCTGCAGCTGCAACAAGAACAGAAATCAGCCCCCTGAGAGCCAGCACATGAAGGCATGCGGAAGAATGACTGCCAGGGATGGAAACTGCTCCTTGTCTGGTTTTGGTATCAGAACCACAAAATGAATTGGGAAGTGTTCCCTTCTCCTATTTTCCAGAAGTGACTACGCAGAATTGTTCAGGAGAGTAAATATTAGCTGCCGATTACAAAATGATGGTCAGTGGCTCTCTGGCTCAGCATAGGGTAGAGCCAAAGGCCCTTTCATGTTCAGTGCTGGACAAAACGGACTCAGCGGCTGGGCAGAAAAGACCTCCAATGACTTCTCATGTTTGAGGATGACTGAAGAGTTTCCACACTGATTTGCCCTAACTGTGGTCCTCACCAGTCTGTCGAAAACAAAAACAAAAGAACAAACAGATACAAACCAAAAAAAACTGGTCTAAGGACCTACACAAAGCTCTGGTTCGCCATCACAACTCTGCCCAGAGAGATGTGGGCACAGGGCACTTACTCCCATTTTGGTCCCATTATCCCTTTGGCCTCAGGAATATACCCCTCCTCCTAAACAAAGCATAAGGAGAAGCATCCCCAGACATTCACATTACTTCTAAGGACCCCACGCTCTCCATACCAACCCTTTCTCCTTCCCAGCAGCCCGAGAGAGAGGTGCTCAATTTCCTTCTCAAGACTGATCCCTCTACTGGGTCTCCTCCGGTCACCTCCAGGTCCAGGATCTACCTCCACTATTCAATCCCTAGCACTCCTACAACTAATTTTTTCCCTGCAGTCAATGTATTTCCAGCCCTACCACACCAATATTAACTACGGTTCTCTGTAAGCCAACTACACCAGCTGTTCCATCCTTGACAATCAGACTAAATCCCCCGCCCTCACTGAATCTGCTCTGGTACACTGCCCTACATGCACCCACACAACAATATTTCCACACAACAACACTATTTCCCTTCCCTGGATTCCTTGTCTCCCCTGGATTCTTCCTGATATTGCCACACCTCCAGTCATCCACTCCACGACTTAGTGATCATCATCACTGTCTTCCCTAAAGATGTTTACAATCTTTCATCTAACACCAAAACCAGTCAAAGACAGTACCAAAAAAAAAAAAGGCCAAACAACCAAAAGACCAATATCTATCATGAACACAGATGAAAAAACCCTTAATAAAACATTAGCAAACAGAACTCAAAAACATACAAAAAATGACAGTAGGTCCTTGAATAACATTATAACATTGATGAGGAAAAAAATAATCAATTTCCAGCCAGGGCCACTGTCTGTGTGGAGTTTACATGTTCTCTCATGTTGGCATGGGTTTTTTCCAGGTACTCTGGTTTCCTCCCACACCCCAAAGAAGTGCACATTAGGTAAATTAGTGTGTCTAAACTGCCCCAGTGTGAGTGAGCGTGGGTGTGGGGGTGTGGGTGAGTACACCCTGTAATGGAAGGGCGTCCTGTCAGGGATGATCCCTGCCTTGTCCCCTGAGCTGCCGGGAGAGGTTCCAGTCACCTGCAACCCTGGACTGGAATGAGTGGATTGGAAAATAATCACCTTACTTGTTTTTATTAATGTTTCTTAAATGTATCTATGGCTCATATTTATTTCAATGTTTGTTTTGAGTCTTCATTTATAAGTTTGGTGATGTTCTTGTGACCACAAATATACCAAAGCAACTTAACACTTGTTTCTATCAATTAGCCTATGGTAAAATTAGTTTTGTTATACACTATCTTCCATAAAGTCACAGTTTTCAAGAACCTATAATTGATATTAAGTGAGGACTTATAATATACACCATGAACAAAAGGGGGTTTACCCCAGGGATGCAAGGTGGTTCATATGGATAAATCAGTCACGTAATCCATCATACTGGCAGGCTAAAGAAGAAAACAAAAGAACTTCCAGCCAAGATGGAGGCATAGGTATACACACTGTGCCTCCTTGCACAACCAAAAGAAGGACAACAATAATTTAAAAACAAAAAACAACCAGAACTGACAGAAAATCGAACTGTATGGAAGTTCGACAACCAAGGAGTTAAAGAAGAAACACTCATCCAGATCAGTAGGAGGTGTGGAGATGGGCAGTGGGATGGAGAGGACTCATGGCAAGGCTGCAGCTAGCGGACCCTGAGAGGCAGCGACTGGTGGAGCGGGCTGTCCCACATTCGCGCACAGATAAACCAGGAGGAACAGTTGGGGAGCCAGACAGACAGCACAACCCAGGACCCCAGCGTGGAGAAATAAAGCCTCAAACCTCTGATTGAAAACACTGGTGGGCGTTGAGGCAGCAGCGGGAGAAACTCCCAGCCTCACAGAAGAGTTCGCTGGAGGGACCCACAGGGTGTTAGAACGTACACAAGCCCACCTACATGGGAATTAGCACCAGAAGGGCCCAGTTTGCTTGTGGGTAGCGGGGGAAGTGACTGGAAACCAGTGGAGAACAGAGCAAGTGCCATTGTTCCAACTTGGACCCCTCCCCCACATACAGCATCACAACACAGCAACATGGGTTGCCCTGCACTGGTGAACACCTAAAGCTCCACCCCTTACTGTGTAACAGGCATGCTGAGAAAAAAAAAAGGCTCAAATGAAAGAACAGATCAAAGCTCCAGAAAAAATACAACTAGGCAATGAAGAAATAGCCAACCTATCAGATGCACAGTTCAAAATATTGGTAATCAGGATGCTCACAGAACTGATTGAATTTGGTCGCAAATTAGATGAAAAAATGAAGGCTATGCTAAGTGAAATAAAGGAAAATGTACAGGGAGTCAATAGTGATGGGAAGGAAACTGGGACTCAAATCAATAGTGAGGACCAGAAGGAAGAAAGAAACATTCAACCAGAAAAGAATGAAGAAACAAGAATTCAAAAAAATGAGGAGAGGCTTAGGAACCTCCAGGACATCTTTAAACATTCCAACATCTGAATTATAGGGGTACCAGAAGGAGAAGAGGAAGAGCAACAAACTGAAAACTTATTTGAACAAACAATGAAGGAGAACTTCCCCAATCTGGCAAAAGAAATAGATTTCCAGGAGATCCAGGAAGCTCAGAAAGTCCCAAAGAAGTTAGACCCAAGGAGGAACACACCAAGGCACATCATAATTACATTACCCAAGATTAAAGATAAGGAGAGAATCTGAAAAGCAGCAAGACAAAAGGACAATTACCTACAAAGGAATTCCCATCAGATTGTCAGCTGATTTCTCAAAAGAGACCTTGCAGGCAAGAAGGGGCTGGAAAGAAGTATTCGAAGTCATGAAAGGCAAGGACCTACATCCCAGATTGCTCTATCCAGCAAAGCTTTCATTTAGAATGGAAGGGAGATCAAGTGCTTCTCAGATAAGGTCAAGTTAAAGGAATTCATCATCACCAAGCCCTTATTATATGAAGTGTTAAAGGGATTTATCTAAGTAAAAGAAGATGAAAAATATGAACAGTAAAGTGACAGCAACTCACAATTATTAACAACCACATCTAAAATAAAAATAAAACAAACTAAGCAAACAACTAGAACAAGAACAGAACCACAGAAATAGAAATCACATGAAGGGTTAGCAACAGGGGAGTGGGAGGGGGAGAGAGGTGGAAAAGGTATGTAGAATATGTAACATAAATGGTAGGTAGAAAATAGACAGGGGGAGGGTAAGAATAGTATAGGGGACTTCCGGTAAGATGGAGGCATAGGTGGACGCACCGTACCTCCACACACAACCAAGATTGGAACAACAACAATTTAGAGGCAGAATAACACCCAGAACTGACAGAAAATTTATCTGAATGGAAGTTGGACAGCCAAGAAGTTGAAATAGACCCGTTCATCCAGACTGGTAGGAGGGGCCGAGGCAAGCAGCTGGGCTCTGGGTCACGGCACGGAGAACAGGGAGAATTGGGCACATAAGGCAACCGGGAGCACGTAAGGCATCTGGGGCAGGTGGACCCTGAGTACACAAGTAGCAGCTGGCGGACCCAGTGAGGCGGCGATTGTGGAGCAGGGCAGAGTGCGCAACCACGGATCCCAGGGAAGGGACTGAGGTCCCATGGAGAATGGAGCTACCACCATTGTTCCCTCTCGACCCCACCCCCACACACAATGTCACAATCTAGCGACTGGGGTGCCCAGCTCTGGTGAACCCCTAAGGCTCTGCCCTTCACCGTAACAGGAGCGACCAGTCCAAAAAAAAGAGAGAGAGAGAGAGCGAGAGAGAGAGGGAGAGATGGCTCAAACAGAAGCACAAATCAGTGCCCCAGAACTCATCCTTTTGAGTGACCAAGAGATGGCTAACCTATCAGATGCACAGTTCAAAAAACTGGTGATCAGGAAGCTTACAGAATAGGTTGATTTTGTCGCAAATTACATGAACACATGCAGGTTACCATAAAAGAAATGAAGGAAAATGCATAGGGAACCAACAGTGATGGGAAGGAAACTGGGACTCAAAACAATAGAGTGGACCAGAAGGAAGAAAGAAACAACCAAACAGGAAAGAATGGAGAAATAGGAATTAAAAAAAAAACGAGGAGAAGCTTAAGAACCTCCAGGACATCTTTAAACGTTCCAACATCCGAATTATAGGGGTACCAGAAGGGGAAGAGGTAGAACAACAGATTGCAAATGTATTTGAACAAATAATAAAGGAGAACTTCCCCATTCTGGCAAAGGCAATAGACTTCCAGGAAGGCCAGGAAGCTCAGAGAGTCCCAAAGAAGTTGGACCCAAGAAGAAACACACCAAGGCACATCATAATTACATTGGCCAAGGTAAAAATGAAGCAAAGAATCCTAGAAGCAGGAAGAGATAAGGGGACAGTAACCTACAAAGGAGTTCCCATCAGACTGTCAGCTGATTTCTCAAAAGAGACCTTACAGGCAAGAAGGGGCTGGAAAGAAATATTACAAGTCATGAAAGACAAGGACCTATATCCCATATTACTCTATCCAACAAAGCTTTCATTTAGAATGGAAGAGCAGATAAAGTGCTTCTCAGATAAGGTCAAGTTAAAGGAGTTCATCATCACCAAGCCCTTATTTTATGAAATGTTAAAGGGACTTAGCTAAGAAAAGAAGATTAAAAAAAAACATGTATAGTAAAAGGACAGCAAACTCACAATTATTAACTACACCTAAAGCAAAACCAAAAGAAACTAAGCAAACAACTAGAACAGGAACAGAAACACAGAAATGGAGATCACATGGAGAGTTAGCAACAGGGGAATGGGAGGAGGAGAGAGGGGGAAAAGGTACAGAGAATACATAGCATAGATTGTAGGAAGGAATAGACAGGGGGAGGGTAAGAATAGTATGAGAAATGTAGAACCTTAAGAACTTGTAAGTATGACACATGGACATGGACTAAAGGGGGGGAAGTGGGTAGGAGAGGGTGTACAGGGTGGAGGGGAGTGAAGGGAGGAAATGGGACAACTGTAATAGCATAATCAATGAAATATATTTTAAAAAAAGAATAGTATAGGAAATGTAGAAGCCAAAGAACTTATGTGTATGACCCACGGACATGAACTAAAGGGAGGGGAATGTGGGTGGGAGAGGGTGTGCAGGGCAGAATAAAAGGGGGAAAATGGGACAACTGTAATAGCATAATCAATAAAATATATTTTAAAAAAAAACTACACAACTGTATAACTGAAACAGAAAAATCATTTGATAAAATTTAATACCCATTCACAATAAAAACATTCAGAAAATTAGGAATAGATAAGTTTCCTCAATTTTATGATAAAGTACTTCTACAAAAACTTTCAAAGTAAAGCTTGGGATTATACTTAATGGTGGTGAGACTACACATTTTTCCTTTAAAATGAGAAACAAGAAAGGATGTCTGCTTTCCCCACCCTATGTAACAGAAAACTGGAAGTTCTAGACAATGCAATAAGGTAAGAAAATAAAATAAAAGGCACACAGATCGAAAATGAAGTAGATAATCTCACAGAATCTATAAAAAACAAGTTCATAAGACCAACACATAAAAATCAATTACATTTCTATATAAAAGCAATGAACACATGAAAATCAAAATTAAAAGTACAATATCATTTAAATATAAAATCTAACAGAACATGCATAAGACTTATACACAAAACACTGACAAATTAAATACAAAAATATTTAAGTAAAGGGAGAGACATACTGTGCCCATGGATTGGAAAAGAAACACAGTGAAGATGCCCACTCTCCCCCAATTGATGTACAGGCATAACACAAATCCTCTCAAAACTCTAGCAAGATTTTTTTTGTAGCTATAGACAAGATTACTCTAAAATTTATGTGAAAAGGCAAAGGAACTAGAATAGCTAAAACAATTTTGAAAAATAAAAAAGGACAAAGTGGGAGGAATCATTCTACCTGATACTAGGACTTAACACAGCTGAAGTAATCAAGACTGAGTGGTACTGGCTGACAGACAGACACACAGATCAATGAAACAGCACAGAGTAGCCATAAACAGACCCACACAAATACAGACAACTAATTTTCTACAAAGGTCCAAAGCAATTCAATGAAAGGACAGTCTTTTCAATAAATGGTGCTGAAGCAAATGGATATCCACAGACAAAAACATGAACTTCAATCTAAACCTAGCATCTTACACAAAAATTAATTCAAGATAGATCACACATTTAAATTTTTTAAATGTAAAAGTATAAAATCTTTAGGAGGAAATAAAAAAATATTTAGGAATTAGGATTTGATGAAGTTCTTAGACTTGATACCAAAAATACAATAAGAGAAAAATACAAAAAAATAAGACTTTGTCAAATTTTTAAACTTTGCTTTGTGAACAACCCTACTAAGAGAATAAAAAGACAAGCTACAAACAGGGAGAGTGTATTTGCAAATCACATATCTGACAAAGGAGAACACATAATTTAAGAATTCTCAAAACACAACAGGAAAAAATAATCCAATTAGAAAATGGGCAAAAAGCATGAAGAAACATCTCTTCAAAGATGATTCAGAGACGGGACATGAAAACATGTTCAACATTGTTATCCACTAGGGAAATGCAAATTGAAAATAGAATATTACCTCACATCTATTAGAAAAGCTAAAATAAACAAACAATGACAATACCAAATGCTGGTGAGGATTCAGAGAAACTAGGTCATTAATATATTTCTGAAAGCGATGAAAGATAGCAGTAACGAAATACATCTGTGTTGATGAACAGGAATACTTAATACTGTGAAGCTGTCAATATCACACAAAGCAACTGTGGCAATCCCTATCAAAATCCCAGCCATGTTTTTGCAGAAATCAAAAAATCCATCCTAAAATTCACATGAAATCTCAAGGAACCCAGAATAGCCAAAACTATTAAAAAGAAGGACAAAACCGGAGGACACACCCCCTGATTTCGAAAGTTACTACCAGGCCACCACGGTGATCAGAGCAGTGTGGTGCTGGTGATTCTTGACAAAGGTACTGAGACCATTCATTGAGAAAGGACAGTTTTTTCAAAATACAGTTTTGAAAAAACTGTATATCCATATGCAAAAGAATGCATTTGGATCCTTACCTTACACCATAAACAAAGTTTAATTTAAAAGAGAATAAAGACCTAAATGTAAACCTAAAACTATAAAACTCTTACAAGAAAACATATGTGAAAAGCTTCGTGACATTGGATTTGGCAATGATTCCTGGCTATGACATCAAAAACACAGACGACAAAAGAAAAATATATAAATCAGACTTCATCAAAATTAAAAACTTATGTTCATCAAAGGACACAATTAACAGAATGAAAAGGCAACCCACAGAAGGGGCAGAAATATTTGCAAATAATATATCTAATAAGTGGCTAATATCCAGAATATATAAAGAAGTCCCAAAACTGAACAAAAACAAAAAACCTATTCAAAATTGAATTGGTTATTTCTCCAAAGAAGATAATCTAATGGCCTAAGCATATGAAAACATGCTCAACATCACTAATCATTATAGGAATGAAAATCAAAACCTAAAAGAGATGCTACTCCCACAAAAATTAAGATGGCTACTATAAAAAAAAGAGAAAAACAACCCGAAAGAGAAAATAAGTATTAGCAAGGATGGGAAGAAACTGAAAGTTTTGTGGACTGTTGGTGGAAATGTAAAACAGTGCGGCCCCTGTGAAAAGCAGTATGGAGGTTCCTCAAAAAATGAAAAATAGAATTACCATACAACGCAGCAATTCCACTTTGGGTATATATCCAAAAAGAATTCAACGCAAGGACTCAAGAAGATGTTTGTACCCCCACATTCACAGCAGCAATGCAAGTGTCCTTCCACAGATACATTAAATGTGGGGTACACAGCACCCACAATGGAATACGATTCCATCTTAAAAAGGACGGAAGCTCTGACTCATGCTAAACTATGGGTGAACCTCGAGGACACTATAGCAAGTGTAATAAGACAGTCATGGAAGGACAAATATTGTGTGATTCCATTTTTATGAGGTTCTCAGAACAGTCAAGTTCATAGAGACAGAAAGTAGAATGGCAGTTGTCAGGGCTGGAGGGAAGAAATGGGGAGTTGTTCTCTAACAGGCACAGAGTTTCAGTTTCGTAGGATGAGGAGTTCTGTGGAGGGACAGTGGTGACTGTAGCGCAGCAATGTGCGTGTGCTTAATGCCACTAAACCGTACACTTAAAAATGGTTAAAACGGCAAGTTTTCTGTGTATGTTAACACAATGAAAACACTTTTTTAAATTATAAAAAGTCAATGCCATATAAAACAAAAAGAACAAAGAAGGAGAACCCTTCTAATGTAAATGCAATGTATGAAATGTAATATGATTTAAAAAAAAACAGGGAAACATCCATGAGATATCTGGGAAAATTTGAATATGGCCTGGGCATTTGATGATAGTAAGCAATTACTGTTAACTTTCTTAGGTGAGATGATATTATGTTAGTACAATGTATTTTTTTCTTCAAAGATGCATGAGGAATTACTTAGGAATAAAGTGCAACTCACTTGAAAAAGGTTTTAGAGAAAACAAGAGGGAAGAAAAGAAAAGAATAAAAATAACACATACTTGGCAAAATGTCAAAAATTGTTGACTCTAAGTAGTGGGTGTAACAAGCATTCATTGTACTATTCTTTTACCTTTTTCTGTATTGTCTGAATATTTTTGTAATAGAAAATCTGGGGCTGGAGGGAAGTGGAACAAGCAGTGACTCAGGGTTTTAGAAGCGGCAGAACAAACATGGCAAAGGTGATCAATGTCAAAGGGAGAAAACTCCTTTCCCTGGGAAACGGTTATCAGCTCCTCCCCCCTTTTTCAGGCCTGACATAAGACTGACTTTGCAATCATTCTCTACACTAGCAATATTTCATCAAGTTGGTCCTTTGGCCCACTTCCCAACCCATCTGGACAGGAGGCCGTCTGACTGCCAAGGTTACCAAGAACTCTGGTTTTCAAACTTTCAAGAAGCCAGGGACAAAACATAAATAGATCTTGTGACCAGGAAACGAGCAGCTCCTCCACTTCTGCTGTGGAAAGCCAAGACAACACTGAGCACAGAAACAAAAAGAGTTTCTTTTCTACAAGTATCCTGGCCAAATAAAGTGGAAGCACATAAAATGCTTTACTCTGGAAGAGTAAAACATTATAACTGGTATTTCTTACTTTCTTGACCAATGGATAAAGCTAAATTCAGTTCTCCTTTTCCTCTGTACATTTTCTTGCTTCCCAAATTTAATTTTTAACCAGACATAGTTTATTATTTGTCACTGAACCATTAAACTTGCCACTTACTGAAATATTTGCCTACTCTAAAAAAGACCTGGTAAGTACATATGAAGAAAACTACAATCACCCACATTCCCATCACCCAGAATTAACCACCATTAACATCGTGGCACATTTGCTTTAACCTACATTAGTGCATTTTTCAACTGTGCATATAAAATATTAATTTGTTATAATTTTTGATGAAAAAAGAGAACACAAATAAAATTGAAGTTTTCATTGTTCCTCACTCTCAGAGGTCACCATTGTGTATTCATCCAGATTTTTTTTAACAGAAACTTTCACCCATACACCGAGCCCACCCAGCAATAGCACTGCCCTGTGACTCCCAGGTCTACCTGAGCGCAGCTGGCACATCCGGGGCAGATGGTCTCCAGCCACCCATGACTTTACAGAGTTCCCCTTCAGGATACCAGGAAACTCAGCAGACACAATAACTCGGTTTATGTTAAATATGCTGCTTGTATACTATTCTTTACTCCTAACTTTCCTTGAATTCAGACTCGGGATGCAGACAGACCACAAGATGAAGAAACCAAAGCTAAAACGCAGCACTTTGCCCAAGATCACAAGGCTGAGTAAAGATTAACCGCACCAGAACCTAAGCGACCAGGTACCCTGACTCTGAGCCTTTCCTTTCTGATACACCTCCCCTCACTGACTTCCTGGCAATGAAGTCAGTCACAGAGATGATATATTTACACTCTGAACCATCATCTCTATCTTCTGATTTATAATGTAACAATTTGCTGCTCACTGTTTTTATAGCAATTACTGTATACACAGCCAAGTTTATTTTCTTGTTTGTGTTTCGAGTTGAAAATTTTATGTTTCCCTGATTTTCCTCCATAATTTTATGCTAACCTTCTGACTTTCAAAACTAAATAATTAAAACACAAATGTATTCTCCTTACATGTACATTCTGTGTTTGGAATTTTCATATCATTCTGATTTCACCTTATCATAGAAAACTACGGTGAACAATCTGGTGTAACCCTCAGCAAAATATATAGTTAGTGTGAGTTTCTTTTTTGGGGGGGTTGTTTTTATGTAAAATCATAATTGTGAGGTATGCAACTGTTTTAAAACATGCCCTTCTCACCTACCATTATACCTTAAGACCTTTCCAAGTTAGTGATTAGAACTTAACCTCATTTTAAAAACTATTGTATTTTATTTTTAATTGTATTTTATTGATTATGCTATCACAGTTGTCCCTATTTTTCCCCTTTTGCCCCCCTCCACCCAGCATCCCCCACTCCCTCAGGCAATCGCCACACCATTGTTCATGTCCGTGGGTTCTTGGGCTACTCCATTTCCTATACTGTACTTTATAGCCCCATGGCTATTCTGTAACTTCCTATTTGCACTTCTTAATCCTCTCACTTCTTCACCCATTCCCCCATACCCCCTCCCATCTGGGAACCATCAAAAACACTCTCTGTATCCATGATTCTGTCTCTGTTCTTCTTGTTTGCTTAGTTTGTTTTTTATCT
Organism: Phyllostomus discolor; assembly: GCF_004126475.2. Lineage (NCBI taxonomy): Eukaryota > Metazoa > Chordata > Mammalia > Chiroptera > Phyllostomidae > Phyllostomus > Phyllostomus discolor. The sequence goes on along the minus strand of NC_040911.2, from coordinate 81,353,669 downwards.
TAATTGTTGATAGATATGTATTTGTTGCCATTTTATTTTCATAGTTTTGATTTCTTTTTCCTAAATAAGTCCTTTCAACATTTCACATAATAATGGTTTGGTGATGAACTGCTTACTACTGTACTGTATTCTTTTGTTGTTGTTGCTTTTTAAATAAAGACTTTATTTATTTTTAGAGAGAGTGGAAGGGAGGGAGAGAGAGAGGGAGTGAAACACCAGTGTGAGAGAGAAGCATCCGATAGGTTGCCTCTTGCATACACACCCCAACTGGGACCTGGAAGGGGCCTGCAACCCAGGAATGTGTACTGACCATATATTGAACCTGAGACCTTCACCTTGTAGGATGACACCCAACCAACTAAGCCACAATGGTCAGGGCTTCTTTTGTTTTTACTTATCAGCTAGTAGGACTGAACATTTGGAATTGTATTACTTTGCAATAGCAAACAATGCTTCAGTGGGCAACCTTATACAATCATCTCTGGCACAAGTACAAACAGTTTCTAGAAGCTAAAGACTTAAAAGTAGCACTGGCAGGTTAAGAGGTACCTGTGTTTTAAATTTTGATAGATCTTGCCAAACTGTTTTCTCAAATCATTCATCTAAAATTTCTCAGAGCACTTATTCCCCACAACTTTCTAAACCGTGTTATCACTCTTCAACTAATGGTAATCTAGTGGTTAGATTTTTCACTGTTATAAATTATATTCTCCCTAATCACTAGGGAGGTTGTCAAATGTTTATTAATCATCTATACTTTTCCATGAATGCATATTCATGTTCTTTGCTCATTTTCTGCTTGGTCATTTATTTGGTTTTGTCCCTGAGTAATTTGCATGTTCCATCACATTTTAAAAGTTGTTTTGGCTATACATTGCAAATATTTGCTTCAAACTTCTAGACTACGTTATGGTATCTTTTTCAGGCAGAAGTTTAAAAGTTTTATATAGTTAAGGCTGTTTTAATTTTACACTTAAGCTTAGGGGTTTTATGTCTTCCTTTTGTGTCTTTCTCACTTAGTATTATAAAAGTATAATAATAAAATACCAATGCCCTGAATGTGTGGCTCAGTTTGTTTGGGCATTGTTCAGCAAAGCGAAAGGTCACCAGTTGAACTCCCGGTCAGGACACGTGCCTGGGTTGTAGGTTCAGTCCCCAGTCAGGGCATGTATGAGAGGCAACCAACCAATCAATGTTTCTCTCTCACATTGATGTTTCTCTCCCTCTCTTTCTCTCTCCCTTCCCCTTTCTCGAAAAATAGATAAAATCTTTTAAAAAACTGCCAATATTTCATTAATTACGTGTGTATGTATTTTAACCATTTAGCTCTTTGCTCCTCTGGAATTTGCTTTTTACTTTTGTGAAGCAAAAATCTAACTATATTTCCCCCCCAAAATATGACTGTCCAAAGACTGTATATTGGTCCATTTAATATTTTGATATGGAATGCCCCCCTCTTTTTTAAAAAAATATTTTATTTATTTACTTTTAGAGAGAGGAAGGGAAGGAGAAAGAGAGGGAGAGAAATATCAATGTGCGAGATATACATCAATCATTTGCCTCTCACAGGCCCCCTACTAGGGACCAGGCCCACAACCCAGGCATGTGCCCTGACTGGAAATCAAACCAGTGACCTTTTGATTTGCAGACTGGCACTCAATCCACAGAGCCACACCACCCAGGGCCTGAATGCACCTTTTAGCATATGTTAAATAGCTGGATCTTTTCTATCTTTATTCGATCCATTTATCTATTCTCACAGAAACAGTACACTTAAAAATAATCAGAGCTTTGAAGTATGTTATCTCTTGAACTTCATAGTATTTGGATTATTTTTAATATCTGCTAGGGTAAGTCCTTCTTATCATTGTTTCAAAGATCCCATGGCTTTCATTGAATATATATATATATATTTTAATTTTATTTCAATCATTGTTCAAGTACAGTTTTCTCCCATTTACTCCCATTCCAGCCCACCCACCCAACCCTCCCTCTTCCCCCCCATTACCCCCCACCCCTAGTTTTTGTCCATGTGTCCTCCAAATTTGTTCCTGTAAACCCTACCCATTCCCCCCTGAAATTCCCTCTTCTCTCCCCTCCTGTCACCCTCAGCCTGTCCCCTATGAATATATTTTTTTAAGGATGAAGTGTAAAATCATCTTGTTAAGATCCATAAAAATTCCCATTGAGATTTTGTTTTGTGATCATATTGAGTGTGGACAATACTAAGCACCCCACTCAGTAACATGACGTTATCTCTCCATTCCTCTCTGTTTTATACCCTTCTGCCATGTTTTAAATTTTTATTTTTATTTATTTTTCAATTTTTAAAAAAGATTTTATTTATTTTTAGAGAGGGTACGGGAGGGGAAAAAGAGAGGGAGAGAAACATCAATGTGTGGTTGCCTCTCCCGCACCCCCTACTGGGGACCTGGGCTGCAACCCAGTCATGTGCCCTGGACTCGGAATTAGACCTCGACCCTTTGGCCGGCAGGCCAGTGCTCAATCCACTGAGCCACAGCAGCCAGGGCTTACATTTTTATTTAGAGAGGTCTTCCACTTTCCTTATTAGGTTGATTAGTTGGTATTTTATAGTTTTTGTTCCTAGTTTGATTGTCATCTTGAGTCCATTACACTTTTCAAACAACTTGCTAAACTCACTAGTTCTAGAGCTGACCAATGAGTCATGCAGAAGCCATTAGGTGGGCGGTTCCTAAGTAGCTGTCGGAAAGAAAGGAACTGACTCACCTGGGAGCTGTCCTTTATCTTTCCTTCTCTTGCCTGTCCTGTCGACAAGATAGCACAGCTGGAGGGCCTACAGCCATTTTGTGACCGTGAAGCTCTAGAGAAACGGAATTCGGAAGCTCCAGATAGCACATCCATACACAGAAGAGGCCTGGTTCCCTGATGACTTTATACCAGAACTAGCCTGCCCTCCTCCTCTAGACATATTTGCAAGAGAGAATATACCCCAAAGTGAAGTCAGTGTTTCTAAGTGTTTTTTACCAGCTGCCAAATGTAGTTCCTAACTGATAGGCCACCTCATCTAAAATGGTTAAAACTTGTACCCAACTGCAATTCACGCTTACACATATTTCACAAATTGGGGTACACAAGACACTCTACAAACTAAATTCAAGAGCTTCAGAAGGTGCTACTCACCATAAATGGAAGATGTTATCTGGAAGTCTGTTCACTATATTCTATTGTAGCATCTTATTTTCCATTTTCTTCCTCTTCTCCAGCTTTCTTAGCATTTCCCCACACAATCTGCTCTTTGTAAAGTCCGTTTCAAAGTCTTCATTCAGAAAGCATCCACAATTACTTGCCCTCACAAGTGAAAAGGCAGATACTTAGACCCCTGGTCCAGAAACAAGGCCATAAAAGCTTAGCTCAGCAATCATTTGTTCCTTCTCTAGGCACCACACCAAGCCTCCCTGGCCAGCACCCGAGCAAGTACACTGGAGGTGAAACTTCACATTTTTCAGACATACAACATCATAGTCTTGCTTTGCATCTTGAGTTTTCTTAAGGCAAGGACCACCTGTACTGCATCGACAAAAACCCGAGAGAAACGTGGGCATTGGTCACAGGTCAATACACCTCCCCTAACCTCCCCGAAGAGAGAGTCTGCCTCTGTGAGGCTTTACTTACGTCATCTCTGCAGAATGTCACTATCATGAAGCATCTTCTCACCATTTAGCTCACAACTGTGACTCTATATTCTCTGAACACCCATGAAGTTTAACATAGCCCATAGCTTCACATGTAATTATTCCCTATCCCTTCAATAAGTAATATTTAATGAGTGCTGACTATATGCCAGACATTGACCTAAGCACAAGAGCAAGCACTGTGGGAAATGGCAATAGAAAATGGTCCCATCCCTTTGGTAATTTCCAGGGGTAGCAAAGAAGGTCCTTCCTTATGAGTCCCTTAACAAGTAAGAAATCCGACTTGTACATGGAATAGAGGAGCTCCCGCCCAGGAAACACTAATCAGATTGTTTTACTGGAGCACATCCTCCAATGGCTTCTCAATAAAGCTTGTATGGAAGGTCAAACTTTGAGAGCCTACATATGTGAAATGTCTTTATCCTTCCCTCAAGCCTGCATGAGAGTTCGGCTGAATCCATAATTCTGGGTGGGAATCCATTTCCCTTCAGAAGGCACTGCTTGATCCATTATCTTATAGTTTCCCAACAATCCTATAGTTCTTGACCCTATCTATGTGATTTGTAGATATTCTGTTGTCTTTGCAGTACTCAAAATTTTCATGATGATGAGCCTTGGCATGGCTATTTTTAAGTTAATTGTGCTGGATTCTTGGGGAGTACATTTAATTTGGAAACTCATGTCCTTTGGTTTTGAGAAATTTTATTTTGCATGATTTCTTCATGCCATCAATAACCACCCACCATCCCTCCTTGGTACAGACATCGGACATCTACAAATCTCCGCGTCATTTGGTCCTCAACATCCCTACAGATTTTGGATTCTGGATCATTGTGTCTTTTGCTATGACCATTCCCACCTTAATTCATGATAATCTCAATATGCACAGATATTCTTTCCACTCTCCTTATATCTCAGTTCCTTTACTCCTGTCTTCTAAAGAGGCCCTCTACCCTACCCCTCAGCTACTCCCTCCCATAGTGTCCACAACCAAGGAGCTCAACACAGCTGAAGGAAAAGCATACAACCATGCCAAGTTTCATCTTAAATTTATGACAACAAACACCAAATGGGTACTTTTGGTGCTGCCTGGCAATCCTAAAATATTTCCTTATCAGCTCATTTCCCCCACTCTCCTATATGAATACTGCATCTTCTTTCTCCTCAAACTTCCAGCACCTCCCTCACTCTTCCTTTTTAGCTGACAGACTTCCCTCTTCTTTAGCTGAAAGCATAGACGTAATCAAAAGAGAACTTCCACTTATTTCCACCACAAAACCACAACTTCACCAGCATCTGTGTCCCTGTAATGAATTGTCCGTGCACTAATCCAGCCTGAGGTCAACATATCTATTTATGTCTTAGACCCCATTCTCTCTCACCTATTCAAGGAATTCACCCCTGCAACTGTCCCTTCTCTCTCTTTAATCATCAGTTTGCCTCTCTGTATCCCATCAACTTACAAGCATCCTATAATTACCACCCACCTAAAAAAGAAGAACTCTAATGCCCATGCCCTTCCAGCCATAGCCCTATTACTCTGCTTTCCCTCTTAACAATCCTTGAAAAAAAAAAAATCACTATGAGTATCCATACTGCGCATCATCAATTCCCCTCCTGTTGTCTCTTGAATCCACTGCACCAAAAGTGTTCTTATCAAAGTCACCAGTGACCTCTACATGACCAAATCTGTCTATTCTCAGTCCTCATCAGTTCATCAACAGTACTTATCATTTGGCTTTCCATAGCTGTCCTTGAATCTTCTGCTATGCCACAGTCTGGAAACCGTCTTCCCTCCGAAGCTGGATGGCATCACTACACTTGTGTTTTCTACAGGGGACACCCAGGGCTTCAATGTTGGTCCTCTTCTCTATCTACATTTACTCTCTGCATCTCTACGTAGCCTCACAGCTTTAAATAAAAAATTGGGAGTCATCAGCATACAAGTGGTATGTCCAGTCCCAATCTTTCTCCTGAAGTCCGGACTTATATCCAACTCCTATCCAATATCTCCACTTGGGTATCCACTAGGCAACTCAAAATGAACAAGGCCAAAACTGAACTCTCTTTTCTCCACAATCCTGCTCTTCTTCTAGTATTCCCAAGTCAGTAAATGGCAACTCCATTCTTCTAAGAGCTGAGCCCCAAATCGACTGTGCCCTCTTATATTATTGTTCCCTCAGCCCTATTTCTTCCTCAGTACTTATCTATCACCACTCCGTATTACAATTTTATTGTTTTAATCTCTTTCCACTTATTAAGGGGCTCTTTGAGGGAGGGGCCTGCCTTATTTGTTTGAATCCACAACACCTAGCACAGTGAATGTTGGATTGTTTGTATAAACAGGCAGTGAAATTAAACAAACACTGAGTAGGAACAGATCCCTCTGCAGAAAAAGATTTTGAAGTAGGAAAGCATATTTTGGCTATTTCCACTCATTCCTTAGTATAAGTCAAGATAGTGACTTGATAGTAACTCCAAGATCTCAGTGGCTTGAAACAACAAAGGTGTACTCCTTGCTTACTCTACATATTAGTCATAAGTCACCCGGAAGCTTGTTCTGGGTCCCAGAAGGATGGACTAGCCATCATCTGAAGCATCAACAGTCACCAAAACAGAGGGAGAGAGTGGTAAGTTACATACCAGAAGGCATATACATCATTCCTGCACACACTACACTGACCTACAGCAACTCACAGGGCCATACCTAAACCCAACTTCAAGGGGACAAGCAAGCACAGTTGTACCACATGCCCAGGAGACAGAAACCAAAAATATTTGATGGAGAACACTAATGAGTACCATATCCTTAAAAAGAAGCCTCTAGTTCTAAGCAACAAGATTTTAACCCTTGATCTCTATTCCTCATCTGTGAAAATAAACACCACTGCTAAACCACACACTTGCAAAGCACTATCTCTGGGTCTTTAGGAATGTAACTTCACCAGTTAGGCCTGCCTCTTTCATCACTCCGGAATCAGAGTGCAGCAAAGAAGCCAGGTATAGGTAACAGGAAAATGCTGAGCCCAAACTTGCTAAAAACGTTCAATGTCAAAGTCAGGGAAAGGCTTGAATGGGTAAGAACAGCATGTTCAGTTGTGTAGAGGTGGGGAAAGGAGGGGAGCCTGAACCAAATTTCTTTCACCATAGGTACAAAACAGACAGGTCTTGGCGTTCCTTGCATTAATTACCCCTTGAAGACTAATAATTTTCTGAAGACTAACAAGCTTCATTCAAACCACTTGGTGGACAATTCTGAGTTTGATTAATAAGACTAACCAACATTTATCTTTTTAACATTAAAACACTACTTCGAAAAAAGCTTCATGCTGCCATTTTTTAGAAACAGGGAAAGCAGCAGTTATTTTAGAGATGGATTTTACTGGAACACTTTTTTTTCCCGTAAAAGTCTCAAAGACTCAAGATTCCTAAGTTCAAAATGACCTGGGATGAACCCCAAGTCTACACTGAGCCTAGATTTAACAGATGGCTGCTCCAAGTTCTAAAGTATTCTGCGCAGTTTCATTCTACGTAACGTTTAAATACTCTCATACAGTGAAACTTGCTGCCAGAAATGTTAGGATGTTAGGATGCATTGGAGAGGGTTATCATAAGCAGCTAAACACTTGGGAACTGTTAAGTCCACCAGGAATTCCATTGAAGGACAGAGGAGAAGTTCAAACAATGTAACCTGCCAAATTAAAAGCAAATAAGGACTCCCAAATGTAACCATGGGAATCTAGCCTTACCTCCCCCATCTTTATTCACTCAACAAACATGCTTTAGTTGCTGGAGTTGGGGAAGGAATGCCAGGAAGAGAACAGGATTTTAAGATTTAGTTCTTGCTCTGCTTGAATTTGGTTTAGTTAAAATAACAACAACAGCAAAAAACCCAGATCGGTGAGCAAACAGTTAAAAACACAATGCCTTAATCTTCAAAACAAGGATATAGGAAAAGCAGTTCTAACATCTAAGTTCACAACTCCTTTCAAGGTAACAATACCACATTTGCTTTCCTAAGTGGCTAAAATAGAGAAAAAACAAACCAAAAAAAAATCCTGTTCTGGGTTAATGGCAGTTTAGCAGTACCAAAGCCCACTTCCTTCTCCCTCCCTCCCTCCCTCCCTCTCAATGGTCTCTGCCAAACCCCTCCATCATTCCAACCTCCACATTCTGCAGGCGGTCCCAGACCAGCTCCATCACAAACAATGCTCAGACTACCAAGGTCAGCCCCAAAGGCACAAGGAGCAGAAATCGAAAAACGAATCTTCCTTTATGGAAAGGGGGTGGGGACCCTTCCCAATATCACCCTCCGAGTACTGAGGCACCCGGGAGTTCTGTCTTCTAGGCTTAGCGGCATGGGGTCCGCTGCTTTTGGGGTCCCTAGGCCTCTTTTTCCTATCCATCCAGTTAATTTTCCCCACTTGCGCCCCTAATGACCTCCAACTCCCCTCAATCTGAGCTCCCCATTGTGGAGGGAGGGAGCTTCGTGATGTAGGCTGGAGCAGCGGGAGGTGAGAAAATGCGCAATAGGGAAGATGCTGTCAGTGTTTTGTGTGCATATAGGAATCAGGAGCGGGGTACTCTTTAGCGAAGCCTCTGTTAAAGGGAAAGGCTCTAGAGGAGACCTACGACAGGGGACATTAGAGGTAAGGTGTTTCTAGGGAAACACATTTAGGGGTTCTGTACAGAGGAGCTATTATGGGGAGTGTCTCTCTAGCGGTTTCTAGGGGCAGTAATCTATGGGCAGGCAAGTGACCTATCCATAGAGAAGGCACTATGGAGATTCTCTACAGGGAAATCCTTGCTGGGGGAAACGTTCTATGGGGTGGTGATTTCGCAGTAGGGGTCCTTCACAAGGGAGCCGTTGTGGGAGCCTCTACACAGCGTGCCGTTCCTGGGGAAACGTTCTTCAGGGAGCCGTTTAAGGAAAAACCATCCGCCTGGAAGCCATGCCCCGCCACGCCCTGTACCAGGAGGCGTCACCAGACCCCAACAACCCGCAATCCCGGGCCCGGCCACCCCTCTGCAGCCTCGGTCCCACGTACCTGACAGAGGGCGACCCTCGGCCAGAGCCGCTGGGGGACCACGCGCGGGGCAACCCCAGCCGGTGCGGAGGATACACGTCCATGGCGGCGGACGGCGGGTGACGCAGGAGAACGGTGCCGCTGTGAGGGGTCGCACAGGCCCGCAGGGCGGCTCCTGGGCCTCCGTGGCCAGGCGGGGTGACTGGGCGTGCCGGGTGGGCGGGGGGCGCAGCGTGCTGGGGTACGTCGGAGATGGGGGCGGAGTCCGATGTAGGCTAGGAGCTGGGGTGGGGGCGTGGCGACTAGCTAGGACAGGGGTCCTCGCACTGACACTGGGCCACGGCCTCCTTAAGCTGGGAGGTGTTTCGGCTGGACACGGGGATCGCCGGTATCCAGGGAGAAGGAGGGCTACCAAGCCGTCACTCTGCCCTGTCCTCAGGCCCCAGACCTTGGGGTGGGAATCTCTGTGGCGCCCCCATCCACGCACAAGAATGCGCCCGGGGGTGGGGCCTCGCTCCGCCCCGCCCCGCCCCGTTGAGTCGGCTTCAACCTCCAGCAAAGCCTTCCTCTGCGACAGCCAACAGCCGGTAACTGCGACAGCGGTAACAGCGACAGTACCTTAGTGCCTTGCTTGCTTCCCGCAGTCTCCCAGGCGGTGCCTCACTACTGTTTTCAAACCCGCCGCTAATCAATTGCACGCCCTCCCTTCAAACTCAGAAAGCCAACCTCCGGTTAGCAATACGTGCCCAGTTGTGTTCCAGACAGAGGTGTTAGAGGTTCATAAGATCCTCCCAGAAGATCTCGGCTCATTTCTGTTCAGATCTTGACTTGACCTGTTTTCGACTGAGAGGCCGTAATCCCACCGATTCTCAGTCTTTTCATGTGTAAAACGAGGGAAATACGTCATTGACTGGGTCGCCAGGAGTCCTGCACATACAGGGTGCATGTAATGATTTTGTCCTGCGCCATGTATTGACTTTGTCAGGATGCCTTAAATGTCCTGTATTAATCTTTTTGCAATCAATTACAAAATATTAAAGATATTTTTGCACCAAGGTAATTGGCGCTTAAATCACTTAAACTGGAATACTAGCTGAAAATCCTACCTCCACAAGTAAAAGACCTGGGCAATCCTATGGTGTCTCCGGCAGGCTTAACTGAAGGAAGACCAAAAGAAGGGACTAGAAATCCAAAGTATTTATTTTTCATATCCAAGGAAGGAAAAGACTTTTAGCTTAAGTTTAAAGTCGTGAAGAAGATAGAGATAACTTCGCATCAGTCCACAGACTGAAAATCAGCCAATCAGCGACAGCCTCACTCCAGTGGCTACTTATGAAAATCAGCCAGTCAACAACAGCTTCACTCAGGTAACCAAGCTTCTGAAAGTTAGTAAATCAATTACAGTCCTAAGCTTCTGAAAGTTAACCAATCATTGACAGCTCCAAGCTTCTAGACAACAGCCAATCGGCAAGTGCCTCACTCCAGGGACCAGGCTTCTGAAAGTTAGCTGGTCCTTAGTTGCCTTACAATAGTGACCACACTAATAGAGCCGCAAGTCCATCAATCGCTGGAGACTCTTGTTTCTGAAACTGTCAATCCTTGAACGCTAGGCTTCCCAAAACCTGTAAGAGGAGTCCTGGCTTTGTTTAGGGAGACTGTGCCTTACAAGTACAGCTTTCCTTTGCTGACTGATGAGAAATTCATCTTTACTTTGTATCAGATACTGAGTTCAACTTTCCCGCTCCCTGCCCGCGCAAGTTGGAAGTTTGCTACCCTTTCAAGATTCAATTCTTGCTGTTATTTATGAGTTTGGATTTGTGACAAATGCAATGAGATTTATCAAAGACAGTCTTTTCAATTCTTGTTATGGTTGCTATTATCTTTTTTTTTTAACACTTCTATGGGTACGTTCATGAAATGGTGTAATCATTACCAAAACCAATTTTAGAATGCTTTCATCACCCCAAAAAGAAACCCTGTGCCTTTTAACAGTCATTCCCCCATTCCTCTCCAACCATCCAGTCTTAGGCGACCACTCATTTTTCTTTCTACATATGGATTTGCCTATTCTGAACATTTCATCTAAACAGAAGCAGACTATTTGTGGTCATTTGTGACTGACATTTCATTTAGCATAATTTTTACAAATGTCATACATGTAGTAGCACATACCAGAATTTCATTTTTTTCTGATTGAATAATATTCCATTGCATGGATATATCACATCTTTCTTATCCATTTGTCGGTTGATGAACATTTGGGTTGTTTCCACTTTTTTACTATGTTTTTTAGCTAATGTTGCTATGAGCATTCTCACGCAAGTTTTTGTGTGGACATATGTTTTCAATTGTCTTGGGTATATAACCTAGAAGTAGAATGACTGGGTCACATGGTAACTCTGTGTTTAAACTTTTAAGGAACTTCCAACCTGTTTCCCAAAGTGGCAGCACCATTTACATCCCCACCAGCAGCATATTCAAGTGTCAATTTCTCCACATTCTTGCCAATGCTGATTATCCATCTTTTTTATTACAGGCACTCTAATGGGTGTGAGTAGCATCTCCTTGTGTTTTTTTGTTTGTTTATATGTTTTATTTAGATTTTATTTTTATTGAGATAACATTGGTTTATAACACGTAAGTTTCAGGTGTAAATTAGAATTTGGCATCTGCATATATAACATCATGTTCTTACTACCATCATTGTGGTTTTGGTTTGCATTTCCCTGGTAGTTAATGATGTTGAGCATATTTTCATATGCTTATTAGCCATTTGTATAGCCTTTTGGGTATAATGTCTGTTCGGATCTATTGCCCATTTTTATTGTGTTGTCTTTTTATTAAGTTGTAATAGTTTTTTATATATTCTAGTTACAAGTCTCTCATCAGATATATGATTTGCAAAAATTTTCTTGATTCTGTGGGTTGCTTTTTTTAAAAAGATTTTATTTATTTATTTTTAGAGAGGGGGTGGAGGGAGAGAGAAAGGGAGAGAAACATCCATCTGTAGCATCTGTTACTTGCCTGGAGCAGGACTGAAACTGCGACCCCTGCCGGGTGACCTTTGACCTGGCTGGGTGACACCCAACCAAATAAGGCACGCCAGTCAGAATTCTGAGTGGCCTTTTCACATTCCTGATCTGTGTCCTTTGAAGCACATTTGTTATTTTGATCATAACCCATTTATCCATTTTTTCTATAGTTGTTTGTGCTTTCAGTGTCTTATTTAAGAAACCATTGCCTAAATGAAGGTCGTGAGGATTTTCCTCTACATTTTCTCCTAAAAGTTGAATATTTTTAGCTGTTACTTTTAGGTATTTGATCAATTTTCGGTCAAATTTTATATTTGATGTAAAGGTAAGAGTTCAACTTCACTCTTTCGCATGTGGCTATCCAGTTGTCTCAGCACCATTTCTTTAACAGAGTATTCTTTTCCCATTGAATCAATTGTCTTGGCACCCTTATTGAAGATTGTGACCTCTTTTTTATTTGAATCCCAAAATGCAAAAATGCAAGTGTGAGTTTTATGGTGAATTTCCTGTACACTGGACATTCATCCAAGGAGAAACAAGCCCTCCTGAAGATTTTTGTGCAGTATGCAAGTGTTTGTTCAATATTGAAAATGGCAGATTAAGCCAGCATATAGTAAGAGCTAAGAATAAGAGATATGTGGTTTCCTGAACTTGTATCAAAGTAAACAATAAAACAAAATTTTCATTTAGGGAATTTAGATGAAGAAGATAGAATAATCACAGCAGAAGCTGTAATGGCCGTCCACACTGTATATTGTTATCAGTCTTTCAGCTCAGATGATTCTTTGAATGTACTGCCACCAGGAGTATTTTCTAATTCCAAAATTGCAAGCAAAATTCCAAATTCCAGGACAAAATTACTGCAGTAATTAAAAACATAATAACTCCATTTACTGTTGCAGTGATTATCAAATCTCTAAATGGCTCATCTTTGTTTGGCATCATCATGGATGCAAGTAATTACAATGCAAAAAAAATATTTCCTTTGCTTGTAAATTACTCTTTTTGTAAAAAGGCTCACTTGTAAGACTTTTGAATAAAATCCCTTCCAGATGAGATAGGCTTCAGAAACGAACAATTTTTTACAGAGATTTTCTTACGGAGTTAGGAGTTAATGAGGAAAATTGCACTCTTTTGGTGGAAATAATACAAATGTAAATGTTGGTAGATGTTTGCATAAGATGCAGACATTATTTATTCAAAGTGGCAGTAAAGCATGAATGATTGTATGGAAGCTATTGGCTGTCCTGCTCGAATTCTGCATAATACTGCTCAAATAGCATCTGATGTCCTTCCTACTGACTTGGGTATAATTATTATGAGGTTATTCTTTTATGCCAGCATTTATACTGTTCAAAATGACCAATTAAGGGATTTTTATGATTTCATAGGCATTCAGTATTCTTCATTTCTTTTGCCTTCAAAAACCTATGAACTCTAACAAATGGAGTTGAGAGACTCCTCATTTTAATAGAAGCACTGAAATCATGCTTTACTTCTAAAGAAAAGGCCTCCAAAATTCTTATTAATTTTTTAAATAATCTCTTAAGGGAAACCCTATTTTTTTTCATAGTTTACAATGATCTCTTTAGAATAGGGTTATGCAAACTGAAAGAAAACAGTGTTTACTGAAGCAAATCCATTGCTTAAGGGAACTGATGAATGCATTAATGGAAAAAAAAAATTATTCCTTTAAGTATTAAAGCTGATCTTAATAGAACCAGTACCTATGAACATGAAAAAAAAATTCTGACCTGAAGAGGGTGATCTTTATAGTGCTTGTCATGACTCCCTTTTGGAGTGGATCTCATCTCATGAGGAATTTTATTGGTTCTTTTACATCGATACTGCTAAGACTCTTCCAGCAGGGGAACAAGTAGAATTATCACATGTGGTGTTGAAGTAGAAAGGAATAAATATCGATGACAATGTTCTTTTTTGTCAGTGGACCAACCACATTTTAAAAAGTTATTGGCCAAGAGAAGCAATGTGATACTGAAGAAAGGAAAAACAAGTCATACCACAAAAAATGGTATTTGCTTCAACAAACCAAATTTATAAGAGCCATTTTCAGGGTGGTCAACTTTATTCCAATACATGTTAGATATACTGGCTCATAACAATAACGTTGACCCTTTTTTCTCATTAATGAATGTTCAAAAGACAAAAGAACTAAACTAGTTAGATGCTATCAGAGTAGAAACTATGATATCCCCCTAAAAAATGAACATAGATTGTATCTTCAAGGAATTTTATAGGCAAATTGCATAAAGCAAGGAACTATTAAGGAGAACCAAATGGTCAGAAAGATATAATTAAAGGAGAAAGTATATAATTTAGATACTTATAACATGTCCTATAAATAATAAATGACTTTTTAGTGTATATCCCATATTATTTTTCTTTTACATGTAGGTACATATGCATAAGCAATTAGATATAATTCAAATTTAACTGGCCCCCTATTTTTTGTTGCTAAGTATGGCAACATGGATAATCTAAGATACTATATGTAGTCCACTTAATGAAAGTCTTTTAAAAGTTTTTCACCAGTAATCTTTTTTTATGGAACTGTAATTTCCTTACAATAAAATCTAAAGTTCAGTAAGTCTTGACAAATGTATACAGTTGTAGAATCATTGCTCCCTAACCAGGACACAGAACATTTCCATGATCATAAAAATTTCCCTGGGACCCCTTTGTGGTCAAATCCCCTACCCTGATTTGATTTTAATGACCACAGATTAGTTTTGTCTGCTCCTGAAATTTATATAAATGGAATCAGCATAATGATTTTGAAATTCATTCATCTTATTATACATATTAGTAGTTTATTCCTTTTTACTGGTGAGTAGTATTCCATAGTTTGGACTTTTTTTTCATTTATTTATTTGTACAATTTTTTTTTTCATTTATTTGAGAGGTAAACATAGCTGGCTGTGGTGTTTGGGTATGTGGGAACAGAGAAAGGTAGGAAGGCCTGGACTAGCTAAGAGACCTTACCTGAGATAATTATTTCCTTCCCCTCAATGCCTCAGATTATGATCTTGAAGTGCAAAATAATAAAAAGTCTGGACAGATTAACTTTTTTTACCAAGACTATTTTATAACTTCCTATGGTGGTTAAAAGCTTCTCTGAAGAGTAATGTTTATGCAAGTGGTTCAGAAGATGGGTGATAATAAAAAGCTATAATTTGAAAACACTGTGTTATCAGCACCTTTCATGTAAATCTTTGTGGTAGCCAAGCTCCAAGATAAGCCCCAATGATCACTACCTCCCGCATTCATGACTTTGTATAATCTCCACCCACACTGAAATCATTTCTGGCCTGTGACCCATAGAGCAGAGCAGAAGTCACGGTGTGAAGCTTCTAAATATTGGTCATAAAAGACATGCAGCATCTTTCTTAGATCACCTGCTCTGGAGAAAGGCAGTTGCCTTTCTATGAAGATAGTAAAGCAGTTCTATTAGGAGACCTACATGATGACAAAGGGAAGCCTCCTGTCTAAAACCAGCACCAGACTGCTAGTCATTTGACTGTCATCATGTCATGGAAGCAGATCTTTCAGCTCCAGTCAAATTTTCAGATGACTACAGCCCCAGCTGACATCACAATTTCAGCCACATGGAGAGACCCTCTGCTAGAACCAGCTAAGCTGCTCCTGAAACTGCTTAAGATAATAATTTTTTTTGTTACAAGTCACTACCTTGAGGGGTGGGGTAATTTGCTATGCAGCAATAGATATAATACATCCTCACAATAATTCTATGAGGTAACAGGTATCTTTCTATCATATAAATAAGGAAACTGAATGTCATAAATGTTAAGTGACTTGACCAAGTATCAGAACAAGTTTTTTCCCTTGACAAATTATTTAATTTTTTTTTTACAATTTCCATGCAGAAACAATGAAGAAAAACACCATGGCACAGATTGCAAACTCCCTGCCCTCCTCGAACCCCTGTTATTTTATCCCAATGTTCCATCATCTTCTTTCAAACCCTCCAGACCTGCTCAACTTTACATGTCCCTCTCTATATCCTGGCATCTTGCATTTGCCACTAAGCAAAGCAAATGCTGGCTATTTTTAAAAAAATATTTTACTTATTTACTCTCAGAGCAAGGGGAAGGGAGGGAGAGAAACACAGATGTTTCTATCGATTGCCTCTCACATACTGCCAACTGGGGCCCTGGCCCAGAATCAAACCAGTGACCTTTCAGCTCATAGGCTGAGGCTCAATCCACTGAGACACACCAGCCAGGGTTAGAAATGATTTTTGATTCTAGCTCTATATTTCTTCAATGTTCATGTTGCTATCCACTCTGCCTTCTGGAAGGGCTTTTCAAGGAAGAGAATAAGGGAAGGGCATTAGAGGCAGAAAAAAATAACAAATGCAAAGAAGTGAGGGTTTAATGGAATCCAGCTGCTTCTAAAGGAACAGATGGACACTGGGTCAATATGGCCAGAGATTAAACTTCCTAGGACAGGAGGAGGCAGGGTGAGGCAGGAGGGGAGCTGGTATAATGAAACCTAGAGGCCATACTAACAATTTTGGATTTCTCTGCAGTAAAAGGTGTTAGGCAGGGGAGAGACTTGCTTATATCTGACTTTTCAAAAGACCATTTGGTCATTTTAGCAGACACAGTTGGTGCTCCTTGGCACTTAACCATTTCCTGCCTGACCTTCTGGCTCACCTCCCCAGGCTGGAAGTGCTGGGGAATTAATGACTGCTAGAAGCACTCAATCATGGCTGAAGGGAGCTGAATAAATATCTGACTTCCCACTCCTCAGGAGGGACAACTCTGAGATACATATTCCAGAGCATTTTCCAGGGTTCTTCAGTAGATATTGCCCACAGTGATAACTTGCTGGAGAAGGTAGCTGATAACTCCATGAGCTACTTCCCCTTTCCTGAATCTTTTCCCCGCTCTCCTGCTGGTTTGTACTGGGATTACCTCACAAGTGCAAGAGGTACTTACACTCAAACTCTTACCTCAGGGTTCACTTCTGAGCAGGGGGAAAGGGAGGACTACAAAAGAAAACAGGTGGAATAGGGGGTAATATATCCCACATTTTTTCAAATGCTCGTTAAAATGTTGATGCTTCCCAAATTATGAATTCAATGTAATTTCCAAAAAATTCTAACAGGATATTTTTAATGGAACTTTAAAAACCAATCCCCAGGGTTGTTATTAGCAAAGTCAGTCGTGGAAAAGAAGAACAAGGAAAGGAAACTTGCTTTACCAAATGGGATTTATTATAAAGCTATATTAGTAATAAGATTTACTATATAGCTACCATAATGGCACAGGGAGAGGAAAACAGTCCTAAACATATATGATTCCTTGTTGTATAATAAAAATGGCTTTAGAAAACAAATAGGGGAATTAGTGAACTATTCAGTAAGTAGTACTGAACAATTGATTACCCATGTGGAAAAGCATTAAACCTCAGACTTCCGGCCAAAATGGAGGTGTAGGTAGACACACTATGCCTCCTTGCACAACCAAAATAAGGACAACGATGATTTAGAAACAAAGAAAAACCAGTACTGACAGAAAATTGAACTATACAGAAGCCCAACAACTAAGAAGTTAAAGTAGACACATTTATCCAGTACAGTAGGAGGGGTAGAGTCGGGCAACTGGGCGGAGAGGGCTCACCGCAAAGTGGTGGCTGGTGGACCCTGGGTGCAAGGTGGCAGCTGGCAGACCCAGTGAGGTGGCGGATTGTGGACGGCACACAAAGGGGCTGGCAGATCTGGCAGTCCTGCACTCACGTGCAGAAAAACCAGGTGAAACTGGGGAGCGAGACAGACAGCACAACCCAGGGTTTCATGGTGGGGAAATAAAGCCTCAAAACACTGATTGAAAACACCTGTGGGGGTTGAGGTGCCAGGAGAAACTCTCAGCCTCACAGGAGAGTTTGTTACAGAGACCCACAGGGTCCTAGAATGTACATAAGCCCGCCCACCAGAAATCAACACCAGAAAGGCCCAGTTTGCTTGGGAGAAGCGGGAGAAGTGACTGAAATCCAGCAGAGAGTGGAGCAAGTGCCATTGTTCCCTCTCAGACCCCTGCCCCACATACAGCGTCACAACACAGAGACCTGGGTTGCCACACCCTGGTGAATACCTAAGGCTCCGCCCCTCACTACGTAACAAGCACAAGACAAAAAAAATGGCCCAAATGAAAGAACAGATCAAAGCTCCAGAAAAAATACAGCTAAGCAACAAAGAGATAGCCAACCGATCAGATGCACAGTGTAAAGCAGTGGTGATCAGGATGCTCACAGATTTGGTTGAATTTGGTCACAGATTAAATGAAAAAAATAAAGGCTATGCTAAGTGAAATAAAGGAAAATGTACAAGGAACCAATAGTGATGGGAAGGAAACTGGGACTCAAGTCAACAGTGTGGACCAGAAGGAAGAAAGAAACATCCAACCAGAAAAGAATGAAGAAACAAAAATTCAAAAAAATGAGGAGAGGCTTAGGAACCTCCAGGACATCTTTAAATGTTCCAACATCTGAATTATACGGGTACCAGAAGGAGAAGAGGACAAGCAACAAGTGGAAAAGTTACATGAACAAATAATAAGAGAGAATTTTCCTATTCTGCAAAGAAAATAGACTTCCAGGAAATCCAGGAAGCTCAGAGAGTCCCAAAGAAGTTGAACCCAAGGAAGAACACACCAAGGCACATCATAATTACATTACCCAAGATTAAAGATAAGGAGAGACTCTGAAAAGCAGCAAGACAAAGGGAGAGAGTTATCTACAAAGGAGTTCCCATCAGACTGTCAGCTGATTTCTCAAAAGAGACCTTACAGACAAGAAGGGGATGGAAAGAAGTATTCCAAGTCATGAAAGGCAAGGACCTACATCCCAGATTGCTCTATCCAGCAAAGCTTTCATTTAGAAAGGAAAGGCAGATAAAGTGCTTCTCAAATAAGGTCAAGTTGAAGGAATTCATCATCACAAGGCCTTAATATATGAAGTGTTAAAGGGACTTATCTAAGAAAAAGAAGATCAAAAACATGTACAGTAAAATGACAGCAAAGTCGCAGGTATTGACAACCACACCTAAAACAAAAACAAAAAGAAACTAAGCAAACAACTAGAACAGGAACAGAACCACAGAAACAGAGATCACATGGAGGATCAGGAACAGGGGAGTGGGAGGAGGAGAGAGGGAAAAGGTACAGAGAATAAGTAGCATAGATGGTAGGTAGAAAATAGACAGGGGAGGGTAAGAATAGTATGGGAAATGTAGAAGCTAAAGAACTTATAAGTATGACACATGGACATGAACTAAAGGGGGGAATGTAGGCAGGAGAGGGTGTACAGGGTGGAGGGGAGTGAAGGGGGAAAATGAGACAACTGTAATAGCATAATCAATAAAATATATTTTAAAAAAGAATTAAATCTCTACATAACATAGTATGTAAAACAAACAGCAGATAATTTAAATATATATAAAAAAATAAAGATTTGGCCCTGGCTGGTATAGCTCAGTGGATTGAGCATGGACTACAAACCAAAGGGTTGCTGGTTCTATTCCTAGTCAGGGCATATTCCTGGGTTGCAGGCCAGGTACCTAGTGGGGGCCAAGTGAGGGGCAACCACACATGGATGTTTCTTTCCCTCTTTTTCTCCCTCCCTTCCCCTCTCTCTAAAAATAAATAAATAAAATCTTTAAAAAATATACAGATTTGAAGTTATCAGAGAACATCTTTTTAACTCAGGGAAAGGGATGGATTTCTTAAATGAGACAGAAAAATCAGAAATCTAAAGACTGATATATCTGACCAAATAAAAATTCAAAACATGTGTACAAAAATGCATAGCATAACCAAGCTAACCACCCATGCTATAACATGGATAAAACTTGAAAACATTATACTAAGTGAAAGAAGGCATTGCAGAAGACTATAAATTGCACGATTCCATTTTTATGAAAGGTCCAAAATAAGCAAACCTACAGAGAAAGAAAGTAGATTGGTAGTTGCCAGAGGTTTGGAGGAGAGGGGCAATAAAGAGTGGCAACTAATAAATACAGGATTTCTTTTGGAGATGATGAACATGCTCTAATGTTAGATGGTGGTGATGTGTGCATAGTTCTGTGGCTATAACAAAAACCCAGTGAACTATATACTATAAATGGGTGAATCTTAAACTATGGGGATTATTTCTCAACAAAACATTTTTTAAAGGCTAGACACATCCTGAGGAGGAGATATTTGCAATAAGTATTACTGACAGATTATCAAAGAATCCTGTAAAGCAATACAATTGCAAACAGCCCAACATAAAAATGCCCAAAGAATTAGAAGGGATAATTCAAAGATGAAGAAACTCAATAAATACTCTCAACATCATTAGTAATGAAGGAAAGGAAAATTAAAATAAGAGATAGCATCATACCCATTGATTTGGAAAAAGAAAACTTAGGAGCTTGCCATTATTGAGTGTTGTCAGGGTATGGGAAAAATGGGAATTCTCATGTACTTCTGGTGGGTGAATAAATTGATATAACCACTTTTCCACTTTTAAAGAAACTCTTTCATATGGGAACAGGTGAAATAAGTTCAAAAATGTTTATGGCACATTTTTGTAACAGTAGAATTTCAGAGGGGGTATTTAATATCTATCAATAAGGGATCAAATGTGAAATATTCATTCAAAGTTATACTATACAGCAATTAAATTAATAAGGATAAATTTTAGAAACAGAGTTCAATGAGCTACACAAGAATATTTGCAATATAACAGCTGTATGAGTCAGGTTTCTCCAGAGAAACCAAACCACTTATACATATTCTACATTCTTCACAATAGAAATGCAGATTAAAGTTTAATTTTCACTAAGATTAACCAAGTTAAAATAATATGCATTCTTACATTTGCTGATAATGTGGAAATTGTCCTCCACTTCTATGGAGGACAATTTTGACAATATCTAACAAAATCACAAACATACACACTGGCCATGTCTTTTGACCCAGAAATTTCTACTTCTAGACTGGCCTTTATTGGGTTTCTCAGCACATTATATGATGGTCCTCAATCATTATGCACAGGTTCGATTTAGGTGGTTACCCTTTACAGAAAACAAAGGGGAGGGTGCCACTAATCACATCACAGAAGAGGGATATTTGCAAATGAAAAGGCAAAAGTGGTTGAACTGGTTACACTCATCCTTGGAAGGTTTAGCATGGATTTTAGGAAGTTACTTTGTAGTAAATATCCTCAGTTCAGGGTAAGAGAGTTTTTTAGCAAGAGCAAGACTTAAAGTGGCCTAGGCACATTGCAGGCCTGATTCCCCATGGGAGAACCTATCCATGGGCATGGGTCCTGTGCATCTCTGAGTGGGAGCTGGGCCCATGCCACGCAGAACAATCTCCTACAACCCATGACCATGTCTTTTGGCTCTTTGTCCTTTGTCTTTTTTCCTGGCCTGTGATGCAGAAGCAAAGTCTGGAGCTCAAGCAATTTTATGAGTATGAGGATGAAGCCCATGCACGCTCATGTGCATGTGTGCACGCATGCATGTGCTCGTGCGCGCACGCGCACACACACACAGGAAGGCAAAGTATGTGCAGCCAGGCTCTCTGAAAATGGTATTGATCAACTATCCCTGTCCTGGAATTCCTTCCTCTGAGGACTTTCTGTGAGAAAAACATACATACTTTATCTGATTAAACTTTTAAATTAAGTTTTCTTTTACCTTCAACCAAATATAATTCTCACTGAATCAAAAGGTATTCATGGTAATACCAATTGCCATCTTATTAATAATACCAACAAAACTGAAAATAATCTAAATGTCCTTTAATAGTCGAGAGGCTAAATGATAGTTCACTCATACAATAAAATATTATGCAGCTAGAAAAAAGAATGAGGGATCTTCAGGTATTGATAAACAAGGACCTTCAAAATTCATCATTAAAGGAAAAATTAAAGATGAGGAACAATGTGCCTGTTTGTTATCACTAGTGTAAACAAAAAAAGAAGGGTACAGTTTGTGTGACTAAAGGGAACAGGGCTTTGTAGGGGGGCCTGTTTCTCAAGGTCGTAGGGAAACAAGGGGAGTTCCTGCTGGAGGAACAAAGAGAAGAGGGGATTAGGAAAGCTGCTGCTCCCTGAATCTCTCACCTCCCCCTCTTCTGTTTTGGCAGCCATTTCATGCACAAGTCTCTGGGTCCTCTTGTGGAACACTTTCTTGTTATAATACTGTAAGGAGTCAAGTGGGCTAATGAGAAAGGTCAGAGCGAGTTGGATGACTGGGTGGATGGGTAGAATGAGAAGACTCTGCTCAGAGATTAAGTCTGGCAAGACAGTGCTGACTGCACCACTGTCTCCTGGCAAGCCCCCATGGACCCATTTCTTAGTTCTAGAGAGGGAGGGGCTAAGAGGAGAAACTGTGTGCTTGTCCTGTAAAATCTTAGTGAGATTCTGGGAGTCTAACATTGAGACTATCATGTAAGAGGAGTTCCAGCCAAAATGGAGGCATAGACAGAAACCCTTCACTTCCTTGAACAACCAAAAGTAGGATAACAACCAATCTGAAATCAATAAACAACCAGAAGAGCCAGAAAATCAAACTGCATGGAACTCCAACAACCAAGGAATTAAAGAAAAATCAACCAGAACAACCAGACTGGTGCGCCAAGACAAAGAAATATGGCCCAAATGAAAGAACAGAGCAAAACTCCAGAAAGAGAGCTAAGCAATCAGGAGATAACCAACCTATCCGATGGAGAATTTAAAGCCCTGGTAATCAAAATACTCACAGAACTGATTGAGCTTGGTCAACAACCATTTTTCCAAAAATGGGTGGGGGACAGGGGGAAGAAAGAAAGATACCCAAAAGGAAATAAAGCAAAATTTTCAGAGAACCAACAGTGACAGGAAGGAAACCAGGACTCAAAACAACAATTTGGAACAAGAGGAAAAAATAAACATCCAACCAGAACAGAATGAAGAAACAAGAATTAAAAAAAGTGAAGAGAGTCTTATGAATCTCTGGGACAACTCAAAACATTCCAATATCTGAATTATAGGGGTGCCAGAAGGAGAAGAACAATAGCAAGAAATTGAAAACGAATTTGAACAAATAATGAAGGAAAACCTACCCAAACTGGCCAAGGAAATAGACTTCCAGGAAGCCCAGGAAGTTCAGAGAGTCCCAAAGAAGTTGGACCCAAAGAGGAACACACCAAGGCACATCATCACTAAGCTACCCAAGATTAAAGATAGAGAGAGAATCCTAAAAGCAGCAAGAGAAAAGGAGAGAGTTATCTACAAAGGAGTTCCCATTAGACTATCAGCTGATTTCTCAAAAGAGACCTTGCAGGCAAGAAGGGGCTGGAAAGAAGTATTTGAAGTCATGAAAGCCAAGGACCTACGTCCAAAATTAATCTATCCAGTAAAGCTTTCATTTAGAATGGAAGGGCAGGTAAAGTGCTTCTCAGATAAGGTCAAGTTAAAGGAGTTCATCATCACCAAACCCTGATTATATGAAATGTTAAAGGGACTTATCTAAGAAAAAGAAGATAAAATATATGAACAATAAAATGACAACAAATTCACAACTATCAGCAAATGAACCTAAAAGAAAAACAATGAAAATAAAAACTAAGCAAACAACTAGAACAGGAACAGAATCAGAGAAATGGACATCACATAGATGGATTTCAGGAGAGGGAGTACGGGGGAGGTACAGGGAATAAGAAGCATAATTAGTAGGCATAAAATAGATGGGGAGAGATAAAAAATGGTTAAGAAAACAGAGAACTCTAAGAACTTACATGTACAACCCATGGACATGAACTAAGGAGCGGGGAATGCTGGAGGGTTGGGGGTCAGGGCAAAGAGGGGATAAAGGGGGGAAAATTGGAAAAACTGCAATAGCATAATCAATAAGAAATACTTTAAAAAATAAAGAAAGGAAATAAACAAACAAAAAAGACTATCATGTAAGAAAGTGGCCTCAAGGTATATTTCAGCAGTTTCAACCTTGGCATCAGATACATTTCACAAAGATATAAGGAACAGAAGCGAAGAGACAATGCTCATTGTTTTCATACAACAGAAGCTTCACATGTGAGTGACATTTGCAGAGAGAGAATGGAGGATTCTGAGAGAACTACACAAGAGTGTTCCCTGGTCATTTCCAGAATGTAAGGGAGTCTGTGGAAGAAGATATCTGAAAGTTTCAAAGTACTGATCATGTCCATTAAATGAGCCATTATGTTGAAAACCAATATGATATCATAACGCACAGGGCCCTGATTTCATCTGATTTTCTAAAAAATAAATCTCTGCTCAGAATTTTGGTAGAAATATGAAGTGACAGAGTGTTCATCTCGTGCATCACATCAGTCAGCTTGTCACAGTAGTAATTATGTAAAGTGTAATCCCTTAGTCAAGATGGTGGTGACCACCAGATCTCTCCACAGTAAAGGTATCTTTCCTCTCTGTAATTACTAAATATTCTTAGGGTGATACTTTCAGATCTTTTGAATATCTTTTTTTCCCCAACTCCTTTCTTTGCAATGGTTTTACCTTCCATTGATGAGTCCCATTTGAATCCATTATTACTAGGATGTTTGTAAAAATGATTTTCCCATCTGTATCATCTTTTTACATTGACTAATTGGCATTTTCCTATGAAAAACTTTATTCTTTATCTCCTTTACAATGTTTTCTGTTAATATCAATATAAATGAATGAATTCCTTTTTATTCAATATATTATAGTCCATCCCTGCATCATTTATTTGAGGCTTGCATTGTCTCAGATTTGACATGGGGTCCTCTTTAAAATATAGATTGCAAGTCACCTTCTTCATCTTCTGGGGGTGGAGTCTGGGGTTCTACATTTATAATAGTGTTACTTAAGTCCATTAAAGTTTGAAAAGCAGAGGTGAAGCCCTTTCAAAGGAACATCTTAGGGGTATCTGTCTTATAGTGGTAGAGAGGGAGTAGAAAGAAGTAGAGAGACTTGGAAAAAAAGATACTAATTCTTGCTTTCTTGCCAAGTTACAGCAATGTTTGTCTAACTGGAAGCATTTGCTTTCATCCCCAGAGGTGAGATTGATATTTGGAATCAAACATTGATATCATCAGCAAAAGGACTGATTCAAGATGGTGAAAAGTATACACTGTCATTCCTGCTGAAAACTCCTAATGAAATCCGGAAAAGACATGAAAGAGAGAAACGAATAGGTCTGTAACAACATCAGGAGACTGAAAAACCAACAAGCCAAGCATTTTAAGAAAGTCCTGGAAGATAGAGCGCAGAAAGAAATGTGTGGTCAAAAAGGAGTAATTGAGCCTCAGCTGGTGTGGCTCAGTTGATTGCCTGCCGGCCTACGAAACAAAGGGTCACCTGTTTGATTCCCAGTAGGGCATGTGCCTGGGTTGCAGGCCAGGTCCCCAGTGTAGGGTGCGCAAGAGGCAACAACATTGATGTTTCTCTCCCTCTCTTTCTCTTTCCCTTCCTCTCTCTCTAAAAATAAATAAATCTTTTTTTAAAAAAGGGTAATTGAGCTCATGCATTAATGCTGAATTCCTCTCCAAATCTTACTAGAATACAGTAAATTAGGACAAAAATAAAAAACCCACAAGGAAAAAATAACAGACACTGGGGTATCACTGAATTAGTGATGTCACTAATATTTTATTTTTTAATTTTCTTTAAAGATTTTATTTATTTTTGGAAAGGGTAAGGGAGAGAGAAAGGGAGGGAGAGAAACATCAATGTGTGGTTGCCTCTTGCACGCCCCCTACTGGGGACCTGGCCTGCAACCAGGTATGTACCCTAGACTGGGAATCAAACCTTTGCTTTGCAGGTCAATCCCCTGAGCCACACCAGCTAGGGCTGATGTCAGTAATATTTTAGATGTTATTACCTGGCATAGGGGAGAAAGAGAAAGCGATTCCACACTTGGAAAAAAGGCAAAATTATGGTTGACTGATTCCTGATATCTCAAGGAAACATCTTTTCAAACCGTGTTTGGATGAAAATAGAAGCTTGTGTCCTGGGGAATGTAATCCCACGGTCAGAGTGTATCTAACTGAGTCCCAGCTATTGAAGAAACAGAGTTTTATGGTCCTACATAGTTATAGTATAACTTTAGAAACCAGCAGGTTCTATGGTTTTATAGCCTGGTCATATGGTTAAACACAACGATTTTATTGCCCTGTAGAAAGTTAACCAATCTTGATTCTTACCTAGAAATTTGTCTTTGGAATTCCCTTCATTAGCTCTAACTCTGTACACACACACACTTCTCTGTTTTTCAAACACTGGCAAACCAGCTTTTGTGTGTGTGCGTGTGGTCTGCCTGCTGGTTCCTTCTTTGATGAATTAAATAAAATTTTGACTACTGCTCACAATCCTTTGGTTTTGGAATTTTGCTAGCAGTTTCCTCACTTATGCTAAGTAGGTGTGGGTGAGTTGATAAGAGGAAAACCAAGTTGTGCCTCAGCACCTTAGAAAGGCTCAGAGATTGGGAATGCCACATATCTCAGAAGACAGGATTGAGGGTTGGTTCTGGAAGTGGAAAATAGCGTTGAAAACCTTGGCCCTCCTGTACCAGGACAGAAAACTAGTTTGTCATCTGAAAAGGTTGGACTTCAAAGTTCTCTACTTAGGGAGACCTGGCACAGTTGAGGGAGAGGCAGACCCTGGGAAATTGAATGAAGTTTGCATTCAGAATGGAGACCCTGGCATTTTTTGTGCCAAGCAGATACCACCACTATCTACTCCCTTCCTTCCACTCACACACAACACTCTCTCCCACCAAGCAGATGACAGGAGGAGACTTAACTCTTGAGAAAGTGGCCAGCCCAGAGAAAAATACCTACAGAAATCGGTACTTGGAGGAGTCTGCCAATGAAATGTCACTGCCATTACTATGAGGCCCCAATCAATACACTCCACTTACAAACATAAGTTCTGGTTCGTATACATACCAATAGAGGGCCAAAAGTCACCTAATGTGGAAAGCTGCTAACATGAAAATCAGAAACCTAATCAGAAAAAGAAGGAACATGAAACAAAGACAATTACAAGAAGTAGAAACAAACTTGTAAAAATGTACTGTAATTACTATTCTTAAAGAGACCAGAGAAAGTTTTACATCTATGAAACAAGATTTCAAGTCATTTTCAAGTCATTGTGGCCTTGGTAAAAACTAACAATTTGAAATAATATGTTTAATTACCAGGACTTCCAGCCAAGATGGAGGTGTAGGTAGACACACTTTGCCTCTTTGCACAACCAAAAGAAGGACAATAACAAATTCAAAAACAAAAAACAACCAGAACTGCCAGAAAATCGAACTGTATGGAAGTCTGATAACCAAGGAGTTAAAGAAGAAATATTCACCCAGACTGGTAGGAGGGATGGAGACAGGCAGCTGGGGTGGAGAGGACTCACATTGAGGCAGCTGCTGGAGGACTGGGGTGGGTAGGAGCCAGTGGAGTGGGTGGTCCTACATTTGCATGCAGATAAACCCGGAGGAACAATTGGGGAGTGAGGCACAGGGCGCAACCCAGGGTTCTAGTGCCAGGAAATAAAGCAAGACCCCTGACTGAAAAAACCTGTGGGGGTTTTGGCAGTGGGAGAAACTCCCAATCTCACAGGAGAGTTCATTGGAGAGAACCACAGGGTCCTAGAACTTACACAAAAACACCCACCTGGGAACCAGCACCAGAAGGGCCCACTTTGCTTGTGTATAGCGGAGAAAATGATTGAAAGTGGGTGGAGAGCTGAGTAAGCGACACTATTCCCTCTCAGACCCTACCCCACATACAGCACCACAACACAGTGACCTGTGTTGCCCCACCCTGGGGAACACCTAAGGATCCACCCCTTAAAACATAACAGATGCACTGAGACAAAAAAAATATGGCATAAATGAAGGAACAGTTGAAAGCTCCAGAAAAAACATGACTAAGTGATGAAGACATAGCCAACCTATCAGATGCACAGTTCAAAACACTGGTAATCAGGATGCTCACAGAAATGGTTGAATATAGCCACAATATAGAGAAAAAAGTGAAGGCTATGAAAAGTGAAATAAAAGAAAATGCACAGGGAACCAGTGGTGGGAAGGAAACTGGACTCAAAACAATGGTTTGGACCACAAAGAAGAAATAAACATTCAACCAGAATAGAATGAAGAAATTAATTTTTAAAAAATGAGGAGGGGCTTAGGAAACTCCAGGACAACTTTAAACATTCCAATATCCAAATCATAGGGGTGCCAGAAGGAGAAGAGGAAGAGCAAGAAATTGAAAACTAATTTCAAAAAATAATGAAGAACTTCCTCAATCTGACCAAGGAAATAGACTTCCAGGAAGTCTAGGAAGCTCAGAGAGTCCCAAAGAAGTTGGACCCAAAGAGGAACATACCAAGGCACATCATCATCACTAAGTTACCCAAGAGTAAAGATAAAGAGAGAATCCTAAAAGCAGCAAGAGAAAAGAAGAAAGTTATCTACAAAGGAGTTCCCATTAGACTATCAGCTGATTTCTCAAAAGAGACCTTGCAGGCAAGAAGGGACTGGAAAGAAGTATTTAAAGTCATGAAAGGCAAGGACCTACGTCCAAGATTAATCTATCCAGCAAGGCTTTCATTTAGAAAGGAAGGGCAGATAAAGTGCTTCTCAGTTAAGGTCAAGTTAAAGGAGTTCATCATCATCAAGCCCTTATTATATGAAGTGTTAAAGGGACTTATCTAAGAAAAAGAAGATAAAATATATGAACAATAAAATGACAACAAAGTCACAACTATCAACAACTGAACTTAGAACAATAAAAACAACCAAAATAAAAACTAAGGAAACAACTAGAACAGGAACAGAATCAGAGAAATGGAGATCACTTGGAGGGTTATCAGTAGGGAGTGGGAATGGGGAGAACGGGCGAAAAGGTACTGAGAGTAAGTAGCATAAATGGTAGTGGAAAATAGACAGGGGAAGGTTAAGAGTAGTATAGGAAATGGAGAAGCCAAAGAACTTATATTATGACCCATGGACATTAATTAAGGGGGAGGAATGTGGGGGGAGGGTGAAGGGTGAGGGGAATAAAGGGGGGAAAGTGAGGCAACTGTAATAGCATAATCAATAAAATATATTTAACAATTTTTAATTAATGAATAAATTTAAAAAATTGACAAAATCAGATTAATGAAGATAAGATCGAGGAGAATTACAGTCCAAACCATGCTTGTCAGAAGTTTATAACAAAGGAAAAAGCAGAGCTTCCCGGTAAAATTAACTGTTATTTGAACAACATGGAATTGTTGCAAGAATAGAAGACCAGATCAGTGGAGCAATCCATAGCCACGAAACAGAACCACATAAATGTAGAATTTAGTTTGTAATGAGTATGGCATTTCCAGCTGTAGGGAAAAGATTATTTAATAAATTTTTTAAGGCAATAGGTTTCATATATGGGAAAAATATTGTTAGATTTCTACTTCATGCCATAAATAAAAATACATTCTAGATGAAATATAACTCTAAAGTGAAAGTGCAAGTTTTTAAAGAAAAAATATGAGAGGATTAAAAAATATATAAATAAATATGTATACATATATGTATGTATAAATACATACATATATAATTTAGGGAGAGAAAGGTTTTCATAAACTAAACATTAAAGACAGAGATGAGTATGGTAGCTATCAAATGCTTACCGGGTTTTCCCTTCTTCCATCTTTTATAACAAAACTTCTTCAACTGGCGTGGAGCACATTCTGAGTAATTTGAAATGACTGATACAGCAATGAGACATGGGAATGGATATATAATGCATATCTGCTGGAGTGCTCATTATGGCCATCAGGGTCTCCTGGGATTCCTATGCCCAATCATCAGGGGAGCCTTTTCCCTTTGGAACTATAAAGTATAAGAATATGGGCTGTTTCAAAAGAGAGGAAGAGAACTTCAACGGGAAAGAAGCCCAGAGAACCGATAGACTGAGAGAGAAATGGTCCTAATGACAAAGTTGGAGTTGATTCTAGTTGCACCTTGGGATCAAATGTCTCTAGAATTCCCAATTTTGTTAGCTAGTGTATTGTATTTTAACTTAAACTAGGTTGTGTTGGGTTTCCATCACTTTTGACTAAAAGAACAATATCTAATAATCAAACTTGTTGATGTAGACCCCATAAAATCCCAGCCTTTTCAACACTGAGAAATAGCATAAACAAAGGAAAAGAGAAGTGGTAGAATACGTTATTTACAGCAAACAATGGACAAAAAGGGTCAATGTTCAGAGAATATAAAGATTGCCTTCAACTCAATAAGAAAAAATAAAATGACTCAAAGGGAAACTGAAAAAAGGGCATTGTGTGTAAGTCAGAACTCTTTCCTTTGAAAGTGATAAAGCTTAATTCTTACTCCTTTAAGCAACAGAAGGAAATCTATCAGTTCAAATAACTGAAAACTAAAAGGTGCTCCTGGTCCCTGAGCATTGCCCATAGCAGTCACCTGCTCTGCTCCCCTCTCTCCATCCCTCAGTTCTAATTCTTTCTTTCTGGTGAATAGGTTTCACTGTCACCCAGGGTCTCTTCACAGGGCAGCAACATATTTTCCCGCATCTAAAGTCACTTGCCATCATTTCATCTGTCATAACTGTTTGAGTTGTTATAAAACCCAACCCAAACCGGCTCAAACAAAAAAAGAGAAGTCATTAGCCTCTGTAATCTAAGGGAGGAGTGTCTGAGTGGTGCTGGGACCATGAGCGCCAGCATGTCAGCTGAGTAGGACTCATTTTACTCCCCCCGTAGTATCCTATCTTTTGTTGTGTTGGCTTTATATTCAGATTCCTCATGATGCCCCCTCATTCTTGATGCTCTTAGTCCAGGGGGAAAAAAGAGTCTGTTTTTTTTTTTTCAGCAAACAGCAAGTGTTGGAGAAGATGTGGAGAAAAGGGAACCCTAGTGCACTGTCGGTGGGAATGCAGACTGGTGCAGCCACTGTGGAAAACAGTATGGAATTTCCTCAGAAAACTAAAAATGGAACTGCTTTTTGACCTGGCAATTCCACTGCTGGGATAATGCTGGGGTAAGAACCCTGAAACACCAATCCAAAAGAACCTATGCACACCAATGTTCATAGCAGCACAATTTACAATAGCCAAGTGCTGGAAGCAACTTAAGTGCCCATCAGTAAATGAATGGATCAAAAAACTATGGTACATTTACACAATGGCGTACTACACAGTAGAAAGAAAGAAGGAGCTCCTACCCTTTGAGACAGCATGGATGGAACTGGAGAGCATTATACTAAGCGAAATAAGCCAGGCAGTGAAAGACAAATACCATATGCTCTCACCTTTAAGTGGAACCTTATCAACAAAACAAACAAGCAAGCAAAATATAACAAGAGACATTGAAATTAAGAACAAACTGACAGTAACCAGAGGGGAGGTGGGAGGGGATAATGGAGACAATGGGGGAAGGGTTTTCAGGAATAACTATAAAGGACACGTGGACAAAACCAAGGTGGGGTGGGATCAGGGAAGGGAAGTGGGGATGGCTGGGGTGGCGGAGGGGAATGGTGGGGGAAAAATGCAGACAACTGTACTTGAATGACAATAAAATTTTTAAAAACTTTAAAAAGAGTTTTTTTCTCTTTTAACAATCTCATATTTCAATGGCTCTGACTGGGTCACATGACCACCCTAAACAATCTCTGTGGTCATGGGTATGTGATTGGTTAGTGTGATTATATGCCCACCTATGGATTCAGAGAGAAGTCAGCTCTACTGAGGAGCGAATAAGAGAAAGGAGTATACTGTTACCAGAAGTAGAGGGAAATCTATGCTAGGAAGTAAACATATATCTACTAAAATACTTTTACGTGTAGCCCATAACCTTAGAAAGAGACAGATCTGTTTTATCCCAGAATCCATATCAATGCCCCCAAAGCTCTAGCTATGCCAGGGCCATATATCTTCCCCTGGGCTGATCCATCATTGGGTCCCACTAAATGGGTCTTCGGGTGGGCATCCTAGAAGCAGAGCCTGAGACAGGGATTCAGCTGCACTTGGTTAATCAAGGCTTGCTCTCAGGAAAACCTATAAGGGAGTGAGGGAACCAGGGTAGGTCTGTGGAAGAAACTAGGCAAAGGTGAAGGCCCAGCTGCAGTCGAAGTTTAGCCTGATACCTTGGGGAGCCCTGAAGCATAAACTGCACTGCAGAATTATCTCCCCCCACCCCTGCCTCTTCAGCCTAGGGAGCTATCTTTTGTATTTCCTTACCTTTCAGTACGGAATGCCCCCAGAGGGGCAGGGGGGCAGGTGCTGGCCAGTATAGAAGATCCAACAGTGTCTACTACAATGAATTAGCATGATTGGCCTGTTTGGGTCATTTGTATGCCTTGTAACAGGGGAGATGGACCTTTTGAATGACACTCCCACTACAGTCATATGGAATGGGAAAAGGGCAATTCTGAAAAGCAGAATCAGATATTGTGTGCATTTCACTTCTTTGACTGGCCAGCACTCACACACACATGAGTACAAGTTTAAAAATGCCCCCATGCTAGACCATACAGCTAGCTCACAATTGAAGAGAAATCCTTTCACTTCTCAGTGGATGCTGTCATTGCCTTGCCCCAGATCCTTTGCTATTGCCATTTTAGTGCATACTGATCTGACTTCCAGCTGCCAGAATGTGTGCTTTGCATAAGGGCTTTCTCTGGTTGTTCCCTACTTTGTCACCCACACAGCAGGCCAGGAGTGCAGAGGACTATTGATATTTCTCCCCTGCTGGGAGCTACTCTCAACCAATGACTAATAGGAGTTGATGTATGAACACTCTACCTCCCTCACTCCTTATGGTGAAATAACACTATAGTGCATGTTTTGGCTCTGAGCTTCCCATAGGATTAAGCTCCAATTGTACACAATGGTAACTGGCTTGATCATAAACTGTATATTGGCTGCCTTATGTTCCCTGTCTCACTATACTTTCCTTCCAGCATTTTCCTTTACTTCCCAAAGAAACTACTTGTAGTCTATTTCTTGTCTCAGGATATGTTTGTAGGGGCACCTAAAATAAAACATCCCTGCCTCAAACGGAAATAGCTCAGGTCATGCCATGTCTGCTGCAGGAGGGTGTGTGTGTAGAGGGCGGGGTGAGGTTGTGTGTGTGTGTGTGTGTGTGTGTGTGTGTGCGGCAAGTGTGGGCGGTGATTTCCTTCAGCTGTAAGCTAGCAAGCTGCATTCTTCTAATTTAGGTCCAGATGTAGCTCCCCATGGCCCAATAACATAAATAACACTCAAGAAAAACAAAACAAAACATCCAACTGTTGGAGGAGGGACAGAAAACTTCATGCAATAAAACCTCATACTTGGAATAGGAGAGAGAGGAGAGAATATCTCCAGTTCATAGCACGCATTGTCTCCCTGCAATATAGGAGCACTCAGTGCTCTTTGCTTTGGCAGCAATGTTCCTTGATCAGCCATCTGGCTGTCTCTGGGCTGCTCTCTGTGTGGATCCCCCTTGCTCATTGTCCTCTAATGGCCACATCTAAGGGGCTTCTGGGATGGATTCCCTTCTGAATTCTGTATAGCTTTAGTAGTTCATTTCCTGCTGATGCAAGATCTGAGGCTGGAGGCTGTTTTAAGGTAGTCTCAGCCATGCTTCCCTGATCATAAGACTTGCTTGGAGTGGTTATTAAATGCATAAATTCACAGCACTGCTCTTTTCCCTTCTGAAGAAGATCCTGGGAAATTGTCTTTGCCTGGATTAGAGAACAGAGCAAGAGGGTCTTAATGGGAGGTACAATCCAGAGCAACAAAAATTGGAGACAGGGGAAGGAACAAAGAAAATTCAAGGTGGTATATTACTAGGCTCACTACAGTTTCAAGAAAACATCCCTGGTTGCTTAGTTACACAGGAGTCTTCCTGAGAAGTTATGTACACCCACCATGTCATGGAATAGTCCACTAAGGAGTGAAAGAGAAAGACTATTTGCTGGTTCCTTTCTGTCTCTTATCTTGCACTGGCCAAAGTTCACCCATGGGTGTTAATTCCCTCATGGCCTGGGAATATTTTCCACTCCTCCAGAAGGGGAGGCCAAGTTTCTTGCCTGATAAATTCACTAAATTATGAATGGCAGGAGAATAGCAATTCCCTTAAATGAGAAAATGCAGACAGAGAAAAAAAATAATTCACAGAATTTGAAGGTCATAGGGTAAGGGGTGATATTCAAGATATATAACAATCAATACATTATGGGCACAGCTGAGTGAGAAATTATTATAGGTATTAAAAGATAAGGAAAATGAATACTTGTAACCATATGGGAAAACATATTTGCCAATGATACCTCAGACAAGGGTTTAATCTCCAAAATATATAAAGAACTTATATGATTCCACTCTAAGAAGATAAGCAACCCAATTAAAAAATGGGCAAAGGACTTGAACAGACACTTCTCCAAGGAGGACATACAGAAGATCCAGAGACACATGAAAAGATGCTCAGTATCGCTAGCTATCAGAGAGATGCAAATTAAAACCACAATGAGATACCACTTCACATGGGTCAGAATGGCCATCATAAACAAAGCAACAAACAAGTGTTGGAAAGGTTGTGGAGAAAAGGGAACCCTAGTGCACTGTTGGTGGGATTGAAGATTGGTACAACCAATATGGAAAACAGTATGGAATTTTCTCAGAAAACTAAAAAATAGATCTGCCTTTTGACCCAGTAATTCCACTGCTAGGATTATATCATAAGAACCCTGGAACACCAATCCAAAAGAACCTATGCACCCCAATGTTCATAGCTGCACAATTTACAGTAGCCAAGTGTTAGAAGCAGCCTAGGTGCCCATCAGTAAATCAATGGATCAAAAAACTGTGGTACATTTATGCAGTGGAATACTATGCAGCAGAAAGAAAGAAGGAGCTCCTACCCTTCAAGACAGCATGGATGGAGTTGGAAAACATTATGCTAAGCGAAATAAGCCAGGCGGTGAAAGACAAATACCATGTGATCTCACCTTTAACAGGAACCTAAACAACAAAACAAACAAACAAGCAAAATATAACCAAAGACACTGAAATAGAGAAAAGGCTGACAGTGACCAGAGGGGAGAAGGGAGGGAATTTCAGGGGAAAGAGGAAGGGTTTACAGGAATAAGTATAAAGGACACATGGACAAAAACTAGGGCGGGGGGTGGAAATGGGAGGGAGGTGGGGAGGGCTGGGGTGGTGGGCTGGGATTGGAGTAGAAGACAGAAAACTGTACTTGAACAACAATTAAAATAAAAAAAAACACTGAATAAATAAATCCAAGTAAACTGACATAGAAAAAAAAGAAAAGAAAATGAGTACTTGTGTTGATAACCTGAGGAACCAAGAATCTCAGTCTAGGAGAAAAGAGATATAAACATCAAAGAAGTTAAGCAAAACTCTGTAGTACTAAATTTGAATTTGGAATATTAGTTTGAAGGTATGTATTTTCTTTAAAGAACAAAACAAAAGATTATTTTCTAGCTCTGTATACTTAAACAAACAAACAAAGAAATCACTAGGACTAAGTTATCTCATTTTTCTCTGAAACGAACCAAGGTCATTTGAAGAAATGTCTGATTCCAAGTCTGGGGCAGAAAATGCACCCAAAAAGCCTGATGCATCTTGTATTAGAAATGAAAAAAAAACTATGAAATATTATAATAGGAACTAACTGTCATATGGGAAAATTGAGCATCAAAATGAATAGTAACTGCTCTGACTGATGTGGCTCAGTGGATTGGATGTTGTCCTGCTAACCAAACAGTCGCTGGTTTGACCCCTGGTCAGGGCACACTCCCTAGGTTTCAGGCCAGGTTCCCAGTAGGGGGCGTGCGAGAGGCAACTGATCAATGTTTCCCTTGCACATCAATTAGTGTTTGTCTTCCTCTCTTTCTTGCTCCCTTCCCCTCTCTCTAAAAATAAATAATATCTTAAAAAGAAAGAATGGTAACTACAATGAACTGAAAGACATCAATTACATTATTCATCAATTCATAATGATATTCAAAACAATAAAAAATCTTTAATCCACTTTAGAGGATGCTAGGGAATCATCTCATTATTCTGAATACTGGTAAATAAAGGTAAATTAGCACTTTCACAGCTTTAATGTATAAACTATGCCTCAGGATAACTGAATAGTTGATGGGGAATATTATTCTTTATTGAACAATTACAGCTAATAAATGTATAAAGGATGATAGATTTAAGATGAAATACTAGAAATTATGAATATTAGAATGAAATAAAATAATGGCCTGGTCTAGCTCTGTCTAGATCTGGTCTAACTTTCTGTGATGATGAAAACATTCTATATCTGCATTGTCCAATACAGAAGCTACTAGCTGTTGAGCACTTAAAATGTGGCCAGTGTGACTAAGGATTTAAATTTTTAATTTTATTCAATTTCCATTAAATTTAAAGAGCCACATTGTGGCCAATTGCTTTTGTACTGTAGAGTATAGTTCTAGGGCATGATTATCTTCGGCTGCTAAAATTACCTGGGAGACTGGTGGGGAGCTGATAATGAATGGATTAGAATGACTTCCCCTGGACTTACTGATCAGTCTTAAAATCACAAAACAGACAAGCAGACATTGCATCTCCTGCTGTGATGCAATAGGAAGTATATAATGCCATCCACGAAGCATTCTTGCCAAAAATTTAAAGCTCAATCTGATGAAGATTCTAGATCTGACTACCATTTTAGGAAAAAAGGGAACAGATAGCAAGTAAAACAGCGCTATAGCAAGAGAAATCAGGGAAATCTAGAAGGTTGTAAACTCCTTAGAAGAAATAATATAATTTATTATGATAACCAATTAATTGCAAGAGAAAAGAAGTGGGAGGGCGTGGAACCTATAGATCAGACACACCTAAAAGATTAATCACATGCAAAGTAGTGCTGTTTGGAACCTGCTGCGTCTCAGCCTAGGTCCCACAGGAAACATAACCTGATTTTTAAAAAAAGTGTCTGCTGAGACTATTGAGAAGAGTAATCTCAAGGAGCAGGACTGAGGGACAGTAAGTAAAACAGCAAAGCAGGAAAAGCCAATACAAGGAAGGGTGATCAAGTTGACCACCACTAGGGGTGATTCCTTAACGCTGTAGACCTTCTGAGAAGCTGCATGTACTGTGTGTTAGGACTGCTGACCTGGGGATGAAAGGGAAAGTATTAGATAGGATAAGGATCTCAAGGTCTAGGTGGTTCTTACTAAATGCTATTCTTGCCATAGCCAGGTGGTTCAGTTGGTTGGAGCCTCATCCCGTACAGTGAAAAGGTTGAAGCTTTGATTCCCAGTCAGGGCACATACTTAGTTGCAAGTTCTATCCCTGGTTAGGGCACATATAGGAGGCAGCTGATGGATGTCTCTTTGTCTGTCTGTCTGTCTGTCTACCTCCATCTCTCTCTCTCTCTAAAATCAATACTCTAAAATCAATAAGCATGTCCTCAGGTACGGATTAAAAATAAGTAAGTAAATAAATAAATACCATTCTTGCAAATGTTAAAATGTAGCACAGTATTTTGCAGACACATCTTTGAACAGAATGAACTTGATAGGAACCCGACCTGATAAGTGTAGCCAACTGCAAAGAAGAAATCAATTAACCAAAGAGTATGTGTAAGTAATGGCTAAGCCTCCCTTTGGGAAGACAAAGCTTTGAATGTGACTTGCTTGTCTCCTTTTTGCGGCTGCAAGTAGATAAAACTACCTGACAACCATGCCTGCTACTCGGGTAGAACACCCCGAGCTTTGAGCCCCTGGACTCCATAACAAAAGCAGTTGTCCATTGTGTCTCAGTCTCTGTTGTACTGGTCAAAGTTTGCCTCAAAGAATGTTAAGTCCTTGGTGCTGCTGGGTTGTGCATGCCTGGGTGCCAAGCAGATTTCCACAGTATCTTACACTGTAGCATTTAATGGAATCCCTGAGAAGGTGGCAGGCTTGTATGAAGCTGACTGGATCCTGTGCAGCAACGATCAATGGCTGAAGTAAGAGACAGGTGAGTCCGAGAGGATCTGGATGTAAAGATGTGTGTGTGTGTGTGTGTGTGTGTGAGAGAGAGAGAGAGAGAGAGAGAGAGAGAGAGGGAATGAGAATGAATTAGGGAAGTTTGAATGCTGACAGGATATTAAGGATTGTTATATTGTTAACTTTTTGTGTGATAATGGTATAGTGGTTATGAAATTTCTTCAGGGCCTTTTAGAAGTTCACACTGAAGTACTCACACATGAAATAACATGATGTTTGCAATTTTCTTCAAAATAATCCATTTGGTAAGGAAGAGTGAACGGAAACATAGCTGAAAAGAGATTACCCATGAGTTATGAGCTGATTTTTAAAACGTTCACTAACTTGGGCATTCCTCTCTTCAAAGGGGGGAGCCTAATTTCCCTCACTACAGGGATGTGGTGACCTGTTTCTAATGAATACAAAGTGGTGGAAATGATCTTGGGTGCCTCCCAAGGCTACATCATAAAAGTCATGGAAACTTCCACCTCATTCTTTTTTGGACCATTCGTTCTGGGGGAGGCCAGCAACCATGCCGTGAGGACACTCCAGCAGCTCTATGGAAAGGTCCATGTGGCGAGAAACAGGTGCCTCCTGCCAACTTCTTACCAGCCATAAGTGAGAGTCACCTTGGAACAGATCCTCTAGCCCCAGTTAAGTAAGGCTGCCTCTGACTGCAGCCTCACGACAGAGCCGGAGACAGTCAAGTCACTCTGGAAATCCTGACCTACAGAAACTGTGAGACATAACAAGTATTTATTACTGATTTAATTTGCTGAGTTGGGGTAATTTGTTACGCAGCAATAGTTAGCCAAAATAAGTTAATAGTTGTTGAAGCTGGGTGTTGGGTTCATTGTACTGTTCTACTTTTTATATGTTTGATGTTTTCCATGATAAATTAATTACACATTGGATTCCCATGTTGCATCATTACATAAATAATTAAAGATTGTCTGTAATAAAGCAAAGGTGGCTAGTAAATTGTCATCTTTGTTACCTCAAGGTAGGAAAGAATTTCTTAAACAAGACACAAAAGGCACAGACTATAAAGAAAAGATTGTTAAAATCACTTACATTAGAAATAGGAAGAATTGATTGAATTATACCATAAAGAAAGTGAAAAGATGAACTACAATTTGGAAAATATTTTCCACAGATATAATGAAGAAAAGTTAGCATCTGAATGCATAAGTAACTCCTACATATCAATAAGAAAATGTTAAACAATGCAACAGAAAAATGGTCAAAGGATATGAATGCACAATTCACAGAAGGGAACACCTCAATGACCAATAAGCAAAAGACTGATCAGCCAGTATCCGCATGTCTGTATTGGTCCCCACAGTAACTAACACTTGCTCTCCTAGTAACCATCCACAGTGGCTGACTGGGTTTAGTATACAAACACCCCTGTACGCCAGCCCATTTGCCTCTAAGACATGTGTCCTACACCATTCCTCAGAATTTCCCCTGTGGAATTAAGCTCCAATTGTTCACACTAGCTTGATAAATAGCATGTGTTGGCTTTCCTTCCCTTCCAGGTCTCACTTCCCCACTTCCCACCTGCTTCCTGGGAATGCTTGAACTCTTATCTTGAATCCTTGCCTCAGGGCTTTCTTCTGGGGGTACTTAAACTAATATAAAATTATTGAAGCTTCCTTGCCAGTAAGAGACAGAGTCTGAGCCCTGGCAACTCTGTGGGAACTTTCCACATGAAAATGAGCTGTAAACTCCCTCAGATTCACAGGGGAGAAGGGGCCTGATGGCTTCACGCCAGCCTTGAGGGTGAGGGCAAGACCACTGGCAACAGGCACAAACTTCAAAGCTGTCCCAAGCTCAGGACTCTGATTCATGGACTTCTTGCAGGTTTGCTTTTTTTCTGTTCTTAATTAATGAACCTTGTCCATAATTAATACTCTTGGCCCTGACTTGCTGAGGTTCATAGCTAAATACTCCTTGTGCCTTGAGCCATTTTTCATATGTTGATCTGGCTTCAGCCTGTTTAACTTGGTAAACACTACAGTCTGGGCCACACCTCTAGTCACAGCCCAGGGTTTTCGTCAGCTGGTTCTGCACACAGGGTTACCTATCACCACCCCCCACCTTGGGGCTCCCGCCTTAGTACAGAACCACTTGGCCATAATGAATGCTGCACTGCTGCCAGTGACTTCTCAGATAATGGGAGTTGGTGCCAGTGGCCCAGCAGCAACATGAGATGGGGACTTCTGTGCAGGCCTCAGAAGCCTCGATCACAACACTTGAAGCCATCTGTGTCAGGGCTTCGGGCAAGCACTAGAAGCAGAGGTGGTGATTCTGGCCAGTAGGCTTTGATGGAATTTAGCTTGAGGAAGAGATGGCTTCTCTATGAGCCAAGGCAGGAAAGGAGCAAATGGACATTTTCTATGGGTTTGCTATATTGTCTCAGTATAATATCTTCTGTCATGGTGTTGGGTGCATGTAGGTGGACTTCCAAACTCTTAGTGTCTTTATTAGTTATCTATTGCTGTGAGACAAATTACCCCTGAATTTAATGACTTAGAACAACAGTATATTATCCTCACAGTTTCTGGGAGTCAGAAATTCGAGGGCAGCTGTACTAGGCAATTCTGGCTCAAAGTCTTTCATGAGGTCACAGTCAAGATGTTGGGCAGAGCTGCTATCATCTGAAGACTTGACTGAGGCTAAAGGATCCACTTCCAAAATGGCTCACACATCTGGCAAGTTTGTGCTGGCTCTTAGTGGGAGGCCTCAGTTCCTCCCTGCTTGGGCTTCTCCACAGGCTGCTGGGATGTCCTCATTACATGATGGCTGGCTTCCTCCAACGCAAGTGAAAAGGGCTGGAGGGGAAACACACACACACACACACACACACACACACACACACACACAGGATATAGTATAGTCCACTCCTATTTTTTTCAAATTAAATAATTAGAACACTTATCTGACCTAGTTAGGAGGAAATCCAGTGTTTTCTCCCTGAATCCATCTTTATTTTCCAGTGAATTACCCAAGAAACCTGGAGCTTATTCAGTCTAAAGTTGCCAGTCCAGCTTCCAAACAAGCCAGCCAAGCCAGGGCTGTGCGTCTAACTTGTGAAAGGGAAGACATCTAGAGAGGGCACTGACTGAGAAGCCCTCCCATTCACTTCCAGGGAGGTGG
Organism: Phyllostomus discolor; assembly: GCF_004126475.2. Lineage (NCBI taxonomy): Eukaryota > Metazoa > Chordata > Mammalia > Chiroptera > Phyllostomidae > Phyllostomus > Phyllostomus discolor. Next base: position 81,312,712 of record NC_040911.2, on the reverse strand, counting down.
CACAAAGGAACATTGCCAGGTGCAGCAGCCATGAAAATGCATCACTCGGGAATGTCTCTTGCTGGGGGGACTGGAATTGACTGGCAGATGATCTGCTGTCCCTGTGGCTCTGCCACCACCTTTGTGCTAACACAGGCTCATTCCTGTGAGATGAAGGGTTACCCCAACTGGCAACTCTGGTTCCCACCCTCCTCATTGGCCTGAACAAACAAGACTGTCTTGGAACCATACTGTAGTCTGAGACTCTTCTTAACCAGTCTTTCCTCCCTCTTTTCTTCACAGCTGTCAGTTTTTATTCCAGTCTGAATCCTTTCCCTGCCTTTTTCTGCTTCCTTCCCCTTTATCCTTCACAGACATTCCCTTAATGAGTCTCTTATGTGTCTAATTCTGTTTTAGCATCTGTTTCTCGGTAGACCTTCCAGGCATACACAGTGCTGGAGCAGGTTCCCACTGTCTTGTGACAGCAGATTCTGTGCATTTCTTCCCAATTCTGCATTCAGTGACATCACATTAATAGGTTGAGATAGGTCGTAGTGGGACTATTTACACCATAGAAATAAAAAAACGCCACACGTAAGGACTCCCCCTGCCCCCTGCCCCAGTGAGTCGGTTGTTAAGTGTTTGTCAGCATACCTCTGATATGTAACCCCACAGAAATGTGTACGTGTGTTCACCAAGAGAGCTGTGCTGGCTTCTTAGACTGTTCAGATCATCTTTATTCATAGTAGCCTCAGACTGAAACTGCCCAAATGTCCATCAGCAGTAGGACAGAGAAATAGACTATCATTTTATAGCATATATATTGATATATAAATGGAATATAGACATGACAATGAATGACCACCAGTATATAACATGGGTAGATCTCACAAACGTAATACTGAGTGAAAGAAGCCAGACACAAGAGTCCCCACTGTAGTAATTCATTTATATAAAGTAAAAAACAGGCAAAACAAACATACAGTGTAAGAAAGCAGGAGGGTGGGTCCCCTGTGGAGGAAGTAACTGGGAGGGAGTGAGGGGGGCCCTGTAAAGTTCTCTTTCTTGACACTGGACCAGGTGATGTGACTATGCTCACTATGAAAATTCATTGAGCTGCAAATGTATGATCTCTTTACTTCACTGTATGTATGTTGTGCTTCAGCAGAGAGTTAAAAAAAAAAGTTTACCTAATTAGTCGTTGCCTGCAGGTAGGGATTTTTTAAACATAATTTTAAAATGTTTAACTATGGTAAAAAATAACATAAAATTTACCATCTTTACCATGTTAAGTGTACAGTTCACTTCTGTTAAATATATTCATATTGTTGTGCAATTGATATCCAGAACTTTTCATCTTGCAGAACTGAACCTCTCTTCCCATGAAACCACCACTGTCCATTTTCTCCTCCCCCCAGTCCCTGGCAACTATCCTTCTGCTTTGTTTCTATGACCTTTACTACTCTAGGTACCTCATATAAGTAGACCAACATTATTTATCTTCTTGTGATCAACTCCTTTCACTTAGCATGATGTCCTCAAGGTTCATCTATGTTGTGGCATGTGTCAGAATTTCTGTCTTTTTTAAGTCTGAATATATACCACACTTTGTTTATACATTCATCTGTTGATAGCCATCTGGGTTACTTCCACTATTGTGTATAATATTGCAGTGGATGTGGATGTACAAATATCTCTTCCAGATTCTGCTTTCAATTATTTTGGGTATATATACCTGTAAGTGGTATTGCTGGATCATATGGCAATTCTATTATTAATGTTTTGAGGTGTTGCCAAACTGTTTTCTATAGTGGCTGTACCATTTTACATTCCACTAGCAGTGTACAATGGTTCCAGTTTCTCCGTATTCTTGCCATTTGTTATTTTCTGTTTTTTTTTTTTAAAAATAAAATATTTTATTTATTTATTTTTAGAGAGGGGAAGGGAGAGAGAAGAGAAGGAGAGAAACACCAATGTGTGGTTGTCTCTTGTGCACCCCCTACTGGGGACCTGGCCCACAACCCAGCCATGTGCCTTGACTGGGAATTGAACTGGCAGCCTTTCATTTGTGGAACAATGCCCAACCAACTGAGCCACACCAGACAGGGCTAGATTTTGTTTGTTTTTTAAAGACAAGATAATTTGAACATGTTTGAAGGGCCAAGTAAAAAGAACAAGAGGATGTTTGCTGCATCAAGGTTCTAGGGTAGCTGTATTGCTCTTCTGTGAGTACAAACTCTTTCCTGTTATCCATGAGTGTTCAGTAAAGTAACATTAAACTTCACAGCCTGGGTTCAGTTTTTCTGCGGGGAGTGAAGGCAAAGCCTGCTTCCACTTCTGGACTACAGGAGTAGGAGGAGCAGTGCCTCCTAAAGCCAGGGCATAACTCCATGTCAGCCTCTCCCATCTCACCGGGGCCTTGTCAGAGGGTAGGGCTAGGTCTTCTATTTTCCTACCTGGTCTTATACATCCCCATGTAGCACACTGCAGAAAAAACAGCCTGCAAACCATAATGCCAGTGATAGGGCCTAAGGCAAACAATAGGTTTCAGGTAGAAATAGAAGGGATTTATGGGTGGAGAGATGCTGGTGAGGCTGTAGTGAAGTTCAGCTTTACTGGGCTTAAAGGGGATGCAGAGAGAGGAAGGTTAGACTTGGGTATGAGTGTAAGGCAGGGATGTCAAACTCATTTTCACCGAGGGCCACATCAGCCTTGTGGTTGCCTTTAAAGGACAGAATGTAACTTTAGGACTGTATAAATGTAACTACTCCTTAACTAGGGGCAAGGAGCTCAGTGCTACCGCCAGGTAGAAACAAGATGCTGGGCTGGATAAAACAAGGTAGAGGGCTGGATTTGACCCTCGGGCCTTGTGTTTGCCACCTGTGGTATAAGGGTTTATCCTAGAATCTTAGAATTCTGTGCTCTAAGGTAAGGCTGAGAAGCTCCACAAGTATATAAAGGGCTTTCTTTGTTTCAAAGGGAGTATAAGATGCTGAGACTCTGAGATAGCTGCCAGAAGAATATTTCTATTTATTATTTGTTATTATTTTATTATTATTTATTTTATTGATTATGCTTTTACACTTGTTCTGATTTTCCCCCCTTTGCCTTCCCTCTACTTAGCATCCCTCACTTCTCAGGCAATCCCTCCACCATTGTTCATGTCCATGGGTCATATGTATGTTATTTGGCTATTCCATTTCCTATACTATAATTTATACACCCATGGCCATTCTGTGTCTACCTATTTGTACTTCTTAACTCCCTCACCTTTTCACTCATTCCCCCAAACCCACCTCCCATCTGGCAACCATCAAAACATTCTCTGTATCCATGATTCTGTCTCTGTTCTTGTTTTCTCACTTTGTTTTTTAGATTCAATTGTTGACAGATTTGTATCTTTTGTCATTTTATTGTTCGTATTTTTGATCATCTTCTTAAATAAGTTCCTTTAACATTTCATCTAATAATGTCTTAGTGATAATGAACTCCTTTAGTTTTTACTTGTCTGGGAAGCACTTTATCTGCCCTTCCACTCTACATGATAGCTTTGCTGGATAGAGTAATCTAGGTTGTAGGTCCCTGCTTTTCATCACTTTGAATACTTCTTGCCAGTCCTTTCTAGCCTGTGAAGTTTCTTTTGAGAAATCAGCTGACAGTCTTATGGGAACTTCTCTGTGTTTCTCCCTGTGTGCCACTGTGCCTTTCAAGCTGCTACCCGGGTGCTGGAGCTTACAGGGAGTGAATCTGAGTAGATGAGTCGATGTGTGGGTTAATTAAGAGGAATTTCTTGGGGCTCTAGAAGTTTCTTCCATCCATTCAATCCCCACTGGTTTTTGCAGCCAGAAGTTGTGGGGACTTATCTTCCTGGCACTGGAACCCTGGATTGGGGTGGGGGGCTGGTGTGGGACTCCTCACTCTCGAGATATCCCTCCCAAATTTTTACCCACCATCTATTTTTACCCTCACATGCGATTGAGGGATCAGCCTGTTCCATGTCTGCACCCCTCCTGCCAGTCTGGATGGATATGGTGTCTTTAACTCCATAGTTGTTAGACTTCAATTCACTCAATCCTTGACAGTTCTGAGTGATGATTATTCTATGATTTAGTTGTAATTTTGTTGCGGTTGTGCAAAGAGGCGAGCCATGTCTGCCTACGCCACCATCTTGACTGGAAGTTCCAAGAATATTTTCAAAGCACAAGGCTTATGCCAGTTAGTACTCCAGTTATCTATTGCTGAGAAACAAACCTCTCTAAAACATAGTGGCTTGAAAACAGCTACCATGTTATCATTTCTCAGGATTTTGGGTAAGGCACAGGAGGAAAGACTTGTCTCTGTTGTAGGTTATGAGGAACAGCCCAGCTGGCTAGAACAACTCAGTTGTTTTCTCCCCTCAATGACTGGTCCCTAAACTGGGATGCGGTCCACCAGGTTCCAGTGTCTGACCTAAGTTATTGGTGATAACTGGGTCCCTACTTTTCCTCAATGTCATCTCTGTATGTGGTCTCTCCACAGCAAGACGGAAGTGGGGGAATCAGCTCAGGATTATCAACAACTCAAAATCGAGATTGCCAAGTGCTCCTAAAGCTCAGATCTGGAACTGGCACATTGTCACTTCTGCCATGTTCTTTTGTTGGTTAAGTGGAGACATAGGTCCAGTCCAGATCCAGGGTCAAGGAGTACACAAGGTTATAAGCATGTTTTATTGGGGACCACATAAATAATAAACTGCCTGACAAAAAGGGCTCTACATGCAGATTTGGAAGGGCTGAGAGTGATCTAATCCCTAATTTTATCCTGCCCCATCTTCAGAGATGACTGGAGGGCAAACAGTGCGGAACAAGATAACCCCAAACTTCCTCCACGGAATTAAATGTGTGTGTGGGCGTCTGATCTGCTACTGGATCAGCCTGAATCAAGGGAAGCTGGCCTGTACGTGTATTCATTAGCCTATTAAGCATTTACTGAGCAGTTCAAGCGTCAGGTTCTTAACATTCGCGTTATCTCATTATCCCTGTTTTACAAAGGAGAAAACAGAGGCTGGAATGCAGCACCTAGCACCACACCACGGCGCAGCCTCCTAGGACCTTTTCACCCGGCCGCTCAAGTTGGGGCAGAGCGGTGACGAGCGCCGGTGTCCCCGGGAGGGGAGCGCTCAACACGACCCGCTTCACTAGCAGAGCAGCCGGCTGCCAGGCAGGAAGAGCGCGCTTCAGAACTGCTACCCCGTCACTGCCTTGCTTGGCGAAGAGCAAACACTAGCCCGCCAGGGGGCCTCGGTACCGGGAACCCGTGGGTCAGAGTGGGTGGGGAACGGGGGCTGGGGGTGGCTCTCAAAAGCCCAGACGCTGCTTTAGAGATCCGACTTCGGAACCTCGGGTGCAGAACGCCAGGGGCCCGCCCCCGCCCTCCACGCACGCTCGCAAGCTCCAGCCCCGCCTGCCGCGCAGCCTTGGCTCCGCCCTAAGGATTGACCGCCTGAGCCACCGTCTGCCGGGCCCCGCCTCGCACGGCCAGGCGAAGAGGAGCCGGCCGTGCGGTGTGTGTGTGTGTGTGTTTGTGTGCGTGGGGCTCGGACTCAGCCCCGGGAAGATGGTGGCGGCGGGGGCGGCGGCGGCGACTGAGGCGAAGCTGAGGGGGAGGACAGTAGCGACGACAGGGCCCTCGGGCAGGAACGGCGAGCAGCTCCGGGACTGGGACGTCCCTGGGGCTGGGAGGCCGGGACTGGGGGCCGGGCTGCGCTTCCCGCAGCTGCTGCTGCTGCTGCTCCCTCCTTTGCTGCTGCTTCCCTGGGCTGCCGAGGCCGTGGCGGCAGCGGCGGTGGTATCGGGCTCAGCCGCAGCCGAGGCCAAGGAATGTGACCGGCCCTGTGTCAACGGCGGCCGCTGCAACCCTGGCACCGGCCAGTGCGTCTGCCCCACCGGCTGGGTGGGCGAGCAGTGCCAGCACTGCGGGGGACGCTTCAGGTGAGTGCAAGGTGGCGGTGGAAGGTCGGACCCAGCCAGAGGCTGGGGTTAAGGGGCGCTGGAGACAGCTTCAGGCCAGAAGCGGACGCCAGACAGAAAGTGGGGAGGTGGGGCCCCACGGTGTTTGAGGACCGTTTCCTTAAGGGGAGATCTTCGTCTGTGGCTTGGGATCTTCCTGCAATGGAAGATGCAAAGGTTCGAGGCAAGGGTTGGGGTACCCCAAAGCGGTTTAGGTGAGGCTGGCTACAAGGGAAGAAAGCCTAGGGTCCCAAAGTGTATCGAAGCCAGTCTCTGAAATTGGGCCTCTTTTGGATAAACGAAGTATGAAAGAAAAGATGAAAAAGAGAGGCAGTCTTACTTAAACACTTCGTTTTAATATTCCCTTGTTCCCCAGGGCCTCATGCGTTCCCCTGCTGATTGGATATGTGGGGTAGTCTGGAAAAAAAAAACACAGGGTGTTGGCAGTGATTTGTTGGCTGGAGATAGAAAGGAAAGAGTAAGATAGTGAGATATTAGCGATAGCAGAATTAATGGTTGTTGGCTAAAGGAAAGTGAGGGAACTAGCCCTTTGAAACTCTCCGGAGGCCGCAGATTGCACCAGGTTTGTCGTGGATAGGGCAGAGGAGGAGGTTCCTGTTTGCCCTGATTTCTGGGGAATACCGAGTTCTGAGTTGGCCTGGTTCAGGGCAGTACCTCTTAGGGAGATCACTCATTTATTAATTAGTAGTTATCTATTATTTGTTTTAGTTGTGCAAGGATTTCCAGATTATATGTGCAAATAGATTAGCTAGACTTTGGCCTAGTCCATAGGGAATTTGGAGTATAGCAAGAGAAAGGTACATACACAAATAACCCTAATTGTCTGCCTTTGGCAGATATTTACCAAATACTATTGGTCTCAGATGTGAAGGAGTGAGGAAATAAGAAGAAAAAGACAGTGCCCTCATATTCATGGATGTTGACATTCTGGTCGGGAGACAGGGAATTAACACATAAAAATATAACTGAAAGAAATTAACAAGATAATTTCAGGTAATGCTGAATGCTTTCAAGAAAGGAAAACAGAATGGTCTGATAGAGAATGATAACTAGTGGGTAATTTTAGGAGAAGCCTCTCATTTAAACTGTGTTTGATAAGAGACCTGAACAAGGCGTGGGAGAACCTGTGGGAATTTAGGGGTGCAGAGGTTGTGACTAGTTGGAGACTGCAAGAAAACTTTGAGGAGGAGGTGACATTCGATTTGAGCATTTGAGACTAAGTAGGATTTGGACGTGTGCAACTGGGAAGAAAAATTCCAGATGGAAAGAAGGATGCAAACAAAAGTGTGGAGACCAGAAAGGAAAATATTTTGCTGGTGGCAGGGTATATAGAAGAGTTGCAAGAGAGAAGTTTGGAATGGTAGAATTGTAGACTCATGTACTATCAGATTTTCAAGGGAACTCAGAGGATGTCGAGGAGATGAGCTCCTTATTGTTAGGAAGGAAGCAAGTAATTTCATGACCAGGGTGTTATGGGCTGGCCTTGTAACTTGGGTGTTCTAACTTATGAATGAATATAATCTACACATTTGTTGAGGGCTGTTCTGGGTTAGGTTGTGAGATACAAGACAGACACAGTCCTGCTTTTGTGGAGCTTACATTCTAGCTTGCAGGTGAGACATGCAATAATCAACTTAGTATGATTTTGCTGACGGACTTGGAAGTGAAGAGCAGGGGCCAGAGGACTTGGCTTAGTTTGGTGTGGTAAGGTTTGTGGCTGAGTAAGTGACTTTTGTGTTGAGATCTGAGGGGAGAGATGCCCTTAGCATCTCTCTCTGTATATGCTCTATAGCTGTAGAGCATATACAGAGGCTTGGGGATGAGAGGGATTGTAGCAGACTGGGTAGAAGGTGAGGTGGCTGAGGCAGAGAGAGCAAAGGGGAGCATGGCAAGACCAGAGCGATAGGCAGGGGCCAAGCCACATGGATCGCTGTTGGATGGGTTGAAAGTTTTGACTTTTAGCCTGTGAGCAGTGGATTGACATAGTTCCTCTTGTTTGCATGACATTACAGGCTTTTTAGTTTGGAGCCAGAGCAGGAATGGCCTTGAGGGTTAGGCCAGAGTGTTTTGAATTTGAGGAGCTTCCAAGATCAAGTGAATGGATGGTTGGGTCAGAGGAAAGTTCTTCCGAGTTCTGAAAATCTGGCATGCCATGGTAGGTCGTGAGGAACCATAGAGTGAGGAGGGACATGCATAGCAAGAGCAGTCTGTCTGGAATATTCAGAGTGGGTAGATTCACTTACAGCATGAGAGATGCTGGACAGCTAGGTTGGGACTGTAGGTGTGGGTCAGGACAGCAGTAATGAGAACTAGAGGTAGGATATGGAGTAGGTCCTAAGTGGTATTGTAGAGGTAAGTAACACATCTGTTTCTGAAACTGGTTTGCTTTTGGGAAGAGAGGGGGATGGTGAGGGAAAGAAAACTAGATTCTATCTTGGGCGATTGAGAAGACAGTGATATCATTAAGACACACAGGGACCCAGAAGGAACGGGGCTGAGACGTTTAGTTTTGCAGACACTGAGATTGGGATGCCTTCAGGGTATCCACTTGGCAGGACAGGTGTCGGCCCTGGTGTTAGCTGTATGTGAAGGAGATTGCCAGGGAGCGAGAGCAGGTCTGAGTGTTCACACAGAGGGTTCGGAGAATTGGAGAAGAATCGCTCGTTATGGGAACAGGCAGCCCTGACACTGGCTGTCTTGGATGGTGTCACATTTGCGTGAAGGGGCTCCCCTGGTTTTTGAGGGTACTCTTTGAGCTGGTGTCCTTGTCCTTTCCTTTGACTCTAGTCCTGATAATTCCATTATATTTTGTAGGCTTCTGGAATTTGCATTTTAAAAAATGAAAGGAAGAGAAACTTACGTCTCTGACTTTTTAAAAAAACTTGAATTAAAATTTTAGCCCTGGCCAGTGTGGCTCAGTTGGTTGGAGCGTCATCTGTAACAGAAAGGTTGTGGTTTCAATACCTGGTCAGGGCACATAACCTGGGTTGCCTGTTTGATCCCTAGTTTGGATACGTACAGTCCTGGCCCAGGTGCGTATGGCAGGCAACCAGTCAGTGCTTACTCTCTTGCACTGATGTTCCTCTCTCTCCCTTCCTCTTTTTCTAAAAGCAAAGAAAAAATGTCCTTGGGTGAGGATTAAAAAATAATTAATAATTTTAGATGAAGGGATTTTTTAAAGGGGAAGAGTGAAATGCTGATTTTGATGATAGTAGTATGTGTCATACACACCTTGTGATTAAACAAAGAGACACTAAAACGGACGCCTTTCTGGTTTGGACTGGCATCAAGTCAGTGTGTTTTTTATTGCATTTTAGTTCCATAAATCCTGTGTCATAATTGCTGTTATAATGTCTCTTTTATTAATTAAAAGGAACATAGGCTAATACGAGGATTAGATTTCACTGGGGTTATCACTGAGTGCATACTCTATGCCGGGACCTGTCAGGCATTTTCATACACACTGTGCCACTTAATTTTCAGGATAACTCTGAGGGTGTTGTATAAATTTGGATTTTTGTGTGGTTGTAGTTAGAAAAATCACTTGTTTTTCCCCAAATGATAGATAGTATGAAACTGATTAATTGCAGAGGACAGAGTTAATGGTGGCATTGTAATAAAAATAACAATGGAATCTTTGGTGGATGATTTCTAAAGCACTAACACTTTCATTCGTTTTTATGTGAATCTTCATAATTCAGTGATCTGTTTTTCAGCTTGTGACCTCACCATTGAAATTTTTCTTTGGAGGATAAATATATCCCATCAAGTTAGAGAATAAAGATATTAAACCCTTTATGAAATTAATATGTATTTAATTCTTTTAAGTTTCTGCTATACAAAACTTTTGGGAGAATAGAATAGAATAACTTATTGGGTCTTTATAGTTACCCATGATGTTGAGTTGCCTTCTACAGGAGAAAAAGATAAGTAAGCATTTACAGAGCATCTGTTTTGTGCCCAGCATACGCAGTACCAGTGATAGTAGTTATAGCAACAGCTGCCACCATTTTCCTAGCATTTATTCCAGTTTTACCTGGTTGTTGTGTCAAGTGCCTTTTAGGAATTACCCTTTTTAATCCTTAGAGTGAAGGTATTCATATTTCATAGGTGGGTTGACTCAACCTGGGAGTTGTTAAATTACTTGCCCAAGGTCACACAACTTGTAAACAGTTGTGGTTTGAGCTCAGGCCTTGTCTGATTCCCAAACCCACGCTTTCCGTGGTACCATTTGGCCTCTCATTTTGTCTGAGTCCAGTCACCCGTTCTGAATGTTTTTTGGAAGGGCTGAGACCTAAATCCTCTGAGTACTTTGAGCTTCAGTTCCAACCTAGGCCTGGCAGAATGGCTCTTGCAAAGAAGGGTGCTGAGAAGAAGGGCCATTCTGCCATTAATGAGGTAGGGACCAGAGAAGACACGATCAACAAGGGAGTCCGTGGAGTGGGTTTTAAGAAGCATGCTCTTCTGGCTCTTGAAGAGATCCAGAAATTTGCTGTGAAGGAGATGGGAACTTTAGATGTACACATTGACACCAGGCTCAACTGAGCTGTTTGGGCCACAGGAATAAGGAAGTCTCTTACCATATCCAGGTGCAGTTTTCTAGAAAATGCAATGAGGTTGAAGATTCGCCAAACACACTCTATACGTTGGTTACCTATGTACCTGTTGCCACTTTCAAAAACCTACAAATAGTGAATGTGGTTGAGAACTAACTACTGATTGTCAAATACAGTTATAAAACTGCAAAGAAAAAGGTCATTTTTGCCTATATGACTGCCATATGTCTTTTGTCCTTCTGTTTCTCCCAAACTTCACTGTCTAATTTTCCACTCTTCGCTGGGCTTCTTTACTGGGATGTTTTACTGTCACGTCAGAATGAGCCATGTCTAAGATCTAACTTCTTACCTGCACTGGAAAATAGTCTTTTGTACTTCCTTATTTCAGTAGCACATTTGGCTTTAGATAACCAAAGGTCAAAGTTTAGGAGTAGCCCATTGCTCTTTCTGTTTAGTCTCTCTTTTCTAAAGTCTTAGAAGTTTGTCCCTCTCCATTTCTCCTGCTGCTGTTCTAGTGTACCTGGTCCTTTACTGCATTGCCACCCTGCCTCTGTTGCACCCTAACTTGGTATCCTGCACCTCCAGAGTCCCCTCCACACTTTGTCATATAATTCCCTGAAAACATGTGTCACTGTCTTGCTCAGACACCTTTTTTTCCCCTCCTCTTACTACCTGTAAAATGACTGTCAGCTGAAGGCTCCCTCCGCCTTATGCACGTTCTTTTTCCCTAATCAAATCCTTCTGCCTTACAGTTTTTCCGCGTATTTGCTAAATTTAGCACCCTTCCTCCTCCCTGCCTCCCTGCCTTCTTCTCTACTTACCTAGATTCTACCCCTTCAGCCCTACCCCATCTTTAATTCTCTATAATCTGTAATAGCAAATTCTCCAAAATCATACCTGTTATCTTCTTTTGAGATGAGTTACCAACCCATGTAACTCATAGAGTGCTTCTGAATGAATGATTGTTATGTATTAGGTACAGTGCATACCTTGAGGATATGAAGGTGGGTAAGAATCAGGCCCTGCTTTCCCATTGCAGAGCTCATAATTCTGAGAAGACAGCTACGTGTACAGGCAGTTAGAATTTAATGATAAAAATATAGGCAATATGTGGTGCTGGATCAATGTGAGGTGGAGAGACTAACCTTTTGAGGGCTCTGGTGGGAAGCGTCACAGAGAGGAGAGCATTTTGGCAGATGTGAGGAGTCTGCTGTGAACAGTGAGTCATGACAGTGCGGGAGAAGGGCTTTCCATTGTGCAAAGACAGAGAAACATGGACCCTCACACACACACTGTGTGTTCGTTTCCTACGTTTGTGGTAACAAAGTGCCACACACTGGGGGGCTTAACACAACAGAAATGTACTCTCTAATAGTTCTGGATGTCCGAAGTCTGAAATGAAGGTGTTGGAGGGGCCACACTCTCTCTGAGGACCCTGAAGGAGAATCTGTTCCTTGCCTTTCTCTTAGTTTCTGGAATTGCCAGCAATTCTGGGCATTCCTTGGCTTGTAGGTGCGTCATTTCAGTCTCTGCCTCCATCATTTCAGTCTTACCTGACACTCTCCCCATGTGACTCTTCTTTTCTTATAAGGACACCAGTCATGTTGGATGTGTAACTTGAGTACATCTTAACCTGAGTACATCTGCAAAGACCCTGTTTCCACATAAAGTCTGTTCACAGGTTCTGGGGGTTAGGACTTCACAATATCTTTTGGGGGTTCACAATGGAAACCACAACACTTAGAGCATTGAACATAGGTGGTTGTTAGAGTATAACTTGTGAGGGATGCATTGGAAGGTGATAATGGCCTTCCCTCTGCCCTTCTGAACAACCTCCAGTTTCAGGACGTATCCTTGTCCTAGGCTAAGTCATCAGGTCATTCCAATCTCTGGCTACAGTGATTGGTTTGAGGTAGGCATGTGACCTAAGCTGACTCAGAGTGACTCTCAGAACTTGCTGGAGGCCTCTGTCCTCTGTGGGCATTTATGAAGCAGATGCTTTGTCATCTGTGTTCTGTGTAGTGAGGATATAAAACCTAGAACTGTTATAGCTTGTAGCATTTCTGTTGTGGCAGAAGCCCACCTGAGGTCAGAGCAGCTCCTAGAGGAGGGAGGAAGGCAGAGAAATGGAGCCGGAGACCTGATGACTTTCTGAATCTCTGGATCAAGCCTTGCCTGAAGCTGTTGTACTTTTCACTTTTGTGAGGTACTACATTTCTTTCTTTCTTTTTTTAAGTTTTATTTATTTACTTTTAGAGAGAAGAGAAGGGAGTGAGAAAGAGAGGGAGAGAAATGTGCAAGAGATACACTGATTGGTTGCCTCTCACATGCCACTGGGGACCAGCCTGCAGCCCATGCACTTGCCCTGACTGGGAATTGAACCAGCCACCTTTCGATTCACAGGCTGGTGCTCAATCCACTGAGCCACACCAGTTAGGGTGGTATTACATTTCTTATGTCAGTTGGTATTAGATTTTCTGTCCTTTACAATATGGAATAATTGCTAACAAACAGAGGGATGTAGGGCCAGATCATGAAAGTCTTTTTATTTCACACCAAGGAGTGTGGGCCCTATGCAGTTGTCATTGATAACGTGGTCTAAATTCCTGATATTTTTCTATGAAGTCTCCCAGTGTTCCAATTTTGATGGGCATATGATCTGAGCCCCAAGGTACCATAGGCAATAGTTTTAGCTTATTTCTTTGTGACTGCTTAACTGGGATTGCCAGCTACCAACTGGAGATGAGGCTGTTCTTACTGCCCTGTACCCCAGCCCTGTTTCGCCAGTTTCACATTTGAGGGCTCATTAATTGTTACTCTGTTTATATGTTGTATTGGATATGATTTCTATCAAAATTCTTTCAGTGACAGACACCCAACTCATACAAGCCTAAGAGAAAAAGATGGGAGAGGGTTACTGGTTTGTGTGACAGAAAAGTCAGGAGGACATTGTAGCTTCACGCATGACTGGATCCAGGGGACCCGTTGGTGTCCATCCCTACATGTCTTCGTTCGCTCTGTTCTTTACCAGCCTCACTCTCCGGAAGGCTGTCTTCATGTAGTGCCTCCAGAAGCTAAATTGAGCTGGCTTGGCATCCTCCTGAGCTGAGTACCTGTTCTGGGGTGGGCAGTGGGGTCCAGCTCCATTAGATGGCATGAACTGAGAAAGGGGGACAAAGAAGGAGAAAGGAAAACACATGCAATATTACTAGAAAGTGGGCCAGTGCTGGGCAGGTGAGAACAGTAACATCGCTGGGTATTCTTAGAACCTGCCATTCGGTGAATACTAAGTGTGGATGATGAAAATTGGGAATGGTCTGGATACTATTGTATCAAGTAATAAAGTGTGGGGGCCCAGTTCATCAGGAATTCACTCAGTCCTTACACGGAGTTGTGAGGGACCTGCTAAATGGAATACTGGCTCTTTGAGGTTACCGCAGTGGGGACTGTCCAGTACTGAGTGTCAGTCTAGTAGAGCCAAGTCACTGAATTGCAGTTACTCATCCCTTAATGTTGTAATGGGGGAATAGAGAGGATTATGGGAGGAAGCAAATAAATACGTGTTTATTGAGTAAAATTATGCTATATTGGGTACAAACTTAACTTTATATAGAATACTTATATAATTGACATTTAATGTTTTTGGCTGACTCCTTGAAGATAGAATTTACTTATTTGAAAAGGTAAAAATATGGTTGTTGAATAAAAAGAAAAATTGACGATGAATGTCTTAATTGTAAAAGTTACGATATATTTGAAAGCAGGTATCTGACATTTAAATTTTACCTCTGCAAAAGGTTCCTAAGATAGGCAAATTTTTTTTATTTACTATGATATAGACAACAGAGAAATATGTAAAAGAAAAGCAGAGTATGTTTATGATCTAAGCAGTTTTTTCCTAAATATGACTAAGTGATTTAATAAATTTGTAGGTTGTCTTTATCTTAAGAATTAAATGTAGAAGTATTTCCCTGGAACTGTGGTTGAACAGTGTGAAGTTATACTGGTTTTTCATTTTCTCAAAGTCTTGTTACTAAAACTGAAATGAAACTATGGTTGTACTTTCCAAAGTAATTGTATCTGAAAATTTATCAGCCACTGACCTATTATGAAATTGTTTTCCACTTACATTCTTCGCCATTTTCCGTGATTTCCCAAAGGCATTGTGGCAAAAGTGACACTCATCTCTGTATTATATACTAATCTAAGCCTTTGTTTTGTTACTTCTTTCTGTTTCTGCTTTTTACCCTATTCTTTCAAACTAGCCCTATATTATTAGTCTTTTCCTAATGTTTTCTCCTGAGGGTGGCTTTTTCTTATATTTTGCCTTGCTTTTTTTCTTCTCCTTGTTTTATTGATGTCATATCCCTTTCACTACTTTTCTTTTAGCACTTGAGGCCCTGCTTTGATTTTTGTCCTTTCACTTTTTAATTCTTTAAGTTTTCTGTTTTTTCAAGTTACATTTGGAGTGAATTTTAACTCTGGCTGTTTATTTACATGTTTACTCATCTAGAATCTATCTTTCTCTTGCAGAAGTTAATTTTAGTCATGATTGAATTTGCCGTCGCTGAATGTATTCTTTTGGAATTTAACATCAACATTAATTTTTAAATTAATTCCTCTTGGTCCCTTTTGCATTCTAATTAAGAATTTTAAATTTATTTATTAATAAACTTATAACCATTTAAGGGCGGAAGTTTTATCAGATGCTGTTGACACACATGGGTCACCTCTCTTCACCAGAGTTTCCTGTATTTTTGATTCACAGATCCTTTCAGAAATGTGTATACTGTATTGGACTCTCTTAGGAATTAAAAGAAAGCCTTAAAAAATGTATTCTGGTTTTAGGCCCTGGCTGGTGTAGCTCAGTGGATTGAACGCGGGCTGCGAACCAAAGCATTGCAGGTTCGATACCCAGTCAGAGTACATGCCTGGGTTGCAGGCCATGACCCCTAGCAACCGCACATTGATGTTTCTCTCTCTCTCTCTTTCTCCCTCCCTTCCCTCTCTAAAAAAAAATAAATAAATAAAATCTTTAAAAAATGTATCCTGGTTTTGATAAATGCTTTTAAATAAAATAAAAAGTAATTTCTTAAAGATTATAACATACATTTTAAATGTAATTCATAATGATACTCACAATATAAAAATTTGACCTTTTCCCTGTTTAACATGTACTACATGTTTAATGTATTTTAAATTAGTGTGTAAGGAAAAGCATGATTTATACACAAATAAAAATGACATTTAATTTTGGGATTAAGTGTATATTAAAATAGAGATTGAATTTGACTGTGCTTTGTACTATAGAAATAGACAACTTTCCTAAATTGGTGTTTTGTACTTTCATGCTTTAAAAATTCTCAGAATTTTTTGATATTTTGTTTCTAAGTCATAAAATAATAGTAGTTTTCAGCCATTCGTAGGCATTTCTCCACAAATAGCATGTTTCTTGTATGAATGGTTTTTTTGAAAATTGAAAAGGCCAAACTGGCTATAATTGTTACTTAATTTCAATCTTTTAACATTGGTTTTGGAAATGAAAAAGATGTCTTACAAAGCCATACGAGGATTTTGATCAGAAGGTTTGACAAATTGATCTTGAGGCATATTTGTAGGTACGGATTAATTTTATGCCCTTCCATAACTTGTATTTAAATATCATGTCTTATGCCTCTCTTTTAATAGATGCCATTACTATCTTTTAATTGGAACATTATTTGAACTACTGGTTGAGGAACATGAACAACCCTGACCAAGTAACTGGTTGCTTTAAAGTAACCATGTGTTTGGTGCTGGTTCAGTCTCTCTGGGCTGATTTTAACTTCCTTTTAATATGAAATATTTCAAGCCAATGGAAGAAGTACAAAGAATAATAAAACAAATATCTTTGTACCTACAACCTAGCCTTGCTGAATTTCCTTCATAGTAATATTATTATTCCATAATAATATTAATATAACTTATGAAACATAAAATATTATGGATACCAACCACATTCTCTGCTACCACTTCCTAGCGCTGTCCCTCGCGCCCCGGAGGTGACCAGTGTGCTGAAGTCGATGTGTGTCGTTTTGCTTGCACGCCTGTTCCTACTTCTACTGCAGACCCATACCTGCACCCACACACTCAGTCCTGCTTCCAGAAACAGGGTCACGTTCTTCATACTTTACAAAAACTAAACATGCTTTTCTTACCTGAAAATAGCAAACTGTTAAGTATTTTTGAGATTCGCGTTCATAAATGTAGTTCTGGTTGATTCTAGCTGTGTTCATTACAGACTACCAGTTACTTGTTCATTGTCCTGCTGTTGGGCATTTAGATTTTCCCAACTTGTGCTGTTACACACAGTGCTACCATTAACACTTGACATATCTCCTTGTGCACACGTGTATGATTTTTCCTCTAGAATAGTGATTTTTAAACTTTTGAACCAGTACCTCCAAAATAATTTAAAAATTCTGTTTACTTCCTTGGATACTTTTAGGTTGACATGCAGTTAATTTATACCATTAAAAATAATTTACATAGTTGCAAAGAATATCATTTCTGGAATAATATAGAGTTACTGAAAAAGACCCACTATATTACTTTTAAAAATTTATTGAGCAGGCCCTGACTAGTGTGGCTTGGTTGGTTGGGTGTTGTCCTGTGAAGTTGAACGGTTGGTGGTGCAGTTCCGGTCAGGGCACATGCCTGGGTTACAGGTTCGGTCCCAGGTCGGGGCACATGAGAGAGGCAACCCATCAGTGTTCTCTCTCACATTGATGTTTCTCTCCCTTTTTGTCTCCTTCCCTTGCTCTCTCTCTAAAAATAAATAAGTATAATCTTTTAAAAAATTTATTGAGTGGAATGCAAATTCCATAGTAGTTTGGTACCATTCTCATTCATTTAAAACAAAAAAAGATGCGTATGGTCTTCTTTGTGTTATTTCTTTTTTGGCTTAGGTTTTAATTTTTATTCTAATTCACCCATATTTTTTTCCTGGATTATGAATTCTGTCCACTGCTCTGTGTGTTACATTTATTTGAATTGCTTTTTTCTTGCCTTTGCTCATTTGTCTATTAGGTTGTTTGTCCTCTTGTATAGATTTGTAGGCATTCTTTGTATATACTGGATTAATCCTGGGTTTATATAGGCAATAGTGATCTAGTGAATGGCTTTTAAAATTTTATTTCACAATTTAAAAATTGTACCTATAAATGTTTGGATAAATAAGTAAAGATGAAAGGGGGCAAATCTTACAGAAGAATTCTGGACAATATAAGTAGATACTCTACCTTCCAGGATGTGGACCCTAATTTCTCTTCATTGCCCCCTTGAGTATAGCCTGGATTTAGTGACTCTTATCCAAATACTAGAATATGGAAAGGGGGAAATAGTAATGATACAGAGGAGAAACCTGGCACACACTTACCTTCCCCAGCTGATCAGGGTGAAGCTTGCAGTGATAAGACATGTCGCTTTCATGTGCTACCAGATACATGATTAGGAGGGAATGTTGCCTTTCTGTTATTTTTCCCAAAACCATATAACTTTTTTTCTAATCTCTATTCTAATTTTGCTTAAAATATATTTTATTGATTATGCTATTAGAGTTGTCCCATTTTTTTCTCCCTTTTATTCCCCTCTGCTCTGCTCTCCTTCCACCATCATTCCCCCACCTTAGTTCATGTCCATGGATCGTACATAGAAGTTCTTTGGGGTCTGTATTTCCCATACTATCCTTAACTTCCCCCTGTCTATTTTGTGCCTACCTTTTCTGCTTCTTATCCCCTGTACCTTTTCACCCATTCTCCCCCCACCTCTTCCCACTGATAACCCTCCAAATGATCTCCATTTCTGTGATTCTGTTCCCATTCTAGTCATTCGCTTAGTTTGTTTTTGTTTTCTAGGTTCAGTTCATAGTTGTGAGTTTGTTGTCATTCTGCTATTATATTTTTGATCTTTTTCTTAGATATCTAAGTCCCTTTAACATTTCATATAATAAGGGCTTGGTGATGATGAACTCCTTTAACTTGACCTTGTCTGGGAAGGACTTTATCTGCCCTCCCATTCTAAATGATAGCTTGCTGGATAGAGTAATGTTGCATGCAGGCCTTTGCCTTTCCTGAATTCAAATACTTCTTTCCAGCCCCTTCTTGCCTGTAAGGTTTCTCTTGAGAAATCGGCTGATAGTATTCTGGGAACTCCTTTATAGGTAACTGTCTCCTTTTTTTTGTGGATTTTCAGATTCTCTTCCTATCTTTAATCTTGGCTAATGTAACTATGATGTGCCTTGGTGTGTGCTTCCTTGGGTCCAACTTCTTTGGGACCCTCTCAGATTCCTGGTCTTCCTGGAAGTCTATTTCCTTTGCCAGATTAGGGAAGTTCTCCTTCATTATTTGTTCAAATAAGTTTTCAGTTTCTTGCTCTTCCTCTTCTCCTTCTGGCACCCCTGTGATTTAGATGTTGGAACGTTTAAAGTTGTCCTGGAGGTTCCTAAGCATCTCCTCATTTTTTTGAATTCTTGTTTCTTCATTCTGTTCCTGCTGAATGTTTATATCTTCCTTCTAGCCCAAATTGTTAATTTGAGTCCCAGTTTCCTTCCTGTCACAGTTGGTTCCCTGTACATTTTTCTTGATTTAACTGTGCATAGCCTTCATTTCTTCCTCTATTTTGCGACCATTCTTAACCATTTCTGTGAGCATCCTGAGCACCAGTATTTTGAGCTTTGCATCTAATAAGCTGGCTATCACTTCATTGCCTAGTTTTATTTTTGGAGCTTTGATCTCTTCTTTCATTTGGGTCATATGTCTTTGTCTGGACACAGGTGTTATGTTGTAAGGGGCGGAGCCTTAGGTATTACTACGGCGGGGCAACAACATCGCTGCATTATAGTGCTCTATGTGGTGGAGAGGTCTGGGAGGGAACAGTGCTACTTGCTTGGCTCTCTGCTGGCTTTCAGTCACTTCCCCCGCTACCCATAAGCAAATTGGGCCCCTCTGGTGCTGATTCCTGGGTGGATGGATTTGTGTATGTTCTAGCACCCTGTGGTCTCTCCAACGAACTCTCCTGTGAGGCTGGAAGTTTCTCCCACCACTGCAACACCCACAGGTCTTTTCAGTCAGAGGTTTTGAGGCTTTATTTCCCTTCACTGGATCCCTGCGTTGCACCCTGTGCCTTGCTCCACAGCTGTTCCTCCCAGCTTATCTGCACGCAAATGTGGACTGCCTGGTCCTCCAGCTTCCTCCTTGCCCCCCTGGTCCTCTAGCTATGGCCTTGCTGAGGTCCTCTCTGCCCCAGCTGACCATCTCCACCCCTCCTGCCAGTCTGGATGAATGTTTCTTCTTTAACTCCTTGGTTGTCAGAATTCACAGTTCAATTTTCTGGCAGTTGTTTTTTTTTTTTTTTTTAATTTGTTGTTGTTCTTTTGGTTGTACAAGGAGGTACAGTGTATATACATACGCCTCCATCTTGTCCAGAAGTTCAAAATTTCTAATTTTAATGTAGTCAGCTTTATCACTCTTTCTTTATTGCTTGTGCTTTTTGTGTTATATTTAAAAATTTCCTTCCTACACTGATATAAACATACTTTTCTTCTTCAATATTAAAAATTTTTGCTTTTTTACATTTTGATCTTTTGTTTACCTGTAATGTATTTTTATGTGTAGTTTTTTGTAATTATCTAATTTAACTATTTCTATTTAATAAGCAGTTGTCCCAGTTCCATTTATAGAATAATATGTTTTTCCCCTTATAGATTTTAAATACACCTTGGTCATGTAAGACACCAAATTTGTCTTAGTTGTTTTTAGCCCTTTGCTTCTCTAATTTCAATAAAAATCTAGTTGAGTTAATTTTTTTAATCTTTACCTGAGGACAGTTTTTCATTGCTTTCAAGAGGAGGGGGAGGGAGAGAAAAAAAGAGAGAGAGGGAGAGAGGGGAACACTGACACGAGAGAAACATCAATTGGTTGCTTTCTTGTAAGTGCCCTGACCGGGGATTGAACCTGCAACCTGAGTATTTACCCTGACTAGGAATCTAACCCACAGTCTTTTGGTCCATGGCAGGATGCTCCAGCCAACTGAGCCACACTGGCCAGGGCCCTTGTCGATATTTTGTTTGGAATTTTGGTACTGAGATTTGCCTAGGGAAATTTGTCATCTTTGTGATGTAGAGTCTTCCCATACAGACATGCTTTATATTTCCATTTACTTAGGGTTTTTTAAAAATGTCTTTAAGTAAATTCTTGTAACTTTTTTCAAAATTGTCTGAAATACTTTTATTGGATTTACCCCTACATACATAATTTTGTTCCTATGACTATAACCTAATTGATTACTATAGTGCATAGAAATGGAATTTGTTCTCATTGAAAAAAATTTTTTATGGCTGACACTATTATAGATGTCCCCATTTTCCTCCCGCTTTGTCCCCCTTCCACCCAGCTCTTGCCACCACCCCAGGAATGGAATATTTTATTATCTCCTGAACTTACCTGTGTGGGTCTAGGCTGGAGCTTGGCAAGACTCACTTGGGGAGGGTGGGGTATCACAACCGTCTCATCCTCCTTGGACCAGAGACTAGCTGAGTCTTAACGTCATGGTGATGGCAGAGTTGCAAAAGCAGAATTTATTTTCTCATATGTTGAATTTGTCCAGGAAATCTTCCTAAATTTTTGTGTTGATAGGGATTCTCCTGTTTTCTGTGTTCATAATCATGTTGCCCATAAATTTTGTCAGTTGACTTCTGATCTGTATTCTTTGTGTTTCTTTTTCTTGTCTATTTTTCCCCATACTTGACTGTTTGCTCATTTGCAAATTCTTTCTTTTTCTGGCTTCTAAAAATCAGAGTACCCCAGGACACTGTATATCTGCATCCAGCCCTCTTCTGTGTTTATACCTCACATTCAGGTGTTTTTCTTAGTCCCAGGACTTTGAACACTGAAATGGAACCTTTGCTTTTTACCTCAGGCCTGTTCAGTTCCCAGTTTCCTCAGCACAGGCCAAAGACCAGAAAGTACTTACCCTGACTAGGAATCTAACCCAGGATCTTTTGGTCCATGGCACGATGCTCCAACCAACTGGGCCACACCGGCCAGGGCCCTTGTTGATATTTTGTTTGGAATTTTGCATTACAAACAAAATGCAAAATTCCATTTTCTTTTTGAAGAAAATGGAATTTTCTTTCCTTACATATTCTTTTTTCCTTGCCTAGAAACTGTCCTCAGATGCTGACTATTTAACCACTAAAATTTAGCTAAGAATTGGCTGCTGTTCTTTTTTCCCGTCCTTCTATAGGTAGGAGCCAGACTGTGTATGTCCTTCTATTCTTACATAACCATAAAAAAAATTCTGAAAAGTTTACATACACAAATAAAAGGAGTTAGATGGCTAGCAGGAGTTGGAGTGAAATGTTAGTTACCTTAAGTTTCTTTATCTTTACTAATCGCTTCTTTGGTCCTTTCGTTACTGTATACTTATATGGACTTTTTGAAAGGAGTGTAGTTACAAGGAGTTGGGTGCCAAAGGGTTGGTTGGTCTTTGGTTTAATGTAGTCCTATTTTGTGCTTTCTGTGGTCTAATGTTCAGGGCCTTGGGAGAGATTCTGGTTATACACAAGAAAGATCAAAAGCATATACTAGATGGGGGAAAATGTGTGTGGATGGCTGTATTTGCTTTCCAGGAAGAGATGGGGAACATGGTATAAATAAAAGCACAGTGGAGATGAGAATGGGCATGGAGTGGTCAGGGAACAGTGATGGCAACTGGCTTACCAGGGTGACAGGGAGGATCGACATTCTTAGTAGTCAGAATGTCATCATCGGGAGTCGGAACTTCATTCCACGGTCTGTGCAGAGTCATTGTAAACACTTGACAAGGGTAGTAACACAGTGACATAGGTCCTGGAGGAATGTTGTTCTGGCTGTGGGATGCTTAGTTGACTTTATGGGCAGTTCATGGAAGCTGTGACAGTAGCCAGAGTCTTTGGCTGTAAGGCTACTACGAACTGTTTGGACTTGGGGTAGAGCGTAGCTATAGCAGTGGGAATGGAGATGAAGGGATGAATTGAAGGAAGCCTTAGATGATAATTTCATCATAAATTGGTCATGCATTTGGTAGAGGAAATAAAATGGAGGAAGAAGCTAACAAAGGTTACACCTTTTAAGCCTGGGAGAATAGGGCTGTTTTATCATTTCAGGTGGGTGGTAGGTGATGGGAAGAGATGTTCCCCCATAAGGTTGATATTATTTGCTAAGGATATGTTTGGAAACCTAGAAGAAACAGGGGACACACAGGGCAGAGCCAACTGTAGCGTGTGTCAGAGCCATACTTTTTGGCTCCTGGTTTCTTTGCAGGGTTGAGTTTTGTTGGTTCTGGAACTCCCAGTTTTTGCTGTTGTACTGCCCTTTTATGCTCTGAGTTTTCATTGCTGCTTAGAAAAATGTAATACAAACAGTCATTATATGGTTGTTTAAGGGCATGCTTTACATAAATTACTGGACTCCCCTGGTTCTTGAACCAAACTAGGCATTCATAAGGCACCTCTTCTTCAGATAGATTCAGTGTTTTGAACAAAGATTCCACCTCCAGTTGTTTAGCTTCTGAAATGCTCTTCTCTCCAGACTGTCATAGATACACTGTAGGAATTTATCCTGGAGTTGTTTTTTTTTTTAGTAAATTTTGTTCATAATAAGAGCTTAAAATATTTTATTGCTGTGAAACTTTGCTGTAACTTTATTAGGCAGCAAACATTATGTTGATGTCTATGATGTTTTAGGCAGTGGAGAAAAAGAAGTAAATGCAGTATATCATTGAAAAAGTCTTGATAGCCTAGTGAGCAGAGGTAATTCCTCTCTGTCCATGATAATCAGACCATATGATAAGTCTGAACATGGAAGGCAACACTCAGCTCAGTATAAAAAACACTGGACACAGTTCCCAGCTGAAGGACATTGAACTGAGATGCAAAAGGGCGGTCGGGAGTTTACATACTAAGTAAGTAAACAAGAGGGAGGGGTGAAGAGAAGGTTGTTTAGACAGAGAAGTCAGGACGTTCAAAGGCGTGGGGATTTGTGGGCAGGTGAGTTGAGGGAGGAGACTGACATTCAGTTCAGCTGCAGTATGGGCTGCTCAGTCTGGGGAGCAGTGGCTAGGGATGGCTCAGGAGGGGGGTGAGTTGGGGTTGGGTTGCGATGGACCTTCGGTGCAGTGCTAAAGCAAGGGTTTCCAAGCAGGTTTTGCGGAAGATGACAGGTGGGCCTGTAGAGAACTGGCCAGATCAGGGAGCTGGGCTGAATTGTTGCAGGAGACCAAGCTTAGATGAGGAGAATTTGAACTAGGGCATTGGCATTGGCATTGGCAGTGGGGATAGAAGGAAGAAGATGAGTAGTTTTATAGGCTGAATGAATGGGTGAGACAAAGGAAGAGTTCATAAATTTTGAAAGATAGAGTGGATGATGACAAAATGGTGAAAAAAAGCAAGAGGTAAAGAAGGGGATTTAATGAATGACTTAAACTTATGACATAGGAAATACGAGTCTAGCTTTGTGTTGGAAATATAGCTTGGGCATGTATCAGCATATAGATGGTAGATGAAGCCAGAAGTGCAGATGAGATTACGTAGGGGGATCATGGAGAACTGGATCCAGGACAACTCCAGTTGAGCAAAGGAATTGTCCCTTTTATTGAGTCTTTGAAGGTGGATGGTTTATTATTTAATATGAGGAAGTGTGTTGTTTGTTTATTTATCATCATGGATGGGTATAATAGGACATCCTAAACATTAAAGTGCACAACACTCATTTGTAATGTTATATTATTTATAATAGTTATAGATATATTATTTTAAAAACTAGGACAAATGCTTAATATGTTACATTTTAGGGCTTATTAGTATGAATAAATTTTCATGAACTTTTTTCATTATGTTTTGATTTTAAGGAATAAGAATTAAGCTTTTCTGACTAAAGGTGAAACTTTGGAATTATTTTTAGCATTTTTGCCAAAAATTTAGCCACTTACTTTAATACCTAGAAAATTCTAAGATTGTTCATGGAAGATTTGTTCTTAATTTGAAGTATGTATTAAAATCATTTGAGGAGCTTTTAAAGATCCCAGTGCAATGCTGGGTTCCACAGAGAGTGGTTTGTATTGAGGCTCCATTATTTGTCATTTGTGTTTCTTAAAGCTCTGTGGGTGGTGTTGATGTGTACTCCACTTGAGAACCCTTACCAGTGGTTTGTGTTGGGGCTTTGTGAGTGTATTTTGTCTCTTGATTATGTAGTTAACTTCTTTGCTTAAAGCTGTGACAGCAAAGGCCAGACAGAATACCGGCAAGTTTATTTTTCCGGCCACCACAGCGAGAACATTTGAATTCTTATGCGAAATTAAATTATAAAAAAAATTCAATAGCAAGTTAGTCTAGGCTCAGAGCTTCGAGGACTGGTTAAATAAAATATAGTTATGTCCACACAATGGAGTATTGTAAATGAAGTAGCTGTAAAAAGGAACTAGGACTCTACAGGGTCCAGCACAAATAATGCCCCTTTTTATTGCAAATTTTTTTTTAATATTTTATTTATTTTTAGAGACAGGAAGGAGGGGAAGAGAGAAAGAGAAACATCAATGTGTGGTTGCCTCTCATGTAGCCCCCACAGGGGACCTGGCCTGCAACCCAGGCATGTGCCCTGACTGGGAATTGAACCTGCAATGCTTTGGTTCGCAGCCCGCACTCAATCTACTGAGCTACACCAGCCAGGGCGCAAAATTTTTTATTACAAAATCATAAGCATGTAATTCTGTAACACAACAATATCACACTCAAGCACACTATATGACATTTTAGGTGAAATGTTCAAATTAAAACTGTAAATTATTACACTCACATTATTACCCTACCAACCACACTCAAGCAGGCCTTACTTCTGTCAGATCCTGTATGTTGTGCATTTATCTTGAAAATATATGGTTAAATGAAAAATGGAGCAGAACAGTGGTATTGTATGCTACCATTTTTCAAAGAAAGGGATACACACGCATGCGCGTGCACACACACACACACACACACACACACACTGTTTATACGCATAGACCCCAAAACTAATATAAATGGTTTCTCTAAGGAAAAGTAGGGAATGAGGTGGACAAAACAGGGATGGAACCTAGACTTCTTAAATACGTTGTCTTGTGGATCAGGCATTAGAATCATGCTTTACCATATTATAAAACAAAAATAAAACAAGAGAAGAAGGCAATCCTTAAAAATAAAAAAAACAAAATTAAATAAGTGAACCTAAATGATCAAGTTTGAAGTTGAAGCACACATAGAGTATTTCAAGTGACTTTGAACATAGCAGTTTGACTCTGTTTTTAGTGGAATATATCACCAAAGACAAGGAACTTGCAAAGATACAATATACTCTTTTTTTAACTAAGATTACTAATCTCAGAGTTGATAAGTAATATTAGTGTTACTATTCTGGAGGTGTGTAAGGTAAAGAAAGTGTATAATTACATTAGCTTAGGGCTTTAGATTTTGGTGTGATAAAGAGGTAGAATCAGAGAGATTGGGTAAGAATTCTGGGATCCTAACTTTGAGTTGGACATGTACACGTGAACTCAGTATGCATTTTCTTTTTTAAAAGTGTGTTTCCTAGTTCTTTCTACTGGAAAATTCTAGAAGCCAACCTAGGTAGCATTAAGCACTTCTGGTGCCTGACTCTGTTCTCTAAATAATAGTTCTCACTAATATTTCATATTACAAAACAAACTGCTGGGGAAATTTCTTTTTCTATCAATGGTAGAATAGCTTTTCCTAAGCCAACAGTTCAGCTGAAAACAAGTAGAAAAACTGTTTTTTTTTTTTTAATCTTTTGGAAGTCTTTGGACACTGAGCAAGGCAAACAGTAAGGACTTGAGAAACCAGCATTTTGGAGAGAAGAAAAGCTCAGGGTGGTAAGATCACCTTTTGGTACAGCTTTTCTCATGGAGTGGTTGGCTGGTTTGAAATATGCAGCTAAGAGGTTGAGCAGAAATTGTGGCAAAGAAGCTGAGATTCTGAGCAGAGTTTTCAGTAATCATGTCGAGGTGGGGGTCTAATTGGAGTTCAGGACCTGCAAAGGAAGGAGCACTGGAAAACATACCAGGCTTTTCGTTGGGAGCCCTAAAGGACAGGCTATACACCCTCTGATTAAGGGTGAACTCAGAATACACCAACTCTCATAAAGGCTGAAGCCTAGCCTTCAAATCACCTTAATCCTTGTTTGGATTAAGGAGATTTACTGCATGCTAGAAGCAAGTGTAAATCTTCTCTCGAGGAAGACAACCATCAACAATTGATTCAAGTTGTATAGTTTTTCTATATTCAGTGATAATATATGATATATATTTGTATCAACTATATTATATGTTATATTTATAACATAATAAATATTTATAAAACTTAGTCTGCATTCAATAAAATCACCAGATGTGTAAAAATAAAAAAAATGATTAAAATTTAGAGAGAAAACAGGTAATTGAAATAGATTCATAGGAGACTTCCAGTGCAGATGAGATTGCATACACCCATTTTTCCCTGCTAAGTCTAACTGTAAGCCCTGGGGTTGATGCAGAAAACAGCCAAAGGCGAACTGTGAAAGGCTGTAAGAAGAAGGTAAGCTGTTTTGGGATCATGGGACTGGAAGGACAGCATAGCCATGGGACATCTTACATACCTGCGTTGAACAGAAGAAGGCCACCTAGACCGGTAGTTTCTGACCTTCCTACCTAGCATCCAGGTGGGCTCTTGCCTCCCCTGAATCAAATGGGAGTCCCCCTGAAAACACTGTGCAGGCCTGTCAGCATCGTCAAGGGTGATCAACAGGGAGCCCCACTGAATGTGTGCCAAGAAGAAGCACTCTCCTTCCCCCCCTGCAAAAAGGACACAGCTACAGGTGTCCAATCCAGGAAAGTATCTTTGGCCATGTGGGCCTGAGATTCTTCTCAGAGAAGCCACCCAGAGACCCAGGGGTGGGTGGGTGGAACTGGCACGAGGAACCCAACTATAGTAAGTGACACCTTCTGGGAAGCCTTCATTGTCTCTGTGGGCTCAAGACTTGGCCTTTCACACTCTGAGACACTGTGGAAGCTGGGGTGGGGGCAACCTGGGGCTATCATGCCCCTTTCCTTATGGCCAAGAGGTTCTTGGCAGCCTGGCTTGGGGAAACTTCTTTCACTCGCTCAAGCAGCACCAGCAGGGACCAGTGGGAGCCCAGTGACACCCAGATAAACAAAGCAAGCCAAATAATGCCACAGAGGCTCTGAAAACTAACCTGCTGTTAGAATAATAGACCAGAAAAGTAGGCCAAGACCCACATGCTAAAACTAAACAGGGTGACTACCTGTTAGAATAAAAAAACCTGAAATAAGACTCTATGTTCATGACTTCTAACATAGTAGAAAAGTGTTCAAGATGTAGAAAATCACTTGTCATGCCAGCAACAACGGAAACCGCAACTTGAATCAGAAAAAGCAATCAGCAGACACCAACATGAAAAGAATCAGATGTTGGAATTTTCTGACAAGAGTTTTAAAGCTAGTATCACAAAAATGCTTCATGATCAATTAAAAAATATTTTAAATAAAAATACAAAACCTCAACAGAGAATCAAATAAAATTATTTAGAACCATAATGGTAATGAAATTACAAAGGACCAAATGGAAATTTTAAAATTGGAAAACACAGTAACAAACTCATCAAATGAGTTTAATAGTAGAGTGGTAATAACAGAGGATAGAATCAGTAAACTTGAGAACAGAACAATAGAATTTACCCATTACAAACAACAGAAAACAGGATAGAAAAAAAAATAAAGATCTGAGGAACAAAAGATCTAACATTCATTTAATTGGAGCCCAAAAGGAAAGGAAAAATTGGGTGGGATTGAAAGAGTATTTGAAAGAAATCATGGCTGAAAATTTACCAAATTTGGCAAATGAAACCTACAGATGGAAATTGAAAGGCACAGGTACAAGGTTAATATATAGAAGTCAGTTACTTTCCTATATACAAGCAACAAAGAAGTGAAATTGGAAATTAAAAATGCATTACCATTTATGTTAGCAGCCCCCAAAATGAAGTACTTAGGTATAGGTCTGACAAAATATATACAAGATCGATATGAGGAAAGCTACAAAACTGATGACCAAAGTTAAAGAACTAAATAAATGAAGAGATATTTCCTGTTCATGGATAGAAAAACTCACTATTGTCAAGATATCCCACTTTGATCTATAAATTAAACACAATCTCAGTCATAATTCCAGCAAGTTATTTTGTGGATGTCGGCAAACTGGTTCTAAAGACTGTACGGAGAGCCAAAACCCAGAATAGCCAGCAGGAGATGGAAGGTGAAGCACACAGAAGACTGACCCTACTCGAGGTCAGCTTAACTGTGAAGCTTCAGGTAATCAGGACAATGTGGCAGCGATGAATGGATAAGCAAATAGGTCAGTGGAACAAAACAAAACTCGGAAACTAAAGGCAAATAAAAGTTATTTTACCTATAGGGAACCCCAATTCAAACAACAGGTGTCTTATCTGAAACCATGGGATCAGAGGAAGTGGCACAATGTTTTTCAAATGCTGAAATAAAACAAATTCTGTATCTAGCAAAAACTGTCCCTCAGGAATTAAAAGGAAATAAAAACATTCTCAAATGATGGAAAACTAAAAGAATTTGTTGCTAGCAGGCCTGCCCTTAAAGAATGGCTCACAGAAGCTCTTTAACAGATAAGAAATGGTAAAGGAATGCATCTTAGAGCACCAGGAAAGAAGGAATGATGGAGAAAACAGAAATATGGATATATACAATAATAGAATCTTTCTCTTCCTGAGATTTAGCAGATATGTGGATTGAATAAAAAAATACAAAACCATCTGATGCTAAAAATGATATTTAAAGTAGGGAAGATAAAGCATCTAAATGGAAGTGAGGTTTCCAACACTCCACTCAAAGTGGTAAAATGTCATTACCAGTAATTATAAGTCACACATGTATAGTCTAATACCTAGTGTGGCCATCAAAGAAACTATACAAAAGATAAAAACAATGTAAATAAGTTAAGATAGAATCTTAAAAAATGTTCAGGTGACCCCCACTGGAAGGCAAAAAGAGAGAAACAGAAGAAGGAGAACCAGTGAAACATGTAAAACAAGTAACATGTCTAAAGGTACTGTAAAACTTGACCTGACATTGTGGGTTGATATTCCTGGCCTTCCCCTTTCAAACCTTTCTAAATTTCCAGCAACTACTTGTTGCTCATTCACTAGAACACAGGGGATTTCGAATTAAAAACTGGTAAACTTTAATCGAAACAACAGAGGGGATGTGAAGAATAGAATATTTTCACATATTGCAGGTGCGAATGTGAATTGTTACAGCCTTTTGGAAAATAAATTTGGCAGCCTAGTTAACAATTAAAATTCGTATTCCTTTTGGCCCAGTCACCTCCTCCTAAGAGCCTGTTCCTAGAAATAGAAGCCCAAGTGAAGCCACATGTGTAGGGGTATGTATTGCAGCAGTGTGCAGAATGCCAACCAACCGAAAACACAGTGGATGTTAGTAGGAGAAAGGCAAAAACTGAAATGATATCTCATAGATTGGAATATTATGCTCCATGAAAAAGGATGAATTTCATCGTCTCGAGAGTATGAAGAAAAATATTTAAGAATGCTTGTTAGTGGTTAAATGTTTATCTTGGCTGGAGGTGGGTGAGTGTACCTAAGAAGAATGTTCTTTAGTTGGCAAAAAAAAAAGCGCCTGTGATTACATCTATTCATTACCTGTGAAATTATGTAAATGCACATGTTTAGTGATACTAAGTAAACATTTGAAATAGAAATAACATTTCTTTTTCTAAAAGTGATGCTTATTTGCAAATATCTGAACCACATCCATGTGAAGTCCACAGAAATTCTTAGGAGTAAAACAAGCATAATAGGAAGCCATAAAATCTTGGAGGTAGGGGAGCCTAACACGAAGAATGAAGGAAGTGCACGCCCGTGTTTGTTCTCGCTCTTTCTCGCTCTCTAACAGTCACCAGTGGGGAATTCAATTACCCATAAAACTGGGGTGGTCTCTTTGGTTGGTCCGTGTTGCTCCTCAGGGACCTTTGCCTTCCTTCGATTTGTCATTCTTGGAGTTGGCTTTGTGTTCAGGCTGCAGTGCTTCCAGCTATAAAATCCAACTGCAGCAAAGTCCAGAGGGAGAAGAAGAATGTTCTCTGGATGTCTGTTGTCAGTAGGGTTTCTTGGAAGCATTTGCTGAGATGGAGTTTGGGGTACAAGTTGGTTATCACAACTGTGAGAGGAAGGGGTTGGAAGCAGCACTGGGCAAAAGAAGAAGAGCTTTAATGCAGGCCTGATCAAGGGGAGCTCTGGAGCAGGGATTGCTTGTCACAGTTGTTCATGTTGGATCAAAATGCCCCAGCCTTTACACCCGCTCTGGTGGGGGCTGCCTTGTAGGCAGCCCCTGAAGGAACCGACAGCTGAGGCCGTCTGATGACCACCCTGCCTGTTGCAGCTGGAGCAGGTCCTTCCTGGACAGGGAGATCTTAGGGGGCATATCTCTATCTACCACACTGTCTTTAAGAATCAGAAAATATTTCCCAGAAGTCCCTGATCAACTTCCCCTACATTTAAGCATTAGATTACATGTTGTAACAAAGACTAATAATAACCCTTCATAGTTTTTCTCTACCTCTGTAGTAAAGAAAGTCCTGGTTTTCATTGGATGCATGGTCATCTGAGGTAATGGCTTTATTTCTCAGCCTCTGTATTTAGATTTGTCTAACTTTTGGATAATGGTTAGATTGAATTGTCAAGTTCGACTTGGGGGGGATATGTGCCTGTTCCTGCTGGGTAGAATGGGAAAGACAGCTGGAGTTTGAGCAGCCCTCTTGGGTTATGAGGTGGAAACCACCTGTGGAGGATGACAGAGCAACAGGATAGAAGAATATTAGGTTCTTTTTTTTTCTTTTTACTGATGTTCAAATACAGTTGTCTCCATTTTCCCACCACCACTTTCCCCTGCCCTACCCACTCCCGCCTCCCACCCTCAATCCCCAAATATTAGGTGCTTGATGGTCATGGAAGTGCTCCGGATTGCTTCTCTTTGGACTGTATATCTCAGTTAAGCCATTACTGTGTAGGTTTTTCTGTCAGTTGCATTAGAACCTAATCTTAACTGAGAACACATTTCTAATCAATTATTGGCGGAGAACGCAGGAAACCATGGTTGGCTCAGATTACCATTTTGGGGGTGGAATAGATGTTGGGGAGCGAGACACAGAGACTTTTGTACCAGTTAAGTGTAGCAGAGGGAGAGAAGGGCGAAGAAGTCAAGGGGTTTTTGGGGCGTGTTAATGGTGAGAGAGCGTGGGACCTTCCTAACTAGGGAAGTGGGAGAGTGAAATGTGTGGGTGTCAGGGGATGAACGTGGAGAAGTGCTCGTTCGGTGGGTTGGAGGTCCCTGTGGCGATGTCGACTCACTGGGAAGGAGGAAGAGGCTGAGTGAACTGCAGAGATAAGTGGCGGCAGTCAGTATAGGAGCATCGGACACCTAAAATGAAGATTTTGGTATTAGTGCTGTCACTGGTAATGACAAGACCTAGAGAAATGAGTAACTAAAATGGGGTGGAGGAAAGATTGTTAATGATGAAATTAGGAAGTAGAGAGTCTAGTTTTAGATGGAACACCTTGGATGTTGCTGTAGTTAAGTGGAAGGCAGTGAACTTGTTGCTGATGTGTTCAGTGGGTGAGGAGAAGTAACTGAGGTCTCAGTAGGTGTCTAAGCAAGTGAGGGAGGCTGATCCAGAAGAGAGCATGGGTGTCAGAGAGACTGACGTTGATGGAAGGGGGAGGGAAAATGACCTGGAAATAGCATTGAGAAAAGAAACAACATTCTTCTTAAAGAATAAAAATTTCTGTATAACAGAATATACTAGACACAAAGTATAAAGAAAAAAGTAAACTGAGAGAATAAATTTAAGTACATTTAACATACAAATTGGAGCTCCTTAACATAAAAAGAACTTCTAAACATTAATTTGAAAAGAGAGCTTGGTCCCAAAGTGGTCAAAGAATATAGAATCTAAGTTCACAAAGGGGAAATGCAAATGGATAGAACAGCTGAGAAGGTTCAAACATTAGCGCTAGTATCAGTGAAAACATTAATGAAATACTGGGATATGCTTGTCTTAATGGAAAGACCTCAACACACTGCTGAACTTCAGGCTTGGCGTGAGCGTGGGAAGACAGGTGCTGATGCACACTGTCCATGGGGGGTCAGAGATCGCCACTTCAGAAGCAGCAGCCTGGATGGCTGTGATGGATCTCTTGTGTGCAGCGGCATCTGATATGCTTGCCCATCACAGTTATGTTGTCTATAGTGCTATTGTATTAAACACTTGTAACTGTTACTGTGTGGCCTTATTTTTAAAAACCAAGTCATATTTATAAGTAAGTTCTTGCGTCCATTTTTATGGTACGAAGTCTATTTTTATGGTATGAAGTACAATTTTCCCATCTTATCTGGAAAGATTTAGATGTTTCTTGTTCATTGTGTTAGTTTTAGTATATTTGTCTCCTTAAGTGTATGTGTTTGTTTCATCTATATTTGTGTAATCTGAATATAACTGTCCAGTTATTTTCTTCTGGTTATATATCAGTAGTATGCATTAGTATACTCACTGTGCTTAACTTGGATTGTATTGAGAATTAAGAAAGATATTACTAATATATAAAATTTTGATGGATTTTTTTTAAAATTACAGACTAACTGGATCTTCTGGGTTTATAACAGATGGACCTGGAAATTATAAATACAAAACAAAGTGCACGTGGCTCATTGAAGGACCGTAAGTAGTAATGTCTAATTTAATTTTTTTCTGGACACAGCTCAGTGTGGCATTACTTTTCCTATAAGTAAAATGAACAATCTGTAGCATAAAGTACTTAGAATATTTTTTTGTTTTGTAACTTCTTAGTTTATAAGTAAATTTTTTATTTTTCTAAATTTCAGTGTTACTTAACAAAAAAAATTGTGTTGATTTAAAGCTGCAGATGAAATTGTACACCAGAAATTTGTGTATTTTCAATTGTACTAACTAAAAAACTGTTGAGTATTTTAAATGGTTTACTTAAAGCATTAGACAATTGTAACATTGTGTCATTTTTCTGAGTACCTGTTTTTATTGTGGGGGTGAGTCGGAGTAGTCACTGTTGCCCAGCTTCCCCCTCCTCCCTGCTCCCACGGCCCTGCTCCCACGGCCCTGTAGCTGCTGCCTTCTTTTTTGACCTTCAGCACACTGGCAAAGCGATGTTTCTCAGAGTCTGGTCTAAGGACCCCATTACACCGTTAAACTTGTAGAATTCCAAATAATTTTTTGTGTGTTTACCATATTAAAATTAAAACTAAGAAATATTTAATTTACTTTAAAAATAACAATAAACCCATGTGTTAGCACAAATGACATATTTTATGAAAAAAGAAACCCTATA
The DNA here is from genome assembly GCF_004126475.2 of Phyllostomus discolor. Lineage (NCBI taxonomy): Eukaryota > Metazoa > Chordata > Mammalia > Chiroptera > Phyllostomidae > Phyllostomus > Phyllostomus discolor. The sequence continues at coordinate 81,278,641 of NC_040911.2, read as the reverse complement.
TTTAAAAAATAAATGGTTAGTGAAAAGAATGACATTGCTTTACATTTTTATAAATCTCTTCTCTGGATTTATAGAAGTCAGTTTGATTATTATATTTTCTTTTGCATTCACTTTGTTACCATATGTTACTGGTAGAAGTATGTGAAGAAAATTAGGCTTCCCTTAATATGTAGTAGGAAAAGGGAAGGGGTTTTCATAGCCCTTTTAAATAATTGTGGATGGTCTTTGGAACTATACCCAAAACTTGACAAGTGGTAATTTCTTAAAAGTAAATTGTAGTATGGAATCAGAAACAATGTAAATGAACTTTTGGAATTTGTTACATTAAAATTAATTCATTTTCTTGTACTTTGAATGGATCTTTTACCTGCATAAAGGTGCACTGTTTTTGTAACATGATATGTGGGACATTTGGAAAATATTGGTTCACCGAATTATGCAGATCTCCCAAATGTTAATATATTTCATTATATAATATTTTAAAAAATCACATTGGGCTGTGGCCAGGTAGCTCAGTTGGTTAGAGTGTCATCCCAATACTCCAAGGTTAACAGGTTCAGTCCCCACTCAGGGCACATAGAAGAATCAAGTAATGAATGCATAGATAAGTGGAGCAACAAAAATAGGTGTTTCTCCCTCTCTCTCTCTCTCTCTCTCTCTCTCTCTCTCTCTCTCTCTCTCCCCCTCACCCCCATCCCATTCCCCTTCCCTCCATCCCTCCGTCTCTCCAATCCCTCCCCCTCTCTCCTTCTAAAATCAGTTTAAAAAATCACATTAGTATCACCATCAGTCTCATCAGAAGTTTTAAATACTGGCAAGTTGTATTTGGTTGGCAGATCCCAGTTTCCCAGAGCTCTAATTATTGCTTGAAACTTCTATTTTATCTTTGGTAACAAATACTGCCAGTTGTTTTCTTTGAAGTGACAGGCTTCCTTTGTTCATTTTCAAGAAAATATCTGCCACATATCCAGGCCTGAAAAATCATAATTTTTCAGTTGTTCTTTCAAGTAAAAATGATAAATGGTGTTCTAAAAGAAAAACAACAAGTTCAGCTCACAACTCAAACAATTGCGAAAGTGATTTTCCTTTGTTAGGTAACAGAAGTGCTTTATGCATACTTCCTGTCTTGTCATGCAGAATATTAAAAATAGGTGCACTATTAATAAAATTAGTAATTCTTACCATCTAATAAAGATATCCTTAAATGAAATTGTCATTTTTTTCTTTTTTCTATGAGGGACTGGTGGCAAAGAATAACAGTGATTACTAGTACAGTTTGGTGCTTCGCCCACCATTGCTTTTGTACTGGTAGTAAATGCCAACATGGCGATAAGGCACATGATAGCTCAGTATTAATTGTTGTGAACAGTCAAGACCTGTTGGGCCCCCTATAAGGGTCTCAGGGCCCCTGGCATTCTGTGGACATTATTCTGAGAACTCGTGGTCTATTGTCTGCCCTTGTCATTTCTATCAGTTCACTCCCGTCTGGTGTCCTTCTCCACCATTGCTCTGCATGTGATCTCAGTGGTTGCTCCTCCTCAGCCTAACCAGTAAATAACTTCTCCTTCCTCTTATCCTCACATTCAGTCTATTAGTAAGTTCTGGCCGGTTTGCCTCTAGAATATCCCCAAATTCATTTACATTCTCCTTTTCACATTGATCTCTACAATTATTTTAAGAACCACCATCCTTACCTTTTTGGGCCCCTGTAATAGCCTTGAAATTGGCCTTTTGATTTTCACCTTTGCCCCTCACCTACCTCTCACTTCTCATTTCATGTGGTTCCCTAATTTGCTGTTTGAGGCATGCCGCTTTTCTTCATATTGCGCCAGTACATCAAGTCGTAACTTCTTTCTTTCCCAGACTTTACGGTGGTGATCTTTCCTCTGTCTAAAACATTGTTTTCAAGCCTTTCACGTGGCTTATCATGTGTCATTCTACTTTCCTCCAAAGCTTTCTGGGGTATTTCCCCACCACCTGTTGTACTACCATATCATATTTCCTTTAATTTCTTCACAGTCGTCATCACCATCTGAGTTAAATTGTTTATGTATATACTTAGTTGTTTGCTTAGAGAAGTTAGTTAGACAAATAAGTGTGAGGCAGAGGAAACATCTAGGCTGGAGACATATAATTAGGCATCAGCAGGAACTAAATGGTGTTGCTAATTCCAAGAGCTTTATGGGTGGAGTGTTGGAGCTGAAACCAGGTTGGAGAATGAAATGGTGAGTGGGATGAGAGAAAATGGAGAAAGTAAAGTCCTCTGTCGAGGTTCATTCTAGAGGAGAAAGGGATGGGATGGGGTAATAGCTAGAAGGAGAGTTGGGATCTGAAGCTTTTAATATTTTGGGGTTTTTGATAAAATACATGATACTTAAGAAGATTTAAATATGGATGTGGAAGTTCCAGAAGAGAGGGGGATGGTAAATATTTGAGAGATAGAAGGAAGAGAAGGTAGATGTATGTTTTGGAAAATGGGAATTTGAGAGATTCTGGGGTGATTTTCAAAAGCAGGGAGGTGGGACCGAATGGGTTGAAATAGTAATTGAGAGTAACAGTTATGGAGGGAGAGAGGTAGTTGTAGGACTGCTGGGAGAATTGAAGGGCTGTTTGCAGTTGGTGAGCAGTGACCGGAACTAACCTTGTCAATGGTGTGACTTTTTTCTGGCACGGCTTAGTTTTCTTTGGATTCAGTCTAAGGCAAAGCAGGTACCTGTTTTCCTCTAGACCAATGCTCTTGCCAGGTAGTTCTGTGAAAAGTCAGAAGGGCAGGTGAGTGTAGAGAACTGGCAGCTGTGTTTGTGAAATGGTGTGTAGTATGGACTCTTCAGTTGGATAAGGAAGTGCAGAAATGGAAGGGCTAATGGGTTGGTTCAGAGGCTGTTAATGAGTGGCCCCAGTATAGACCGTAAGGCCCAAGGAGGCATAGACCGTATCTGTTTTGTTTATCATTGCATGTTTAGTGGTCTTTTGCACATATGTGAACACTAAGTAAATCTTTGACAAACAAATGAATACTGTTCACTATTAATTTCTTCTCTCTGTAAATTCTTTAAAAATCTAGTTATATATTTTTTCAAATGTTTAATAGTTATGATTATTATAAATTACTTTTTTTTTCCAGGCCAAATAAAATAATGAGACTTCGCTTCAGTCATTTTGCTACAGAGTGTAGTTGGGACCATTTATATGTATATGACGGGGACTCCATTTATGCACCACTAATTGCTGCCTTTAGGTAAGCTCACTCATATAAGTAGTTAATCATACGGTTTCCGAACTCAAACGTGTATCTCCTGGATTGCGTTCTTACTGACTCACCTTTATTATCCCTTAACACATGATTTCATGGAAAGAGTACTATTTCTGGAGGCCTGACTTGGCTTCCTGTAGCCACTGGGTAAGTTTCTGGGTAGAGTGCCTGACCTCTCTTCAGCTTCCTGCCCTGCACAGTCGTGGTAGCAGCGTCGTTCATCTGCCCCTCGGGGTGGTGAAGTTTACATTTTAAAATTGTTTTGTGAGTAATATATTGAATAATGATATTTCTGTGAAAAAATTAAATCAGGGATTACGTTCATCGTAATCCTTGTGTTCCCCATCACATAGGCCTTCAGGAGGGATTTGTTGAATTCAGATATAGAGATGTGTGTGTATGTTTATGTATGTGCATTAATATGAATGAGGGGAAATTTTGGGATGAATACACAGAAAATGAACACTGGTTATCTGAGGAAAATGAGGAGTATGCCAATTATGTATTGCAATTTTGTTTTCAATAAGTATAATCTATGTAGTAGTTAAAATAGCTTAATACCACATATATGTTCTGGATTGTTTTTGGCATTTTAGTTTTTATTAATGATACATGAATGTGTTGTCATCTTTTTGACCACATGAGAATTCAAATCCGTTCTATTTTTCTGCCTTTTACTTGATGGAAGACTTATAAAATAATATTTCTCTAAAATACTCATCTCCTTAGAGAGCCATAGTTTCCAGTTTTTCATCTGCAGCTCACTGTCTAGATATTTTTCCCTCAAATATTTTCTTTCCTTGACTTTAAATAGAAATCAATTCAGCAAATATTTTTGTATTCCTCACATGAGACTAATCTCATGGGTGAGGAAGTAACAGTAAACAGTACACGAGTGGCCCAAGGGCACAGGAGACCAGGGGACTAGTGTCCTTGTATTTCTTCCCTCCCTTTGGCTTAGAAATCTCTCTTACATATCTTTGAATTAAGAGCCAGTTTCAAAGATGCACTTACGAAGCCAAACAGCAGGATGGCTAGGCCATGCTAAGCATTAAAATGGCATTTGCTGAGTGCTGCGCCATGCATATCTTTATGTGAGAGTTTGAAGCCTACCTTGCATTATAGCAAGAGGCACACCAAACTTTAGCATAAGCCCCAAAACTGCCTATAGTATGATGTTATCATAACAGTACTTGTTGGGGGTTCACTTGATACTGAGTTTGTTAGTCCACATTAATGGAGCCCCTGTTATGTACCGGGCACTTTGAGTCAGCTTGCCATTAGCTGTGCGAACTTCTGCCAAGCAGGTGTACACCATCAGTTCCGCGTTCCCCTGGACTGGGTATTTGATGAACAGACATGTGAATCAGCAGCAACAGCAAAACAAGCAGAAGGCTGGCATTGTTCTAATTAACGACTTTAGAGAGAAGCCAAAGTATATGTACAGATACCAAGAGAAATTTTAGGTTTCTACAAAATAAAGTTGGTTAACGATAGTATGAATTAATCCATTGATTATGTTAAAGTTTCATCTGTGGCATAATATTTGAGCATGACTTTTTGGAAATTATAGTGGGGAAAGATATGTTTTAAAACTGAAATTTATTTGAAACACAAAGCCTCTAAAGCAGAGGTATGCAAACAAGTTGGAAACCACTGTTGAGGCTGAAAGGCCCTGTCACAAGATGGGGAGCTGAGGGGTGCCGTTGAGTCTGGAGGACTTGACTAGAGGAGCAAGCCAGTGGTGATGTCCTGGGGGGGACTGGAGTGGAGGGAGCCTATAGGCAGATTTTTCAGCTAGTCAAGGAAGGAAGAATCCCACAGGATTCAGAAGATGTAGAGTTTTCCTCTGAGTTCTGCTCCAGTCTCTGTGTGCATTTGCACAGGTCATTGAAGTGCTCTAGACTTCAGCTTCTAAAACCTAAAGTGGAGGTGTTGCACTCTGTTTTTTTGGGGGGGGGAATTGCAAACTGTAAAGTTGAATTTGACTTCAAACTGGTTGATCACATTTATCTTTTATATATATTGAAGTTCTGAATAAAGTTGTGTTTAATAAACACAGTTCCACTACGAGACAACTTGGAGGACCACTGGAACCAGTCTCTTCCAACTCCACAGCACTGTGACTCGGTGGTACATTCACTCCGACAGATGCACAAACGAAGCACCACTGCGGAGCAGCCGTTCTGCTAGGATCTGTTCCTAGGGAGACGCAGAGGTGGTAGTGGTGATGAAGCAGTTTTACTCTCTGAGAGCATTGTTTAAAAGAACACTATTGCTTTTAGAGATTTTTTTTTAAGAAAGTCAAATGTTGCTGAGGCCAGGCAGTTGTTTAGACTGAAGTGAAGAGCTGTTTAGAAGAGGCCTTGTGAAAGTGGGAGTCAGTCAGTCTGTCCAGCACCCAACTGAAACTGTGGTCAGTTCATGGCACAGTTAGAAAAGTAGTGAAAGATTTGTATTCATTTATTTTTAGAGAGAGGGGAGGGGAAGGAGAAAGAGAGGGAGAGAAACATCAATTGGTTGCCTCTCCTGCACGCCCCAACTGGGGACCAAAACCGCAATACAGGCATGTGCCTCGACCAGGAATCAGACTGATGACCTTTCGCTGTGCGGGACACGGCCCAACCAACTGAGCCACACTGGTGAGGGTGAGGAGCATATAGTCTTGAAAGGAGACAGGTGCGTCAAAAAAGGAGTACTAGTACACTTATGTAATGTAGTTTAGGAGTGTCAGACTCATTTTCACTGGGGGCCACAGCAGCCTCACAGTTGCCTTCAAAGGGCCGAATGTAATTTTAGGACTGTATAAATGTAGCTACTCTTTAACTAGGGGCAAGGAGGTTGGTGCTGCCACTGGTTAGATACAAGGTGCCGGGCTGGATAAAACAAGGTGGAGGGCCGGGTTCTGCCCGAGGGCCTTGTGTTTGCCACCTGTGGAGGAGTTGGTAAAGACTGGTTGTGTCGTAGGTGTATTCAGAGAGCCCTTGTCTGTCTGGGACAGTTATGGTGAATTAAAATATTTTAGTTATGTGCTTTTCAAAAGTGGTTCTAAACAATTAAAAACTCTGTGTTTAAAATACAAGATTATGAAGAAACCCAGGCTAGGCAGTTCTTGATTACTCAAGTGGAACAACTGGCTGTGGCCTAAGCTGCGTCTGTGTTTATCTGTCTGCTCGGGGCAGGGGATAGGGAGGTGCAGGGCAGCTCAGGGTGGAGTCGAATGGACGCTTGCAGCATCACTTCCTCACCCACACACTTTCGTTGCCTTCCACACTGGGTAGAGGCTGTATGTGTGTTCATTTACTCTGTAGAAGCTTATTTTTGTTGTAAACTAGTTGTTTTATTTTTACACTAGGAGAAAGGAGCACATTCCAGAGGTGTCACAATTTCAAGTTTTTGAAGTGAAAAGATGCAAATGCCTAAGTTCCTCTGACAGTTGGGAAGCTGGTCCCTTGGTCTACTATCGTGGTTGTCCAGTGCAGATGGCCCTCCCATCCCTTGTGTGACTGTCATGTGTTCTCCCTACACCCATGCTGCCGTTTGTCCTGCACGCTAGAGTGTCCCCACCACACATAAAAAATAAATACCATTAGCTATCACTTATTGAGCACCTAGTGTGGGGCACTGCTTAAGCACTTTACATGTTCTAATAGCTTGATTCTCACTGCATCACTGTGATGAAAATAGGATTTCTCTCATTGTGCATTTGAGGAAACTGAGGCTCACGAATGTCGGCAACATGCCCAGGCCAGTGGAACAAAGATCGGAGGTCACATCTCTGATCCTGAAGCTTGTGCTAGGATAACAGAGTGCAGGGTCTCCCACCTGTGACAGAAGTTCCCCGTCCTTCTCTGTGCCAGTTTCTCATGGGAAAATTGCTTTTGACAAACCCATTTCTAGGTGGCCCTGCTCTTGTAAGTACCTGCTCCTTCAGCATTTCAGGGGGTTCAGGTGCATAAAACTGATGGAAGTGTGATGATGGTTGAAACCTTTTTTTTGGTTTCTGATCAAATGTCACCTCTTCCAAGAGGCCTTCCCTGTCTGCTCTGTCTAAAGTAGCACCTTTTGTCCTTTTACTTTGCTCTATTTCCCTTCATAGCATTTCTCTCTGCCTGGCATTATGTATACACACCTGGTGCAGAAGGGGAGGGGCTGCTTCTAGGCCTATTTGTTGTTTTTGGAAGGTGAACTTCCCGAGGGCAGGGACTTCTTCACTGTTGTATTCTCGATGCCTTCCTAGGTGCCTCATATGTAAGTGGAACAAATATAAATAGTAGTAAATATTTGTTAGTTGAATATATAGGAGAAGATTCTTCACTGTTTTGTAACCTCTGGAGCACCTTCAGTGTCCTTGGGTTCCTAGCATTCTGTCTTTGTATTAAAAACATTCATTGAGCCCTGGCTGGTGTGGCTCAGTGGATTGAGTGCTGGCCTGCCAACCAAAGGGTTGCCAATTCAATTCCCAGTCACGGCACACACCTGGGTTGCGGGCCAGGTCCCCAGTAGGGGGCGTGCAAGAGGCAACCACACATTGATGTTTCTCTCCCTCTCTTACCCTTTCTCTAAAAATAAATAAATAAAAATCGTAAAAAAAACCCTCTCATTGAATACAACTCTTGTCCCCTTCTCCCCCTCATACCCTGCTTATGTATTCTTCCAGTCATTTCCATGTGAACTTAAATACATAAATGTACACATATACTAGGCCTATTGTTTTGCAGCTGCCCCTGCCCCCACTTATCAGAATGCCTTGATGAGGCTCCTTGTTAGTCCTGCAGACCTACAGAGATGTAATGATTCATTCAACCAACTCTCTGTGGATGAGTGGAAATAGATAGGTAGGTGGTTTTCAACCTGTTGACGTTCTAAATAGTGTGGTAGTGAGGATTCTCATGCATTGTCTTTGTGCACTCAAGCAAGTGTTTCTTTTACAAATAAATAGAATTGCTACATCACAGTGAATGAGCATTTAACGTTGTTATAGGCCCTGAGGTGGGAGTTCACCTGGTGTGTCCTCTGGGAGAGCAAAGAGGCCAGCATGCCAGGGGTCAAATGGGTGAAAGGAAGAGAATAATGGGCGAGGTGTTTGTTCTTGTGTGGTGTCCTGTGTGTGTGGAGCAGACTGCATAGGGCCTGGAAGGATTAGGCTTTTTACTGAGTGAGGTGTTTGTGTTGGTGACAGGGTCTCAATAATTGGGCAGAAGATGTGAGCATATGGAAGTATGCAGAAGGCAAGTAAACATGGGAAAAATGATTTACATCGTGAGTATGAAAGAAACTCAGGATCAGAATTTAAAAATCACTTTGCACTTATTAATAATTAGCGAAGCTGAAATAGGACTGGTAACCTTACTTGTTGGCTGAGTAAGGTGGGATGGACCCTTTCATTCCTTACTGATGGGATTTCAAGTCAGCACGTCTTTTGTTGAGAGCAAGTTGGTATTATGGGTCAGGAACCTTAGAGGCATCATTTAGACCCTTTGACTTGGTACTTCTTTCCCTCTCCAGGCACCCAGCAAGTATTTTTGTGTGCTCGAGTCTGAGTGAGACAAGGAAAGTTCTGAAGGAACTTTAGTGGCATGGGAGACGCTTATAGCGTATTACTGGTGAAATGGAATATAAGCTGTATGTAATCTGTTGCCAATTAGGCAAAGAGAATACATCAGAATGCTAATAGTGTTGGGATTATGGGTGTTTGTTTACCAAGCCTACTTACTTGTATTTTTACTTTTTATATATTTGACAAAGTTTGTTACTTTCTGTAATTATATTGAAGGTTCACTCAATTTTTCATAGAAGCAATATCAAAATTTTTATTAAAAAAAGAATAGGGCCATTAATTTCAAATCTTAATAGAAATATAACCCAGAATAGAGGAGAGCCTAGCAAAAGACTCAGATCTGTTCCTCAGAGGACCCAGAGCGGAGAGGGTCGTACCATGCACTTATCACAGGAAGCTCCCTTCTTCCTGGGAGTGGCTTTTTAAATCATAAGGATGAATTCCAGCTCCGAACTTGTGTTTGCTGCTGTGTGATGTGTCTGCGATTGTTTCCCTTCATAAGAAATGTGTTTCCATTTCAGTGGCCTCATCGTTCCTGAAAGAGACAGCAACGAGACTGTCCCTGAGGTGGTTGCCACATCAGGTTATGCCCTGCTGCATTTTTTTAGTGATGCTGCTTATAATTTGACCGGATTTAATATCACTTACAAGTAAGATATTTATGTCTAATATTTGTGATTTTATTTAAAAGACTGTATACTTTGTTTTAACAGTAATAGTCACATACATTGAGGGCTTACAGTGTGCCAGACATTGTGCGAAGCAGTTCAAATGTATTTTCTCATTTAAAGTTTTTTTTTTAAGACTCTGACATGGGGGCACTGTTTTTCTATTCATTTTGTCATTGAGGAAACTAGTGGGAAACAGTAAAGTACATTGTCGAAGTCCTGGGGCCACAGTTTCAACCCAGACCTTGCTGCTGTTGAGCTTCTGGAAGAGAGGGGTATTTTCTTGCTAAAATGGATGAAAACATTGGGGATTTTTTGCTAAGTATGATTTAACAAATACTAGTAATTTTCATATACTCAGTGGTTGGACCACTGGTGAGAACTTAGTTGAGGTTACAAAGGAAACGTAGACAGACAGACTTTGGCAGCTTTTGGAATTTGTTGTGATAGAAGGAGAGAGGCTCACTTTTCATAAGTAGTTAAATTCATAAAGTGTCATAAGTGAGTGGTGTGTGATAAGAGCTTCTGTGGCCCTTAAAGCCTAAAGTACCATTTGGCCTTTTACAAAATAAGTTTGCCAGCTCCTGGCATAGGCAGTCACCTCCGTATGTAACCTTTATGTTGGGTTCTTTTCCTGCCCATTTTCTCATGATCTCAATATTTATTCAGACTGATTTAAAGCCTTCTCTATCTTGATTAGTACGGTGATTCAGTCTTTCAGGCGCCCAGGGTGTGTGACTTGGCAGCCTAGGCAGCTTATCACAGTACTAGCAAGATGATTTTTAGTGACACAGGCAGGCTGGGTTGAGGGGAGAGGCTCATGAGTTTGGCTGGGTGCGTATGAGATGTCATCTGGGAATCGCTGGGATGTGGACAGTGCCTGACTAGCCTATGGGGCATGTGCACAGTGAAGAGAGGAATAGTAGAGGCAGTTAAGGGGCAGAGGAATGCCAGTGGGCTTTGTTGTCACACAAGCCCAGAGAAGAAAGTCTCAGGAAGGAGGAAGCTGACAGAGGGTTGCGTAAGCAGAGGAGGCCCTAGGTTGCCCTAGCTGGGGAGGTTGGAGTCCAGGGCCTGGTAGGGATGGAAGATTAGAAAGTCATGGCTTTAAGAACAGACACTCTGAATTTCTTCCCTGCAGGGGAGGGGAGAAAGGGGAGATGTGGGTTTAAGGACAGGGCTTCTCAAACTTTACATGCACAGGGATCTTCTGGAGGGCTTATTAAGGCACATTCCTGGGATCTACCCAGAGATTGTAGTTCAGTAGAGCCATGGCCTGAGAATCTGTATTTCTGAATAGCTCCTGGCTGCTGCTCTCTCTCTGTGGTCCACCCTCTGAGTAGCATTGCACTTGCTATTCACGTAGGCCCCATTCTGGGTAGACTCCTAGGTCAGGGGCTAGAGGGCACAGTTTTCACTGTTAAATGGGGCCTAATAGGCAGTAGCAGCCTTGGGGGAGAAGAGAAACTCAAGGGAGTGAGCACCCCAGGAGAGAAGGCAATTCAAGCACCCCTTGACATTGGAAGCCCTTTGCTCATCATCACTGGAGAGCTCTTCTTGCTCTATTGCCAGTATCTTCCTCAGGAGTGCATGTTTTTCTTATCCTGACTGGAGTAGGGAGAAGCCTTGATCTTTCCTAGAGACCAGAATTAGTATTTGTTAAATGAATGAATGATGAGGTTATCATAAATTTTATTAGCTTCTTGGCTCCAAGGCTCTATTCTATTCTTTAAAAGGAATCATAAACTATTTTAGAGGTCCCAGGCCCTGTGAAAAGCCAAATAAAATGATGGTTTTTATCCCAGAAAAATGCCCAGAAGCACATACATAAAACACTGTCGTTCATTTTCCTGGGGTCCTCAGGTTGCACTGAATCTTAGCTTGGGGCTAACGGCAGCTAGAGGGCCCTTGGAGCGTGCACCCACAGCTTCTCAGGTGTTTTCTAGTTTTCTTTTAAAAGAAGAAAAAACAAATAGTTACATTTTACTTTTACACAAATGGGCACTGTACCTTATTTCTCACTCTGAGTCATATTTTAAACGTAGAAAGTTAGGCTAATTTTCTTACTACTTCAACAAGCAGACATTTTGATATATTACTGGCCATTTTTACATTTTAGAGATACAAAAATAATTTTTGTGTTTTGAGATGTTATGTAATTCACGGCTCTAAAAAGTGCTCAGTATTAATTTTGGCACTTCAAGTAAACCTATGCCTCAAGGCATTTGAGTGGAGAGGTTGAAGTGTAAGGGGAAGTTGAAATTATACTTTCCCTCCTTTAGTTTAGAGGCTGTATGAATTACCTCCTCCTTTTTGTTTTTCAATAACTATTAAGTGTTGGTTATGTGCTGTTCTCTCGTGTGGTTAATAAGTGTGTCCGTAAGAAGATATTCGACATATGCTTGGTATAAGGCATAGGTTTGAGCACATGATGGAACTGCCTTACCTTGCTTTTCTTTTAGGCCTTTTATGAAAATGAAGTGTGACTGTTGTGGCTATTTGAGTATAACAAGTCCAATCTGAAATTTAGACTTTCCCTTTATAAACTTTTGCCCTACAAGGCCTTTTTCTTAATAAAGATGAAATCTTTATTGACCTTTATTGAAGCTTTACTTATGTGTATGTATTAGGAACCGCTTTCTAGAGACCTACAGGAGTGTCATTCAGCTTTCTTACCAAATTCTTCATTCTGCTTACTAGAACTTGAAAAGTAGGCAAATTCAGTGATCATATTATAATATAAATGATAAAAATACTGTGTACAAATATTTACAAAATTTTATTATAAATATATCATAAAATGATATTTGGGTATAAGCATGAACATTAATTAGCTTGTTTTTGCAACTCTTTCCTGATATTCTGACATGTTTTGCTATAAAATTTCTTTTTGGTTTTCTTTACAGATCTTAGAAGAAATCTGTACTCTTAAAGTATCTTGATAGTTCAGTTATCCTCCCCCTTTTTACAATTTGATTTATGTCTTTTCAAAGTGCTGTCAATACAGTTCTCTTAAGTCAGGTTATTATGAGACATATTATAGTTAAACTCCTATATTAAGTTAAACTGGCCTTTTCTTCCATCTGAAGTGAGTAGATACACTTACTAAGGAATTTTAAATACACCAATCTGGGCAATAATCCTTAACAAATTATTTAAATTTTCAGAAACCATCCAGAGGGATATATATACCATCAGATGTTAGTTATTGTTGGCAGTTCGTTTGCCCTTTTCCTCTCCAAACTTGCAAGTATGCATGTGGCAGTTTTGTAATGCTCATCATTTGTGGGCTACCAGGAATAGGATGGTCTTGCCACACATGAGAAGCAAAGCCTGGACATTTTGCAAGAATCTCTTCTCTCTTTGTAATTTTTAAAACTTGTCTCTTCTTAAGAGAATCCAACAAGTTCAGTTTAATTTCATTACTTGCCCTAGCTGTGCAGTGTTGGGTGTCCCCGTTTAGGCTGAGTGGTAAGTACTGCAGCTGGCTTGGGAACGGAGAGACAGTGACATTCTTAAACCTTCTGTAGGAGGAAGTTCTGCTAAATTATTCCAAGTGTTTCTTTGTTCTGATTTAATTTTCTCCCACTGTTTTTATAGTTTTGACATGTGTCCGAATAATTGCTCAGGCCAAGGAGAGTGCAAGATCAGCAACAGCAGCAACACCATCCAGTGCGAATGTTCCGAAAACTGGACAGGTGAAGCATGTGACATTCCCCACTGTGTAAATAACTGCGGTTTTCCTCATCGAGGCGCCTGCAACTCCAGTGATGTCACAGGGTGTTCCTGTTTCTCAGGGTGGCAGGGTAGGAACTTCTTTCATTTTTCTTTGAATTTACAGTATATTTCTAGTTTAATAACTTGTGATCGACTTTATTTCTAGCATCCATACCTTCTATGTTATTCACATGCCAGGTAGTGTTTAGGTTTTCACATCTCTTTATTGAGCTTCTTAGAAATCTTTGAATTTCATAGGTGTGTGGTTGTAGTCTCTTTAGAATGGGGAGGGGTTTGACATTCTTTGCAATTCATTCAACTTGGCCTTAGCCTTAAGAAGACATAGCAGAGAGCCAAGCTGGGAGGTGGGACAAGAGCTGACAATGATAGTGTCTCCTCGGAAACTTTCACTATAGAGTAGAATTCTACAGTAGTCAGCTGATGGAGTTATCTGCAGATAAAAATTATTAAAGAAGCTTTAGCAAATTCTTTTTAGGGGTGGGTGATAACAGTGGTACTGATTTAGTGATTTTCTTTATACATTTATCTCTTCCTCAGACTACATTTTTGGGGAAGGAAATGTGCTTGTTTAAATGCTTTGTTTGTTTGGTTTGGCCGAACTCAAGGAGGTAAATAATTGAAGTATTTGAGTACCTGGCACCATGCAAATGTTGCAACAAAGGCCAAATCTCCCAAGAGTGGAGTTACTTGATTTTCTAGGAAACGGGTAGCTTGTATTATTACTCCTGGGACTAGTCTTTACATTTTAGCTTTAAAGGTTTTTTTTCATTTGAATTAATCCCTTTGTTCTCTGAGGGCTGTTCATCATTAAAAAGTATGTGATTTTGAATTTTATGAGAGATTATTGTTGGTCTCTAGCTTTGAGTAAATTAAAAGCACAAATTGAAGGGATTTGTCTGATATCTAGATGCTAAAGGGGGAAAGACTGAATATTCTTTAGACATTTGTTACATTTAAAAGATTAAATTTGAAATGCAATAATATAGAAGCTGCATTTTGTGAAGCTAATTTATTACATTTTATTAGGTCCTGGATGTTCAATTCCTGTTCCGGCGAACCAGTCATTTTGGACGCAGGAGGAATATTCTAACCCCAAGCTGCCCAGAGCCTCTCACAAAGCTGTGGTCAGTGGAAACATCATGTGGGTCATTGGAGGATACATGTTCAACCACTCAGATTACAGCATGGTTCTGGCGTAAGTTGTTTCAAACGCTTTTGCAAGAGGCTTAGCTTTCCATTTTGAAAATGTATAAAGTAGAGATAAGCAAAAGGAAAAGAATTCCATTACCCGGTGGAAAATCTCTGTTAATGTTTTGGTAGTAGTATTCCAGACTTTTTTTTTTTTGACATATCCTTAGTTTTTGGAATTGTGAGCTACAATGAATTCATTGTAATAAACAATAATGCATCTTTTCCAGATATCGTCTCTCATTGTTTTGCTTTAGGTACAAATAATAGGTTCTATATAAATAGAGGATTACTTTATCTCTTCATTGAATTAACATATCTATAGGTCAAATGTTTGAATGTATAGTTTACTAGTGGAAATTATGTCATTGTCTAATACTTCCCAGAGTTCAAGGTCAGTTTGCTGGCCTCTTGCCACTCATCTTGAAAGGAGGATATATGTTATCATAGCAGAATTAACTATGGAGATTGACTTTTGGGACAAATTTAACAACACTTATGCTGATTTTGTGCTGGCAGTGTTTTTTAGGCAATGAAGGTTGTTAAAAACTATCACCTGTTCTTTAAGGGATTTTGGAAATATGGCAGTGGTGGCATAGTTTCTGAACCCCCCCCACCCACCATGGCCCCCAAAGAAGGTCATTAAATTGCACTGAACAACTACAAGACACACAAACACATGGGTCACAAATAACAAAACTTGGTGAGAGCTACACAGATGGGGAGGGCTAAACCAATGGCAGCTGCAAAACCTGTGCGGCGTCAGCATCTGTGTGGGAGTGAGCGTAGGGGAGCAGCGAGTCCACCCGCAGAATTCAGTGCTCCCAGAAGAGACTCACTGGGAAGTGCAGCCAGCTATTTGAAAATAGCAGCTGGAATTGGAGAGATTTTTGCATATTCTAGTAATGCAGTAATTTCAGGGGATCCGTGGTAGGATCTGAAGGGGCTGGAGCAATTTATGACTTATTAACTCTCAAAATGAACCAGCTGAAGTCTCTTTACAGGAGAAAGTTCCACACTGAGAAGAAACTGCTGGGAAGAGAATTCAAATTGAACAGGATAAGGGCAATAGAGACAATTTCAAACACTGAACTACAGTGGAAGGGGGAGCTAGAGAGCTGAGAAATTAGAAAACTATCCCAAACAAAGCCTTTCCTGTAAAAATACAGGAAAAAGTAATTTTACTTAAAATTGATCAAGAGAAAAACATCATAGTCAGAGCTCATAGAAAGTTATTAAGAGCAAAGAGAATAAGGAGTAGAATGCACCTTTTCGTACCTGAAAGACAGCAGAAAAATATGCTCATAAAACTGATGAAAATTATAACTTAATATTCCAAAACAAACTAAAATACAGTAAGAAAATGACAAAAGACATCAAAGAATAATGTAATCATAAGAAGAAAAATTCACAGATGATAGACATTAGGAAAGAATTTTAAAGTAATTTCAGAACTGAAGACAAATCTAAAAGGAACACAGAGTAAATGAACACAACAGATACTCCTTTAGAAATAGAAAAAGGAAATATAAAAGCTCATAAAGAAGTGAAGGTCTCTTTTTCCTGTTCTTTGTGGTAAGCACAGTTAAGAATGCTGGAAATTATCTATAAAACAAATAGGAGAAAACTGAAAGATAGAAAGAGGAAGGCAGTCTGGCTAGGAGCCTCTGGACCCAAAGAATGACATACCAGTAGACTCCAAGGGCTTTTTTCTTTGTCTCCTGTATCCAAGACTTGATGTTAAAAAATTAGCAATCTGGAAATGCCAGTAGGCACGTGCTGAAAAAGCCCCAGAAAAAACCTGTTTTATCTAGACCAAGGACAAGGAAGGTGGCAGCTTATTAGCATGGCAGAAACCTTTTATACAGTAACCCCGCTGCTACTCTAGCCAGATACCACAGAACTGGGGCTCCACCCAAACCCCTGACAGCAAAGTCTGAGGGGAGACTCTACATTTCCACCCTTGCCAAGACCTACTGTGCTCTAACCCCCTTGGTAGGATGGTGTTAAGGAAGGCCAATTAAGGAACTGGGACTTTTTTCATCAGGTACTTGTGAGGACTCCACCCCTGTGGTATCAGTGGAGACTTTGTAGGAAGCCTGGACTGCCCCTGTCATCTTGCAGTAAGGGCAGCAGTGAATCAGCCTTCTCCCTTCCCACTGGATAAGTGTCAGGGAGGCCTGCCCTAAGATTTACATAAGGTCCATCATCTCATGTCATGATACCCAGAATGTGCAGATTTCAATTGAAAATTATTTGTCATGTTAACAGCCAGAAAAATCTAAACTTGAATGAGAAAAGGGAATCAAGAGACACTGACACCAAAATGACACAGTTACTAGAATTATGCTTTAATGAGTATTATAGAACTCTTGAAACAAATGAAAAATAGTCTCACCAAAGGCACAGAAGTTATAAAGAAAAATAAAAAAATAAATTTTAGAATTGAAAAATAACCAAAATAGCCCTGGCTGCTGTGACTCAGTGGATTGAGTGCTGGACTGCGAACCAAAGGGTTACCAGTTCAATTCCCAGGCAGGGCACATGCCTGGGTTGTGTGCCAGGTCCCCATTAGGGGGTGCTCAAGAGGCAATCACACATTGATGTTTCTCTCTCTCTTTCTCCCTCCCTTCTCTGCTCTAAAAATAAATACATAAATAAAATCTTTTTTTTAAAGGAAGAAAAAAAAAGAAAAATAACCAAAACAAAAATCTCAGTAAATAGGTTCAACAGCAGAATGGAAAGGACAGAGGAAAAGAATCAGTGAACTTGCAGACAGAACAATAGGGATTTCTCAGCCTGAACAGAGAGAAAATAGAATATTAAAAAAAATGAATAGAACCTTAGAGACCTGTGGACTATTAAAAACAAAAACAAAAACAACAACCTTAGGATTTTTCAAGACTGCAGTAGAGTAGGTAGACCCTGGACACACCTCGGCCAAGACCAAACCGGAAATACAACTAAACTGAGGGACAGTCACCCTGAAAAACTAACTAAAGATTAGCTGGAGAGGACTCTTATAATGAAGGAAGTGCAGAAGTAGCTACATCGAGACTGCTTTTCTTTTTTGTCAGCACCTGCACAGCAGTTTGCACACTGTGGTCAGGGTTGTACCTCAAGGTCAGCCAGACTGAGGGTTGATCCTATGCATGGACAGGCCAATAGCAGTCAAGACTCAATTACAATAGAAGAGCCCATATAACTCACTCAAGGGACATTCCTAGAGCACCCAACCCAGGAGATCAAGGAGATTGCACCGCTGGGTCCCACAGGATACCTACTACGTCAGGCCACCCACAAAGACTGGGAGTCAT
The DNA here is from genome assembly GCF_004126475.2 of Phyllostomus discolor. Taxonomy (NCBI): domain Eukaryota; kingdom Metazoa; phylum Chordata; class Mammalia; order Chiroptera; family Phyllostomidae; genus Phyllostomus; species Phyllostomus discolor. Next base: position 81,260,917 of record NC_040911.2, on the reverse strand, counting down.
AGCAGATCTGTCTGATGCATAGAAACAAATACAAAAAGACAGCCAAAATGAGGAGACAAAGAGACAGGCCCCAAATGAAAGAACAGGAGGAATCTCCAGAAAAAGAGGTAAATGAAATAGAGGCAACCAATCTATCAGATATAGAATTCAAAGTAATGGTTGTAAGGATGCTCAAGGAACTTAGTAAGAACAACAACTTCATAAAAAAGGCCATAGAAATCATAAAAAAGAACCAGTTGGACATGCAGAATACCATATCCAACATCAAGAATACACTGGAAGGAATTAAAAGTAATCTGGATGAAGGAGAGGATCGAGTCAGCAATTTGGAAGACAAGGCAGAGAAAGCACGTAATCAGAGCAACAAAAAGAAAAAAATTAAAAAGAATGAAGATAGTTTAAGGCACCTTTGGGACAACACGAAGCATAACAATATTACCAGAAGGAGAGGAGAAAGAACAAGAAATCGAGAACCTATTTGAAGAAATAATGAATGAAAACTTGCCTAACCTGGTGAAGGAGAAAGGCACAGAGAGTCCCAAACAAGATGAACACGAAGAACCCACACCAAGACTCATAATTAAAATGCCAAAGATTATAGACATAGAGAGAATCTTAAAGGCAGCAAGAGAAAGGCTGATTAATTACCTACAAGGGAGCTCCCAGGAGACTGTCAGCTGATCTCAACAGAAACATTTCAGGCCAGAAGGGGTTGGCATGAAATATTCAAAGTGATGAAAAGCAAGGACCTACAACCAAGATTATTTTACCTACCAAGGCTATCATTTAAAACTGAAGAAGAAATAAAGAGCTTCCCAGACAAGAAAAAGCTAAAGGAGTCTGTTACCACCAAACTAGCGTTACAAGAAATGTTAAAGGGCCTGCTTTAAGAAATAGAAAGAAAATAGAGAAAGAACAGTTAAAAGAACAAAATGGCAATAAATATGTACCTATCAATAATCCCTTTAAATGTAAATGCATTCAGTGCCCCAATCAAAAGACATAGGATAGCTGAATGAATAAGAAAGCAAGACCCACATACATGCTTTCTAAAAGAGTCCCACCTCAGAACAAAAGATTCACACAGGAACAGAAAAAGATATTTCATGCAAATGGAAATTTTAAAAAGCTGGAATAGCAATACTTCTATCTGACAAAATAGACTTTGAAACAAAGGCTATAGTAAGAACCAAAGAAGGACGCAACATGATGGTAAAAGGAACAATCTAACAAGAGGATGTAACTCTGGTGAACATTTATGCACCTAACACAGGAGCACCTAAACATGTAAAGCAAGTCTTGATGGACATAAAGGGAGAGATTGACAGTAATACAGTACAACCTCAGTTCTCAGACTTAATTCTTTCAGGAAGGCTGTTTGTGAAGCAGTTTTTTCAAAAACCAAGTCACCTTTGTCGCCTGAGAGGTGCATGACTGTTCACACAGGTATCAGCATGAGTGGTTTGTTAGGTGGAGAACTGAAGTTTTATTCAACAACTGAGACATTTTTTCCATGAACAACTTGGTCAAGAACCAAATTGTTCAAGATCAGAGGTGTTCAAGAACTGAGGCTTGACTGTACAGTCATAGTAGGGAATTTTAACACCTCACTGACATCAGTGGATGGATCTTCCAGACAGAAAGTCAGCAAGGAAACAGCAGCCTTAAATGACACACTAGATCAGATGGATTTAATCAGAGCATTTCACCCCTAAGCAGCAGAATATACATACTTTTCAAGTGCACATGAAACATTTTCTAGGATAGACCACATGTTAGGACACAAAACAAGTCTCAATAAATTAAGAAAAGTGAAATCATTTCAAGCATTTTCTCTGACCATTATGGTTTCAAACTAGAAATCAACCACAGGGGGGAAAAACACTGAAAAACTCACAAAGTCACGGAGGCTAAATAACATGCTACTAAATAGTGAATAGACTAACAATGGGATCAAGAAAGAAATCAAGTTACCTTGAAATGAATGAAAATGAGAACACAGCAATCCAAAATCTATGCGACACAGCAAAAGCAGTCATAAGAGGTAAATTCATAGCATTGCAGGCCTACCTCAGGAAACAAGAAAAAATTCAACTAATCTAACTTTACACTTAAAGGAACTGGGGCAGGTGGAGAGCAAAGCCCAAAGTCAGTAGAAGGAGGAAATAATAAATATCAGAACAGAAGTAAATACTTTCTTTTTTCTTTTCAAATCTTTGGTACATTTTCTCCTATCTCTCTTCTCAGCTGATGGCCTTGCTTCCTCTTTCTATTCTGAAAGATAGAGTTTATCACGAGGACTTGTGTAAGCCTGCCCCGCCACAGTGAGCCATTACTGACATCTGTGCTCATTTATTACGTCCTCTGTTTCTGTATATTGGAGCTGTCCAGTGGGCAGTTTCTGTTTTGGTCATGATGGAAATGTCCTATATTTACACTGTCGTGTCACTAGCTACGTGTGGTTATTGAGCACTTGAAATGTGGCTCATGTGACTGAAGTGCTGAATCTTAAATTTTAAAGTCTTAATCTCATCTTATTTAATCTTTCATCAACATGTGATATAGCCATTCCCTTCTCGCTCTTTTCAACACTTTCTTCACTTGGCTTCCAGAATACCGCAATCTCTTGATATTATTCCTTCTCAGCCTCCTCAGCTGCTTCTTTTTTAGCTGATTTCTGAATGATGACGTGCCCGTGGACTTAGCCTGTGGTCCACCCTCTGTGAGAATGTATATTCACTGTCTTCGTGATGTCATGTAATATCTTGGTTCTTTGACTGTGACTCCCAAATTTATATATGCACCCTGGACTTTTCACCAGAACCCGTATCTTCATGTCTTTACTTGACATCTCCATCTTTTGGCTAACAGGCATCTTAAACTCAGTGTGTCCAGGATTGGGCTTTCCCTGAGCCTGTTCTTGCTCCAGTGTCCTTTGGTCAGTGACTACTCCATGCTTCTATTTGCTGAAGCCCCAAATTTTGGAGTCATCCTTCACTTCTTGTTTTCCACACCCTAAACTGGTATGTGTATTAGTTATCTCTTCGTAAAAATTACCACCATCTTAGCAGCTTAAAACAACATACATGTATCACCCCATAGTTTCTCTTCATCTAGAGTCTAGGCAGAGCTTAACTGAGTCCTGTGCTGTCAAGGCATCACCTGGCCTGTGTTCTCATCTAGAGGCTCAACTGGTGAAAAATCCACTTCCACCCTCTCTCGGGTTGTTGGCAGAATTCAGTTTTCTCGTGGTTGCAGGACTGCTGGCTGTGCTTCTTGCTCGCTGTTGACTAGAGCCACTCTTAGTGCTTAGAAGCCACTATAGTTCCGTGTCACTTGAGCTTCCCCAGAATGGCTGCTTACTTTGGGCACAAGGAGAGTCTCTAGACTGTCTGCGAGCAGGATGGATGTCAGAGAAGTAACAAATCATTGTCTTTGCCATATTACATTGATTAAAAGTGCACACTCAAACGGAGGGTGTTACATGTGGATCTGAAGGTCGGGAGGCATGGCTATGAATGGCTGTGAGCACCACCCTAGTGTCTGCCTGCTTGTTAACCCTGCTTTTGAATTCTATTACTAGTATAACCACCCTTCAACTACTCCTAGTGCTGCCACCCTCAGAAGTAAAGGTAAAAATAAAGATGTAAAAGTGTTTCTTCTGTTGTTATGCTAGATACTATGCGAGTCATATATTCTACCATTTACGAAATTTTACCCTTGTACCTGACATCTTCTTTCCATCTCAAAGCAAGTAATCTGGGAGTCAGTTTGATATTTCCTCTCCTTCATCCTCTCAGATCATAATCTCGTATCAAGCTGTCACCCAGTACATGTCATATTCATTCTTTTTTCCCTGTCACCAGCCTGCCATTATTTCTCACCTTGACTTCAATAGTAGATTCCTATCAAATCTATCTGTTTGCATACATTCCTCTTACTCCAGTTTCTAAATATCAGCTGGGAAAGATTTTATTTATTTTTAGAGATGGGGAAGGGAGAGGGAGAGAAGCATCAATGTGAGAGAGAAATGTGATCAGTTGCCTTTCATACTGTCTGCAACAGGGGACCAAACCACAACCCAGACATGTGGCCTGGCTGGGAATCAAACCGGCAACTATTCACTTTTCAGGACGACACCTAACCAACTGAGCCACACCAGTCAGGCAGCTGGGGTGATTTTTTTTAAAGTGTCAGTCATATCATTTATTACCTTCTTAAAACCCATCAGTAGCTTCCCATTGAACTTAATGGGCCTACCTGTGGTCTGACTACTGCTTACTCTCCCAGACTCAACTTGTTCCCCTCCTGCCCTTACTTGCTGTAGTTCGGCCTCACTGGCCTTCCTTCTTGACTTACAATTCACCACACAAGTACTGACTTTAAGGGCCTGCAGGCTCACAGTCCCTCTGTCTGCAGTATTCCTGCTGTTCTACCTCAGGGTGATGTCTTGTCACCGTTTGGGTCACAGTTTTAACCGTCTCACAGAGAGCTCCTCCGTGACCATTCAGTTCAGATAGGCTTTCCCTGTCCATTTTCACAGTTCTCATTTCTTTAGAGCAGTGTTCATAATTTTTCATTCTGTTCTTGCCCATTGTTGTACTTGCTCATTTTCTGCCTATTCTGCTATAAGTTCTCCGAGATTAGGGACCTTGTTTACTCCATGAAGTCAGGGCTTAGCTCATAGAACATAATAAGATAGATGTTTATCAAGTGAATGAAAGAGTAAATGAATTATGGTTGACCCTGGAAAACTGTGGGGGTTAGGGGCGCTGACCTCCTACACAGTCAGAGTATCTTCACGTAACCACAGTCAGCCCTCTGCACGCCTGGGTTCCCAGCCTTGGAGTTAGTTAACCCCTGAGCAGTATTGAGCTACGCTGGTCAGGTGAACTGCACAGGTCACTTGAACTGTGGTCGAATGAAAGAATCTGCGTGGAAGGGGGCCTGCACAGCTCAAGCCCATGTTGTTTAATGGTCACAAATACTTGTCCCTGGAAATATTAATGTTACCTGTTGCTTTCATTTTGTGTATCTCATGAACCACCTTTGTTTTATAGACTAACATTTCTTTTCTGCTTGATCAAAACATGATTTTTATAGCCTTACATATTTCATGTAAATATTAATAAAATTTCAAATATATTTTTACTAACTGGTGACAAGTAACATAGTAACTCCTTTTAGAAGTAATTCTAGAATTTAGATTATAAATGTATCATCATCATCTGTACTCCTATATATTTCAGGAATTGCCCTTATTCTCGTTTCTCTACAACCTTGTTAACCCAAAACTTTTAAGTTGCACTCTAAAGCAGTTCCCATTTTATGTCACCCAAGGGTCTTGCAAAACAATTGGCCTTGGTCTTGTGGGTTAAGATTTCTAATTGAAACTTCATCACTGAATTTCCTTCCCTTGAGCAAAAGAGTTTTCTAAAAAATTTTTTAAAAATAGTAAGTTAAGGGAACCAAATAAGGAAACCAAATAAGGAAAGAAGTATCACCTAATCCAATAAACTTGAAAACAGACTCACAGGAAATGGCAGGACAGACCAGAGTTCCTTCTCTACCCCACAGAAACCACTGGGCGAGATTCTGCAAGTGCTCACCAATAGCCTCAAATCTAGAAGGAGGAAAACTGAGTGGGTATCATTGTGGTTTAACTGAAGAGTAGGAGAAACAGTTGCTGGGAAAGATCAGGTGAAGAGGGAAATTGATCAAGTGGCCAACTTTCTCTTTGCCCCAAAGTCAGGGCTTTTATTTAATTTGTCATGTGCTTTGAACACTGGGGTAAGTAAGACACCCAAAATCTCAGAGGAGAGGAGAGTCTGTGTAGTTCATTCTGAAAGACCTGAGCCCCAGCATTTCCTCGGGCTTCAGGAAAGCGGACAGAACATAAAATACTAGCCCTGGCACTGATGCTAGTAGTATGGAGAGAGAAACTCATCTTAGATACAGTGGGGAAAGAACTATGAAATCAACACACACCTTGCAAATAAAATGTCTGGAGAACAGTGTCGAACCACAAACAAGATGAAAGAAGTGTAGCTGATGCAAGTATTCCATGATGAAGAAACAAAGAGGAAGAAAGAATGGCGGGCAAAGCTGACAAGAACCAATCACAGAGGAAGAGTAACTTGAAAGAGCAGAAGGAGATTCCTTCCGACTCCTTTGTTTTATAGATCAACTTAATGAGAATTTGGATTCAGAAAAACAGGGTCAAAGACAAGAAAATAATAACAGGACGAGATGAAATTGGAGATTACACATCTAAAGAAATACAAATAAATTTTGTACACCAAAAACTAGAACAAAAATAGAATTACAGCTTAACAGACATGATTTCAATGAATACAGATAAAAAGGTTAAAATAGAAAAAAGCAAAAAACAAAGGAACGCAGAAGATCCAATATAAAAATAAATACTGTCACTGAAGAAAAGAACCTAACAAACAACAAAAGCATTGAAATAGTATAATTTGTTTTAGGAAAATTTTATAGTTCAGCAATAAGACCTGTTTTGTGCAAATAATTGAACTTTTAAAATGAAGGACAAATTACTGGGTGAAAAGCTTCAGGTAGTTCTGTGCCTTATGCTGGCAGGGGTCATGCCCAGTCTCTACAAAGCCCTTGTGGTCTTTGGATAGCCAGACACTGTGACCGAATACGAGGCCACTGTGGGTGGTGGAGCATGTGCCCTGTGGCATGGTGGTCATTGCGTTACCAGGCAACCAGGAAGAGTTTGTGAGAGGCATGGCAGCAGCTCTATGGAAGACAGCAGTTTCTGAATTCCTAAAGTTTGTTTATCTGCTTGTCCAGGTCTTAGCATTAGTTGTTTAGTATTCTGTTATTGTGGACTCAGCTCCAGAAGAAGGAGCATTTATTTGGTCCCTGAAATTTTCTCATGTTTTATTGCATCAATAATGCAGTTGTCTTGCATTCGCTTCTCTGTGTTTTGCCCTGACTGGGAATCGAACCAGCAACCCTCTTCTCTGTGTTTTGAAAAGAAGGAGAGCCTGTTATGTAAGTTTCTTTTGGCAGTTTATTTTAGCTGAGTCATTGGATCCTGCTAGCCCCTTCACGCCTCCAGCAAGCTCTTGAGCTGAAGTGTCCTTGACTAAGAAGAAGCAAAATGCATTAAAATGCAGGTGGAACACCCTCTATGTCCCCTGAAAGAATTATGGATTGAATCACCTGGAGACTTGTTTCTGTGTTCCTTCTGTTTCTTTGCCCTCTTTCAAGTTGACAGAAACAGGCCTCTGGCTTGAATATTAGGTGTAAATGTGTTTTCAGAAGCCACAGTAGTCCTCAGAAAACACCTTCCATAGTCAGGAGCTCCACAAAACTGTTGCAGTGATACGCAGTCAATTCTGTAAAACCATTTTCTTGGGTAGTTTTAAGTTATTTTTAACCTAAAGTAAAGTATAATGCTGTGTTTTTAAAGGTAGTGAGAAAAAATAGAGAGAGGGAGGGAGGGATAAAGGGAGAGAAGGGGGGTGAAAGAGGGCCTGGGAGAGACAGAGAAAGATTGAGACTTCTCCAGGATTCTAAGCAGAAAAGTGAACCACATAAAAGTGGGTGGGGGGCATCATACTTGTCTCAGACTTCTCCATAGCAACATTTAATGCCAGCATTCAAGGGAGCAATACCTGCAAATTTCTGAAGGAAGGAAAAGATGGCTCAAGAATATTAAGAGCAGCCAAGGTGTCATTTGATTGTAAGGCTAGCAAGCAGATACTCTTCTTAAACACGAAAGAATTGAAAGAAGGGAATACTGCATTTTGCTGTGTATAATGTACACCCATGTTTTTAGCCCAGGCTTTCAGGGAAAAAAATCTTTCACTTTAATTTTTAATCCAATTATTTATTTGTTTATACTTAGATACTTGCTTTTTGTATTATAAGGGAATTTTAGCATTTATTTTTGAACATATTATCATACAAGAAATTTTATGTAACAAATAATTACAAACCACAAGAACAGATACAAGGTATTTCAAGCACTACCCATGTATAATGACTATCTTTATTTTTCCCTCAAAAATTTGGGCAAAAAAGTACGCATTATACATGGCAAAATGTGGTACATGTGAACTCAACTAGAAAAAGGCTACTTGACAGTGAAATCCCTCCAATTAAGAGTTAAAGACTCGAGAAAGAGAAGTCGTGGTAAGAGAACTATAAAGAGATTGATTCAGCTACAGTATAGACCTAGTACTCAATAACTATGGCATTACTGTTATAGAATGGAATACAGATGTTATGAACCTGGACAGTAAAAATTATATGGCAGAGATTGGGAGAAGAAATGGGAGGAAGTTAAGTGCTAAAGTTGTCAACTTTCAAAGCAGGGAGTGAGTGGATTCTCTCCAAAATAAAGTTGTGTATAAGTCATACACTAAAGTGAATTCAGCCTTTAAACTTTTCATGTACTTAAAAAATGTAGAATATTCAAACAATACATAAAATCATGGGTGCTGTGGTACTAACTTAAGTACTCTTCATATTTAAGAAATGTCACCATGTATTTATTTATTTAATGGTACTTTTTTCCATTACCGTTTATCCCCCATACACTATCTTCCACCTCCACCGACCCTCCAGACTCACCATTTTGTTAAACTGGTTTCAGATTATGTATATAATACTTCAGACAAAAAGAACGGTTGAGGGAAAAATAATGAATACTAATGTATTTACCACCCAGGATAAGAAGTAAAACATTGTTAATATAGTTATGAGACCCCTGCATGCCCCCCAGAATCCCAGAGATAATTAGTATCCTGATTTTGTGGTGTCAGTTGTTCACATACATATTTTTACACTTTAAATATGTATGAATATAAAGTAGAATTAGTGAAGTTTCTGTTTGTAGTCATTATAGAAATATTCTGTAGTTAACTTTTTAACTTTACATTGTTTTGAGAGTTATGTTGATAATGTGTTACTTGAGTATATTTACTTTTCACTACATATAATTATTCTATAGATATCCTATAATTTATTAATCTATTTTATATTGATGAATATTTGTTTTCCTTTTTGATATTAGGTTGTGATAAAACTTTCTTACATCTTCTTGTTTACATATAGTAATGGTTTGTATAATTAAAAAGTCGTCGATTATTCAGGGAAACGTATAAAGTAAGCATTTAAAGTGTAACAGTAGCATTGGTTTCCCTTTGATTTTTTAAATTACATTATATAAAAGTTAAAACTAACACTATTTATTAAACTTACCATCTGTAGCATGATCCCCTGTGTATACACATGTAGTATCACTCTGTTCTGTTTGCATAAATGGATAGAAAAGTGTGTGGGAGAGTGTTTACTTAATGATAATCATTTTAAGGTGATAAAATGTGAGATCATTTTTAAGATTTTAGCTCTTTATATTTTGCATTGGCTACATCCTTCATAATGAATATTCTGGTTTTAATAAAAATAGTACAGTGTATTCTTTTTAGTTTTAAAATTTATTACTTATTTTTATAGAGAGGAGAAGGGAAAGAGATAGGGAGAGAAACATTAATGTGGGAGAGAAACACTATCCACTTGCCTTCCACTCAAGCCCCAACCAGGGACTGAACCCGCAACCCAGGCATTGCCCTGACCGGGAGTCAAACCAGCAACTTTTCTGTGGGACAGCGCCCAGTGAACTAAGCCACACCAGCCAGGGTGAAAATAGTAGAGTGATATTTTCCTCAAAGATGAATTAAAGTGAATATTCTAAAATAGTGAATGTGATTAAGTGGCAGAAGCAAGAGTACAGATGATTTTCCTTTTGGCATTTTTTTTGGTATAAAATGTATTCATAGTATAATTGAAATGCTATAATGATATTACAGCTTTCTTAAAAATATGAATTTTTTAAAACTAATTAGAAGAAAAGGGAGAGACGTAGCTGGGTTGCTTGGTTGAAGCGTCTTCCCATATACCAAAAAGGTGGCCAGGTCAGTCCCTGGCCAGGGCAAATACCTAGGCTGCAGGTTTGATCCCCAGTTGGGCTGTCTATGGGAGGAAACTGATTGAGGTCTGTCTGTCTCTCTCCTCCTTCCCCTCTCTCAAATCAATAAGCGTTTCCTTAGGTAAGAATTTAAAAAAACTAAAGGGAGAGTTAACAATTTTCTTTTATTGTCATTCCCCTTTGAGTGCCCGTCTTCAATTTTACATGATTAAATAAAAGATGAGTTATATAATAAAAGTTTAAGTTACTTGCGTATAATGCAACCTTCAAGTTATTTAGAATGTGTGTAGAAGAGGTTTTCAGGAAGCATTAGAAATTGCCCATAGATGTACTTCCCTCCTGTCTCCGGGCTGTACAGCCCAGGCCCCCTTTCTGAGTTCTCATATGCGGGTAGGCCCAGGTACCTCCCTGTATGCATAGCAGATGCAGTAAGTATCTCCAAACTGGATTATGTCACAAATAAAAGAGTACAAGATATCTGTTTTGGCATTTGGGTGAAAAATATGATCTGTTTGTTTTGTAGGTATGACCTTGCTTCTAGGGAATGGCTCACACTGAACCGTTCTGTGAACGATGTGGTCGTTCGATATGGCCATTCTGTAGCATTACACCAGGTAAAGTGTCTCCGCCCTTCACTGAGCTAGAAACTCACCTCTTCCGTAGTGACTTTATTGTATTGTGTGGTTGAAAAAACTGATGTTTTTTTTTCCTAATCTTTTTGGTTGTGGTCAAATACACATCACTTGAAATTTACCATCTTAGCCATTTTTAAGTGTACAATTCAGCAATATTAAATACACTCATAATGTGCAACCATCACCACCATCCATCTCTGTAACTCTTTTCATCTTGTAAAACTGCAGCAGTCTATGGCCATTAAACATTAAATTCTTCATTTCTTCCTCTCACCTCCCCCGATAAGCACCATTCAGTTTTCTGTTTCTATGATTTTGGCTGCAGTGTTAGTTTTATTGGGGAAAAATTTCCTATATGTGGGGGCAAGGGGTGTGTAATAGGCTAATGTGTAAGTGGAAATTAAAGTTAATACAAATACAACAGGATAGATTCTTAATGGGTTTAAATTGTACTGGGATATTATGATGTGCTATTAGATGGTTAAAAATTAATATGGTGTAGATTAGCATTTACATTCATTAGCAAGGTTAGCCAAGAATGACCACATTGCAATATAACTGAATAATCATTTTCATTTCCTTGTTTTTGCGGTTTATGGTAGGATGAGAGAACTTTTCAACTTTATTTTTCCAAGTCATTTTATTACTGTAAAAGAACTTGCATGAGGAAGTCCAAGAAAAGTAGAAAATTGTTAGAGATATAGAACACACTTTATTTTATTTTATTTTTTTGCCATCTTTTTCCTAGTAATTCACTGAACGGTGGATTTCACTAACACTTTTTATGCTAAGAATGATATTGAGGTTTTGAACTGCTCCTTTTTTGTTCTCAGATTTAATCCTTTTGACATTGTTAGAATTTTCACATTTTCTCCCTAGGACAAAATTTACATGTATGGAGGAAAAATTGATTCCACAGGGAATGTGACTAATGAGTTGAGAGTGTTCCATATGCACAATGAATCATGGGTGCTGTTGAACCCTAAAGCGAAGGAGCAGTACGCGGTGGTGGGGCACTCGGCACACATCGTCACATTGAACACTGGCCGAGTGGTCATGCTGGTCATCTTTGGACACTGCCCCCTCTATGGCTATATCAGCAGTGTGCAGGAATATGACTTAGGTAGGTGTATTTTCCAGTGAGTTTTTTGCATGTCAAATTTAAAACCTTTACCCTTATTATTATGAGTTTTTAACAAGATTCAAACTAACCTTGACCCAGTACTTTATCTTGAAATACAGTCAGCACCAATGTATTACTTGCAAAATTCGGATTATTGATGTTGCTGTGTAGTGTATATGTTCCTGTCAGTTTGGCGTGGGGCAAAGATGGCACTAAATTCTTTACATGCTGAAGATTAAATACATAAATAAATGATTCTAAACAACAGTTATTCTGAAGAAGAAATGCATTTGATAAGCCCTCTAGAGATTGGTTTAAGGGAGTGTGATTTCCTCTTACTATGTAATTTTTCCTTTGGTTAAATTTTATTGTATCTTGTTCCGGAGTAGGAGTACCAGCTATAATTTATATTTTGAGAAAGTAGATACATATAGTATATCTGTATATTGGTCAGTAAAGTTCATGAGGAATTAAGTGTTCTCTGTGTCTTTTCAATTTAGTGTAATTATTTTTCAGCATGGCATGTTAGAACATCAGAACATTAAACAAATTAAAAGTTTGGCCACCTGACTTAATTAGTTTTAGGTGACCTCCCTATATAAATAAAATGAAGCCCTGGCTGGTGCGGCTCAGTGGGTTGAGCTCTGGCCTGTGAACCAAAGGGTCACTGGTTCGATTCCCAGTGGGGGCACTTGAGAGGCAGCCACACATGGCTATTTCTTCCCCTCTCTCCCTCGCCTTCCCTTCTCTCTAAAAATAAAAGGTAAAATCTTAAAAAAAAAATAAAACAATAAAAGAAAGTTATATGTATCAATTCTCCTGAAATCTCATCTCTTGTCCTAAGCTGTTTGGTAATTTTAAGTATTAGAGAAGAGAAGCCTGCAACATTTGCCTTTAACTGTTTTCTGTTTTCAGTTACAAACACATGGAGTATATTAAATACTGTTGGTGCCCTCGTCCAAGGGGGCTATGGCCATAGCAGTGTCTATGACGACAAGACCAGGGCCCTCTATGTCCATGGAGGCTACAAGGCTTTCAGTGCCAATAAATACCGGCTCGCAGACGATCTCTACAGATACGACGTGGACACCCAGATGTGGTGAGTGCTTTCCCTTGCGCTTGCACTGTAAGGCACGAATTCTGGCAATTGCTGATATTTTTGTCTTCAGACCTAGCAGATAATTCTCTTCAGTGTTACAAAGAAATTGGGGGAAAAGCAGAAGTAATAAAGTAGGTAGTATTTATTTTGTTGCATTACTTTATGATTTTGTAGTAGGTTGGTTAGAAAATGCTTGGTATTTTTTTGAATTGGTTTTTCATTTTCATACATTCAGTACCACTGTAAAATTTTAGCTCTTCAGAATCCTAAGGAATAGATCATTCTGAGTATGCACTTTGTTGTAATTAAGTAGAATGTATCCATTTTTCCTTTTCTTAATGACTGAGGTGACATCACTGAGGTCAGTTATTGGCTTCCATGGAATCATCAAACAGAAATGGTCTTAGTATTTAAAGGATTAGAGCTCTCCTCACTCTAAACTATATATTGGTGGATATAAAGTATGCTAATTTTAATAAATGTAAAGCAAATTTGAGTTATAAAATAATATAACTATAAAGCAATAGTTTTTCTTCTTTTCCTATTTCCTTATATACTTGAGACCATGCTGTGGATATTCGTTTTATATTCTGCCTTTCATTAAAACCATCATTTTTAGTGGTGGTGTAATACCTTGTTGTGTACGTGTACTGAGCCTGTCCAGTTAGAAATTTTGGTTTCTTGCTTTTGTGTTACTGATAAAGTGTTGTGTGTAAGCTTCTGTCTGTATTTCACATGATTTCTGCCCAGAAACTGCAATTACAAAGTCATAGTTATTTTTTTAATTGTATTTTATTGATTACATTATTACAGTTGTCTTGATTTTTTTTCCCCCTTTGTCACCTTCCACCCGGCTCCCCCCACTCCCTCTGGCAATCTTCTCACCATTGTTCATGTCCGTGGGTCATGCATATGAGTTCTTTGGCTACTCCATTTCCTATATGATACTTTACATCCCAATGTTTATTGTACCTACCTACTTGTACTTCTTAATCCCCTCGCCTCTTCACCCATTCCCCCACACCCAACTCCCATTTGGCAACCATCAAAACACACTCTGTATCCATGATTCTGTCTCCGTTCTTGTTTGCTTAGTTTGCTTTTTTTTTAGATTCAATTGTTGACAGATATGTATTTTTTTGCCATTTTATTGTTCATAGTTTTGATCTTTTTCTTAAATAAGTCTCTTTAACATTTCATATAATAATGGTTTGGTGATGATGAACTCCTTTGGTTTTAACTTGTCTGGGAAGCCCTTTATCTGTCCTTCGATTCTAAGTGATATCTTTGCTGCATAGAGCAATCTTGGCTGTAGGTCCCTGCTTTTCATGACTTTGAATATTTCTTGCCAATCCCTTCTAGCCTGCAAAGTTTCTTTTGAGAAATCAGCTGACAGTCTTATAGGAATTCCTCTGTAGGTAACTAACTTCTTTTCTCTTACTGCTTTTAAGATTCTCTCTTTATCTTTAATCTTTAGCATTTTAATTATGATGTGTCTTGGAGTGGGCCTTTTTGCATCCATCTTGTTTGGGACTCTCTGTGCTTCCTGTATTTGCATGTCAATTTCCTACACCAAATTAAGGAAGTTTTCTTTCATTATTTTTTCAAATAGATTTCCAATTTCTTGCTCTTTCTCTTCTCCTTCTGGCACCCCTATGTTGTGAATGTTGGACCTCTTGAAGTTGTCCCAGAGACTTCTTATAATATCTTCATTTTTTTTTGGATTCTTTTTTCTTCTTGTTATTCTGTGTGGTTGGTTTTTGCTTCCTTACGTTCCAAATCATATTTTCAAATCATATATCAAATCAGATTTGATTCTCAGCTTCATCCACTCTACTGTTTCCCTGTAAATTGTTCTTTATTTCAGTTAGCATATTCTTTGTTTCTGACTAGATCTTTTTTATGCTATTGAGGTCCTCACTGAGTTCACTGAACATCTTTATAACCAGTGTTTTGAACTCTGCATCTGACTGATTGCTTTATCTCCATTTTGTTTAGCTCTTTTTCTGGGGTTTGATCTGTTCTTTCATTTGGGCCATGTTTCTTTGTCTCCTTGTTTTGGCAGCCTCCCTGTGTTTGTTTCTATGTATTAGGTAGGGCTGTTTGACTCTGCCTTCATAGTGTGGCCCAATGTAATTGGTGTCCTTTAGGGCCTGGTGGCACAGTGTCCCCTGTCACACAAACTGGGTACTTGAGGTGTGCCTTCTCTGTGGGCTGAGTACACTTCCTCTTGTGGTTGAGCCTTGGTTGCTGTTGGCAGATCAATGGGAGGGATTTACCCAGGCCAGTCAGCTGCAAGGACTGGCTATGACCACTTAGCACCAACTTCTGCCCTCCTTGGAGGATCAGCTGTGCAGGGGCAGGGTGGTATAGTCTGTAGCTGTCTACTGGGTACATTGGCCCTGGGGTTTTCTGGGTGGTGCAGGCCAAGGTCAGCCCCTACCTCTGTTTTGTCTGGGGCCACCCTGCCTGAGGTATAAAGCAACCTGAAATGGCTGTTACTTGTGCTGGGCTTGGAGATTCCCAGGCAAAGCCAAGCTGTGAATCAAGGCTGGCTGCTTCTAGTGCTGGGCCTGGGGCTCACTGAGACCAGTTGTTGCATGTTTGAGAGGATTTAGGAAGTTGTCAAGAAGGAGCCAAGACCAGCCATTCATATGGAAAAGCAGCTTGTGTGCCCCTGTAAACTGGGTGGTGTGGAGTCTCTAGGGATCTCCAAGGCGGGTCAAACAGTGTTAACCAGGTCGATGGAGCCTGAGATATGGCACCTGCTTGCCAGCTCTGTGGGAGGAGGTTTTAGAAAAGAGATCATGGCCTCTGTTTGCCTTGATGCCAGACACTTCATTTTCTCCCTGTGTGGCACTGGTGCCTTTCAAGCTGCTGCCCCAGTGCTGGAGCTTAGAGGGAGTGAGTCTGAGTAGGGGAGCCCATGTGTGGGTTCTTTTAAGAGAAACTGCTTGGGGCTCCAAGAAGTTTTTTCCACCAACTCAATTTTTGCTGATTTTTTTGCAGCCAGAAGTTGTGGGGACTTTTCTTCTGGACACTGGAACCCTGGGCTGGGGGAGCCTCATATGGGGCTAGGACTGCTTACTCCTGAAATATCCCTCCTGAATTTTTATCCACCACACATGTGTGAGGGACTAGTCCATTCCACATCTGAGCCTCTCCTACCAGTCTGGATGGATGTGGTTTCTTTAATTCCATAGTTGTCAGAGTGCCGTTCAACTCGGTTTTGCATGGTTCTGAGTGATTTTTTTTATGTTTTAGTGTAATTTTGACATGGTTGTGTATAGAGGCAAGCCATGTCTACCTACACTGTCATCTTGAGCTCATAAATTTTTAAGGCTCTTAATATATTTTGTCAAACTTCTCATAGGTCTTTAAGTTTTTACATGTTTACTTGGTATTGAAAAAGTTAATATATAGGGGAAAATCCAGAAATATTTGCACATTTGGATGTGAAATTAAGAAAATGGTTATGTTTGTATTAGCAAATAGGTGATAAGTATTATAAAAACTAACCTTGTATTTATTATTTTTAAATCAAAAGGACCATTCTTAAGGACAGCCGGTTCTTCCGTTACTTGCACACAGCGGTGTTGGTGAGTGGGACCATGCTGGTGTTTGGAGGAAACACGCACAACGACACATCCATGAGCTATGGTGCCAAGTGCTTTTCTTCGGATTTCATGGCTTATGACATTGGTAAGTGTAATTAGTTGAGTGTTAATTTTTAAGGATGAGTTGAGATAAATGGGCTCTCTGTGTTACAATATCTTACACAGAAGTGTCTTGTAGCTGTTTACCACCAAAATTGTATTAAGTTGATTCCTAGAATCTGATTTCACATTCTTTAAAAAATTCATGTGGTAGCATATTTAACCAGAAGAGGGCAGTGTTTGTTCATGCACAATAAATACTGGCCAGTCTCTTGCTATATTATTGGGTGGTCGTTTTTGTGCTAGCCACCGAGATTGTCCATTGGACTGTAAGTTACAGCCCTTGGCCTCATAGTGGGGGAGGCAGAGAACTGAGCATACAATATAATTGCAATTCAGGGTATTACTTGCTCTAAGATGAATGTATGAGAGCACCTATGAATAGTCCTTAACACATGGGGGTGGGGGTGAGGGTTATGGTTAGGGGAAGGGCCGGGTCCTGAGGAACACTGGAAAGACAGTTAGGCAAAGTCAGGCAGACTTCTCAGGCGGAGGCAGAAAGAGACCATGCCACATGCTTGGGGCCTGTGAGTAGTTTTGGCTGCACGGTAGCTACTGGAAGTGGAACTAGAGACCCACACAGCTATTAGACTGGTCAGATCTTGAGGAGTTTGGGCCTTTTGAAGAACCTTACATAGGCAGTGACAGAATCGTACGTGTATTTCAGGAAGAGCTCTTCGTGGCATTGTGGTGAGTAGTTGGCACGGGGCAAGATGGGAGTTAGGAGGCTCTTGCTGAAGTTCTGAGGAGGGTTTGCACCAAGGCTGTGGAAGTGGCAATGATGATAAAGAGATAGATGGGTTTGAGTACTCCCGGGAACTTGAGGATTGTCTGGGGTGTATTTTGAGAGCGATTAAAGCATCTCGATTTGCAGGTAGCTAATGTGGGCCAGGATAGATGGTACTTTTTACTAAGGCTGGAAATGGAAGTACAGGGACAGGGTCTGGGAGAAGGTGAGTACAGTGAGTACATGATCAGCTGAAGATGACTGTGGGGTGGAACAGTGCAGAGATCAGTGGGAATCTGCAGTAAGGGGTGAAATTCTGTAGGGAACATGTGTCATCAGGGATGAGCGAAGAGCCAGAGGAGAGGTGGATAAAGAAGTTGGGAAGAGAATGCAGACTATGAAAGCATGTCAGAGGCGTGGGAGGAATGTAAGGCAAGATTGGTGTCCTGCGAGGGAAATGTTAACCATGGCCACAGAGGGATTAAAATAAGGCCTGGAGAGTCTTTCAGGCTTAGCAGCAAAGAGGTTATTTATTACCCTGTACACATGGAGGAGTAATCCAGGTTGCAGGGGGCTACAAAATAATGTAAGGGAGATGTACCGAGTGAATATTGACTTTTAATTTTACAAATGTATCTGTGAGAAGAAGAAAGTGGTGAGTTGAGTACTGTCTTGGGCATATTTAAATGCTGTGGTAAAAGCCAGGTGCCCTAAGAGGAGGGGGTCTTTGCCGCACTGGTTTTAAGGAAGGAAGCAAGGTGGGTGGGCAGGAAGCCTCTGTTCTCCATGTGAGGAAGACCACAGAGCCAGGACTGGTCGGAGAAGGAAGTGAAAGCTGTTGTCAAGGTTGAATAAAGGTTGGATTGAGTGGAAGAACGTTTTTGTAGTGGGTGTGAGTATCTGAGTATCTCGGAAGCACATAGTGAATGTGAGTTGCATGCGGTTTCCCAGCAAGAGAAGTTGATAGTATCGATCACAACAAAGGAAAATTAGTAGATCTAAAGGATTGAGGAAAGGAGTTTTAAAAAATTAGATAAAGGTTTTTTTTTTGTTTTAATTTTTCACCTGTATTTTCCTATTTTAGCTACTATTTGGACAAGTCAGCATAGAAGGGAAAATAATTATGGAACTCATATGTTTTACTTACATAAGCTTTAACAAATATAAAATATGCTTAACTTAAAAAATATTGTAGTGAGTGAGACCTGATTGATGTGGCTCAGTGGGTTGAGTGCTGGCCTACGAACTGAAAGGTCACTGGTTTGATTCCCAGTCAGGGTACATGCCTGTGAGTTAGGCCAGGTACCCAGTTGGGGCATGTGAGAGGCAACCAGTGGGTGTATCTCTCACACATCATTGTTTCTCTGCCTCTCTTTCTCCCTTCCCCTCTCTCTAAAAGTAAATAAATAAACTTTGAAAAAAAAACATTGTAGTGGGTGAAATTGATAGGCAACAGAGGGAGTGATGTGGGTATCATGAATGTTGGATGCATTCACTAATTAGAAGGAATTATAATTCACTAATTAGAATTGGCATGTGGTCCTGCCTTTCTTACATGCCCTGCTGTTCTGCTGCAGCATTTTACCTCAAAAATGATGGTGTGACTAAGAAAAAGTGAAAGGTACATTTTATGAGGTTGTGTCTGTTGCAGTCTCCTTTAAAAAAAAATGCTAGTTCCTATTGATGATGAAGGCAGTCTCATCTGAAGTGTGTTTTTCTTGCTCCTAGCTTGTGACCGCTGGTCAGTGCTTCCCAGACCTAGTCTCCACCACGTCAACAGATTTGGCCACTCAGCAGTCTTATACAACAGGTAACTGGGAAAGAATGTGCTTGCTCCTTTTCTCTTGTGTTTAAAATGAAAATGAAGTAAAATATGAAAAAGTGAGATTGGATTTACATATTATTTGCAGGATTTTCTCATCCTATTTAATAGGACCTATTAGTTTTTCACAGAATTACATTAAGTATGAATTTCCTGATATATATTTGAAATATTTGATGTTCATTTGAATGAATTTTAGTGCCATGTTTGTTGATGTGTTTTCCATTTGCATGCAGGAGTATATTATGCTCTGTATTGTCTGAATGCATCAGACCACGAAAGTTATGTGCAATTACTGTCTTATGCCCTCTGTCATTTGCTGTTGTTTGTGGTACTTAGGTCTGAGTGGTAAGGAGATTTGAAAAAGGAGAGAGGGCACGTCAGATTGGGGATAAGGTAGGGGAACACAGATGGGGAGATTGTGAAGCTTCATATAGAACAAGTTTATAGTCTTTGGTAGTCTAGAGTCTGCATTGCACTGCTCAGAAATGCCTGGCCCTGCCTGGCATCAGTCTGCCCCTGGAGAAGACTTGTTCATGTAAGGGCACACCTGTTTCTTACAGTGTGCTTTAAAGATTTTTGATTTGTTAAACAGCCTAATCATGTTACTAATTTTTCTCATTTTTGTTTCTGCTGTTATTACTGTTTCTTCTTCACTTTAAAAAAATACAACCACAATACAATTATCACACTTTAAAAAATGAATAGTAATTTAATATCACTCAGTGTTCAATCAGTGTTCGAATTTCCCAGTTGCCTCATAAATTTTTTCTCATTTTCTCATTTATTATTATTTTTTAAATAATTTTTTATTTTTTAATTACAGTTGACATATAATAGTATATTAGTTTCAGGTGCATACCTCAGTGATTAGGCATTTTATAACCTACTAAGTGATCATCCCAATAAATCTTGTGCCCATCTGATACCATACATAGTTACTAGAATATTACTGACTTTATTCCCTGTGCTGCACTTTACATCCCTATGACTTCTTTAACAACCAATTTGTACTTCTTAACCCCT
Source organism: Phyllostomus discolor (assembly GCF_004126475.2). Taxonomy (NCBI): domain Eukaryota; kingdom Metazoa; phylum Chordata; class Mammalia; order Chiroptera; family Phyllostomidae; genus Phyllostomus; species Phyllostomus discolor. Next base: position 81,240,802 of record NC_040911.2, on the reverse strand, counting down.
TCATCTTTTTCACCCATCCCCCCAACTCCCCTCTCATCTTGCAACCATCAAAACATACTCCATACCTGTGAGTCTGTTTCTGTTTTGCTTATTTATTTGTTTGTTTGTTTGTTTGTTTTGGTTTACTAGATTCAGTTGTTGGTAGATGTGTACTTATTGCCATTTTATTGTTCATATTTTTAATCTTTTTTTTCTTCTTAAAGAAGACCTTTTAACATTTCATATAATACTGGTTTGGTGGTAATGAACTCCATTAGCTTTTTCTTGTCTGGGAAGTTCTTTATATGAGGTCTGTCTGGAAAATGTGCAGCCATTGTTAATATAACGAGAACAGTTTGCACCATATTGATGTAACCTGGCAGCCAAGGAGAGTGGACTAGAATGTGCATGTGTGAAAAATAACAACCTCACTATACTAGTCAGGGGGTAAAAGTAGATGCTGTTGAGTGAGCATGTGTACTGTGTGGCTATTGCACTCAAAATGACTGAGCGAATAGAGCAATGAATCTACATCAAATTTTGCATTAAGGTTGAACATTCTTCCATGGAAACTATTTGGATGATTCAGAAGGCCACAGCTATAGGCATCTGGTGATTGGCAGCTTCATCAGGATAATGTGCTCGCTTATGCATCATTGTGCAGTTTTTTTAATGAAAAATTAAATCCACCCAAGTGACTCAGCCCTCCTATAGCCCACATTTGGTGCCCTGTAACTTCTGGCTGTTTCCAAAACTAAATTCAACTTCGAAAGGGAAGAGATTTCAGACCATTGATGAGAATCAGGAAAATGCGATGGGGCTGCTGATGGCGATTGGGAGAAGGGTGTGAGGTCCCAAGGTTCCTACTTTGGAGGGGACTGAGGCATCACTGTCCTGTGTACAATGTTTCTTGTATCTTGTATCCTCAATAAAAGTCTCTATTTTCATATTACATGGCTGGATACCTTCTGGAAAGACCTTGTATGTACTGAATGACAACTTTGCCTGGTAGAGTAATCTTGGTTGTAGGTTCTTGCTTTTTATCTATTTGAATATTTCTTGCCATTCTTCTGGCCTGCAAAGTTTCTGTTGAGAAATGAGAGCTGATAGTTTTATGGGAGCTCCCTTGTAGGTAAGTAGCTGCTTTTCTCTTGCTTCTTTTAACATTATCTCTTGGTCTTTAACCCTCTTCATTTTAATTATGATATGTCTTGGTGTAGGTCTTTTTGGGTTCTTCTTGGTTTAAGATTCTGTGCACTTCCTGGACTTGTATGTCTACTTCCTTCACCTGGTTAGAGAAGTTTTCTATCACTTTTTCAAAAAGGTTTTCACTTTCTAACTCCCTTCTCTTTCTGGAAACCCCATGATGAGAATGTTGGTACACTTGAAGTTTCCCAGAGGCTTCTTATGTTATGTTCATTTGGGGGAGGTTGGGATCATTTATCTTTTTGCTATTCTGATTGGGTGTTTTTTGCTTTCTTATATTCTAAATCACTAATTTGATTCTCAGCTTCATCTTCATCTGAAGACTCCCTGAAAGTTATTCTTCCTCTCAGTTAGTGTATCCTCCATTTCTGACTGGTTCTTTGTTATGTTTCCTATGCCCTTTTTCAAGTTGTGGAAGTTCTCACTAAGTTCCTTGAGCATCCTTATAACCATTGCTTTGAACTCTATCTGGTAGTTTGCTTGCATCCATTTTATTTAGTTCTTTTTCTGGAGATTTCTTTCATTTGGGACCCGTTTCTTTGTCTCCACTTCTTGGTTGCTTCCCTATGTTTCTGTGTATTAGGTGGAGCTGCTGGGTCTCCAGACTTGGTAGAGTGCCTTGTGTAGTAGGTGTCCTAGTGGTGCAGCCTTTCCAGGTGAGAGAGTAGCTCACCCATGTTTTCTTCTAGTGCACGTGTGGCTTCATTTTTTCTTCAAGTGGTTCTTTGATCCACTTGGAATTTATTCTGGTGTGGAGAAATGGACTCAATTTTATCTTTTCCCATGTTTATTTAATTATCTCCATATCATTTACTAGAAAGTCCATCTCTTATGCACTAATTTAAGATGCCACTTTTACTGTGTACTAAATATTCATGTGCACTTTTATCTGTTTCTTATTGATTTATACATCATTACACAGTTAGACTGGTTGGTTATGGCCTGCAACCCAGGCATGTACCCTGGCTGGGAATCGAACCTGCGACACTTTGGTTCGCAGCCTGCGCTCAATCCACTGAGCTATGCCAGCCAGGTATGCTTTTAAAATTATACATTTATTTTTAATATTTAAGAATATGCAGATTTAGAATTATGTGTTTAATTTTATTTTTAAGTATATTTTATTGATTATGCTATTATAGTTGTCCCATTTTTTTCTCCCCTTTATTTCCCTCCACCCTGCACCCCCGTGCCCATCAGCATTCCCCCCACCTTAGTTCATGTCTCTGGGTCGTACGTGTAAGTTCTTTGGCTTCTCCATTTCCCATACTATTCTTAACCTCCCTCTATTTTTTACCTACCCTTTATGCTGCTTATTCCCTGTACCCTTTCCCCTATTCTCCCACCACCCCCTCCCCACTGATAACCCTCCAAATGATGTCCATTTCTGTGATTTTTTGTTCCTGTTCTAGTTGTTTGCTTAGTTTGTTTTTGTTTTTATTTTCTTTTTAGGTTCAGTTGTTGGTAGTTGTGAGTTTGTTGTTATTTTACTGTTCACATTTTTAATCTTCTTTTTCTTAGATAAATCCCTTTAACATTTCATATAATAAGGGCTTGGTGGTGATGAACTCCTTTAACTTGACCTTTTATGAGAAGCACTTTATCTGCCCTTCCATTCTAAATGAAAGCTTTGCTGGATAGAGCAATCTTGGAAGTAGGTCCTTGCCTTTCATGACTTGGAAGACTTCTTTCCAGCCTTTTCTTGCCTGTAAGGTTTCTTTTGAGAAATCAGCTGATAGTCTTATGGGCACTCCTTTGTAGGTAACTGTCCCCTTTTCTCTAGCTGCTTTTAAGAGTCTTTCCTTATCTTTAATCTTGGGTAATGTAATTATGATGTGCCTTGGTGTGTGCTCCCTTGGGTCCAACTTCTTTGGAACTCTGTGAACTTCCTGGACTTCCTAGAAGTCTATTTCCTTTGCCAGATTAGGGAAGTTCTCCTTCATTATTTTTTCAAATAAGTTTTCCATTTCTTGCTCTTCCTCTTCTCCTGTCACCCCTATGATTTGAATGTTGGAACTTTTAAAGTTGTCTCAGAGGTTCCTAAGCCTCTCCTTGTCTGTTTTTTTTAATATATTTTATTGATCATGCTATTACAGTTGTCCCATCTACTCCCTTTTACTCCCCCCTTTACTCCCCTCCACCCTGCACACCCTCTCCTACCCATATTCTCCCGCTTTAGTTCATGTGCATGTGTCATACATGTAGGTTCTTTGGCTTCTACATTTCCCATACTATTCTTACCCTCCCCCTGTCTATCTTCTACCTACTATCTATGCTACTTATTCTTTGCACCTTTTCCTCCTCTCTCATCCTCCCCCTCCCCTGTTGCTAACCCTCCATGTGATCTTCATTTCTGTGGTTCTGTTCCTGTTCTAGTTGTTTGCTTAGTTTTGTTTTTGTTTTAGGTGTGGTTGTTAATAATTGTGAGTTTGCTGACATTTTACTGTACATATTTTTTATCTTCTTTTTCTTAGTTAAGTCCCTTTAACATTTCATATAATAAGGGCTTGGTGATGATGAACTCCTTTAACTTGACCTTATCTGAGAAGCACTTTATCTGACCTTCCATTCTAAATGAAAGCTTTGCTGGATAGAGCAATCTTGGAAGTAGGTCCTTGCCTTTCATGACTTGGAAGACTTCTTTCCAGCCCCTTCTTGCCTGCAAGGTCTCTTTTGAGAAATCAGCTGACAGTCTGATGGGAACTCCTTTGTAGGTTACTGTCTCCTTATCTCTTGCTGCTTCTAGGATTCTCTCCTTCATTTTTACCTTGGGTAATGTAATTATGATGTGCCTTGGTGTGTTCCTCCTTGGGTTCAACTTCTTTGGGACTCTCTGAGCTTCCTGGACTTCCTGAAGTCTATTTCCTTTCCAGACTGGGGAGGTTCTCCTTTACTATTTGTTCACATAACTTTTCCACTTGTTACTCTTCCTCTTCTCTTTCTGGTACCCCTATAATTCAGATGTTGGAACATTTAAAGATGTCCTGGAGGTTCCTAAGCATCTCCTCATTTTTTTGAATTCTTATTTCTTCATTCTTTTCTGGTTGGATGTTCCTTTCTTCCTTCTGGTCGGCACTCTTGATTTGAGTCCCAGTGTCCTTCTCATTACTATTGATTCTCTGTACATTTTCCTTTATTTCACTTAGTATAGCCTTCATTTTTTCATCTAATTTGTAAGCAAATTCAACCAATTCTGTGAGCATCCTGATTACCAATATTTTGAACTGTGCATCTGATAGGTTGGCAATCTCTCTGTCGCTTTGTTGGATTTTTTTCTGGAGCTTTGACCTGTTCTTTCATTTGGGCCATTTTTTTTTTGTCTTGATGCACCTATTACGTAGTGAGGGGCAGAGCCTTAGGTGTTCACCAGGGTGGGGTAACCCACCTTGCTGGGTTGTGACGCTGTATGTGGGGCAGGGGTCCAAAAGGGAACACTGGCACTTGCTCTGCTCTCTGTCAGATTTCAGTCCCCTCTGCTGCTTCCCACAAGCAAACTGGGTCTTTCTGGTGCTGATTCCTGGGTGGGTAGGCTTGTGTACATTCTAGGACCCTGTGGGTCTCTCCAACAAACTCCCTTGTGAGGCTGGGAGTTCCCGTTCCCCCTTTGTTTCGCCTAGTTAATCTGCACTTGAATGTTGGACCGCCAAGTACACCTCTGCCTTGCTGGCCAGCTGCAGCCTTGCACATCTGTTCCACACTCCGCTGCCTCACTGGGTCCACCAGCTGCCGCCTTGCACACCCTGGTCTGCTAGCCCCCACCTTGCTGCTAGTGCACTCCGCCCTGGCTGCCCAACTACACCCCTCCTACTGGTCTGGATAAATATGTCTTCTTTAACTCCTTGGTTGTCAGACTTTCATACAGTTTGATTTTCTATCAGTTCTGGTGGTTTTTTGTTTTTAAATTGTTGTTGTCCTTCTTTTTGGTTGTGCAAGGAGGCACAGTGTGTCTACCTATGCCTCCATCTTGGCCGGAAGTTCCTCTCCTCATTTTTTAAATCCTTGTTTCTTCATTCTGTTGCAGATGAATGTTTATTTCTTCCTTTTGCTCCAGACTGTTGATTTGAGTCTCAGTTTCCTTCCCTTCACTCTTGATTCCTTGTGTATTTTGCTTTATTTCGCTGTGCAGAGCCTTCCCTTTTTCCTCTGTTTTGCAGTCATACTCCACCATTTCTGTGAGCATCCTGATTAGTAGTATTTTGAACTGTGCATTTGTTGGTTGGCTATCTCTTCATCAGTTAATTTGGTTTTTGGAGTTTTGATCTGTTCTTTCATTTGGGCCATATTTCTTTGGGTGTAGCTGTTAATGTTGTAAAGAGTGGAGCCTTAGGTATTCGCTAGGGTGGGGCAATCCAGGATGCTCATTGTGGTACTATATGTGGGAGAAGGGTCAGAGAGGAAACAGTGCTGCTTGCTCAGCTTTTGGCTGGCTTTCAGTCGCTTTCTCCCCTACCCACAAGCAAGTTGGGTCATTCTGGTGCTGATTCCTGGGTGGGTGGGTTTGTGTACATTCTAGGATTGCTGTGCAACCCCCATAGGTTTTTTTTAAGTCAGAGGTTTTGAGGCTTTATTTCTCCACACCGGAGCCTGGGTTGCGTGCCTGACACGCAACTGGGTTGCATGTTCCCCAGTTGTTCCTCCTGGTTTATTTGCATGCAAATGTGGACTGTCCAGTCCGTCTTGCCTGCCCTGGTCCTCCAGCTGCCCTCTCCACCCTAGCTGCCTGTGTCTATTCATTCTACCAGTCTGAATGAGTTTCTTCTTTAACTCCTTGGTTGTCCGACTTCCCATACAGTTCAGTTTTCTGACAGTCCTGGTTATTTTTTTGTTTTTAAATTTGTTGTTGTCCTTCTTTTGGTTGTGCAAGGAGGCAAAGTGTATCTATCTATGCCTCCATCTTGGCTGGAAGTCCTATGTGTTTAATTTTAAAATATATTTACTTACCCTGCTGCTAAAATATTCCAGGGAATCATGTTTAAAAGCCACTTTGTTATCCTAAGAACTTTTTAATATATGTTCTGTAAAGAGTATGCATATTATTGGAATTATCCAGGTTGGAAAGACCAGCATGATACGTTAGAATTTGGGAGGAAGGGTATAAGATTGTTTTCTGAGACCCTGGAAAATAATTTCTCACAGGACTTTTGATATGTAATATTTGTTTGAAGATTTCAAATAGTGTATTATGCCTTTGTTTTTATATTTCCACTAAACTCTCTCTTTTTTTATCTTTTAGCTCCATGTATGTGTTTGGTGGATTCAACAGTCTCCTCCTCAGTGACGTCCTGGTATTTACCTCAGAACGGTGTGAAGCACACCAGAGTGAGGCTGCCTGTGTAGCAGCAGGGCCTGGCATCCGATGTGTGTGGGACGCAGGGTCATCTCAGTGTATCTCCTGGGAGCTGGCAACAGAAGCACCAGCAGAAAAGTTAAAATCAGAATGTTTTTCCAAAAGAAGTATGTTTTTTCTCTTAAAATATAATTAACTTGAAATCTCATTTTGTCTGAATTATGAAGGCACTTAGCATATATATACTTTTTTAGGTTCATGTTATTATCCAAAAATATTCAGTAATAACTTACACAAAGGTTTTATGGGAGATTGGTTTGTAAACATCTTTGCAATGGGTGGGAATATGCCCTACAGCTCCAGCAAGCTGTCTGCAAATCACAGAGACGAAAACCTCCTGAGTGTGGCTTAGACTTTGTATATCAGCTCCAGAAGGTGGCTGCATTTTGTATGAGGAAATGCAATCCAATGATTTTTTTGTGTGTTGATGGCAATATTGTATATCTGCTCTGTCACAATATGGTACCTCCTAATCACATGTGGCTATAAAGCACTTGAAATGAGACTGGTGTGACTGAAGAATTGAGTTTTTCACTTTAATTAATTTAAATTAAAAACTCCATGTGGCTAGTGGCTACCACTTTGCCTTATGCAGTGCTAATGTTAAGGGTGAGAAGATGGGGGCCAAACAAAAAAGCTGTGTTGGGGTTGATTGTTCTCATGGATAGAGGTAAAGTTGCTGCTGTGTTTGCAAAGTACTATTCTTTTCTAGCTTCTCTAGTTTAGCACAGCAGTGATAGCCAGAGATAGTTGCTGAGGATGCACAGTGAACCCTGCTTGTAAAACTACCTCTTGTGCTCTCCAAGCTTTCTTCTTGCCTACTTAGCTTCTTACCCCTATGCTCTGACATTTAGCACAATGCAAAGTAATACGTGAGAAATTCCATTAAGAGTAAGAAAAATGTGCCCTGGCTGTGTAGCTCAGTTGGTTAGAGCATCTTCCCGACATTCCAAGGTTGCGGGTTTGATCCCCAGTCAGAGCACATACAAGAAGCAACCAATGAATGCATAAATAAGTGAATAACAAATTGATGTTTCTCTCTTTCTCCCTCCCTTCTTCTCTCTCTAAAAGCCAATAATTAAAAATTAAAAGAAAAAAGAGTAAGAAAAATGTCTCTGTAGAATATTTTTTCACTTCAATTAACTTAAATATGTTGACTGAATTTTGTAGCTATTAGGGCTGGTGCAGCAGTTATCATGACAGTTATGGTGGACAGAGGCAGCTTTCACTCTTCAACTGAACATAAATCCTCAGCGAGGACACCCAGGCAGCCTTCTAGGTTCACTGGTGAGCTGGCGAGTGCTGGAAACCTGAGATGGTCGGAACCTGGAAGGTTTAGTCCCTGTCTCCTAAAAAGGATAATATCAGTGACATAGTTATTTTTTAACCAAATTTTAGAAAATATTTTATTTATTTACTTTTAGATAGAGGGGAGGGAGAAGGAGGGAGAGAAACACCAGTGTGTGAGAAATACATTGATTGGTTGCTTCTCACATGCCCCCGATTGGGGATTTGGCTTGCAACCCGGGCATGTGCCCTGACCGGGAATCAAACCGGCAGCTTTTTGGTCAGCAGGCCAGTGCTCAGTCCACTAAGTCACACCGGCCAGAGCTTAACCAAATTTTTTAAAGTTCAAGTTAAATGTGCAAGTTTACAGGATATAATGTTCGCTTAGCTTAGGTGGTTCATTATGAACCCATTTTATATGAACTCATCTCAAGTGTTGCCTCCCTAGTTTACTCTGCCTTCTGTTTGGGCTCAGCCCTTGGGGTGCTGACCAGGGCAGGAAGAACAAGCCAAGGAGCAGGGTGCTGGACTCTTTGTGAGGATGGCCCTACTCTTTCTTATCCATGGATGTCATCATGTGCCATGTCCACAAGTGATTCAGCAGATGAGGCAATATGGTTGTGCAGCTTCTCTTTTGTTGCTAACCTTGACCTGTCTGGGGTCAATGGGAGATGCAGCAGGTCTGTGTAGTAGCCTAGAAATTCTCAAACTTACATCTTTGGATGTACATATATACGTACGAAATGCAGCTCAGCCTACTGCCTCCTTTGGGGCTCTGTGGTGCTTGCTGCCTTCTTCCTGTGCCCAGATCAGTCTTGTGTTTATAGCTGGGAGGAATGGCTCGCTCTCCTACCTTACTTTGGCTCCTTGGGAAGCTCCTGGTGTTCATTCTGTTGGTAGTTGTTTTTTTTTTTCCCTTGGAAAGAAAAGTATTTAAAGAACCAGAGCTCTTATCTTGCTATTGTTGAATTAAAGTAGTCTCTGTTTTTCACTTTCTGTGTACTTTTATAGGGGGGGAATGGATACAAAACTGTTTTTTCAGATTGTTTACTGATTTCTAAATCTATTTTATTTTAACATGACCTCACCGATGTATTTTTCTACCAGTTGAGCTCCTTGTTTTACTTCCCAACCATTGTTACTTTTTTTTTACTTGAGTCTCATTGTGCTCAATAGCAGTTGTAATGTCCTGTGACTTTCCTGATGAGAAACTGTCCCAATTGATGAGTTTTTCTTCTCTTTGTAGCTCTTGACCATGACAGATGTGACCAGCACACGGATTGTTACAGCTGCACGGCCAACACCAATGACTGCCACTGGTGCAACGACTATTGTGTCCCTAGGAACCACAGCTGCACGGAAGGCCAGGTCAGGGGTCGCTTCTGAAGGATTTCAGAGGATGGAACAATCCAGAGTGGGATAATGTGTAGATTGTAATGCGTGTGTTGTAAATACTGGTCCAGAGTTATTTGTAAAACCTTCAGTGTAGATTTGGATTTTATTATTGCTCAGATTTTCTTTTGGGAAGGGATGCTCTATGCATTCTGATATAACAAAGGTCCTTGTTGCAGAATTGACATGTGTTGTTTTGGAAGGAAGGGCTAGTGTTTTGAGTGACCCTCACTCCCCAACATGGCTGTGGCTAAACACTGGAGCCTTGGTGTAAGGCTTGGTGAGCCCTACCTGTGTAAGGTTTTAGAAGCATGTTAAAGCTTGAGACTAAAACTTGAGATTTATTTCTGCAATTCAATGTGGCTGCTACACATTGAGTTGCGGAAATAAATCTCCTTGTCTTATGTTATATCTTGGCTTAGCATAATTACCTGTAATGTTCACCATTTGTAATTGTTTATTTAGGTTATAAGGCAACAAAGATGATGACTCAGCTTTTAGTTTTTGACAGTTTATGTAAGACATTCTTCGTCAATCTATGAAGCAGTCCATCAAATATGAAGCTTTTAGCCTGTTTGGGAGGCATTTGAAAAGCATTACATTCAACGTTGCCATTTTACAGATGAGCAGGTTGTGGCATGGTATTTAGGAGTGTCCTGCTTCCTTGCTGGGTAAAGGCATGTCCTTGAGCAGAACCTTTCACTACAGTGTTTTCATTGTAGCGCAGCATCATATGCATCCTGTTCATTTATGTATTTGCAGTTTGCTGCTTTAATTCAGTTTTTAGTGTCCTGTTTGTCCTCACCGTGGGTTCTCTCTGTGGATATGAGAAAAGCTGTTGTCCGCTGTGTTCTAGGTCTCCATTTCCAGGTACGAGAACTGCCCCAAGGACAATCCTGCGTACCACTGTAATAAGAAGACCAGCTGCAGGAGCTGCGCCCTGGACCCGAGCTGCCAGTGGGAGCCCCGGAATCAGGAGTGCATCGCCTTGCCCGGTAGGCTTCACAGCGGTGCCTTGGGGTGTGCGTAGGTCCAGAGACTTTGCACTCATGCCTCCCATACTGTGCAATCTTGATCGAACCCAGCAGCAGTGGGCAAACTCATTTCACCCACTCATCTCCCATACCACTGTTGTGGTGGTGATATTTTTAAACAAAAATATAGTTCTGAAGTATGCTCTTACCATCCTTTGAAATGAAGTGAAATATCGTCTGCCGTGGAGCATCAAATGACCGCTTGGCTCTGTAGCATCGAGCCCACTCCGTTGGCTTCGCCCCGCTCTATTGTGGGAACCTGGGAATGGAATGCAGCCGTCTCACAGCCAGTCTGCTGGGCACCTACTGAAGACTGCTTCCTTTTGACCACTGGGACTAGATTGTCAGCACCTTCTGATGAGACAAGGCGAGATGCCTGTGTCCACAGTGCCTCTTGGGGTGATCTCAAGCCCCACATACCTTAATTTATGACACTTCTGAAGTTCGGGATGACGAATTAGGGGGTCTGAGGCCGGCCAGCCGTGACTGAAACGGCAGTGTATTTGCTGAACCGAGATATCCAGGAAGGGGGATTCCTGTGGCACTGTGCAGTATCTGTGGCATGTGCAGTCGGGCCCTGCGAGGCCCCTTGTCATTGTACTCTGGAAGTACTTGATTTCTCTTGCATGAGTGGGCTTCTTGTTCTTTATCTCATTGCCTCTCAAACTTAAATGCACAGCAAAGTACCTGGGGATCTTGCTGTAAGTCCGATGCTGGTACAAATCTAGTGTGGGGCCCAGAATCTACATTTGAACAAGCGGTGACACTGATGCCACACTTTGAGGAGCAGCTGTTTATCTCCTCTAAAATGGTCCCTAACCCATAGTACCCTTCGTTTGCCTCACCGAGGACTAATGAATGTTGCTGGTGGCGTCCCCGGGGTACTGTGGTTCTGGAGACTTTGGCTCCGGTAAAGTTGCTTTGCTCACTCTCTTCCAGGAGGTATTCACGGCTTCCTGCGGTTCTTCGGGTGGGTTCAGGGCCCGCCCAACTGCAGATCACAGGCTTGCTCTCTGTGCTATGGCTGTATTGCCTTGGGTTTTTTTCTTCAAAAGAATCTTTTCACTTCATTTTTGGGATAATTTGTGCATTTGATTTTACCTTCCACTTGTGAAAACAGTGCAGCTTTTGAAGACTGTAGACTTGTTCCTTCACCAACTCATTTCCCATTCTTGCAGTTTTTAACCACGTCCTTCCAATATGCATATTCATTTTTTTTGCTCTTAGAATTTTAGTCTTGTTTCCAATTGTTCTTCAAAAGGAGATTTTTAAAATCCAACACTGGCACCAAACAAGTATTTTCTTCAAAAACATGGGAGGGTTGACCTCAGGATATGTCTTTTGAGATCCAGGAAATATAACTGTGATAAGCATTTTTTAAATTCTTGTATTCTCTATCTGGTCCTTAGTAATGTGTCTGATACTCTCACTACATCCTAATAAGTACCTGCATTTTAGAGCCCCAAAACTAATTAGGTTTTCAGTAATTTGAATTAGTAACATAATTTTATGTGGTTTCTAAAACTGTTTTTCTTTCTCTCCCTCCTTTACAAAAGAAACTATCTGTGGCAATGGCTGGCATTTGGTTTTAAACTCATGTATGAAAATCACCACTGCCAAGGAGAATTACGACAACGCTAAACTGTCCTGTAGGAATCACAACGCCTTCTTGGCTTCTCTCACAAACCAGAAGAAGGTAGACTTTGTCGTTACGCAGCTGCGAATCATGCAGTCGTCGCAGAGCATGGTGCGTTAAAGCCCTCGGAACCCCAGTTTCCAGTACCCGCTGTCTGCTGAGGGCGTGCGATGTGCTTGGCGGGGGAGTGCTGTGGGTGACTGTGGAACTGCCTGTCAGCCTCTTCCTCTAACACCTTTCTTATCTTGAAATTTTTAGCACTTTATTAGTCATGTCTGTTAAAATATATTTGAATAATTGGGCATGTATTGAATTGTAACATACGTACCTATGCACACATCTTTGTGACAGCAGTAGGTGTTTTCAGATCTGTTTTATCCCTAGGTTCTGCTGTGGAGGGAGGGGAGTGTCACTACCACTAGCTAGGTTGAATTAAGGCACCCAAGTCTCTCAGGTTTCAGGTATTACTATAGTGTGTAATATGATTTAATGTTCACCACCCTAAGGAGTGCACATTTGTCTGCATCTTTCCTTAGGCCTGGCCAGCCCAAAAGGAGAGGGTACCTTACCAAGAGTTTCTAAGCACAGAAAGGCCCCAAGTTCTCTGTCTGTCTGCTCAGTGCTCTGATGTGGCTTGTGGTTGACCTTCTATAATTACATTTGGTCTTTTTGAGTCCAAAGTCCTAGACTGTGGTCCTATCCTCAGATAAGTAGGTAGTCATAAGACTAAGCTCTCTTAACAGTGCTGGCTTTTTGCTACAGAGCAGGTTGAGGGGAATGTTCTTCTCTTCAAGGAGGGAAAAGCAATAGGTAGACTTCTCAGGCACGGCCTTCTTCAGGTGAGGACAGGGAGTGAGGTCTGCGTCCTGGTTACCTGTGGGCCCAGTATGCCCCATGGAGGGCAGTTCTGCAACTGGTAGGATGTGCTCTGTATTTTACTTTTCTCCAAATGAATCTCTTTTCCTTTTCCAGTGCAACTTTGGTATGGCATAGACACTCAAACATTGGTAATATGTTATAAATGTTGTTTACCTCAGGGGACACTATGACCACATTTGATATTTTATATCTTGATGTTACCAGACAGCAGACCTGGCCCTGAGTGGGTCTGCCTAGGGCTGGCTGGTAGTGTGTGGGTTCTTGACTTCATGCAGGAAAGATTTCACAACATGAGTCCAGGAGACTATGAGGGTATGTTTATTAAAGCTGGGGACAGTGAAACCAGGAAGGCCTTAGCATAGAAGAAGTAACAGGAGAGCCCAGGCTGCTTTAGCTCACTGGGAAGTGAGAGAAAAGGGGGCCTTGGGGACAGGTTTAGGGGTTATCCGGGGGCGAGCTGCCACTGCTCATTGTTCCCCTGGTTGCAAGTCTCCTGGGGTCCCTTAGAGTTTAGGAGACGAGGGCCTGTGAGGGAAGAAGAGGAGGAAGGGACCAGCGTGGGCCTGCTTCCCAGAGGGAGAGTGCCCTGGGTCCTTTGTCTTGAGGGCTTTTCCTCTTTTTAAGATTTTTTATTTGTTTGTTTTTAGAGAGAGGGGTGACGGAAGGGAGAAAGACAGGAAGAGAAATATCAGTGGGAACAGTATCTGCAACCCGGGCTTGGACCTGGACTGGGAATTGAAGTAGTGACCTTTCACTTTACAGGATGATACGTAGCCAACTGAGCCACACCAGTCAGGGCTGTCTTGAGGACTTTTAACTCTCTCTTGCAGGCAGGCATTTTAGAGGTCTCAGGGAAACGTTTCAGCAGAATATTCATCACTTTTCCAAGTGTGCCAGTTTAGGGTCGCGGTCTCTACTGCTGGGTCGGTGCCAGGGCAGGGAGTTGCGAGTCACTGCAGCTGGTCCTGGCATTGCTGGCCTAGTCTCGCTGCTTTTCTGAGCCTGGGGCTGAAATACAACAGAGGCCTAGATGTTATCTCCAGGGAGGTGACCTTCCATGTGACTATAAATTGCTCAGCCAGCTTGATCAGCCATCTGTCTCGGTTTCCCTATTCCACTTGCCAAGGAATTTTCCTAGCTTCTTACTCTCCTGCCTCAGTGAAAGCTTTTTCAAGTTCATAATCTCCATTGGAGACCGCTCATGTTGTTTGTTTCTCTCCACCTGACCCCAGATACGGGTCTCTGCAGTGGTCTGTCCTTGGCTGTCAGCTTATCTCACCTGCAGTCAACTCCCTCAGAAAATTGGTGGCTTGCAGTTTTCCTCATCACCAGTGATTCCCAATTCCATGTGCCTCAAAGAATAGCTGGTTGGGAGGGTTTAGCTATCCCAGCTGGCCACAGATGTTCTCTCTTCTTGTCCCTCTTCTCTCTTCCTCAGATTTTCTAGCTCTAGAAGGTTCTAAGTAGTCAAATTAGCTGGGACTGCCTTTACACAACAGGAATTCACAGTCTTGTGTTAAGCTGTAAATTAAACTATAGGTTGAGACTGAGAGCCCAGGCTTATGCAGAAACAAGCAAGAGTACCCAACTAGCCTTCGGGGCAGAGGCAGGCTGACAGGCAGAAAGAGGTAGCCCCTGAAGAGGAGAAGGAGTGAATTGGGAAGGTGAATAGGGAAGGGCTTTCTGTGCTTTGCTGCCTGCACATGCAAGACGAGGAGACTGAGGGATGAGCTGTGGGCTGGGGAGAAGGAACGTAGCTGGGTCTTGTGAGGAATTGAGGCCAAAACCTGAGCGGCCTTATCTGCAATGCTAATTGCTTTGAGTTTTATCATGAAAGCCAAGGGAAGTTATTGAAGGACTTTTTAAAAAGCATTAATTTTAATTATTTTCTTTCCTTAAAAATAATACATATTTCAAAGGAAATTTATAAAATATTAACATGAAAAATAAAATAAATATTACTCATTACAACTAAAAATAATTACTTTGGATGTGTTTATTTCTTTTAGGTCTTTTAATAGATACTCATTTTTTTTCCTCAAAAATGGAAATACATCATACATTTTGTTTTATAACTGCCAAAATTAGAAATATCTTTCATTTCTGGGCTAAACTTTGTACTTTATTTTAAAAGAATTTTTCAGTGCAACTGGAAGGAAATTGCAGTAGAGCAGGAGTCAGAGACTCTCCTTATGGTTTACTGCCCTGTTAGAATTCCCTGTAAAATTCAGTGCCCGGCAGTACCCCCAGGTGAAGGTGGGAATCTCCAATTACCTGAACTGGTCAGTGTCCCAAAACAGGCTTAGTTCATGACTCTGAGTATAGACATATAACCAATATTTCAGAAATATTGGCAAGATGACTTCATATGTGAATAGACATTTAAAGTAAGTTGAGGGGTGGCCATCTCTTCATAGCATTTGTCTTAGGATGTGGAAATTTTGGATCTCAATTATTGTTTTTCCATTAATCTCTTTGAAATGTTTGATATATTCTCTGAGCTGTATTTTTGTCCCTTGCAAAATGGCGATAATTGAAGTGCCAAGCATGAAAGGTAACATAAAAATGATGTCGGTCTATCCTACCGTGCAGCAGCTGAGTCAGCAGATAGGGAGGTTTTCCTGTATCTTTCTGGATAAGTAACTTAAAACCATTTAAGTAGCTATATTGTTATCTAGATGCCTATTTTGGTCAAGACATTGATTATATTCATAGCTGTGTCTGGTTTGCCTATAGGCCAAGCAGACCTTGACCCCGTGGGTTGGGCTTCGGAAGATCAATGTGTCCTACTGGTGCTGGGAAGATATGACCTCATTCACAAATAGTACAATACAGTGGATGCCATCTGAGCCCAGTGATGCCGGATTCTGTGGGATCTTGTCCGAACCCAGTCCTCGGGGCTTGAAGGCTGCAACCTGCATCAACCCACTCAATGGTAGTGTCTGTGAAAGAGAGGGTAAGTGTGTGGGGAATTATGCATTTTGGAAGTTCACTGAAAGAGAAAATGTAGGAGGCATAGTGTTTATATGTATGAAATATTCATGAAAAACAGAGCATTGATTTCAAATATATGAAGCAGAGTGTAACCAAGAATTTTAAAAACAGAAGGACTATGGTACATTTACACAATGGAATTCTATGCAGCAGAAAGAATGAATGAGCTCCTGTCCTTTGCAACAGCATGGATGGAATTGGAAAGCATTATGCTGAGTGAAATAAGCCAGGTGGTGAAAGACAGATACCATATGATCTCACCTTTAACAGGAACCTAAACAAACAAAACAAACGAACAAGCAAAATATAACCAAAGACACTGAAATAGAGAACAGGCTGACAGTGACCAGAGGGGAGGGAATTTCAGGGGAAAAGGGGAAGGGTTTACAGGAACAAGTACAAAGGACACATGGACAAAAACTAGGGGCGGGTGTAAATGGGAGGGAGGTGGGGAGCACTGGGGAGGTGGGCTGGGATGGGAGTAGAAGACAGACAACTGTACTTGAACAACAATTAAAATAGAAAAAAATGAAAGAAAAAAAAACCCCAGAAGGATATAGTCTCTGGCTCTGAATAGTATGAGCCATAAGCCTAAACAAAAATAACTAACTGCTCAAAGAACCTAATATTCTAATTAACAATCAGAATGATTGGTTTGTTGAGTACAAAAGTATTGCGACTTGCTCCAGAAGATAAATTTCTTAGTGTTGGCAGAGCAATGCTATGGAAGAAAGAACCAGAAGTGCAAGTAAAAGCAAAGGAAAGGTCAGAACTGACAGTGGGGAACAAAGGGACAGCAGACAGAAAGATTGTGTCAGTGGGGAGAAAAACAATGAGAGCAGTCCTGCAACAAAGCAGAAGCAAGCCTGATGTGCCCAAGCTGTGCTTGAGTCCTGAGGGAATGAACATGGTGAGGAGCTTCATGGGTTTGAATCTCTCCTCTGGGCTATATTTAGGCTTCCTAAAGGCAGGCACGGGGGCAGCACCTGCAGCATGCAGACCAGCCCAGGACAAGCGTCCTCCTACTGCAGAGGGACTCACAAGTAATAGGTAGAATTTTCTGGGCACTTTTGGGAGGCTGGACTCCATCATTTTAGGATGGTACCATATTGTAGGGAACACAGAGGTGTAAAGGAGAATTCATAGCACTGTAGGAGTCATCCTAAAGTATGATTTCTAAACTTCCTGTAGGGGACCTTTTAGCCATTTGGATCCTGTGTGTTTTGGTGTATTTAGTGAATGCTGTGGTCTTTCTTTTCCAGAGCATGCAAAGATATGATTCTGCATGTTCAAGTGGACTATGAAAGCCCTGAAGTTCATTCTGGGTCCCCTAGATTGTAAGGAGCTTTAGAACCCCTACTTGAATGGAAAGATTACCTTGTTCCCACCTGTCTGTCCTTATGCTCTTTGAAAAGAAAAATATCTCCCCCCCCAAATGTGTAAATATACTTGACTAAATAGTACAAGGTGACTCTAATGTTTCCTGTTTTCTCCTTCATTTAACATAGTCCACTGAATTGATTTCATGACATACTGGTGGGTCAAAACCCACACGGAAAAGCCTTTGACTTGAACTGACATGGGGGGAGCTCTAAGTGTCTCTTGTGGGTTGACTTCCAGCAAACCACAGCAGCAAGCAGTGCCGGGTGCCGTGTGCCCTGAGGATGGCGTGTGGGGAGTGCACCAGTGGCAGCTCCGAGTGCATGTGGTGCAGCAACATGAAGCAGTGTGTGGACTCCAATGCCTATGTGGCCTCTTTCCCCTACGGCCAGTGTTTGGAGTGGTACACCATGAGCAGCTGCCCCCGTAAGTGAAACATGAGCTCTAGGCACTAATTAGTGCCCTCTGTGCGAGTGACAGCTGCTGCTGGGGGAGGCAGTGCTTTCAGCCTCTGAACAATTCAGGGACAAGACTCGACAGTCAGCTCAGGTCTGTCCATCGACTGCCTGATGAGAACCTTCACACAGCATTATGCACAGTGATACGAGGAAATAAATGTAAGATAGGTCACAGGGTACAGAAATAACTGCTCAACTTCAGTACCATATTGCTCGTATAATAAGTGCTTTCCAGCAGGTGACCTCTAAGGTCCCTTCCGGCTCCAACATCCTGAGATTGAGAGAGAAGGGAGGAGTCTCTGTTATTGTAGACCAAGATATTGGGCTCTTCAAATTTATTACGTCATTTAAACAGTCACAATAGAATGGGAATTTTGACTCACAGAAGTTGAATAGTCTGTTAAAGAAAAAGGTAATTACTAACTACAATGAATTCAGATCAACTTGTTTTGTTCTTTTTTTTGAACAGCTGGAAATTGTTCAGGCTACTGTACCTGTGGCCATTGCTTGGAGCAACCAGGCTGTGGCTGGTGTACCGATCCCAGCAATACTGGCAAAGGGAAATGCATAGAGGGCTCCTATAAAGGACCAGTGAAGATGCCTTCTCAGGCTCCTGTAGGGAATTTCTACCCACAGCCCCTTCTCAATTCCAGCATGTGTCCAGAGGACAGCAGATACAACTGGTCTTTCATTCATTGCCCGGGTAAGATGTCTTGTATAGTCAAAATCAAGTGTTTCACTACCTATTTGCAACGAATGAACCCTTGAAAGCCCTGGCCCATGTGGCTCAGTTGGTTGGAGTATCATCCCATAAACCAAAAGATTGCAGGTTCAATTCCCAGTCAGGGCACATCCCTAAGTTGGCGGTTTTGTCCCTAGTTGGGGTGCATACGAAAGGCAATTGATTGATGTTTCTCTATCACATCGATGTTTCTCTCCTTCCCTTCCCTTCTCTATAAAATCAATAAGCATGTCTTCAGGTGAGGATTAAAAAAAAGTTGAAAGCTGTATTGTTTATATGGATTTCCTTTAAAAATACATATAACAGATCATTTGTGGAGAAATAGTTTTACATGGAAAATATTTTTAGTATCTGTTAATGAAAATACAAATAATTCCAAGTGAGTTGTTTTGTTAACATTGATTATAAAAGTAATGAAATAAGTTCACAATAAAAAACTAAATATTACAGATGTACATAAAATAAAAACTGAAATTCTGCTTCTCATCTCCATTTCTTCAGAGAGATACAAATTTTTGCCAGTTTGATATAGATACTTCTAGACATACTAATGTGTATTTTTAAAACTAAAAAAATACTATGCATATGATATAGTTCTACAGTTTGTTTTTTATTTAAAAATACATCTTGGCAGTTGTTAGGAGAAAATTTAAAAATAAGGTCTCTAGTCAACCCATAAATTCTTCTCACAAATGTAGAAAACAAAGAAAGAAAGAAAACAGCTTTATTATTGAAGCTTTAAGCAGACCATGACGCATATCACAGGCAATCCACTAATGAGATTGCAAATACCAAGTGAAATTTCCCTCTTTTAAATAAACAACCAGGCAGATACAATCCATTATGTATGTGTTCTCAATATGTATGATAATTTGTCCTCATGTGAGAGGATTTGGTGGCATGGTTTGCTGTACATTCTTTCGTAGTGCATTGTGAATTTACCTGGTAATTGGGATGGCCACCTGTGTTACATAATTGTGTTTATCCAAAGAACAAAATAAACCACATTGTGTCTTTTGGTTGGAACGTTATCCTGTGCTCCAAAAAGGTTGTGGGTTTCATATCTGGTCGGAGCACATACATAGGTTGCAAGTTCAATCCCTAGTTAGGGCGGGTATGGGAGGCAACTGATCGGATATCTCTCTCTCACAATGATGTATGTCTGTCTGTCTGTCTCTCCCTCTCTCTTTCTCTTTCTCCCCCTCCTTTGTCCCTGCCCTCTACTCTTCCTCTCTCTCTAAAATCAATAAACATATTCTTGAATGAAGATTTTTTTAAAAAGGAAGGAATCAACCATGAGTTGGCCTAAAAGCCTGGACCTGCTGGGGAGGCTGCTTTGGGGAACTAATCCTGAGAAATAGGCCTTGATACAGACCTTCAGTAGATACTCAGGAATGTGCAGATGGGCCTCCAGAACAGCTGGAAGAGGTCAGGCAGGTGCAAAGACTCCCAGATTAGTGAGTGAGAACTCCAAGGTCCTTGCAGACAGCGTCACTGACAGCAGGGCTGCCTGTGAGTTCTGTAAGGGAAAGACCACTGTAAACAAAAATAAAAGGCAAGAGGCAGACTGGGTGAAAATATCTGCAGTGTGTATGTCCAATGATTGCAGAGTATGTAAGCCTCCTCCCTCCAGGGGAAAAAGAAGAAGCTAAACGATATCCCAAGAGAAGTGGGCAAAGGGTGTAAATAAGTAGCCACACCATTTTGGCATTCACTGGAGATGTAAAAAGGCTCTGATTTCTTCACATCCTCATCAACACTTGTGTTCATCTTTTTTATTGTAGCTGTTCTAGTGTATGGGAAATGGTATCTCTCTGTGGTTTTGATTTCCCTAATGACTGATGAAGTTGAGCGTCTTATTGGCGATTTGTGTGTCATATTTAGAAAAATGTCTATTCGAAGTCTTTGCCCATTTTTAAATTGCATTACTTGTCTTTTTATTATCAACCTATGAGAGTTTTTTATGAATCCTAGATATGAGTCCCTTATTGAATATATGATTTGCAATATTTTCTTTCATTCTGTGTGTTTCTTTCTTGATAAAATCCTTTGTAATGCAAACATTTAAAATTTTGTAAGTGCAGTGTGTTTTCTTTTATCCCATGTGCTTCTGACATTGCATCTAAGAAACTGAGATCATAGAGATTTACTCTTTTCTTTTTAGTTTCATAGATTTATCTCTTATTTTTCGGTTCATAATCCACTTTTTAAAAATTCTTTTTTATTTTTCCACTACCATTTGTCCCCCTTATACTTCCCTCCCCCTCAGTCACCAGGCTGTTGTCTGTGCCATAATCCACTTCTGAGTTAATTTTTATATGTGGTCTGGATAGGGGGTCAGATTCATCCTTTTGCATGGTTATTCTGGGCTTCTGGCATTCCCATCTGAATTTTAGGATGAACTTGTCAATTTTGGCAACATCAACAAAAAGAGATTGCATTGAGGCAACAGACCAACTTGGGGTGTACTACCATCTAACAATATTAAGCCTTCCAATTTATGAGTCTGGAATGTTTTCCTATTTCTTTAGTTCTTACTTCCAGCAGTGTTTGATAGTTTTCATTGTACATATCCTGTACTTACTTTGTTAAATTTACTATACAAAGTATTTTAATTTTCCTAAAATGAAATTTTCTTTTTTTTTTAAGATTTTATTTTATTTATTTTTGGGGGCGGGGAGAGAGAGAGAGAGAAACATCAATGTGTGGTTGCTCGGGGCCGTGGCCTGCAACCCAGGTATATGCCCTGACTGGGAATCGAACCTGCGACACTTTGGTTCGTAGCCTGTGCTCAATCCACTGAGCTACACCAGGCAGGGCTAAATGAAATTTTCTTAATTTCATTTGCTGATTGTTCATTGCTAGTGTATAGAAATGCAGTTGATTTTTGTATGTTGATCTGGTGTGATGAAGCTTTGTTGAACTCACTTATTATTTCAGTTCATTTTTTAGTGTATTTCTTACGGTTTTCTACATATAGGGTCATGTTGTCTGCTAAGAAAGACAGTTTACTTTTTTCCAATCTTTTTATCCTCTTTAAAATTTATTTTTTGAAGTTTACTGGCCTGGCTAGAAACTCCAATATAATGTTGAATGAAAGTGGTGACAGTGAGCATCATTGTCTTTTCCTGAGCTTAAGGGGAAAGAATTCAGTCTTTCTCCATTAAGTTTGATGTTGGCTTTAAGTTTTTCATACATGCTCTGTCAGGTTGAGAAATTTTTCTTTGGTTTCTAGTTTTTTGATGGTTCTTGTCATGATGAGTGCTAAATTTTGTTAAATGTCTTTATTGTGTCTATTGTAATGATAATGTATGTTGCTTTTGTTCTTTCATGTATTAATACCATGTATTATGTTAATTGACTTAAGGATATTAAACCAGCCTCGCATTTCTGGGATAAAGCCATTTGCTCCTGTTGTATAATCCTTTTTAGCATGTTGCTGGATTTAATTTGCCAGTTGGGAATTTTGTATCTATATTCATGAGGGATATTGGTCTGTTCTGTAGTTTTCTTTCTTGTGATGACTAGCTTTGTATCAGGCTGCTATTGGCTTCATAGAGTGAGTTGGAAAGTATTCCCTCCTTTTCTACATGATGAGAGTTTGCAAAGGATTGGCAATCTTTAAGTGTTGATAGAATTCATCAGTGAAGCCATCTGGGCTTGGACTTCTCTTTGTGTGAAGATCTTTGATTATTAACTTAACCTTTTTATTTATTATAATTCTTTTCAGATTTTCTGTTTCTGCTTGAGTCAGTTTTAGTAACCTGTGTTTTTTTAGGAGTTGTCTATTTCATCTAAATAATCAATGTTTTTTAAGTCCTCACCCAAGGCTATGTTTATTGATTTTAAAAAGAGAGGAAGAGGGAGAGAGGGAGGGAAACATTGATGTGAAAGAGAAACATCAATTGATTGCTTCCCAAATGTGCCTCTACTGAACATCCAGCCTGCAACTGAGGTATGTGCCCTAACCGTGGGTTGAATCTGCAACCTTTTGGTGTATAGAATGATGTGCCCACTGAGACCCCTGGCCAGGGCAGTAATCAAAATTTTTTTGGCATACAGTTCATAATATTTTCTTGAAGATAGTTTTTTGGCCATATGTGTTCTTCTTTTTAACCTATTGGTTTTTTGTTTTGTGTCTAATTTTGTTTTATCCTTTTTCATTTTGCAAAGTCACTAAATGTCATGAGGTTTTTTCAGAGCTTTCTTTCTTGGTTTATGGATACAATAATCTCTCAAGCCTCTTTTAATGCTAAAATTAGTATTTTTCATTCTCTTAAGTTTCTTGCATCAACCCTTTCTTCAGGGTTAGTTGCTCTTCATGTTTACCCAGATGGTGCCTTTACATTGATGATTTTCTTACACTGGTTACTTTTCAAGATTGATTTGTATTCATTATCACTATTGGGTGTACTGAGCTGTTGCAAAGGTGTGGTGTGATGGTGTCCTAAGGGAGAGCCTGGCTGGCCAGTCACAGAGCTCTCTGGTCTGGTCTGCTATATTTTTGCGTGGTCTGCATTTCTCCTTCAGTGGAAGAAGGAGGGAGCAACACACCAAGTATTGGATACATTTGGCATGTTCATGGTTGCGCCAAGTGCCTCCCTATCTTAGGATATTATAGCAACCTGAAGATAGCTGGGGTATTGCCCTGATTTTTATTTCAGACTCCTGACTTCCCCTCCCCTGCCCACCTCACAGACTGTTCTTTCCTACTGCAGCCCAGGACAGCGCCTCAGCAAGCTGTTGAGCAGATCATGAGGTACTTCCTGCTATCCATCACTCTTCCAAGGTCTGCTCTGGCTCCCAGCCTCTGCTGGATTGCCCAGGTGTCAATTAGTAAAGTGCATGTAGTCATTTTGTCAGTTCCTTCCTTCTCCTACATTAAGAAACAAGTGTCTCAACTCCTCTTTCTCACCAGATTCACCATATCTGCTTTACAATTTCTAGAAATTCCTCATTACTTTAAAAGTATTGCCCAATACTTTTTTTTTTTAATTTCCTTCCCTTGGCACCTCAAGCCTAGCTTTTTTTTTTTTTAAGATTTTATTTATTTACTTTTAGAGAGAGGGGAAGGGAGAGAGAAAGAGAGGGAAACATCAGTGTGTGAGAGACACCAATCAGTTGTCTCCCACATGCTCCACCATGACTGGGTACCTGGCCTGCAACCCAGGCATATGCCCTGGTCGGGAATATAACCAGTGACCTTTCAGTTTGCAGGCTGGTGATCAATCCACTGAGCCACACCAGCCAGGGCTTTTTTTTTTTCCATATTGATTATGCTATTAGAGTTGTCCTGATTTTTCCCCCTTGGCCACCCTTCACCCAGCAACCCCCACTCCCTCAGGCAACCCCCCACCATTGTTCATGACCTTGGGTCATTCGTAGAAGTTCTTTGGTTACTGTATTTCCTATACTGCACTTTACATCCCCATGGCTATTCTGTTACTACCAATTTGTACTTCTTAATCCCTTCACCTCTTCACCCATCATTCTCCCTCTGCCCCCGCCCCCCAATCTGGCAAACTTCAGGTGATTAGTTTCTTTTCTCTTGCTTTTAAGAATCTCTCTTTACCTTTAATCTTTGGCCTTTTAATTATGATGTGTCTTGGAGTGGGCCTCTTGGCATCCATCTTGTTTGGTATTCTCTGTGCTTCCTGCACTTGCATGTCTGTTTCCTTTACCAATTAGGAAGGTTTTCTTCCACTAATTTTTCAGATAGATTTCCAATTTCTTGCCCTTTCTCTTCTCCTTCTGGCACCCCATATGAGGCAAATATTGGACCTCTTAAAGTTGTCCCAGAGGCTCTTTATACTATCCTCATTTTTTGGATTCTTTTTTCTTCTTCTGCGTGGTTGGTTTTTGCTTCCTTATGTTCCATGTCATTGATTTGATTCTTCAGTTCATCCTTTCTACTGTTGTTTCCCTATAAATTGTTCTTTATTTCAACTAGTGTATTCTCATTTCTGACTTGGTCTTTTTTTATGCTGCTGAGGTCCTTTCTAAGTTCACTCGGCATCCTTATAAACAATGTTTTGAACTCTGCATCCGATAGATTGCTTATCTCCATTTCATTTAGCTCTTTTTCTGGAGTTTTGATCTGTTCTTTCATTTGGGTTATGTTTCTTTGTCTCCTTGTTTTTGCAGGCTCTCTGTGTTTGTTTCTATGTATTAGGTAGAGCTGCTCTGACTCTGTGTCTGGTAGTGTGGCCTAATGTAATAGGTGCCCTGTAGGGTCTGGTGGCACAGCCTCCCCTATCACACAAGCTGGGTATTTGAGGTGCAGCCTTCTAGTGGGCTGAGTACATCCTCCTCTTGTAGTTGAGCCTTGGTGGCTGTTGGCAGATCACTGGGAGGGATTTACCCAGGCCAGTCAGCTGCAAGGACTGGCTGTGACTACTGACCACCACCCTCCATCCTCCATGAAGGATCATCTGTGCAGGGGCAGGGGGTGGTGCACTGATGCGGTTTGTAGCTGTCCACTGGGTGTATTGGCCCTGGGGTTTCCTGGATGGTACAAGGCAAAGTCAGCCCCCACCTATGTTTTGCCTGGAGCACACTGCCTGAGGAATAAAGCAATCTGAGATGGTTGCTACCTGTGCTAGGCTTGGAGATTCCCAGGTGAAGCCAAGCTGTAACTCTAATCTGGCTGCCACTAAAGCTCACTGAAGCCACCTGTTGCTTGTTTGATAGGATAAGTTGGGTTGAGTAGAGCCTCTGTGGATCTCAAAAATGGGTCACACAGCATTAGCCAGTTGATGGAGTCTCAGATATGGCACCACCGACCTGTTCTGTTGGGGGAGGGCTCAGCATAGGGACAATAGTCTCTGCTGGCCCCAATGCCAGACACTTCAGTCTTTCCCTGTATACCACTGAGCCTTATAGGATGCCACCTCGGTGCTGGAGCCCAGAGGGAGCGAGTCTGAGTAGGTGAGTCTATGTGTGGTTTCCCCGAGAGGAAGTGCTTACGGCTCCAGCAGCCTCCTTCACTGACCCAATCTTCTCTGGTTTTCACAGCCAGAAGTTTGGGGACTTACCTTCCTGGTACTGGAGTCCTGGTCTGGGGGGCCTTGTGTGGGCCAGGCACTCCTCATTCCCGAGCTGTCCATTCAGAAGTTTTACCCACGTTGGTGTGAGACCAGCCCATTCCTCCTCTGCACCCCTCCTACCAGTCTGGATGGATGTGGTTTCTTCAATTCTGTAGTTGTCAGACTTCCATTCAACTTGATTTCTGACATTCCTGATTGATGGTGGTTCTCTATTTTAGTTGTAATTTTAATGTGATTGCGCAAAGAGGCGAGCCATGTTTGCCTATGTCACCATCTTGACCAGAAGCCTCCTAAATACTTTTTTTAAAAGATTTTATTTATTTATTTTTAGAGAGAGAAGGGAGGGAAATAGAGAGAGAGAGAAACGTCAATGTGCGGTTGCTGGGGGTCATGGTCTGCAACCCAGGCGTGTACCCTGACTGGGAGTCGAACCTGCGACACTTTGGTTCGCAGCCCGCGCTCAATCCACTGAGCTACGCCAGCCAGGGCTCCAAATACTTCTTTTATTTTTTATTTTTAAATATGTTTTATTGATTGTGGTATTACAGTCCTTCCATTTTTTTCTCCCTTTTATTTATCTCTGCCCTATAACCCCCGCCCCCACCAGCATTGCCCAGCCTTCGTTCATGTCCATGGGTCATACATATAAGTTCTTTGGCTTCTCCATTTCCCATACTATTCTTAACCTCCCCTGTCTATTTTGTACCTACCCTTTATGCTTCTTATTCCCTGTACCTTTTCCCCCATTCTCCCATCTCCCCCTCCCCTCTGATAATCCTTCATGTGATCTCTATTTCTGTGAATCTTCCTTTCCTGTTTGTTTGCTTACTTCATTTTTGTTTTTGTTTTTGTTTTTTTTTTAGGTTCAGTTGTTGATACTTGTGAGTTTGTTGTCATTTTATTGTTCATATTTTTATCTTCTTAGATAAGTCCCTTTAACATTTCATATAATAAGGATTTGGTGATGATGAACTCCTTCAACTTGACCTTACTGGGAAACACTTTATCTGTCCTTCCATTCGAAATGATAGCTTTGCTGGATAGACTAATCTTGCATGTAGGCCCTTGCCTTTCGTGTTAGAATACTTCTTTCCAGCCCCTTCTTGCCTGTCAGGTTTCTTTTGAGAAATCAGCTGATAGTCTTATGGGCACTCCTTTTGTAGGTAACTATCTCCTTTTCTCTTGCTGCTTTTAAGAGTCTCTCTCCTTATCTTTAATCTTGGGTAATATAATCAAATATGCGTTGGGGTGTGCTTTCTTGGGTCCAACTTCTTTGGGACTCTCTGAGCTTCCTGGACTTCCTGGAAATCTGTTTCCTTTGCCAGATTTGGGAAGTTCTCCTTTATTATGTTTTCAGATAAGTTTTCAATTTCTTGCTCTTCCTTTCCTCCTTCTGTCACCCCTATGATTCGGATGTTGGAATGTCTAAAGTTGTGGTTAAACATTCCTAAGCCTCTCCTTGTTTTTTTGAATTCTTGTTTCTTCATTCTGTTCCTGTCGAATGTTTATTTCTTCGTTCTGGTCCAAACCGTTAGTTTGAGTTCTGGTTTCCTTCCCTTCACTGTTGGTTCTCTGTACATTTTTCTTGATTTCACTTTTCATAGCCTTCACTTTTTCCTCTATTTTGTGACCATAATCAACCATTTCTGTGAGCATCCTTATTACCAGTGTTTTGAACTGTGCATCTGATAGGTTGTCTCTCTCTTCATTGCTTAGTTGTATTTTTTCTGGAGCTTTGATCTGTTCTTTTGTTTGGACCATATTTTTTTGTCTTGGCATACTTGTTACTTAGTAATGGGCAGAGTCTTAGGTATTCACTAGGGCAAGGTAACCCACATTGTCATTCCTCCTGGTTTATCCACATGCAAATGTGGGACCACCCACTCTGCCAGCTGCTGCCTTGCCCAGTGTCCTCTCCACCCACCCTGCTGCCTATCTATGCCCCTCCTGCCGGTCTGGATGAATGTTTCTTTAACTCCTTGGTTGTCCGACTTCCATATAGTTCAATTTTCTGGCAGTTCTGGTTATTTATTGTTTTTAAATTTGATGTTGTCCTTCTTTTGGTTGTGAGTGTATCTACCTACACCTCTATCTTGGCCAGAAGTTCCAAATAATTCTAATAGAACTTTTCCTTCTTACCCCATACTCCTATTGATTTGATCATTGTTTTTACATTTCTTCTGTGATTATAGTGGGATTTTGAAGAGGAAGAGAGCGGTGTTCGCTCAGTCTTTTTAAATTGTACAAGAACACAGATTTTTTTTGTGTGTAAATGATTTTGGGTGTTGTACTTTGTGTGTGTTGTGCTCTGCCATTGCTATGTAGTTGGCCCTCTGTGCCCATGAGTTCTGCATCCGCAGGTGGAGCCCCACGAAGGGACTTACTCATCTTCAGAGGAACAACATGTGTATCCCACACATGTAAAGTAATTTTGGTGCAGTCATAACTGGCATAGTCATTTCTAAGTTTTTCAGCTGCAGTCTGTATAGAACAACTCAAATACCTACAGGGATGGGGTAGAAAACAGGTGATAAACAGAACAGGTACAAGGCTATGAAAAGTTTCTGAGATGGTAAAAAACTGTGTCGTGCTGATGAAGCAAGAAAAATCTGCAAAAGCTGCTAAAAGAGTAAGTCTTCGATGCTCTCACACAAACATACACACACACAAAATGGTGATTATGTGATATGATCCAGGTGTTAACTAATGCTGTGGTGGTATCATTTGGTGATATATGTGTGTACAATCAGCATATTGTACACCTTAAACTTACGCAATGTTGTATGTCAGTTGGAGGCAGGGGCAGGTCTGCATAATCAGATTCTCTTCACTGTGGTTCAGGTCGTGTGTTGTGTGAATGCCCCCCCTTGAGTCTGCAGTGCACAGCCTGCACAGCTGTGCCCAGCAGCCCTGAGAGTTTGGGCTCCTGTTGCCTTTGTCGTTGTAAAGGCCTGTGTGCATCAAGGATCTTACTAGTGCCACTTATGAAAATGTTTATATGTAAAGATGGTCATTTTCCTAACCATGAAAAATTGAAAGCACAGTAAATATCAGAATGTAAGGGAACTGTTACGGTTCATGGAAATTATCATGCCATTTAAAGTTTTGTTTATGATAGATGAAATAGTGTGGTAAAATAATTGTGATATGTTTAAAAATCAAAATTAAGGCTGGTATGGCTCAGTGGATTGAGCACCAGCCAGTGAACCGAGAGGTTGCGGGTTCAATTCCTAGTGAAGGGCATAGGCCTGGGTTGTGGCCATATCCACAGGTGGGGGCATGGCATGCAAGAGGCAACCAATCAGTGTACCTCTGGCACATCGATGTTTCTCTCCCTCTTTTTCTCCCTCTCTTCCCCCTCTCTAAAGGTAAATAAATGAAATCTTTTGAAAAAAATAAAAATTGAATGCTACAATGAATACTATGAAAATATCACAACACAACTATGTTGTGATCTCTGGGTGCTGGAATTATATATGGTTTTTCCTGCCTTCTTAAGGTTTTCAAATTTAGCTACCATAATCATATATTATTTTTACAGTGAATAGCAAAAATTATTGTTTTAATGACTGTGGACTTTTTTCTTGGTATGGTACATTTCTGATTTTCACGTGTTAGCTATTTTTTAATGTCTTGAGCTTATTTCTCAAACTAGTTTTTAGTGAGCCAGTTTTGATGATTTTGGTGTTTAGAGGCAATAAGAAAGTTGCAAATAAATCTTGTGAAACTTACTCCACCCAGTTCTATAATGAAACAAAAAAGAAAATTCTTTTTCTTTCAGCTTGCCAGTGCAATGGCCACAGCAAGTGCATCAATCAGAGTATCTGTGAGAAATGTGAGGACCTGACCACAGGCAAGCACTGTGAGACTTGTATATCTGGCTTCTATGGCGACCCCACCAATGGCGGCAAATGTCAGCGTAAGTCAAATCCATCAGTCAGGGTTACTAACTGCAGCCCAGGCAGAACACAGTGCTTCTGTTTGACTTGACTATCTAGGAGGAAAACCACTTGGTTTTGGATACTGCATTTCTTAAGTCATACTTGTCAGAAGTGCAGCTGAGCCTGGGAGAAAGTGAGCTGAGCTGCCAAGTGTCAGAGTAGCCAGTTAATGCAACAAACCAAAAATGAAAGAATTAAGCTTTTAATCACTTGCTGTGACAGTATCAGAAAGAGGCTTAAAGTGGAAAGGCACTGACTCCCCTTGTTCCATGTTCCCTCCTGGAACGGCACACAGGTTGAGCATCAGGTGGACGAGCACAGAGGTGGGGGCTGGTCTTCTCCCCGTTGAGGGAGGCCCGACAGAATGCTCAGCAAATGCCTCTGATGGGCCCTGAGGTGGGGAGGGAGAGTGAGCGAGGAGGGCTGGGAATGAAAAGCCACTGAGGACTGAGTGAGGAAAGATCTTCAAGGCCTCCCCCTCTTCCCTCACAAGGAAGCTCAGCAGAGGCCTGCAGATGACCTCTGCCTGAGACCTCAGATGGAGTGACCTAGGCATGAAAGTGTCTGAAGTAGGGATGCAAATATGTGAAAGCAGTGGCCAACCAGGGGGCCTGAGACCTTGACTGCAACTCTTCAGAGATTTCCTCCCAGACTGGTGTGGGGAGGGCAGCTTTCTGTGTAAGGCCTGCCAGGGAAAGCCTGTGCTTGGAAAAACTCACACCTAGGTTTTTGACCAGGAGCTGGACTCCTCAGCACTTCTAGTATATCTTAAATATTTAGGTACTCTTATGTTTCCCCATACACGTCAGATACATTCCTGCAAGCAATAGGATGTTTTATTGTTAGAATATAAATTATGTTTTTTTTATAAATGACTAGTAGTGCCAGTGAACCGATTATTGGTTTCTTTTAGTTTCCAGTGGAAAGACCCATCAGGTTCTGAGCAGGGAAATAAATAAGAAAAGAAAATCTCTAACTACTCCCCAGATTCCACCTCCAAACTCCTTAGTGTGGCCCTAGAGAAAGGTCTGGTCCCAGAGCAGCTGGGACAGAGCTGTGTTCCAGCGGTGTATCCCTCAGCTTCTCTGGGGTTCAGTTTCCTCATCAGCAAAGCAGGGACATTAAGGGGGTTCTTGAAATGAAAGCAGTCCAAGGGGCGCATGACGTGTAGTCATCACTCAGCAGATGTGAGCAATTATTACTCTTCTAATGCCGTTTTCTGCCACTCTCCAATAAAATTTCTTGCTCAGATTAAAAGATCATTCAGTAAAAATATTTTCCCACTCCTGTGAATAGACTTCATCCATTAGATAGTAATCAGAGTACCTAACCTTATTGATAATTGTATACAAGGCATTGTGCTGGCAGCCACCTGAGACATAGGGGCTTTTATTGTCCCCATGATCGAGGAGCCTGCCCAGCTTCTCACTGCAAGAGGTGGCCGTGCTGGGAACCCTGTCCAGGATGTCTGACTTTAACTCTTGGGCCTTGTACCTCCAAGTGCCAAGCTCAGCTGGGTCTGTGCCTTGTTCTTATCATCCCCCTTCCTGCAGCTGCCGTCTAGAAAAATTACATCCTGCTCTGTAGCATTTGTGGGGCTTCAGTACTATTTTCTAGAACTTAGAGCTAACTTTATTTTTGAGAGCCCCTGTCCACAACAGAAAGCATGACTTTAAAATACGGTGAGTGGAGCCACGTGCTTTATGTTTTCCTCGTAGAGTTGTATGGTCCTTAAGCTGAGGATAATGGCCATGAGTTATTGAGTGCTCACTGTACTTCATTTACTATCTCACTTCATCCATCCTCACAACAACCCTATGAAATAGGTACTACCATTATCTCCATCATATAGAGGAGGAAACAGAGACTTATAGGAGTTAAATAGCATGGCCAGTTAAAAAGAAGTCAAGTGGAGAGGACTGAATTCAAAGCCAGGCAAACTGACTGCAGGCCTTTGCTTTTTGTTAATACACTGTACCCCTTTCTCCATACTCAACTGAGCCAAAAGTGGAACACTCATGTTTCTGAGTGTTCGTCCACTCTGTTACCTGCTTTACTAATTTTGTGTCACAGGTTTCTTTGGGTCATTTTTTTTTCTCTGCAAGATTTATTTTAAAAGTATACCGATCTCCAGCCTAACGCCTTTCATTTATTTGCAGAAAAACAGGGTGTAAAGTGAAAAGGAATTGAACAAAAAGACTCACTTATTTCAACTAGAGCATAAAATTTATCATGGCTCATACTTGTCAGACTAAAAAAAAAAATGAGAGAGAGGTGTTGATGGCCAGAGGAGGGAGCTGGTAGGTTTATTATGGAGGCTAAGAAGAAGGCAAGAAAGGGTGGTGAGTTCTGAACAGCCTCTGAAACACTGACCTGCCATTGGAATCCCACCCCAGTTCTGAGCCCTGCTGTGATTTAAAACATGACCATTGTAGAGCAGGCACCTCAGTGGAGGCAGAGCACAGCGGGACCAGTCCTCCCCTCTGGCAGTCATGGCTCAGAACATCTCCGTGGGACAGGGAGTGGCACACTGGAGACACTTCATAAATGTTTGCTGAACGAATGAATTATAATAGTGAAAACCAAAGTGTCTACTGAAAAGATAAAAATGGTGATTGCTTCAGAAGGCAGTGGAAATGACATTCTTTTCTCCTGTCTTTTGACTTTGTTTTTTTTTTAACATTTCCTTTACATTACTTGAGATAAATCATTAGCTGAAAAACAAATCTCACCCATTAAATACTTTTTTTAAATCTATACTTTTAATAAATACTTTTATTAAATCCAATTCAGATAGAATTTTTTTTTATAGAAAAAGTCTCAGATAGTAGTAATCTCCTAAGCCAGTTGTGACCAACATTCCTTTTCCTCCTTCCAGCTTGTAAGTGCAATGGGCATGCTGCGCTGTGCAATACCAACACGGGCAAGTGTTTCTGCACCACCAAGGGCGTCAAGGGGGACGAGTGCCAGCTGTGAGTACCACCCTCCTGTGACCCCGGCCACAGGCCACACCTGGCTTTAGTGACTGGCAGCCCAGTCAGCTGGGTCTGTGCCTTGTTGCCATGGGTCTGAGGGATCCCTGAATTGATTGATTGGGAATTTTACCCTTCCCACCTCAGACAGGTCTAGCTTGGTCAACCTCTGTACTGAGTAGGTTGTCAGTTTAGAAGCAATTCCTTAATGACTCTCTTTAAGTTATATTTTCATGTCTGAGTGACACTGACATTTCCGGGGTTGCTGACTTGGATTAGTCATTTAACTTCAGCCACTACTTGATTTTTGTCATGTCACGAGATTGCACTATTTTCCAAAAGATAAAGTTGGAAGAGCTGGTATTTTATTTGGCATTTTGGTTGTCTGATAGTGGAGATGAGCCTTTGGCCTTTAACACATCTCTCCCTGTTCTAGTATTTTCCTTGACAAAGTATATGAGACATTTCCCAGGAGAGAGTCCGGGGTCCTCACCCGTGAGGATGCAGGCAGAGGTGGGGTTTCAGCCCTGGCTGTGCCTCCAACTGAGCAGAGTCCTCAGGAGGTAAATCACTTAACTGTGCTGAACCTCAGTCTCCACATCTATCAATAGTGGGACTGGCAATAATCATTTTTGGTGTCCTGAGATGTTGAGAGAAGAGAGATGGATCTCCAGTTAATATATTCCAGCCTTCCTCACCAGAAAACCTCACAAAAAACGTTCCAGGTTTACTCATACCCCCAAGAAGAAACTTAGAAATGTTTAGTAGTACCAAAATAACGGGCTGATACAACCAGGTGTGTCCTCGGTAAACTCTGTCAAGCTTATGGCACACTAGTAATGTCACCAGTGACTGAGGCCTTGGTGGAGGTGTTCAGGAGGGAAATATTCTGTCTGCGTTTTCTAGTCTGTACCAATGTGTACATTTACTGGTTTTGTGCTGCCCTAAAGCAAGTACAAGAAGAAAAGTTGAATCAAAGATTAGTTCTTGAATCTAGATTCCTTTAAACAGAAAAATGTAATAGAGCAAAATTAATCATTCCTGTCCTCAGTTTTGATGCACAGCAAAGAAGTGAGGTACAGGTCCAGGGAAAGCCTTCCTGAGAGATTTAGACACAAGTAAGTGCTGATCATCACCGTGGACAAAAGGACACAATATCCCTGTGTTATTTATCTGGGGAAAGTGCTTGACCTAAGCTTTCTCCTTCTTTTTTCATAGTTAATAGCTACTGTGCCTAAATCCTTTTGTTACAGAATCCTACCAGTGCTGTTGTGGAACAGCTTTGGAGTTCAATTGCCCATTGCCAAGAAGCATGACTCCTAGTGCAAGGGCTTGGTGAAAAAGGAAAGGGGTTGTTCATTTAAACCCTGAACAGATTTAGAATAATGGCAGATTTCTGCCATTAAGTCCTGCTCCCTTTAAAAACACCCCAAAACACACCGTCCTGGCCCCCTTTGCCAAACCATGTCAGTTTCAGAATACACCAGTCAGAGGTACCATCTTTCAGAAAAGCAGAAGCCTGCAGGTCAGCATTGCTGGTCACAGTTCAGCTCCAAGAACCTTTCACGAATCCGGATGGCTAGGCAGGTCCCCTGCAGCTCCACCTGCTCTGCCACCATCTGCTCCAAGCAGACTTGAATCTGGGTGGCTAGGCAGGTCCCTCCCGCCCACTGCAGTGCCAGTTCCAGTGACTCACTGGACTTCTGACTTCAGACCTTCCGTCTCTTACTGCAGACCATATGACTCTTCTCCTCCTTCCAGATCTCCCAGCAGACCTCCTCTCTTACACCCAGACCTCATGATGGGCTTCTCTTCTTTTTCAGCCCACCCTCATTTAAATGCTCAGCTCAGAACTTACTGTGTGGTCTCATATCCAGCACTTCCTATGATGTGTTAGTGTTCGTTATTTTTGCCAGTTCCCCCGAGTTCTTTTGGCTTCTATCTTTAGTCAGGGCAGAAGTTCCCAGCAACACATGGACATCTGGGGTGGGCATCCGCCCCATGCTTCGCAGGTGCTATTTGACTTGCACCTGGCTGTGTCATGAGTCCCTGAATGTCTTCACAGTCACATACATAATTCACCCTGGGTGGCAGCCCCCTTCCCTCCAGGAAGGCACAGCTGTTAACTTACCACTGTTGTGCAGTGTATCATAAACACTATACCATCTGCTCTTCCCTTCCCCCAGTCAAGAATTGTGGGGAATACGTTCTGCATCCTGTTGCAGTCCCCACTTCTAGACCTCTGGACCCTTTGTAATCTTATAAAGGGTAGTGGGCAAAGGTCTCATAGTCTTCTAGAACTACTTCCTGCTGGCCATGGTTGTAGTCTTACCTACCTTTGGATCCAGAGATCCCTAACCCAGTGGGGTATGGAGAGGAAGGTGGCCTTCACACGTGGGGAAGGACCTTACAGAATCCAGGTCAATTGCCTGTCGCTGGAGAGTAGCATTCTCAATGTCCAAATGTTGGCACTGCTGGACAAATTGGTGTCTTTATCATATTCTGGAGGCAACAAATTTGGCAAGATGGTTAGAAGGCACAATTAAAACCATAACGTCTAAAGGACAAAGGTAGGGACCAATTCTACAGTGTCCCACATTGGGGAAAGAGTGTCTTCTCTGGAGGAAGGTGTACAAGGTACGACATCCCT
The DNA here is from genome assembly GCF_004126475.2 of Phyllostomus discolor. Taxonomy (NCBI): domain Eukaryota; kingdom Metazoa; phylum Chordata; class Mammalia; order Chiroptera; family Phyllostomidae; genus Phyllostomus; species Phyllostomus discolor. The sequence goes on along the minus strand of NC_040911.2, from coordinate 81,205,859 downwards.
TTCCAAAGCCCTTTTGCCCATCATACTTAGCTTGGGCTGAGGGGAATATTCTAAGACTCCCCGTTTTTGAACACTTTTGGGTCCATTCTGTAAAAGCCATTAGGGTAGGAAAGGAAACCAGTTTTAAAGTGAAGCCCACAGACTGCCCCATACTTTACAACCCACCCACTTAGTCCAGCCGAACCCTTGAGTCTCAGGAGGCGGCGATGCAGATGGGCTTCTTAAGTGAGGCCTATGTTATAACCAGTCACTCAGGTAATGAGGTTATAAGCTTACACCCTATAAAACAGAAGGAAGAACACACATGTTAATTCACACAACAACCCACAAACCAGTCTCCGAGTCTGTGGGCCTGTCTTTTGGGAAGACATCCAGTTACAAGGCCTTTGCTGGAATGACATTTAATAGCGACAATATGACAGATCCTTCTGGCCTGTATGTTGAGTATCTTTGATGATGTCACACATCTAGTTTCAACTTTCAAATGAAAATAAACTTTGAAGACAGCTGAACTAGTTAGTCTGATGTCTACCACTGAGCATCATGATTTTCCTTGAATCACAATTTTTCTTCTTGAGATTACCTCATTGTCATCAAAGAGACTGCATTAACTCCACTTTTAATTTCCCCTGTTCATTTGCATAAATACAACAGAGCAACAGTTGATCACACATGATTTTCAAGTCTGCTTTGCTGGAACTCACACAAGGAACCTTTAGATTGACCTTTTACTCCTTTCTTCAGGGCACAGAAGCTAAGCCACATGACTGCCATCTGGCTTTGCCTGTAGCACCTGCCTCTCTCAAGTCCTGGAGGCTTCCATTGTGCCTTAAGGTTCCTCCTTACCATTCTCTCAGGAAAGCAACCTTTGTTCCTTCCCTGGGAAGGCTACCATGAACTGCACAACCAACCAAGGTGCCATGCCTTTTCTTGTGGGCTTTCACTAGCCTCAAAAGTCAATCCCATTTCCTCAGGGCTTTCTGGTAACAACCAGAACCTGCTCATGCCTCCTTCAGGCATGACGTTCCAGTCTGAGTCTTGGTTGACAAAACCACCATTGGCAACTGGTCTTGTTGGTTTTATGCAAAGAAAACTTTTGTCATTACTCACTCCTTCAGAATGCCAAATCTAGAGGGATCAGGTAGGGAGAAAAATATAAAGTGTGAAGGAAAATCCTTGTCCTCCTGATATTCACTAAAATTGCATTTCCATGCCTTATATTTTCCCTTGTTCCCTTTCCCAGTTGGTGTGAAGTTGTAACTCTTCCTGGGAAACTTCCGTTTCCTTTTAGAAGCAAAGCAAAAGCCAGAGCAAAGACAGAGTCCCAAAAGAAGAAGGGAGACTAGAACTAGCCTTAGAGTCTTGTCTCATTTCCTTCTGGTCCCACTAACTGGTCACATGGGTGACCTTTCCTAGGTCCCACGTGGCCCAAAGCCTCACTGGTAGAGGCACTCTGTCCCCCACCAGCTCCTCCCCTGGTCTCCTGGCAGAGACGTGCTGTCATCACCCGGTCTTTTGGCAGAGACATGCTCTCTTGCCGCAGGTTGGATTCTACTGGCACCATGTGACCCTTCCTAGGTCCTACATGGCACAGGCATTCTCTCCAGCTGGTTTCACAGGTGACCTCTCATAGGCCTCACTGGCCAAAAAGCAGAGACAGAGGATTCCTGATGTATCCAAACAGCACAGCTCAGACTATGGCCTCATAAGGTCAGAAAACAAGCAAACAGAGAATAACCACACCCAAGAGCTGAGGTTTCCTTTTCTTCAGGAAAGGAAACCTTTAAAATTTTACAACTTTTTAATATACCTTTACTCATTCACATTTAACCATCATCCACTTTCAACCCTTATTTTCCACACTGGGAAGGACCAGACTCCAACTCAGTATCTGGCAGCTAAAAGTCCCCTAGCTTTCCAAGCACATGCATAAAGTAAAAGAAACATGGTTACCCTGTATTGGGTGACAGTTTCTTTTCCGGAAGAGAAATTTCAAGTCTCCTTCCGGAGTGCAGATCCAGCTTTCCCTTCCAGCATCAACCACAGCAGCAGGGTCTGCGTCCTTAAGCAGTTCCTGTTCATCCATGTGTGGTGGATCCAGGGCATGATTCCCATCAGCTTTAAGGAAGAATGTGTTGTCAACAGGACGTTGTAGAGACCGGCCCATTTTTGGCCAGTTGCTCTTCAGGACCTTGAGTCTTCCAGGTCTTTAGAAAGACTTGGTCTCCTGGCCAGAAGGGATACAAGGGCTTATCGGGTGGGTAGGCAAGCCTGCAATGAGCAAACTTGTGCAAAATGGTTAGTGTTTGTCCTAAATGTTGCACATACTGCTTAATTCTTGCCTCATGCTCCAGATCTGAAGGGGGCATTCCTAACCCAGAGATTGGGAGCCATCTCCCCTAAACTATTTCAGAAGGGCTCAATTTAAGTCTGCTTCTGGGTTCAACCCCAATTCGGAACAAAGCAATGGGGAACGCCTGGTCACATTTTAAATGTGTTTCCTGGCATATTTTTGCCAGGGTCGTCTTTATTACATGATTTACTTTCTCAGTCTTTCCCGTGGATTGAGATCTCCAAGATGCATGCAGTTTCCATTGTATTTGCAGTGACTGCCCAACCTTCTAGGAGATTTCTGAAGTGAACAATGGTCCATTGTCACTTTGAATGCTGTGAGGAAGTCTAAACCTAGGAATTATTTCTTTCAGCACCAGTTTTCCACCACAGTTGCCTTCTCAGTTTTGGTGGAGTATGCCTGTACCCATCCAGAAAAAATGTCCACAAAGACTAACAAAAATTTGAAATCCCCCCTGGCTTTAGGCATCTGTATAAAGTCTGTCTGCCAGTTCTCCAGTGGATACCTTTCTTTACATTGTACTTCCTTTTCTGTTGGCACAATGCTGTTTTAGGATTGTTCTTGGAGCATGTATGAAAGGCTTGGGTAATCCTCGAACAGTCCTTTGCAAAGAAGGGCCTTTCAAATGTGACCGAATGAAGTCCACTAAGGCATCCCTTCCATAGTTGGTCCCTTCTTGTAGGTGTTTGAAGATGGGATACACCAGTTCCTCAGGGAGTAAGACCATACCATGGGTGCTGACCTTCCACACAGAATTGGGATCAGTAGGTGAGCTGCATAGTAACTCAGGAAGCCATCTGTGGGCCACTTTCCCCACACCCCAAAACATACGTAGGTCAAACAGTATTGCACTAATAATCCAGTATCTCCTTGGACATGGGGTACTGGCAGTACATACTCCCGTCCTCCAGAGTTCTACCCAGTGGGCTCCCCAAGGGACCAGCATACAACTGCCCTTATTGTGCTGGCCATACATGCAAAAAGCTATAACCAGAAAAATACAGCCAACCTGGGAGCAGCATGTAAACAAAACTATCATCCACAACTCCATTATTCCAAATGGCTTTCACAAGCAAATTTTCAGCCAAATAGTCTCACTTCTCAGAGCCTGCCCCCTTTCCAGAGCCATTCCCTTTCCACAGTCACAGTTCAGCTCCAAGAATTTCTCAAGGATCCGGGTAGTTAGGCAGGTCCCCTGCAGCTCTGTCAGCTCTGCCACTGTCTCCTGCAAGCAGACTTGAACCTGGGTGACTGGGCAGGCCTCCTCTCACCCACTGTACCACCAGCTCCGGCAACTCACTGCACTTCTGACTTTCAGACCTTTCTCTTACTCCAGACCACGTGACTCTTCTCTTACTTTCAGATCTGGTGTCACAGGTGGGCAAAGGTAACCAGGTTCTTGGTGATCACAGATAAAGAATTGAACCGAACACACAGAGTTTATAGCAGGAAGGGAGAGAGCAGATTTATTAAGTGATAATACACTCCGAAGACTATGAGAGCGAGCCAACTCCAAGCAGAGATTGACCTCAGGGGCTGGAGGGTTTCCATTCTTATAGGCAGATATTTCCTGGCTAGTTTTGACTGGCTTTTATTGCACATGTACAACTAGTTATAGTGTTTTAAAGCTACTGCGCATGTGGTCTCTCATGATTCTCTTTTGTTACCAGGGAAAGGGGTCACACAATGTTAATTTATTATAATGCTGTTATAATGAAGCAGGAGTCATATAGCATCGTCTGCACAGGTGCATTCATGATTCCCCATGATTCAGCGCTTTTCCAGAAAGGGGGAACAACCAGTCTTAGAACAGGATCTCTGTCCTGTATCAGTGTCCCTTATCTTAGCCCTGGGGCTCCTCCAGAGTTTCCTCCTTCCTGACCATCTCCTGCCTCACCAGCAGACCTCCTCTCTCATACTCCAAACCCCATGGTGGACCTCTCTTCTCTTTTAGCCTGCCCTTATTTAAATACTCAGCTTAGAACTTCCTGTGTGATCTCATTTCTGACCCTTTCTATGATATGTTAGTGTGCACCATTTTTGCCAGTTCCCCTATCTTTTACTTTCTTTCGGCTGCCATCTTTAGTCAGGGCAAAAGTTCCCAGTGATACAGGGACATCCAGGTTGGGCACTGGCCCCCTGCCTCTTGAGCAGGCACTGTATGAGCTCTCCTGACTATGTCAGGAGTTCCTGAGCATTTTCACAGTCATGGTCAAGTACACAATTTGCCCTGGTTGGCAGCCCTCTTCCTTTGAGGAAGGCACAGCTATTAACTTGCCACTGTTATGCAGTGTATCCTAACCACTGCATCATCTGCTCTTCTACTCTAACCTTCCCCCAGTCAGGGATTGTGGGGGATATGTCTGCCCGTGTTATAGTTTTGCTGATATTCGTAGATGGTACCTATGAGGGAATTAATAATACTTTTTTACTAAAACTTTTTTTATCCACCAGGCTGGTGGACCATGTCCAAAGTTTTAGCCTTCTCTCACTTACAGTTAAAGAACAGGATCAGTTTATCCAGGAAGAATAGGAAAGAAGTGAAAAATGGATATAGGAAAAGTATTTATTTATTTTTAAAGATTTTATTTATTTTCAGAGAGAGGAAGAGAGGGAGAGAGGGAAACACCAATGTGTGATTGCCTCTCTCGTGCCCCCTGCTAGGGACCTTGCCCACAACCCCAGCCTGTGCCCTGACTAGGAATCAAACCAGCAACCCTTTGGTTTGCAGACTGGCACTCAGTACATTGAGCTACACCAGCCAGGGTGGAAAAATGTTTTAACCACACTTTTAGAAGAATATTTCCTTCACACAAAAGTGAAAATGTTTTTCATGATTATAAGTAGGATCTAGATTTGTTATATTTGGATTTATCTCATGTGCTTTGGCAAATGTTGATCAGTTGTTGGTGGTGTGAACTGCTGGGCAGTCAGCAGTGAAAGTCAATGCAAATTCTTGTTAGTTCACCTGATTTGAATAATAACTGAAGAATGTAATTGTACTCTTAGTTTATATTAAAGGACCTACTTGATTTTAAAATGAATGTAGATTCTCTTTTAAATAGCAATAGAAAATAATCTTCGTTTTTCCCCTTCTAGGTGTGAGGTAGAAAATCGATACCAGGGAAACCCTCTCAAAGGAACATGTTATTGTAAGTGTTTTTGTCATTCTTATCTGTCTAGAAGCAACGTAAAACTTCAGTAAAACTTCGTTACTGTCTTTAACATTGTTTGAGAATGGTAAGTGCTGTAGGAATATAGCAGTGACCCATGGAATTGTCCCCTTATTTGATGTGTTCACATTCTATTAAACCTAATACATAGATGGATATGATTTTAAATTGCTTTCTTTGTGGTTTATGTTAATGTGTGCACAGCAGATATCGAGGAAGAATGCAGAGATACACATCTATGGTTTTCTTGTTCATGTTCCCCTGAAACCTTACTTCATTTTCTGTCACCTGGTTGTCATTAGTTGGTTTCTTATTTCAGGATATAGATCCAAAAAATAATTCTTAAAATATAGTTAAGGTCATTCTCTCTGAAACAGGCTTGTGTTAATCACCTCTTTAGGAACTAATGTATAAAATAAAACTCTAATGATTAGCTTATAGTGAAAGGTAAGTCTGGCAAAGCAACCAGGTCCTTATGGGTAAATGCATTTTCTTCCAATGGGAGAATCCACATATTAGGCCAGATTATGGAACCAGAGAAAAAGGAGTTAATGTTTGGCCTATCCACTATAACTATATACCTGCTTTCCTGGGTTGAATCTCTCCAAAATTCATGTCCACCTGGAACTTATCAAAAAAAAACTTCTTTTTTTCTAGGAGAAAAGAGAAAAACTTTATAACCTTGTATAGGAGAAAGAGTTCTGAGATACAATTCCAAAAGCACAATTCATAAAAGAAAAAGTTTATTGGGACTTATAAAATTTAAAGCTTGTATTTTAAAAAACACCATTAAAAATTTTTTTAAAAAAGCCACAAACTAGAGAAAATGTTTGCAAAGCTTATATTTGATAAAGGGCTTATATCCAGAACACAGGAGAAACATTTACAACTTAATAAGGAGACAAAGATTTAATTAAATACACATTTCACCAAAGAATATATGTGAATGACTAATAAGCACATTAAAAAATGGGTAACATTAGACATTTGGGATCTATGTACTAAAACCCTGGTGAGATACATCCCTAGAATGACTAGAATGAAAAGCCAGTGCTGTGGCTCACAGGAAGACAGCTGCATTCTCACATCCGCTTCTACCTCTGTTACAGCATTTCTTTGGTAAAAGTAAATGAGAAGAGCCTGGCCTTACCAGACATACAGTCAGAAAAGGGAGTATTTTAATAACCATCTCCGATAATTACGGATGTCACCCTTTGATACCGTACCAAAACCAGACAACTGGTCGTGTTTTTGAGGTTAATTACCACGTGGAACATGAAAGCACCTCAGTGAATTTTTTTGCAGTATTGTACATTTATAAACTATTTATTGTATTGTAAAACAAAAGCCAATACCAAGTTTTAACTGTGCTGTGGAGAAATTTCATACATTTTCTGTGGGAATGTAAAATGGTATATAGTCTCTTTGGAAAACCATATGGCAGTTTCTTAAACAGTTAAGAATAAAATTACCAACAACTCCCCATTTATAGCATTATATCCTTAAGCACAACCTAGCAGGTAATCGACGTTCAGTTAATATTTGTAGGTGAGGTAGATTGGGACTTAAGATCTCAGCCAGGGCCATGATCTAAGGTGGGTTTGGTGGGTTAACCCAACAAAATGATACTGTCCACAGACTTGATTTCCTTTGAAAACCCCCCAGCCCCCAGGTATAAGTGAGCCAGAAGTGCTTTCCTGGCCATTCAGTGTTTGTAAGATAATCAAGGTGTATTTCTAGAGACCTGTTATGTTTTATTTCAATTTTAAATACATGTGTCTTTCTTTCCATAGACACTCTTCTTATTGACTATCAGTTCACCTTCAGCCTGTCCCAGGAGGATGACCGCTACTACACAGCCATCAATTTTGTGGCCACACCTGATGAAGTAAGATTTCATAGCCTTCTCACTTTGTTTCAAGTTGACGTGAATTTTTTTGTCATTATGGTTAGCAGCACTGTCTTAGCAGTGGAGCACTCTTGATGATGTTTAAAGGTGCAGGAAAGAAATGTTAGAACCTACATTTTATCTCTTTTCCACCTAAAAGGCAGGAACGGTGTTAGGATTTTCTAGTGTCTGGTACACAGACTGACACTTACTCCACACATACTTGGTTTGCCCATTAGCCCATTGCGTCCCCATACAGAAAAGGAGAAGAGACTGCAAGGGCAACTCCCTGATCTGAGGAACAGATGGCAGAGCCCACATTTAAACCAGAGGCTTAAAAGTACCCACAAAGAAACTGTGATTGACATCAGTGGCAGTGGTGCAAGGGAGGTGGCAGAGGTGACACTTCTCATATAGTAAGTTGCAAACCTCATTGGGATGTAAAAACAGTGAAGGTTTAGTTGGGTCCAACAAGGCAGCCAGCCAGAAAAATTGAAATTATTAAGGCAGCTATTTGATACATGGATTTATATTTACTGCAGTTAATGATGAACCCCAGCTTGCCGTAAGGTATTAGGTAGTTGAAGGGAGCCAGCACAGCACAACATTTAAAAGTGGAGCATCTGGAACGTGAAGACACACCCACACAGTTTCTTCAGTGAAATAGAGAGTCATTCATTACCCACTCCAGTATACAATGAGATTTTTCTAAACTTGATGATAAATTATTTAGGAGTCTCCTTAGTTTTTTATTTCTCATCAGTGTACTTTCAGTGAAAATATTTTGTGGAAAAACTGTATAGCCATATCATTTGAGGGGCTGTCTAAAGTGGAAGTTTTAAAGAAGATTTTAGGATAAGGTTATAGCAAAAGCACCAAACATGAAATTTATTTACTACTTTATTCATGAGCAAGTGGTTGAAGTGCTCAGTCTTTCAGGATATAGTTGATGTTGTTAATTTTATTTTAGATAAGCATAGTAGAGTCTCAGGAATACTTCTTAGTGAGATCTGGAATGACCATGAATATCTTAGAACTTCCCTGTGGTTCCCTGTTTATCTTATGACAGAATATTTAATAGAGTTATCCAGTGTGTGTGTTCTATCTTTTAAAAAAACATTAGGATTCCAAATTTATTGATCCTTTCGGTGGAAGAAGTAACTGTTGGTAGGTGGCGTGCTACCAGCAAATTAAAAAAAAAACAAACACTTGAGCTGTCCTTTCAAGAGGAAAGTGAGGTTATATCAACAAGTGAGAAGGTATCTGCTCTGTGAGGGAAACTTCTGGTTTGGAGATTCTATTTTGAAAATGTTTCCATTGTTGTGGTTTTTTCCCATTAAAACCAGCAACACAACACCCTTTAAGAACCTTAATTTTCTAATATGCTTTATGATTTTGCAAAATGAAGACTTTCAGAAGGGTTGGATCTATTGTAAAATATAAAAATACAGCATCTGATTTATTTTTTAAAAATATTTTATTTATTTTTAGAGAGAGGGAAAGGAAGGGAGAAAAAGTGTGAGAAACATTGATATGAAAGAGAAACATCGATCAGTTGCCTCTCATACACGCCCTAACTAGGGACTGAACCCACAACCCAGGCATGTGCCCTGACCAGAAATTGAACCAGTGACCTTTCACTTTGCAGGACAACGCACAACCCACTGAGCCACACCAGTCAGGGTTACTGCATTGGTTTATTTGCAGAAATAATCCTTTGACCCCAAGAAAGATTTATTTACCAAATGTCAATAAAAAGTAAAAATTAGTGTTAAAATTTATCCAGCATGGCCAACAGTGAACTTCTCCAGTTGGCTCACCATAATTCTGAGATGTCTTTTTAATCATTAAAATAAAAAATCAAACTAGCTCTTCAAATTGCTGTATCTCTAAGTGGTAAACAAGCTTTTCAGAGCTAATGAAATACATTTAGTGATCTTTCACTTGAAATAATATTTTTAGTGAGAGAAAAATGTTATTCAAATCATGAATGAATACAATCAAATTATTCAGTTTATTTCAAATTTATATGCTTTTTAAAAATCCATTTCCATTTTGGAGAACTTTACACTGTATATAATTTAGTAGTTCAGAAGTACTTAGGCTGAAAGTCACTGTGCTCTGGTGAGGAGTTTGTTTTTTTTTTAAGATTTTTTTTTCATGGAGTTGGCATTTGATTTGATAAACCATTACATTTCATATATTTTTATGGAAGAGAAATCAGATTTATTTGGGGAATATTTCTTATATTAGTTAGAAATTTTGCTAACTCTAATGTCAGTTTCTCTTAAGACATAGTAAAATATCTGTTTTGTAATTAAGAAAGATTCCCTGGCCCTCATGACTCAGTGGATTGAGCATGGGCTTGTGAACCAAAAGGTTGCTGGTTCAGTTCCCAGTCAGGGCACATGTCTGAATTGCGGGCCAGGTCCCCAGTTGGAAGCATGTGAAAGTCAACCGTTTAATGTTTCTGTCCCCCTCTTTCTCTCTCACTTCCCCTTTCTCTAAAAATAAAATAAATAAATCTTGTTTTTTAAAGGTAAAAATAGTAAACTTTAATTACTGCTTTATTTTAAAATCTGGAAACTATTCTAATTAATTTTCTAATTATCTGTACCTCTCCTCAGCAAAACAGGGATTTGGACATGTTCATCAATGCCTCCAAAAACTTCAACCTCAATATCACCTGGGCCGCCAGCTTCTCAGGTAAAAATCTACCTAGAGAAGACCTTTTGCATGGAGGTAATAGATTAAGAAACATGATGTAGGAGTTGAGAAACGGGGCTCTGAAGACAGACAGATGGGTTTGAAACCCCTCTTTGCCACTTATTAGCTGGGAGGCCTTGAGCAAATTTCTAAACTCCTCTCTAGATTTTTAGGGCTATTCATCGTAAAGAGAATGTTGTGTAGATTAAATCAGGTGCTGCACGTCAGTGCCTACCGTGGCGTCAGGCTCAGTACACACTCACCGTCTCTGCCTGCTCCCACCGCCACCAGCATTGCTGCAGCTCTGTGCTGGCTCTGCCGCCATCATCCCCATCCCTGCTTCAGAAGTGAACGAGGCAAGGGACTCGTAGATGCAAGAAAGGGAGACAAAGTAGAATGAGATTTCAGTAGGTACAGGGAAGTGTACTTTGGGAATTAAATGAAACTCTGGAGCACAGCATTTTCTATCCTGTTTATCTTACTACAGGTCACCGAAAATGTGCCAAGGCAGAAAGTCTACTAAAAAAGTGAAGGGTGGGCCTTACGTAGTGATTAAGAACATAGCTTGACTGGCCTAGGTTTGAATTCTGCCTCTCACTTACTGTACTGCACTTTGCTATCAGGCAAAATATTTAAGCTTTCTGACCCAGTTTCTCGTGTAAGAAACACCTAACCATGCAGAATGTCATGGGAACTAGGTGATGTAATAAAGTACTCAGTATAGTGCTTGCAGAATGGTAAATTCTCACTAAATGTTTCATTATTACTATTATTATACAGTTCTGGATTTTGATCAAAACACAACTTATTTGACTGAAACAAAATCAGTACCTTTGCCTGTCACTTTATATTTATTATATCTTAAAAGATTGTGTAGAATTCAGAAAAAAATCAGAAACTTGCAGTGAGGAGAGACTTTTAAGAAAAGGCGCACATTATTGGAGTATTTGTCTTGAGAAAGGCAACCTTTCTGTGCATGTGGTGATTTGCAGTGACTGTCTCAGTGAGGACCTGACACCCTGGGCTCCAGTCACAGATTTAACTCAGACTTGGAAAGAATCTATTTCATGCATCTTTGTAGACGCTAGAATTCCCGGTAGAGGGAGAATATGGAATGCTGAAAGACTTTTAGGGAATACATGCATTTATACCAGATTGGGGGGATTTAAAAACAGTTACAGCCGGCAGCAGAAGGGACCGAGTGACCCTTAGAGTTCTGTCCTCCCTGCTACTGCTGAGACTTGAGGTCACTGCTAGTTGGGAAGTGAGGGGAGAATCGGTGTCCCTGGTAGGGGACGTATGGAACACTGCCAGACAAGTGTATACAGGGAAATGCAGAGCAGCCAAAGTGCAGTGGGCACAGTAGGTGCCATTGCTGCCTAATAGGATTCTAGTGGTATCTGTATTTTCACGGCCACGTGCAGCCCATTTCAGTGGAGGGGAGTTGTAGGGATTCCTGGTAAAACATTCTAGTTAAGGGCATGGGCTTGTACGTCAGCCTTCCCAGCTTCAAATCCCAGCTCCACTTCTTGTCAGCTGTGTGACCCAAACCAACTTGCTTAATTTCTCTGAGCCTCACTTTCCTAATCTGTAAATGAGGATAATAGAGTTATTGTTAGCGTTAAATGCTACTGAGCTCTTAAAAGCCGTTCCTGGGACATAGTGTTTAATAAATGTGATTATCCTTATTAGTAATGAGGGTAGATCCTGTCCCCCCAAAAAGGCTTTTCTGTTTTCTTTTTTCCTTCCTGATAGCTGGAACCCAAGCTGGAGAAGAGATGCCTGTTGTTTCGAAAACCAACATCAAGGAGTACAAAGATAGCTTCTCTAATGAGAAGTTTGATTTTCGTAACCACCCAAATATCACTTTCTTTGTTTACGTTAGTAATTTCACCTGGCCCATCAAAATTCAGGTAAGATATGTTTTGTGGTCTCATCTGCAGACATGGTGAACTCTCTTTAGAGGAGACTAAACTCATGAATTTGGAACTTGTGATAAATGATATGTACAGTATTGCTTTGCCTCTGTGATATCCGTGGCAAAGGAGGGCTGAGCATGTGAATGATACTGTAGGAGACTGTAGTGGGGATGGTGTAAACCACTTGGGAAGGAAAGTTACCAGCGATTTTGAAAGCAAGTTGGCATGTAACAAATTTGATAATTATTACTCTAACTTCTTCACTGAGCACTCGCCGTGTAAAAATATGTAGAGCTGCATAAAAAGCTTCAATTCTGACGTGAGTGAGGTGGGTGTAAGGGAAACAAACACACATATAACCAGCGAAAGCCAGTGTGTGGAAAGTGCCGCGTGAAAAGGTCCCAAAAATGCTATCGGCATTTAAAGGAGGATGGGACAGTGTGTAACAGGAGGCAGTTCAAGGTCTCATTAAAGGGCCTAGGCCTTGTAGTCAAACAGACGTGGGTGTGCGTCCTGGCTCTGGCTGTACAGTTCAGGTTCCCTCCCCATCTCAGGGTTTTTATGTGTGTGACCTGAGAGGGGAAGTCGAAGGATTCATGTCACCTGCTGCAGCCCCTGCTGTTGTTCACTTGCTCATTTTCTCTGTTCCCAGGGGGCCAGTGGACTCCCTCTCATCCAAGACCCATGGTCCATTTTGTGCTTTTTATAATCGTTGGCTGCTGTGTCCTTGCAGCCTTGCTTTAATACTTTTCACTTTCACCCCCTCCATTTTGGGTAAATGTGTAACTTAGGGATAGATGGATTTTCAGGAACTGATTCACCTTTAGCCAGGGAAGCCTGGCCACTGGACAGGGGCTGTGGCTGTCTGCCACCTTTCAGAAGCATGGTCAGCTGACGCAAGTTGTCACAGATCAGTTAGATGGAGGTGCCTTCCAGTTCTGGTGGTTTCATATTCATGCCACAGAGCTGTGGCTAAAGAGCAGTCTTCTTCTTTCTAGAATGTGGAGGACAGGCTCGGTGTTGTATTTTTTCTAACCACCCTATTTTCCCTCTAAATGGTCTATAAGTTCATCCTCTAATCTGCTTGTCCTTTTGCTCTTGCACACAGTCTGCTTCCTTTCTCTGCCATCCTTCTTACAAGCATTGACCACATTCCCTACTTGTATTTTCTCTTATTCATTCATTCGTTCATTCATTCATTCACACATCAGCCCAAAACAGTCTGCCACCTCCCCTCAGCATACCCTGACACTGCCCTGTCTCAGTGAACTCCAGTGACTGAATTCTCAGTACTCTCTCCTTCATAGAGTGGCTTGAATCACTGTCTTTCTTGCCTTCCTTATCCTTTCTGTCCCTGATTCTCTGGCCAGTCTTTTTAGGGAATCTCCTTCCTTAAACATTGGGTTTTCTGGGATTCGGGTTGGTTCTCTTCTGTTTTCATCCCAGTTTCTCTGGATAATTCCATCCCATTTGTAGGTACTACTTCTGTACTAGAGATTCTCAATGCTCTGGCTCCAGCTCAGCTTATACTTGAGCTCCAGACCAGTAAGTACTCTTGGTTGCTGTCTAGACATCTCTATCTGGACATTCACAAGCTCTGCACTCAGCACAGGGCTGTTCTGGTGACCTTAGCCCCAAACCCTATGCTTCCTTTCCCAGTGAATGGCACCACCGAGATTCACTGTGTTTTACAACCCAGACTCAGGAAGTCATGTGCATTCCTGGGATAATCCTGACTGGGGTGTGATGTGTCGTTTTCTTACTTTGAACGTCACTGGGATGCAAAACTTACTTTAAGTCTGCTAATATTTTGGTTAGAACATTATATCTATTTCATGAGTGAGAATGTCTGATGATTTTCCCTCCCTGTCCTTTTTATGGTTTTTATATCAAGGTTAAACTAAACTTTAATAATTATAAGTTGAGGAGTTTTTCTTATTTCTAGAAGAGGTTATAGAAGATTAGAATTAACCTGAACCTTGACTATTGGTACCTACTAGATCTCGTATAAAATCATTTGATTCTGGTGTTTTATATGTGGGGATTTTTTAAACTGCTGATTCAATTTCTTTAATAGTTATAGGATATTTTGGATTTTGTCTCTCTGTTTGAATCACTTAGGATAATTTTTTATTTCATGTATTTTTCAAATGTATTGACACAAAGTTTTTTACATGGCCCTTTATCTAATCTTTGCAGCATCTCTGCCTAACTGTACTGAATCATGTGCTTAAAAAATGGTCAAAATGGTAAATTTTGTCTTAAATATATTTTACCCCAGCCAAAAATAGTTTTAAAACTCTCAAGATTTTTTGCCAATATAAACAAGTTTATTCTAAACTTTATGTGAAAAGGTAAAGATTCTAGAATAGCTATAGCATTTTTTAAAAAGGAATAAAGTAGGAGGAATCACTGTATGCAGCGTTAAAGCTTCTTACTTAGCTAGAGTATCCAAAACATTGTGGATATTGGTGGGGGACAGACAGAGATCATGCAACAGAATAGACAGGAAATAGAATAAAGAAGCCTGAACTAGATCCACGTAAATATGTCTGACTGATTTTTGACATTGGTGCAAAGACAATTCAGTGGAGGAAAGATAGCTTTTTCCTTTTTTTCTTTTTTTTTTCTAAGATTTAATTAATTTATTTTTTAGAGAGGGAAGGGAGGGAGATAGAGAGAAACATCAATGTGCGGTTGCTGGGGGTCATGGCCTGCAACCCAGGCATGTGCCCTGACTGGGAATCGAACCTGCGACACTTTGGTTCGCAGCCCGTGTGGAAAGATAGCTTTTTCAACAAATAGTACTAGAACAACTGGACAACTGTAGGCAAAAAAAAAAAAAAAAACTTTAACCTAAACCTCACATCTTATATAAAAATTAATTCAGTGTGGATCGCAGATTTAAATATAAAACAAAACTATAAAACTTTTAGTTAGGAAAAAATACAAGATCTTTACATCTTAAGACTAAGCAAAGGTTTTTAGACTTGACAACAAAAACAGACCCATAAAAGGAAAAATTGATAAATTGGACTACATTAAAACAAAAAGGTTTTCTTCTGTGAAAGACCCTGTTAAAGGGATGAATAAAAAGTCTACGTACTAGGAGAAAATATTCACAAACCATAGTTTCGACAGAGCACTTGTATCTGGAATATAAGAATAATTCTCAGAGTGTAATGTTGAAAAACAAGTAATTCATGTAGAAAATGGACAAGCACTTCACCAAAGAGGATATACATATATATATATCAAATAACCACATGAGAAGATGTTTAGGATCAAAGCTATTAAGGAAATGAAAATTCAAACCACAGTGAGATATCACTGTACACCTATCAAAATGCTAAAATTGAAAATAGTAATAACACCAAACAGCGAATGCTAGAGAGGTTGCAGAGGAATCGGATCATGTTGTGCTGGTGGGAGAGTGAAATGGTATAGACACCCTGGAAAACAGTTTGGTATTTTCTTATACAATTGAACTTGCTCTTACTGTACAACCCAGCAATTGCATTCCTGGGCATTTATCCCAGAGAAATGAAAACTGATGTTTAAACAGACATCTGTATAGCAGTATTTAGCAGCTTCATTCATAAGTAGCCCCAAACTGGAAACAAGCCAAGTATTATTGAACAGGTGAATGGTTAAATAAATTGTGCTAACACATGCTGTGGAATAATACTCAGCAATGAAAAGAAACAAACTCTTGATACAAGTTGCATAATTCCCAAGGAAATTTTGCTGAGTGGGTGAAAAATTAGAAATTGGCATCCTACGTGATTCTGTTTCTGTAACATTTGAAAATAAAACTTTTAGAACAAAAATTGATATAATCTACTGAGGTTTCGACTTTCTCTGACTTCCTCTGACCTCTAGACCCCCTTTGGAAAGGGGTCATCTGATTAGATCAGATCCACCCACTCTCTGATGGAAGAGATTATACGGAGTGTACATACCAACACAGTGGGAATCTTGGGGGCCAGCCAGGGGTTCAGGTTACTCATCTGACCCCAAAGGGTTGAACTGTAAGCTCCAGTCAGTGCAATTTCAATTTGTAACATCTTCTAACACTGTCAAATAGAGATCATCTATATTTGTAAGATACTTGATTTGTGCTCTAGTAAATACTACTTACTGACTTATTTTAAGTTGAGATTGTTTTCATAATGGCATACCTTGCGATACTCGGAATCCATCTGAACTTCAAACTTTGTTGCTTATAGCTGAAAAATAATTAATAGTTTTTAAGATTCCTAGTGAAAATCTTGACTTAATGCTGCTGACGTTTTTCCCATTTGGAAAGAGGGCTCCGTGCACATAAACAGGCTTTTGTGCTGGAGATAGCCGTGCGGTTGCCAGTGCGGAGCTCTGGCTTTTTCCCTCCCGATGCCCTGTTGCTCCACCCTCTGAAAGTCCCTGAAATGGTTTTAGAGCATTTCCTTCTAGAGGGATCTCTTCCCCACACTTACTTTGTAAAAGTACCAATTTTAAGTTTTAAGATTCAGAGATGTCAAATTTTCTGCCTGATTTTTTGGTGCTCTGTGCCTGGGCTGGATCGCTCACATGGATAAGATCCCCTTGTGAAAGCGGCATTCAGGAGCACTTCTGAAAATAAACGATGGCGTGCTCACCGTTTAGTTTGCCAAGCTTTCCTTGAAAAAGCAGGTAAGTTCTGTTGAAAATGTGTCCTCTTGTTCTGTGGTGTGTGTGCAGACCGTGTGACGAGACCTGCAGCGTCGGGTGTTCTTGGCGTCCTCACACGCCGCTGGTTCTCTGCACTTGGGACTGCATCTGGGTGTGTGCTGGGCGGAAGGCTGGGCTGCGACTTCCTAGGCAGATGCAGTCTCGTTCTCAGCAATGGGAGCTATATGTCTCTTTCTTGTTCTGTTTTCCTCGGAGCCTCTGCTTTTCTAGATGTAGGTAGCTCTTCAACACGCATGCACACGTAGAGACTACAAATTCAGTAAAATGGAAAGAACAGGGAATGTCTTAAATGGCGCTGTGTAGGCCATTCAGTTGAATTTCAGTATGGCTTTCAGTGCAGGCAAAATAACTTTTCTGTCTTTTTTTTAAAGCAAAATAACTGAGGAAATCTAATTCTCTACTCGCAAATTCTTGTAAACATCGGTACTTTAAAAATGGTAATGCTAAACTCAAGTTCCTTCTCTCTGAACTGATTCCAGGATTCTTTTCCATAATTAGGAACAGATCAAAACCTGTAACTGCTAACTGAGGGAGTTTGAAACTAACTATAAAAGTCTTTGTAGGTGCAGTTTTTAAAGAACAGCCCCCCAGACTGAAAGAGCCTGTGTGCAGTAGGTTGGTGGGTTTGTTGGGTCTAGTTGTGCCTGTTTTCTGGTCAGTCACTCCTGTGGGTGAGCACCCCTCCCTCAACTCAGCTTTCCGAAGGCGACCCTAGGTGTTCTCCCAGTGAGCAGGCACTTGGCTGGCTGAGCCAGGACCACAGTTTGGGAGAGCAGGTATTCAAGACAGAGAACGGACAGGCAGACATGGGGGAAGGGGGGAGGGGGTAGTGAAGCCAGGATTCTGGCTTGTTACTGGCTGTGCAACAGAGGTGGTTATTGTAATGTGGAACTAATATTAAAGTCCTGTCCATGCTGGGTGTTTCATCTGCTACTCTATGTAAGAGGCTAGTGTTCACAAGTGAAGGCAACACAGAATTTGTATTGAGAACCAGGCATTCATTTCAATTTTAGAGTTATGTTTATGAGTGCTAACAGGATTGCTATACTAAGGAAAGGATGTATGAAACTTTTGTTGACTTGAGTATACTTTTTTTAGTAAAAGTTTTATTGAGATAGTATTCACATGTCATACAATTCACCCATTTAAAGTGCACAATTTAGTGGCTTTTAATATATTCACAGAGTTGCACAACCCTGACCACATCAATTTTAGAATATTTTCATCGCATACAAAAAAAAATCCCATCCCCATTAGCAGTCATTTCCCCTTCCTCCCTTTCCCCAACTCCTGGAAACCGCCAGTCCACTTTTTGTCTCTGGGTTTTCCTATTCTGGACGTGTCATATAAATTGAATCACATAATTGGTGGGCCTGTGGGCCTGGCTTCTTCACTTCGCACAGTGTTTTCAGGGTTCATCCGTATTTAGTATGTTTCTGTACTTCATCCCTTTCTAGGGTTCAGTAACATTCCATCACATGGATACACCACATTTTGTTTATCCATTCATCTGTTGATGGATACCTGGGTTGTTTCCACTCTTTGACTATTATGAATAGTGTCAGATATTCTTTTAATGTTTGTAGTTATTGTATAGTAATGATGATGATTTATACAAACCTCCTGGTGTTCGATATCTGTACCTTAAGGGTTTTAGGAATTATAAAGCCATGAAATACATTTAAAACTAAACTACACAAAGTATAAGTCTTTCCTTGTTATCAGGTGGCATCATGGTTCTTGTACTAACTTATGGTCTTCATCATGGTCATTGTTTATTATTCCTTCTTCTCTAAAGTCTCCTCTCTTCTGCTTTTCACCCGTGGCTTTGGCTGTTTCTTCTGAACTCTTCAATGACATTGTTGCCTCGTGTTTCCTCTGGACCACTGCTCCCCGGACAGTCTCATCCACACCACCTGTGAACACCTCTATGGCTAGAGTGGGTAAATCTGCGTCTCGAGCAGACCTCTCTCCTGTGATCTCCATAGCCAGGACCCACTGGGCTTCCTTTAACATCCATTCACTCAGTAGACTTCCTGGCCCAGAGTGGCAGCCATGAATGGATAGGAGGAGCTGTGTCAGACGCAGGGTGGGAGGGTAGTGCCCTGTGTCTCCTGAGTCTGAGTGACGAGGGATGACATCAGAGCTGAGTCCTTGAGGAGCGTGAGGTGAGGGAGAGAGGGTGTTTGGGTGGGGGAAGGGCATGTCAGATCACCTTCAAGAACTACCAGGACTTAAGCAGAACTAACTTGACAGTCCTGTGAGCAAGATGCTGGAGAGCTAGGCAGAGGCCGTCATGAAGAGACTAGAGGTTTTTGCTACAAGGCTTGAAAGCCTGAAAACCACTGGGAGCCATTAAAATTATTTGAGTCAAAAAGTGGCCAAAGATCGGTATTTTTGAAAGGCCTTTCTGGCAGCAGGCGGGAGACTGGATTGGAAGGAGCCAGGCCTGAGCTGGGCGTACAGGTGCTATTCTTGTTTAGCCACCCAGGAGGAAGTTTCTCTGATGACCCTTAGGCATGTCCCTCACGGCAGCTTCCTTTCTTTGTGGCTCCACGGCCATAGACTTGTCTAGTTCTCGCTGCACAAAAATGTCCTTAAGGGCATGGACGACGTTTTGTATTGTGTATCCTCAGAGTCAGCACAGTGGCAGTCAGCTGTGGACACCCTCTAAATGCCTGCTAGAGGGATGCATAGTTGCAGGTTGCGAGAGCTCTAGGTTTGGTATCAGAACTGTTTCTTTTGTAACTGCTTTCAAGGTGCTGACATCTTTCTCTGATGTTGTCAGAGTGATTGCTGACCTGTGCAAAGGAGCCAGCTGGGGTTGGTGACCCAGAATTTGTCATCCCAGCCTACACAGTGTGGTGTTAGATGACTGAATTGTTTTAGGTTGGGATTCTGTCAAAATAATCGAGAGGCAGAAGAAGAGGGAAGGAAGGGACAAGGACACAAACATCCTAATTTTACAGAGAGGATAGTTAGGGGATACTGAAACACTGAAGGATGAAGTGACAGGATGTCTGGGATTAGCTTCAAAATGACGTGTCAGGGGGAAGGTGGACAGAGCATGGATGGAACATGATTGGCCATGAGCTGGTAATTATTAAACTTTGTTATGAACACATTGGGTTCATTAAACTATTCTCTCTACTTTTTATAAAATTAAAAAATTGTAATAAAAAATAAGGAAAGATAATACAAGTAATAGAACAAGAAGTAAAAGTCCACGTATATTGTTTACCCTCCTGAAATGAGCTACGGGAATGTACCTCAGCTAGGCCTGCAGCCTCGGCCAGCTGGGGTCGATCCCAGAACTGGCCTTCTGGCTGACTTTAGAGGAAGCACCCAGCATTGTACTAGGAGGCTGTCACCAGTTCAGTGGCCACTGTTGGGCAGCCTCTAGAACAATCAAGGGTCAAGGGCAAAACTCCTCCCTTAGCCCCAGATACCTCACCCTGGTGAAAATGGCAAAGGGAGCTTCCCCAAGAGCTACTGACTTCACACCCAAGTAGGGGTGCCTCGGAGGCCTTCTCTCCGTGGGCCGTGAAGCCTGGGAAGCTACCGTCCAGGGGGCCGGACCGTGGCTCCTAACTAAGGGTGGGGCGGGGGCTTCTGGAGGGAAGTCTTAAGAGGAGGAGAAGATGGCAGGAACTATTGCTTGGCATGATTAGCCTTTTGGTACTTGGTATTTCAACCAAGTATATGTGGTTCTTAATGTTTTTTAATTGTTAATGAGTATGATAAAATGGAGTGGAAATTCTGGAGAGTGGTGAAAAGGAATGGTTGGAAGGGCATCTGGGGAAGAAAGCACAGAGCAGTGTTGAGGTGGGGGGTCGGGAGTGGACAGATGGTGAGTGCTAGCTTGCATGCCGGGAATGAGCGGCTCGGTGGTATTCGCCGGCTTTGAGGCTCTGACCAGAGCTCGGGTATACAGTTTCTCTGCCAGCACAAACCAGCAGTAGGTGGGTGGCGGTGAGGCCACATGCTGGACACTGGGATCCAACCCAGGGCCTGTGGTCTCAACACAGAGTTTCATATAGAACTTTGGGTTTTGTTTGTTTGTTTGTTTTTTAAAGAAAGTTATTTTGTGTCACAGCAAGACTCAAGGAGATGGCAGCATTAGACCCAGATTAGAATATGCTGCTCAGCCACTGGTCACAGAACCTTCCATCCTCAGCACGACTGAGGCCTGAGTTCTCATGGGAGGAATCAGGCCTCTCTTGGCTTCTAGCCCTTCAGTGTCCAGAACTGTGTAGCAAGATTGGCGTGGTGAAGCCAGGAGGCCAGATGGCAGCCATGTCCATTTCAGCCCTTTCTGGTCTTGATGCGAGATCTTCAGCACCTGCAGAGCCTGGCCTCTCAGGGAGATTCGGGGAGCAGAGGGGCTGTAGTCTTGATGGGCCCCCAGACCAGGGGGAGCTGAGCCCTGATGCAGCGGCTGGCCTCGGGGGGCTATGGACACAGCCCACGGAGATTCTGCCCTGTACACACAGACCTTGGGTTTTTTCTGAGCCTGGCGGGTGCTGCCTCAAAGTCAAAAATGCTTCCCCCTCTCCCTCTTGTGTGTGACAGGCTTGGACACAGAATACTCCCTGAGGCTCCCGAGCCCCCCCGGGCCTACCATGCAGTCACTCCATATCCTCAGCACTTTGAAAACTCCAAAACATCCTCTCTGTTGTCTTCGCACTCCCCAGTCTCAAGGTTGGGCCTTGTCTCTCTTTTTGTTTCAAAGCACTGCCCTCTGATCCAGGTTAATTTCTTTCGGGGCCAAACCTTTCAAGTAAAAATGGTCATTTTTTTTTCAGTGCAGTTCGTGGAACTCTAATGAAATTGTTCAGGGAAAGGCGTGAGGGAGGAGACTTCAAAAATAATTCCTAATTTCAGAGCTTCCTAATGTATGGTCTCTGAACACTAGAATCAGCTGGGGAGCTTAGAGTTACAGGTGTAGGAATAAGGCCCAGGGCTCAGACTTTATTGTAAGGTCTCGGGAGTTTGAGAACCCTGGTCTGGTTCTTGGAATACAAAGATGCATCTGTTCTTGTATGGGAGGTGGGAAATCGCCTTTTTGTTCTTTCTCCTACAAGTCATGTATTTATATCTTTGTAGGCAGAATCACGGGAATCTTCTTTTCCAGGTTAGCTCTATATACACAGGTGGAATATGTTTATCCCATGCCCTGAAATGGAAGTGGATCAAGTGTTGAGAGAGTGTAGAGAAGAGAGCCATTTCCCTGGGGTGATGGGTGCCTGAATGAGGAAGGGAGGACACACTGGGGACAGAAGGGTCAAGTGCAGTAGTACAGCCCCCTGAAAACGCTTGTTTGGCTGACGCACACAGTTAGTACTTAGGCAGGGCAGGCCCTCCTTATCATACCCCAGGTCCTGGGGCTAGCTGGGCTTCTGAGTTTTGTTTTTAGAGTTTATTTAACACATACGAGCTCCCCCCTCTGCCCCAAACCCTCTGCCCAGGCAAGCACAGCTTAATGAAATGTATTGCTGGAAATCGAATCAGCAGCCAGTTGTGGAAATGTATAGGGACATAAATTCTAGATGTGCTGGAGTGTGGAGAGTAATGCCTGCTTTTTGGAAAGAATGGCGTTGGGGGTTTAATTTATGAATTATAATGGGATTTCCTCTTTGTAGTAAATAGATTTTATTATAGAAATCCTCATTACCTTTAGTATCAGAAAAGTCCACAAATGCATTTTGACATTTTCATAATAATCATGACAGAAAAGTCTGATTGGCATATTATCTTGAAAAATGAAACTCAAGAGTATAAAAGATATCTTTTAATTTTACAGTTAACAGCATCTAAGTTAACAGTTGCAACCATGAGCGTGTTCATAGAAGAAGTAAATCTCGATTGTGTCTGACTGGGTTCTGGGGGAATTGAGGCCATTATTTTTCCAGTACCATGTTCACTCATTCAGCAGGTGTTTATTAAGCACCTCTTACGTGCCCATCACCGCTTTAGGCACTAAGATACAGTAATCAGCAACAAAGTTCCTGTCCTTATGGATCTTCTTTTCTAGTGAAAGAAAGGACTGTAAATAAATGTACATGTAAAGGCTGAAGGAAAATCGAGCGAGAGGAGGAGAGAGGTTGTGGCTTCAGTTGTTCAGTGGTGCTTGAAGATTAGTCTCTGTCTTCACAGTTGACTTCACAGAATGATTTAAAAACGGTAGTCAAGGGCCTCATCAGTTTTCCCAAGATCCTCTCTCAGTCCTGTTCAGAGCACTTTGAAGGGCTCATGTCTCTATCCTTCATCCCTTCTCAATTGCTAATTCTGCCAGGTCTTGTTTGGCAGGGGTTTTCCGTGACCAGTTCTCCAACACTACTTTCACTAAACTCTGATCTTTCAGAAAATTGATTTTGCATTTTCCTGCAGTCTGTGAGTAAGGAGTGCGCAATTCATGCTTGTCCCCATGTAATTTTTATTAGCCCTCCCCTTCACTCTCAGCAGTTCTTAGATGGGACGCACAGTGGGTAGGGTATTAAGCAAGGCTAGATGTTTCTAAGTGGTAAATCCATTTATAAACATTTTTATATTATGACTTTTGATTTCCTGGCAAACTCTATAACTGTGGAGACTTAGATGATAAACATTCAACAGAATAGAGCCGCTTTTAGAGTAATGTGAATCTTGCATATCAGCCACACCGGCGGCCAGTTCGTATAGGTTCATTATGATTCTTGACTGGACGTGAATGTGGTGTGGCCCTGCTTTACGAAGCCCTGGGGAGCTGCCCCGAGGAGTGGGCATGTGGATACCTGATAAGTCCTCAGAAGGTGCTGTTGGCATCCAGACTTGTTGGCATCCCATAAGAATTAAAAGCATATCATGGGTTTCTTTTAAGTGTAAACACTGAGAACATATTAATGTTTTAAGAGATTAAACTCTATAAACAGAGTGGAGTAGACTAGAATCTATTTCCTTCTCCTTTATGAAGTAAAACCTGGACCCTTCATTCCTCAAGACTGAATAACTTTGTTTATACAGTGGTCCTTCTGCAGTCTTATTAAAATACTTTATATAAGGACTATAGCCATATCCTCAAAGAGCCTTCTTATTTGGGATGCGTTACTGTAATAAACGAAGGAATAGCAAAGAATGTGAGTTTCTTCTTGTCTAGGATACGGAACCTGTGTTATCTTTGTATTTCTGATAATAAATGGTAGCCAGTGGGAGGACACAAAAGCTTCGAATTCTGTGCCCTATAGTATTCTATGGCCTGAGGAGGTGCTGTTGGAACTTCATGTGTAGAATATGAAAAGGAAGTAAAACTATCAAAAAGGCAGAGAAAATCTCCTCCACCTCTTGTGAGTGTGGCTGTTAAAAGAGGGCAAGGCGCTGAGTGTTACTGTGCTGGCGCTTGGGTGCGGCAGCCTCCTAGTGTGACAGCCCCCTAGCGTGACAGCTCCCCAGTGTGACCACAGGATGGGTGTTGCTTCCTGAGAAAGATGGGGGTTGGGTGGGATTAGAAAAAATCATTGACTTCTCTGATTGTCATACTTACTGTCTGCCCTGGAACACTTATCACCTCTTTCAATAATTGTTTCGTCTGTAGTATCATTCTGTCTCCAAAGAGCTCTGTTCCCCTAAAAAAGGCAGGGAATACACCATAATAGCTGGCTGGTACTGCATGTGTCGCAGGGAATAATGAGGACACAATTGTCATGCTCAGTAATAAATGCTGAGGCGTACATTTTCTCATGTTCTAATATCCCTGAAATTGAGATGAACCTTATGGTCAGGGATTTTCGAAGCATGTTGTCACAGTTTAATGGACAGTGTTTTTTCTTAATAGTAGAAAAAATAATGCCTCACTGGTTTTGATTAACTCCACTAAGGATTTTCATATTCTTGATATAAAGATTTGTATAATGAAATTATTTAAGTTCCAGCGGATGTTATGTTGATTGTCAGTTGATATTCAATATGGTAAAATTTGAGATACGGTTAAAAAAAAGACATTATCTTGAAGTGAGTACACACTGAGCCATAAAGGTCAAAGTAACGGGGGGCACAAGGTGAGGGGCTGCCCACTTTGCCGTAGATCGGGAATTAATTTGAAGCAAACCAGGTGAGGGTTTTGTCTGGATGAAGGCCCAGGGAGGTAGCGAGCAAGCTCACCTGCCTGTCATTAGCCCAAGAGGTCTTCGGGGTCAGCCCGTGAGAACTCACATGCCACGTCCTGAGCAGAGGGGCGCTGAAGAGGCCGTCGAAGCCCCGGGATGCAGTAAGCCCTCACTCAGTGGCCTTGATTGGTTCTGTGACTTGAAGCAAAACTACATGTAACAAAGCCAATTTTACCACAGGCTGATTGATATAAACAAGAGTTAAGTGCCTGTGGCACCTCATCCTCATTGTAAGGAAATGACATTGAATGAAACGTTATTGGAAGACCTGCTGTATAACTTTTGGGGTTGGCAATTAAATGAGAGAAAAGAAAAAAAAACAAAGGGACAGGGCACTGATCCTCAAGTGAAAAAAATTACATTAATCTCTTTAAGATAAAAGTTGTTTTCATCTTAACTGTTGAACCGAGAAGACTGAGTTCGTGGTGCCGTTCTGTGACTAACCTGCCTGTCCTTCTGCCGCAGATCGCCTTCTCCCAGCACAGCAATTTTATGGACCTGGTACAGTTCTTTGTGACTTTCTTCAGGTAATTTCGCTCATACACACTCTATCTGTTCTTCTGATTCAGGCCTTAATTCCATTAATTATCTGCTCATAAAAGATAAATGAATATCCTGAGTTTCCACAACCGATCAAACTAATTGTGTTTATATTCCTGAAAAGTTACATGTCAGTAACAATAGTGTAAATTCGGCCTCATCTGGTAAAATGAAAACATGAGCTTTGTGTGTCCTGGCTTTTTTGAGGCAGCTTTTCATGTACCCTGTGCTAAAATGTAGATAATTTGACTCTTCATATGGGGAGAATTTGGGGTCGAAACAACAATTTATAATGATTATTGGTGAGTGCTACATACATACTTCCTGTTGTTCAAGAAATGTTTTAAGTGATTATCTATGGTTTTAAAGCTAAATGACTTGTTAAGCCCTTGGGATTTTTTTTATTATAGGTTTTTTTTTTCCAGTTTAATTATATATATATATATTTAAAGATTTTAATTTTATTTATTTTTAGAGAGGGAAGGGAGGGAGAAAGAAAGAGAGAGAGAAACATCAATGTGCAATTGCTGGAGGCCATGGCCTGCAACCCAGGCACGTACCCTGACTGGGAATCGAACCTGTGACGCTTTGGTTCGCAGCCCGCGCTCAATCCACTGAGCTATGCCAGCCAGGGCATCAGTTTAATTATATTTTAATGAAAATACTCTATACACATATTGAAAAAGACAAGTCCCACAGTGCTAATAAGAGAAAACAGCAGCAGCCTGCCCCCCCACCTTCCCACCCCTCCCTTCTCCCCAGTTTAAATAGTTTTAGCTATTTTTACTTATCCAGGCGTATACTGTTTCTTGATTTTTCAGTTCAGTTATCTTCTGATGTCCTACCACAGAAGATGAGGATTGATTATGTTATGTTACCTCATTCAATAGTGCCCACACCACAAGAACGCATAAAATCCCCTTCCTCTCATTCACTTAATATAGTCCCACCACAGTGCTTGGCTAAATCAGTCATCCCTGTTTACGTTAGGACCATACAACTCCTGTTCATGGGTAAATTGAATTGTGATTGTACTTCCTCAGTTTTTGGATGGGTGGTCACATTTGCTTCTAAATGTAATATTTCCCGTATTTTGTTTTTTTTTTAATTGTTTGGTTTTCTAGGTAGCCACCTCTGATTCATCCTGTACTCTAACAGAACTGAAAAATCTCTCAGTTTGGTCACACATAAGCAGGTACCCTCTTGGTTTTAGTTTCTCTTGGAGATGTCTGCCCTAGAACCCTTCAGCCTGCTCCTCAGTGCACTGCTTCTTGAGGCCTGAAGCACAGCTGTCACCTTGGGAGTTTCTTTTGCTTTCATCTTACGTTGAAATCTCCGTTTCCCACATCTTAGGTCTTCATTTCCCTATTTACTCCCTCCTTCTACTGGGGCACATTCTCCAGGAGATTTCTGAGAAAAGGTGCAGGGGAGGTAACTTTTCTGTGACCTTCCTGTCTGAAAAAAAAATCTTAATTTTGCCCTCACGGTTGTTGAAGATCAAATACAGAATTCTAGGTTGGAAATGATTTTCTATTAGAATTTAGAAGGCATTATGCTGTTCCTCTGTCTTCCGGTATCATTAGCAAAAAGGCTAATGCCATTAAAATTTCCATTCCTTGTATAGAATCTTAAGGAAATTTCACTTTTAAAAATTATATTGAGCCCTGGCTGGTGTGGCTCAGTCCCTGAGCCACTGGATTGAGCGCCAGCCTGCAAACCAAAGGGTCACTGGTTCAATTTCCAGTCAGGGCACATGCCTGGGTTTTGGGCCAGGTCCCCAGTAGGGGGCACATGAGAGGCAACCACACACTGATGTTTCTCTCCCTCTCTTTCTCCCTCCCTGCCCCTCTCTCTAAAAATAAATAAACTAAAAAAATTACATAAACACCACTCATAAATGTCTAGCTCAATGAATGATCACAAATTGAACATACTTATGTAACTACTGCCCAGGACAAACGATATAATATTACTAGTACCCTAGAAGCTCCCTATATTTCCATCAATTACAGCTCCTATCTTACCCAAAAGTAACTGTTTACCTGACTTCTAAAACTATATATTGCTTTTTCCCATTTTAAAATTTATATTAATTAGCCCTAGCTGGTGTGGCCCACTGGACTTAGCACTGGACTATGAACCAAAGGGTCGCCAGTTTGATTCCCAGTCAGGGCACATGCCTGGGTTGTAGGCCAGGTCCCCAGTAGGAGGTGTGTGAGGCAACCACACATTGATGTTTCTCTCCCTCGCTTTCTCTCTCCCTTTCCCTCTCTAAAAAATAAGTAAATAAAATCTATTTTAAAATGAAATTTATATTAATAGTAAATCACAACTGAAATTGTAAAATCACTTGAACTAACAAATGAAGAAAATATTAAGAGAATGTAGGATGCAGTTAAAGTTGTATGTAGGGGGTATATCTTTAAATCTGTGATTCTCTAGCTTAATGGCATAGTAGGAGTACTTGGGGAACTTTTGATGCCCCAGCCACATCCCAGACCAGTTATATCAGAATCTCTGGGGATGGATGGGTCAAGCATTTGACAGCTCCACAGCTAATTCCAACATGCAGTTGAGATTGAAAATCACTGCTCTATAAAATGTTGGAAAAGAAAAAAACACCCCTTTCAATAAATCAGAGAAAGAACTGCTAATTAAACCTAAAGAGAGTAGAAGGAAGGAATATAAATAGAGCAAAAATTAATGATATAGGGGAAGAAGTACATGGAGGGGATTGAAATAATCATAAGTTAGATCTTTGAAAAGAATGAGAATAATGTCATAAATCCCTGGCAAGACTGACCAAGAAAAAAAGAGAGAAGTTGTACACTGTCAGAAATAAAAAAGAGGACATTATTTCAAATCCTACAGACTTTTTTCCCTCCACAAGAATACTTTATGAACAACTTTATGGGGATAAATTTGAAGATGGAACAGATGGAATGGGACAATTAAAAAACTGTGTACAACTTACCAAAACTGACACAGAAGAAATAAGAAATCTAAATAGTCCTGTATCTGCTTTTAAAACAATACATAATTTAAAAATTTCTCACAGAGATAACTCTAGGCCCAGGTCATTTCATGGTAACTTACACCCTTTTAAGGAAAAAATAATACCAATATTAACCAGATCTTCTAGAGAACAGAAGAGAGAATACACACCAATTCATTTTATGAATTTAGCACAACCTGACAAAAATATTATGAGAAACAAATTTACAAGCCAGTCTCATGAAGGAGGAAGCAAAAATCTGCCGATAATAATGAACATTGGGAGTTCTGGCCAAGGGGGAGGTGTAGGTAGAAACACTGCTTCCTTGCACAACCAAAACAAGGATAACAACCAGAACTGCCAGAATAGCAATCTGCATGGAACTCCAACAACCAAGGAGTTAAAGAAACATCCATCTAGACTAGTAGGAGGGGCAGAGATGGGCAGCTGGGTGGACAGAGAGGACCCACCACAAGGCTGCAGATCACACAGGGGAGGAGAGGCTGGCTCACCTGGAAACTAAAGACTCAAAACTTCTAGTTATAAAATACTGTGAGGGTTGCAAAGGTGGGAGAAACTCCCAGTCTCACACCAGAGTTCGTTGGAAAGTGGGGCTAGAGCGGAGTGAGTGAGATTGCCTTGTTCCCTTTCTGACTCCTCCCGGACAGACAGCTCTACAATGCAGCAAAGGGGATTGCCACACACTGGCGAATACCCAGGCCTCTGCCCCTTACAACTTAACAGGTGCACCGAGACAAAGAAATAAGGCTCAGATGAAAGAACAGATCAAAACTACAGAAAAAGAGGTAAGCATTGAGGAGATAGACAACCTATCTGATGCTGAGTTCAAAACACTGGTAATCAGGATGCTCAAAGAATTGATTGAGCTCGGTCCCAAAATGAAGGAAGAAATGAAGGCTACACAAAATGAAATGAAGCAAAATACACAGGGGACTAACAGTGAAGGGAAGGAAAATGGAACTCAAGTCAACAATTTGGAACAGAAAGAAGAAATACACATTTGACCAGAACAAAATGAAGAAACAAGAATTCAGAAAAACAAAGAGAGGCTTAGCAATCTCCAGGATAACTTTAAATGTTCCAAC
Source organism: Phyllostomus discolor (assembly GCF_004126475.2). Taxonomy (NCBI): domain Eukaryota; kingdom Metazoa; phylum Chordata; class Mammalia; order Chiroptera; family Phyllostomidae; genus Phyllostomus; species Phyllostomus discolor. The sequence goes on along the minus strand of NC_040911.2, from coordinate 81,176,328 downwards.
ATCAGAATCATTAGGGGTGCCAGAAAGAAAAAAGGAAGAGCAAGAAATTGAAACCCTATTTGAACAAATAATGAAGGAGAACTCTTATCTGGCAAAGGAAATAGAAAATTTTTCTGGTTCCAGGAAATCCAGGAAGTTTAGTCCAAAGAAGTTGGACCCAAGGAAGCACTCACCAAGGCACATCACAATCCATTACCCCAGATTAAAGAGAAAGAGAGAATCTGAAAAGCATCAAGAGAAAAAGAGACAGTTACCTACAAAGGCGTGCCTATAAGACTATCAGCTGATTTCTCAGAAAGGTTTCACAAGAAACCTTGCAGGCAAGAAGGGGTTGGAAAGAAGTATTCCAGGTCATGAAAGGCAAGGACCTTTATCCAAGATTACTCTATCCAGCAAAGCTATCATTTAGAAAGGAAGGGCAGATAAAGTACTTCCCAGATAGGGTCAAGTTCAAGGAGTTCATCATCACCAAGCTCTTATTATATGAAATGTTAAAGGGACTTAATCTAAGAAAAAATATCAAAACTATGAACAGTAAAATGACAACAAACTCACAATTATCAATAACTGAAGCAACCCCCCCCCCCACACCTGCCAAAACTAAGCAATTACTAGAACAGGAACAGAATCACAGATATGAACACCACCTGGAGGGTTATCAGCAGGGAGGAGGAGGTGGGAGAATGTGGGGGAAAGGTGCAGGGAATAAGAAGCATACATGGTAGGCGTAAAATAGATGGATAGATAGGTTAAGAATAGTATGAGATATAGAGAAGCCAAAGAACTTACACGTATAACCCATGGACATGAGCTAAGGGGTAGGGGGTGGTTGCTGGAGGGTGGGGAGGTACAGGGTAGAAGGGGGATAAAGGGGGAAAAGTTGGGACAACTGTGATAGCATAATCAATAGAATATATTTTAAAACCATACCAATAATATAATAAATAAAGATTACTATATCATGACCCAGTTGGGTTTATTCCAGGAATTGCAGGGTTGACTTAGCATCAGAAAATCAGTGATTCATGTTAATCGCATAATGGAGGGGAATAATATGATTATCTTAAAGGGAGAAAGCATATGATAAGAATTAATATCACTCATTTAAAAATCTTAGGCAACTAAGAATAGAAACTTCTTTAAATCTGTCTGATAACATAAGGGAAGGGGGAGAATGTGGGAAAAGGTGCAGGGATTAAGAAGTACAAATTGGCAGGTACAGAATAAACAGGGGGATGTTAAGAACAGAATAGAAAATGGAGTAGCCAAAGAACTTACATTCATGACCCACGCACATGAACTAAGGGGGGGATTGCCAGAGGGAATGGGGGATGCCAGATGGAGGGGGCCAAAGGGGAAACAATTTAGACAACTATAATAGCATAATCAACAAAATATATTTTCAAAAAAGAATTGGAAAAGAAAAATCATTACATGATTGTATGCATAGAAATTTAAAAGAATCTAAAGATAGGACTTCTGGCCAAGATGAAGGCATAGGTAGATACACTCTGCCTCCTCATACATCCAAGATAGGGACAACAACAATTTACAAACAGAATAACAACCAGAACTGACAGAAAATTGAACTGTATGGAAGTCGGACAACCAAGGAGTTAAAATAGACATGTTCATCCAGACCGGTAGGAGGGGCAGAGTCTGGCAGCGGGGGCACCTGTTGTGGTGCAGAGAGCAGAGAGACTTGGGACCGGGCACGTAAAGCACCTGGGGTGCACAAGACCACAGCGGGCAGCCCCAGCCAAGGGGTGGCAACCAGCAGACCCAGCAAGGCGGCAACTGTGAAGCAAGGCACTGCACACAACCCAGGATCCCAGGCCTGGGAAATAGAGCCTTGGGGCACTGATTGAAGACACCTGTGGGGTTTGAGGCACAGGGAGAGACTCCCAGCCTCACAGGAGAGGTCGTTGGAAAGTCCCACAGGGTGCCCAAGCCCACCCACATGGGAATTGGCACCAGAGGAGCCCAGTTTGCTCAGGGGAAGTGGCGGAGGGACTGAGGTCCCACGGAGAGTGGAGCAAGTGCCATTGTTCCCTCCTGGACCCCGCCCCCACATACAGCATCACAACCCAGCAAGGCAGGTTACCCACCCTGGTGAACACCTAAGGCTCTGCGCCTCACTACGTAACAGGTACATCAAGACAAAAAAAAAATGGCCCAAATGAAAGAATAGATCAAAGCTCCAAAAAAATATATAACGAAGCGACGAAGAGATAGCCAACCTATCAGATGCACAGTTCAAAGCACTGGTGATCAGGATGCTCACAGAATTGGTTGATTTTGGTTGCCAATTAGATGAAAAAATGAAGGCTACAATAAGTGAAATGAAGAAAATGCACAGGGAACCAATAGTAATGGAATGAGAGCTGGGTCTCACATGAATGGAGTGGACCAGAAGGAAGAAAAAAACATACAATCAGAAAAGAATGAAGAAATAATTAAAAAAATGAGGAGAGGCTTAGGAACCTCCAGGACATGTTTAAATGTTCCAACATCCGAATTATAGGAGCACCAGAAGGAGAAGAAGAAGAGCAACAAACTGAAGACTTATTTGAACAAATAATAAAAGAGAACTTCCCCAATCTGGCAAAGGAAATAGACTTCCAAGAAGTCCAGGAAGCTCAGAGTTCCCAAGAAGTTGGACCCAAGGAGGAACACACAAAGGCACATCATAATTATGTTATCCAAGGTAAAAATGAAGGAGAGAATGCTAGAAGCAGCAAGAGATAAGGAGACAGTAACCTACAAAGGAGTTCCCATCAGACTGTCAGCTGATTTCTCAAAAGAGACCTTACAGGCAAGAAGGGGCTGGAAAGAAGTCTTCCAAGTCATGAAAGGCAAGGACCTACTTCCAAGATTGCTCTATCCAGCAAAGCTTTCATTTAGAATGGAAGGGCAGATAAAGTGCTTCTCAGATAAGGTCAAATTAAAGGAGTTCATCATCACCAAGCCCTTATTATATGAAATGTTAAAGGGACTTATCTAAGAAAAAGAAGATAAAAAAACATGTATAGTAAAATGACAGCAAACTCAATTATTAACAACCACACCTAAAACAAAAACAAAAACAAACTAAGCAAACAACTAGAACAGGAGTAGAACTACAGAAATGGAGATCACATGGAGGGTTAGCAACAGGGGAGTGGGAGGAGGAGAGAAGGGAAAAAGGTACGGAGAATAAGTAGCATAGATGGTAGGTAGAAACTAGACAGGGGGAGGACAAGAATAGTATGGAAAATGTAGAAGCTAAAGAACTTATGACACATGGACATGAACTAAAGGGGGGTATGTGGGTGGGAGAGGGTGTGCAGGGTGGAGGGGAATGAAGGGGGGGGAAATGGGACAACTGTAATAGCATAATCAATAAAATATATTTTTTAAAGAATCTAAAGATACGAAGTATTAAAGTAAGTGAATTCAGCAAAGTTGCTGGACACGGCAATATTTAAAAATCAGTCTGTTCAGAGGCATACATCTTTTGCAGTTCTTATCAGGGCAGATACTGGCATGAAAGTCATACAGTTGTATATCCCATAGAGAGCCACCAGTTTCCCTCCTCCCGCCCTTTCTACCATGAAATGAGAAATCACTTCCCGAGTGATGCTGGGGAGCAGATGGCCTCGTGTCAGGAACCATCTACAACCTGATGGGCTCATTTCTCCTGCTGTAAACTGTTGAGAAAGAGCTATAAAATTAACAAGTTGCCTTTTTCAATATAAAATCTCACTCGTAATATTTTTAAAATTCAGTTACTAATGCATTTTGTTCCCCAGAGTGTTAGAGCCTCACATTCTGTGTGGCATTTAATTAGTTTTTGGATGATGATATCTCCCCCGAGAAGCAGCTTGAATCTTTCCAATCTCAAAGAGAAATAAGAATCCTAATAAAAGAACATATTTAGTGTATCTAGGGAGAAAATCAATTATATCTCTATATTTCAACAACAAAAATGAAATTTACATATGTCTGTGCCACTTCAATAAATAAAATTGTTCAAAATTATAGCATATCTAGATCAAGAAAGAATGACCAAGAAAACTGTGTGGGAGGGTGGAGAGGCACCAGCCCTCCCAGATGCTGAGCATTTTGGTGGAGCTGCAGTGACCTGTGTGGGCCTGGCACAAAATCAGATTTCCCAGTGGAACATAATACATAAGCAAAGAAACAGATAAAGTTGAAAAGTTTCAAGTTTAAGTGATGAAAAAGCAAATGGAAATAAAAGTAGACAGTAACAAACAAGAAACTAAAAGATCAGTGTAGATTAATGGGCACTAGTCACATGTGGCTTCTGAGTGCTTGAAATGTAGCTAGTGCAACTGAGAAACCAAATTTTTCATTTCACTAAAACTAATTTAAGTATCATTTTGAAACTGATACTTGATTCATTTATCAGAAAACTTTTAAATGCGTTTAGAAAAACCTGCATATGTGAATCTACTTTTTTAAAAAAAATTTTTATGTATTTGTTTTTAGAGAGAGGGGAAGGGAGAAAGAAAGAGAGGGAGAGAAACATCAATGTGTGGTTGCCTCTCACACACCTCCTACTGGGGACCTGGCCTGCAACCCAGGCATGTGCCCTGACTGGAAATCAACCAGCTACCCTTTGGTCCATAGGCTGACGCTCAATCTACTGAGCCACACCAGCCTGGGCCTGTGAATCTGTTTTTTCAAATGTGAATTTTATGAAATCTAAAGTACAGATCAGATATTTCCTGATAAAAATGTAGTGTGCAGATTGAGATTTTTTTCTAATTGAGATGTTTTTATAAGTATAAAATATACACTGGATTTTAATAAGTTAGAAAACAATAATGTAAAATACCTCAGTAATTTTTATGTTGGTCACATGTTCAAATGATGTTTTGGATATCTTGGGTTAGATAAAACTTATTAAAATTAATTTTACCTGTTTACTTTTTAATGTGGCTACTAGGACATATAAAGTTACATAGATAGATCATATTAAATATCTGTTAAACAATGAAAGACCACAGAGGGAAAAAGTTTATAAAAAGATATGGTGACATAATGCTAAACTAATCCAAATATTTTAAAGCAAAAATATTAAATATTCTGACTTTTTAAAATTGAGTATCAGCATTAAGACAAGAATTTTTGTGGGGTGTTTTTTTTGAATACTCAATAGGACATGAATTCTTATAAAATAAAGTAAAAGTTCAGAGTTTCCCTAATTCTAGTCTTCAGAAATTACCACTGTTAGTGTCTTGGTGTTTATGTTTTCAAAATTTTTCTTTGTATAGATACACTGCACATAAGTAGTAGTTTTTCTGTCTCTTTGGTTTATAAAATGGGTTGCCTCCTTATATATTATTCTGTAACTCCTTTCACTCACTGTTCTGTGGTTAACTTGCCAAAGGGAAATTCACCACATTTTTTTAAAACAGCTTTTCTCATAGTTTGATTACCATATTTTACATAACCATTTCTCTTTTGACTGACTCAGATTGTCCTCAGTTTTTGTTGCCCATGTCTGCATTTTTCTGTGAATATCCTCTCTGGGATAGGTCTTATCATTGCTATGTTGAAGCACAAAAATACTGCCGCATGGCCCCTTAGAACAGTTGGCATGAATTTACATTCCTGCAGCAGGAATTAATACCGCTTGCGATTTCTGCCTGTCTTTCTTATTACTACTGTTATGTCTCAGCAATCCTAGAAATTGTCATATTTTTAATTTTGCTAATCTGGGAGGTATCTCTGGTACCTTGTTTTAATTTAGATTTCTTTCATTATGAGTGATATTCACTGATGTCTTACAGCTCTTTGAAATATCTGTTCATATCCTTTGCTCACATTTCTGTTGGTATGTGTGCTTTTCTCTTATTGGAACTTAGGATCTCATTATATACTGTGATTATTAACATGTGTGTCTTTAGTTGTTTGTCATTTCTGGTATCTTTCACTAAGCAGATCTGTCAGTCTTCCTGTATTTTCTTCAGGAGTATTTTACTTCTCGTTGTTTTTTCATGTTTGGGTCTTCCTTTATCCATCTGGAATCTATTTAGATGTAGCTTTGCTTTTCCCCCAAATGGATAGACTTCAGAAATTTGTCAGTGAATCAAGGCTCAGGATTAATTACCTCAACTCCAAGGGCATGTCCCCCACTAGGCTGGGAGTTCATCTCTATTTTATTTCCTTTTTCAGAGTATGCCCAGCTAATAAGCTCATTGTAGCGGAGCAATCAGGACTTCTTCCCAAAGGACGCAATGCCAGCAACAGGAAATGCTGGAAATTTAATGATACTTCTTCCCATTTACAAAGAAGCGTCTCCCTCCCTCCCTCCCACAGAAAGAAACTGCCCTCTCCTGTGTTAGCACAGAAAATCCAAAATCTCTTCCTACCCCTCCCAACATTTTTATGTTCTGCCGGGTGCCGGACAGCCAGGACACACTGAGGCCAGCATCTTCCACAGTTCCTCCAGTGTGGGGCCAAAGAATCGTTCTGTATTCTTGCAAATTCAGCATTTCATGAATCTTTGCCCTATGACTTTTACGTCCCTCTAAGGTCGTGGTCATTTCCTTCCCTTTTTGGCTGAGGGAGCAGCAGGGCCTGGAGGGGTGGTGTGCTTAATCCAGTTTTCTGCATTTGCATAAAGGTACCTACCCACTCACTAACCTGTCATATTCGTACTCCTTCAAAACACAACCTAACTGTCTACTGTGAAGTCTTCTTCTGGCACATAGACTGCCCTACTCATGGTTTCTTTATAGCACTTTATCACTTTTAATGCAAGTATTTAGCATTCTAGAGCAGAATGCTAAGAGCAGACCATAAATAGGTGAACCTACAATTATTTTTAATATTTTATTTATTTATTTTTAGAAAGAGGGAGAGAAACATCAATGTGTGGTTATCGCTCATGTGCCCCGTACTGGGGACCTGACCCGCACCCCAGGCATGTGCTTTGCCTGGGAAGAACGGCGACCCTTTGGTTCGCGGGCCGGCGCTCAATCCACTGAGCCACACCAGCCAGGGCTCAGGCCTACAATTTGACATGCAGAGGTGAACAGGGCCAATTAGAGGCATCTCCTGCAAGTTTTAAATTGGATTCTGACAGTCCGAAACACTTATCTCATGAATCTTGGCCATGGCTATACCTTAAAACTGCCTGGGAAGCTTTAAAAAAAAAAAAAAAAAAAGCAGCAACAGCAGCCTAGATGCTCAGTTAATTGGTCTGGCATGGGACTGGATCATTCTGATATTTAAAGGCTCTCCCGTGATTCTTACATTCAGTTGGCATTGAGAAACCCCGAATTAGCTGAATCGTGTGAATTCAGGAGCTGGAGAGTAGTACATCCATCCATGCAAACTAAAGCGTAGGAGGTCAGATGGGAAGGAGAATTGTGTAACCACTGAGGGGTGTGACCACGGCCTCAGCTCCTGGAAGCTTCGTGATCCCCCTTCTCACGAGAACCGGCTGCTGTAGGTCTCTGAGAGAGCCCCTCAATTACTTCTCACAGCATGCAGCGAACACCTAGGCAGCGGTTATCCGGGATTTAGATTCTAGATTGTAATTATTTGACATTATGCGGGAACCGTTTTAATAAGTTTTTTCAGGGGTTTTTTTCTTGTACCGTTTTATGGCTCTCTCTTCCCTTTTGTTGGATGTTGTTGTGTGGAACTGCATCCCAGAGTGATTCAGAAAAATCTGAGAAAGAATTTGATACGTGTTCTGGGGACCCTTTCAGCCTGAAGATAGAGTGTTGAGCTTTATAACTTTGTCTTCTCTTTCTTTGATTGTTTCCTCCCCTCTAATTCTGTGTGCTTGGATTCTGAAATTCTGTTAGATGAATGAGGGAGATTCTGGATCTGAGCGCTATATTTCTTAACTGAACTCTGATTTCCTGTCTGTTTCCATTTGCCTTCCTCAGCAGTATTTCCCAGCTTGTTAATGTAACCCACAGTTGGATTCATTTCTTTTATTGACTCCATCTAATGAGGTTTATTGGTGTTTTAGTGCATTTTATTTCTAATGCATTTTCCTTATAGCCTGCTTTGATTTTGTGAATGAAGTTTCCTTTCATATTCATTTGTGAGATTAATAATATTTTATTTTTAAGTCTGTCTTTGTGATATTAATAACTGTCTCCTAAGCTGTTGGGGTTTTTTCTTTTATTTGTTATTTGGTACTTCTCTTTCACACTGTTGGTTTCCCCCCAAATGTCTGATTTTTGGTTGTGCAGAAGATTCCACATTTGCCTGTGCGTGAGTGCAGTTTCCGTCTGTCACGGCCTCCAGTGAGTGTGGAGTAGGAGCAAAATTTGCTGCTGGGTGTATATTCTGTGGGTTTGTCTTCGGAATGGGCTCTTCAGCCTCTGGACCAGGGCTCACTGCCTTAGCTGCTGACTTCCATTGCTCAGCACAGGCCATCCCATGTGGCCCCTCCAAATGCCACTCCCCCCACCCCCTGACCCTTCCCCAGAGCCCCCTTCCTTCTCAGACCCGTTGGCTCTGGGCTGGGGGCCCTTTTTCACCTTTTAGACCTTTCCCGTCTGTCTTCTATCCGCATGTCCCAACTAAGTTGTTGTTGTTGTTGTTGTTGTTGGCAATTAGCACTTCTCTCTTGCCAAATTAATTAATTTTTTTAAGGGCAGTGCTGTTTTCATTCAACATTCTCTTACAGAAAAAATAAAATAACTAGAACTTGTGTGCAGAACTAGGAAGGACCCCCAGCCCGGCAGGGTCCCTCAGGGCGAGGCACATGGCAGCTCCGCACAGGAGGCCTGGCCTCCTGACACTTTTCTTGCTCTCTGGATCCCATACTGCCCTGAGGCTGCTCCTTCTTGGCCTCCCAGCACTGCCCACCCAGAGCCCCCTCCCCACTGTGAACCACAGGCTCGAGTCAGGCTTCCCAACATCGGGCTTCCTCTCTGCCCTGCTGTGAGGTCCTCCACAGGCCAGACTGCTCTGGACACTTCCTTCTACCCAGCTGACCGGGAAGGTGGTAAACAGGTGGCTTGAGGAAGAGTGGGCTGCCCCCAAGCCAACAAGGCCCCCAAGGAGGCCCGAGTGTCTCCCCAAGTGGGAGCCAAGGCTGAGGGGACCCAGGCTGTGGCAGCAGTCAGGGAGTGCATCAAAGGGACTCACGCACACTCTGTGATGCATGCGTGGGCTGGTAGTGTGGGAGTGGGCAGGGGCAACGGCCTGCAGGGGCCCAGTGGTGGGCTCTGGGACGCCAGCAAAGGGGCCGAGAGTTCGTCAGCAGGGTCTGTGTCCAGATCCAGCCTCCAGTAAGCTTCACACAGACTTCACAAAGTCTGATTCATGTTAGCTTCACAAAGACTCAAGCTTCTCCACCACCAGAGACCCAGGGAGAGACAGGAGCAGGGGAAGATGGGAGCTGGGGGGAGGGAGAGTGAGACAGAAGCCGTGTTAAGAAAACAGTGCGCCCCACCTGCCTCTGCCCTTTGTGCCAGGAAGGCCTCCTGCTGCATCTGGTCCTAGCATCCTAAAGGGAGGGGCCGGCCAGCACTGGCTTCTGCAGGTCTGTGACCCCAGCAGGTCCCTCCATTGATCTGGCAGGTGTCTGTCCTATCTGTCACATGGCTGTTCTAGCCCCTGCTGCCACCCACCTCCTGGCTTCAGCTGCCCTCTTCTTGCTGGGAGTGGCCAGCCTCACCGCAGTGGCAGCCAGCATCCAAGGCTCACTGGTCTCTCATGGTTCCTACACTTTGCATGGACCCTGAGGGCAGAGACCTGTCTTATTTCTGGGCCTGGGCCTGGATTAGGTGACAGGGTCAGAGATCCTGTGTTCCATCCTGCGCCACAGCACCAGCTGTGCCATCACCAACAGGCCCCTTGATCAGCCCCCCATTTTGCCATCATGCTGCTGGGGGACCTGCTGTGGGGGGCACAGGCCTACCCGCCCTTGCCTCCCTGGTGTCCTCCTGCGGCCTGCTCTGCCTCTGGCTCCCACCCTCAGTGCTCAGTCTCAGAAACCATCCCAGTCACAGAGCAGTGTCCCGAGGACAGCAGAGGGCGAGAAGCAGACAAAGACCAAATCACAAGTTGAGAGCGGGCATCTCTTGCCAAATTTAAAGGGATCAAACTGACCACCCATCTGTGAGACTTTTCTTGTCCTCTGGGATCCCATACTGCCCTGAGGCCGCTCCTTCTTGGCCTCCCTTCCTGAACAACCTTTCAGGTCAACCTCTCATTGTTGATATTCTTCCAGAGCGGACCCTGGCCATCTTCCCACTTTGCGTTCCTCTGAATGGCTCCGCCATCCCTGTCTTTAGCATAACATGCCCAGAAATGAACTTTCTGATCCTTCCTCACTGGTCTTCCCCACAACACTGATTGCAGCATCATGCTGCCAGTTCCAAGTCCCTGCTCTCCCTTCACATCCAAAAGGCACTCCTGCACCGTGTCCCAGCACTTACGGCTTCAGGCTGCACCACCTCCACTCCTGCACTAGCCCTGACCCTCACAGTCTCGCCTGTTTCAGGTGATTTTGGCCTCTTTACAATCCACAGAAAGTCCAGAGGAGACCTTTGAAATCATGAGTTAGTTTGAGTCTGTTTACTTACCTCATATCCAGTGGCTTCCCATTGTATCTAAAATAAACACCAGGGGGCCTGGCCGGGTTGTGCAGTTGACTGGGGCGTCCTGTGCGCCAAAAGCTTGTGTTTTCGATTCCTGGTCAGGGCACACACCTGGGTTGTGGGGTCAGTCGTCGGTTGGGCCACATATGGGAGGCAACCGATTGATGTCCGCCCCCCCCTCTCTCTCTCACCCTTCCTCCCTCTCTAAAATCAGTAAACATATCCTCAGGTGAAGATTTAAAAAATGTTTAAATGAAATAAATACCAGGGTCCTCACCATATTCATTTTACTTTTTTTTTTCCTATCCTCACCCAAGGACATTTTTTTTTCCTTGCTTTTAGCGAGAGAGGGAGAGAAAGTTTAGAGAGAAGGGAAGGGAGGGAGAAAGTGAGGGAAAAAAACATTGACGTGAGAGATACATCAGTGGGTTGCCTCTCATATGCGCCCCAACCAGGGACTGAACCCACAACCTAGGTAGGCATGTGCCCTGACTGGGAATCAAATCTGCGACCTTTTGGTCTGCGGATACATCCAGCCAACCGAGCTCCACTGGCCAGGGCCTCTCCATACTCATTTTATGCTACTCTCTGTTCCCAGTACATTGTCAGCTTTTGTTTTTCAAAAGCACCAAGCCTTTTCCCACATCACAGCATATGCACACGTTTTTCCTTCTTTCTAGGACATACTTCTTCCTGCCTTCCCCTGTGTACTTGTATTCGTTGCTTGGTTTTTCCCAGCAACAGCCAATTGTCTGACACCAGCTGTGTGTCCTGCAGTTCGTTTTGGTTCTGACAGTCCCCGGAGCTGGCGGACACCCCGGGGTGAAGGGCTCCGTATGGCAAGACTGCCCCCATTTCATATGTCAACTACAAACTTAGGGGGTTCCAGTGGACTCCCCCCTCCTTGATTCGACAGTTTTCTAGAATGACTCACAGTACCCAGGAAAGCACTATACTTAAAATTACAGGTTTTTGTCTTTTGGTGTTTTTTTTGTTTTTTGGGGTTTTTTTAGATTTTATTTATTTATTTATTTATTTATTTTTAGAGAGAGAATGGAGGGGGAAAGAGAGAGAGAGAGAAACATCAATGTGCGGTTGCTGGGGGTCATGGCCTGCAACCCAGGCATGTACCCTGGCTGGGAGTCGAACGTGGGACACTTTGGTTCGCAGCCTGAGCTCAATCCACTGAGCTATGCCAGCCAGGGCTTAAAATTACAGTTTTATTATAAAGAATACAACTCAGGAACAGCCAAATGCAAGAGATGTATATGTATGGGCAAGATATGGGGGTGGGAGGAGAACACAGAGCTTCCATGCCCTCCCTGTGCGTGCCAGCCTCCCACAGCCTCTCAGTGTGTTCACCACCCCACAGAGTCCCCAACCTCCTCGTTCCACGTTTTATTTTTCAAGGGTTCGTTCCACAAGCATGAGCGATGAAATCACTGGTCTGTAGGGATTGAACTCAGTCTTTTGCCCCTCCCTTCCCATGAGAGTCTAACCCCCAAATCACAGGATTGGTTTTTCTGGCAACCAGCCTCCATCCTGAAGCTATTTTAGTGCTTTTCTCTCTAGAATCATTATTAGCATACAACAGATGCTCCTGAGTTACATCTCAATAGACCTGTTACAAAAAGCAGTTCATTCAGACTCAGACAGCCCAGTCACTTCTTTTATTATACCCTTCTGAATTGTATGAATTGCTTCTTACAAAAAACTAGTAAACAGTTTTAAAGTTTTTAAATCAAAATAAAAATACAATTCATTCCTTTCTAATGCTGGGTAATATTATTTGTAAAGATAAACCACAGTTTGCTATTTACCTCTTGATGGACATTTGGGTTGTTCCCAGTTTTTGGTTATTACAAGTAAAGCTGTTTATTATACCATATTCACCCTTCAGATCATGCACTGTGTCACTCTCTGCAAGATTCTGCCCTGGAACCCCAAAACTAAATTGTCCTTGTTCTCCTTTTCCATAAACGATACTATTTTCCATCATGGTACTTGGCATAATTTTTACTTGTGGAATATCCGTGTCCACAGTTAGACTCTACGGTTCAACAGAGTGGGACATTGTCTCTTGTTTGCTGCCATACACACACATGCACACACCTGTGAACATGTAACACATGTGTGGGAAGTAAACTAGGCTTTCAGGACAAGTGTAGTTAGGAGGAGCCATAGGTCCGAGCCCTGTGAGGGAGAAAAGCTGGTGGTGCTGGTTGAAGGTTTGCGTTCAGGCAGGGGCTCCAGGGAGCAGGTCTGCTCGTGAGATGACCCTGCTGCCATGAACCAAGCCAGTGAGGAGCAGTCATTTCTGTTGATCAGGGAAGACTGATAGACGCCGTCAGCATTGGTTAGGGGAGCATCTCCAGCAGCCACAGATGGTGTTTTCACCAGTTCTCTCTTTTGAAGATGGGACCTTGGGGAAAGAGTCCAGAACTTTGGTTTCTCTGGATTTTGTTTAAGAACTAGGAATGGTGAGCTTTTAGCTGTGAGTAGAGTCCTTTTCGTGAGCATGAGGAAGAAGATGTTTTTCCAGAGCAGGTTAACCAGATCCAAAAGGATTTACCTGAAACACAAGGGGAGGAGGAAAGGAATCCAGATAATCCTCAGCACTCTGAAACACAGCTCATACAGTGCAGAAAACAAAGTCAGAGTCGGAGCAAAGCAGGGAAGTGGGGGGCGCTCGGCGATTCGAATGAGAAAATCAGTGTAAGGGGAGCTGGAACAAGTACTTCCAGAATCAAGCACAGGGAAGTCAAGTGTAGACTCTGACAAACGTAGTAAGACTTGTTTGTGCCTTAACAAGTGCTGCTCCAGACTCTAGTAGGAGCCTTGTGCACACGGGGAAATACGACCCACTCGCGTGCTTGCTCTGAGAATCAAGTGAGCAACGTATGTGAAGGGGCTTTGCTTCTGGGAGCGATAGGTAGTACGGTTGGGATGGTGACTGTTATTAGTAAGAGGAGAGACGGACTAACACTCGGAAAATCCATGTGGGTGGGGTTGGAGGTGCCTTACAGGGCAGCATTTGAGTGAAATAAAGAGGAAAAACAGGTGATGTCACGCCACCAGCCAGAGGGAAAGAGCGTAGTGGGAATTTCCTGATGTAGACGCGGCCTGTTTCCACGAAACCCAGTTATCTCGGTTGCATCTGAGACTCTCTCCAGGTCGACAGCAGACACTCAGCAAATCCATGACCTGTTGACCGTTTCCCTTTCTGGGAGGTGAAAGTGATAGGGGATCCTGCCACTCTGGGCCTAATTCTGAGCAGAATGGTGAAGCGTGAACCACTGGAACTTGGGAAGAAGTGGCAATGTCTCTTGTTCAGGCTGGCTGGGAGGTCAAGGCAAAGCCCAGAAATGCGTATGTAGTTTAAGGAAGGCTGGACTTGGAAGCACAGGAAAAGAAGGCCATTTTTTTTTTCAATTACAGTTGAGATTCAATACTATTTTATATTAATTTCAGGTATACAGCATAGTGGTTAGACAGTTATATAATTTACAAAGTGATCCCCTTGATAATTCAAGTACCCGCCTGGCACCATACAGAGTTATTACAGTATTATTGATCGTAGCCCCTACACTGTACATGACATCCCTGTGACTACTTTGTAACTAAAAATTTGTCCCTTCACTTTTTTCACCCAGTCCCCCAGTCTCCCTCCCCTCTGGCAACCATCAGTCCACTGCGTCTGTGAGTGTGTTCTGCTTGTTTATGTTGTTCTTTAGATTGCACATATGAGTGGAATCACACGGTATTTGTCTTTCTCTGTCTGACTTATTTCACTTAGCATAATACCCTCAAGGTCCATCCATGTTGTTGCAAATGGTAAGATTTTGTTCTTTTTATGGCCAAGTAATATTCCATTGTATACGTGTACTACAGTGTTTTTATCCACTCACCTGTTGTCAGCACTTGGGTTGCTTCCATAGCTTGGCTGTTGTAAAGAACACTGCAGCAAACATAAGGGTGCGTATATCTTTTCAAATTAGTATTTGGGGTTTCTTTGGATATATACCCAGAAGTAGAATTGCTGGGTCATAAGGCAGTTCCATTTTTAATTTTTTGATGACCCTCCATACTGGTTTCCACAGTGGCTGCACCAGTCTGCATTCCCACCAACAGTGCACGAGGGTTCCTTTTCTCCGCATCCTCGCCAACATTTGTTTGTTGACTTATAGATGATAGCTATTCTGACAGGTATGAGGTGATGTCTCATTGTGGTTAATTTGCATTCTCTGATGATTAGTGATGATGAGCATCTTTTCACATGTCTCTTGGCCATCTGTATGTCATGCCCTAACCCCGTTTTTAAATGGATTGTTATTTTGGTGTTGTGTTGCATGAGTTCTTTATAAATTTTGGTTACTGACCCCGTATTGGATGTATCATTGGTGAATATGTTCATTCAGTAGGTTGTCTTTCCATTTTGTTGTATGTTTTTCTTTGCTGTGCAAAACATTTTACTTTGATGTGGTCCTATTTATTTGTTTTTGTTTCTCTTGCCCGAGGAGCTATATCAGAAAAAATATTGTTAAGACAGATGTCAAAGAATGTACTGCCTATGTTTTAAGAAGATCATTTTTTAATGGCCTCATCCTCTGGAAGGAAAGTTGAGGGCTCTAAAAAAATAGTATTCTGCCCTGGCTGATGTGGCTCAGTGGATTGAGTGCTAGCCTGCAAATCAAAGGGTTGCTGGTTCAATTCCCAGTCAGGGCACATGCCTGGGTTGCAGGCCAAGCCCCCAGTAGCGGGCATGCAAGAGGCAACCACACATTGATGTTTCTCTCCCCCTCTCTTCTCCTTCCCTTCTTCTCTCTAAAAATAATTAAATAAAATCTTTTAAAAAATAGTATTCTAGCTTCACAATTATAGTTAAGCTGGTGAGAAATAAGCAGATGTCTATTTCTCTGAGCTTTTAGACAAATTGTGAGTTTTCAAAAGACACATACAAAAACGTGGAAAAAAAGACCTAGAATCAAGGCATAGATTTTTGACGTCTCAGATAGAGACAGGTTTAGAACAAAAAGGCTGAGGGATTCTTGGTTTCTCCTTAAATATGGAGCTGACAGAAAGTAGGGGGCCCTTAGCCTGGGTCAGTGTCCTAGTGTTGAAAGAAAAACTCTTTTTTTTTTTTAATACTCACCTGGGGACATTTTTTCATTGCTTTTGGAGAGAGAGAAACATTGATGCAAGAAAGAAGCATAAATTGGTTACCTCCTGTACATGCCCAGACTGGGAACCCAGACCGGGGGTCAAACCCGCAACCTAGGTATGAGCCCTGACTGGGAATTGAACCCTCAACCTTTCAATTACAGGACAGTGCTTCAACCAACTGAGCACACTGGCCAGGGCTTAAAAAAATACTTTAAGAATGATCTTTGAATAATATTGACAAAATGTTAATAATGGTCTAAGTTAAATAATGGACATATAGGAATTAACTAGATTGTTGTCTCTATTTCTGTGTATGATTAAAATTTTTCATACTTTTAAAAAATTACATTTGTGTTGAAAAATACAGGGAACCATTGATAAGAGGGACTGTCATAGGATGAACACTGAGTCACAGCCCCACCTGTAGCCAAGTTAATGGTAGGAAAAAACGAAGGGAGACTTATTGGCAGGTGCTACCTTTGTTGAAATAACTAGTAAATTCTCCATTGTTGTGTTACCCTAGGAGAAATCACATGTATCAGCTTTGAGGGACAATCACTGTATGTTGATACGTTCTTTGTGCCCCTTCTAAAAACTAGAAGGGCGGGGGGGGGGGGGACTGTGTTGCTGATGTTTTCAACAGGTCTGAATTGAAGACAGAAGCCCCACCTCGGCCTCAGGGGGAAGGGACACTGTGAGCCTGGTGTTGAGAGGGTAGTTCCAAGAGAAGCCTCTGGGTGCCACTAGGGTCCTCCCCTCTGAGGCCAGCCCTGTCCTAAGCTGCTGCAACAGTGTCCTGACCAGCTGAGAAGCTGTTCTCATTCGCTTCATGTGGATTTGCTGCCTCCTTGTGTTTATCTGTTAGAATAAAAACAGCAAAAAGTGGGATTATGCACAGAAACCAAAAAAGACTGAGGTTGCTTTTCTCAGACTCCTTTATTGCTCCTTTTTGTCCTCCCCAAATTGTCAATGTTGGTGTAGCACATGAGCTGCAAACCCAAAATGGGGAGCTCCTTAAGTGTTTGCAATATTCCGAAAAAACCGCCTGGAGCACTAGCAGATGACGCCTGCCGTTGGCTCCTCGCATTACAGGGGAGTGCAGCGATGGTGGCGACGGTGGCGGTTAGGTGCGAGAGACCGTGCCTCCTCCAGTCTGAGGCTCGTTATGAGGCGTCCCAGACAAAGGAGGCACACGTCCTACACGTGACTCTAAACTACATTATCTCAGTGTGTGGAAGGGTCCAGAGGCAGTCACAGGACAAGAAGCCATTCCCAAAACAGTACACATTCCTTCTGGCCAGTGGCCGTCTGGCCAGCCCTCAGTCATGGGAGGGGTTAGGGTTAGACAGGCCATGTCCATTGACCCCACAGTTGGGGTGCCCCCTAGACGTTCTTATGTACTTGTATTCAATCCCTTGGTGACCTCATCCAGATTGATGACTTCCAGTACTACACCTCCAAGTCTTTGCTCACACGTCACCTTCTTGAGAAGTAAGGCCCATGCGACCGTACTGCTTTAGAATGCCACTGGTACCCCTTGCACTTACCATCTTTTCTCTCTGTAGCATTTACTACCGTCTGACATGCTCTTTTATGTTGGTTTTTTATACCGTTTCCTGTTTGTCTCCACCTGCTGGAATGTGAACTTCCCTCATGGGAACAGTGGGCTTTTGCTGTGTTCACTGATGTGAACACACCATGAGCCTAGACCCGGACCTGGCCTGGTAGAGTACTGATACCAGGAAAACAGAGACTGTCAGGAAGGAAGAAGGACCAGCAGTGTCAGAACAGCCGAGGGGACCAGCAGATAGTAACTGATGGCTCCCCCTGAGTGAAGGCCCTGGGGCCCCTTGCCTTTTGTCAGGGTACCGGGGGAGGGGTCTGCACACTCTTGCATCTTGGGGAAGTGGCGAGATGTCTGAACTTTGAGTCTTCTATTTGTGAAAGGGCCGAAGTTTAGTCATCCTAGCATCTTAGAGTGAGTGCCCTTCTCCAGCCAGCCTGGGAAGCCGGCCTTGGGGTCAGTGCTTGGGTGCACGGAGGCTGCCGTTTGCCAAGCCGACCCATCCTGCAGACGTGGAGCTCAGCAGGAGGGTGCTTGATGGCGCAGGCCGAGGGCGTCAGGTCTGTGTGTAACGCTGGGCAACGATACTCGGCAGCAAGCCCCTTTCACAAGTTAGTGAGTGAAAACGCCAGCTTTAAAGTTACTTCAGCAGTTCTCTAAGAGGTATATTTCTTCAGCTCATTACCCCTTTAACCAGATGTCAGTTCATGGCTATCACAGCAGCTTTTCAAACCACGAAGCGCCCAGTTTACATTTGGGAGAACGTGGGAATGACTTGGAATTATGTGACCACTGGGAGTTAGTCTCGCCTAATACTTTGAAGAAAGTTCCTAGCTTGAAGTTGATCATTTTACTTATTAAAAAAGTATGTATTTCTTTGTAAAAATATAATTGAATATATGATATGATACATAAGCTTGTTTCTTCTACAATTTACCCTTCTTGTCAAGTTACTTTAAAATTAACTTTTTTCCTATTTTGGGGACTTTAGCAGTGATTTACCAGTGATTTAGATTACATAGCATGCTATTCTTTGTCATAGTTACGTTAGCATTATTTTTCTTATGTGGGATAAGCCATGGTGGGCCATTGCATTAAGGCCCAATGGGAGGCCAGTGCTCTCCCCAGGTAACTTCTGGGGACAAGACAGTCCAAAAGGTTGTCACACTTTGCTTCCTATGAACAGACATGGTTGTGATTGCTCATCAGAGGGGAGCTCAGGGGAGGTGTTTGGGGGATTGCCTCCCCGCCTGGCCTGAAATGTGGGTGACAGTGGTGCTGACTCTGGGGGCTGGGATAATAACTTGGTACTTTGCTTTCTCACAGTTGTTTCCTCTCTTTGCTCCTGGTGGCTGCTGTGGTTTGGAAGATCAAACAAAGTTGTTGGGCCTCCAGACGCAGAGAGGTAAGCCTCAGTGGGTAAAGATAAGCGAATCCTTGTCAGAGCTTTGCCTTTCTACACACTTTCCTTAAGCATGCCAGTGTTAGCGAGTTAGTGTTCATTGATGGACATATCCACGGTGAGAGTAATGCCACCCTTTCTATAGATGGTGAGTAGACTTCAGGAAGTTCTGTGTAAAGTGTAACTAATTCTGCCCTGCATGGTCTTAACTTTCTGAAAGGAAACTCTAGTATTGACTTACAGGTGCTGGTTTTACCTGTCCTACCAGAACGCTGGTCCTTAACTTAGGCTGCAGATCTGAGGGCTCAGTAACACAGCCTTCACAAGAGCCTTTCCTAAGAATGAGAGTAAAATCAGCCATGTAAGCATCTCAAAATTGTCTCATTATTCAAGGAAAGGTAAAGATCTATCTAATTACATTTTTATTGAGTTTTATTTTTTTATTTTTTTTTAAGATTTTATTTATTTACTTTTAGAGTGGGAAGGGAGGGAGAAAAAGAGAGAGAGAGAGAGAGAAACATCAATGTGCGGTTGCTGAGGGTTATGGCCTGCAACCCAGGCATGTACCCTGGCTGGGAATCGAACCTGTGACACTTTGGTTCACAGCCCATGCTCAATCCACTGAGCTACGCCAGCCAGGGCTGTGTTTTATTTTTTAATGAGTCATCATGTATTTCCAGAGCTTCATTACAAAAGTGAGGAGTCAAGCAAATATTTAAAATAGACAAGTCAAATAAACACACTTGGTTAAAAGTTACAGCATAAGAACTTTGAATAGAATAACAATAAAAATGATATAAAAATTAAGTAATAAAAGAACTTTGTTTCTTGAAACTTTCACTTGTTAATACTCTGCCTTCTGGTCATCAGGTATTGTACTGTTGCTAATGGAAATACAGTGAGATCTAAATGTATACGCCCTCCTTTGTTTTCTGTGTCTACTCATGCCTTTTTTTCTGCATAAAAATCAATCTATGGCCCTGGCTGGTGTGGCTCAGTGGATTGAGTGCCGGCCTGCAAACCAAAGGGTTGCTGGTTCAATTCCTAGTCAGAGCACATACCTGGGTTGCAGTTGAGGTCCCTGGTGGGGGGTGCACAAGAAGCAACCACACATTGATATTTCTCTTCCTTTCTTTCTCTCTCCCTTCCCCTCTGCTTAAGAGTAAATAAATAACTTTTTTTAAAAAATCTAAAAATATCAATCTCTAGGCAAGATTTGGAAGAGAATGGAATATCTAAAACCAAAACTCAGAAGCACTCAGCACTGTTGATAGAGCCTTAGCTCATGTGATGGGGTTAAGACAGGTTCCAGGACATGGGTCTCTTCCCGAGGCCCTGACACCTTTCCTGACCCATGTAAAAGGTGATGCTATCATAGAGGTGATGCTGCGTCCTCTTTGTTTTCATTTTAAAAATTCAGTGGATAACATATTCAGAGGATTCTCCAATAGCTCTGTAACTAAGATATTTTAAAGTCCCAATGAATTGTAATTTTCTCACTCTCCAAATGGAGTGAGAAAAGCGTGGGAGCCACAATACACTAGTAACCAGGGAAGAAGGAATTGAGAACTTGTCAAAATATTATTCTCTCCACAACGGGTGTTATTAGATCCAGGGAGTCTGAAAAAATAAAACCTAAATTTTTAGTAGTGGCCAAGTAATCATTTAATCATTTTGGAATTCAACACCAATTCCTACTCGAAAAATAAAATGTTAGTAAGTTCAAAAATTATACCTCCTTTACACTTCGAAGATAACCAACACCATTCATGACGAAAAAAATAACAAAGGTTGTACCAATAAAATACAGACATTACTCATAGTAAAAGCTGACATTTGAGCATTCCTAAATTCTAGACACTGCCCTAAGTTTTCTGTGGGTTAAGTAATTGAACCCTGTGACATGGTTACTGGCACCAGCTGTATGTCACAGGTACGGGAGTTGAGGCCCAGAGAGGTATAGCTCACCCATCACCACACAGTATCCTAGAGGCCGAACTGGGCTTTAAACCTGGGCCTTCGGCCTTTTCAGGCCATCTAATTGTCATGTCATCCTCATAGTCACGTAATTTTATTCTGGACGTTCTAGACTGCACTGAGAGAAAGAGAAGTAAGTTCTGTTACTACTGAAAAGGGTACAAAATTATTTTCAGGTAAGATTATTGAAATACAGTATAGTAAAGATTTACCTGCATAAAAATTAATCCTGAAGTGTGTAAAGAGTTAAAAAATGAACAAGACAGAAGACAGCCAACTGGAAAATAATTGCAACATACATGAAAAAAATAAGGAAAAGATGGACACTTTTGAAGAAAGGTTTTTTTAGAAAGTATGCTTATTATGCAATTGACCAACCAATAAACTAAGTTTTTACCCTTGTGATTTTACATTTCTCTGTTACTGTGAATCTGACCCTTCAGAATATATTTCATCATTTCTAACCAGTTAGTCATGGCTTATCCCTCTCAGAACTGTAGAAGAAATGATGTGATGTTATTTGTAACAACAAAAACAATAGCAGCTAATACTGCATAAGTCCTTGCTATGTGCCAGGTCGTTTTAGTGCTTTTACACATACTGTCCCCTGCACTCTTTGTAAAGGAA
Source organism: Phyllostomus discolor (assembly GCF_004126475.2). Classification (NCBI taxonomy): domain Eukaryota; kingdom Metazoa; phylum Chordata; class Mammalia; order Chiroptera; family Phyllostomidae; genus Phyllostomus; species Phyllostomus discolor. The sequence goes on along the minus strand of NC_040911.2, from coordinate 81,155,012 downwards.
CTCGAATGGGACCTGGGCAAGGGTCTTACTGTGGCTCCAGCACTTAGAATAGCACACGACCCAGAGTAGGTTGCTGCATGTATTTGTTGAGTAAATAGACCAGCAACTTTATGAGATGTAAGAATCTTCATGTTAGCCCTGGCTGGCGTAGCTCAGTGGATTGAGCGCGGGCTGGGAACCAAAGTGTCCCAGGTTCGATTCCCAGCCAGGGTACATTCCTGGGTTGCAGGCCATAACCCCCAGCAACCGCACATTGATGTTTCTCTCTCTCTCTCCCTCTCCTTCTCCCTCCCTCCCTCCCTTCCTTCTCTAAAAATAAATAAATAAAATCTTAAAAAAAATAAAAATAAAAAATAAGCAACCTAAAATAATTAATATTAAAAAAAAAAAAAAAAGAATCTTCATGTTGATATTTTTTTAAATATATTTAGCATAAAAATGCCCTTCTAAAATAGCCATGATCTGTCCATCCCAAGATTTCCAATCCTACAGTAGTTCCGAGGGGATGGTTTGAAGTCAGGCTTCTGAGACAGGACCCAAAGCTGCAACAGCATGGCCAGATCTCTGATGCCCTCGGTGACACATGACTGACCACCCGCCCTGTGCTAGACACTATTTGATCCAACCGACACACAGCAGTAAAACCCCATTTCAGAGAGGAAGGCACTGAAGCCTAGAAACTTGAAACACCGTTTTCAAGGTCACACAGTTGAGCAATGGAGCGGGATCCACATCCAAGCCTCCCCAAATCTGGAGCTCCTGCTTGTCCCTCTAACTCTGCAGTATTCCACGCTTGTTTGTGTTTTTAGCTTACCCCATGTCTGGGAATAGAGCTTCTTCCACTCCTACCTGCTGTGTAACAAGGGACGGGTTTTTGTGGCTGCAAAAAATACTTGGTTTAAGTGTCAGCAGGAAAAAAAAAACCTGGCTTTAATCTAGTAATAAAAATAGGAAGAGATAGGGCTATATCATTTATTTTATGTATTTACAGCAGGCATTGTATCCATACTAAAGTATTTATCTCCAACAGATAAGGATTTTTTCTTTAATATAGTGACAAGACTGTGACCATATCCAACAAGATTTAATAATTCCTAATGTTATCTAGTACCTGGTTCCTATCCAAGTTTCCCCAGCTGTTGTAAAAATATTTTGGCTTTGACTCGTTTAAATCAGGGAAGATGAGATATTTTTAATATATAGCATTCTCTGATAAAATCCCCTCAGTGCTCACTGCATTAATGCTTGCTGTGTTCTTTGCCAGCAACTGCTTCGAGAGATGCAGCAGATGGCCAGTCGTCCCTTTGCCTCTGTAAATGTTGCCTTGGAAACCGATGAAGAGCCTCCTGATCTTATTGGGGGGAGTATAAAGGTGAGAATGTGATTACAAAGTCACTACAACTTAATTTGTCAAGACTCATGCTTCTGAGTCTGGGAAATCTGAGAGAGCAAGAACTTTGTCCTGTGGCCTCTTGCATTTTCCTTTCTCTCTCTTATAACAAGCCAACACAGCGAAGTTGCCATGTGTTCTTTGCTTTCACTTTCTAGTCTTCTATAAATGTTACTAAGAAATCTCATGTTAAGGGGATTTTAAAATATAAATGATTTGTCTGATATTCTATGACATAATACTTTAAAACTTAATAAAGCTAAATTGAACCATTGTTCTTTGTAAGGAGGTGGAGAGATTTTTTTAAAGGGACAGAATCATAATTCACTATGAATTCTGTAGAAAATATTTCTGACCCCCTTCAAATGATGAGAAAAGTAGTAAGACTTTCTGTTTTATTAATAAAGTGATGATATATTGCAGATACTTTGGGAAAACGGCTATTTATCCTGAACAAAACATACTTACTAAAGCATTACTGAGCTCACAGGAAGTAGGTAATATTTTCAGGGATCACTCTCCTTTCCCTTAGCAGAGAAAGAACAAGCTGGGAACCAAAACCAGAACCATGAGTGGTCTGAAGTGATTCCCAAAGACAAGAGAGACAGACCTTCATGAATAAGAGTCAGCAACAACAGGTGGTAGATTTAGACAGGACTTCAGATGTTGGAATTGATACCTAAAGAATGTATAATATTGATGTATGAAATGTTTACAGAAATAAAAGACTTGGCTGGTGTGGCTCAGTGGATTGAGCACCAGCCTGAAAACCAAAAGGTCACCAGTTCAGTTCTCAGTCAGGACACATGCCTGGGTTGTGGGCCAGGTCCTCAGTATGGAGTTCATGAGAGGCAACCACACATTGATGTTTCTCTCCCTCTCTTACTCCCTCCCTTCCCCTCTCTAAAAATAAGTAAATAAAATATTTTTTTAAAAAGGTAGAAGCATAAAGATGCAGAAGCCACGAGAGTCAAGCATAGCCAAGCATATCTGAAAAACAACCAAATGGAATGGTTAGAAATGGAAAATATAGGAATAGAAATTTTAAAAAATAACTCAGTTTACATATTAAACAGCACATGAGACACAAGTGAGGAAAGAGCTTTTGAACTGGAAGATGAATCTGAAGAAATTATGTAGAATGCAGAAGACACAAGGAGATAGAAAATATGGCAGATAATAAGCTTATGGAGGATGGAATGAGAAGATCTAACATACATATTATCAGAGTCCCAGAACAAATGAATGGAGAAGAGGCAGAATTCAAAGACATAATTGAGAATTTTCCAGATTTGATAAAAGTCACAAAATACAGATTTGACATGCAAAACATATCACAAGAAGGATTAAGGAACGAGAGCAAAGGGAAGGCAGGAGAGAGAAAAGTACAGTTGGACTCATCATAGTGAAACTGCAAAACTCCGAAACAAAGAGAACATCATGAAATCAGCCAGAGCCAAAACTGATTACTACAATGTGGAGAAATGAGAGCCATGTGCGCTGTCAAAGGGAATGTGAGAGTGATGCAGCTGCTGTGAAAGCTGTATTGGTTTTTTATCAGAAAATGTAAGTAGAATAAGCATATGATCCAGCAATTCCACTTCTGGGTTTACACTCAAAAGAATTGAAAGCAGGGTCTCAAAGATACATTTGCACACCCATGTTCACAGAAGCATCATCCACAGCAGCCGAAAGATAAAAGTAGCCCAGATGCCCTTTGATGATGAGTAGGTAAACAGAACACAGTGTATACATGCTTTTTTTCAGCCTTAAAAAAAAAGAGAAATTCTAACACATGTTACAACATCGGTGAACCTTCAGGACATTATGCTAAGCAAAATAATCCAGTCACAAAAAGACAAGTGATGTACGATTCCACTTATATGAAGTACCACCAATAAGTCAGAGTGATAGAGACAGAAAGTCGAACAGTAGTTGTCGCAGGCTGGAGCGGGAGGAGGGTATGGGGAGTTACTGTTTGACGGGCACAGAGTTTCAGCCTTACAAGGTGAACACGGCTCTGGAGATGGTTGGTGGTGGTGGTTGCACAACAATAACGAACGTAACTGATGCCACTGAACCGCATACCTAAAAGTAGTTAAGATAGTAAGTTTTACATTATGGGTATTTTTGTGCATTAAAAAATAACTGGGAGAACAAGAAAAGATCACCTACAAAGGAGTGACAGAGTGACAGCTGACTTTTCATAAGTTAACACTAGACCAGAAGAGAGTGGAAGAGTATCTTCAAAGAACTGCAAGAGAACTGCCAGCCTAGAAGAGTGTGCCCGGTAACTGTGTTCCAAGAACAGGGATAAAATAAAGATAAAGATATCTTCTGATCAGAAGAAAAACAGAGTTTACCCACAACAGACCTGTACAAAAGAAATGTTTAAAGGATGTGCTAGAAAGAAGGAAAGTTACCCCAGGAGGATGGAATAATAAGGAATAGTGAATAAATAAAAAGTGGGCATGTGCATAAATCTAAACAAACGTTGTCCTGGTAAACCAGTAATAATCTGTGGGATAGAAAAGACTAGACAGCCCTGACGGGTGTGGCTCAGTGGATTGAGCACCAGCCTGTGAGCCAAAAGGTCGCAGGTTTCATTCCCAGTCAGGGCACGTGCCTGAATTGCAGGCCAGGTCCCCAGTAGGGGGCGTGCGAGAGGCAACCACACATTTGATGTTTCTCTCCCTCTCTTTCCCCTCTCAAAAAAAAAATGTAAAATTTTTAAAAAGTTAAGAAAACAGTAGATAAACCTAAGGTACTGAACAAGACCATTATGTCATATGTCGGCAGCATGTGACACAGTTGGTGAACCCTACAACACTTTCTTGACTCTCAGGACACCGCACACTTTCCCTAAGGCTGTTCTTGCTCAGTGTTCTTCGTTCAGCCCTTCCACCTCCCCAGCACCTTTTAACCGTGGTGCACACCAGGCTCAGTCTTTGGGCCTCTTCTCACATCTTCTGCATCTGCTCCTTTGGCGATTGAGTGTCATAGTCTGTTTGGGCTGCTATAACAGAATACCAGAGACTGGTTGTCTTATAAACAACAGAAACTTACTTCTCACAGTTCTGGAAGCTGGAAGTCCAAGATCAGGGTGCTGGAAGATTCACTGTCTTCTGCGAGCCCACTTTCTGGTGCATAGACCGTGCCTTCTCGCTGAAACCTTCACATGGTAGAAGGGATGAGGGAGTTCCCTGTGGTCTCTTTTCTAAGGGCACCAGTTCCAGTAATGACGGCTCCGCCCTCCTGACCTAATTTTCTCCCAAAGTCCCCAATTCTAAATGCCATCACCCTGAGGCATTATAATTTAACATAAGAATGTTGGGAGTACACAGGCATCCAGAAACCCGCCCCCACACAGTGGTCTTATCCATGGGTTTAAATACCAGGAGCTCTGCACTCACATCTCTGCAGTGAGCCTCCAACTCATATATTAAACTGCATACTCAGTGTCCCCATTGGCTGTCTGAACAGGTGTCTCCAACTTAACGCATCTAAAACTGAGTTGTCTGTAGTGTTTCCCACACCTGCTCCTCTGGCATATCTTGCTGAACTTGTATATCATCATCATCCTTGTGGCTCAGGCCCAAATCATGAAGTCACTCTTGACTCATTCTTGCAAATCTTTTTGTCTTTATCATCAAAAATATTTCCAAACCATTGCACACCCCTCCACCACTGTTACCTGCTACCTTGGTCTAGGCCACTGCCGTCTCTCCCCAGGACTATTGTAATTGCTCACATCTGGTTTCCCAACTTCTGCCATTTCACCCGTCCAGTCATTGCCCCGGGCCACAGCCAGGGTGGTTCTGGAAGTTACTCTCTTCACCGAAACTGAAGAGGTTGCTGACATATGTGGAGGTATGGTGGGCGGGATTCTAAAGATGGCCCCCAAGATTCCTGTCTTAGGGTTAGTTCATCGAACTCGAGGTAGTGCTGTGAAGGGAATTTGCAGAAGTCATGAAAGTCCCGAGGTAATATGAGGAGAGTTTCCTCCAGCTGGTGTCAGAAGAGGAAGTGTGGTGAGGACTTGATGTACCCCCGCTGGTCTGAAGCTGAGGTGGCCATGTGAGCGGGAACGCACGTGGACTCGAAGAGAAGAGAGTGGCTGACAGCTGGCACGGAAATGAGGACCTCGGGCCTACAGCTGCAAGGAGCTGGGTTCTGCCAACAGCCTGAAAGAGTTTGAAGCAGATTCTTCCCCAGAGCCCCGGGATGAAGAGTCAAGGCCAGCTGACACTCGACTTCCCCCTTGTGAAGATAAGAGCTGAGACTCTTGTGAAATAAGAGCTAAGAATTTCCCAGACCTGATGGAAGTCCTATGCCCCTAAGCAGAGAACCCTACAGAGGTCCAGGCATCTGACCTACAAAACTGAGATAATAGATGTGTTGTTCTAAGCTACTAACTTTGTAATTTGTTGCACAGCAATGGAAACATACAGAGAGCATCTTTAAAAAGTCACATCTGAAGGCTTCACTGTGAAGCTTGAGAAACACCACCTTAGCTAACCCTTTGTTTTCTTCCACCAGACGATTCCCAAACCCATTGCCCTGGAGCCATGTTTTGGCAACAAAGCTGCTGTCCTCTCAGTGTTTGTGAGGCTCCCTCGAGGTCTTGGTGGAATCCCTCCTCCTGGGCAGTCAGGTGAGTAGATGAGTGGGTCAGCGACTCGGTTTACTTTTTAGAAGTGTGAGGGATCCTCCTCTTTCCCTGAGAGCTTGGGTGTGAAAGCGATACTGCGTAGTGCCTCTTCGGGCCCGAGGATTCAGTGAGATGACCCCACTGTCAGTGGTATTCCCCAAAACTCTTTCCTGGGGCCAGCCTTCCTTCCCACGGGAGAGTGCAGACTTCCCCTCAGTGCACCAGCTTCCTCAGCCTCCCAGCAGGGCAGATGCTTCCGGCCGCGCCCTCCTTCCCTCTCTGGCCCCGCCCCTTTGCTGCGCCTGCCTCTGCCTCTGGGTGTGGGCGGGCGGTGCAGGCGTTTCCCTCTCACCCCATTCGTCCTCTCTCGCCTCACCTGTTCTCACGGCTTCCAGCGGGCTCCTCCACGCTGGTGGTTCCCAGTGGGTATTCCCAGAACTACTGCGCCTCATTTGCTCTTCTCACTCTGTTTTAAAAGTAAGGCACAAAACAGCGATTATTACAAGTGAAAGGAGGTTTTTCAGAATTGACTCACCACTCTACCATCCAACATCCATCAACTTACACTATTCTGTTTCCAGCCCTTGCAGGCAATTTAGATGAAATGTTTGCATCACTCTCGTTTTTATCCTTTTGTCGTATAACCTTCATAAACACTTTTACAGCTTACTACATAACATTTTACCAGCCTGTGTTACATCGTTCCATCAGATACATTATCTCTGTTTTTGTAATTTAGACAAACATCGCTGTATTGTTGAACGTGAAGGAACGACGGAACACAGTTAGGGAAGTGTCTTGATTAATCATGGTGTACTTGGGAGGGATGCCTCAGACAATGCGAATGCTTTAGACAGCTTTCGATTGAGATGGTTCTTGGGGTCAGGGCTGCCTCAGTCAAAAACGCCTTGTGTCCTGAGAAAAGTGTGACCCAGAGCCCTTGCCCGGACCCGAGCTCGCAGCCCGGAGTGCGGCTCAACAGACCTTTCAGTCAGCTTTCTTCCTGGCGGCCTGTGTCTGGGGTGGCCTCGCAAGGGGCGCCTGTAGGCTTGACCAGGCCAGGATTTGCTGCCTTCACTTCAGAGGGGAACTCCTCGATTTGCCCTCGCGCAGGGACTTCTGTGAGCTGAGCCCCCATCTCGACCTTGCCCGTGTTGAGGGCAGGATGACCCCTTGACCTGAAGACTCCGGGGCAGTGTCTTCTGCCACCACGTTGACCGAATCTCCCTGATGGCAGGGTGCCGGCTGGGATGGCGAGGAGGTGATGGGCTCACAACACTGTGGCCTTTTCTGTGCCGGCCTCTTCCTGACGCGCCCCACCGTGCTAGACTCCTGGTGAAGGGCTGCTCACAGCTTGAGACCCCAAAAGTGGAAGCACCCTTCTTTGCCACCATTTTCTACCCATACCACCCCCACATTTGAGCGTATGTGCTTCTCCAGACCCCTAGAGCACCTGGCTCTGCCTTTGGTGTAACAGTTGCCACCGGTGTGGGTTCTCCACTGAATGCCAGACGCTGCACTGAAAAGCTCCCCACTCCCCATCCCCCCATTTTATAGGCTCAGCGAGGTGAAGTGGCAAGTCTCCCAGCATGGCTCCCGAGGGCCTCAGCCCAACTCTGAGCCTGGGCTGGCCTTTTCCCTAACGAACATCAGCTGGTGGTGCAAGTACGGAAAGGAGAACGGGGAGTGAAACCACCAGTCCCTACAGCAAAGGGCGGGGCGGGGGGTGGTGATGAGCCAAGCAGGACTACTTCCATTCGCTCACTGACTCTCCATACCAGCCCTGTGTTGTTATTCCCCGTCTTACAGATGAGGGAACTGAGGCCTGGGGAGGTTTAAGGCCCTTGCTTATTCCAGAGTCTGTCCTAACCTGTGTCATGATATAGATGTAAAAATCACCAGTGCCGGCTAGGCAGTGTGGAGTGAATCTGAATTTCATTGTAAACAGTGCTGCTTTTTCTTGGCCTCCTTTTGGAGGCAGGCAGGAAGAGTTTAGTGCTTGGTGTGTCTGCAGTCAGATTCAAATGCTCCCACCAGTAGGCAGAGCTCTGGCTTGACTGATCTGCTGAAAAGCAGGCCACACCTTTTGTGTAAATAGTGGGGAGAGGCGAAGGCTTTTCTGTATTTGCATAATGAAACCCTGAAAGAATATATGCAAATTAATGAAAGCCATTTTTCAGCTGGGGAGGGGAAAGGAGGAGGGAGGGCAGACTAGAAGACTTCCCTACGTACTTTATTGCTTTATTTATTGCACCATGGGAATGTAAACAAATGTTTTTAATTATCTTTAAACATAAAAGCAAGCTGCTCCTTAACATGTGTTCCTTCCGTGGGTTCTCCCAAGGTCTCGCGGTAGCCAGCGCCCTGGTGGACATTTCTCAGCAGATGCCAATTGTGTACAAAGAGAAGTCAGGAGCGGTGAGAAACCGGAAGCAGCAGCCACCTGCGCAGCCTGGGACCTGTATTTGATGCTGGGGCCAGGGACTCTTCGTGAGCGAGCGAAGCGTGGTGAGGTGTGGCACGCTGGAGCCGTCTGCAGGGAGGGGGCAGGCAGGCAGGCAGGCGCTGCTCTGCAGAGCGGAGCAGGGCCGAGAACTGGAAACCCTCCGACTGGAAACATCCGACTCATCTGCATGTTCACGAGCTTTCTTTGACAGTTTCTCCATCTGTGCTCCAGCACCTAACCTTTTGTTTTTGCACAGGAAATGATTGATTTAATCACATGTCTGGGGTGATCCACACGTTGCTGGAGTAGGCCTTAGTGGAGCCAGTGAGAGAGCTGGGAACAACACTCAGGTTTACTTGTGGGAAGCTGGTCTTGGGACTGTCTCAGCTGCGCAGAAAACAAAGATGTGGTGTTTACAAGTAGACATGCGTCGTCAGTCATTCTGGACACGGTCTTTTCCAAACAAGTCAGATGAACGAACTCGTTTTCATCTGAAGCCTGCTATCTTTTTAAAAAGATGTGCTGTTTATTCTTGCACGTTTTAGGCAGATACCTCTCTTCCAAGGAGTAGCTTTTTTCTAGTTGAGAACTAATAACGGTCCATCTCTTTTGAATCATATTAAACTCAGATAGAAGGGGGCTATTTTAAATGTCAAGGTCAGCAGTGATACTTAGAACATAATCTGGTGTAATAGGTAGTTTTCTAGAGCAACTTGATTTAGTCTAAATCCGTTTGAAATTCCTCTCTCTCTCACACATACACACGTACACATAACACTAAGTGCCTAGACTTTAAATAGATCTAGCAGTTGGAAAGTTAGTAAGCCTCAGTTTTTACATAATTGCATTCCTACATTCTTATAAAATTTAAATAGCTTCCATTGGCAATCTTTTTTTTTCTAAAATGTACTTTGCAGCCAGGAAAGAATTCTCACCCCAAGGAACCTTTATCCCAGCAGCAAGGACTGAAAGGAAAGCAAAAACGACCTAGCTGTGAAAGCTCCTATTTGTATTGTTGTCAGAAAGGACACTAAGTGAGCGTGGTCCCCACACGTCCCTGTGCCCCCAGGCAACTCCAGGCCTGACATCTGCCTCAGCCTTTCTGCCCGCCTGCTGCCAGGGTGGCACAGGGGAAGGGACGCACCCGCGTCACAGGCCTCCCTGGAGCAGAAAAGCGCAGGACAGCACCGGGATGGAAGAGCAACTCTGTGCCTGCAGCCTGCCGTGGCTGGGGGTCGCCGCAGGCTGCGCGTGGAATCACACGCCAGGAGAGGGGCAGTGCCCACTGTTGTCGGCAGAACCTGCCCGGAGCCTGGAGAAGGACCTGGAGCTATTCGCCCTCTCTCCCCTGGAGGGCCGGGCTCTTCATCCCCCCCACCCCTCCTCCACCACCCCGACTCAGCTGGTAGCTGTGGGACTGGCAGTGAACACTAAAAGGATGAAAAGCACATGGGAAAATGGACAAGGAGGGGAAACTCTGCCACGTGGAAAGTGACCAAACAGGGTGGGGCAGCCCCTGCCCCCTCGCCAGGCGCCGCCGGCTTCATGCTGTCCTGTCCGTGGTGCTGCCCTCTGGCGTCGTTCAGTGGCCTCCCAGGACCTTTTGTGCTTCAAAACCTGGGGATAGACCTCTAGACAACAATGCTCGAGTTTGTGAATTTGGAGAAATTAATACTCAAAAGAGCAAGAACTGCAGCATTTCACCTCTAAATGCAGTGCCTAGAGAAGGAGTATTGTCTCTTCCCTGGTACCGACCTCACTCCCATGAAGAGTTGCCTGGGAAGATGTTTTCAAAGAAGGTAAACCATAAGACACTGTCTGGTACACAGAACACCTCTACTTTGAGACTCTTCTCTTAAAAAGCTGTGTTTTCACATCACTGTTAAACAGCAGATGGTTCTAGCAAAGACCTCTCGGAACTTCCCACATCCCTACTCCAGGTCACAACAGCCACAGAGAGCCGCCGTGGCCTGGCCCTTCCCCTCTGTGATTTCCACGAGGCCTCTTGGCCAGGAGGGAGGCACTGGAGAGGCTCCTCACACAGGGAATCCTCGTTTGTTCTACACAGCAGTCTCTTCCCCACAGTTGTCCCACAGCCACCCGGTCCCATGCCTTGAAGTAACCTGCACCGAGCCCCACAGCCACCTGGTTATCTTTTATTTATTTTTCCTAAAAGAGAATGTTCCATTTTAGAAAGGAAGGAAGGAGCTGATGAAGTGTAATTCTGCTCCAACAGTGGAGAACAGCTGACTCCACCTGCTTCTCCCTCGCGGCCTGTGGCAAACAGCTTCCTCGAGGAGGCTCGGGCCAGAGGAAGGGAAGGGCCGGAGAAAGGGCGCTGGGCGCGGAGCCGGTTATCAGGAGAGCGTCACGGGGACCCGAGGAGGCGCCTGCATGCCACAGGAGAGCCCTGGACGTGATTGAAGCCGTCACGACAGCATCGATGTTGCACTTGTACATAACTCTACAGCAGTGTCCGGAATGCTCAGACATTCGGAGTGTACATAAAGCAGGAAAATATCTCAGTGTATTTTTATTAAATGTAACGGTGTCTGAGTGTCACCCAGTATGTTTTTGTGCCACATACTGGATGTCCAGGTTCAGAGAAGTCTTCCAGTTAGGCCCCGAAACACGGAAAACAAAGCCAAGGACGGCACCCCCATCGCCCAGTGTGTTCGGATGCATCTGGCCCCGACTGGCCAACCTGAATCCCCTGTCAGCACACACGTGGAAACCGGCGGCCAGTCCCTTCAGGCAGCGGTGTGCCAGGAGACTCAGACGCCGGTGGGAATCTCTGTCTCTGGTGCAGGTGCTGCGAGGGCCTCGTGAGCCGCTCCGCCTCTGGGTGCTGCTGGCGGGTGGCCGGGGACAGCCCGGCTCCTCCTGAGAACTGTTGCTGGAGGTCTGTAAGTTCAAAGACCATACCTGGAGAAAGCAGATTTTCCAAAAAGGGGGTTTCAGGCTGTGTTTCATTGTGGTTTTATCTAAATTTTTAATGGTCATTTCCGAGGACCATAGTTTACTGTACCAGAAACTGGCGGTGGGAGTGGCGTGGCTGGTTGTTGATACACAGCTTCTGTTTTCTCCTTGGAGAGCCACACACACTCTGGCCTCCTGGCCTCTCCTGTCCGCCTCTCCACACACAGCTTAGGGGGAAGCCTGTGCCTCCCTCTGGGGATCACCTCTGAAAGGCGGGGAGAGGCATGGAGAGAAGGCAGCTCAGGCTCCCCTGAGCTACCCAGGAGGCCAAGCAGCTCTGGACAGAAGATGGGCAGCAAAAGGAGAACGTGACAAGATCTGTGGGTGAGGCCTGAGGTGCAAGATGAGAGACGCACCAGAAAATCTGGGGCAAATGAAAAGACCAGAGCACTATCAGAAAAAGACGTTTTACCTTTCGGTGCCAGTCTCACTCCTTCCACTTCAGGGCGTGTGTGAGGGGAAGGAGTGGGAGCGACTCACTTCCTTGGCTGGCGTGTCCTCGCCAGGAGCGCCTTCGATGCCCCGGTGTCATTCATCCATCCATCCAACAAACGCTCCCTGAGCACTTACCACGAACAACCTAAGCTCACTCTAGGGCAGTGACCGGGGTGAAAAGGAGCTCCAGAATTACGACAGAATCCAGCTCCCAGACCCACTGTCCCAGGAGACCTTTTCCTTGTGGTTTCTGTGAGAATTGGCAGTCCTGAGCACAGACCCGGGAAGGCAGAGGGTCTGTCCTCGGGCCACCCACCCGCTCTCAGTCTGAAGCGTTTACCCAGTGTACCAAACTCAGCCTCAGACAGCACAGTGACGGTTTGTAGGTGGCCCCCCAGGAGACACTTCCGGAGTCCTGAACACCCTCGCTTGCAGGGACATGATTGGGAGAGAAGAAAACCGGCGCCGTCTCTTTTAATGGCAATAATGGAATTGACTTCTGGTAACTGAATTTGTGCACAAAACATTCTAAACACTAGTGAAGCCTGTTTCATTGAACTAATTCTGGCTCTGGAAATGTTTTGTTCTGTAGTGATTTACAGTTGTTTTTTTTGTTTGTTTGGATTCAAGCTTAGTTTGTTAATATGTATAATTTAGCATCTATTGCACTCATGTAAATATGGAGTAAGTATTGTAAACTATTTCATTGCTGGGGATTGTGGGTGTTATACATACATTTAGGACTGCAATTTTTTGGTATTTTTTGTATTGTAAAATAACAGCTAATTTAAGCAGGAACAAGAGAAATAAGGGAGGTCTGTGCATTTTAAACACAAATGTGAAGAACTTGTACATAATCAAAACTAACCCTATACTACAAACTTCCTTCTAAAATAAAAGTAGATCTGGTAAAAACGTGGGTTTTTTTCTGACTCTCTGATTTTTGATTTTTTTTTTGTTTCACTTTTTACAACTTGGTCATTAGAGCCTTAAGGAAAAAAAGTTCAAAATGGTTCCCAAATTTCAGACTCCCTCAGAGGAAACGCTTGGCAGTTGAAGATAAAGGTGTTAAACCAGCAGGGTGGACACTTCGGACACCCGTGGGGGGACCTCCTGATGTCCCCACTGTGCCTGTGTGCCCTTCAGTCGACAGTGGCACTGGGTACGGAGTGGTCCACACTGATGCTGTGCCTGCCGGCTGCCCTTGGTCCTTCCCTTCAGCATCTCTGCTCCTCACGGCTCCTAAATGTCTCCGGGTTTTCCAAACTGCTCACTCCCAGGCATGCTGGTAGGTTCATGTGCCCTGGCCTCAGCACTGCTGTCAGTCTTGAGTTTTTGATAAAATTGTCAATACATGTCCCTCCACACTGTCTTGTCTGTGGGCCTTCTGCCTGCCCAGCCCCACTTCATGTAGCTCCTCTGGGCTCAGAACATTCCAGTGCCCTGGTGTGGAGTGGGAAAAGCCCGGAAGGGTGAGAAGCATCGTGAGAATGGAGAACACCAGAGAAAGTGCAAGGAAGAAGAGTGGTTCATGCAGGGGGAGGGTACGAGGCCCCAGGGGCCCAGGAGATGGGGGTGGAAGTGCCCCCCAAGCTTGGGCCTGGACTCGGAGGAGAACCTCTGGACTAGTGACTGCTGCAAGGTTGGCGTGGTCCTTGAAACTCCTGCGGAGGGCTGTGGGGCCTTCAAGGGCTCCCGGCAGGATGCAAACCTGTGTTTCAGCAGTAGTGTGGCAGAGACTGCTGTGTGTCCACCAAACCCGTGCTTTTGCCTTTGGAAGCCCGGGTCAACAGCATCTCCCAGCCCCTGTGTAGTTAGGTTGGTGCCATAAGCAGCTGCAGCCAAAGAAGTGAGATCTGCAAGTTCCAGACTTGGCACGTAGCATGCTCCCACACGGGACTCCTGGGGAATTAGGGACTGAAGGTGTGGGGGAGGGGTGTCCTGAATCACCACGGAGAGGCAGGCTACCTGGGCAGCAAGGGCGGTACACTGGTATTTGTGTCCCTGAAAAGCACACTTCCATTCCACTAACCGACCGAGCTTTGAGGCTTGATCACTTTTTATAGCTTTTCTCGCTGATACACAAATTGGTACCTTGAGGTGGAAGGCAGCTGTAACCAAAACCTAAAACACGTGGAAGGGGCTTAGTAAGGGGCCAGGTGGTGGGCAGACAGATGCAGCAGGTAGAACAGCTGGGGACCCCGTCAGGCAGCGGCAAACCATTTGTTAACTTGGAGAGCAATCTGCATGTCCTCTGGTTTTTAGTTGAAGGGGAAAAGCTGGAAGAAACAAAATGTGGTATGTGTTGGTTGTTACCGACTGCTTTTGGCAAGATATCACAAGAAAGAGTTGAGTTCCAGAATTAGTTTACGAAGGAGAAGGGAAAGGAGTGGAGGATTCTGAAATCCAGAGTCTTAGAGTCAGAAAAGCCAACGAGTCTCGCTTCTAGTCTCCGTAACAGTAAGATGTCCCTGTGAACAGCAAAGACCCGATGACATTCAGGGACTCTGCTTCCAGGTGAGAGTCAAGGGCAGGATGTGGTCTTCCTTCTGGAGCCTCATAACTTCAAGGTCATCATCCTGAGGGAGAGGCGCGTGGGTGAGGGAGCAAAGGAGCAAAGCCAGCTTCAGAAGCGTGTCCCGGAAAGAACCAGGGATGTCGTCACTGGCACTGGACCTGCACCGGAAAATGAAAAGCCCAGGTTTTTTAGGGAATTCTGTTGCCAGAGAAACCGTTAGACTAACCTTTAAAAATGGGGGGAAAAAAACCCACAAAAATCCAAAACCCTGACTATTGAGGAAGCTTAATCAGAAGCACCTGTGAGCAGGAGCTGGCTGCGGAAGCTGGGTCTGAGGAGGACACAACCCAAGGCCACCTGGGATGGGGCCCACGGGGCAGACATGGGCCCAGTCGGGAACTTCCCCCACCAAGGCAGGGCCTAGCAGGGTTTTAAAATTGCTCTACTGGCTGGAAACGTTGGTGCCTGTACTAGTTGCTGCTTTCAGCCTGCAAGATGCCGGGTCTGGGGCTGCAAGCCCTGCCCCTTCTCAGACGCAGGAGAAACAGCCTGGGAAACGCTGCTGCGCCTGCGCAGAGGCGCTGCGTGCACCTGGAGAAAGGAGGCGAACACTGCGGAGACCTAACTGTGCCCACGAGGAGTGCGTGAGAGCCCTGGACAGAAGATACGAAATGGTCTGCTCTGTGAATGAATAATTCCTGAAGAATGAAGATGATTTAATAATTTTGGGAGTTCTTTAATGAACCTTGATAAACGGAAAAAGTATAATTTTTTAAAAAGGAAATTGCGTGATCAACAGTAAAATCGCTCTAGACCAGTGTTTGCTGTGTCTGCCAGGCTCATCCTGCACAGCCGGGTCGTGAGGGTGTCCTGCCCGGCCAGGCGTTACGTGGGGACCAGGGTTTCACAGTGAACAGAACAGACGACAGTCCCTGTCCTCAGAGAGTTCAGTGTAGTGGGAGAGACACATGATAGCACAGTGTCGGGTGGTAAGTTCTGTGAAGCAAGTAAGAATAGGGTTTGGAGGTAGAAAGTGCTGGGGGAACTGCTGGCTTACATGGTGGTGCTGAGGAGGGACTGTTCTGATGTGACGCGGGAGCAGAGCTGAATAAAGGAGGGAGCTGGTGTGGAGGGCAGAGGTGGCAGCATGCCGGTGGGCAACAGCGAAGTGGGCTGCAACAGCCCTCCACACCAGCTCCCTCCTTTATTCAGCTCTGCTCCTGCTTCACATCAGAACGGCCCTTCTCAGCCGGGGCAGGCAGGTGCCCTGGGACGATCGGTTTCAGCTGGCACAGGGCTGCCCCCTAGGGGACATTTTGGAAATAGGTGGGGGCTATTTCAATTACTGCATTGACAAGGAAGGGCCAGACATCCTGTGACACACGGGACTGTCCCACCCCACAAGGAATTGACCCACATCCCACTCGATTTTCAAATGTCTCGCTGGATATTTGTGTATGTGAGAAGATGTTTCTAAATATTTTAGTGTAGAACCCAATTACAAACTCAATATGTGAGAGCTGGTTTAATATACAATCAGTTTTCCAGAAATTCTACTATTGTGTAAATCAAGGGGCGACCGAACTTTGTTTCCTTCATACCTTTGCCAGGATCTGGTCATCGTTTTGGAAAACTCTGTCACCAGCAGCAGTGTCATTCCTGGTGACTGAGTCCCCAGCCCCGCACACCTGTGTGGGCCGCATCTGAACAGACACACTCGGCAGCCCTGCGTGGTTGGCTGTGTGCCATGCCTGGCACGAATTCCCCTCCTCCCTGTGTTGCCAACTCAGGGGACTAGACCCGGCAGCCCCACTGACTGTGATGCCTGCCGCACAGGAGCAGCCGTCAGGCCCACCCACGCGCCCTGGGCGCCTTTCTTCCTCATTGGCTCCACCCTGGTCTCTCGAGGGCTCAGGTTGTGAGGTTTGTGTATTTTGTTCTCCTGTGTGTGTCCTCATCTTAATTTTCCTCCCTGCATCTTCTGCCCTGGACTGGAGGCTCCTTTGGGTGTGGGGTGACATGTCCCTGGCAGAACAGCTTCCCGAGAATCCTCCAGCTCAGGCCTTGCCGGCGCTGCAGCCCAGAGAGGCAGGGTCCTGTCTCTGCCTCCTTTCACGTGCGTGCCAGACTCACTAGCCAGTTTCTGTCCAGCTGCGGGATGTCTCCCGAAGCCTTGCAGAGCCCCTGTCCTTCTGCTTCTCTGGGGATGTTACTGGCAACATCCACACTTCCCATAAAAACGAGCTGGTTCTGCCCTGGCTGGTGTGGCTCTGTGGATTGAGTGCTGGCCTGTGAACCAAAAGGTCACTGGTTCAATTCCCAGTCAGGGCACATGCCTGGGTTGTGGGCCAGGTCCCCAGTTGGGGGCATACAAGAAGCAACCAATCAATGTATCTCTTGCACATCGATGTTTCTTTCTCTTTCCTTTCACCCCTCTCTAAAACTAAATAAAGAAAATCTTTAAAAAAGAATGATATGGTTCTGTGAAATTGGCGCCACCTGGCTCCATGAAGGAGGGGCAGAGAAGGACACTGGGCAATGAGCACTTTCCATGTTGACCTTGTACATTAGCAGCCTCCAAGCCAGAGTGGGCATTCATGAGCCGTGAAGTTTCCACCAATAAATCAATAGAAGCTTCCAGCACCTGCCTCCCTGCCTCACTCCCAGCCCCCAGCCACCTGCCAGCTAGAGGCTCAATGTTGACAACAGCTAACAGAGACCCGGTCACAGGGATGAGGTCGGTGCCACGGCCACAGTCTTTCTGAGTGCAGGTGAGAGGGCGACAGCAGACAGGCCATCTGGTAGGACACTCAGGTGTGGGCGAGCTAGGCAGGGCCTCTCCCTGGTCATGGGGGCTGCAGCTGGACTCAGCCTTGAGGAGTCTGGCCAGACTCAAAGCCACATGTGAGCCAGGACCTTTTTAGGAAGAAGTGACAGAAACCAAACTCTGGCAACCTTAGACAACATGAGTTTCCTGGGGCTGCTGTGACTAGTTATCCAACCTTGTTAATTTTAAACGACAGACATGTATTCTCACAGGTACAGAGGCCAGAAGCCCAGCATCACAGTGTGGGCCAGCTGTGCCCCCTCCAGAGGCCGTGGAGCAGAATTCATTCCTGGTCTCTGCCCGCTGCTGGTGGCTGCCCGCATTCCTGGCTTGTGTCTGCCTTACTTTCGTCTCTGCCTGTGTCTCGTCTCCCTCTGCCTCTCACATAATGATTTGACTACATTTACAGTCCCTTCAGATAATCCAGTATAAGCACCTCCTCTCAAGATCCTTAATTTCATCACATCTTTTGCCATATTGGGTGATAATTCACTCCTTTGCCTACATACAAGGTAACAACATCCACAGGTACCACGGCTTAGGATGTGGACATATCTTTGGGGCCACTATCCAGCCCTCCACAGCAGCAAAACCCTCAGAAAGTCGACTGGCCCAGGAGTGGCAAGACAGTGGCCTTCACAGACCAAAACACTTCGTCCCTCCTCATGGCTTTTCTCTGCAGAGCTGGCTACGTCAATGCCCCAGACAGCCTCAGGCCCCCCACAGGAAATGTCCCCTCTGGGGAAAAACAGAGAGCCAGGCATCGGGGTCCTGGGACCTTCCATTTTCTCCCTGCACCCAGGGAGGGAGCCTCCTTCCTGACACACACTGGTGTTAAAGAGGCCCTGTCCGGTTAGACCCGAGTGTGTCTGCTTGGAGGACCAAAGGCAAGCAGTCAGCTGCCGTGGAGCAACTGCGAGATTCCAGCTCGGTTCTGCTCACTTTTCTCTTTCCAAACTTTTGGAAGGTATATGCCTTTATTTTACTCCATTTATCTGAGTAGAACATGGAGTGAGAGTTTAACACACTCTCACATAAAGCAAATTATTGAGCAGATATTTAATTCCGCATGTGGGCCACCATGCGATCCATCATGGTGAGCAGGGCTGGGTGACGCTTTCACTTGCCCGTCCTGCCCCCAGACCCCTCCCCCACACACATACACTGTATCTCCCCAGCCCACTTACAGGTGTCCACCCCCATGCACGTGTCAGTGGTTGAGAGCATCCCTTCTTCTTCATAAAGTGAGAACAGGTTGGACTTGCACTTTGCCCAATACTCCCTCTTTTTTCCCCACTGGAAAACTGCCTTCCCATTTCATGTGACCTTGATGGGCTGATGTCACTCCCCAGGCCACTGAGGAGAGGCTTATGACCCATGCTGGGACCAACAGAGTGCGGCCTGGGACAGCCCATGAATGCCGAGAATGCTTCAAGGAGCGATCATAGACCAGGGGCTGCTGGTGGCATTCTTACCCACGCTGTGGGGACAGCCTGCCTGGCTGCAGAGGGAAGCTGTGGACAAACCAGCAGGGGCGACATCATTTGAACCCCTAGAGAGAGCTGTGCCTAAAGCCTGGATGGTTGAGTCACGTGCCCAGGCCAGCTGGATTTCTGATGGGTTCACTCAGGAGAGCACTGGCTGAAGCTGGTTCACAGCTGCCTCGCAGGGTATCTGTGGGTCTTGTGTGAGTTGCTAAGTATGCAGTCTCAGACCTGGTAGCTCTTTTTCTGGTCAGACAGCCCCAGGCCTGGGCTTTGGTGTGGCCTGTACCTAACTCATGTCTTAGGTCAGAGTCTCCAGAAACTGAGCCCAAGACAGGGATTCTCAGGCCCTGATTTATTGGAGGGATTACCCTCACAGGAACCTCCTAAGTGAAGGAGTCAGAAATGGGCAGGGGAAGGAGCTAAGCTAGGATGCGGTCTCAGCTGGGATCAGGCATGAAGCTCTGGAGCAAGACTGGTGCACAGGATCGTCCCCCTGAGGCAGGCAGGCTAGGCCGTGGTCCCCGAGTCTCAGTCAGGGAGCAGAATGTAATCTCACAGGCATTTCTCTAGAGCTGTGTTTGCAGCCAGCGTTCCCAGCAGTGTGGGGATGGGTCGCATTGGCCAGAGCAGTCTCTGAGCAAGGTACCAACAGCCTCCACTTCCATCGCCCCTGACAAACCTCAACCAGGTTTGGAAAGGGGAGACTGAAGGCATGGGATCGCTTCACCCCTCAGAAGTCTCCAAGATTTTGAAGAAGTGGGCAGAGGCTTAATACCTGGGCCCCCTTATTCTGCCCTCTCCTCCCCAAACTCCTTTGCAGAATGGAAATTTAGCACAATGCCCTTTGCATTCTGTGGGTCCACATTGGCCTCACACACGGAGTGCTCACAAAAACCTTTATGATAAAGTTCCCTCAGCTTCAGGAAAGAATTCGATTCTCCACATGGAGCGAAGCAGGTAGAATATGTGGGAATAAAAAACAAACTCCTGTCACCCCTTCTTTCAAGTGCCTGTCGGGGCTGGGCTCTGTGGGCGCTGAGATGCGGCTCCCCTAAGTGAGTACAGTGGCTGACCCTGGGGCTCTCAGGCACCCCAGAAGTGGGAGTATTTCTATCAGGGCCTATTTTTGGCTGCAAATAACAGATACCTAGGGAGAAATTGCCTTAAACAAATTAGAGGTGTCATTTTTCTCACACAATGAAGAGTCCAGAAGGAAGTGGACTAGAGCTGGTGCAATGACTCAGTTTTCAAGATGGTGCCCATGTGCCCAGGCATTGCCACCAAGGTGTGGGCAAGAAGAGGGGGAGGTTGAAGCCAAAGGCTGAAGGGGCCGGTCAGCAAGTCTATTTCTGTTTAAAGAGCTCTCCTGGAAGCATCATCTATGATTGCCACTCATTCATTGGCCAGAACTGTGTCATAGGACCACCCTAGCTGCAAGGGAGTCTGGGAAATATAGCTTCTTTATCTGAGTACTAGCAGAGAAGGAAAAAAAAAGACAAAAGCAACCCAAATCCCTACCAGGAGGACCTGACAGTTCATTCAGTTTGGCATCTGTAGGTGAGGAGACAGAGCCCAGAAAGGTTCCGAGGCCATCTGAAGTCACACAGGCCAACAAAAACACACCCTGTGGCTAACCATGGGTCCCAGGACACAGATCACATGAGAGCAAGGCCAGTGTCAGTGTACATGGGTTTATTGAGCTGTGGAGGCCATTCCTAGTGCTGGGTGAAACCATGGGAAAGGTGGCCATATGACCAGTACAATGCAGGGGACTGGATTCTCACCAACTCCAGGTGGTACCCACCAAGCAACATATCGTGGATGGAAAGCACTCTGCCAACACTTGTCATGGGGCACAGGTGATTATCATCACGGGTGCTGCCTAACTGGGAGGGTGCCATGAAAGGCTGTGGTGTTAGAGGGGGGGTTGCCTACAAGTTTGTTCAGATGTACTCCTTAAGGCATGATCTGGTTGGAAGGCTGATAAAATGTATGATTCTGAGAGTCTGGATGGTCTCTGACCTTCTCTAGGTTATCTGGAGCCCTGGTGAGGCCTCAGCTACACAGGTGACCCCCTTCCATGCCTACCCTGTGGGAGAGCCCAACTGTTCCAAGGTCTGTGGAGAGAGAGATCTACAACCAAGAAACCTACTGGAAGGAAAACCATGGGCTTTGCAATCAGGCCTATAGCCTATACGCCTCACTCCAGGGAACGGGCACACAGGGTGTCCAGACCTGCAAAGGTCAAGAGCACGGGAGCCAGCTTGAGAGGCCAACCAGTCCCTTTTCACTGGGGCAGCAGGCCACGGAGGTGTCCATGTACTCCAGGCAGGGTGGGAGAGTTGGCTGTGCTGTCAAGATCTGCTGTCCTCGTCAGAGCAGAGGCTGGAGAGCCAGGACAGGGAGCGTGGAGAGCAGGAAGCACCCCTTTAGGGGCCCAACTGCCAAGGACACCTTGGGGGTGGAAGCAGAGTGTCGGCCTGAGGCAGAAGCTGGGCTCTGCTCTCTGCATCCACCCCCATCCCAGGTCATTCATGTCCACATCGGCCCCACTGGCACGGAAGGGTGGAAGAAGCAGTGCAGCGGTTGCCAGCTCACCACCCCCTCCCCGCACCTACCTCCAGGAAGCTGTGCTCAAGGTCCTGGCGGGGGTCTTGATGGTCCTGCATGACTGGGGGCCGCCAGCTGTCAAAGGCCTGTATGGCACCATCTATAGAGGGAGAGGTCCAGGGTGGACTTAGCCTGGAAACCCTAGCACAGGGGCCAGCTCCTGGGTGACAAACGAGAGACCCTCGGCATCCTGTGTGGCCTCTCCCCTCGAGTGGATGGAAGATGGAATGTTGGCAAGGACTGGCTTCGGGAATGGAAGGTGCAGGGTGAGGAACAGCAGAGTAAGGACAACTGTGCTACCGAGCGCCTTACAGACCTTGTAGTCTTCCATCCTCATTGGGCAGGTGACAATGATCATTCCCATTTTAGGGATGGACACAAAGTGGCTTCGAGAGGCCTTCAAACTCAGGCCCCCTAACTCTAAGACAGGGCAGGGAACCACCAAGCTATTCAAACCGGAAGGCAAGATCATCAATGATACGAGCTGGCAGTGCCTAGGGGGTGCGGATGGAACTGCCTCAGAAGGGGCAGAAGCAGGAATCTCAACTAGGTCCGTTCCAGGTCCTCTCCTGCCCACAGGGGCACCAGCCTACACACCCCTAGGAGCCCAGTTTGGTCTGACACCTGCTTGCTCTCCAGAGACAGCTGAGCACAGATTCCCGAAGGGGTAGGACGACAGCAGAGGATGAGTGGGGCTACCTGGCTGCCACAAAGAGCCTCAGTTTCCTCGCCCCTACAACAGACTTCCGCCTGCCAGGCGGCTTTGTAGCGGGCAGTAAGAGCCAGCCATAGTACCCCAGCGTCTCCTGGCCCGGCCCCTCACCCAAGCAGTGGTTCCTGGTAAAGAGCGCCCGGAAAGCTTCGCACTCCTCCCGCCGGTTTCCGCTGGCTCCACAGTTGCACCAGGGCGCCACGCGGGCGCTGGCGTTGTCCACGTAGTTGGGGGTGACAACGGTGCCTGCGGGGACCCGGAGAGCGGGTAATGGGTCCACCCAGGTGGAGGAAGCCCGGGAAAACCGCTCCCGCTCTCGGACTTCCGCTGTGCGTACCCACGAGGCCGGCGTAGGCGCGCAAGCAGCGGGAGGCCTGATCTAGTGGGCAGCCGTCGGGGACGCTGGGGACCCGGGTGCAGGAGGCCTGGAAAGCCAGAAGGCGGGGCCTGCGCGGTGCGGGAAAGCGGTTTTTGAAGGGGTGGCCCCGCCCAGGCTGGCCAGCCCCGCCCCTCCCCGCCCCGCCCTCGGCCGCACCTGCAGACCCTGCTGTGCTCGCAGGCGTCTAAGGGCACCAGGCAGGAGGGCTGCACTGGGCCGGGCCCGGAGAAGGCGCAGGCGGGCACGAAGGTCTGGCGCCGGCGCTCGGCGCACACGGGATCAAAGCACGGGCAAAAGAGTAGTGCGTGGGTGAGCGCGGGCGATCCGTGGGCGAAGAAACGGCGCAGGGCGCGGTGGCATCGGGCACGGGGGCAACCCCCGGACGCGGTCCGACCCAGGCACTGCGCCACGTACTCGGTGCGCAGCTGCTGACACTGTGCGTCTGCGGTACACGCCTCGGCCGCGACCACGCATCGGTTCCGTGCGTCCGAGCTCGGAGACCCTGGCGGAGGGGCGGGCAGACTGCGGTTCTCTGTTCTGCCCACTTCAACCCTCGCTCCGCTCCCCTAGGATGGGGACACGCTCAAAACCCAAGGGAGCGGAGTGTGGCCTGAAGGTATGAACGACTGTCACTGACCAGCCTTCCATCGCGTGGATGAGCGGCGGCGGGCCCTGGAGATTCCTGCAACACATCAGGAATGGACGGGGCACCCCGAGGCTCCCCTAGAGGCTGGAGCCCAGGCACCCCTTCCCCAGAACGGCCACACCCACCCAAAGAGAAGTCCTCAAGTCTCCTATTTTCAAGAGACGCCCCCTGACTCGGAAAACAAGGCTCCTGGGGACCTAATGAAAACATCAGAAATGGCCTTGAAAACAATGGACACTCCCCATCCTCTCTCTTTGGCACGCTGAGCTTTCTTTCGCCTCCTCCCACCTCCTTGACCCTTTGAATGGATCTATAGATTTCTGGTTCTCTCTCCTTCCTTACCTCCTCCACCTCCTCCTGCCCTCTGCCCCTGGAGTCTTTCCCCTCCATCCCCTTCTGGTGCTTCCTTCTGGCCCTTCTAACTCATGCTGCTTCATCTGGACTCTGGAATCTTCCTGGCTCTGCCACCCTTCAGCAGCCAGGCTAAAGAGGGACTCTTGAAAGGGTCCCAGCTGCTCGGGTATGGATCTAAAAGGAGCCCCTTATGGCAGGCCACGGGGCTCTATCCTGTGCCACATGTGGGTCAGAGCTGGGGGCAGAGAGTGCACCTGCCACAACAGAGCCAGATGGTGAGCTCGGTGCAGATGTGCCAGGGACCACATCTAAACCTGGCCAAGCCATGGTCTCCAGCGGTTGAGACTTGGCAGCTGCTACCTAGGTCACCAAACCGGGCTACCTCCTTCAGCCCCTCATGCTGTCAGACCCCGTGGGAACATCTCACTTAGGCAAGAAGCCCTCTGGCAGGGCAGTTCCCAGCCTGACCCCTCACCCCTCTCACTGTGTGTGTGTGTGTGTGTGTGTGTGTGGAGGGGGGTGTCCCCTGCTTCGGAGCTTGGAGCAGGGCCCGTCTCTCTGGCACTGGCCACCTCTTTGGGGGGCCATGGCGATGCTTGCGGTGGCTTCAGTGCCCTCCACTCTGCAGGAAGGACAGGCAGACACTAAGGAATTGGCATGGGTATGTGAGTGGAGAGGGTCACAGGAGAGGGGTGAGCCCTCCCTCTTCCCCCTCCTCCCTTCCTCTCCCAGCAAAGCCCCTCCTGTCCCCAGGTCTCAGCCACACACAAAGGCACCCAGTGTTTGTCCCCTAAGGTCTTGGTTCCACCTCTGCTCATTTGCTTACCTGTCTTTCTCCACCAGGATCATCTTACCTCATCTCCACCCTCACAACAGCACATCTCAGCTCCAAGATCTCAGCCTTAATCCTCTGCCTGACTGCATTCTCCCCATCCCACCTGGTAAAATGACCCTTCCCTTCTCGGTGCTTCCAGTGGGGAAGGGACAGTCTGAGCAGATGGAAACAGCAGAGGAGTGGCACGGAGACACTGAAGATGCAGGGCAGAAAATCAGTACAAAACTCCGGGGTGGAGGGCTGGGGCTGGAGGAAGGGTGAGAGGTGGGAGAGGGGAGGAGACAGGAGAAGGAGAGTTCCTGGGGCAGGGGTACCGAGGTGGGACTTGGGAAGCTGGTGGCTCCACACACCCGAAGGCTGGAGGCAGGATCCGTACAGCGCTGCCGAGATGAGGGCCAGGTGTCCCTGCTCCCCAAGCACGGGTCTCTCGCTAGTGTCACTTCCTGCCTCCCAGGTTTTCCTGAACTCTCCCTCTGGCCCTCTACTCTGTCCCTGATGACCTGGGACAGAGAAGCCAGGGTTCAGGGGTCCTGTGGCCACTCACTCAGAAACAGCCATGGCAGCAGCAGCAGCAGCATCAGCAGCAGCATCGTGGGCTCCAAGCAGTGGGCCATGCCAGCCTGCAACAGAGGAGAGGACAGCACCAGGCAGAAACCCGGTGAGACAGGTGCCTTCGTCCCAGCGCTGCAGGAGCTGGGGCTGATAGAGGAACCCACACCCTGTGCTGACAGGGTCCCTCTTGCCCTTGCTGCTGGGAGGAGCCTCGAGCGACTCCCGCCCCCACGAAGTCTCCACCCCCAGCTGTGCCTTCAGGTAGATCCAGGAGCCACTGAATCCAGAGCCTGACTGTGCCTCCGTGGACCCCACCACACGCTCCTCGCCCCAGCAACACCTACACAACCACCCCAGGAGACCTTGCCTCTCCCACGCCAAACTGTTAACTGTGAAACAGCACTGTTCTTTTCCTTTGATAACTTTATTTTTAAACTTTTATTGTTAACTAATTTTAGACTTGAAGAAAAGTTGCGAAAATATTAGTGTTTCCTTTATGCCTTTTACCCAGTGAGTGTCCTCCCGTGCTAACATCTGACATAACCACAGTGTAATTGTTAAAACTAGGACATGAACACTGGTGCGTTTTTAATTTCTCCAGTTTTCCCACTAATGTCCTTTTTGGTCCAAGATCCAATCCAGGAGCCCATATGGCACTCCGTGGTCACGCTGCCTCAGTTTCCTGCAGTCCGCGGTAGTTCCTCAGTCTTTCTCACAGCCTGGTGCTTCCCATGTGGCCCTGCGTGCCCCCTTTTCTTGGGGACTGTAAGCGATAAGAACTTCTTTCAGTGGCATTAACCTCTCCACGGCAGCACTCGGTCCTCTTTGTAAATCAAAATCCCACAGATACAAAGAACACGGTAAGGGCTTTAGTAAACAGTTTCATTCAGCTTCTTGGGCTGGCAGAGCAGAGCTAAAGCAAGCCTGGGGTGAGTGGGGTGGGGGGGGGGGGGAGGAAGGAACAGACGGACCTGCCTCTTCTGTGCTGCCAGTGCAGGGAGCAGACACTTGCCAAGACCCCCAGCTCTTCACACCCTCTGAAATAGGGTTTTGCCACTCTTCCCATTAAGAGGTGTTTGTTGTTGTTTTTTTCCCAGTCCCCAGTACCTGGGCTGGCCCTGTGACTTGCCCATAGAGTGTTATGGTTGTTAACATGAGCTAGTCGTGAAGTCTCAAGGGGCCTAGCAAGCTTCTGATTAATCTCTTGCAGGAGGAGGTGAGAGAGGAACTGGCCTCAGGATCCTCACAGTTTTTCCTTTTGCCTCTGGCTCCCATGTGGTTTGGTGTGACGCTGTTAGCGATCCTGTTTGTACTTGAAATTTTGATATTTTGTTCATCATAGATTTCTGTCACTAATTTTCAAATCATTGCTTATCTTGATTATTTTTTCTGTGTGTGCCCAAGGTAAGCTGGCACACATACCTCATCCTAATCCTGCTGTCTTAGAACCTCCCCAGCTGTCACATGAACAAGGCTGGGCCAGCCTGCTGGAAAATGAGAGACATGCGGCACATCCATCCCCCTCAGCCCAGCCACCCCCCAGCCGCCCCAGGGCGGACCTGCCTAGCCGACCAGCAGTTGACAGCAAACGTGTAAGTGGGCTGTGCTGAGACCAAATGAACCACCAGCTGATTTCAACTAATGTGCCAGTCCACAGAATTGGTTGTTGTTTTAAGCTACTAAGTTTTGGGGGAGTATTGTCATGCAGCAACAGCTGACTGATACAGAAAACCACTCGGCAACTCTTGAAGTAAGGGGAGAGAAAAAGTGGCTTCTGGGAATGTCCAAGGAGACAGGTGAGCTGGGGCCAAGGGATCCTTCAAGCAAGGCAGCACCATTCTATGCCCAGGTCCATCTGGGGCCTGACTGCCATCTGAGGCTCCACCCACCAGCCATCACCCCTCAGGGAGCCCCACGGCATTGAATTCCCAGACAGAAAAGACACAGAGGCCCTTTAGTGCCCTTTCTAAAATGGCTCCCTCTGTCCCCTCCCAGGGAATGGAGGAAAGGCTCAGTAATGTCCGAAGTGCGGGGCTGCCGTATACCCCACCCTCCTCCAAATCCTCAGGTGCAAGACTAGGAATGGGCTGGGGCTGAGGAAACATCTGGGGGACAAGACAGGGCAGGAAGAGGGAGGAAGGGGGGTCCTAAGGATTGTGTTTGTTTTGCAGGGACCAGGCTCCAGGGAAGTGGACTCGATCTGAAATGTAGGTTCCCCGCATCCAGGCTCCGGCCCAGCAGCCACTGTGCTCTGCAGAGCTGAGTCTGCGGGAAGTGCATGGAGCCCACATCCTCAGGCTCCCAGACAGATGCCTCTCCCAGTGCCCAGTGTGACCCTGCCTCCCCTGGTGATCGGAGGTTGGTGACTAAGTGACCTCTGCTCCTTGGACTGATGGTGTGAAGGAGAGACTGTTGCATGACATGACCGCTTCCTGACCACTGCTAGATCCTCTGGGTCAGAACAGAGATTGCTTCCAATAAACCCCCCAGAGATTGTCTGGTCACCCCTCCCCTTCGCCCCAGGCTTGCTGGTTCCTGGAACGGGCCCTTGTGCTTCCCTGGGCCAGCGTGTAAGGTGTTTTCCCTTCTCCGGGGTGGGTCACACCCCAGCACCCGTACCCATCCTCCTATGTCCTGTATAGCTCTTTAGGGCCTGCCACTCGGTGTGACAGAAATCCACTTGGTCTTGCAGCTGCCCGAGATGTGCCTTGTATATGAGTTCCCTTAATAAACTGGTTATGATGGAGTTGCCAGCTGCTTTCTTTGGCCTCTCAGACTTGGAAGTTTTACGTCACAGATGGATTCTTGGGCTTGCATGATCCCTGGCCCAAAGAAACAGGGACAGCGTTGGGCAAATTCTGATGAGGCTCCGGAGTGGGGTTCTGGAGTGGGCAGAGGGGAGGTAACTCAGGGAAGAAACTTGCAACACTGCCTGAAGGTGCAGGGGGTCAGCCGGCTTGCTGGCTCTGCCCCTGGTGGTCCAAGCGCCTGCAGTGGCTCTCAGTGGGTGTTCGCCTCTCACCAGACACAGTAGCTTGGCTTCTGGACTTGACCTGCTGAAAATAAAGTGGGGGCAGGATCACCCCCTGAGGGCTGAGACCTCAGGCTACAGGTCATGTGGCAGGGACACCCTGTGCTCCCTCAGTGAGGACAGATGACCCAGGAGGAGCCACAACTTCTCCCTCCCCTGCTCCAGAGCCCTCCACAACAATAGCTGCTCCATGCGGTCGCATCTCAGAACCCAAACTCAGAACCCAGAGTAGGGGACTGTGAGCTGAGGGGCAACTGAGGGGCGGTGGGTGGTGGAGGTCCCACATCAGGGTCCCTACCTACCTTGGGGTGCAGGGCATAGGTTTCTCAAGGTGGCTGTTGAGCTCTGGCAGAGATCACAGGGCCTAGGAGCAATGGGTAGAGAACGAGCGCTGTGAATACAGCTGGCAGTGGTCCCTGGGGTGGGAGGGGCACGGGGACTCAAGGTGGCTGGGAGCTAAGAGGGGAGGAGGACGTCCAACAGTCCATCCCTTCACTCCCCTCCCATCTGCCCCTGCGCCTCACTCACCAAGGGGTTGGGGCTCTCCAGTGGTCATCGGGCCCAACTCCATGGGGTGAACACTGCCCAGAGGGTGGTGCCTGCGTGGGCCATCCTTGGGCCTGAGCGGCGAGATAAGAGGCTAGGAGGTTGGAGCAGTGATGCTGAGCAGGACTGTCCCCCGCCCCCCACCCTGGGCTCCTTCCCTGCAGCTGGGAGCCTGTGCCCAGCCCAAGGTTTTCGTTCTGCTCTGCCCTCAGTGCTGACTGGGTCTCTACCCTTCTCTCCAGGTCATTCTCTCCAGCTCACTTCCTGCTCCCTCCTAAGAGCAGCCCTTGGGGTCCAGGTCGTAGTTCAGACTCAGGCTCTCCCAGGGCTGTAGGTGCTTTCTCTCTATGGCCCTGGCATTTCTCCCATGCTCCAGCACCACCCCAGCATCCTGGCACCTTAAAGGAATCAGCATCACTCAGGTCCCAAAGGCGGTGGCCTTCCTCCCTAGTGGCAGCTGTGCCTGTGCTCCTTGCTATTGGGTGGCCCTGCTGCCCTCAGTGACTCCAAGCCATGCTCGACTGCTCATGCCCCATCTCCCAGGGTCTGCCGCTTCCTTCCATGTCTCTTCAGAACAGTCTCTGCTGTCCTCAGGTCTCCACCCTGGCGATGACACGCAGCCACTGCCTCGCTGAAGGGCCCCTCACGCTGACACACCAAGCTCTGAGCACCTTGCACTTCTGCCCACAGATCTGCAGTCACCACTCCCTGTGTCAAGACCTTCTCATTGGGCACCCGGGGCCTGGCCGGTGCCCACCCTGTCAGAGATGCCCTCTGTCCCTACCTCCAGCCCAAACCCTGCCCTTTCTCTCAGCTTCTCCTGAGCACTCCCAAGGCCAGGCTGTGTCAGATGTGGCTATGAGGTCCTGCTTTGCCCAGCACCCAGTAAAGGGGCAGTCCTAGGGCAACTTCTTGTTATTATGGGAGCCTCTCCCAGGCCGTGGGCTGGGTTAGGGCGGGCCCTTGGCACAAGGGCAGCTGGCATTCTAGCTGACCAGTGGTATGGAGTGAAAAGATGTGCTGGCCCAGCATTTGGGAACTCAAAGGAGATAACAGCAGAGATTTAGGCAGAGGACGTGACGGAGGGCGGAAAGCTCACGAGAAAGACACTCAGAGGAGCGCAGTGGGGCAGGAACTGCACCGTGAGCTGGAGGAAATTGGGGCGAAATCAAGGATGAGGCAGCCAGCCCCTCCCCGCCCCCGCCGCCATGGGAGAAAACGGAGAATGGACAAAAGGGACTGAACCACAGCGATGGGGAGGGGTAGAGAGCCCCGCATGGATGCATATCCTTGGCCCCTGGTGGCTTCTGCGCAAGGCTTCTTCCCACTACCTCTCCTGCCTCTCTGCACCCAGGGACAAGGCCTAAGGATGCCATCGCTGCTCCCCAGGCCCAGCAGAACTCTGAGGAGCAGGAGCCACGGGAGTGGGCCCAGGGAGCAGGAACTGAGCCCTCGGAGCCTACCCACTGTTCCTCCTTGAGCCGCAGAGGCATTGCTGGAGCTGGGACCTCCACTGCCGCCGGTAGCAGCACCAGGCCAGGCCGGCCCCAGGAAGCAGAGGCAGCAGAAAGCTCAGGATCATTGCCGGCAGCAATGCGTAGTGGTCTGCGAACAACAAGGCGGGGCTGAGTCCTGAGTGGGCGCTCGTCTGGGCCTGTCCTCACCCGCTTCCCCACTGGGCGCGCACTTTCAGGCCGCATGGGGCCGCTGTCCATGCTACCACCCAGCCCTGGCTTGTCACAGGAGGGTGGGGCCCAGCCCGGATCGCAGTGGCAGTTACGGTTACTGTTGCAAACCTGCAGAGAAAGAGAGAAGGAAAGTCCCATGGCATCAGGGACCTCAAGGTCACCCCCCCACACACACCTTTCAGACCACTCACCCCATGGCCATGGCAGGTGGTCAGGCAGCGTTGTAACTCCTGAAATGTAGTGTTCTGGCAGCGCCTGTCCTGGCACACCTGTGGGCAGTGGTGTGCGCTAAGCCCCGTAAGGGAGTGAAGCTTCAGCCCTCAGGACTCAAGTGGCAGGGAGGGGCAGGCTCACCATTGTAGGTCCACACTGGGTGCCGGGCTCTACCAGGCCCAAGTCAGGCAGGTCCAGCTGGGCACCAGGGAGCAGGAAGGCTCCCCTGCAGGTCACCTCGAGGCTGCCTAAGCGGATGGTAGAGTCCACCGGCATCGTGTGTGGTGCCCGTGGACTGTGCTCCCCGCCCTGGCACTGCAGCTTCCCACACTGCGCATCCCTGGGAGCCAAGTGGAGGGCCGTCAGTGCGCGGTGTCCCCCGGCCCCCAACCCACACCTCGGCTTCGTTCCCTCTGCTCCTCTCCCCCCACCTCTTCGCACAAGGCGAGGAGCTGCCCTCTTCCTCCCGGCCGCAGTTGCCACTGGCGTCTCCTGCCGAGTTCAGCACGTGGAAACAGGCCTCTGGTGCTGGGCGGGACCCTGGGGAAGCACGAGTAGGGCTGGAAAGCACGCTTCCTCTGCCCTCAGTCCTCCTCCCCGCCCTGCCCCCGTCCATCTTCCCTAGAGTAGAAAATTCCCCCAGACCCAAGGATAGGAACGGCTGCAAAGGGTGCAGGGGGTCTCTCACCAGGCCCCCAGAGCTGCTGGCACTGCTGCTCGAGCGTGGGACACGCGCCATCCCGGCAGTAGCCGCGGCCGCTGGCGCAGGGCGAGCCATCCAGCAGGTAAATGTCTGGGGGACAGTAGGGAGAGGCGCCCGTGCAAAACTCAGGGAGGTCACAGTCTCCCGCAGCCCGACGGCATGGCGCGCCCGCCGGCTTCAGCTATGCAGGTGACCCGGGCGGAGGAATAGCGGCCGAGACACAGAGAGACAATGGATAGTGAGAGATCCACGCCGACAGCAAGGCTCAGAGGTGGGACAGCCCGGCTAGAGCCAGGTGGACCCAAGCGCAAAGCAGAGCCAGCACCCACGGGGGACCGGAGGACGCCAACCAGCCAGAACAAAATCAGGTCGGCTCCCCAGCGCCCCTCAACCCTCACGTTCGAGACTCCCATCCCCTCACCAGGCAGCTCGAGCAGCAATCCCCGTGGGAGCACTGGGCCCCCTCACGCAGCGAGCAGTTGTGGGCGAAGCAGCAGGGGTCGGAGCACTCCTGGAGCCGAAAAGGCAAGAAGGGATCTGGTAAAGGAGTCGCTCCCCGCACCTTGGGGGAGGGGGCGGGCGCGCAGACCTAACCTGGCCCGCACCGCAGTCGCACTCCTCGCGCTCCTCCACGAAACCGTTCCCGCAGCGCGCGCTGGGCACCGGGAGCCCCGAGTCCGGCGCGTTGGAGAGGCAGGTTCCGCCTCCCTTGCGGAAGAAGGCGCGCAGCTGGCGGCGGCTGCAGGCGCTGAACAAGCGGGGAAACGGGTGCCTATGGGCCGGGAAGGGCGTTGAGGCGCGTGGGACCAAACCCCTTAACGCCCGGATGGTCTCCGATCCCCTCCCACCACCACCACCTGCGCTGGGCCACGCAGCCGCGGAGGCTCAGACTGCGCAAACGACGCCTGCGGGAAGGCGGCTCTAATCCTCTAGAGGCAGAGCCCCAGGTGGGTAAGCAGCGGGAGCCCAGGCACTCGGGTGGCCCGAGGCGGAAGGGCGTGACGCCAGGAGCCGGCAGCCCAGGGCTGAAAAGTCGAATCCGGACCCGACGCGGCGGGTTCTGTAGGGATAACCTCGCTAGGTTTTCGGGGAAAAGAATCTTCATACTCGTGGGAATCCATGTTCCTTGTGTTTCCTCCATTTAAGCCTCATAAACAACTCAGGGCGGGTCCTATGATCATTTTACAAAAGAGGAAACTAGGAGATAATAAGCATCCCCCCAACGGAATGCAGAGGAGGAAGGGCCCCAGGTCTAGTGGAGCCTTCCCAGCAGCCCCTCTCCCCCGTGCCGGGTTGCCCGTACCCAGTGGCCGCTGCCATGACGCAGCCACCGGGCTCAGCTGCCGCCTCCACGCAGCAGCCTTCGGGGTCGTGGCTGAGGCCAAGGCTGTGGCCTATCTCGTGGGCCATGGTAGCTGCAGCGCCGATGGGGAGCTCCGAGTGGTCCTGGGAGGGCGTGGGGACGGTCACTGCTGGCTGGGAAAACCGCCCCCGCACCTCTCCTCCCGTGCAGGACCCAGCAGAGCTCACCGTGCTCACGCCTCCAGAGCTCTCTGCGAGGCACATGCCTTCGAGGGGCGCCAGGCCCACGGTGTTCCCCCGGAATGCGCGGCCCCTGAGGGCAGAGTGCAGCGTGACCGGGCAATGCTGGGAGGGGGTGCAGCCCAGTGGGGAACCCGCGCGAGGATTGGAGGCACCCACGTGAGCAGCTGCGTGGAGTCGTGGGGCCGCCGCACCCACAGCCCCCGGCGCCACTGCAGGAAAGCCCAGAGTGTGGCGTTTGCGTCCGGCATGACCCGGCTCTGGTCCTGCTCAGTCCATACTTCCAGGCCAGTCAGGGCCACCTGAATGTCCAGAGTCCTGAGAATCTGTGGTCAGGGAAAGACGGGCCTGAAGCAGGGGGCCAGGCTATCACCTTGCTGGGGGCCCCTCTCTTTCCCCCCACCTCCTCTCTCATCTCCAAGCCTGCCTCCTCCATCTAGGGCTTGCCCAGGCTGCAGCTGTCGCTCCCATTAAGCCTATCTGCCCACACACAGCCCCCTTCAACCTGGTCCACATAGTTGGCGATCTCCAGAAGACGCTGTTTGGTGTGGTTCAAGTCCCGGTGCTGGGTCAAGAACTGGAAAGGCAGCAGTATGGTGGTGTGACAAGCTGAGCTGCCCCCCTCAGCCCCGACAACCCCCTAGAGCCTCCTCTCACCAGGGTGTGGTCCGCCACTACGTACAGCTCCAGGTACCTCAGGCTTCTGCGGGCCTCCCGCCTGTCCTGGGGAGAAGCATCTGTAACCCTGAGTGGCAGGCCGCTGGGCTTAAACCCTGACCACCAACCCCAATCCCCAGAAAGCACAAAGTTAACTTTCAAGTTTTGTCAGCACTGGCTGGTGTGGCTCAGTGGTTTGAGCCCCAGCCTGTGAACCAAAAGGTCGCTGGTTCAATTCCCAGTCAGGGCGCATGCCTGGGTGAGGGCCAGGTCCCCAGCTGGGGGCCTATGAAAGGCAACTGGTTGATGTACCTCTCGCACATTACTGTTTCTCTCCCTCTTTCTCCCTCCCTCCCCCTCCCTCTAAAAATAAATAAAATCTTCAAAAAATAAGTAAAATAAAATTTTGCTAGAACTTGTTTCTTCAGCCTCCAAATAAAAATATCACAGGGCAGGAGACCCTGAAGTGGCCTTCCTGTCTTTCTGATTGGGAGAGCTGCGGCCTATGGCCACACCACCCTGAATGCGCCGACCTCCTCCGACTGGGAGGGCTGTGGATATTGCACTTCCGCTCCCACCCCGTCTGTGGCTCTCACCCTGATCTGGGTGGCACGAAAGAGGTTGATCATGTTCCCTTTGCCTCCAGGATCCCTGTGGCCACAGGCCCCTTTCCAGCTAAGCAGCTGCTCTGTCCGGAAGATCCTGTGGGTTGAGGCGTCCTCCACATCCCCAGCTGGCCAAGGGTGCACATAATAGCTGGCATTGCTGCTGAGAGTGATCAGGCCCCTAGGGTGCACAGGGGTGCAGAAAGTGGTGTGACAGAACTGTTGCCCCAGCCCCAGGCCCAGCTCTGCCCCCCCCCCGCCCCCACATAACTCCTTACCTCATCCCAGAGCAGATGCTGAGGACTACCCAGGAGTCAGGGAAGCCCCTTACACGCCCATGGTAGTGACAATGATCCTGGAGAGCAAGGGGCCCAGCCTCAGACCCAGCTAGGACCGAAGTGGGAGGGGCAAGAGCGCAGGCATGGTGGGGGCCTGGCTCCAGCCTCTCCTTACGAACAGGAAGAGAATGGGGAAGGAATGGTGGGGAGGTCCTCAGGGAGTGCATTCCCCAGCATCCACCCTGTCCTCAGCACCCCTGGAAGTATCTCACCGTGTGGTTGGGGACCAGCGCCACTGGCTGCCCGTCTGGCCTATAATGGGTTTCTGTGTATCCTGTGGCCAGCAGCCTGCTGGGAAGGGATATTGTGGGGATCCTAATTCAGCTTTGCCTCCTCCAGGATGCCCTCCAGCCTTTTCCTGTGAATGCTAATTGAGCAGCTCTCTGGGTGAGGTACAGGGCTAGCACTAAAGAAGCACCAGAAGTGTATCTTAGGAAAGGGACAGAAGTGAATGTGTATTGCTTAGCTCAGAAAACCCGTGGGCTAGAGGGAGGAAAGTGAAAGGCGGGAAGGAGCCTCGGTGATGGCTTAAATATGGGAAGTGGGCATGTGGGGAGCATCAGGGAGGAGGAGCAATAGGGGCAGAGTTGGTGGTCCCTGTGGAGCCTGTGGCAGGCAGCTGGATCCCCAGGCCTGGGGCTGGGGAGGACTCGGGGAAAACTGCTGAAAAGGTGGCACTTAGAGCTAAGGAAGTGTGGCTGAACTCCCCAGGTGGTCCTTCCCGCTGCCCACTCTTGTTGGGCATCTGGTCGACCCTCTCTCAGCTACCTTCCAGCCTCAAGGGTCCGTCAGATCTTCTCCTCTGGCCTGCACACCCCACATATCTTTCCGACTGTCCTTCAGTGTCGCTCATCCCTTTAACGATTCCATCCTTGGGCCCCGTCTCACTAGGATCCTTCCCACTAAGGATTCAACCAATAGTCAATCCCTCTCTTTTAAAGAAAATTCTGACCCCACTTCGCCTTGACCTCTGTACTAGCAGGTTGCCCCAGAAACCTGTGATGCCTGCTTCCCCCCTCCCAGTCTTCCCTTCACCTTCTCAAGCTTTGCTGCCCACTCCATGCACACATACAACCCTAGGGGGCAGGTGATGTGGTCAGCCCATTTAATACATGGGGACATTGAACCCCAGAGGAGTGGTGGTTAGGCGTGGTGGAACCATTCGTTCCTAGTCCACCCGATTCCGAGGGGGAGACTAAAACGTGCAGAGTGCTTACAGCAGTGCCTGCAATGACACAAGCACTTGATAGATAACTACCTGTTGCTAAGATAGTCTGAATGGTTTTAAGACCCCATGCGCCATCTTGGACACCCTCCCACTGAGCCCAGCTCCACCTGCTCATTCACCAACTCAGAATCTTTGGCTCTGCACCATTCTTGATACTTAACACTAAATTGGCTTTCTGTGATCTGGTTCCCACTGGGACTGCCCACATTTGTTTCCCGTTGCTCCCTTCCCCGAAGATAGAGACCCTCTGGGCAAGCCAGACAAGTTGAGGTCCCCTGAATGTGCCTTGATCTTTCTACCCTCTGCATCTTTGTCCCTGTCATTCCACTAGCTTGGGGTACCCGCCCATCTTTGAAGCCCATCTGGGATGCTCTTTTGACTCAGGGTTCTTTTCCATTAGGTAATGCTCACTCACTTTTGGCAGGGAGCTGACAAGATGCTCCCGGGGCCTGTATGAGGGAGGTGACCCACAGCAGGGCTAACCAGTCTGATGGTCCACTTTAGCCTCAAGGGAGCCAATCATGGGCTGGTGTGACTCTCCCTGTCACTTGAGCCTCCTCAGGGCCCTCAACCCTTCCAGCCTCCCCCCTGGGTTCCCACCAGTCCCCAGCCACAGAGACAGAGGGGCCATCTTGGCTCCCAGCCCCCTCCCCAGCCTGGTACTCACTGGTTCTTCTCCAGCTCCAGCAGGAGCTCCTGGCCTTCAGCTTCCAAGGCTACAAGCCCCTTGTCTGGCTTCAAGACCTGGGCAAGAAAGAGTACGGGCTGAGGTGGCAGGCAGCCTGGCCCTTGTGCCTGCCAGGGAGCCCATGGGATGTGGAGCCAGCTGCCTGGGAGTTCATGGGGAGAACATGGGGGCGAGGGACAGAAGGGCCCCCACTTGCCCTGGTGGGCATGGGTGGGTATGAGGGTGAGATCATGCAGACAAAGATGTTCCCAAACTCAGGATGTTTGTCATTCCGACAAGAGCCATTTGACATGGCCTTCTAGGTACACACCACTTCCTCCCCAGAGAGACTAGGGGTCCCAGAAAGGGGCCTCTGGTTACTGGGGCCCCCTCTAGTTGCTCACAGTTACGGGGCCCTTCCTCTGGCCCTCCCTCCTCTTTCCTGACTAGGTTTGCTTCTTCTGGCAGGGAGCGGTGTCCTGAAGACAGAGCAGTGTGGGGGTGGGGTGGATGTCACACAGCTGTGGCTCAGGCTGCGTCACAGCCTCTGGTTTCTGTTTCTTGCTTCCGCTCACTCTCTGCAGAGTCCAGACTCTACCCCTCCACCTCCAATTCTGACAACCTGCCAGGTCCTGAAAGCTGCCCGGTCTCCATCAGGCTCAGCCACATCTGTGTCACTGATCCTGTGAGGTAAACACAGACCTCCATGCCAGGCTAAGAAAAACACTGGCTTTCCCAGCCAGATGTCAGGAGGTGGCCCGGGCCAGCCTGCCAGCCTCTCCTTCCCTGCCCTCACTGTCTCTCCCATGCTGTGGGAAGATCCCATCTGCCTCCCTTGTCCACGCAGTCTGGCTGGGGGCTCAGAGTTGAAGCCAGTCCAGGATCCTCCTGGAGAGCTGCTGTGTCTTGGAATGCTGGCCCAACCCTCGCTGGCCCTTCCTCTTTAGCCCACAATGCTCTGCGCTGGGCCGGAGGCCAAGGGGCTTACAGTCTTGGAGTGTGAGCTCTTCCTCGGCAGGTGGGGAGCAGACAGCTCCCTGCCCCAGCGAAGAGCCCAGCAAGGCCCCAGGCATGAGCTCATGGGGCCGGAATGCCCCTTCTTTATTAGAGAAGGGTCTGTCCAATGGAAAGGTGGCAGGTCAAACGAAAAGCCTCCTCCTGCCCCCTCCCCTCTGTGTTCCTCCGCAACCCTGCCGCCTGCACTTCTTGCCCTCCTAGTGACTCCACCCCTCATTACACACGCCAGCCCTGACCTGAAACGTGGCTGTTCCCCTCCTCTGGGACAGGGCTCCCAACCTCAACACTGTCCTTATCTTGTCAGGCTTCCTGGGGACAGGGGCCTGGAAGCAGGAAAAACAAGGCCGCTCTGGGAATTCCCTCCTGGCACAGTCCAGAACAGGCCGGGAGGGTCCACAGTCAGGGTGTGTGAGCCCAGCCTTGCCCTCTGCTGGTGATGTCCAGAAAAATGACCTCCAAGCGTGGCCCAGCACCATCCTTGGCCACTCAAGCAGGGACCCTGAGGGTGTGGGGCACCCAGTGGGGGCCCCAGGTTGGCAGCCTCCCAGCCTTCACAGTGGCGTTCCCCTGCCTTTTTCCTTGCTGGCTCAGACAGAGAGCTGTCCTTTCTGGCCTGAAAATCCAGGATGAAGAGGTCTCTCTAGGTTTGGGGGACACTGGCCAATGGTTTGAAGTCTGTCAGAACCTCATGGGTCTCAGACTTCTGGGCTAAAGAGCTGTGTGAACTAGGGCAATTTCTGCAACTTCTCTGGGCTTCAGTGTGCCCCTCCGTGAAATGGGCAGTCAGAGGCCACTGGCCTCCGGGTTAGCAGTGCAGCTGTGCGGGACACCGAGATGGGGCCACGGTTATCCTGGGAGTGTGTGATGGGTGGGTGTTGGGAGGAGGCTGGGGCAGAGCATCCTAGAGAAGCAAATTGTGGTGCACTTGCATCTGAGGGCCATCAGGAGAGTGACCACTGCCCTTGGACAGAAGTGGACTCTTCATGAGCCAGTGAGGCTGAAGTCTCAGGCCCTTCGGTGGCAGGGGCCTGGAGGGGGCAGCCATGTGTCTGTCTGCAGGGTCACGTGTTCTGGTAATCTGCAAAAGGAAGCTATCCTGGTGTTTTCTTAAAAAGGTCCCTGAAGTTCATGCCTCACGAACTCTGCCTGATGGGACGGGGGTGGCCTGGATAGTCTCAGGAAGGGAGAGAAAGGGTGGGGGGAGAGGGGGAGCCTGCAAATGACTTCCATGTGTGCAGGCTCATGCAATCTGGATGTGTCCCGCCTCTGCCTGCCAGCCCTTCAGGGAGGAGTCTTAAGGACTGGGAGGGGGAATCTAGGGCACCCAGTAAAATGGCCACACTGAAAACTGGGGAGGGGCAACAGGGCTGGGAGACCCTGGGGCCCCGCAGGGGAAGGAATGATGTGGCACTGACCGGCTCCTCCAGGGTGACCGGGGGCCAGGGTTGTCCATCCAGGACCCAGTGAGGGGTGACTGGCTCTCCAGGGGCGTTTCCTGGTGTGAGGACAGAGCACAGGGTGAGCAGAAGCCTGAGGAACAGAGGGGAGTGGGGACCACGGAGGGGTGGGGCTAGAGGACCGCAGCAGGAGGAACACCCATCTTCAACAATCCACGGGGTGTCCTTGGAGCTGGGGGCATCCAGGGAGGCGGCAGAAGAGAGAAGGAGTCTAGGAAGGATAGTTCAATGGGGGATGCAGGAACCACCCTGATCTTGGGGGAAGGCTTGGTGTCAAAGGTCATAAGGAAGAGACGAGGCTACTGTGCCCGGTGGAAAGAAAAGGGGAGTAGCCTTGGGTATTTTTAGACTGGGCAACAGATGCCTCTAGGGTGAGAGATCTGTGAAGAGGATGCCTCTGTCTTCACCACAGTCTGAGAAAATCAACAGCTGGTCGTTGCTTTGGGGGGCCCACCTTGCTCTGAGCTGCCCTCGGGAGCTTCACACTGGTGGTGGGGCTTCCAGGGACCCTGGCCCACAGGCCGCCTCCTGGTGTCTTCAGAGGGGGGCAAGTGGGGGACAGAGCCTGAGTGCTCCCAGGCCTGCTATGCTTGAGGGGGTTCCAGGAGGAATACCAGAGCCAAGCATTACTCAGAGGAGGCTGGAATGCTCCCCTGGAATGCTCCCAACCCCCCACTCCCAAGGGCCCCAGTAACGCATCACCCCTGCCCTGCAGGAGCCAGGAGCCAGGAGCCAGGCCCTGGGCAGCCCAGAACGAGCAGACCGCCCTCCTTCCCTCCCGCACTCAGTCCTGGAGAAGCCCAGCTCCCAGAACTGACAGCTCCCCCACTCCCACCCCACTCCTTTCCCTCCTCCGTCTCCTCCCCCAGACTCCATCTCCGATGACCTAGAAGAGCAGCAGCTCCAGGAGTTCCCTTCCCCCATGAAGGCCTCCCTGACTAGATGAGTTGCCATGCAGCAGTTGCCCTCAGACTGGGGCCGGTGTGGAGAGGGGCTGAGTGCTTCTGCGGAGAGGGCAAGTCTCTTAGCCCGGAGCGGACTTGACTGAGGGCGGAGAACCCGTTCTTGCTGGGCCCAAGCCTCCCAGGGCAGAGGGGAGGGTAGGATTGGGGGGTCTCCTCACGGCCCTACGCACACATACTGGTCACTGGCACCTTGACGAGGGGGCGACAGGCTCCAGACTCCAGACTCCATCTCTGCCTCCCTCCCTGTCGTGGATGGGAGCAGTGTGGATGGGAGCAGAAACTGGGGGAGCCAGTGTGGTGTTGGGGAGCACAGAGCCCTTCTCCACTCTCCCCAGGGGTTGCATCACCCTCCCCTGACTCCAGAATGAGGAGGAGGAACCAGTGGAATGCGTGGGGACCATCAGCAAGAGAATGAGGGTGTCATCCCTCCCCAGGGGTCCAGAACAGATCAGGACCCATCCCTGTTGCCCCCTCCCCAGTGTTCTGCAGCCTCCCCCCCACCTCAGGTTTCCCGGCCCCGCCTCTCCTGCCTCCTCCCTGACTCCTCTTAGGCACTTGCTGTGCAGGACTCCACCAGTCCTGCCACCCCCTCTGAGAAGTTGCTGTTTCCAGCCCCATCTCACCAGGGGTTTGGAGAAGTTACACTGGGAAGAAACTGAGCCCAGTGCCATGCCCCCCCCCCCAACCCTTCCACCCCTGTCTTGCCCTCCTTCTGTATCTAACCAAACAAGGCAACAATATAAACAATACAGGCGCTGCCCCAAGGCCCTGCGATGTGGGGTGAGCGTGGAGTCACAGTCAGTGCCCTAGTCTGAGGTCACAGCAGGGACTGCAGGGGGCCAGTGGAGGAAGACCCTTGAGCCCTAAGGGATGCAGGGGCAGGGATGTTCCCACTGGAGGACGGGCCTGGAGGCGGCTCCAGCCTGAGAACCCAGGCAGAGGGGTTTGAGGGCTGCTCAAGGGTAAGGATCCCTGCCACTCTGCTTTGTGGTGGGCACAGTGGCAGCTGGGAAGTGTGCAAGTCTGGGCCCCGGTCCCAAGTAAAGGCGAGGATCCCCGGACAGGTCCCAGGAACAGCTTCCCAAACCCTCCCTGTTCCTTGTCCCAACG
Organism: Phyllostomus discolor; assembly: GCF_004126475.2. Classification (NCBI taxonomy): domain Eukaryota; kingdom Metazoa; phylum Chordata; class Mammalia; order Chiroptera; family Phyllostomidae; genus Phyllostomus; species Phyllostomus discolor. Next base: position 81,114,424 of record NC_040911.2, on the reverse strand, counting down.
CTCCATCCCCTGACAGTGACTAAGCCTGCCCCTCGGGGCGCTCTCATACTCACCGAGAAGAGTCTCGGCACCCCACACCTGCCACAGTAGTAGCCGTGGCGGCAGCAGCAGCAGCAGCAGCAAAGCAGGAGGCCCTGGAGCTCTTCGAGACCCCAAGCCCATAGCTGTGAGCGCCTCGACTTCTAAACTGCGGCTCTCGGCTCCCGGCCTGCCGCTCCGGGCCCCGCCCCCGCTGGGTCACCGCCGGCGCACGCCCTGTGCAGCTGGCCCGCCGCCTGCGGACCCTCCGGCGCCCACCTCTCCGCCCGCACCCCTCCCTGTGCGTCCTCCTACGCAGCCCTGGCCGCCCTCTCAGTGACCGTGGCGGATCCCGACCCTCCCCAAGCTCGCGCACTCCTGGGGAGCCTGGACCACCCTCCCCCGCCCTGTACGGACTAGAGCTTTCGTGGGCAGGGCGGGGCCCGGAATCGGTGCGGCCCCGCTCAGGGAACCCGCCCGTGTCACCCCACCCCATAGGTCTCAGAGAGGCCCCTACTTGTGGGGTTGAAGGGTGAGGATGGGGTGCGGAGCCTCGGGAAAAGACTTTTGAGGACCACAGCAGAGGGGACAGAGGCCAGGGCTCATGAGCCAAGTGTTGCTGCCTTCCTAGGCCAAGTCGGGCCTTCCTAGGAGCGTACCCCACTCCCCGATCTCCGGAGGCGGACGCCTGTCCCCGACTTGTCACCAGTCCCGCGCAGAGGCCCTCTGGAGAGAACGCGGCAGAAGTGTCCCTGGGAGAAGGGAGGCCGGGCGACCCCGACAGGTGCGGCCGAGGCCCGGAGCTAGTCTCTGTGTCCCAGTGGCTGCCAGCCCCGCGGCGCGCGCGGGTGGGCGTGGGGAACCAGTGGGTGCCGGGGCCTTGTCGGCTCCTAGCTGCGCAAGGGCGAGGCAGCGGGACTGGCGCGCGGGTGCGGCCTTTTGTCCCTGGTGGTGCCCAGGGGGGAAACTGTGCAAAACCGTGGACTCCAAGATGTCGCGGATCCTTGCAGCCCCTGTGACGTCTGTTTCTTGTTTTAAAGGTTTGTCCGTACTGAGTAGTAAATTCCGATAGCGAGCAACAAGTATTCCCATAGCGAGGGCAAGTTAACTTTTAAGCAAATCTAATTGTTTTGGAGAAATCAAAGTGTGGCAATTCAGTAAGAGTTCCAGCTGCAAGGAAGTCTATGTTCGCCTGATTCAAACATGGAAAAGCGTAAGACGTTTAAGGATCATCTCTCCCCCTTCTGTGTGCACCTTCGCAGCCCACCTCTCCCAACAGGAAGGCGCTAAATATCAGTACAGGTTTTAGATTATTTTATGCGTTCTCAACGGAAGACGGACATTTTTTGCTCTAGTATTTTCTGCACGTTGATTTTTTTCGCTGAATACTCCTTGGAGATTCTTCATATCAGTGAATTTAGAGTGGTCTCGTTATCGCCATTCTCATTATTATTAAAATATAATTTACATACAATAAGCTCTGGCTAGTGTGGCTTGGTGGATTGAGCGCTGGCCTGAGAACTGAGAACGTCCCTAGTTCAATTCTCAGTTCAGGGCACAGGCCTGCGTTGCTGGCCAGGTCCCCAGATGGGGGCGTGTGAGGGGCAACCGGTTGATGTATCGCTCACACATTGATGTTTCTCTCCTTCCTCCCCCACCTTCTCTTCTCTATAAAAATAAATAAATAAATAAATCTTTAAAAAAAATGTTCCTATATAACATGTTCAGTTAGATGAGTTTTTTAACAGTAAATTCTTTTTATAAATTGATTTTAGTGAGGAAGGGGGAGAAAGAGAGAGAGAGAGAAACATTGATTTGCTGTTCCACTTAGGTAGGAATTCATTGGTTGGTTCTTGCATGAACCCTGACCAGGGATCAACCTGAAACCTTCCTTGACTAATGGGGACAACATTCTAACCAACTGAACTACCCAGTCAGGGCAACTAGATGAGTTCTGATAAATTTATACACCTGTGTAATCACCACCACAACCCACATACAACATTTCCATCACTCCAGGAAAGTTCCCTCGTGCCCTTCCCAGGCAGTCTCTCCCACTCCCAACTCCAGGCGGCCACTGGTTTTTCTGTCTACAGACAGGTTTTATATATTCTAGAACTTCCTAGAAAGGGAATCATAAAGCATGTACTCTTGTGTCTGGCTGCCTTCTTTCTTCATGGTTTTGAGATTCATTTACATTGTTTAGTGTATCGATCATTTGTTCTTTTGTAGGGCTGCGTATGTTCCATGGTAGAGGGAAGCACATTCCTCTATCCTCGGGTTAGCATTTAGGTTCTTCCAGGTTGGTGCTTCTTCATTTTTTAATTTTTATTTATTTCCTTGTCCCCACCCAAGGATATGTTTATTAATTTTTAGAAAGAGAGAAGGAAGAGAGAGAGAGAAACATGGATATGAAAGAGAAATATCCATCATTGCCATAATTTTTAGAAAGAGAGAAGGAAGAGAGAGAAACATGGATATGAAAGAGAAATATCCATCATTGCCTCCCATACACGCCCGGACCGGGTGTCAAACCCACAACCTAGCTATGTGCCCTGACTGGGGATTGAACCTCCAACCTTTTTGGTGCATGGGACGATGCCCCAACCAACTGAACCAACTAGCCAGGGTTGGGGCTTTCTAAAATATAGCTGTTACAAAATTGTTGTGTAAGTCTTTGTATATAAACATATGTTTTCATTTATCATATGTAAATATCTAGCAGTAGAATTGCAGGGTTATATATGGGAAGGGCATAATTTGCTATTTTAAGAAACTTTTCCCAAGGTGGCTGTATCATTTTGCATTCCCACCAGCAATGTATGAGAGTTCCAGTTTCTCTACATCCTCACCAACATTTGGTGCTGTCAATCTTTTAAATTTTAGCCATTCTAGTGGGTGCATAGCATCCTCATCATTTTTTTTGTAGTTGAATGCTACCATTTATTTGTACGGTCCCCTCCTGGGCATATATATGGTTTCTAATACCTCCGCATTCACAAACAATGCTGTGGTGGATCATTTATGCACACGTTTATCTGTGAGATGATTTTCTATAAGCAGGATTACTGGGTCAAAGGATACATATATTTTTGATTTATTTAGATACAGTTAAATTGCCCTCCCAACTTGTGCCAATTTATAACATCTGGAGTGCTTGTTTTCCCACAGCCTTACCAACACAGTTATCACATTCTGATAGCATTGGCTAGTCCGAAGGTGCAAGTGCAGTCTTAACTTGCATTTCTCTTATTATTGAGGTTAGTATCTTTTTTCATAGATGATGCTATTACAGTTGTCCCAGTTATTCGCCCTTTACCCACTTTGTCCCCCTCCACCCAGCACCCCCCACGCCCTCTGGTGATTCTCCCTTTCTTTGTTCATGTCCATGGGTCATGTGTATAAGTTCTTTGGCAACCCCATTTCCTATACTCGCTCTTAACACCCTTCCTGTCTGTTCTGTAACTACCAATTTGTACTTGTTAATCCCTTCACCTTTCCCTCCATTCCTCCAGAGTTCCCTCCCCACTGGCCACCATCCCAGTGTTCTCATTTGTGATTTTGTTTCTGCCCTGCTTAGTTTGTTTTTTTTTTAGATTCAGTTGTTGATAGTTGTGAATTAGTTGTCATTTTAATGTTCATAGTTTTGATCTTTTTCTTAAATAAGTCCCTTTAACATTTCTTATAATAATGGTTTTGTGATGATGAACTTCTTTAGCTTTACCTTGTCTGGGAAGCACTTTATATGCCCTTCCATTCTAAATGATAGCTTTGCTGGATAGAGTGATCTAGGTTGTAGGTCCTGGCTTTTCATCACTTTGAATACTTCTTGCCAATTCCTTCTATCCTACAAATTTTCTTTTGAGAAATCAGCTGACAGTCTTATGGGAACTCCTTTGTTGGTAATTATCTGCTCTTTTCTTGCTGCTTTTAAGATTCTCTCTTTATCTTTAACCTTTGGCATTTTAATTATGTGTCTTGGTGTGGTCCTCTTTGCATCCATCTTGTCTGGGACTCTCTGTGCTTCCTGGACTTGTATGTCTATTACCTTCACCAAATTAGGGACGTTTTCTTTTATTAGTTTTTTGGATAGGTTTCTGATTTCTTGCTCTTTCTCTTCCCTTCTGGCACCCCTGTGATGCAAATGTTGGAATGCTTGTAGTTGTCCCAGGGGCTCCTTACACTGACCTCTATTTTTTTATTCTTTTTCCTATTTGCTGTACTGATTAGATGTCTTTTTTCTTCTTTATGTTCCAAATCATTGATCTGATTATCAGTTTCATCTGTTCCTCTGTTGATTCTCTTTAAATTGTTCTTTATTTCATTTAGTGTCTCCTTCATTTCTGATTGGATCATTTTTATGTTGTCAAAGCACCCACTGAGTTCCTTGAGCATCCTTATAACCAGTGTTTTGAACTCTGCATCTGATAGATTGCTTATACCCATTTTGTTTCATTCTTTTTCTGGAGTTTTGTCCTGTTGCTTCATTTGGGCCATATTTCTTTGTCTCCTCATTTTGGCAGCCTCCTTGTGTTTGTTTCTATGTATTAGGTAGAGCTGCTTTGACTCCATGTTTTGGTAGCATCGCTTAATGTAACAGGTGTCCTGTAGGGTCCGTACAGCTCGATTTTCTGATGGTTCTGAGTGACATTTGTTCTGTATTTTAGCTGTAATTTTGCTGTGGTCTGCAAGGAGGTGAGCCACATTTACCTATGCCTTCATCTTGACTGGAAGTTCCTAGTGAGGTTAATATCTGTTCAAACACTTAAAAGCCATTTGTATTTACTTTTCCCTAATTGGCAAGTTCATATCACAGCCCAATTTTCCATTGAACTTTTGTTCTCTCTTAACTTGAAGGAGATCTTTATACATAAAGGTGATCAACCTTTGTCTAGAGTATAAGTTGCAAATATTTTCCACAGCTGATGAAATGTATCCAACATTTTGCTCATTTATATTATTTGCTAGGTAGTATTCAGTTGTGTGACTATAACCACATCTTTTCCCCACTGATTCTACTGTTGCTGGACATTTGAGTGGATCCTAGTTTTGAGATGTTACAAAACTTGCTGCTATGAACATTCAAGTGCATGTGTCCTTAGCTTCCTCTTTTTGCTTGTCCTGCTCCTCCCACCCCTGTACTGGTCTCCCCTGGGGGCATGTTCTTAATAAGTCTCTTGCATATAAAGTCTCATCTTGGGAACCAGACTTAATACTGACATAGATGGCTTTGGTCACATGGGGGGCTCCAGTGCAGACAGGCTGGAGAGGCATCAGTCCCTCCCCCTGTGAATGGCTGAATGGAGTCACCATGGATCCTGACAGCAGCAGAAGGCACCCCTCCAGGACAGACTTCCCTGGTCCTTCTGCTGGGTAAGCCAGGGAGCAGAGAGCAAGGCATTCTGTCATAGCCAGGGTCCATTTTGCTACCTCCTCTTGTTGGGGGAGGATTTGGGGTAGAACAGCAGTGGACAGAGACACCCAGGCTTCCATCTTGAGCCAGGAGCACAAATGGACATTCCAGAAGAGAATGTGAATCCTAAGAAAGGAGAAGCCCTAACCATAGTAAAGGAAACAGTCCTGAAGGGACAGAAGAGAGAGGCAGTTAAGAAGGTCCCAGACATCACAGGGTCAGCACAATGCCAAGTGTATGTCCTGGAAGGGCCTGGCAAGGGGTTGGAGTGGCTTGAATGCCAAATAAGCTGGGGATCAGGAAAGTAGAACAGACCCCAGAGTCACGGACAGGAAGGCCTTAGTGTAGGTATTGGGAGAGAGGAGGGCAGAGCCCTCTCTCTTCTGGCAAGAATACAGCCTGATGGCTAACTCCTATTCACACTGAAAGCTGCAGCTTTGGTGACTGCTTGTCAAGGGGTCTTCCCTGACACAGAGCTTGGTGACTGTCCCTGGTACTGTACTCCTCACTGTACCACATTTCACACAGCATTATAGTTGCCTATTTCTTGTCTCTCTCCTCCAGACCCTGAGCTTCAAGGGTCTCAGACTGACTTGTACAGAGCCTGGCACACTGTCAGTGCTGACAAAATGAGGGAGACATGTTGCCTGAGAGCTGTGTGAGGACTGAAGTCATCCTTGCCAAGTGGATGCTCCAACCCAGATGAGCTATGACACATCAGAAGAATTTTCTGCCAAAATCTCAGAGCAACTGTTTATTTACATTTGGGGGTAGCAGAGGAGGGGATGGGGCCATAAGACCAAAGCTGAGAAAGATAAATCCTAGAGGTGGCACTGATCGGCTCAGTGTTCATGCCTGGTAACACCAAGGGAACGATGATTTCTCAAATGTCTTGTTGGTGTCCCTCTCTGGGGGCAATGGGAAGTGTCCTGGGAAGAAAGCAAACCAGTGAGAGTTAAAGCTTTGAAGTGTTCACATAATGAATGACACCCATCACCTGTAAGTAGGACTCATCCTGAAGAGTGACCCAGAACAAGGTGTCCAAGGGAAGCACAGCCAACACTGGCCCATGGAGATGCCATGCCAATGCTTGGGTGCATCAGGAAAAGTCATGCAGGCGAGCAGTGCATTCAAAGGCAAACGTGATGGCCTATGGCAAGGTGAAGAAGGCGCTTTAAAAAAAATCTGTGCTCAGCTGTAATTTGGGTAGACTTCCATGAAGGGTGGGAGATTTTTTAAAACCACCTTATTGAAGTAGTGTTTGGTATATTTTTAGAAAACTATGTGTGTCTTAAGTGGCTCGGTGACTTTTCACAAAGTGAACACATCCATCAAACCTGCACCTAGACCAAGGAACCACACTGTCCACTCCCCAGAAGTCCCTTTATGGTCCCTCCCAATTATGACCTTCCCCCATAAGTAACCACTATTTTGACTTTTATCACTATCAATTAGCTTTGAACTTCATGAGACTGGAACCATGCAGTCTATACTGTTTAGCATCTGACTTCTTCCACTCAACATTATATTTGGGATCATTGCTCATAACACATGTGGTTGTAGCTCCTTCTCACTTCTGTGTAATGTTCCACCATGTGAACACATCACAGTTCATTTATCCATTCCATTGTCAGGGTGCATTTGTCGTTTCCAGTCTCTGGCTATCATGAGTAGTGTGGCTGTAAACATTCTAGTACAATCCCACGGGGGGCAAAAACCCTTCATCTTTTTTGAGTAAATATCCAGGGGGAAAATTCAGGGCAGGAGTATTTTAGCTTTAATAGATAATGTTAAACAGTTTTCCAAAGTTGTCATATATTCCGTATGATTCCATTTGCACAGAAATTCAAAAACAAGTAAATCAAATCTATGGTGTGAAAGGTCAAGAGAGTGGTTACCTTTGGGGTTTGTGACTCAGAGGGATCAGAAGGGAGATTCTGAGGTGCTGATAATGAATGGTCTAATTTTTTATCTGGGTGCTGGTTACATGGGTGTGCTGGCTTTTTAAAAAGTCATTAAGCTGTGCAGGTATAATGTGTTCACATTTCTGTATGTGTGTTACACTTGAATCAAAGTTTATTTTTAAAGCCTTGCTATTTCCCTCCCTGTCTGCTTGAAGATCGGCCGCCGTCACGAACGACACAGGAACCATCCACACCAGGAAGTTCATGGTCAACAGACCACTGCAGCGGAGACAAATGGTCACTGCTGTCCTTGCCCTGGGAGGCCAACAGCACCCAAGGCGGAAATTTGGGGAAAACTAGCTGAAATGTGTAAGGCCACACCAGATGTCATCTTTGTGTTTGGGTTCAGAACCCATTTGGGTGGTGGCAAGGCAATGGACTTTGGCGTGATTTATGGTTCCTTGGATTACACAAAGAAAAAGGAATTCAAACATAGACTCGCAGGACATGACCTATGTGAGAAGACGAAGACCTCGAGGAAACAGAGGAAGGAACGCCAGAGCAGAGTGGAGAGAGTCGGGGGGACCTCGAAGGCCAGTGTCGGTGCTGGGAAGAGTGAGCTAGAGTCCTGACAGGAGGAGTAGAGATTCTTCAGTGACTTCATCTGTGGTGACTGGGCAGATTTTTCATGAGAGGATGAATAAACTAAAAACTTTTGTGTGAAAAATAAAAGTCTCGAGGAGCCTCAGATCACTGGGGGTGGACACAATGAACCCCTCTGAGAACTCTCCTGTCCCAGGCGGACCTACACTCCCTTGGAGGCACACAGAAGCAGACAAAGACTTTCAAGTCAAATGGTCCCAGATCTCCCAGGAGCCACCCTTCTGCAGCCACCTGTGGTACTCCCCTCAGGCTCCCTTCCCCGGACAGTCCAAAAACGTTGGCTGCATTTGGCTTGCTCTCTCCCAGTCCCACCTCTGGACTTAGCCCACACATTCCACCCTCCCGTGTGACAACAATGTAGGAAAACCAGGGCTTACTTACTAAGTGCTCACCTACTGTGTGCCCAATATGTTGCTGGTCATGTGAGCAGTGCAGGTGAGAGGCCTCCTGTCTCAAGGAGCACAAATCACTTGAACATAAGGCAGTTTGTGGTAAATGCATGTAATTTGCATGCACTGGACACCTCAGCAGGTAGTCTCCCAGAATAAACCCCACTCACATTTGAATCCTCTGTGTTCCAGTCCAGCAGTTCATGTTGCAGGAAAAAGACTCACTTCAGTTATGTCATAGGATGGACGTTTATTGAGAGGAAATGCCAGACAGGCTCCCACGAAGGGTCTGGCCATCAGGCACCAAAAGGAATGGAACCTTAGGCCAGGAAGGGACCCAACCACTGCTACGTGGAGCTCACCAGGTCTCCAATTTCTTCCCAGCCTGTTAACTTCATGCTAACTCCCCATTACTCCCAATGTTTCTCAGCCAAAATCCCAGAGCAGGGGGCTCTTTGCTCCTCCCATCATCTGTCACCAGGCTGCCAGGAGAGTCACTAGCCTACCTAAGAACTGGCTCCCCTCAGGCACTGACTTCCAGGGAACACATTATTCCTTCTTGGTGACCTTCATTCATCTTAACAGCCCCTGGGCACACACTTCCAGGGAGTAGATGTGAACTCACTGGATCATGGATCAATGTACCTAGAGCAGAAAGAAGGATTCGATGACATGCTGTCTGCTCCTCACATTCCCTGAGGGTGGGGGTGGGGGGTGGGGGCACTTCTTCCAGGGGCCAGATCTGACACAAGACATCTGCTCAGGCAACCCCACTACTTGGCATGCCATCTCCCTAGGGACAGGACAACCAAACCTTCTCGATTTCCTCAGTCTTAATGTTTGAGGGGAAACATCCCTTCCAGGAAGCCCATGACCAGGGCATGCCTTTCAGCGCGAAGACAGAATGTGCCCTGCTGGCAGCATTCTCATCAATGTCAAAAGTCTCGGGGATGAGGCCATAGTTGGGAGGCCTTTGGAAATAGGATAAAACTACATTTCCCAGAAGCCCTCACAGCTTTGGCATGACCATGTGGTTAAACTCTAGCCAATGGGAAGTGAGTATATATGAAAAGTGCAAATTCCTGTTGTGTCCACAATGGGAAATGGGGATACCTTTAACTTCCACTCTTCTTGTTAGAGGGAATGTGAATGCAGTGAGGTCATTGTAAACCTCACAATCAAGATACGATAAAAGAATACAGAGCACCTGCAATTTAAACCACCATAACATACTCAGACTAGTATGGGAGAGAATAATAAAATTTCCTCATGTTAAAGTTACTATATTTGGTATCTTGTTACAGCAGCCTAACTTGTATTCTAGCTCATACAGAGGACCTTGGCCGGCCTGTGAGGATGTAGAAAGCTCCTCTTGTAATCCTTCCAAATAGTCCAGAATGGGCTTGGAAGAGAAAGATGGGCAGAGGCAGTGGGAGATAAATGGAGAGATGAGATCCAGAGAAAAGTGAAGGAGAAGTGGACAACATGATCAGCTCATTCCTCTTCGGCATCCCCTGAGGTCCACACCCTCCTGGGTAGATTGGGGTTCACTCGCTTTTCTCACCACCTATTTTTCTTGAGGGGCAAGAAGTTTGGAACCAGGTCATAGCAAGTCAGACGTCTCAGTGCTGTTTTCACAGAAGCAGGCAGGATCCAACGCAGCCTTGTTTACGAAGCCCAAGCCATCACCGATGCCAGTGGCCTCCTCCTCCTCCTGCGGGTAGGCAATGCCACAGGTCAGCTCAGGGGTGGAGCACAGGGTGAAGTCCAATGCAGCCAAATGTGGCTGCATTGATCAGGATCAATGAGCTTCCCACGGAAAAAAAACCCCTGGTCACTGGAGGGGTCTGGGAGATATCATCACCTGATCCCTAATTCTAGAGGGCGGGTCCCTGGACCCCCAAGCCTTGGGTAGGGTCTCAAGGAGACTGGTGAGAGTGTGCACAGCTGGGAGCCCTGGCCCACTAAATGGATTATCTGCAGAAGGGGACAGACCATGAAGGAGCGGAAGCAGTTTTTTGCTCTTGCCCAAGTAATGGGAAGAAAGACCCCAAAACACAGGAGGGAATCCTGTCTTCCAAGATGTGTCCAAGGTGTTGCTGCTAAGTTCGGAATGTCTGCCCCAGTCATCCAGGCAGCTGAGCAGCAGACACGTGGCTTCTCTCTACCCCAATCAGATTATGGTTCCAACTCTTCTGAAGGGGACCTGGATTTCTATAGCCTCTCCCCAGTCTCTCCCAAGCCCAGGCACCAGCCTATAAATGAAAGCAGTCTCTAGGGGCCAGCCCTGCACTGTGGGGTAGTTGGGCATTATGTCTGTGTGTGCCCACATGGTGGAACCATACCTGCACACTGTCCTTATGAGAAGCCATCTCCACCGAATTCTCACCCATGCTCAGCTTATGGAAACACCTCCTTCTGCAAGGTCAGGAGTGGACTCAGAGGGCCTCCCCTCTTGCTGCCTGCCCCAGTTCCCCTCGCCCGCCCACATGCTTGTCCCCAGACTGCTCACAGCACCCAACAGTGGGGAACCCTGTGGTGAGCGGGGTACCTTATCTTTCTTCCTCCCAAGCCCTTTCTTCAGCACAGACAAGGGGGAGATAAGGAAAGGAGAAAACTACAGCAAGGTGGATTTACAGATAATTCTAGAAAGGATTCCCAAATTTGGAATATGCGCAGGAAGGGGGATGGGCTAGGAAGTATGGAGCCTATGAATTTGGTAGGAGGGACATGGCGGAATATTGAGGGAAAACAGAGAAGGATGAGGTAGCCCCATTTGCCCTCCAGCTCTGGACCCACCTCCGGAGGTAGCAGGCCCCCAGGCCCAACAGGAGGAAGAGGAGGCCAGTCAGCAGCAGCCCCAGGACCCAGACTAGCCACTGGAACAGATGCAGGCGGTGCAGGGCTGGAACACAGGGGATAGCTCAGGGGGCAGCTATGGTTTCAGGCCTCCAGCGCTCCTTCCCAAGTGACTTCCCCAAGATGGAATCTATTCTACCTTTCCACTTTATCTCAGGAGCTTGCCCATAGAAAGGAGTTTCAAGCAACCAGTCTAGACTAGACAGACAAACTGAAGCAACCCAGGGAAGACCTCAGAAGGAAGCCTTTGGGCCTGAGAGCTAGGCCTCGCGCAGAGTGTCCTGGGAGATGAAACCTTGTGCAGTGTCCCTCACCTCTGGTTCCAAGGTAGGTGGAGGCGGTGGCAGAGCCCAGGGCATTGGAGGCAGAGCACACGTATTCACCCTGGTCACTGGGCCTCAGCTCCTCAATGTTCACCCTCAAGGCATTGGGGGTGGCTGAGACGTGGATGTGCGGCTCGGCTGGAGTGCCTGGGGACTGGCTGGAGGCTACCATCCGACCACCAAGATGGACAGTCAAGATGGCTAGGGGTTCGCTGTCTACTCGGCAGTCCAGGATGCCCTGGGTGCCACCCTCAGGCTCCACAAAGACTGTCATGGTTGGTGTCTTGGGAGGGTCTACAGGAAGACAAGGAATATGGTAATTGTATAAAACAGTTACAGATTCCTCCCCTTCCTGTGCCCATGCAAGGTGACTTTGCTTCTCCCATTAAGAGCTTATTTCTTCACTCCATGAATCTGACTCCCTTTGACCACTAGAAGGCAGAAATGACATTGTGTGACTTCAAGGCTATATCTAAGGGTCTTCACAGCTTCTGCGCTCCTTGGAACACAAGATTGTGGGAAGCCCAAGCCAGCCTGTTGGACACATGCGGCCTAGCCAACAGCCAGCCTCAACCACCAGTCACGAGGGTGAAGCCATCCTAGACCATGTAACCATGGTTCAGCCACTAGATAACTGTAGCCATGTGAGGTGAGACCAGCAGAAGAACTGCCCAGCTGAGCCCAGCCCAAATGTTTGACCTACAGAATTGTGAGCAAATAAAATAGCTGTTGTTTTAAGCACTACGTTTTGGTGTAACTTGTTACGCAGCAATAGCTGACTGAAATAGCATGAGGCCCTGGTGGAAAATGGAATAGAGGACCAAGGCTGATGAGGCCCTATTGTGCACCAGGCATCCTTTGTGCTTTATCTCTTCCATGCCTCACAAGCTGGGGGAACTGGTGTTTGAAAATGAGGAAACCAAGGCACAGATGCACAAGATCACACAACAAGTCAGCGGGAGCCCTTCAACCCAGGACTTCACACCTGTGAAGTCCTTGCTCTTTGCAGGCAGAAGAGGAAGAAGACCTGAGGTGGGCATGTGAGATGTGGGGAGACTGGTTGGGGGTGGACATGTGTCATACTCACAGAGCACACGGAGCATGACGGGAGCGGAGCTGGTGGTGCCAGTGGGGAGCTCGGCCTGGCAGTGGTACACTCCAGCTTGGGCACGGGCCACGCGGGAGAAGGAAAGGGTGGCCGCAGGCTCTGCATACAGTTGCCGGCCGTTCCAGAACCAAGTGAAGGTGGAGTTGACTATGAGCGTGGGGCCACCAGGAAGGTGACAACTCAGGTTCAGCGCTGCACCCTCAGGCATATCCAGGCCTGGCTCGGCCACCACACGCACATCTGTAGGCCAAGGAACAGGAGGTGGTTGGGGATCTGCAGGTCTGCAGCAGCCACAGCCTCTGGGTGGGATCAGAGTGGCCTCTGTGCATTATGACCTAACTTGGGATCTGGGCCCCTGAAGGTGAGACTCAGTCTCCCTCATGAGACTGAGATCTCTGAGGACAGGACTGTCTCTCACCCTCCCACTGGGACCTCCAGGGCCAGGCTGTGCCTCCCTTCCTCGTCACACCGGAGTTCTCAAGGATGAGGCCATGCACCACCCTCAGACTGAACTCCCCAAGGGAGAGGCTGCACCTCCTCCCTCAGACTGGGCTCTGTGAGGGTAGGGTTACGTGTCCCCTGCACCCAAGCTCCTCTTGGGCATTGCTACACCTCCCCCCTTGCAGGGAGCTCCCCAAGGGCAAGGTTGTTTCTCCTCCTCAGGTTGGGCAGTGAGCTCCAGTGGGAGGTATTTCTCTTCCAACAGATCAGGGCTGTCTCCACCCCTTCAGGCCAGCCAACCCCCTCCACGTGGACTCTACCACCCCATAGTCCCTGAGTCCCTTCTCACCCACGACCCACCACCGACTCCCACCTCCCCCATCACCCACTCACTTTCCGCCTGTAGCTGCCCGGTGGTGCTGACTGAGCCCAGCAAGTTGTGGGCCGTGCAGACGTAGGTGTTCTCATCCCCTGAGGGCACATCTTGCACCTTTAGCCGCAGGATGTTGCGGGCCACCTGGACATGGCCCGTCCCCAGTGCCAAGCCATGGACCCCGTGGCTGGTGGCCAGTACCTTCCCGCCATGAGACAGGGCCAGCTCAGCAGGTGGCTCACTGTCCACAGTGCACTGCACCACAGTCTTGGGGCTGGCCCTCGAGTCCCAGAAGAAGGACAAAACGGCATCCCGAGGAGCATCTGAGGGTGCGGCAGGAACAGTTGGAGTCTCTCCTTGGAAATTCCATACTGTCCATTGCCCACCCTCATGGCACTGGCGAGGCTAAAGCCTCTGGAAAAATTGTCACTTCCCAGAAGTGCTGCCTTCTCAGGAGTCCTGTGGACAGGTTCCTTCAGGCAGGGTTCGTGGGGACTTTGGACCTCTGTCCTCATCACCCATGTCCTTCTTTCCCCAAGTGCCCATCCCTGCCCCCTTCAGTCCTGTGCCCAGCCCCACTGGGACCTGAAAGTGCCCTCCACCACCCTGGGTACCCCGATCCGAGGACCCCAGCTCACAGAGGACTTGCAGAGCTGCAGGTCGGGAACTGCGTGTGCCCTGGGCATCTTGAACTTGACAGGAGTAGGCACCGGTGTGAGCTCGCGTAGCCACCGGGAATGAGAGGGAAGCGGCTGGCCCTTCCTGCAGCCAATGGCCATTGTGATACCAGGTGTAGAGGGTGGGTGGGATGGCAGCAGGATCCTCACAGGTCACTGTGATGGAGGCCCCCTCCGGCACAGTGGCCGACGGGGCCAGGGTCACCTGCACACCTGTCCCAAGGAGGTGAGGGTCAGTGGGGCCCAGCCAGACACCACAGCTGATCCCACCCTCATGGGATCTGAGCCCTGCCTTACCCTCTAGCCGCAACTCCATGGACGTGTTGACCTGGCCCAGAGGACTGCGGGCCAAGCAGCTATAGAGACCCTCATCGCTGGGCCTGGGCTCCTTCAGCTCCAGGCGCAGCGTATTGGGCACAGAGGCTCCAGTCGAGGAGGCCAGAAGACGACCGGCGTGGCTGAGGGCCAGCTGGGCGGGGGGGTTGCTGTCCACAGTGCACCGTATCAGGGCCAGCCGCCCACCACGACTCTCTAGGAGGTAGGTCAGGCGCAGGCTGCGGGGTGCGTCTGCAGGAGCACGAGAGGCACAGACAGAAGGAGTTCAGAGACTGCAGCCGGGAGGAGGCCAGTGTGCAGATGCCTTTCAAACCAGGAGGGCCCAGGCTTCCCTTCCCAAGGGCCTCCCCTTCCCAATCTGGGGCACTGCTGCTCTGCCCAGAGAGGACCTACCCCCACAGCTCCCCAACTCTAATGCTCCCTGTGAAGCGCCCCATCGGCCGGCTGAGTTCTGGAACTGTTCCTGGGTTGGACACCTGTGGGCGTCCGCCGTGCCCTGACCCCTGTTGGCTCCTCCCAGCTCCACCCTGCCACCAGCCGCACTCACAGAGGACATCCAGGATGACAGGCCTGGAGAGGCGGGGTGCCTGGCCGGGGGCCACCACACCACAGTGGTAGGGGGCAGCGTCCGAGACTGTGACGTTGGGCAGGTGGAGGGAGTGGGCACCCGGGCGCTCCTGCCCATCCTGGTACCATGTGTAGGTGAGCTGGACTGGGTGGGCAGTCCACACAAGGCAAGTGAGGTTCACCAGTTGCCCCTCCTGCACAGCAGCCTTTGGCCACACCTGCACGTTCACAGCTGGGGAGAGAAGGAGGGCATGTGGACACCAGTGAGGGGCGTGAGGCTGTGTAAAACAGGCCGCTGGCCTCCATGAGGGAGGGGAGCCCCTCGGCCTCTGGGAGTCACAGGTGGCCCACCTGTGAATGGGGCTCAGAGGTGGAGCTTGGTAAACGACTCGTCATCTCTTAGGTGGTCCCAAGCAGAGTTCTGCAGAGCCCTCCCTGCCCCTGGGGGGTGGGGCACACGGGAGAACACAGGCCTCTCTGGCCCTGCTGTGGTTTCTCCTTGAGCATCCCCTTTCTGATTAGTGTTATCCACTGGGCACCCGTGTAACATTCTGGTTTTTCAAAAGGCTCTTCCATGAGCCGTGGCCAGTGTGGCTCAGGTGGTTGGAGCATTGACCCACGCATGGAAAGGTTGCGGGTTTGATTCCCACTCACGGCACATGCCTGGGTTGCGGGGTTCGGTCCCTGGTTGGGGTGAGTGCAGGAGGCAACCAATCAATGTTTCTCTCTCACCTCAATGCTTCTCTCCCTCTCTTTCTCCCTCCCTCACCCTCTCTCTAAAAGCAATGAAAAAATGTCTTCAAGTGAGGATTTTTCAAAAAAAAAAAAATGCTCTTCTATAAAACCCAAGTTGGGAGACTGCTGTCCTTAGGAAGGGTGGGCAGCATGGAGACACTCCTTCTGTTCAGCCATCTTGCCTGTGCCCTGGGCTTCCAGAACCCTCTCCAACCTTCCCTTCTCTTAAGGGAGGCACCCACACACACACTCACAAGCCCACACTGACCCTCGGCATCAAAACTGGCCGAGACCGAGGTCTGGCCTAGGGTGTTGGTGGCCTCGCAGGTGTAGACTCCCTCATCCTCCAGCGTCGCATTGTGGATCTCCAGGCGCAGCGAGTTGGGGGCCACAGCCACCTTCAGCCGGGGATTGGTGCCTGCCAGTTCCCCCACACCCTGGAGGGTGGAGGCCACCAGGCGGTCCCCGTGGAGCAGTCGCAGCTGGGCCGAAGGGTCGCTACTCACACGGCACAGGAGGTGGCCCAGTCGCCCAGGGCCAGTGTCCATCAGGGTGTTGAGTGTGGCCTCGCGTGGGGCATCTACACAAAGTGGGGGGTGGTCAGGGCCTGGCCAGGTGGTCCCTCACCTAAGACTCTCTCGTGGAGGCAGGGCCCCAGAGCAGGAGCTCAGCATCCCCTCCGCCTGCCACACCCTTGGCCCCTTCACACCCGAGAACACGCCGGATGAGAGTGCTTACAGGACACATGGAGGCTGACAGGGGCAGCCAGGCTCGTGGTGGCTGAGCCCGGGGCCTGGGCCTGGCAGTGGTAGGCCCCGGCTTGGCTCAGAGTTATGGCTGCAAAGCGGAGCGTGGCCGAGGCTGACTCCTGGAGGGGCTGGCCATCTCGGTACCAGTGGTAGGAGGTCCCTTCCAGGGCCTCTGTGGGCACCTTGCAAGTTAGGACCACGGCCTGGCCCTCCTGGACCTCGGGCGATGGCGACACCTGCACCCAGGCTCCTGCAGGAGAAACGAAGAGCAAGTGGGGACCCTCCACCATGTCCTCCTGCACTCTGAGACTGGGTGTCCATCCACGCCAAGACTGCATGACCTCTCAGTCGTGTGTCTCCGAGCCACAGCTCCCTGAACAAGACCACTGCCAACCTCACCCCTGTGCCTCAGTGTCTCACTCCCAAGGACCCAGCCGGTGTCTGCCCTGGTGTTGACCACCCACCACCTTGAGTTACAGCTTTGCTGTCAATCACATCTCGCCTACCAGAGGGTGAGCCTCTCGAGGGCCTGACCAACTTAGACTGTCTGCAGCCCAGTGCCGGGCACAGCGCCTGCACGTGTTGGCTCTTGACCTTACAAAGCACTGAAATGGCAGGAATTTAGGTCATGCCAAGGGCCGTGGTGCTGATCGTGAGCTGAACTCAGCATGAGACCAGGGCTCGGAAAAGAAGCGAGCAGCCGTGTGGTCTTTTCTCTCCTGCCCAGCCCTGCACCCAGGCCCCAGGTCATGAGATCCCAGCAACTGGGGACTGGGCAAAGGGCAGTCCCCAGTGCTCCCTGGGTCTGAGGCAGGGTGAGACCGAGGGCAGGGGGCAGTGAGGTGGAGGAACAGCTGGAGTGGTGACTGAGCACGCACGCAGGCTGTGCCTGGGAACAGAGCCAAATTAGTCCCATGCTGGCAGGGGCACCTGCTAGTCATGTGACCACAAGCACGTGCCTAAAGCTCTGACCCTCAATTTCTCTGCATGTGAAATGAGTATTATAAATAAGACAAAATGTATAGAACCAAAGCCCAAGGGAAATGTTCAAAAATTGATGTTTGTCACTGTGGAAGAAAAAATGTGTATTTTTCTTTGGCCTTTGCAGCATTATGGGTATTAACTTTCATTTTTCCTGGCTTATTTTCATAGGGAGGGTTTTTTTAGAAGAATATGTGAATATATTCTTATGTATATATTTATGTGTATGTACACATATGTATACAGATGAACACATCTGTATACATGTAATACCCATGCATATGCATAATATACATATCAGGTTTTGTGTGAGATACTTATTATCTAACAAAATGTTATTACAAAAGAAGTTATCTGTCAGAAATTGCTCCAACCAAGCAAGCTGCCTTGTGCAATTGCCACTGCCTCCTAGTGGCTGCCACAGTTATTACAGCTGAAAATATCTAGCTGGAGACAAAGGCAGGCCTCCTGTGGGCTGGCTGGAAACTGTTCAGAAACCATGGCTGAAAAAGACCTCACATTTCTGCATGAAACCCACGCGGCCCAGCCCCCAAACCGGCCAGAGTGATCCCAAGGGCATCTGGGTCTAGCCCATCTTCAGAGGACGGACACTTACCTCGGACCTGGAAGAAGAGGGAGGTATTGGCTGACCCGAGGGCATTTGTGGCCTCACAGCGATAGCTGCCAGAGTCCCCAAGACCCAGGTCTCGGATCTCTAGCCGTAGGGAGTTGGCCATGGCCTTGGCCTGGAAGCGGCCGTGTGATGGGAGCTGGGGCTCCAGGCTGGTGGCCAGGAGGTGCTCCCCGTGGAACAGGGTCAGCTGGGCCAGCGGGCTGCTGTCCACAGTGCAGACGAACACAGCCATGTAGCCCTGGCCCACGTCCAGGAGAGCTGACAGCTTCGGAGGGTCTGGGGGATCTGCAGGACAGGGAGAAGCTCAGGCCACCCGCAACCCTGCTCACCAGGTTCCAGCTGCCACACTGTGTGCTGTCCCGCCTCCAAACTCCAAACACACAGTCTAGGCCCACCCTTCCCCATGCCCAAACCTGACCCTAGTCGGGTTCCTCCCAGACTGCCTCCTCATCCCTCCAAGTGCCCAGCACTGCCCTTGCCCATCACCCACAGAGGACACTCAGGACGACGGGGGCGGACAGCTGGGCACCGGGCTCGGAGAGGATGCGGCAGGCATAGGCAGCGGCGTCTGTTCTGGCCACAGGCAGCAGCGTCAGGGTCTCCTGGGGGCCCTGGGTCCAGAGTGCCCGATTCCGGAACCAAGAGAAGTTGGCAGGGCTGACATCGGCTTCCCGGCTCACACTGCAAGTCAGGTTGGCTCCGGTGCCCTCTGGCAGCGTGTGTGACGGCGTGATGACCAGGACAGTGGCTGGAGAGCAGGCAGCACAGGCCCTCAATTTGATGGCTTCCCCCCAACCTTAGGGGCCAGTGGTCCAGCCTCCCAGCCTCCAGGGGGCAGGAAGGAGACCCTCTGGAGTGCCCACTGGACAGGGCAGGAAAGCACACTTCACTGCCAAATAAGGAGGTTTCACTGGCTAGACCCTGCTTGGAGCCAGGGGTTGCAGAGGGATAGGGTCCTGAGTACTGCCCCCTGACCCTGTGCCACCATTCCCCGCCCTGACTCACCCTGGGCATTGAAGGTCACGGAGGAGGAGGCGTTGCCCAGGGCGTTGCTGGCCTCGCACCGGTACACACCCTCGTCCTCCAGCACCGGGTCAGGTATCTCCACGCGCAGCAGGTTAGGGGCTCTGTTGACCTTTCTGCGCCCGGAACAGCCCCCACAGCTGCTGCAGCCACCCCCTGACGGCAGGGAAAAGGCTACTACATCGTCCCCGTGGAGCAGCTGCAGCTGGGCTGGGGGGTCACTGTCCACACGGCACTCAAGGAAGCCTCGGCGGCCAGCCCCAACTTCTGCAGCATCGGCGTCCAGCCGGGCGGTGAGCTTGGGCTGGCGTGGGGCATCTGGGGAGGAAGAGCACGGGCTCTCAACCACAGGCTCTGCCAGGGCCTCGCAAGTCCACTCCAGTCTGGCTGGGATCCCAGGTCCCGCTGGACAAAGGCGTGTGCCCAGAGCCGCCAAAGGACCTGTGCACCATGCAAGGGCAGCCGAGCCAGGGTGGAGGAACGCAGCCCCCGCGCCTCGTGCCGAACTGTGCCCTTGTGCTGTACTGCGTCTTCCCAAGAAAGTGCCGCTTTCTAGCTTAGACAAAGGCACACGTGGGCTGGCGTCACTGGCTGAACTCCCACATGCTCCTGGGCAGGGTGCCCTCATAGCTCTCTCTCTCTGCACCCCAACCCTTCCCCAAGGCCCCCCTGCCTCTTATCTCAGATCGGCAAGCTGGCTATCAGGATAATAGATGATGCCTGAAATGCCCTCTTTCTAGAGGCTTCTGGAGATGACTGGTCGAAGACGGCCACAGCCAAGGCCTCCAGGTGATCTCACCCCGACACTAGAAAGCCCCTGGCGGCCGCTGCTCTTCCTGACAGTGCCAGGACGTTGCTCCCGCTCGTATCAGGGGAGGCTTTCTGGAAGCTCAGGGTGCCCTGAACATTGGCCAGCCCCTCAGGCTCATACGGAACAGCCCCTGCTGACAGGACACAGTTCCTGTGCTGAGAGGTTCTGCCTTCTCGTCTTGGGCAGCTGGGACGGGCGTGTCCTGTGGGCTGTGCACACATTTGTAGGAATATGGTGTCCCAGGGCCCGGCTCGAGAGGATGAAGCTTGGACAGGGTGCCCATGGTGGGTTTGAGGCTGGGGTAGAGGGCCCTAAAACGTCTGGGGTTGAAGGATGGGGACATGAGGAAGTAAAAAAATCTTTAGCCTTGTTCTCCAAATTTCAGCCCTGGCCTGTGGCTGCCCTCTTGATCTAGACCCTGGGCAGTTCAGGGTCAGGAGGAGGACTTAGAGGAGGGAGGGATGGCTAGTGGACCCCAGTGGACTGATCGACCCCCCCCCCCAAGACAAGCAGGGGCCAGTGGGGGGCTGCTCACAGAGCACAGTGAGGACGGCAGGCGAGGAGGGCCCGCTGGCGCTGAGACCATCCTGCGCCCGACAGTGGTATGAGCCAGCATCGGTGCTGGAGGCCGCAGGGAGCAGGAGGCTGCTGCTGGGCCCCTCGAGAAGCAGCGCTCCATTCAGGTACCAGGAGAAGCGGATGTCAGGCGTCTGGCTCAGGCCGCTCCTGCAGCTCAGCGTCACTGCCTGCCCTTCCACCACCTCTGCTGCTGGGCTGATGAGAAGGCGGGCTGCTAGCAGAAGAGGGAGACAAGGAGGCTCAGCTCCCCTGAACATCTGCGGCTCTGTGCCACCTACTACAGGAAGCCCTCCAGCATCCCGCTTTCCTCGCATAATTGTAGGGTAGGTCTGGGCTTCATGCCCTCGGCTCCACAAATCTCTTGACAATCAGGGGGATTTGGCCTTGAATGACCACACTGATCTATTGATAGTAACTGGCTGCAGCATGGTTGAGGATTCTGAGCTGGAACCCAGCCTTATGTCAAGCCTGGCTTGATCGATTAGCTGTGGCTTCAGAATTAAGGGAAGGATACCTCATGTACCAAGAATGGGAAGACCCTATTCTATCGTGCCTACTGCCTTTGACCCCTGCCTAGCACAGATCCTGCCCTAAACATTTGGTAAACAAGGAACAAATGAATGCAAATGAAGGACCCTCCAAGTTCAGGGTTAGAATGTATACAAAAGTGATAATATAATCTGCCACGTTTTCCTTTTTGCCTTGACTTCCCTGAACCGCCTGTGTCCGGAACACTGTATAGCCTGAGTCCTTGGTGTGATTTTTATTAGCCAGCTAGTGCAGCCCCTCAGCTGGGCCCTCTGGTGTCCTAGGAGGAACAGCTCAGAGCAGGCCTCCGCCCCGAGCCCCCACCCCCAGTCCCCGTGACCATCTTACCATTGGCGCGGAAGTCCAGGGTGGAGGACACGTTCCCGTAGGCGTTGGAGGCTGTGCACGTGTATTCCCCACTGTCGGCTTGCTCCAGGTCTCGGATCTCCAAGCGCAGGAAGTTGGGGGCAGAAGAGACTCTGAAGCGTGGGCTGTGGTCATCCTTGCCGGAGGTGGAGGCCAGGACAAGTCCCCAGTGTGACAGCACCAGGGTGGCCACAGGCTCACTGACCACGGAGCAGTGGAGGATGCCCACCAGCCCGCCCTGTGTCTCCAGGAAGGCAGACAGGTCGGGGACGAGGGGCGGGTCTGTGTGGAGAAGGACCTGTCACCCTCAGACAGGGCCACTCCATGGCTTCCCTTATATAGTCTATAACCGCTGCACCTCCTTTGTCCCATAATGCCTTGGGAGATGGAGGGTGACCCCAGCAGCTCCTGAGTGCCTGCTGAATACACTTTTGTCCCTGGGCTGGGCAAATCAGCAATCAATCCTTGAGGTAACTTTGAGGCTAGGGATCAGGGACCCTACTTTGAATATGGAGAAACTGGCCCTGCTGGTGTGGCTCAGTGGACTGAGTGCCAGCCTGTGAACCAAAAGGTCGAAGGTTTGATTCCCAGTCAGGGCACATGCCTGGGTTGTGGGCCAGGTTCCCCAGTTTGGGGGCGTGTGAGAAGTAACTGATATATCTCTTGCACATTGCTCTTTCTCTCCCTCTCTTTCTCCCTCCCTCCCCCTTTCTCTAATAAGTAAATAAATAAAATCTTTTTTAAAAAGAAAGAAAAGAAAATACATGCTGAGGAACTAAAGGGTAAGGGGCATCATGCCTACAAATTTAGGAATATGGATGGATGGATGGATGGGTAGGTGATGGCTAACTTATATGTGTATGTATACTGATAGAGTGCACAGGTATATATGCATGTATAGAGTGCATATGTGTTTGCAGAGAGAAATGTGTATACATGTATGCACACATATATGCGCATATGTGTGTATACACATATACACACAAAGAATATATATGTAAAAAGAGAAAGCATATGTACCTAAATGTTATCAAATGAGGAATCTAAATTAAAGGTACAGGATAATTCTTTGTACTGCTTTTGGAAGTTTGAACTTATTTCAAAATAAAGTTTTATTTAAATCAGAGGAAACTGAGGCCCAAGGAGGTCAGAGCTTTGCCAGGCGGGCAGAGCTCAAGGCCACCCGGACCCGGAGCCCTAAGCCTCCTGCAGCGGCTCCGTCCTTTGGCCCCGCTCCAGCAGTGTCCACCCCACCAGGCACTTACGCATGACCACCACGCTGACGGGCCTGGAGCGCTCTCTGCCCTGGGCGTTCTGCACCTCGCAGAAGTAGAAGCCAGTGTCGGCCCTGGTAGCCAAGTGCAGCTGGAGGGTACGGCTGTGGGCATCCTCCAGCAGGGCGTGGTTCTTGTACCAGCTATAGCTCAGCCCACTGGGTGCTTCCTTAGGCACGTTGCAGGCCAGCGTCACTGTCTGGTTCTCCTGGATGGGGCCTGCTGGGCTCACCTGGACCTCAGCCACTGTGGGGGCACCATTGGGCACACTGAGGGTACCCAGCTGACTTCCAGTCCCAATTCCTCAGAGTCCCAGCCACTCAGCCCAATCCCTCAGAGCCTGCATCACACCCCTTCTGCAGCAGAGCCTGCGGCATCTCTGTCCTGTTCACCGGGATCCTCCTGACATCCCACCCTGCCAGGGAGGTTTGTCATCTGTCTGAGGCAGGGCTGGAAATCCACACCCGCATCCCCTCAGCCTCTGTGGCCTGGACCCTCTCCCCACCCTCTGGTCAAGACCCAGGTTCACCCCAGACTCACTGAAGACGTGGAGGCTGACAGGGGCTGAGGCCAAGGAGCCCATGTCATTCTCAGCTTGGCAGGTGTAGACTCCGGCATCGTCCCAGGCTGCCTGGGACAACTGCAGCACGTGACTCTGGGTTTTGAGGCGAGTCCCATCCTTGACCCACTGCACAGAGCTGACCGAGGGGTAGCTGCTGTTCACCTGGCAGGTGAGTGTGACCAGATCGCCTGGACGAATGTTCCCCTCTGAGGGGCTGAGGAGGATCTCCACACCTTTTGGGGCATCTGCAGGGCACAATGGGGGGTATCGGGTAAGGGGCCCAGGGGGGTACGGGGGACCACTCTTCCTTTCCTCTCTCAACACTCCGCCCTAAGGAAGCCCACCCAGACAAATCATCAGTCCCATCAGCTCCCTGTCCGGGGCTGCACTGCCCCCCACCTCGAATTCCTCACCCCTTCCTTCACCCCCAAGAGGCTGATAATGCAATGCCTGGCCTGGCGCCCAGCCCACCCTGCCTTCCAGGGCTTTTGGCCTCATGATGCTGCCCACTGCCCTCTGTTCGAGTTGGGGCCGTGGGTCCCACCACACTGCTCGCTTTGGTGGCCCGTGGTCGCTGTTGGTGAGGGACCAAGCACCTGACGGAAGGCGCCAGAGGCAGAGTTGAACTGTCTCTGAGAATGGTTAGCCCATGTGTAAGGAGGATGCCAAAAATACAAATAGACTGCATTTCCTTAAATCTTGTTTCCAAGCTTCTCGCTATCTAAATACACTAATGAAAGCTCCCATTTTCAAGTGCTTTATCTACATAGCTGTGAAAACGGTAGAAGGTAATAGTGTTGACTGGTTCGTGTGTGCAGAGCACCGCTCTAATTTCCATGGCAATGCTGGGAGGCGGGAACGAGCCCAAAGCTCCTTGTCTAGAGGACGGGGAGTCAGCCATCTGAGGCCTGTGAACAGTGCTTGTTCCAGAAGAGGCTGCCTTGTTTTACCGTGATGGGGAGGTGCTCTGTGAAGTGGAAACCCCAGCTCTGCCCCACAGGCTCTCTGCCATGTCTGGGTGATACTCTGACCTTGAGCTCAGCCTTAGAAGGGGTTGACCACCCCCACCCCAGCATCCTCCAGAGCTGGGCTAAATCTCAGGGTCCTTGCTGCCTGACCCCTAAGTCTCTGGCCTCAGCGACAAGAGATCAAAGGGAGCCATCAAACAGGGCTCCTTGTACCTGGCAGTCCCTCTCCACCTGCGCCACCCAGGAGGTCAGAGGGCACCCAGCTTTGCCTCAGGGGGGAGGGCTCTCTTTCTGTGTGCTGGAGAAGGAACTGGTTTGCCCTGGGAAACCGCAGACGTGTGCTCGGTAACCAGGGTGTGGCCCCCAGCACACTCACGCTGCACTCGGAGGCGAATCTCGCCCTTTGTCTTGTCTTTGGCCACCGAGAGCTGGCAGCTGAGGGTTCGGCCGTGGTCCTGCCAGGACAGGGCCATGTGGAGGATGTTCTGGTGTCTGATGCCCATGGGCTCCAGCTTCTGGAGGTGGGAGGTGTGGGAGCGAGCAGGGTCCTGGCCCTCCCACTGCAGGATGGGCTCTTGCAGGCACACGTACGGGGTGGAGCAGTTGAAGTTCACATCCATACCCTCTCGGAGCTCTAACGGCGAGGCAATGGTGGGCACGCTGGGCTTCTCTGAGGACAAAGACCAGAGGCTCAGGACCCCCCTTCACCACGCTTGAGACCTCCTGCCCTGCAAATGCCAGCTGAGGGGCTCCAAGGAGAAGGAGACTGCTTTCTACCCCTGCCCCCACGTCGGGTAAACGCATGGAGGACACAAGGCTGAGGCCAGGCGGGGGCTGGAGCCAGGGACAGGACAAGGGTTGGGGCTGTGAGTCAGTGGGGCCAGGACCAGCTTGGGAGCCCCTTTCAGGCAGTAGCCGGGCCACCCTCTTCCTCACCTGCCACAATGACGGCCGTGCCTCTGGTGTCCAGCCAGCGGTTGACCTCACTGATCTCAAAGCGAAATTGGTAGGAGCCCGAGTCCTGGGGGCTCAGGTCCTTGAGCAGCAGGTTGCATACCTTGTGCTCCGCGTGACCCAGAAACTGGGCGCGGCCACGGAAGCGCACGTCCACCAGCTGGGGGTCCCGCGAGTGGTGAACCACCTGCCGGGTCCCCGAGTAGTCAAAGTACCAGATGGTCGTGATGCCGCTCTGGGGCACCTCCACATTGTCAGGGAAACTGAAGACGCAGGGGATGGTGAGGCAGGACCCCTTCACACCCTGCACGGACTCGGGACTGGAGACACCCCAGAAGGCCAGGACTGAGGGAGGGGAAGACAGACAGGAGAGTGACTGACGCAGGCCTGACGTTCCCACAGCGGGAGTCCCATGACATGCCCTGTAGAGGGTGCCCCCGGTGGGCCCTCAAAGCCTGCCCCGCCCCTGGCACAGCAGCCCCTCCGGGTGCCCCAGGGAGCATCACTGCTCCCTGCCACTGCCTCCCGTGTCTGCCCTTCAGTCTCAGCAGCCGCCTGTGACCAGTCTGCCGGGTCAGCAAGGGCTGGGCTCACAAAGGCCAGCGGAGCTTACCTGTGGAGAAGGATGAGGCCAGGTGGAGAAGCCGAAGCAGCCAGCCCATTGCAGGTTCTCACACCGGTTCTGGTGCCTAAGAAGGTAGTGAGCGCACCTCGGCCTCAGAGCCTGCTGGGAGAGAGTCCAGCCCTTCGTCCTCGAGCGCTGTGCTGGCCGGCCCAGTGAAAGGGCAGGGCTGCCAAGAACCCCTAGAGCAGCTGCCAGCTGGGAGCCAGGAGCCCACGTTCACGGCTGGGACTTCACCCAGGAATGCCCTCCCTCGGTGGAAGGCATCAGAAAGCCCTCCGTGTGTCCCTAAGCCCCACCCCAAGTTCTGCTTTCCCAGACCCTCAAGAACCTTACCCCGGAGCAGATGAACAGCTGTTTCTCCCTTTCCCTCCACTGCCCTGACCCTCCCTGCCACCCAAGACAACAGGAACTGGAACCCCGAGAGGCCCAGCAACTTACTCCAAGGCAATGAGCAAGAATGACGGTTTCTTACTTGAGCCTCACCTCCCTGCCTCTAGCTTTACAGGCTGTACACCATATGGAGCTTGACAGAGCCCTGCAGCACTGGAGGGCCTCAGAGGTGTGGTCCCCGGGGCTTAGGGCTGGTGAGGGGGCCATTCTAGGGGCAACGCAGGGCACTAGGGCCCTGCACAACACAGGCCCCTGCAAGCACAAGCTAACTGCCTACAGTCCACCACTCAGAAGAAGGAAAGGGACCCTCTGCTGCGAAGTGCCCCCGGTGGGGACGAGGGCTCTAAGGGGTGCCACAGACATGAATCCGAAGGGGAGAGGGGACAGAAACACGTATGACTAAAGCTATAAACCTGCTAGAAGAAGACATGGATGAAAATCTTCACGACCTAGGATCAGGCAAGGGTCTCTTCAGTATGACACGAAAGGTACAAGCAACAGAAGAAAAAATTAAAAATGTTCGTGAATCAAAGAACAGTATCAAGAGAGTAAAAGCAAAATCTCACAGAAAGGGAGAAAATATTTGCCAGTCACGGGATTAGTATCATACATAAGGGATGAATATCTGGAATATACAAAGAGCTCCTACAACTCAGCACCAACAAACTCCAAACAACCCAAATCAGAAAACGGGCAGAGGGCTTGCTTGGATAGACATGTCTCCAAAGATGATATGAAATGGCCAATGAGCCCATGAAAAGATACTCAACATCACTGGTCACAAGGGAAACACAAACCAAACCATGAGCTGCCGTTTCACGCACGTTCGAATGGCTTAACAAACTAAACCAGAAAAGAACAAACACTGGAGAGGACGTGGAGACATTGGGGAGCTCAGCGCATGCGCTGCTGGGGGAATGTGAAATGGCACAGCTGCTACGGAAAACTGTTTGGTGGCTCTTCCGAAAGTCAGACGGAGCCCTGGCTGGGCGTCTCTGTTGGTTGGAGTGTCATCCTGTGCGGGTTTGGTCCCCATTCAGGACACACACCTAGGCTGCAGGTTCGATCCCCTGTCAGGGCTCGGATGGGAGGCAGCAGATCAATGTCTCTCTCTCTCTCTCTCTCTCTCTCTCTCTCTCTCTCTCTCTCTCTCTCAAACCAGTTAACAAATCCTCGGGTGAGGATTTTAAAAACTGTTAAAACAGTCCATTGCACCACACTCACATATAAAAACCCATGTTGCCAACTTTGCAGTCCTCCCTAGTCCTAAATGCTGACTCTACAGAGGGAGGGGAAGGGCCTGGGGAGGCTGGAAGTAGGGACAGGAAACTCATGACCATTCCCAGCCCCCAGCCCATCAGCACAGCTGATTCTGGCGGCTACCAGGGGGCACACCTGGGGAGGGCTGAGCAGACACGCAGGGTCTGCGTGGAGGCGGAACTGCCTGTCAGGATGTCAGAACAGAACTTAGCCAAGCGTGAGAGGAGGAGGGATGGCTTGCAGGGAGCAGCATGTCAGAGCAAAGGCGAGGGAAGGCCCAGAAAAGCACTGCCCCCCAGCAGACCCAGCCCCCTCTCTTGGCTGCTCCAGCAGACAGGTCTGGTCATTTTCTGAGACCCAGTGGCTCGTCCCCAGTTCTCTGGGCAACCCTAGGCCTGCTCTACCCTCACCCTCCACACATGATCTCTGGCCGTGGGAAAGGCGCATGCTGGCCCAGGCTGGGTCCCGTGACGTGGATGCTGGCTTGAAAGGTAGCCTACTGTGCGTGGCTGGGGGCAGATACGGCCCGGAGCCTACAGTCACACTGGGTGTCAGGGTCAGATCCTCTGCATCTGGGACATCGGCAAGATGACAGCGTGCATCTCGCCGGTATCCCCAGCTCCCCCTGTTAATCCCATTTGTGGCCCTGGAAAGGGTGATGCTGAACCTAACGGTGGAGTTTTAGACATACTGATCCCAGAATGGGACAGGGATTTTTGGAATGTGTGAGAGGACCCTTTCTAGAACTACCCCAAATTACATCATGCAGGTGTCACAACTCTTAGCCCATCCTCAGTACTCAATGGGTCAGTTCCACCAGAGTCCAGCTTAACAGCTCAGCCTCTTCCACCCTAAAGACCACCCAGGGACCTGTCCAAGAAAAAGAAAGGGCAAGAAAGATGCCCCTTGTCTCTGTTTGAAAGTCTGGTGTTGAAGGCTTAGGTTAAGCGGAGTCCCAGTATGCACCAGTGCCCCCTGGTGGTTGAGAGGTGATTGTGGGTCTTGGGGAAGGGGGTGGGCATACTGGGGGACAGTGAACACTGCAGCCCTGAAACCACCTGACCCTTGGGCAAGGACTGTTTGGGAGAGCATTGTCCCCCAGACCTCGGGAAGTTCCTGAGGTTCGTCCTTGCATCTTGGGCTCTCTGAAGACAGTTTTAAATCCCCACTTCTACCTAGAAATGGTACAGGTTGCATCATGGTTGGGATGGGGTGGCCTGGCCCGTGGTGGGCTCCCATGGTTGCTCCTGGTGTGATCGCAAGTAGGTAAAGTCTGTGTGAGACCAAGTGTCCCAGGACAGCTGTGGAAAGTGGACAGGGACTCTGACCCCTGACCTCTGATGCCACAAGCCAAGCCCAGCCTGGGGGAGAAAGGTCAGAGCAGTTTCACTGTAGGCAGCGAGGTGGGATTCGGTTTCTGTTTCCCAACACAGAGCTTCTCCCCAACTTCCCTCTCATGCTGGAGAAGGAGGGAACTGGGGTGACAGCCGGCTGGAGTGCTCTGCCCGCTGTGAGAAAATCAGGGCACAGCTGGCAATTCCAGGAGTGCATTATAACAGCGGAAAGCCCCAAAAGTTTCATTCTGAAAGTCATATAATCCATAAATGTGGTCTCTGGGCTTTGGAATTGGCAGCAGAAATTTCCCATTTTATTCTGGCCATGCACGAATACCCCCTCAGCCTGAGCACCGTTGCCCGAGCTCTGCTGATCAGTGCTGGGGTCCTGCACTCGGATGAGTGGCGATGAGGGGAACTGGGCATAGTGAGGGGGAGACGAAGGTTGGGCTGCAGCTGGTCCAGGGTGAAGGCCAAGGTTAGGCTGCAATTTGACATGGAGGTGAGAGTGATGGGGTTGGGGTGAGGTAGAGGCCAAGGCTGTGGCTACACGGAGACGATGATGATGATTAAGTAAATGGTCAGTGATGAGACAGGACTGAGGGTGAGGTAAGGTTGGAACAGGGACCGGGGCTGGGGAAGATGGCAGTTAGGATTGGGACTGGGATTAGGATGTAGGCTGGGGGAGATCTGGAGCGGTGAAGAGGTTTAGGATATGAGTGCAGCTTTGATTAGCATCTTGGGCTTGGGTTGATCTGGCGTCCAGCTCCCACACCCAGATGCCCCACCAGTCAGCCTCAGCCCAGCCCCGCTCCCAACCCTCCACTTGTCCTGCAGGGCCAGGGATGGGCTTACCTGCTCTGCAGGGAGGTGGCTGCAGGGCTGGTGAACTGCAGGTGAGCAGAACGGGAAGGAAGTCTAGGAGCTCGTGGTGCTGCTGGTTCTCCAGGGCTCTGTCACCCTGAGAGAGATCCAGCCTCAGGGGCTGCTTCTGCTTTTCCCAAAACCTCAGCCCTACAGCCAGCCCAGAGGCTGGCCAGGGAGGCAGCTGCAGGCCTTATGCAATACCAACACAGGAAAGACCTCATTGGCAGGGGAAGGTCCCCGGCAAGGCTGTGCAACAAGGGGACTTGAGCAAGTAAAAGTGGGATCTGGGGCCACACTGGAGCCTCATCTCAGGCAAAGTATAAAGTGAAGGTTCTATTGACCCCTCTCTTTGGGGCCGCTTAGACTCTTTAGGGAGTCTGGGAGTGGAAGGGAGCTTTCTGTACACTGTTCCTCCTGTGAAGAGAAGGAGACCAGGTTGCCAATTGCAAGACCCAGCCTGAGGAAGGGGAGCTTTCCAGGGCATCCAGACCAAGGTTTTGATTCTCTGAGCCCTTTGGGCACCTCCCAGTACCCCAATGTCACCTGGATACTTTGAGAAGAACCCCACGCCCCAAGGAGCAGGCCCTAGTAGGGGACACAGGGGCTCTGACATCCATGACGTCCCTCAGGCTGGAGGGGTTTCCCTGATTCCTCTTCCCTTCCCCACTGTCCTATACCTCCACACCCCGCACACGTGATTTCAACAAGCCCCCCACCCCCACTGAGGCAGAAAAGGAAAGACCTCAGCATAGCTGAGTTACTGTTATAATACTGGAGCCCATTTTATTGAGGGCCTACTATGTGCCGAGCACTTGACATATGAGACAGATGTTAATTGCTCCAAATAATCCTGAATACAAGTGACAACACATTTCTTTGTTTTGCAACCCAAATTTACTTCAGCTCAGCCCTGCCTATCAGCAGTGGCAGGGAACCCAGCCATGGCAGATCAGTCCCCTCTGTCCCGTGGGCAAACCCCATGTGCAGACCCAAAAGGGCGGGCAACCCTGAGTCAGACAGACCCAGGGTCCCAGCCACAGTGGCCCAAGCAGACGTCTCCTGCCATTCTATCCTGAAATTCTCGGGCCCCAGAGAACTCAGGCCTCTATCACTCTGTCCTCTTTGTAGCCCCCGTAAACTCCTAAACTTGGGTCATTTCTTTTTTGGACCCAAACATAATGGGTTCATCCCACTGCTTCCTCTACCAACCCCACCGTAAAGCTTGTCAGTCCAGAGACCCAGCAGCACTAGGCCTGGGCAGAGGATCAGACCCAATCCTTTCGCCTCCTGTGGACTACATGTGTCTACCCCATGGCTTCACAGTGGCCAAAGCATATGCATTGCCCACTGATTTGGTCTTAGCCAAAACTTGCATGGCCAGTGGATATGAGTGGACACGACATAAACAAAATCATGAAATATACTTGCACCGTTGGCCTTGCCCTCTTGCATCTTTGCCATTGCCACGCAAAGGACATACTGCGGCCGACCCTGTGGTCCCAAGAGGAGGACAGACATGGGGAACAGGCCTGAACCAACTCCGCAGCCTGAAACGAAGCCCGGCAAACCCGGCTAGACCACGCCCACCCGCAGACGCGTGTTCACCGTTGGAGGCCGCGGAGAACTCTGTATGGCTCGTTGGCCACAGCGGCAACTTTCTACAAGAACCTGCTCAGTTTTCCTCGGGGGAAAGAGAACTAAGACTCATCTGCTTTGCCTAGTCAGGGAACACTACCTTTTGGTGTGTCTTCCAGCCTACAGCTGCCAAAGTAAATTTAAAAATAAAAATTCTTGGGCTATTTTTTCAATCAGTCACGTCACTACACATACTTTCAACTTTCACAAACACTCAGTGAGGCGGGTGCTGTTACTCTCATTCCAGACGTGGGAATCAAGGCAGGGATGCCTTAGGAGGTTTACCCAAGGCATAATATCTTGGCTGCAAAAAGATAAATAAGACCTCACCAAAGAGATAGGCGCATGGCAAACAAGCACATGAAAAGTTGCACCACACCAGCTGTCATTACAGAAGCGCACATTTAAAGAATCCTGAGACACCGCTGCACACCCATCGAACGGCCGGAATCCAGAGCACTGACAGCACCGGACGCTGGGCAGGACGTGGGGCACCAGAAATTCTCCTTCACTGCCACTGGGAATGCAGGGTGGTGCGGCCCCTTTGGGACACAGTTTGGCAGTTTCTTACTAAATGGATCATACTCTCGCCAGACAATCCAACAATTGTGCTGCTTGGATTTTTTTTTAAGATTTTATTTATTTTTAGAGAGAGGAGAAGGCAAGGAGAATGAAAGGGAGAGAAACATCAATGTGTGGTTGCCTCCCACATGCCCCCGCACTGGGGCCCCAGCCTGCAACCCAGGCATGTGCCCTGACTGGGAATCCAACCGGTGACCTTTGGTTCTCAGGCCCACGCTCAATCCACTGAGCTACACCAGCAGGGCTGCTTGGTACTTATCCAGTCAAATTGAAAAGTTATATTTACAGAGAAACCTGTACATGGACGTTTATAGTAATTTTATTCATAATTGCCAAAACTTAGAAGCAACAAAAATTGTCCTTCAATAGGTGAATGGATAAATAAACAATCGTGTACACCAAACGATGGAATATTATTCAAGGAAATTAGCTACATATCAAGCCATGAAAAGACATAATGGAACTTAATTGCGTATGACTAAGCGAAAGAAGGCAATCTGGAGAGGCTGCATACTGCATGATCCCAACGACATGACACTCTGCAAAAGGCAACACCTTGGAGACGGTGAAAACACCAGTGGTTGCCAGGGGTTGGGGAGGGAGGGATGAATGGAGGAGCACAGAGGATTTTTCAAGGCAGTGAAAATACTCTGAATGATACTGTAATGAGGGATACATGTCATTATACATCTGTCCAAATCCATAAAATATGCAAAACCACGTGAACTATAACATAACCTATGGACCCTGGGTGATGATGCTAGGTCAGTACAGGTTCATCAGTTGTAACAGTTTTGTGGGAGATGTCGATAACTGAGGGGTGTGGGGCCTACGCATGTGTGGGGGAAGAGGGCATTCAGGAAGTTTCTGTACCTCCCCCTCATGTTGCTGTGAACCTAAAACTTCTCTTTAAAAAAAGAAAAGAAAAGGACAGAGGTCATTCCACTCACTCCATTCTCCCAATAATTTTGGCCGTAAATGGTAGGCGCTGTAACTTGATCTTCCATTACGTGAAACTAATGCCCTTGACTCTTCAGACAGCTGATATTTTCAACCTTGAGGCAGGTGGCTCAAGTAGTGTGCATAACCACATTCATACCCACATTATTTGGAGGTTGTAGATAGAATGAATAAAAGTCAGGGGGAAACTCTTTAACAAATCTTGGGCTTTCGTGTCCCGATATTCCATCTCATTGTAATTAAATATATCAGATCAAAATCTGCCCTAAGAATGGCAGATCCTAAAACAGCAGAACTTTTCAGAATTGGGAAAAGCATGAGCAAAGATGTCAAACAACTTTTTTTTAGTGGAAATGCTTGACATGCGAAATCTTGAGTATGAAATTGAAGCCGACTAATAAATGAATTTACTTCTTGGCTTAATGGTGTTACTCTGAGTAAAATTTTGATAATGTTTTTTTACTTTTGTTCTGAAATAAAACAGCATGATTTTTTCAAATGAAAACAACTGTGGCTAAAGTACAGGAAACTCCAAATAACAGTGGTTTAAACAAAACAGAAGTGTATCTTTCTCTCCCTCAAGTAAATGTTGGCTTCTAAAGCTGATATAGCAATGGCACAGTAAACATGAAACTAGACCACTTCTTAATTTTCTGCTCAGCCATCTTCAATGAGCTACTTCTATTCATGGTCCATTATGGCTGCTTACTTCCAGCCATTAGATCTGCATTCCAGGAAGTAGGATGGAGGAAAGAACAAACCCCTGTCTTTTTTTTTTTTTTAAGATTTTACTTATTTTTAGAGAGAAAGAGAAACATCAACGTAAGAGAAAAACATCCATTGGTTGACTCTCGCATTCACCCTGACTGGGGAAGAGGTTTGCAGCCGAGGCATGTGGTCTGACCAGAAACAGAACAGGTGATCTTTTCCTCTGGAGAACGATGCCGAGCTAACTGAGCCACACCAGTCAGGGCCAAACCCCTGTCTTTTTTAAAAATATATTTTATTGATTATGCTATTACAGTTATCCCACTTTTTTCTCCCCTTTATTCCCCTCTGCCCTGCACCCCCCTCCCACCATCACTCCCCCTACCCCTTAGTTCATGCCCATGGGTCACACATATAAGTTCTTTGGCTTCTCCGTTTCCCATACTATTCTTAACCTCCCCCTGTCTATTTTGTATCTATCATTGATGCTTCTTAATCCCTGTATCTTTTCCCCCATTCCCCTGGCCCCATCCTTCCCCTCTGATAACCCTCCACGTGATCTCCATTTCTATGACTCTGTTCTTGTTCTAGTTATTTGCTTAGTTACTTTTTGTTTTTTGTTTTTTAGGTTCGTTGTTGATCGTTGTGAGTTTGTTGTCATTTTACTGTTCATAGTTTTGATCTTCTTTTTCTTGGATAAGTCCCTTTAACATTTCATATAATAAGGGCTTTGTTGATGATGAACTCCTTTAACTTGACCTTATGTGAGAAGATCACACTTGACTTTATCTGCCTTCCCATTCTAAATGATAGCTTTGCTGGATAGAGTAATCTTGAATGTAGGTCCTTGCCTTTCATGACTTTAAATATTTCTCCAGCCCTTTCTTGCCTCAAAGATTTCTTTTGAGAAATCAGCTGATAGTCTTATGGGCACTCCTTTGTAGGTAACTGTCTCCTTTTCTCTTGCTTTTAAGACTCTCCTTATCTTTAATCTTGGCTAATGTAATTATGAGTGCCTTGGTTTGTGCTTCCTGGGGTCCAACTTCCTTGAGACTCTGAGCTTCCTGGACTTCCTGGAAGCCCATTTCCTTTACCAGATTGGGGAAGTTCTCCTTCATTATTTTTTTGAAATAAGTTTTCAATTTCTTGCTCTTCCTCTTCTCTTCCTGGCACCCCTGTGATTCGGGTGTTGGAACATTTAAAATTGTCCTGGAGGTTCCTAATCCTCTCCTCATTTTTTTGAATTCTCATTTCTTCATTTTGTTTTGCTTGAGTGTTTATTTCTTCCTTCTGGTCCAAACTATTGCTTTGAGTCCCAGTTTCCTTCCCTTCACTGTTGGTTTCCTGTATATTTTGCTTTATTTCATTTTTCATAGCCTTCACTTTTCCTCTATTTTTTTGACCATACTCAACCATTTCTGTGAGCACCCTGATTACCAGTGTTTTGAACTGTGTATCTGATAGGTTGTCTATCTCTTCATCATTTAGTTCTATTTTTGGAGTTTTGATCTCTTCTTTCATTTGGGCCACTTTTTTTTTTTACCTCTACCCTCCTGTTATGTTGTTAGGAACAGAGCCTTAGATACTCACCAGGGCAGGGTAACCCATGTGGCCACACTGTGGCACTGTATGTGAGGGAGGGGTCCGAGAGGGAACAATGCCGCTTGCCCAGCTCTTTGCCAGCTTTCAGTCACTTTCCCCGCTTCCCATAAGCAAATTGGGCCTTCTGGTGCTCATTCCCAGGTGGGTGGGTTTGTGTATGTTCTAGGACCCTGTGGGTCTGTCCAATGAACTTTCCTGTAAGCCTGGGAGTTTCTCCCACTGCTGCAACCCCCACAGGTTTTTTCAGCCAGAGGTTTTGAGGCTTTATTTCCCTGCACCAGAGTCCTGGTTGCACAGTCTGTCTCACTCCCCAGTTGTTCCTCCTGGTTTATCTGCACGCAAATGTGGGACCACCCACCCCACCAGCCACCACCTTGTCACATGCCCTCTTCTCCCCAGCTGCCCATCTCTGCCCCTCCTACCAGTTTGGGTGAATGTTTCTTCTTTAACTCTTTGGTTGTCAGGCTTCCACACAGTTTGATTTTCTGGCAGTTCTGGTTAGTTTTTGTTTTTAAATTTGTTGTTGTCCTACTTTTGGTTGTAAGTGTATCTACCTATGCCTCTATCTTGGCTGGAAGTCCTACAAACCCCTATTTTTAAGGGTAATTCCTTAAATTACAGGTTTTATTTCTGCTCATATCTCACTAGTCAAAGTTAGTAACATGGCCTTATGTCTTTATTCTAATAGATGAGGTGCCCAGGTAAATATTGGAGGCTCATTACTAAGAGATAAGGGAGGTAAAGCCCTGCCCTTACATGGTGCAATCAGGGCCCTAATTCTAGCATTCATTTTTTGAATCCCAGACCCAGGCCCTTTCCCAACCCCGCGAGGGCATCTCTGCAGAGCCTGCTATCTCCCCCAGAGGGCGCCAGAGTCCCCAGCTTCCTTGCTTTTGCCTTCAGACCCAATTGCAACATCCCGAGTTGTGGACGTTAAGTTCATAGCAGCCTGAGGGAGATCTGGACTGTGCTGTGGTCAGTGTGGAGGCAGGTGGGAGTGGTACCCTGCAGTGGTTAAGGGTTCTGCATAGAGCTGAGTTCAAATGCAGACACTCACCCCTGTGTGATCATGGGGAAGTCACTCAGTCACTCTGAACCTGAAGTCCTCCAGACTGCTCGTGTGAAGCTCTCCCCACAGGGCTTGGACTATAAAATGAGCTCCGTGAGTGCATAGTGAGAGGCACTGAAGGCCGTGTCCCCCTTCTTCCACCCAAAGGGCCCTCTACTCCCATAGCTACATGCATTTTCCGCTCATTCAGCCACTCCACACATTCTGTGGTCTGCCCCTCTGGCTGCCCTCCCCCACTTACACCCCTTGTACTCACTCACTTCCACCCTCTGAGTTTGATGGCTGGGGCGTTCTTAGGGAACTTGAAGGGCCACCCTTCTTCCTGACCCAGCCACCAGCTCTGTGGGATGACCCACTGAGGGACTGCCTTTGAGGCCAACAGGCCCACTGAGGCCTCACAAGAAAATTAAAAGGCCCAAGTTGTGTGTCTGCCCTTCCTCCTTCCTGTGAGGGGACTGCGTGTCCAGTGCGAACATTTGCAGCCCCAAGGGACCCCATCTGTGCAGAGTGGGGTGGAGTTAGACACATTTCAACCACGTACTGACTTCCAGTTCTAGATGGTGGGCTGAGAACATGTCTCTTCCATCCCTAGCCCTTCAAATGCCACCAAAAGCACAGAAAGAAAAATAAAAACAGAAATAAACCCATAGGAGGGCTGACAACAGGATGGCTGGGTGTGGGGCATCAATTGCCCATAGATTTTGATTGACATCTAGAAGACAGAAGAAGGGCTGATTGCTGTGAGGGACAAATGGGGGCGGAGGACACCAGAGCCGAAGCACGCCTGAGAGATAGCTGACCCAGAGGCCAGAGCAGGTGAGGAGAGCAGGAGTGGGCTCTCTAAGGGGGACAGTAGGCATAAGGACCTCTCTGCCCCCACTGGTAAGGATCCAAGGCACAGGAAATACCCTACATCAATGCCAATACCAACCAGCTTTGCCCTTTGTTCATAAAGATGAATTGGGTTCATCTTTATGAATCATAAAGATGGTCAGCAGGTATTACCAGACAGCTGGAAAAAAAGAAAGAAAGAAAGAAAGAAAGAAAGAAAGAAAGAAAGAAAGAAAGAAAGAAAGAAAGAAAGAAAGAAAGAAAAGTAGAATTAAGAAAATAATAGCAAATTCCTGGCTGGTGCAGCTCAGTGGATTGAGCGTGGGCTGCGAACCAAAGTGTTGCAGGTTCGATTCCCAGTCAGGGCACATGCTTGGGTTGCGGGCCATGACAACCACACATTGATGTTTTTCTCTCTCTCTCTTTCTCCCTCCCTTCCCTCTCTATAAGTAAATAAATTAACAAATTAATTAATTAATCTTTAGAAAGTAATTTTTAAAAAACTTAAAATAATAGCAAATAGCTATTGACTTCTTACTGTGGGCCTAGAGGTGTTTGGCTCATTCAATGGCCCCTGATCTAGGTGCTATTGTTTTGTCCTCTTCAGGAAACAGAAAGGTAACATATTTTGGGCGAGGTGTGCGCAGCTAGTGAGGGGCAGAGAGACGGAACCTGAGCTCAGGCAGGCTGTTTCCTGCATTATACTCTGAACTACTCAGTTACACTCCCTCTTTAGTGAGTTAAACAAAAGATGAACCAACTGATCCTAGAAGAAACAGATCATCGAAAGGACAGAACTTATAAAAGGACTCTAATACTATCACATTCATGAGACAAAAAAGAGGCAGCTATGAAAATAAAACACAAAGTAACCCTTGGGATTTTAAAATAAAATCACTGAAATAAAAATAAATTCAATAGAAAAGAGCATGACCACTTGTGGTTTGGGTATACAAAATGAATTCACTCTTTCTGGGGTATTAAAAAGCCCCTCTGATTCCCCTGATGTATTCTCAAACCCTGTGGATTGGGTAAGACTGACAATTACCACGGCCCCTCCCCACTTGCTACATGAGAGGAACTTGTTGCTGCTGGAAGTCCACCATGAATGGCCAGGGATAAAAACAACTCCAGGGCAGAGGAAAAACACATAGTGGCCCTGGGCCCTTGGTGACATTATTGGGGGGGTCCCTGGATCAAGCCTTACCTGAAGCTAAGGGATGAGTGCTTTTCTCTTTCTCTCTCAATAACCACTGACAAAACTCCATAGAAAGACTCCATTTTCCCATGTCTCAGTTGTGTGTCCATACCTCAGATGAGACACCATCAAGGAGAACCGCCAGACCTTGGGTACAAGCCCTCCCCAAAGGCACTGCAATTGAAAAAACCCAGGTCACACAGTTGGACTAAGGGGACAGCAATTCACCAAAACAATGCTGGGTAAACACACCAACAGCGACCACATCTCACTGAGTGTATAATGGGCCGAGGCATAGGGAAGTGTGCACAGCAAGTGGACTTTGTGGTCACGTAATGGGGATGGCATCTGTTTCTTCTCTCAGAAACGAAAAAGAAAGGTAATTAGAAAACCAGAAACAACAAAGTCTATTCTACGAACCAAGAGGGAAGCAAACACGTGGGAGGCAATGATGTGGGGCAATTAGTGGGGTGTAAGAAAAGAAACTGCGCTTGACCTTAACACTTCGGACAGCAAACGTCCCCTTGGAGGAGCAGAGGGCAGAGGAGGTGAGGACCCACCTCGTGACCTGGTTCTGCAGTCAGTGGTGTTTACATGATCATAAGATTGGTTAGTTCTTAGCTCTCAGAATGAAACCGAAGCTAAAGAATGGCAAATGTAATTATAATTACAGAACACAATGTGTTATAAAATTTGACCATAGGAACCCAAAGATAAAACGGACAGGAATCGGAAGGAGCGGGGGAAGGGAGGCGGCATGGAGGGGCTGATTGTTCGTACACAGTGCTGGGGCTCAAGAAACATGGTCTGAGGTGGGTGGATGAGAAACAAAGCTTTAAATACAAGTGGCCACGGGGAACCTGAGAGACAGTGTGGTTTAAATTCTTGCTTTAATGATGAGGGATCATTAGATGCTCTCCTGGGTTACTAATTGAGAAACAGAGGTAAAAAAAATATGATTTACTATTCTGACACCAAACTCCCGAGTAGCTAAAAAAGGAAGAAGTTCTGAGGAGTGGAACTGGGTATGGGAAGTTTTGTTGTTTGTTCGTTTGTTTTGTCCCATTTGCTGGTCGAATTTCTTTACTGGCATGTATTACACCGTGTCAGAAGCCCCCCACCCACGCCCTGGCTCCACCTCCCATGTGTGGACGGAAGGTTGGCACTCCCTTCCCACCTCTTTCTAGTTTGTTTTCCTGTTTACATTGGAGAGGCTGGAAAAAATTTACATTTCCCAGCCTCCCGGCTAGCTATCTTAATGCCGCCACCCCACCCAGACATAATTAATTTCTCACTTCATCAAACTGGTCGAATAAGGATCTGTTCCAAAAATCTGGAACTGGAACTGAGACACTATTTGGCATCTGCTCATAGCTGGAATGAAGGGCAAATAAACTCAGGAGCTGTGGGGCGATCACATGCCTGGAGAAGGAAATAAATAAATAAAAGGCGATCTTTTAAGAGAACGAAAACCACAGGCTGGGAATAATATTTGCAAAACACATATCTGATAAAGGACTTGTATCCAAAATATACAAAGAACTCTTAAACTCATCAGTACAAAATCAAACAACCCCATTAGAAATGGGCAAGCCCTGGCTGAGTAGCTCGGTTGGTTGGAGCATTGTCCAGAGACATCAAGGTTGCAGGTTCGATCCCTGGTCAGGGCACATACAAGAATCAACCAAGGAATGCATAAGTAAGTGGAACTACAAATTGATGTTTTTCTCTCTCTCCCTAATAAATAAATAAATAAATATATTTTTAAAAGAGGAAACGATATGAACAGGTAACTCACTGAAGAAGATATACAGAAGCAAATAAGCATATGAAAAGATGCTTCAGTTCTGGCTGGTGTGGCTCAGTGGACTGAGCACTGGCCTGCAAACCAAAAGTCCCTGGTCTGATTCCCAGTCAGGGCACATGCCTGGGTTGTGGGCCAGGTTCCCTGTTGGGGGCATGTGAGAAGCAACTAATCGATATATCTCTCACACATCAGTGTTTCTCTCCCTCTCTTTCTCCCTCCCTTCCCCTCTCTAAAAATAAATAAATAAAAGCTTTAAAAAAAATTCTCCACATCACGTGTCATCAGGGAACTGCAAGTTAAAATAAAAATGAGGTACCACTAAATACCTATGAGAATGGTCAAAATCCAGAACACTGACAGCAGCACATCCTGGTGAGGATGTGGCCTCTCCTTCGCTGGTGGTAACGCAAAATGCTACGATCGCTTTGGAAGATAGTTTGACAGTTTCTAACAAGGCTGCACATGGTTTGACCATATAATGCAGCAACCAGACTTCTAGATATTTTACCCAATCGAGTTGAAAACTATGTCTGTACAAAACGCTGTACATAAATGTTTATAGCAGATTTATTTATAATGGCCCCAAACTGGGAGCAACCAAGGTGTTCTTCAGTAGGTGAATAGATAAACAATGTTGCATACATACAATAGAATATTATTCAGCAATAAAAAAGAAATGAGCTATCAATCCATGAAAAGACATGGAGGAAGCTTAAATGCAGGTTACTGAGTGAAAGAAGCCAACTCGAAAAGGCTACATACTGTACGGTTCCTACTCTTTGACATTCTGGAAAAGGGAAAACTTCAGAGAGAGCACAAAGATCACTGGTTGCCAGAAAATCGGGGAGGGGAGGGATGAGCAGGTGGAGCACAGAGGACTTTCAGGGCAGCGAAACTACTCTGTGTGCCAATGTATAGGTGAACACATGATCTGTATTTGTCAAAACCCACAAATGTGCAACACACACAAGTGAACCCTAATGTAAACTGTGAACTTCAGCTCATAATGTATCGATAGTGGTTCATTAATTGTAGCAAATACACCACACTACTCCAAGATGTCAATAATTAGGACACTGTGTATGAGGGAGAGACAGATGGAAATGTTCTGTACTCTCTGCTCAATATTTTTGTAAATCTAAAATTGTTTTAAAAATAAAGCCTATTCACTTTTTTAAAAAGCAATCTGCAGCAGGAGAAGGCTACAGCAGAGCAGCGGAGAGGGGAGTCCAGGAGGCAACGGGGGGAGGACAGCAGCCTGGGCAACAGCTCCCTGGCCGCTGGAACATCCCCAGCTCCTGGCTCCGGGCCTCGTGAAGCCCAGATACACGCTTCTGCCCCCGGGGTCTGTGCCACACGAGCCCGGGGTCCTTGACACAGCTTCTCCCTTCCTTCTGCTGCTCCAAGGGAGTATGGTTACTCATGTAATATTTCTAAAGCCATCCTCCAAGTGGACAAGTCTCGGGTGCTGTGATGACAGAAGAGGTCTGGTCTGGCAACCAAAAAATAATTTCCGCATATTTCAAGTTTCACCCGAGTTCTTGAGTATCATGAAAAGGATACTTGCCACATCTTACAAAACCTTCTTTTCTCCTCGATCCACGTTGCCACACACACTGCAGTTGCTCCTACAATTCTTTCTTTAAAATTTCCTCAGAACAGCCCTGGCTGGTGTGGCTCAGGGGATTGAGCATCGGTCTGAGAACCGAAACGTCGCAGGGCACACACCTGGGCTGCAGACCAGGTCCCTGGTTGGGGGTGTGCAAGAAGCAGTCTATCGATGTCTCCCCCTCTCTTTCTCCCTCCCTTCCCCTCTCTAAAAATAAATAAAATGTAAAACTCCTCAAAACAATCTCCCTCAACCCTAGTCTCTATACCCTTTGTCTTCGCCCCCCATCCTGATTCTGCACCATCAAAGCTGAGAAGCCTGGGGGGAGACAGAATCCTCCCGGTGTTGGGAGGGGTGGAGGAAACTGAGAGGCAAAGCTGGAATTGCCGATCATGGGCAGGGGGTGGGCTGGCAGCCCTCTTCCCTCGCCCCTCACATGGCACACTCTGCCTGGGTGACCTCATCACTCTCGTGGCTCCAATTACCGTCTCCATAAGGAGAGCTGCCAAGTTTCTACCCGCAGCTCCGAACTCTGCTCTGAGCTCCAGGTCGGTATACCCACAGCCTCGTCCACATTTCTCCTTGGGGTGGAATCAGATAGGATTCTGTTCTGCTAGGAGTCACAGAGCCTGAAAATACAGTATTCTAAACAGAAGCGTTTCTTTCTTTTGCACTTAAAAGCCCAGCAGTGCGCAGCCCTGGGCTGGCACGGAGACTGTACTCCATGCCAGTCTCCTTGCAGGCCACTGTTACGCTGTCACCAGGGCGTGTCCCTCAACCTCAGAGTCCAACAAGGTGCTCAGAGTCCCAGTGACCCCATCCACATTCCCCGTGGCAGCTGGAGAAAAGCAGGATGAGGAACAAGAAACAACGGGCAACCCTGGCCGTGATTAAGGCTGGGAGATGCCACATAACATATCTTGGTAGCCAGAACTTAGTCACTCGGCCACGCCTAGCGGCAAGAGGGCTGGGAAACCCATTCCGTGTGCTGGGTGGCCATGTGCATGGCTAAAAAGAGAAGACTGCAATATTAAGGGGAAGAGAATGGATATGGGGGAGAAGCAGCCTGCACTGTCCACACAGCAGCCCCACAATCTCCTCCAACTTAACACGACTGAAACGGAATTAACCATCTGCCACCAACATTTCTGTCTCCCTCAGAGTCTCTGTAACCCCACACCCTCACACAGGGGCAATTCCGTGGGGCAGGGGCTGGCAAGGAGAGGTGTCACCAGAGCTAAGTGAAGGGGTGAGCAGAGAGAAAATTGTGTGAGGAAGCTGAACTCCCAGTGGTCCGGAATAGAGAACAAAGACCCCAACCAGAAGGCACGCAAGTGGAGCAAGTGAAGTTGGGGTTTCCTGAGTAAAAGGCCAGGGTGCCTGCTGAGGAAGGAGACAGAGACAGGCTAGTCCTGGCTGGTGTGGCTCAGTGGGCTGGGCATCGCCTGCAAACCAAAAGGTCGCTGGTTTGATTCCCGGTCGGGGCATGTGCCTGGGTTGCGGGCCAGGTTCCTTGTTGGGGGTGTGCAACCGATGAATGTCTCCCTTACACATCGATGTTTCTCTCCCTCCTTTCCCTTCTTTCTAAAAATAAATAAATAAAATGTTTTTTTTTAAAGAAAGAAAGACAGGCCTATACATGAAAGCACGAGGGACAAACATACCCATCCCCTCATCCAGCTGTGGCTGACCCTGTCCACTCCATTCTGCCTCCTGTTCAATCCGCCAGCCGTGCCTTTGCCTGCACCCTTTCCCCCGCCCTGGAATGCCCTTCCTGCTTCTCCACGAGGATAACTCTCTCAGCCTCCTTCGGGGCTCAGATCAGGGTCACCTCCTCCAGGAAAGGTTCCCTGTGTCCCTTCTGAGGACTCTAGTAACATCCCACTGGGGAAGGGGCTGCAAGCGGGGCAGTGTCCGTGCGGGGTTCGGAGAGCAAAGGACGATTCCGGTGCTTTGGGTGTTGTATGGGGCCGGGTATGAGGGAGGCGCAGCAGGGATATGGGACCCCGGGGCTTTCTTTGATATGAAGGAGGAGGTGCCAGCTGCCCCGGCAACAGTGGAGGTAGGGCACCACTAAGGCCGAGCCTTGGACTCCTGGCCATGGGCTGGGCCTCCTACATTCCCATCTCCAGTGAGGGAAACCATGCAGACGGAGGCTGTGAGCCGCCCAGAGGAAGTCCACTAGGGTGGGGGCAGGCAGAGTAATTCCTGGAAGGAAGCTCGCACCTCAGGAATCCAGTAGAGGAATGCTCTAGAGGCTTCTGTCTCAGGAGCCCCCACCTCCTGCCCCCAGGAAGAGACA
Source organism: Phyllostomus discolor (assembly GCF_004126475.2). NCBI lineage: Eukaryota > Metazoa > Chordata > Mammalia > Chiroptera > Phyllostomidae > Phyllostomus > Phyllostomus discolor. Next base: position 81,070,410 of record NC_040911.2, on the reverse strand, counting down.
GGCAGTGCTGGGCCGCCCTGCAGGGTTTCTGCCTCTGGGCGCCCAGGTACAGCCCTCCCTTCGCCAGCCTGCTACAACGTGTGCTCTGTTCTCTCTCAGTCTCAGCTCTGTCCTCTATAGAATGAGGATGCTCCCTGCCACCCCAGGGTGTTGTGGCAGCGGGAGTCGCAGAGTAAGGTGCCCAACGAGACACCAGCCCACACGAGACACAGTCTACTGGTGAAAAAAGCCTCTGCCTCCTGAGGTACGCTGTGGGGGCACCCTCCTCCCCCGTGCACACGGATGCACGAGTGTGCCCTGCACACGTGGTCCCAGGCTCTGGGGTAGAGTGAGCAGCAAGGCTGAGGCAGGGCTGGGGGGAGACTGAGTTTTTTCCGTGGCCCATCAGCACACATACGCTTACGTCGGGGAACAACATGTCCTAAAGAGAAACGGTAGCCTCTGCTCTAACACTCTGCCAGGCCCGGCAGCGGGCACCTGAAGCAGAGGGCCCTACTCCTGCCTTCCAAACCGAGTCTTCCTAAAAGCCCCACCTGGTGGTGACCAGGGCTGGGGGCTCTCCGAGAAGACACAGCACCCACAAGACCCAAGGGGCCGGTTTCTCGCCCAGGGCCCAACGGACAGAGGGATGTTGCCTCCAAGCAGGTCAGGACCGGGTGCTGGCCCAGGTGGAACGAAGGGTCAGGAGCGCAGAAGACCCACGTGCTTTGTGTGCTTGGGGGCAGGGGTCAGCTCTTTGCCCCTCTCCCACACACTCACAGGCCCGCCCTGCACACACTCACACTGCAACCCGCCCAGGCTTCGCCCACCTCCGACATGAAAGGGAGGCCTGCCAGCCCCCATCCTGCACCTGCCACACACTCACAGACAGACGCTCACGCACAGACACAGGACACAGTGACACGTATAAAATACACACAGTCACACAGACACCCCAAGAGACACACACAAAACCAGTCACACAAAACACCCACACACACACAAACACTGACTCAGCAACAGATACACACACTCATATAGACACGTGCTGAGCAGCCAGTGGAGGCTGCTGCCTGGATACCTTTGCTGGCCTACTGGCCAAGTAACAACATCCAAAATTGTCTGGTGCAGGCCCTGACTGGTGTGGTTCAGTTGGTTGGGTGCCGTCTCACAAAGCAAAGGGTCGCCGGTTCAATTCCCAGTCAGGGCACATGCCTGGGTTGTGGGTTTGGTTCCCAGTAGAGGCACATGCAGGTGGCAACAATTGATGATTCTCTCTCACATCGATGTTTCTCTCCCTCTCTCTAAAAATAAATAAAATCTTTTGAAAAATGAATGCAGCACATCTCCACCCCCAACCTCCTCACAGGTGGCTCTGGGGCAGTCAGTGGTCCTGACAACAAGGACAACAAGCCTAGGAAAAGTGACACTTTAGCTGGGGAGCCTTTTAGGTGAGCAGAGAGGAGGGAAAGTATTTCCAGGAGGGAAAGTGGCCCCTGCAAAGGTTAGGCGTGGGAGGCAGCTGTGGTACTCAAAGAACTGTGCAGGCCTTGCCCTCATATGGGGTCAGGGGAGCAGACAGGAGACCAGGTACCTGAGCGCAGACAGCTGGGGCTAAGAAGCAGTGCTTGGCCTCCACTGGTGTCCAGCCTGAGCCTCTCTAGGGGCACATGTGGTGGAGAAAAAGGGGCCCGCTAGGGATTACCAGAACAAGGAGGTCCTGGAGGGCAAGGTCAGTCAGCTGCCTTATAGGAGCCTAGCCATAGGGGGTCTCCACCCTGCAAACCCCCTTCTTGGAGGCCACGGCCCAGCATCTCCCAGAGGACCTGGGTTAGGTCAGGAGGAAGGCCGTGAGCCCTCGGAGGAGAAGGGCTGGGTACTCCTGGTGCAGGTGCGATGAGTCCTGAGTGAGCCCCTTGCGGGGAGTGGGGCCCCTGCCTGTGAGTACCCTTCCCTCTCTGCCCCAGACTCCAGCAAGGACAGAGCTGGCCTCAGGTCTGAGAGCCTTCACCCTCAATTCAGCATCCTGTCTCTGACCCTTAAAGACCAGGCTAGGGATCGCAGGGTGGGTGGTTTGGGTCAAGGGACTGGAGGGGTCTGGGACAGGGTATTGCGAGGGGTCTGGGGTGTGCTTTCTCTCCCGAGCATAAGGGCCTTCCCAGAGGGGCTGGCGTAAGCAGAGCCCCGGGGTGGACCTGTTGGGGCAGGCAGGGGTGCCCCTCCGCAGCGGAGCCGCAGGAGGCCGACGTGGGTATGGAATTCCTCCTCCTTTCCTTCCACCTCCCCTCCTCACCCTTCTCCCCGACCCCACCCCCCGGGCTGCTCCGGAGCCGGGCTGCCAGGAGAAGGGGAGGCTCAGGGAGGGGCCCTGGACGCCAGACTAGGCTGGGCCCCTCGGCGAGGCCCCGCGCAGGCAGGCCCCGCCCCGGCCTCGCACATCTGGGCTGAGAGCGCGGGGCCCACCCGGCAGCGGAGCCGCAGCGGCCATCCGGCCTGGGGGAGGGGGCGGCGGGCGGGGTGGGCGGCGCGGGGCCCGGCGCACGTCGAGGGCTGCGGCCGCCGCCCAGGGCGCTGCCACAGGCTGCGGGGCCGCCACCGAGGCGGCAGGACAGAGACTGCGCTGTCGGGAGGGCGGAGGTGAGTTCTGGGGCGAGAGGCTGCGGGGCTCGCAGAGAGGAGAAAGGCACAGAGGTTAACCATCCTTCCCATCCTGGGCTGTTGGCTGAGACCCCGCCACAAACCTCCTGAGCTTGGGGGTCCGGGTTGGGGACAGATCCGCAAGCTCCTCTCTGGAGCGGGGCTGCGACTGTGGGCTCCCATCCAGACTTTGGGACCCCACACACACTCTGCAGACAGCGAGGGGCTGGAGAGACTCCTGTGCTGTGGGATGGGGCGGGGGGAGCTGGTGAGGGGCTGGAGGCTGCTCCAGGGGGCCTTGTGGAGGGCACGTCCCTAGACCTAAGGTAGATACCTGGGATGTGTGTGTGTGTGTGTGTGTGTGTGTGTTGGAGAGCATCTTGGATTGGGGGCCTCAGGGCCTGTGGTCCCAGAAGTTCCAGGGCAGCTGGGTGGCCAGGGTGCCACGGTACCAGACTGGGGACTGGCCTTCTGACCGGGACCTCTGGTTTCCCTCTGTGAGGCTAGCTTCCGGGTCCAGGTGGGCTGGGGTCTGGGCCCCCTGCAGGACCGGGGAGCCTGTCTGAATAGCAGGCTTGTGTGCAGGAGAGACTGAGCTCTGAAATACCCACTCCCTGTGAGCGCAAAGGCAGTTCCCGAGCCCCAGAAGGCGAGGGAGGTGATGGGGCACTGATGGGGGGACGGTGGGAGGGGCTTCAGGGCCTGCACCCTGCGGGACAGAGGTTGTTTGTGAACTGGCTGCTCCCATGATGAGGACCCATGGGGGTGGAGCAGGATGTATGGAAAGAAAAGTTGAGGACGGGAGGGGCCTCAGGAGGCCATTCCTGTCACCCCTGCCGCAGCACAGGAGGCAGCCCCCCGCTGGTCTTGCTCCCGGAGGGCTCCTCTCCAGAGACAGACGGGAGCAGGCTTTGGGGTTTCTGATCTGCCCCTTGGGCCCTGGTTGACCCAATCTCTGGCTTAAGAGAAATGCCTGTGGCCTCTCTTTGCCTGTGGACAGATTCCTGTTCCATTCAAGGGCTGGCAGGGGGCTGAGCAGTGGGTGGGAGAGGCTGGAAATGTGTAGGGGAGAGAGGGGAGCTGTGAAGATCTTCCTGCCAATGACTGGGAGGAAGATCTCACAGGCCGAGGGCAGGTGTGTGTGGAGCCCTGAAATCCAGCAACACCAAATGCCCCCAGCGCTCTGGGGGGGCTAAGTACCCAGCCTTGACACCCCATCCCAGGAATAGATCCTTGGAGAATTCTCTCCATCAGTCAAGGCGTCCTAGGCTTTGGTGATTCTGGGGGACCCTCTAGGATGGGAGTCTCCAGTTTCCAGTCCCCACTCAGCCACACCCAATGACTGACAGATCATACCTATTGGGTAGAAGTCAGTGTCAGGAGTCAAGGCAAAGCTGAAGATCAGAGGTCCATATGAGGTTGAGGGGTAGGGGTCATCAGCCCATGGGCAAGGATGGGCCAGTGCATGGGCAGAGTTAAGGATCTGTGTCTGTGGGTAGGGTAGGGGTCAGGCTGGGGTCAGAGTTTAACCTGTGCTTGTAGCCAGGAAATGAAGTCACTTTCTGTGTAAATCAAACTGCCCCACCCAATTTTTCTTGAACCCTAAGCATCACCAGTCTGAAATCAGTGGGCCCCTGGGGCAAGGTCTACCTCACTCCATTTCCAGCTGTGGACTCTGCCCACACATGGCTTTTGGGAGCTGAGGTTGTCCTGAGCCCCATTCTGCTGAAACGTTTCTGGGCGTGTGTGCGCGCGGGGTCGGGGGGGGGGGGGGGGGGGTCCTGAAGATGGACGGGCTGCCAACCCTTCTACCTCCACCTCTCAAGGAAATCAGCAAGATCCTCCTTCTTCAACACCAATCGATTCTGGTCTTCCCTTTCTCCCCAAAGAATGCAGAATGACTGTAATAAAACTCTCAATAAGAACAACATCTTCTGACAGAAAATTCAGAATCCATATCCTGAAGGGAAAGAACATTACTGACATCTGTCCAACCCCCTGCCTTTGGTCAACCACCTTTTTACCTGGACTTGATCCCCGCAAGCCCCCTGCATGACCCACTTTGCAGGAAATGCGCTGGGGCTCAGAGAGGCACGGGACGCACTCCAGCCAGGCGCTCAAATAGGCCTTTGACAGCCCTGAGACCCCAGTGTAGGGCACCCAGAGATGGGGGTAACTGGACCAGCTTCAGACGGCTGGGGAGACTACAGGCACCCAATTAACATGTGGAATCCAGCTCAGAGTGACGGCTCCGGACTCTTCTTTCCTGGTAGCCGTAGACTGTTTCTCCTCCAGCTACAATAGCCTTGGCCCAGGAAACCTATTCATTCATCGAAAAAAGTGTTTCCCCATCACTTAGCTCAGAACCTGGCATAAAGAAATGCTCAATAAGTTGTTTTCATTTTTTAAAAATTATTTATTTTACTTTCTGGCAGAGAAAGGAGAAAGAGAGGGAGAGAAACATCAATGTATGGTTGCCTCTCTCAAGCCACCCATTGGGGACCTGGCCCACAACCCAGGCATGTGCCCTGACTGGGAATTGAACCGGCAACCCTTCGGTTAGCAGGTTGGTGCTCAACCCAATGAGCCACACCAGCCAGGGCAAAATGTTCAGTGAGTTTTTGCTCAAGAATCAAAACAATGTACAAATAAGGCTGCCAGCTTCTCCCTTGTGGCCTGGATTCAATGTATGCTGGTAAATGTTTTACAGTCAACTCTGCAAAAGGGAAAACAACCTGATTTGTAGTGTTTGCCCATTTCTGTCGTGTAAATGCTCCCACCGTGGCTGATTTCAAGCTACCAATGTGATATCAATGAATGCGGAATTGGATAGAGATGTACAGATCAGCTTCTACCAGCCGGTGGCAACCAGCTCCAACACACCACTCCATCACCCTGAACTGGGCTCTTGTCTCTGGCTCTCAAAGCCTGCACCCACCCTGTCTATGTGCTTTCCCTTTTCTCAGCATCACCCAGCTGCTCTGTGAGTGCCCATGACCAGCCTCTATCTTTCCCCTGACTCTGCTTCTTGGGCACCCAATCGTGCATCCCCAATGATAGCAGGCTTGAGTGTGTCTGTAAATATCCATGGTGCCGGCCATGTGGGAGTATCCTGGACATGTCTGTGTATGATGGGACTGAGTGTGTATGAATTGTTCCTGAGCAAGAGTGGATGTATGAGTGGGGGGTGGGGCGTGGGTGACAGTGTCCAGCTCGGTGTCTGTCGGTGTTCTATTAGCAAAACTTCCCGATCGGGCCACTGGATACATAGAGGGAGAGTGGGCTCTGGCTGTCTGTTTGTTCCCCAGGTACTGCCCGCACATCAGCTGCTGATCTCAGCCACCTTCCTGGGAGTGCCAGCTCCCTTCTCTTGCCCTTGCTCACGCCTTGCCTGACTCCCACTGCATCTCCATCATCCCACAGAAATGCGGCCCTGGGGCATTCAAACAGGTGTTTCCAGTCTCATGGAACGACCACGATTATCGTGAAACCACCACAGGCATTTGGTCTCCTCAGCCCAACCACCTTCCTCAAGTCGGCCTTTACGTGTGGGTTCCCTTCCTTTTCCTCCCCCCACTCTGCTGTCTGCCAATGACCCCCAAACTCACGTCTCCACCTCAGCTCCTCCCTGACCTCTAGATCGCGTATCCTCTGACCACTTGGTGTGTACTATGCTCCCAGAAGTTTCGGAACTGCACCAGAACACGGCCCCTCCCCCACATGCTTCTCCAGCATTCTCCATCTCATCACCCACCTCCCAGTTTGAACCAGACAAATGTCATCATCCCTGACGACTCCTTCTTCCCAATCCCCCATATCCAATCCAGCCATCCTCTGTCGGCCCTGTTGGCTTCAACCTCTAACTCAAGCTTCTCCGCTTCTGTCTCCAGACACACAGCCATAACCATCATCAAGCGCCTGGAGCCCTGAGTGGGCTCCTGCTTCCATTTCGCCCTCTGCCATCCACACTCCCCATAGAGCGAGAGGGATTTTAAAAAACGCACATCGAGTCATGCCCCCGCCTCCGCTGCTGCTTCAAACCTTTCAAGGTTTGCTGTTGCCCTTCATGTAAAACCAAACCTAAAATAGGGGCCAGGAGGGTCTGCCTGCAGGATCGGGTGGGCTCAGCCCCTCTCCCCAGCCTCCCCACGCTCCCCTCTCTGCCTCACTTGTTTCCAGCTGTGACCTTGATAGCATCCTTTGTAACTGCAAATTCACTTGGGTGATTATCGGATTATAGTCAGTTTCTTCCCTGCCCAGGCTGTGGGCTCCTGGGGCAGAGACCATGTCTCTCTGGGCCTCGGATGCCCCCCAGCACTTGGCACAGAGTGGGCACCGAAAACAGTCAGGAGCGTCCTGATTCCTGTTAAAGGCGCCTGTTAAAAAGACCTTCTTGAGGGAACCTGGGCCTATGGGATGGGTCATTCAATGAGATTAAGGAATTATCGTTATTTTTGTTAACACCCGGCAAGGCGTATGGGCGACGCATTTGGAAGTCTCTGTCTGTTGGAGGGACGTACCAAAGAATTTATAGGTGAAGCAGCATGAAGTCTGGGACTTGATTCCAAGGACTCCAGCCTAAAGTAAAGAAATAAAATGTTCAATGAGGGAACAACAGAACAAGTAAACACCATTCTGCATGTCTGTTCCTGTTCACAGTGCCCAGGCCTGCAAAGATGCTGGCCGTCCCGGATCTGGGCCTGCAGGGGCTGTACATCGGTAAGAGCCCCCTGACCTCTGCCCCCACCCACCACTCCACTTGCCCCTGCACTGAGACGCACCCCAGTCCAAACAGGGGTGCCTCTCCCAGAAGTTCCTGAGAGCATGTGTGTGTATAGGGAGGGTGGTGCACACAGGACTGTGCACGTGTGTGCATTTGTGCATACTTCACACGAGTGTGCACATAGGACATATCTGTGGGACCCCCTGCACATCTGTTAGTGTGTGAGTGTGCAGAGCAGTGCTTTGTGCAAGGGACTGCATGCATATGAATGGTTTGTTCAGGGTCTGTGTGCACAGGACCTGGTGTGAGTGAGTGTGTGTGTGTGTGTGTGTGTGTGTGTGTCCCTCTGTGAGCAGATTGCCTTGCTCGGGGCCTTGAGTGAGAGTGTGTATGTCGGCAACCAGATCTGTGTCCACAGAACTCTGTGTGTGTGTGTGCATCTGCCTGTGGCCTCTCTGCAGGCGTGGGAAGCCAGGAGGCAGGAGGGACACTCCTCAGGAAGTCCACTCACAAAGACCTGGTGGGCTGGGCCTTCCTTCCTGCCTCCCTTCCCAGGCTCAAGCAGCACGGCGACTTGGCCCCTCAGGCTGGAGCTGGTGGCAGGGCCTAAGCCCATGCTGGCCACCCAAGGAAAGGGAGCCCTGAGGGTGTGACCACCGTGTCCCTGCCCTCTCCAGCACCCCAGGACAGACTCCAGCTCTGTCCAGGCACTTTGTAGAGCCCCCCACATTATCAGCCCCTCGAGTACGTTCTCAGGGTTTCCCCACACCAGGAAAAACTGGGAGCCGTTGGGGCCACACACCAGGGCAGCCGCTGAGGGAGCACAGGCCTTGAGCCTGAGTTGGCTGGAAGCCACACAGACCAGTTTGCTTGTCCCTGGGTCTTCATGCCAGACCCCACCGGCCTCCCCATCCCCATCCATGAATCTCAGGGCAGCCCCAGTCCTCCTCCCAGGGGCCCTCAGCACAGCCCAGTGTGGTGGTGACAGGCCGCCACCCACGCCTGGGGGATGTCCAGCCAGGCAGACCCCTGAGCTGCCCGAGCCTCCAGTCTAGGCTTTGAGCTGCCCGATGGCGGCTGTGCTGCTTCCCCCCCAGCAAAGGCCCGGCTCAGCCCGGGCCTGTGAGGGGGTCTCGGGAGGCCTCGTGCCCCTGATAATGGCTTCAGATGTAAGTGTGAAGGGCAGGGACAACTTGGGATCCACTTCCCACTTTTGTGGACAGCCCTCAGGGCTGGAGGAGGGGCTGCCCCACCTTCATTCTCAGCAGGCAGCCAGTGGGGCCTGCCCTTGCTTGGCCTTGGGGGTGAGGAAAGGGGGCTGCTCCCTTAGGTTCTGACCAGAACCCTGAGCAGTTGGGTTCGAAGTTCCCCCACCTTTCTGGTTTCTCTAGCCACCCCATCTCCCCCACCCTTCTACCTTCAAACTCAGTCTCCCACAACCCCACAGTGCTTCTCCCCTCTCCCCGCCCCCACTATGTCTGAGGGGTGCTGCGGGAGATGAGGAGTCCCCACTGAGCCACGGGTCATCCTCCAGGGATGGTCACCTCGCACCGATGACAAGCCCTCAGCCCGCTCCTGCCTCTGTCTCATCCTTCCTCCCCTCCCACCCAGGCCCCCTTCCTCAGCAGGGTACCCTTGCCTTGGCCCAGCAAGGGCTGATGGGAGAACCTCCCAGGCCTGAGGCCCAGCCACCAGCCCCCTACCCTGACTGTGACAGAGTGACTTGCCCTCTCTTTGCAGGCTCCAGCCCAGAGCGGTCCCCAATTCCTAGCCCACCCGGCTCCCCAAGGACCCAGGAAAGCTGTGGCATTGCTCCCCTCACACCTTCTCAGTCTCCAGTAAGCCTGGACTGGGGATCTGGGCGGTGGGTGGCCTAGGGGGTCTTGGGGGCGGGGGGCTGGTGCTCTGGAGAGCAAGGCCTGGTGTCTGGCACAGCCCTAGCCGGGCCTGGGGGGGGCCACCTGGTCTCCTGCCCCAGCACATACAAGTCATGTTCTTTGCAGAAGGGTCAGTCTTAAGTGACCTTGGGCCATAGGGTAACAGTTCTGTTGAGGTGAGCCCCACATGCTAACACCCTAACCTCCCCCTCCAGGATGACACCCAAAGGCCATTGCAGCCAGCCTCCTGGAGCGGGTGTGTTTCTGAGCCCGTAGTTTTCCAAGGTCTGGACTGAGCCCCCCAGAGTTGCTCCCCCTCCTGTTGACTACAGCCCCACCTGAATACAAGTTATATCTGGGGAAGAGGAGACACGTTGCTAAGAAAACAGTTTGGAAATTACTCGCTTGAAGTATCCAGGACATAGCCCTCCCCAAGCTCCCTGGGGCGTCTCACCCCAGACGGCCTCACCCTAGTTATCCAGCCCGAGGACCCCTTTGTTCTCGGGGAGCCCGGGCCTGGCCTAGGGGAAGGCAGGGAGCACTCTGGGCACGTGCACAGGGCCTCTGTACTCTGAGAGACAGCCTGGTTGTGTCACTGTGGCCACAAAGAGCAAGAGGGTCAAACACACACTGGTCCCTGTGCTGAGAAGCTGTCTGGAGGAGCGTAATTGCTCCCAGCTGGGCCTGGGCTGTGAAAGGGTGCGAGATGGGGGCGGGGCTAAGGCAGTACAGACAGAAGGTGGGCAGAGAACCAGAAGTAGGGAAGCGAGGCTTGAGCCAAAAGCTGCACAGGGCTACCTAGGAGGCAGTTGGCATCTCCAGAGATCAGCCTGGAGCCTGAAAAGGGAGGGGAGCCCAGGCGGGAGGGTAGGTGGGTGGGGTGAACCAAGGCTGGTCTAGATCACGGCCAAGGGAGGGCGGGGCTCCCATGGACAGTCAGCCTGGCCCTTGGGCTGTCCTTGACTCTAGCTCTTGCACTTGCAGAAGCCTGAGGCCCGAGCCCCCCAGCAGGCCTCCTTTTCCGTGGTGGTGGCCATCGACTTTGGCACCACATCCAGTGGCTATGCCTTCAGCTTTGCCAGTGACCCTGAGGCCATCCACATGATGAGGTGAGGGCCACTGGGCTCGGAGATGGGGGTGGGGGGCATCCTCACACCTTGGGATGGGCCTGGTCCCAGAAGGACTGCCACTGAGGAGACTCGGGGCACCCTCCAAGCTCCTCCCACTCCAAGTCTAGGCTCCCTCTGGGGCACCAAGGTAGAGGACAGCCCCAGGCCCAGGCCCTCAGCTTCTCCTGGAGCAGCTCCCTGCCCTCGGCAGCAAATGTCGGGCTCTGTTTTTCACTTGAAAACAATTTCTTGAGCTATAACAAACATAGCGTAAAATGCACAGATATCTGGGCTTGTATACAAACACAAACACACATACATGTATATATGTGTGTTTTTAAATAAAAGCCAGTTGTCATGCAATTTGCCTTACTTTAAACTTTCATCGCTGTTTTGTGGATGTTTCGCATCCATACGTAGAGCAGTAGCAGAAAGCAGTAGCTTTCTTTTTGAGTTGCCACGTACTTCATAGGGTGAATGTGTTGTAATGTACCCATCCTTCCGCTGGCAGTTTCGGGGCTCTCTGATTTCTCGCTGTTACAAACAGTACTGCAATGAGTCTCCTGCCTGGAAAACTTGTGCTGGGGTTTCTCTGGGGCAGATTCCCAGGTCCAGTCCCACAAATGAAAACCAAGGACGTAAAGGATCAGAGGGTTAACCAGGTTGACTCCAGTCACACAGTTGTTTGGAAAGAGGTGTTCGAAAAGTCTATTCTGATGTCAAGTGCTATTCAAACACACATTTCTTTGAACACTCCCTCCAGACCTGCCCACCCGGATCCTTGGAATGTATGTTAGTGGGGCTGCAGCCAGTAAGTGGAGCTATAGAAGACCCCAAAGCTCCCAGCCCAGACTGGAATGGGGGATCAGGGAGCTTCCCCAGGGCCTGGGAGGCTGGATGGAAGGGTGGACGGAGAGACAGACAGAAAGGTCATTGCCCCAAAGATACAGGGACCTGACCTTCATGAGCCTGGACTGTCATTCCGCTTTCTCTGCTCCGTCCGCACCCACATGCAGCCAGGGGCCCTGAGCATTTACAGCCCTACAGGAGTCGGCACACAGCAGCCAAGCCCATGCTGGGCCCCATGCAGGAGCCAAGGACACTGTCTCTATCCTGTGCAGGGGACAATCGTAGGAAGTCACTGGGGGACATTCTGGCCTCTTCCCAGGCCCTCCCCACCCCTAGCAGCCACCACGTCCCATCATTTCTGTCTCCCTACTATCTCTGGAGTACCTACCCACCCACTTGTCTCCATGGCCACCATCCTCTCTCGCTTGGGCAGTTTTTCTTCTCTGTCCTCCCTCCTCTCCAGTCTGTTGCTACACGGGGACCAGTTGCCTTTCTAAAGGCAATTATGGTCATGCCTTTTCACTACCCAACCCAAACCCCACCACGATAGACTTCTAATCTGGCATTTGATGTCCTTCTAGCACTCCTGTGTTTCTCCTGCTGCACACTGAGCTAACCTCCACTCCAGCGAGTTCTCCTGTTCTCTCACACCACGAAGCCTTTCCACACACTGTTCCTTCTGCCTGGATCCCCAGCTCCTTCCCCAAAGGGCCACAGTGGTGAGCTGGCCTAGAAGAGTCAGGGCACCAGGGAAGGCAGAAGGGGGGAAGGATTTTCTAGGCCAGAGAACTGGGCAGGGAGTTCTGGGTCGAGGTCCAGATGCACCTGTGGACAGAGAGGTTTGGAATCTCATTCAGGTTTTGGGGGTCTGACAGAGGTGCAGTGAACTGGGGGATAGCTGCTGAGGTGGGTAGGAATGTCATGAATGCCTTAACAGAGCTTGGCTGTGGAGGACAGCCTTGAGCAGGGCAAGACAGCTGGCTGGGAGAAGGCCTCTGCTAGGCTGCTGGAGAGACGCACCGGGAGGCCAGACCCAGGCTGATGGATGGATGAAGGCTTGCTGCTCCCAGTGGAGAGTGCAGGGAGGCGAGGTCAAATGGTATACCTCTTGAGAGCGGGAACTGAGAGTGTTGGGTGGATCCCGTGGCCCCACGGATAGGGAGGATCCTATAAGAGCAGCATTCAAAGAGATTTAACTGGATGCTGAGCACCATCCTCATCTTCACAAGAACCCTAAGAGGCAGGTACTGTTATTATTCCCATTTCACAGGCTGGAAGACTGAGACTGGGGGAAGCTAAGTGGCCTGCGAAGGTCACACACCATCACAGAGCCATCATCCAACCTCGCAAAGAGAGCGTTGCTGCTGACCCCACTGATAGCCCTGTGTCTCCGCAGGAAATGGGAGGGCGGGGACCCAGGTGTGGCGCACCAGAAGACACCCACCTGCCTCCTGCTGACCCCGGAGGGTGCCTTTCACAGCTTTGGCTACACTGCCCGTGATTATTACCACGATCTAGACCCTGAGGAGGCACGGGACTGGCTCTACTTCGAGAAGTTCAAGATGAAGATCCACAGCGCCACTGTGAGTCACGTCCTGGCTCAGGACCTGCTCCAAACTGGGAAGCGGGGCTGGAAGAGAAGGGGCAGGCCTAATGGAGGGCGGGCGAAGCTAAAAGGGGAGGAGGGGCGGGGTGTGGTGGCTAAGGGAGCGGAGGTTAGAAATAAAGAATGGGGGCGGGGCGGGGGATAGCGTTACGGGAGGGGCGGGGCTAAAGAGGGGGCAGAACCAATGTGAGATTAGAGCCAAATTCAGACCATGCCCAGTGAGGGAAGCACCAGGGAACCGGGTGATTTTAAGAGAGAGAGAGGTCGCCAGGAAATGGGGGCGGAACTAGAGCCTCCTACAGAGTTGCCCTGTGTCCCTGCCAGGATCTCACCTTGAAGACGCAGCTGGAGGCAGTGAATGGAAAGAAGATGCCTGCCCTGGAGGTGTTCGCCCATGCCCTGCGCTTCTTCAAGGAGCACGCCCTTCAGGTGCGCGGCTCCATCGCTGCCCACTGCAGTCAAGGGACCCCCGAGTCCATCTTTTCCCCTTAGCCCATCCCCTGCACCCCCAATTGGTAGCTGTTGTCAGAGGTCGTGTTCTCTCCTGCCTTCCTGTCTTGTACAGCCTACATCAGGCATATATATGGGCGTTGGTGGAGGGAGTAGTGTTAGATTTTCCCAACTCCACTGGGAAGTCCTTCCTGAGGCTTGACTAGGTCTTCCAGCTCCCACTGAGGGCTGAAGACACCTCCTCTAACCCAAGCCAGCTACTTCTCTCACTGCCCTCTCCTGCCCCAGGAGCTGAGAGAGCAGTGCCCATCGCTGCCGGACAAGGACACTGTGCGCTGGGTGTTGACAGTGCCTGCAATCTGGAAACAGCCAGCCAAGCAGTTCATGCGGGAGGCTGCCTACCTGGTGAGGCCATGCAGGCGGGACCGTGGATGTTGCTTGGCAGGGCCCCAGGGATGGCCCCATACACACCTTCATTCACCCCACCACTCTTGGGGCCACAGATTCATTGTGTAAAGAAAGACCTCCAGCCTTTCCCTGTTGGGCATTTTGGAGGGCTGTTGCCACTGGGGGATGGGGCGGGTTGCAGGGAGAGGGCTGAGGGACAAGAGGCACAGCCCTGGCCAGCTTGGCTAGTGTCTTAAGTCAGCTTTCCTGAAAGCAGAGCCCCAGATGGGGATCCGTGTGCATCGGTCTATTGAAGAAGGGCTCTTGGGAGAAACGGGGTGAGGAGGACAGGATGTGGCCTCAGCTGGAGTCTGGCCTCAGCCTGATCCCGTGGAGAGCTCTGGGGGGAGAACTGTAGCCCAAAGTTGGCCATGGTGAGGTGAGGGGGCTGGTTTTTTGTGCACCCATATCAGTGTGTCACTAGTTACTGGGGGACAGGGGGAATCCTCCCCGAGTGAGGTGGTCCCCATTCAGCTGAGGGCAGCTCTGTGAGCCCACTGCAGCCAACACTCCCACAGCTGGGCAGGGCACAGAGAACACCCACCTGAGCCAGCATCAGTGTGTTCAGGACCACCACCACCACGGCCCCAAATACTGTGAGTTCTTAAGCACAGGAAATAGGACTATGAAACTGGAGAGAGGTGACCTGGGCCAATGTTTGCTGGTTTCCTACCATGAGAGATAACCGAAGGCCTGGAGAAATGATGGGTGCAGCTCAGGAACCCCCTCTCCCTAGAGATGGGAGGAAAAGGGAACAGAGCCTTCCAGAGCAAGACTCATTACTTGGTCCTGACCCTGGGTCCTCGGGACACCCTTGGACCTACAAAAGGGATCTCAGGCCTGCCTGTAGACCCCTTGGAAGATACCAGGGCCACCAGCCCACATACACATACCCAGGAGTCAGGCATGCCCCTGGTGCCTATGCTTGTCTCTGGAAAGAGCCAACCCTGAGCCTAGGGGACATACCCCTGCAAAGACCAGCATGGCAGCGAGGCTGTGCCCAGCCAGCACAAACACCCCTCCAACCACAGTGCCCCTCCTCCTGCCAGTTTACCCGCCCTGTTTCCTCCCACATGGTTCCTCGGCTGCCAGCTCAGGAAGGGCTGGCCCTGGGCAGGAAGTATCAGCACCTACCCATCCCCATCCCCCACCAGGTCAGAATGCAGGGAATCTCACAAAACCATAGAGGACTTTCCACAGGGATTCCCCCATCCTGATACAGGAAGTAACAGCTCCAAGTGTTTTTCTCCCCGACACTGACCTGTCTTGGTGCCTGAAATTTCACTGTTAAGAGTTTCCTTCCTCCTACATTAGATTCCCCAGGAACAGAGTTCTCCTGGGAGTGGGGAGACCTGTGGCCACTGCCTGACACGGGCTGGCGGAGGCGGAGGATTCAGTGGGCTGAAGGGCCCTCATCTCCTTTGAGTGCGGGTCTGCCCATTACTCGCCCCCCACCCCGCACATACACACACTGTGTAGAGTCTCCACTGATCCCTCAGCCAGGGCCCAGCTGGCCAGTCCGTCCTGCTCCTGTGAAGGGGACCTTGTTGCGGCCCAGGCCGCCTTGGGCAGCTCAGAAGCACAGATCCCAGGCAGTCCAGGTTTTCACTCTCTAGGGTCTCTTCCTGCTGGGGAACCCCATGGTGTTCTTGGCCATGGCCATGCCCCTGCCCAGCTTGGTCACAGGGTGAGTGCGAGGCAGCTCCCAATTTGTGCAGAATGGAGGGGCCTGAAAGGCCTAGCATGAGTGGGGCTTGATGGGGAGGAGGTGGGAGCCCCACAGGCCCTCATTGCCTGCCCCAGGGGCCACCTTAGGTGTGACAGCCCATGGTGCTCCTGGCCCTCCCTGCCCACCACCTATCCCCAGGCTGGTCTGGTGTCCAGAGAGAATGCAGAGCAGCTACTCATCGCCCTGGAGCCTGAGGCCGCCTCTGTCTACTGCCGCAAGCTGCGTCTGCACCAGCTCCTGGACCTGAGCAGCCGGGCCCCGGGCAGCGGGCGCCTGGGCGAGCGCCGCTCCATCGACTCCAGCTTCCGACAAGGTGAGCCGCCTGCAGCGGTGGGCTTGGAGACAGTCGCCCCGGAAGGATCAGAGGGTCACTGAGACCAGAAGCTCAGGCATGTCCTTCATGGAGAGGCCCCCTACCTGGAGAAGCCCCAGGGCTTCACCCTTCCCTAGGGGAACACTGTCTGAGGAGGGCAGGGCTCAGGCTAGCCCTGAGTCTGGGAGTCTGGTGGGGTGCTTGGGCACTGGACAAAGGAGGAAGTCAGCCCCTACTCTGAGCCGAAGGGGAGGTCTGCAGGAGCTTCCCCCTAAACAACCATTGTCTCCTCCTCTCCACTCCTGGCACATCAACTGTTCCCCCCCCACCCCCACCACACATCAGCCCCAAGCTCCTGCTGCCAGGACCAGGCACTGAGACGGCTGTAGTCAACCTGGTTTACCATGACAGGGAGAGGTTCCAAGTCCTGAGCCTCCTGGGTCCCTCAAGACCTACCTGCACACACACACGGCTCCTCAAAACCCTCCTAACCCTGATTTTGCCACAACCTGAGCTCTGGGCCTGCAGCCAGAAATACTTCCCCTCAGCTGTTGGTTATGGAGCATGGGATCACCCCATGAGCTTTCTCCAGACCCTTTGGGGGTCAGCGCTGCCCTCTCCCATTCAGGAGTGGAGCAGGCATTCAGGAGCACTGGCTGCCTCAGGTGCTCACGGAGGGTGTTATCAGGAGGCTGAGGACTGAGTGGTAGCTGAGGCACCTCCTTCTAACCTAACTGTCCTGCTGTCCTTCGACCCCCAGCCCGTGAGCAGCTGCGAAGGTCCCGTCACAGCCGCACGTTCCTGGTGGAGTCAGGGGTCGGAGAGCTGTGGGCAGAGATGCAAGCAGGTGGGGAGATGGGAGACCAGTGGGATGTGTCCTGGGCCCTATGGGACACCATATATTGATAGCAGGAAGGAAACATTCACAAAGCTGTCTCCAGCCCCTATAAATTCTCCATCTGCTATACCTAACCTGGCATCCCCCTCACAGTCTCATGCACCCTCACCCCACTCACAGCCTCTAACACCCCTAAGTCACTCTCCTCCCCCAGGGATGCTTCGTGGAAGGGGTTTCAGAGCCCTGGACCATTCCCCAACACACATCTTGTGCCCCTACCTGGTGGCCTTAGGTTCAAGCACCTGAAGCTTCTCACACCTCCACATTGCCACCCCAAGCAAGACTCAAGACCAGGGGCAGGGCTGGAGGCTGGTAGGGAGGGGGCGCAGGGCTGAGGATGCAAGGCAGGCCTCGAGCGTGTGGCCCTGCTCACTGCTGCAGGAGACCGCTACGTGGTGGCAGACTGCGGGGGAGGCACGGTGGACCTGACCGTGCACCAGCTGGAGCAGCCCCATGGCACCCTCAAGGAGCTCTACAAGGCGTCAGGTGAGTAGGCAGGCAGGGCCCTTGATACCCAGCCCACCAAGGCCCCCTGGTGGCGGGGTCTGCACTGACTTCCCTTCTATCTCCTGCCCCACCCAAGGTGGTCCCTATGGCGCTGTGGGCGTGGACCTGGCCTTCGAGCAGCTGCTGGGTCGTATCTTCGGCGAGGACTTCATCGCCACATTCAAAAGGCAACGGCCAGCAGCCTGGGTGGATCTGACCATAGCCTTCGAAGCCCGCAAGCGCACGGCAGGCCCTCACCGTGTGGGGGCGCTCAACATCTCACTGCCCTTTTCCTTCATCGACTTCTACCGCAAGCAGCGAGGCCACAACGTGGAGACAGCCCTACGCAGGAGCAGGTGGGCCGGGAGGACCACAGGCTCAGGCAGGGTGTGCAGATCAGGAAAGTCCCAGTGAGGGAGGGTATGGGCTACAGGGGGTATAGCTGTCTCAGTGCCTGGTCTGGCAGCAGGAGCTTTGGGCTGATGTCAGTGGGAGTCAGCCTGATGCACCACCGCTTGCACACCTGTGGCCGATCTGGTGGCAGGGAGTGGTGCATGAGTAGCCCAGCTGGAATTCACAGCCCCAGCTGGGGCAAGAGAATTGTGGACCCAGGGAAAGGACCAATGTCTATCTCCTCCTGCCCCCCAGCCACACATGCGTGCGCACGTGCACGTGCACGCACACACACACACACACACACACACACACTGTGCCAACACAGGAGGCATGGGAGGCCCCTCTCCTGGAACTTCATGCCTGGAACAGAAGCAGGCCCTGACTAAAGCCCCTGAGGGAGTGGGGCTGGGGTAACACACAACATGCAGCCCGTGCCCGGGCACATGGGCCTGGGGCCACAGTGGGACCCAGGACACTGACACATGGGCCTGTGCCCCCTACCCCTGCAGTGTGAACTTCGTGAAGTGGTCCTCACAGGGGATGCTCAGGATGTCTTGTGAGGCCATGAACGAGCTCTTTCAGCCCACAGTCAGCGGGATCATCCAGCACATAGGTGAGCACCTGAGCTTGGTCCTCCACTTACCCCCACATACACTTCCAGGGGCGGGAATAACTGCCTCTGTTGGTGCCTGGAAACCTCCACACATCCACACACTGGAACGAGGCCCAGAATCATCTGGAACGCCTGGAGGGGTCAGTGCACTGGGGAGTAAGAGCTAGGAGGGATGAATAGTCTTGCCAAGTTAAATGATCTCTGGTGCCTATTTTCCAATTTACAGTGGGGTGATAGTACTGGGTTCCCCAAACTGTTATCACAGGAAATAAAATAAGTTGAAGTATCTAGAAGGTGAGCTCAACGTCTTGCAAGCAGTAGGCATATCCTTCCCTCAGGTCCTCCACGTGGGGGGAAGGGTGCATTGCAGGCGCGACCAGGAGCCCTTGAGTGAATGCGCTCAGTGTTTTCTTTCATCAAAACCCGGCAACCGTTTTATAGTTGAAATGGCTATTTTCTAATTGCCAGGCAGGTGGAGGGGAGGTGCCCGTGGCCTCAACAGCTTATGCGTCCCTCTCCTCGCCTACCCTCCTTCTTACCCCACCTCTCCACCCCATCCCGCAGAGGCGCTGCTGGCACGGCCGGAGGTGCACGGTGTGAAGCTGCTGTTCCTGGTGGGCGGCTTTGCCGAGTCAGCTGTGCTGCAGCATGCGGTGCAGACCGCGCTCGGTCCCCGCGGCCTGCGCGTGGTGGTCCCGCATGACGTGGGCCTCACAATCCTCAAGGGTGCCGTGCTGTTCGGGCAGACCCCGGGCGTGGTGCGGGTGCGCCGCTCGCCTCTCACCTACGGCGTGGGTGTGCTCAACCGCTTCGTGGATGGGCGGCACCCTCCGGACAAGCTGCTGGTCCGCGACGGCCGCCGCTGGTGCACCGATGTTTTTGAGCGCTTCGTAGCTGCGGAGCAGTCGGTGGCTCTGGGCGAAGAGGTACGCCGCAGCTACTGCCCCGCACGCCCTGGCCAGCGGCGCGTGCTCATCAACCTGTACTGCTGCGCCGCCGAGGACGCGCGCTTCATCACCGACCCCGGTGTGCGCAAGTGTGGTGCGCTCAGCCTCGAGCTCGAACCCACGCCCACCGACAGTGGCCCGGCCGGTACGCCCCCGGGCCGCCGCGAGATCCGTGCTGCCATGCAGTTTGGCGACACCGAGATTAAGGTTACCGCGGTCGACGTCAGCACCAATCGCTCAGTGCGCGCCACCATCGACTTTCTTTCCAATTGAAGGAGGTGCCGGCGGGTTCTGCATGGCCCCGCCCCCCTGCCGGGGCAGCGGAGGTCACTGGAGGGTGGGTGGAGACACACCAGAGGCTCTGGCTTTGGGAGTGGGCCCTGGCCCGTAGACTGTAAGGCTGAAGGGCTCTGCCAAGGACTGAGGTCAAGACTTGTTCAGCACTCCCACAGGGAACAAACACGTGACTCCTAAGGCAGAATGTACCAGAAGACTGGCCCTGGCCTGAACTTAGTGTGGGGGTGGAGGGTGGGGGGGTGGATGCAGTTGGGAGGGTGAGCAGAAACAAGGCTGCTACAGGAGGAAAGTGGTTTGCTGGGCCTGATGGATGGCCGCGGCCCACACAGGCAGCTGGGAAGAGCAGCCCTGTGCCACAGAAAAATGACCGGAAGCTGACAAGAGGGACAAGGGGTAGTAGGCCCTTCCAGGGCGTGGTGCTGACACTCAAGTACAAGTGTTAGGTGGACAAAGGGCAGTAGCAGGCTGATAGAGGAGGAGGGTGCAAGGTGATTATGAGGGAATGTGGGGGAAGTAGCATGCTGGGGGTGGGCCTTGTTTCAGGAGAGATGACTCATCCTGGGAAGGCCCCAAGACAGCCTGTAAATGACCCACTTGAATCTTATCCCAACCACAAAAGGGGGGGGGGGGGAGTGCACTAGGACAGAGGGAACACTTAAGGACTGGTCTCAGCTCTGCCAGTTAACTCAATGTGCCATTATGCCCACCCTAGCATGCAACAGCCCTACCTGCCCAGGGTGACAATAAAGCATTTATGCTGGTACCTCACAAGAGGGGACCCCAGTGGTCTAGTAATGGAGGCCTGGGTTCCAGGAAGAAGGGAGAAAGCTTTCAGCTGTGCGTGGGCTGAGAACTGGCCAGAAGGGGGTGCTGCCTTCTCCCTGTCAAACTTCCAAGTAGAACCCCTGCAGTCTGTCTGACCGCTCTCTGGCCTGGGCAGAGGGCCCCTCCCCAACCAGACTGCCTCGGCAACTATTCCCAGACTGAAAATGCCATCACCTGTAGATAACTCTTTGGGGGTTAGCTGCTCTTATACCGCCCAGTGTCCTTACTTCCTGGAAGCAGCTTAGCCGGAACCGTTCCCTGGCCTGTCTTCGGAGGACTGGGCGTTTTTGGGGCCCTAGAGAACAAAAATCCACTGGCCTTGGGTATCCACTGAAAGTTTTATTTAAGTTTTTATCCCAACCAGTTGTTTAAAAACCAAGTCACACACACCTGGGGGTAGGGGCTGAGACCTGTACCTCCCTCCAGTTCGCCATGAACAGCAGTTGGGGGTGGGGGGACAGGAGGTGGCTTAGATGAGACAGCAGCAGCAGCAGCAGCAATGGGGCGATGACATCAGAGCGCCAGTTCCCCCCTCTCCCAGGCCCTGGCTGGAGCTCCTATGGCTTGCAGTGCGGGGTGGTTTACCCACCCCAGGTCCTCCCCTCCCCTGCCCCCTCCTCAGACAGCTCCTTGGGGGCTCAACCCATTTCTTCCTGCAGGAGACTGAGGCACATGGAGAGGAAGAAGCAGGAAGAGGAGGATGCAGGAGGGGCAGGAAGGTGATAACAATGGAGACAGAGGTGAGGCGCGGGGAGGCCCCAGCCTGGAGGCCCCGGGACAGCCCCCCCACGCCCACCCTGGGGAGGGATGAGGAAGCCACACCGTCATGCAGCATCGGGGAGAAGAGGTGGAGATTAAGGCTGAGGGGCCCCGAGGTGGGCCGGGGCATGGGCCTCAGTCGAAGCCGTGCCAGTCGCTGTGCTCCGAGTCGTATTCTAGCTCAGCACCCACACACTTGACGCCGTCCAGCAGCATGGGCGTGCCGTGGTGCCGGTCTGCAAGGCAGACTGCAAGTCAGGGTGCCAGGCTGGACCCCCACTCCACCCACTCCAAGGAGACCCCTCCACCCTCTCTCAGGGCTCTACTGGGGTGGGGGGAGAGAAAGACACCCACCAAAGAGGTAGGAAACCCCAGCCAGGGTAAGGGCCCCTTTTTCACACTGGAGGAAGGCAGAATCCCCTTTTGGCAAAACTGGGGCTCCCGTCCCCTAGCCGGATGCATGCCTTGCACTCTCACCCATGACGCGTGCCTGCACCACCACTCGCACACAGGCGCCTGTGCCACCTTCGCAGGCGAGCAGCAGCTCCTCCTTGAGGACGCCCTCCTTGTGCGCCGTGTACTCGCACTTGATGCTGTAACCTGTCCGGGCAATCAGCATCTCCATGGCCTCCTGCCCCTGCCCCCCGGCACTCACTGGCCCCACCACCACCACTGAGACTGGCCACCTCCTCCAAAGGAGCAAGGGTGGTCCAGGACCCATGTCCCCAAGGCGGGGGCACAGGACTCAGAAATTTCCCCTTCTTCATGAGCGCCACATGCCTTGGGCCCGTGGGTCACATTAAGGCTCCAAGGACCAAACGTAGGCTTCCAGGAGGGCCTGCTGATTCCCCGAAATGGCAGGAAGGAGAGGGAGTGATGAGAAGGGGGGTGGGCAGGCCAGGACTTGAGCAGATCAGGTGGCAAGAGGCAAAGGCCTGAGGGGTTTGCTCAGTCCACTTAAGGGCAAGGTCATGAGGAGGTGGGGGGACATGTAACTAAAGCTGGGACTTCAGCACACAGTGAAACTGATCACCCAGCCTATGGGGGGGCAGGGGTTGAAGCTGGCGAGGTAGGGAGCAGCAGCCCCCAGCCCAAAGCCCAGGAGGGTGCTAGGAGGGAGCCAAGCAGAGTTCCTGAGGCTCCAGCAGGTTTTTCTTGGGGGACACGAGGAAGGAGGGCTGGAGGTCCAGAGCCAGGTCCTCAGTGGCTCCCACCATCCCACTGAGTAAACTGTCAGGGAGCGGGCAGACCCAGGTGGCAGTGTGAGCCCATGGACTTCCGTCCGGGGACTGAGGCCTGGGGCACAGGACCTGCCCAGGTGCCACACTGCAAGCCTGTGGAGAGGCGTCATGTCCCTGACTGCTGCCTGTCCGCACTAGATGGAGGGAAAGGGGCACCCTGTGTTCTCATTCCCACTTGGCCCAGGCCCTGCCGGAGGGGGGCCAGCCTCCAGCGCCCTGAGTCGAGGACGCACCTTCTGGGGCAGGCACGATGCTGAGGAGCTTGAGGTGCAGGCTGGGGACAGGCGCCTCTCGGATGTCCTTGCTCAGCCTTTGCACCGAGGGCAAAGTGAAGGTAATCTCATACCTGTGCAGGATCTTCAGGAAGCCAACCTGCAGCAGGAAGGGTGGATGAAGGAAGCACCCTCACTTACAGCTCCCCCAGGGCCCACCCAGATCATGCCATCTATGGTCCTGTGGGCCTCTGCACCTGTTTCCTTGGGACTCCTGGGGGGCCTGTATCTCCCTACTGCCCCCAGCCCAGTGACTTCAGGCCTTTCCCAGGGACCTCACCCCACAGCTGGGCCACACGCTCCTTGGCACCTGTCTCATGTACCCCACAGCTCCTCAGTGGCCCATTTTATAGACAATAAATGGAAGCCAGGAAATAAGTCGCTGGAGGCCCCTAGGTCAGTCTCGCCATAAGTGGCACATAGCAAGCTCCCAGCCACTGCCAAGAAGGGGCCCATCCACCTGCCCGGAGTCCACAGTCCGGGGCAGGGACACTGGTTCTCTGGTCACTCATGTGGTGACACAAGGCAACACAGACTGCACAGAATGAAGGACGGGATAGAATTAGAAACAATGACACGAGACCAACCGTGTCAGTCCAAAGCTGGCCCACAGGCCTGGCACCAGTGGCTGCACCGGGCCTGCCTGCCTGCTGGCATCTGATCGTGGGCACCCGCCTGCCCACCCCAAGGGTCAGTGTGTCCAACAGCCCCGACTCAGGGTCCAAGCAGTTTCTGTTGTATACGGTGCTTGGCAACCAGTGCCCTCATCCTTGGAAATGCCAGTCATGTGAAGGGTCACAAGCCAGGGTGGCTGTTGAGTGGATAGGCTGACCAGAGTGCCAGTCCAGGACACAAAGGGGCGCATGCCGTACCCATGGCTCACACGTACATTTCCTCTCCTGCACGTGGTTTCTCGGGCCGCACGGCCCTGTCCCTAGGAGCCCGTTGGGACTGGCTGCATGGAACATTGAGCCTTTCATCGGGACGGGGCTGCAGTCACCACGTGATAAAGCCCAGGCCCTTTGGCTCCCACACTGTGCAGGTGGAGGGCACGCGTCTCATGAGAGCCTTCTCCTAGACCTGCCAGTGGTGACCCTGTGATGCAGCTGCACCACTTGCAGAATTTTCCAGTGGAAACACTCAGAGATGTGCAAAAAATACTCATTGCTGCCCTATTTATAACAGTGAAAAATAGAAACGGCAGTAACACCAGGAACAGGGAACCAGCTAAATCAACGATGACACATATAATGGAATACCAAGCAGTTGTAAGATCTTGTAGAAAATTATTTACTGACAGAGGCAGGAGATGGCTCGTAACAAAGGCGTAAGCAAAAAACTGTTACACTGTGATACCAGCTTTTTGTTTTTGGAAACAAAGCTATAAAAAAGGCTAAAATGACACATCAAAATATTAACCATTGTTATTCTAGGTTCTATAACTCTGGGTACTTTTAAATTTCTTCAGAGATTTTCTCTATGAGACATGAATGAATTTTGCAATGGGGAGTGGGGGACAAGGAGCTGTTTTTTTAAGTTTTGTTTCATTCTGTTTATTCCCTTGGGGAGGCTGACAGCTGTGGGAGAAAGAGCCAGGACTGGGCAGAAGTAGGTATGAACCTGGGCCCTTCCTCAGGGCGGTCGATCTCCAGGAACAAGATCCCTCCCCCTGCACCCCGGGGCCTCCCTGCTCAACTCTGGAGCCCTGGTTTACTGTCCAGCCTGAGGGCCTCACTGCCTGTTTCCCCCAGTCCCTCCCCTCCAGAGACTTTCTCTCGTCCCTCCAAGTGGATGTGGGATCTGACAGTGTCCTAGCAGCTGGAGAAGCCACACCACAGGGTGTGTGAAGTATGACCAAAGGGTGCTCCACTGAATAGCAAATATGGGGGTGAAAATCAGCCAGAAGTTTGGCAAAGAAGGTAAATAAAGTCATACCTTGTCATCAGTATAATTACCTGCATAACATACACACATTCGTCCGTTTGATTTTCACACCAACTCTGTGGGATACGAACTGTCTTCACTTCAAAGAACAGGAAGCTGAGGTGACCTGCCCAAGGTCACAGAGCAAGACCCAGGCTTGTGACATCACAGCCTGCACACCCACCTTCCATCACTACCGTTGGGGAGATGCTGATGATAACAATAGCTCCTTCGCTCCCCTCACCTCATTCGGGGTGACGTTCTAACTGCATTCCTCTCATTGCCATCTCACCACTTCCCGCTTTACGGAGGGGGAAACCGAGGCCCAGGGGAGAAGAAAAAAAGGCCTATGGAGCCAGTTTAGAGGGCATGGAACAGACAGGCCCAGGACGCCAGGCAGGGCTGAGAAGGAGATAAGAGGAAATGAGGCTGATGATGGAGGCAGGTGTGCACATACCTTGACCAGAAAGCTGCTGTCACTCTCCTGGGTGACCATGACCACCGAGTCATGCAGCTTCTCATCAAAGTGGACGTGGCTCTGGGAGCCTTCTGCATCGTGGCCTGCCGCAAAGCGGATGCTCCGGACTCTGGGCTTGCTGCCTACAAGGAGAGTGGGAGAGGGTTCCAGGGACTGCAGCCTTCCCCTGACCCCAAGAAATGACTCCCCCTTGTGGCTTCCCTGCCCCTTGCAACTGCCAGTGGTATCACCCAGCACCCACTGGCTGGACTCCTTTCAGCACTAGGCTACCTCCAACCGGACACTGGGGATCATGAGGTGCGAGGCCCAATCCTCCCACAAAAACACACCCTAAGTACGGGTGTCATGCGGAGTCAGGAACTAGCTAGCATGACCCCTCATTTGGAATAAGGCTGACTCCAGAGACGGGAAGAGACAGTCTCCCAGACGTTCACCTAGCCCCAGGCAAAGCCCACCTCAGCTCAGGCCTCCCCTCCACAGGGCCAAGCTCCCCATCTCTGGGACCTTCTCTTCTAGGTATGTTTGTGCCCAAGGTCCCCCCACCTATCTCTCCTGATGACCCCAACCTGGTAGGGGTGAGGGGCAAGGACAGGAATGGCTCTATGGGACCTATCTGGGTGGGGAAAAAACAAAGGGGCAAGGCCCACACTGAGCCCACTCACCTAGGAGGGGCTGCAGCTGCCCCTAATTCACCACTGCTCATCGGCAGGAAAGATGGAAGAACCAAGGGGAGCCTCCAGGACCCTTCCCAGGGACACCTTCCTCTGCCTAACCCCTTAAGGGGTAAGGGCCTCAGCTGCTCCCAGACGGATCAGGTTCTCCAAAGCCAGGAGGCAGGACGCTGACGCAGGCAGAGCACCAAGAGCTGGGCTGAGGGCCTACCCCTGGGGGAGGTCTGTCTTACCAAGAGCATGACCCCAGTCCTCTCTGGCCCCCACAGCCCCTACACCTCCCAAGAACCCTGCTCAGAGTCCTCCCTGTGTGAGGGCCTAGACCAGCCATGGCCTGGGCTCTTGGACACCCAGTGGAAACCCCCGGGAGCCAGGCTGGCACTCCCGCATTCCCTGCTGAGATAGCCCAGACCTGACCCTCAAATCTCATCAGGCCTCCCTTGCCTGAAACCCTCCATGAGTACTTCTGGACTCCAAATGAACCAAAATTCCTTTCTATGGCTCTACTCACCTCACCAGGCTCAGTGCTCACCCAAAGCCCCTCATGCCCTCCACGGCACCCCCAGGGGAACAGGGAGGCTGGAACAAGGGGCAAGAGGGCACACCTCTAAAGACCGGCACCCCAAGGAACCAGCAGGGGTCACCACATTCCCTGCTAGGGCCTGGGTGTGCCCCAGGACCTGCCACAAATGCTGGTGCAATTACTGATGTCATTTGTACTCACATTCAGACACATGCACACACAGCCAATGGAGGCCCCTCAAGCAACAACATCCCTTCGACCAGGGCCCACCAGAAGACCCTGCAAACCCCACCAGGCCCAGATGGCACTTACCCTTGTTGGCTGCAGCCATGGATGCCCTCCCTGCCAAGGGCTGAAACTCGCAGCTCCTACTGGACCCTGCCACTCAAGCTCAGCAGCCTCCCATGCTCTAAGGGACACCAGAAGGAGCCTGCAGGGTGGGGAGTGGGAAAGGCACGGGTCAGGGCCACCCACAGCCTGAGAGTAGAGACCTCCCCTTAGG
This sequence comes from Phyllostomus discolor, assembly GCF_004126475.2. Classification (NCBI taxonomy): domain Eukaryota; kingdom Metazoa; phylum Chordata; class Mammalia; order Chiroptera; family Phyllostomidae; genus Phyllostomus; species Phyllostomus discolor. The sequence goes on along the minus strand of NC_040911.2, from coordinate 81,043,860 downwards.
GAGGTCCCAAAACCCTGCTGCTCTTAGCAGCCCAAGTGATGCCTGTGTCCTCTAGCACGGCCCACACTCCTCTACCCACATCTCCCATTCACCAAGAGCCCTCTCCCTGCCCAGCACCCTGTTGACCCAGGGCCCAGCCAGCACACGCTGAGCTGAGGGCCTACCCCTGGATGCCAAAGTGCCAGCACAGGACTTGTGTGCCCAAGGCACCTGAGGCTGACGGCACGGACAATCTAGAAAGGAGGGGACTTTTTTGGCACTTCTAAGAGCCAGTTCCAGAGCTGGTGACCCCAAGAGCTACACCCTCCTGTAGCCAGAGTCTGCATTATTCAGGTCACACAGCCAATACAGCCAGGTCCAGGTCAGAGTCAACAGTATGCTTGGTGGGGAGCAAAAACGAGGGCGCACAGAAGATAACATGCCCTCGGACCTTTCCCTACTGGTGACCAGTCGGGGCCATATACAGAACAGACGGCTGTGGAGGGGCTGCCCCCCAGCTCAGCTGCCCTAACCTCAAAGCAGGGGGGCAGTGGGAGGCGCCCGGGGAAGCCCATGTGAGCCGTCTGACCCCCATGGGCTGAGCTGGGACCATCTCAGCATCAAAAATAATGAGTGCAACCGACGGAAACAGATGAAATACCAAAAATGGGGGCATTCAGAGATTAGGGAAAAAAGACGAGAAAGCCAAACAAACAAACCCAAACCTTCCTTTGTCGCTCCTGACGGCAGCAATGCCCTAAATCTTTCCTCTGAAAACTGGCAATAACGAGAAGTATTTCAGTCTGTCTCTTGGCCTTTTCTGTAATGAAGTTGCTCCGGTGGTTAAAAGAAAGCTCTTCTTTACAGAAGAATTCTCGCTATTAAATAACAAAGGAATGACCAAATGCCAAGTAGCTCTGCAGCCCCCAGTTCAGGCCGGGGCAATGCGTCAGTGGATGCTAAGCTGGGAGGCAAAAGGTTGACAGAAGTGGATGTTCACAGATGCCCACATGGCACAAACAGATGACCGAGGGCTCTCAAGGGAAATGACACAGGTTGGCATCGGAGAGATGTGACACCAGCCCATCACGCACCAGCCTATCGTCCCTCGCTCACAGTGGAACCTGACACACTGAGACTCTGATGGGAGGCGGCACCGAAGCACAGCGCCACTGACCAGCGCACAGCACCTTCCAAAATGTGTAAGCTGGATCTAATCGAGCCCCTAGCACCAACTTCCGGCTTAGTGAAAACACATAGGTTACCATTTGTTTGTGTCTTCCTTGATTTCTTTCTTCAGTGTTGTGTAGTTTTCTGCACACAAGTCTTTTACCTCCTTGGTTAGGTTTATTCCTAGGTATTTTATTTTTCTTTTTGCTATATTGAATGGGGTTTTCTTTCTTGATTTCTGCTTCTACTGTTTCATTGTTGATATACAAAAATGCCTTTGATTTCTGGTTATTGACTTTGTATCCCGCTGTTTTGCCAGATTCATTTATTAGGTCGAGCAGTTTTTTTGGTGGAGTCTATAGGATTTTCTATGTACACTATCATGCCATCTGCAAACAATGACAGCTTTGTTTCCTCCACTTCCCATTGGTCAGAATGGCCATCATAAACAAAGCAACAAATAACAAGTGTTGGAGAGGTTGCGGAGAAAAGGGGACCCTAGTGCACTGCTGGTGGGATTGCAGACTGGTACAACCACTATGGAAAACAGTATGGAATTTTCTCAGAAAACTAAAAATGGATCTGCCTTTTGACCCAACAATTCTACAGCTAGGATTATATCCTAAGAACCCTGAAACACCAGTCCAAAAAAACCTATGCACCCCAATGTTCATAGCAGCACAATTTACAATAGCCAAGTGTTCAAAGCAACCTAGGTGCCCATCAGTAAATGAATGGATCAAAAAACTATGGTACATTTACACAGTGGAATTTTATGCAACAGAAAGAAAGAAGGAGCTCCTACCTTTTGTGACAGCATGGCTGGAGCTGGAAAGCATTATGCTAAGCGAAATAAACCAGGCGGTGAAAGACAAATACCATATGATCTCACCTTTAACAGGAACCTAAACAACAAAACAAACAAGCAAAATATAACCAAAGACACTGAAATAGAGAACACGCTGACAGTGACCAGAGTGGAGAGGGGAGGGAATTTCAGGGGGAAAGGGGAAAGGTTTACAGGAACAAGTATAAAGGACACATGGACAAAAACTAGTGGGGGGAGAAATGGGAGGGAAGTGGGGAGGGCTGGGGGGGTGGGCTGGGATGAGAGTAGAAGACAGAAAACTGTACTTCAACAACAATTAAAATTAAAAATAAAATAAAATAAAAACAATGAAAAAAGAAACCACAGAGGTTAGTAGAACAAATTAAATGGTTCCACACCCTGGCCAGTGAGGCTCAGTCAGTTTGCACTTTCATCCAGGAAACTGAAAGGTTGCAGGTTCGATCCCCCATCAGGTCACATGACTACAAGCAACTGATTGATGCTTCCCTCCATGTTTCTCTGTTTCTCTCTTGTATGAATGTTTCTCCCTGCCCCCTTCCACCCTCTAAAATCAATACGCATGTCCTCAGGTGAGGATAAAAATATAAATCAAGTAAATGACTTCCTCAAGAACCAAATGAGGCAAACCCAGAAGGCAGGATAGTTACAGGAAACTGATTTGTTCCACCCCCCCCACCAAAGTGGAAGAAAAAAAATAAAGGAAGGGCGGTTTAGATAGGGGATGGGCAGAAAACAGACTGTGGGGCCCTGGCTGGTGTGGCTCCGTGGATTGAACACAGGCCTGTGAACCAAAGGGTCGCTGGTTTGATTCCCACTCAGGGCACATGCCTGGGTTGTGGGCCAGGTCCCCTGTGGGGGGCTGTGTGAGAGGTGACTACACATAAATGTTTCTCTCCTTCTCTTTCTTCCTCCCTTTCCCACTCTCTAAAAATAAATAAATAAAATCTTAAAAACAAACAAACCAGACTGTGGGGCCACAGCCTGGTTTTTGTAGTTTGACCAGAATGCAACCACGCTTGTTGGGTTACATGCTGTCTAAAACTGCTTTTGCAGTGAAGCAGAATTGCTTTGAGTAAATGCCACAGAGAGCACACGGCCTGCAAAATCTAAAATGTTTACTATCTGGCCCTTCGCAGAAAAAGTTTGCCAACCACGGTACTAGATTAACACACAGAGACCAAGAAGGCGGGATACTCCATGGGACAAATGACCCGTCTTTTTCCACTCTGCCAGCTGCAAGAAGAAACATAAACAGGGTAGGGGGTTTCTAACTACCTGTCAAAACTGTATTTGAGGGATAATTAGGAAATGTGAATGGGACTGGATCTTAGATGACAGACTTAAGAAGTAAGAGCAGATCCTGTTTGGTGAGATAATGAAATTGCGTTCTGTAGAGAAGTATTGTCCTGTTTTTCAGAGATACACACTGAAAGATTTAGAGATGAGTGACCCACGAATGACCTCGGCTAGTCCAGGGAATGAGGAAGAGAAACCATGAGTTCGCAGCCTCACAGTCAGTCAGGGGCTGGGCCTGTGGAGGGTATGACCTGGGGGTCTCTCAGGTGTTGAGCTTCCTGGGAGCCAGCCTCACCTCCCTCCCCACGTCCCAGTTTGAGAAGCCCACCCAGGTCCAAGCTGTGCCTCGAGCGCAGGGTGATCAGCTTGGGTGCCAGGAACCCCTGGTAGAAGGAGGTTCAAGGCTTGGGTCTCAGGAACGTGGGAGCCACCAGGGCAGGTACAGCTCCAGGCCAGCACATCCCCTACCCCCTTGGAGGCTGTCTCCCAGGCCCCACCCAGCCCAGGGCACAGGGAGGGGAACTACACCCCCATTCATCTCTGTCCAGGGCTGCTCTGGGGGCAGGTCCAGCAGGGCAGCCCCTTAGTCTTGGGTCACTCGGCTTGTCCCCAGGGATCTTGGCCCTTGGAGAAGCCTGCCTTCACCCCACCCACCCTCTGAAACTATGAGCATGTGAGACAATGGCTATTTGCAAGGGTACCAGACCATCTTCCTTACCTTTTGAAGAGGCTGTTCCAGCCACACCTCTCAGCCACAAGGGAACGACAGCCCAGTGCCTACAAGATCCCCGCATCTGCCAGGACACTGAGATTCTTAGCCAGTGGCCAGTGAGCAAAGACTCCTGGGGACTCTTCACAAAACACTCTGACCTAGTACTTGCAGGGCCCCTCCCTGTTTCCCTGCCTGTTGCCTGCCTGGAACAATCCTGTCCCCTTGGCCTGGATCTCACTGGATCTCAGCCCCAGAGTACCTTTCTCAGGTAGCATACCACCACCCACTCCTGCCCATCCCAGCATAGGCCTGACAAAAATCTTTAAAAGGATCCCCTTTCTCCCTTCTGGTATCATTTGATATCCATGTTCCCCATCTTACAAGGGCAGTGGCTGTTTTTGCCAACCTCTGTGGTCCAGCACCCAGCCCAGGACCTGGCAGGGAAAACCTATGTTCGTATTTGTGGCATGAGTAGCCAAAGTAAGGGGAGCCCAAGTCTGGGCCTTGACTGGGCCCTCTAGGCAGCTATGGGAGAGACTCTTACCAAATGTTCTCAGGAAGAGGAAGGCCCCATCCCATTCTCTTAGCCAACCTCTGCCCGAAAGGGCACACCCCTCCCCCATCTCAGAGTGCAGCCTCCCCCTAGTATTCTTCTAGCATTGCCCCCATCAACCGATGTGCCGCCCAGTCCATCCTTGACATGGAAAGCCCAGAGGGTAGGGCCTACATCTCATGTGCTGACCAGAGCTCAGGTCAGAACAAGCAGAGGGGGAGGCAAGTGAATTTAGGGGCCCAGAGGAGGCTAGAAAAAGAAAGCATCCTTTCTTAAAGCAGAGTCCTGCCAGACGCCGTCCCCTGGAAGCCAGACTCTTATCTGCACAATTCCTCATCAGAAGCAGGAGGAGAGGGTGTTGAGCCCCGCCCTCCTGCAGCTGCACCCACAGGGAACCTTTAGGCCCCCTTCTGTGCCAGCTAAGCCCTGAGTGTGACCCAAGCCTCACAGCCTCCCAGAGCCCAGCAGCCCTGGTTCAGATGCAGGCTCCATGGGCCAAGTTACTCTGCATCTCTGTGCCTCAGTGTCCTCATCTGTGCCACAGGAAAAAGCAGTGGCCTCTTCCTCTGAGGGTTTGGTGCAGCCAATGTCTGAAGCTCTGACAACGCTCCCCACTCCACCTCCATCTTTGCAAAAAGCAAACCCCCAAAGGCCTGGTTTCTGAAGCAACGGGCAATTTCAGGGCAGCACTGGCAGAGAGGCGCTTCAGGCAATACTGGAACAGACAGGAATGGCACCACCACCACCACCTCCTGGGACTTCAGCCTTCTCAGAATACAGCTCAAGGGTTGACGGGCCTCCCTCCCCTTTGCCACCTCTTCCTGCCTTCTCCCTTCCCCACTCCCAGGCCAGACATGTCCCTAAGGACTGACAGAACAGACTGCTGGGAGCTTGCTGTCCCCCACACCAGAGGGATTCACAAGATTGATGTGAAGAATGTACATCCTGGGGAATGGCCCTAACCCAGTCAAAAATAAAAATCCCTGACACCCCCCTCTTATATAGACTGTCAGCAGGTCAGGGGTGATACCATGGACAAGTCACAGGATGGGGAGGGCTGGAAAGCTAGAATGAGGGCCTTGGGGGCCTCTTTGGCTCTCAGTTACTCTCAGGGAAATTGAGGAAAACTTCTCTCTAGGGGATAGCGTGTTGCCAGCTCAGGTCCCTCTCAGCTTTGGATAGGATGGTTGCTTCAAGGTTACCCGCCCCCCACCCCCACACTGGGCAGGGCTTAGCCAGCCTAGTGGAGCCTCTGGCATGAAGAGCAGGCCCAGGGACATGACAAGTGAGTAGACAGATGGACAGTTACACAGAAACCCAGCATTCTCAGCCCCTTAGACTCCTGTCCCACAGGATGCTAGCTGCTACTCGAGGTCGTCCCACCATGGGGTCCAAGGCTCCAGACTGGAAGGAGAGCCAAAGACAGTCTATAAGTGGCAGGTGGAGCTCCAGAACCTGCCACCTTCTTGCCCTTCCTCCACCCCACAGCTGCACGCCCATACCACCTTTCTGCCCCAGAGGCAGCCCCCAAGTCTCAGGTATCACAGGACAAGGTCAGCCACAGCTTGTCCTCTGCTTTGTAGTTTGGGACAAGCTAACCTCTTGGGGCCTCACTTGCCATTCATTCCCCAATCCCCACTCTCAATCTGTTCAGGGACTGTCCAAGCCAGGAACTCCACAACCTCCCACCTACCCCTCACCCTCAACCCAGGGCTCAGACCTGGTTTAAGCACTTAGTCCGTCAGAAGCACTGTCCAGCTTCTCATTCAAGCTCAATCTTGTAAAAAGAGTGCCCACTGAGGCCACACTGACCTGCTGAGTCCAGAACCTGACAACAGACTGAACACACAGTCAGGGGCCCACATACCTAAACCAATGCCTGGAAAGGAAAGACTGGAAGTCGGGTGTGGCTGTGGCAGTTTTACATCAACTCAGTCTGGATGTGACTCCATGTCTTCCTGCCTCCAGCAGGCCAAAGGGGTAAGGACAGGTGCGGGTATTCTCTCTCTCTCACAAATGGGTGGAGCAGTGGTGAATAGGGAAAGGGACCCCCACCATGCCACACCCTCCAGTCTCCCCAAGAAGTACTGCACTCCCCTGCCCATTATCCCCTCCTCACAGAACCCCTCCCCAAACCCTTAGCTAGGAGGTGCTTAAATTCCCTCTAGCCTCCAGACTGCCTGCCCCAACCTGGTGGTCCCAACAAGTAAAGGCCAGGCAGGATTCAAGGTTGTCAACCGACCCTGACTTTCTTCAGTTCCCTGGGCAGGAGGAGGAAACTGTAGAGAAAGGCCCTACTCCCACTTCCTCATGACAAGATTCAAGAGGAAAAGTAGCCCAATGCCTCCTTTCTCAGCCCAGCAGGGCACCTGCTCACTAACAGGAACACCGGTCCAGAACCTATATCGAATCCCTCCTGCAGTGTGACAACAGGGAGGTGCTGGCCAAGTCCCCAGGTGCACTAGGGTCCAGGGTGTAGGACCCTGTATCCTTTCCCGCCTCCATCCCCGTGGGTGTGGCGCCCCATCCCAGTCCCATTCTCATCCTCTCCGAGGATAGATGAGGCTGGAGGGCGCGGCCCCCCGATATCCCTCCCAGGTTGCGAGGTGGCTGCTCCGTTCTGCTCCTCAAAGATAATACTGTGCCCTCCCCACCCTGCCCTCTGTTGACGCAGTCTCCAAAGCTTGCACTCCCCGACATCACTACCCTTCTCCCTGAGGGTGCCGAGGCATTCGATGCTCAGAGAGGCTACCCGTCCAAGGTCACACAGCGAGGTGGTGGCAATGGCTGTGGGTGGGATGCTGATGGCGCTGACCCCGTTATGCCCCCGCCCTCACAGTGTTACACATGCCCCGGACAGCGCCCGGCGAAAAATACCCCAGCTACACCAGCTGATGGTCACTCGCATCCCCAGGGTAGGACATCTCCCCAGCTCAGATGCCAGAGAACCCTCCCGAGCCCGGCGCCGACAGTGGAAAGGCTCCCCATCAACCCCCGCCCCGGCCCAACGCCCCACCGGATGGGGTCTCCTGTACCGACTGCTTAGGACGGAGGCTCAGCCGGAAAGGGATACCCGTGAGCAGAGAGAAACCGGGAGGTGGCTGCGGAAGGAGGCACAGTCTCACCGTGCGGGACGCAACCCAGAGCCGAGTCGGGAAGCCCGCGGTTGGGGTGGTGGCGGTCGCGGCGGCTGCAGGGGGCTCCACGCTGAGCACGAGGAGGGATCCCAGCGCTGCAGCCTCCCGCCTTACGGACACGCCCCCGCCCCCGCCCATTGGTCGACCGAGGGGGTGGGGCGAGAATGCTTCGGACCAATAAACAGGCGGTAGAGAACAGCCAACGGGCTTTGCTCCACGGTATCACATGCCGGGTCCCCTGCGGCTGCGCAGTGCGAGACCTCCCATACCCCAGACCGCACTTACGTCGGGGAGTTATCGCGATGTAGGTAGCAAGGCCTCCCGATGTATCCTGGGGCCAGTATCCGGCAGGAGGGTGAGCGGAAAGGAGAACCGCCTCGAGTAGGCCCCGCCCGCGTCCCACCTTCAGCAGTGGAATCTGTACCTCCCGCCTTTGCCTCAACTTGGAAGGGACCTCCCCTAGACTCTGATCCCTGGAGCGGCCGTAAGGCGGCGTTCAGGGGTAGGTGGGGCACGAGAAAGTAGCTTCCAAGCCCGCTTGCGCAACTGATTCGCCTCTCTAGGTCCTGTTCTGGAACCGCTCTATTAACCCCGGGTTTCGGCCTCTTTCCCTTACACCCCACCGCCCTGCCTAGGAGGAAGCGCTCCGGCGCGGGCCTGAGACTCGTCTTGGGATCCCTGCTTGCCGAAATAAGCGTCAAAACAAAGAAGGCACGCAGGGTGGGGGTTGGGAGAACCTGTGCGGGCTTCCGCGGGGACCGCAGCCTCTGCGCCGGGTCTCCACGGAAGCGGTCGTCATGACAGCCGGATGCGACTGGCTCTGCGCTGCGGGATGGGAAGTGGGCGCCAGCTTAGAGCCTGATTAGCGAGAGGCGTGGCCTTCGGATCCTAAGCGGTTCTAGCCGCAGCTTTGCCTGCGAATCTGTCAATACCGTCTCACACACACGCCCTCTTCTTCTGGCCGGGACAGAGTCCCTGAAGTGCCCACAGGGAGCTCTCCAGAGCACGCAGTTCCTTCCGGTATAACTCAGGTAGAGATGGCCCGAGGGGCTGAGGGCCAGGTACTTTTCAGGACCGAGGTTTCTGCCTTTGTGGAGCCCCCAAGGATTCTACCCTCCTTCCGCTGGATGCCACGCTGTTGACAAACTAATCTTCCTGAGCTATTGTTTCTATCGAGTCTGTCCCTGCTACAAAGCGCTACTTGCTCAACATCTCTTTCCAGAAGAGCCTAACAAACTTTTAGCAGTATTTCGGGTGATTCGTGCGCACTCTGGCGTTTGAGATGCTGTCCTCCAGCAACAGCATTGAGAGATTTCCGTATTCTGATCCCAGCCCACCAGCTCCTGCCAGATGCTTTCTTACTACTCAACCCCACAGTTCCCTGTGCTCTATTAGTTCCCTCTCCAGTTGTATTCTCGCGTTTGTTCTATAAGGTCTAAAGTTGGCAGACAGTGGGCCCAAAGCAGGCTGCAGTTGTATTGTGTTTAGCCCACATGGGCTTTTTTTTTTTAATTGATTTGAGAGAATCATCAATTTGTTCCACTTTTTTATACATTCATTGTCTTGTATGTACCCTGACCAGGGATGGAACTCACAACCTGGGCGTAACTGGATGATGCTCTAATGCTCTAACCAACTGAGCTACCAAGCCAGGGCCATCACATGGGCACTTAAAAATTATAATTCTTTATTTCCTCCTTTTCCTCTTTTGAAATATCAGAAACTCTAAGGAGATGAACTCACATTCCAGCCTGGCACAAAAGCTAGTACATCAATTTGCCTTAGTCCCCACCAATCCCTATTTTCTCACGTTAATTTTACCTTCTGGGTCTGTGCGGACATTTGATTTCATGCTACCTTCCCACCTGGCATGTCCTTCCTACTCTCCTCTCATGGGCAAAATTCGTTTGCCTTTTTTATGTCTTTCTACCCAACTTCTCCAAACCACCCCTGGCTCTTTCAAACACACAGAGTCACTGCTAACTGGACTGCTTCCCTTTGTGATTTCACTTTTCATGGTTTTAGTTATCTGCCATCCACCACAGTCCCAGAATATGAAGTGGAAAATTCCACAAATTAACTACTCATAAGTTTTAAATTGCACACCATTCTGAGTAGCATGACAAAGTCTTGTGCTGTCCTGCCCCATCCTGTCCTTTACATGAATTCATGCTGACTGTGCCACCCACCCAGTAGCCACATCATGGCCATCTCTGTTATGAGATTGGTTATCAGAGAGACCACATTCACACAACTTTTACTACAGTATATTATCATTGTTCTATTTTATTACTAGTTATTGTTGTTCACCTGTTACTGTGCCCAATTTATAAATTAAAGTTTCTCATAGCTATGCATGTGTAGGAAAAAAAGTATATATAGGGTTTGGTGCTATCCAAAGTTTCAGGCATCCATTGGGGATCTTAGAACGTAACCCCTGCAGAAAAGGGGGGACTACTGTAAACTGTGTTGTATATTCCAGTACATGTTCTGGTAAACACATGGATGCCTTTTTCCTGAGTATGTATTGAGGACTGGGATTGTTGAAACAGCGGTAGTGGCTTCATAATGTGCCAACTTAGGGTGGACTACATTTCCCGGAATTCTCCATGTATGTTTCCAATTAGGGTGGGCCACAACAGATATTGTTGCGTAAGATTTGGAGGATAGAAGAAAAGCAGTGGTTATAATGGTCTTTACACTTGCAAGGTCTAGGCAGGAGCTTTGTGGCCCAAGAACTTTGTTGCCGATCTGTTGGCTCACCTGATTGCCATGGGGGAGCACACAGGCCTGCAACTGCTCCTCCCTGCCCTGGATCTTCCTTCAGCTTCTCTGACTCCTGAACCAGACAGGAAAGAGCACCCGTTTCTCCCCCATGGCACCCACATCACCAAGTCTGGACGCAGTGGGAACTAACATGAGTTCCAGTTTGTCCTCTAGGGTTCCAGCCTGTGCTCGTGGATTCCAGCTCATTTTTCCTCTTCCCCATCTTATATCCATCTTCCCTTCCCAACAGCCTGACCTGTGAACTTTAAGTTCCAGCATCAGATGCAAGACAACAGCTTTACTGAGCGTATTCAACAGTTACCCAAAGTCATATAAACCCCTGTAACAGATCCTTTCTGGGTCTCTGATTGAACTGATATAATAGCATAGGCAAATGTTTAATTTTATATGTAACTACCAGTTTTCTGAAATGACTGTACTCACAATCCCATCAGCAGACTCTGAGTTCCAGTTGTTTCACATCCTCATCAACATAAAAATTAGCAATTAGTCCTGAATGGTGTGGCTCAGTGGGTTGAGCATCACCCCACAAAACAAAAGTTCATAGGTTCAATTAGCGGTCAGGGCACATGCCTGGAATGCAGGCCAGGTCCCCAGGTGCGGGTGTGCGAGAGGCAACCGATCACTGTTCTCTCTCACGTTGATGTTTCTCTGTCTTTCTCCTTCCCTCTCCCTTCCTCTAAAAATAAAGTATTTATTTTTTTTAATTAAAATTAGCAATTAATTTTGTAAAAACACAACTCCACAAACCAAAGTGGGGCAATGGGCCACCAATCTTGAGCCTCTGCTCTCAACCATGCCCTTATGGAGGACAATTTCACAATACCTGTCAAGACTACAAATGCATGTACTCTTCGACCTAATGTGGCCTACAAGGTGCCACATACTAAACCTGACAAACTTAGGGGAGACCTGCATGGCAGCCTTACTCAGACACCTGAAGTAGCCACATAGGATGGTCTGAAATTAGAACTTTCTAACTAAAAGCAGGTTACGGAGGGCAGTCACGTCCTAGTCCAGAATCTTCCCAGACAAAATGCAATCGTTACCTTACTTGAGCCTGCATGTTGTCTGTTTGCATCTAAGATAACATACCTTTGTAATATCAAGGTAACTTCCCTTTCTCCAGAACCCTCCAGGTACAACCACCACATCAGGGAGGAGACCACAGATCCCCTCATTGTTACTGCTATCGTGTCAGTTGTGGACTGTTAACTATCCTGTACCTACCTGTGTAAAAGAAGTATGTGTCTATCATTTTACTTTGTATCCAATCCCAGAGGTTTTGCAGCCCCCCACTCCCACCCCCCCACTCCACCACACCAATCACCCCCCATCCCACTTTGCTTCCTCCGGCCTCCCTAATCTATCACCAATGGATTTCATGATTGTAATGTATAAAGTAAGGAGCAAAACTGCCATTTTCCAGGGCATTTTTTCAACTCATTGAGGTTTGCTTCTCAGCGATTGTCCTCAGTTTGGCTCAAATAAACTCATAAAAACCCTCTACAGGTTTGGACATTTCTTATGTTGACACTAACAACCCCAGGACTGGAATTTATCATGCAGATATACTTGTACACAATACTAAATTATGAATGTATGAGGTTATTCATTGTTATATTACTAATAGTAAAAGATTTGAAACAAATCAGTGTGACTGGTGTGGCTCAGTCAGTTGGGCATCATCCTGTAAAGTGAAAAGTTGCTGGTTTTGTTCCAGGTCAGGGCACATGCCTGGGTTGCAGGTTCTATTCCTGGTTGGGGCACATACAAGAGGCAATTGATCAATGTTTCTCTTTTGTTGGGAACCACACTGCCTGGTTTCAGAAGTTGTAATCCCCCGTGGCTAAGGCTGAGTGAAAAGACCTGGGGACCATAAGCCACTAAGGAGACAAAGTTTATCTCCTTGGCAGGGGCGCTGCCCCCTTTACTTCACTCTGCCTGACCCCCCAGTGTATGACGGGTTAGCCAATGATGAGTAAGTGTCCTCAAGGGAGGGACAACCTAAGACAGGCATGGTCATGAGGGGTCCCTCGGGGAAGGACTTCGGGGGCTGTGGAGAAAGGGGTGATGGAGCCTTGCCCCTCAGCTTAGACATAGCCTGAGTCCTCCTTCTGTCTGTAAGAAGTTTCCTAATCTCTTGGCTGCCTTACATCCCCAGCCCAGCTTAAGCCTGAAACAATGCTAGGGGTGGGTGCAGCCCTGTGCTGGAAACGGTGGGTTCCCTGGGGAGATCAGGCCTAAGAAAGAATGCATAAAATCCTGTGAAACCTGCTTTGCTAATACCCTCAATTTAAATGATGTGTCGGAGCATGAAATGAGTTTGTTTCCCCAAAGTTTTATGGCCCTTTAGCTATCTGACCCTGACTCTAAATAAGCCCTCATAGTTCTTTGAATGTTATCTATTGTTTGATCATTACTGCCTGACAATGATTGATGAGCTTTACATATATGCCCTGTATTCCTGTGCAAATAAACCTAATAAAAACCCATTGAGGAACAGGCTCCTGGCCCTTCTCCTTTGAGAGATCAGCCACCTTTCCTCCCTAAGAAGATTACGTCTTGGTAGATTTATTTTCATCCATGGAGGATGGTAGGAGGGGGCCCTGTGGGCAGAGCCCCCCTTCACATCAATGTTTCTCTCCCCCTCTTTCTTCCTCCCTTCCCCTCTCTCTAAAAATAAATAAAATCTTTTTTAAAAATCAGATGTCTATAAATAGAGGACTGATTAAATTTGGTACAGACAACAGAATTTTATTTGATACAAACAATAGAGCTTTAAAAGCAGAGGAAATTTTCAATGTACTGATACGGAAAAATCTTGCATCAGTCAAGATTTTCCAGAGAAACAGAACCAATGGGAGACAGAGAGGAATTAGCACAGGCAACATGGAGGCTGGCAAGCTGCAAGATCTGTAGGACGAGTCTGCAAGCTGGAGACTTGGGAGAGTCCATCATTAAGTTCCAGTCCATAGGCTGGCAGGCTCAAGACCCAGGAAGAATCCGTGTTTCAATTGGAGTCCAAAGGCAGAAAAAAAAAAAAGGCCGATGTCCCAGTTTAAAGGCTGTTGGGCAGGAGGAATTTTCTCTTACTTAGGGAAGAGACAGCTTTTTAATTCTATTCAGGACTTCAACTGATTGGAAGAGGCCCACTCACATCAGGAAGAACAATCTGCTTTCAGTCTACCCATGTAAATGTTAGTCGCACCCAAACATGCTCACAGCAACACCCAGAATGTTTGGCCAAATACCTTGGTACCCAGTCAAGTTGGCATGTAACATTGACCATCACATATCTACAAGAGATCTCCTTGAGTGGAAAACCAAGATACAGAACAGATTGGGTAGTCTGCTTCCCCTTTATGTTAAAAAAATGGTGGGGTGAAGATAATAATAAACGTGCATATTTACTTGTATTCACATAAAGATGCTCTAGAAGAATATGCAAAAACTAAAGAAAAAGTTTCCTATTGGAGGTGTGGGAGGACCAAGGGGAGATTTTACTGTTTCTATGTTTTTTTAATGATTTGTTTTTATCTATTCAAAAGATTAAGTAACACTCTGGCTGGTGTGGGCCAGTGGATTGAGCACTGGCCTGCAAACCAAAGAATCGCTGGTTTGATTCCCAGTCAGGGCACATGCCTGGGTTGCAGGCCAGGTCCTCAGTAGGGGGCACATAAGAGGCAACCACACATTGATGTTTCTCTCCCTCTTTCTCCCTCCCGTTCTCTCTAAAAATAAACACATAAAATCTTTTAAATTAAAAGAATATATTAACAAAGAATGTAATAGCTTTTTACATGCCTTCTCCCTTTCTAGAAGTTGAAAATGGAGGGACAGAAATCATATTTCATAATCATCTTTACATCCCTGGTATTTGGTACATAGTAGACACTCAATAAACATTTGAGGAATTAATGGGTAACTGAAGCAAAGAAATCCAACTTAGTGTGGTTCCGATAGGGCAGAGGGGAGTGAGGAGCAGAGTGGGAGAAATACAGTAGTGGCTGTGAGAAGGGAAGTTTGGAGAACAACAGATGTTTAAAGAAGAATTACAGACTTATAATGTGTGACATAATCCACCTTCATATTTATTCCCAAGAAACATTCAATAAAATTCTCTATTTTGTTGTTTGATATGTAGGGTTTTGAGATATAATTGTGGGTTGAGACACAAGCATATCTAGATAGTAGGAGGAGTGTGGGGGGACCCAAGGAGGAGGAGGAACCTCCTGGACCTGGCCCAGCCTCTGCTATGCAGGAAGTCAGCAGACTCTTAAGGGGGTGACCCCAATCGCCAAACCTGCATTCTGGGCCCATTGTGCTGTCAGGCAGAACCCCACCCCACCCCACATCCTGATCCTCAGGCCCCTTCATTAACAAACCATTCCTGCCAGCTCCAAGCACAGGAGTGTACAGGTGTGGCCCATGGATGTAAGGCTCAGAGGACAGAGCTCTGGAGACCCAATACAGACTACGGAGAGAGAACAGCGCTAGAGCTGGGGTCCGTACGTGTGCAGGGCTGCGGTTCATCTGGGGAAGGCAGAAGGCCAGGCCGAAGTCAGCCTTAACCTGAGACCAGGCTGAGTGCAAGGGAGGGGCACAGACCAAGGTCAGGAGTAGTCATCCATTTTTATTTTATTATTTTAGGTACTCGGGCAAATAGAATTGAACTCCACATAACCCTTGGTTCATGACATTCCCTCCCTACTTGTCCATAAACAACCCACTTATGAATACCTGTAAACCCTTCACCTGCCCCAAGAACTAAAACTTTACAAATAACTTATATCTACACATGCACTTCTTGCATTTCTGCTCTCTGCTTTTCCTCAGAAGCAACCACTACCCTAGAATGTATCCTTCGTTGCTTTTTCCTCTTCGAAGCCAGATTCTAAAATGGCTCCCAATGATCTCTGCCTCCTGATATTCAAATCTACGTGTCCCTCTCTCCTCGGATGTGGGCTGGATGTAGTGACTTATTTCAAATAAATAGAATATGATGGTTGTGATGGATGTCAGCCCTATAATGGCATTAGATAAAACTATAACTTCCATCTTGCTAGCAGACCCTAACTCTCTCCCTTGCTGGCTGGCAAGGAAATGAGGTCCGCCACCAGCCAACACCCAGCAAGAAACTGAAGCCCTCAGTCCAACGGTCCACAAGAAACTGAACTCTATGAATGACCAAGTGAACTTGGAAGTGAGCCCCTCCCCAGTAGAACCTTCAGATGAGACCACAGCTCTGGCCAACAATGTGATTACAGCTTTGCGGGAAACCCTGAATCGGAGGACCTAGATAAGTCTTGCCTGAACTCTTGAGCCATAGAAAATAGGAGATAATAAATGAGTGCTGTTCTAAGCCATTAAGTGTGGTGATCTGTTACACAGTAATAGATAACAAATACAAGTTCTTTTCAGCTCTTTTGCTGTTATGAAACGTGTTGCTATGAATATTGCTGTACACAGATCCCAGATCACAAAACACAGAGCTTAAGTTTCTCCTGGGCATATGCTGAGTCTATGCCTACGAACTAAATTGTGGGGGGCTCAGGATTTACAAATGTTCAGTGTTACTGACCAGAGTTAGGGTCACCCCATGGCCATGGTGTCTTGATCAGGGCTGAGTCATACAGAGGACATATTTAGGGGTCAGTCCATGAGCAAGGTTGAGGATGAGTATGAGGCTACATTTGGGGAGAATCAAGTCTGGGTTTGGAGCCAGTTGGAGGGCACTGGGGTGGGGGATGGGTCGAGGGTCGGACTACAAAGGCCAGGGTTAGAAGCTGGACTCTCCTAGTGCCGAAGACCCGACCTCTGTGATATCAACCTGCCAAGCAGTGGCCACCTAGGGCCCAGCTGCCCACAGGGCAAGACCCACTCTGGGCCCAAAAGGCTATTTCACTCAAGGGGTGGAAAGGGCAGCAAAAGGGGGCAGGACCTTGCTGCCCACAATGATCCAGGCAGAGAGAGAAGGCAAGTGCAGGCAAAAGAGGACAACACCTTTAATGGGGGCAGCCCTGCCCCATATACCCCAAGTATCCTGAAGCATACTTCATGGGAAGGGAAGGTGATCAGTAGAGGCTCAGCCAATGTCTTCCCCACACCTGGCTGAGCTCACTCCTAACCTCGTCTTCTCCAGTGGCTGCGCTTCTCCAGCCTTAAGATGGGTCCCAGGTGAGTGCCCAGGAGGGACGAGAGACTCCCTCTGCTGCCTGGGGCAGCTTCCCCCATAGCCCAGGGAACAAGGAATTAGCATGGATGGAGACACCCCTGGCCTCACAGCTGGGTGGGGACCTTGTTCTCAAGGTATGGACTGAGCCAGGGGACCATCCCCAAAGGCCCAACACAGGGAGCTCCAAGGTGGAGTCCCTGCCCCGTGTCGGACACTGCTTTGGGGTGCACACCAAGTCTTTGCACATGGTCTCTGGGTTTTGAAAAGCAGTCCATTCTCCTGACCCGGATATAGTGAAGGTGGTGGTTTAGTCCCAGACTTGGCAGAGAGGGCCCCTGTCCCACTGCCCCCACCCCATGCTCACCCCAAGGGAGGGGCGCCTTACTCCCCAGGAGGCTCATTGGAGCTGTTGGCCCCTCCTGCCCATTTGTTGGTCTGTGGGTGCATTGGTCTGTGGTGTCAGGGCTCTGGGGGACACTGGGACACCCCTGCTGCTCACCGCTGCTGCTTACGCTCCGCCTGCTGGAGCCGCCGGGAGAGGTCATCGATGCGCACGTTCTTGAGCTGCAGCAGGTGCTCCAAGCGTCTCACCTTCATCTGGAGGACCTGGGCCGCACAGCACAGAGGTCAAGCCCAGAGGCCCCACTGCCCTGAGTTTCCGCCTCTGCAGCCCCCACACCTTCCCAGTGCTCTCACTTGAACGGTCTCCTGTGAGGCCAACAACTCCTGCTCCTTTTCAGCAATCTGAAGGACAACGCTTGGGTCGCCGTGCAGCACCTGGCTATACCCAGGAGGCGGAGGCACAGGCAGCCGCCCCGCCCTGGGGTTGAGAGCAGTTTAGCAGAGGCCTAGACTTTGGGCCCCACCCTCACCCTCCCAGTGCCCCTTGGCCAGGCCACCTCTCTTCCCTTCTCCCTGTCCCTATTTTCCCTACCTTCCCAGGAGCATCCCAGCCCTCTGCAGGGACATCACCTGGCCTGGTAAGGTCAGGAACTCCCAGCTTCCTTACCTGAGCTGCCCCCCTCCCTGGGGATCTGGGGCACCTTCCCCTCGAGCCTTCTGAGACAAACCTGAGAAGAGGTAAGTGGTGGAGTAACCCTTTTGGAGTCCTTTCTTCCTATCTTCCCCTCCAACCTCCCCCCATAGGAAAGAAATACAGGAGAAAAGTTCCTCCTGGGAGGGAGGAAAAGTAAAAGCCACTTTACCCACATCCATGTAGCCAGTGCCATCCTGGGGAGCCAGCTCCTAAAAGAACCCCCAGGATCCACTGTGAGTTCACACTCACCCATCCCCAAGTAGCCCTGTGTCCCTTCCACTGTCCCCCAGGTCAGGCTCCCCTTAAGCAGGCACCCTCTTCCACACTTGTCACCAAGGTGGGGGCTTTCCGCAGCCTGGAAAGCTCCCCCAGAGCAGTGGGAGAAGCCGGAGTAGGGTGGCACCTGTAAGGAGCCCAAGCCCTGCTTCCTGGGCCTCTGCCTCTCTTCCAGGCGCTGTCTCAGCGGAATGAGCACCAACTCCACCACACCTGGGGTGCATTGTGCGATCTTGCGCATCACATCCTCTGGTACTGAGAAGTTCAGCTTGTTCAGCACCTTCCTGGGGGGTAGACAGGGGCATGGAAGACTAGGTCCTTAGGAAATGAAGTGTGTGTGTGTGGGGGGGTGCAACAGTTGCTGGACTAAGTATGCAGCCCTGAAGGAATGGAAGGGTACCACACCTGAGCCCTGTTCTTGGTTGTCCCAAGTTATCTTGTCACCTCCCCAATAAAAGAATCCCTTGATTTTTGTTCCCAAACAATTCCGGCTGCATTGCCCCTCCCCACCTTGCTATCAGCACAGTCCCAGCCCAGGCTGTGGAGACAGTAGGAGGTGGAAGGGCTGAAGCAGCCCTTTCTGGGAGCCCAGGGTAGGAACTGGAGATCCTGTTAATGCAACCAGATATTCTGCTACCTGTTCAGGTGACCCCAGTTGCTGAGCTTCTGCTGGAGAGAATTGGCAGGGACATAATTGTGCATCTCCACCATCTTGGGGAAGTAAAACTTGATGACTTCTGCAACCAGGACTGAGGGAGTGGGAGGAGGAGACATGGAAGATGGGGGGATGGGAAAAGAGGTAGGGGAAGGGGAAGGGAGAAGAAGTGGGTGGGATGGGAGAACCAGGGGTGGCAGAGAGGTGGAGAGGTGGAAATGTGGAAAGAGAAAGGGTGATAGGGAGGGAGGGGTGGTACGGAATGGAGGGGGCAGAGTCAAGGAAGTGAGGTCAGTGATCTGCTGGAGACTAAGCCTCCAGCATACCCCAGAGGGGCTGTATCCCCTCCCCATTAACTCAGGACACTTGAAAACTGTGGTCTCTGGTGCTCTAATAGAGAATGAATCTCCAAGGGAGCCCTTCAAGATCCTGGGACTCCACCCCACGCATTTATCTGGGCACATACATGTACTGCAACACCAAAGTCCCAGGAGAAAGTCCTAGACTCACAAAAACAGACAATGTAATAAGATCCCTCTAGCCCTAGCTGGTGTAGCTCAGCGGACTGAGCGCCGGCCTGTGAACCGAAAGGGTCACAGGTTCAATTCCCAGTCAGGGCACATGCCTAGGCTTCAGGCCAAGTGCCCCACTGGGGGTGTGTGAGAGGCGATAGATTGACCTGTCTCTCACACATGATGTCTCTCTCTCTCTCTCTACCTCCCTTCCCCCTCTCTAAAAATAAATATTTTTTTTAAAAAGAGATACCTCTAAAGATATGCACATGGGACAGACTGCAGGCACATATGCCCAGACACACACAGGCACATATATAACACATACACTACATACACAGACACACAAAGATGGACAAACACATACACATACTTCCATCACTGTAGTTCCAAGAGACAGTCACCAACACACACACACAAGCACACAGAGTCACACATTAAAATCCCAGGAGACAGTCTTAGAAACACAGACACCTGCACAGTCACAAAGCAACACATATTCACACAAGACCCCCCTACATACATACAGGACAGGATGTGACAATACACACATGAATACACACACATTCAGACTCCCATAGACAAACATACAAAATATAGCAATGTGAATGCACACACACAGAGATGCAAAGATGCATACATTGATACACATCTTAGTCATTAAGTCCCAGGAGAAAGTCACAGACTCTCACACTCAGACACACTCGTACAACTTAAGTCCTAGGAGACAGACATCCCCCCCAAACATACACACCCCCACACGCACACAAGTATAAAGACGTGTTTGCACAAAGACCCTCTTACACACGTACATACAGGACAGAACGTGGGGACATACATGGGCACACACCTCCGTCACTGAAGTCCCGGGAGAGATTTCGCTTTGGCCGGGACAGAGGGATGTTGTCTACCCACAGGTACAGCTGGTGCAGCGCCTCCTCGTCCACGCTGCCCGCCATTGGCGCCCTCAGCAAAGGCAAATCGTTCCAGCCGTACAGCGTCCCGCCTCAAACTCTCGATCGCTCAAGCGCCTCCTCCCTTACCACTGCCGGAGCCCAGATTTGCCTCAGACTCTTTAATCCGGAGACGCCCCTCCCAGCTGGGAGCGGCCATATTGTTTTCTGAAACCATGACAACCGTCCTTGTCTTCGGGGAGCAGACGCTTCTGGGAGTTGTAGTTTACCCCGTTACCTTTTCTCGGGCCCCAGATTTGAAAAGGCGATAAAGGTGGCCTTGTCTTCCCCGCCTCCCAGGAAGAAATCTTTTTCGCCCACGTGCCCTGCTGACCAGCCACTGGCTCACTCTGGGTCCTGACAAAGCCAACCGAGCCTCCAGAACCCCTGAACCAGCTTCCCCGGTCTGGGATCCCCCACCTAGACCCGTTAAAGATCAGTCCCAAACGAAGGCATCTGCTACTTTCTATCTGGACTGTGATAGTGCCTCCTCCCTCCACTAAACTCTGAGTTCATAGGCCCATCACCACGCCCCTTCCCTGCATTGTTATGTGGGGGCATTTAATATGTAACCCAGGCTCCCAGGGATACCACAGCTCAAGGCCAGTGCCTTGGGCAGGTCTTTTAACTCGTTAATCCTCCTACCCACTTTGTGAAATGCAGGTGGTTCTCACTTATTGGTCCCAATGGGCTAATGGGGAGGGGAATGGTATTTACAGAAGACCTGTGTGTGTGGGGTGGGGGGGGAGGGCCTGCTGGAACAGGAGATGCTTATAGGTGTAAGAGCTGTAAGAACTCTCGTGTACACCTCCACACCTCTCATTTCCCTCCAGAGAGCTATTCCTCTATACTTCCATGGATTAGAGATTGATTTCGGTAACCAGTTCCATTTCAAGAGGACTACATTGAGGATTAGGAAGATGGGTCCTTCCTTAGTAAAGGGCCACTTCTAGGGTCATCCTGGGGAGAACCTTTGCTTCCACACTAGTGGTGTAGCTTCAGGCACATTACTAGATCTCTCTGTACCTGTTTTTTCATGGTTTTACTTTTAGAGGTTTCATGAGCATCTAACATGCTTAGCACAGTGCCTGACACGTGGCGAGAGCCCTATTTAATATCTGCCTGTGTTATGGATAACAAGATGATCTCCGCTGCAGCAAAAGGTGTTCTTGTAAGCAGGAAACAAATGGAAGGGATTTGCCTTGTTATTTGAGGTTGACCAGGGGCACCTGGGGAGAAAACTACTGCTCCCACCTCCTTACTCCAGAGCAGGCCAGGAAGTAGGCTGGGCTTCCTCAGGACTTTCCGGTCTCCTCTCCAGGGCACAGATGGGGGTGAGGGCGATGGTAAGGGGAATGAATCCCTGTTGCTTTTTGTGGTCACTTAAGTCTTGAAGCCTTCAAGGCCTAGAAGACATCCCTGTGTGCCAGGAATGCAGAAAGCCAGGGGCGGGATGGTGACTCTGTCCCTTGTTTTCAAGTCATATATAATGGCCCTGGCTAGGCAGTTGGTTAGAAAGTCATCCCAATATGTCAAGGTCGAAGGTTCAATCCCTGGTCAGGGCACATACGAGAATCAACCTATGAGTGCATAAACATGTAAAACAAATAGATGTTTCTCTCTCTCCCCCGTCTCTCTCACTAAAATCACTAAATTAGCCCTGACCAGCATGGCTCAGTTGGCTGGACGTCATTCCGAAAACCAAAAATGTCACCAGGTTCAATTCCAGGTCAGGGCACATGCCTAGGATGCAGTTTCAGTCCCTGACCCAGATGCAGACAAGAGGAAACCAATCAATGTTTCTTCCTCTCTTTAAAAATAAATGAATAAAATCTTTTAAAAATAAAATCAGGCCTGGCTGGTGTGGCTCAGTGGACTGAGTGCTACTGGCCTGCAAACCAAAGGATCACCAGTTCAATTCCCAGCCTAGGGCACATGTCTGGGTTGCAGGCCAGGTCCCCAGTTGGGGGCATGCGAGAGGCAATCACACATTGGTGTTTCTCTCCCTTCCCCTCTAACAATAAATAAAATTAAAAAAAAATAATAAAATCACTAAATTGAAAACACTCATCTGTAGTGCCCTTGCCTTTCTAAAGGGGACCTCACCCAGGGCAGGCAAAAGACAAAAGATTACCTGGATACCACCCCCCACCCCTTAACATTCCAGGGTGGAGAAAGGAAGTAGCAGGAGGTGGGGAGGAGGGAACCACCTGGGTGATGTGCCAGCCCTAGTCAAGGTGGGAAAACCGGTTTGGGGCTCTCCCCTGGCTGGAACCACTGGGGCTTGAAGGTCTCAATGCTGGAGGACCAGGAAGCCAGGGCTGGCCTAAAAGGAGAAAGGGGGTAGGATCAGTGAGGGGCCTGTCTTCACCTTTGAACTGGGAGCCCCCCTGGAGGGCACTACACAAGGAGTTGCTAATTCATCTTCAGCCTCTTGGAGATGCAATCTCTCCCCAGTAATATCATCTTTCCCCTGCCACTGTCCCTGCTGATAGCCACTAGGCTTCGAGATGCCCATCACTGAAAGGCCTAAAGGACTTCCTCTTAAAGCCCCAAGGGTAAACCAAGGGATACCCTAACATTCCTTTCTTTCTGCCTCTAGGTCCTCACTCCTACAACCATCTTCATTAATGAACCTTGACAAACCTAGTTCCCAGGTGCCTACAATTTAATTTAGCCCAACAGACAGTTGGCTCCCTCCCTCCTATCCCAGTCAACTGACCCCAAGCTTCTCTCTAGCCCCAAAGCAGTGCAAGGCCTGGCTTCCTCAAACCCATCCATACCCAGGCAGGTGCACGCAAGACACCTACCTCCCCAAGTTTAGAGAGCATTTAGACATGGAGGTGGCCCCTCATCCTAGTTAGGGCCTAGCCCGTGGCCAGTCTCTCAACACTTGCTTTCATGTCCCACCAAAGCAAGGACCAAAGGGAACCAGGAAAGGACATGTCCCCAACAGACGCAAGCCCAGACTATGAAGGATGCACCCTTGGCTGTTAAAACGTTCACCCTCACAAAAAGGGGGGTGGACAGATTTATTGAATTCGTACTGGGAAAAGAGCAGCTGGACAGCTGGACTCTGGGCCCAGCCCCAGGCCCCCTGCCCAGGATAGGACCCTGCCAGAGAAGGAGAGGCACAAGGCCTGCAGATGCCCACAAGGGAAAGAAACACCCATTTTCACTCCCCTGGAAGGTCTCTTGGGAACCTCCAATCTGGAAAGAAAACTGAGGGCCATAGTAACAATGGGCTGGGCCAAAGAAAGGGATCAGGGGTGGGAAAGCAGGCAAGAGGCAGGCTCAAAAGCCTGCAGTGAGTTAGACTGTGCTTCTGGAGGTGGTCTGGGGGCAGGGATGGGGGGCTGCCAGCCTTGTGGGGGCCTAGGCTGGACCTTCCTATGAAGCCCTTCCCAGAATGGCTTTGGGGTCCCCCCCACCGAAACCTGGTGTAGACGGCAGAGGGGAGAGGCACTCTCTGGCCGGGAGCTTCCAGGGTCCATCCCTGGAAGCTGTTGTGGCCTAGTCCACTGATGGCATGGTGTGGTAGCACCGGACAGCTCCCCACCTGGTACCCCAAGCCCAGGGGCAAATGGGGAGGAAATAGGACTCTGAGAAAGAGGCAATAAGCAGGCAGTGAGGCTGACCCTAAGCCCGGGCCCCGCCAAGGTGACTGGGCTTGTTCACAGGGCCTGGTGAACATCACTAAAGGATCTGGGGCTTCCCACTCTGGCTCCAACCACAGCAGCTGCCCAAAGAGTCCTTTGCCCTGGGCTGGTGCTGCCACATCTGGGTCGAGGGTATGGCTAGGCCCAATGGCTCAGCTTTGATGTCCAAGACCCCGAACTCCTGCCTGCCTGGCATGGTTCTTTCTGGTCACATGGACCAGGTCATGTTCCAAGTGCAGAATGTGGCTCTGCACACGATCATCAATGGGGAAGGAGGTCAGATACCGCTTTACCATAGCGAAGTAAGCCATGGCCTCCCCGAAGCTGGGCACAGGTAACTCATCACCATCCTCCTCATCCTCATCATCTTCATCGTCGTCGTCGTCATCATCGTCATCGTCGTCCTCTTCCTCACTGTCTGATTCAGAGTCCTCCTCACCTTCCAGGAAATGGAGGGTGGGGCACTGGGCCTCCTCCTGGGCACCATAGCCTCCAAAGCTGCCGCCGGCCTCCACTACCCCCCGGGCCCAGTCCTCTGCCTCCAAGCCCTCAGAGGAGCTCTCCTCCTCCTCTTCCTCCTCCTCTTCATCACTGTCATCAACGTCACCCTCCTCTTCCACCTCCTCTTCCTCTCCCAATTCCTCCCCTTCCCCTCCTTCCTCCTCTTCCTCTCCTTCTTCTTCCTCCTCCTCCTCCCCTTCTCCCTCCTCTTCCTCTTCCTCCTCTTCTTCTTCCTCCTCCTCCTCTTCCTCCCCCTCGCTCTTGAGGGCAGTGGTGATGGTAGCATTTGGGCCACCCCCGAAGCCAGCCTCACGAAAGCAGGCAGCTATGTCCGAAGGTTCCACTGCCTGCCACGCTGCGGCCACAAAGTGCAGGGCCTCCATAAGACCCAGCTGCAGGGCAGAACGATCTTGGCCCTCTAGCGCCGCCATAGCCTTGAGCAGCATAGCCTGGCGGTAGTGGCCCTTCACCTGTTGGACCACGCCCCGCTCCAGCGGCTGCACGGTGCCCGGAGGGAAGAAGGCCAGCTGCACATGACGCAGGCCCGAGGTATCCAGGGACTGGGCAGCCAGGCGGCCGGCAAGTAGCAAGACTCGGCGAGATTCTGCTGCCATGCGGGTGTCTAGGGCCTTCAGGTACTTGGCCAGGGCCTGGGTGGTGACACCACCCTTAGAGTTGGCTGTGTAGTCGCAGGGCAGGCCGGCTTGGCCTGCACGGGGCTTGGCTGACTTGCCTGCCACCAGCGGGGGCAGCTTCTCGCTGCCGTCGGCGTTGGCGCACAGCAACACGCTCAAGCGCTGGGTGGCCCTGCGCGCCCGTCCATCGCTGCCACACAGCCCCGCGCCCTGATCAGGCAGAAAGTCGTACCATAGACTGGTCTCAGTGGCGCTGAACACGTCCTGGGAGGCGTAGCCCTCGGCCACCGACGGTGGCTGCTCTTCCCGAGCGCGCCAGCCCGTCGTACCTCCGCCGCTGCCCTCCGAGGGCACCGCAGGTGGACCGGAGGGCGCTGCTGGGGCCCGGGGAGCAGTGCTGCGAGAGCGGGGGCGGGCCACGCCACTGCAGGACACTACTCCGTGGCGCCGGCGGAAGCGGTCCAGCCAGCCGTTGGAGGCAGTGAAGTCGTCCATGCCCAGCTCCTCTGCTATCCGCAGAGCCTTCTCCTTGAGAATGATGCCCTTCACAGGCAGGCCAGCGGCACGGATCTGTTGGAACCAGGCGATGAGCAGCCCCTCGAGCTTGTCGTAGGGGGACAGCTTGTTGGTCTTGCGGCAGGTGGAGGCCACACCGTACTTGCGCTCCGACGCCAGGATGGCGCGCTTGTTCTTCAGGATTGTGCTAAGCGTGGACGGCGGGATGTTGAAGCGCCGCGCGATCTCGCCCTTGCGCAGGTTAGGGTTCTCCTCCACCTCCTGGATGATCCGCGACTTCTCCCGGAACGTCAGCTGCCGCCTCTTGGGGCCCATCCCGGCGCGCCCCCCGCCCCGGGGCCCGGCGCCACCGCCGCCGCCCCGGGGCGGGGGGCCCGGGCCCGCGGCGGGGGGCACCTGGCGGCCTCTCCCGCGCGCCCCACCCGAGACAAAGCGGCTCGTGGGGCAGCGGGCGGGGCAGCGACCCGGCCGGGCCGGGGACGCCTTCGGGGACGCAGGCGGGCGCGGCGCCGGGCGGCGGGCAGCAGGCGGCGAGCGCGGGCGACGGAGGGCGGCGCGGGCACGGGAGGCAGAAAGTGCCGCGGCTCTAGGAGCGGGGAGAGCCGTGAGCGGGGCGGAGCGGGGCGGAGCGGGCGGAGCGGGATCTCGCGGGAAGCGCGGGGACGCCCGACGCCGCCTCCCAGCCCTCCGCGCCCACCTCCCTCCCTGCCACCGGGACTGACCGCGGGGGGGCGCTGCGGCATGCTGGACCGCTCAGTGCTGTGGCTTCCGGTAACCTAAGGGCGGGGGCGTGGTACCTGGCCACTGAGCCGAGTGGGCAGCGATTTTCTTACTTGTAAAGAGTAAGTGCTGTGTTTTGTGTTTTATTAAGGTAAAAATCCCGTAACCCACGTTTTTGACAGAAATTGAAAAATACAGGAAACTAGAAATCACCTTTCACCCCAAACACCTGGTGAGATACGCAGGTAACATTTTGATACATTTCCTTCCAGTCTTTTCTCTAGGCACTACAGTTTTCTTTCTAAAAATTTACTGCATAAAATTGACATGAGATTGTTTAGACCGTATATCTGGCATCTCTTGCTATTTTACCTGGCATCAAGTGATAAAGACTTTGCCATGTTGGTATTACCAACATGCTTTTCAATGGATGAACTTTATGTAGCCTATTATTACACATTTAGGTTATTTTTATAAGCAAGATCAGTATAAAATCTATTTGATGATAATCTCACAACTCATAAACACTGATCACATCTCAGTGTGTCACATGTGTATAGTAATAAATGTATGTGTTTGTACCTGCAGAAATAATGTATATACATAGGCATGTACAAGAATCTCTGAAACCTCTTCTTCCTGCACCAAACACATAAAAATGAAATTCTTAAAACATTGGATGTATTATAGTGATTTAATTTTATTTAAAAAAATTTCCCCTCAAACGAGGACATTTTTCCATCACATCTAGAGAGAGAGAGAGAAACATTGAGCTGAGAGAATCACCAAATGCTGGCTCCTGCACACGTCCCACTTAAGACCAGAACTGCAACCTAGGCAGTGCCCTAAACAGCAACTGAACAGCAACCCTTTGATGCACCGGACGATACTCCAACCAACTGAACTGCATAGGCAATGACTATTACAGTGATTTTAAAAAATCTCTTAGAGTAACATGAAGAGTAGGCAGAGAGGAAGGCTGTGACCTGCCATGGGGATAGGCTGAGTGAGGACCTGGAGGTAGATGATACTTCAAGTGAATGTATGAGTGTATAAAAGGAGGGAAGAGAACCAAGGGACCATTCTCTGGGCTCTCCGAGGTAATGGTTTCAAGAAAGGACAAGCAAGAAACTCATGAGATGCAGAAAATGTGGTATATGTATACAATGGAATATTGCTAAGGCATGAAAAAGAATGAAATCTAGCTATTTGCAACATGGATGGATGTAGTGGGTATTATGCTAAGTGAAATAAATCAGAGCCCTAGCTGGTGTGGCTCAGTACATTGAGCACCAGCCTGTGAACCAAAGGGTCGCCAGTTCGATTCCCAGTCAAGGCACATACTGGGTTGTGGGCCAGGTCCCCAGTAGGGGGTGCCCAAAAGGCAACCACACATTGATGTTTCTCTCCCTCTCTCCCTCCCTTCCCCCCTCTAAAAATAAATAAATAAAATATTTGAAAAAAATAAATCAGAGAGACAAATACCACATGATTTCATTCATTATACATGATTTCATTATATGTGGAATCTAAAAAACAAAACAAGTAAATAAAATAATACAGAAACAGATTCACTGATACAGAGAATGAACTGATGGTTGCCAGAGGAGAGTGTCGGGGGGGTGAAAGGGGTGAAGGGTAATAAGGGGTACAAACTTTCAGTTATAAAATAAATAAGTCACAGGGATGTAATCTACATTATAGGGATAATAGCCAATAATATAATAACTTTGTATGGTGACAGATGGTTACTAGACCTATTATGGTGTTTACATCATAAGGTACATAAACGTCCTATCACTACGTTGTATACCTGAAACTAGTATAATATTATATGTGAACTATAATAAATAATTTGTTTTTAAAAGGGAGACTCATGAGGAACAGCTGAAACGGTAGAAGGAAAACCAAGGCTGTACGGTGTTCTGGAAGGCAATGGAAGAGAGTGTAACTCACTGCTGGTTTAGTGTGCATTTCTCTTTTCAGGCATGTATTGGCTGTTTGAATCCTGTGGATCTTCTAGTCCATCCTTTGCCCATGTGTCCCTTATATTTGTCTTTTTGTTGGCTTTTAGGAGCCCTTCACCTCTGAACATAAAATTTTTGTTAAGTACATTGCAAATATATTTTCCATTGGTTCTTTAACTTAACCTGGGGAATCTTAGATGTGAGTTTTAAATCTTTAAGTAGACAGATCTATCAGTTTTTCCTATATTGCTTCCGGGTTTTGTGTCTTACTTAGAAAGCCCTTTTCCACCCCTGAGGTGTAAATCACCAGATCCAATCACAAGATCCAAAAGAAAATGTGGGGGGCTTTGCCTATCCGGGCCAGATCAGTACTTGGCCCACAATCAGTGTATGGTCCCTGTGCAGAGGTGAATGTTGAGCCACCTGGCTGAGGACTCATTCCCACACATCTTCAGGAAATCTTGCTACCTCTCAGATATTTCATCCATGTGACATGTCCCTCCTGCCTCCTCACCCATTATAGTTTATAATAAATGTGTCTTTGAGTCATTGGACAGTGTGTGGACTCCCCCCACCCCCCACTCTGCTGATTTTTCCAAGTTTTCTTCAATAAGCAATCACCAACAGGCCCTTTAAAATGAAAGGAGAATGGAAAGCTTGCTGAGGGGCACAAAGAATTGCTATTAGGTAAGTGGAATGGTTATTAGGCCTGGTAGGCAGCCTGGAGCAGCCTGGTCCCAGAGAAGAGAAGGGGACTCTGGAATTCCCTAAGGTGGACAAGTGGAAAGATGGGGCTTATGGAGGGAGGTGGGTGGGGGATCCCAGGGCTCCAGATGGGTTGGGTAAAATGAGAGGGAGTAGAAATGGGTTGTATAGACTGCCACAGGCAGGGCGAGAGTGGGTGTCTGGAAATGGCTAGGCCAGCAGCACGTGTGTGTGGCTTCTTTTCTGTTCTAGAAGTGCCTGTACCAGTCCCTCTGTGTGGCACCAACGCTGGGCCTGGAAGTGGAGGACACTGTGGGCCTGTGGATGAGGGCCAGCTGCGGCTGGCAGGAAGGAGGTTGTCCAGCCATTTGAGGACCCTCCTAAAGTTCTGAGAGCGAAGAGCCCAACAGAAATATCTCATTTCTCCCCTAATCCTTCATAGCATGTTTATTTTTAACATCTTTATTGAGATACATTTCATGTTCCATACAATTCACCCAATTAAAGTATACCATTCACAGATATATAGGAACTATTACCACAGTCCATTTTAGCACATTTTCATCACCTTAGGAAGAAATCCCACACCCTTTAGCTATCATCTCCCTATCGGTCCCCTGCCCCTCCTCCAGCCGTAAGCAATTGCTAACCTGCTTTCTGTTTGTAGATTTCCCTCTTCTGAATGTTTCGTATGAATGGAATCATGTGTCTTTTAGGACTGGCTTCTTTTACTTAGCATCATGTTTTCAAGATTCATCCATGATATAGCATTGATCAGTACTTCATTTTTGATGGCTGAATCCTGTTCTGTTGTATGGGTATCACATTTTGTTTGTACAATTATCAGTTGGTAGACATTTGAGTTACTTACACATTTTGGGAACATGAGTAATGCTGCTATAAACATTTGTTTGCAAGTTTTTGTGTGGACATACATTTTCATTTTTGTTAGGTTATGCCTAGGAGTGGAATTGCTGGATCTTATGGTAACTCTATATTTATTTATTTGAGGAACTGCCAGATTGAGATCATGTTTTTGTAGTTAATCTAAAGATTATATGCATTTTTGCCCTGGCTGGTATGGCTCAGTGGATTGAGTGCTGATCCAAGAACCAAAAGGTCACAGGTTCCATTCCCAGTCAGGGCACAATCCTGGGTTGCTGTCTGGCGGTCCCCAGTCGCGGGGTGTGAGAGGCAACTGATCAGTGTATCTCTCACATGTTGGATATTTCTCTCTCTCCCCTCTTTAGACAAAAATAAATAAAGTCTTTTTAAAAATAAAATAAGTAAAAGTGATACTCATTCTTTGGAAAATATTTTAAAATATAGAAATTTTTGAAGATAAAAACATTTAATCACCTTTCATTTAAATGATACTTTTCTGTGCATTTTGTTATTTTACTTTTATTTTTGCTTTTATTTTTATTTTGTTTTTAATTATATTTTATTGATTATGCTATTACAGTTGTCCCCCTTCTACCCTCTTTGCTCCCTTCCACCCAGAAATCCCCACTCCCTCAGGCAATCCCCACACTATTGTTCATGCCCATGAGTCATGAATGTATAAATTCTTTGGCTACTTCATTTCCCACGCTGTACGTTGCAGCCCTGTGGCTATTCTGTAACTACCTATGTGTGCTTCTTAATCCTCTCACCTCTTCACTCATTCTCCCATATCCCCCTCCCATCTGGCAACCATCAAACGCTCTCTGTGTCCATGATTCTGTCTCTGTTCTTCGTTTGCTTAGTTTATTTTTTACATTTAATTGTTGATAGGTATGTATTTATTGCCATTATATTGTTCATAGTTTAGATCTTTTTCTTAAATAAGTCCCTTTAACATTTCATATAATAATGTCTTAGTGATGATGAACTCTTTTAGTTTTTTCTTGTCTGGGCAGCACTTTATCTGCCCTTCCATTCTAAATGATAGTTTTGCTGGAGAGAGTAATCTAGGCTGTAGGTCCTTGCTTTTCATCACTTTGAATACTTCTTGCCAGTCTCCACTAGCCTGAAAGTTTCTTCTGAGAAATCAGCTGACAGTTTTATGGGAACTCTTCTGTAGGTAACTGCTTTTCTCTTGCTGCTTTTAAGATTCTCCCTTTATCTTTAACCTTTAGCATTTAAATTATGATGTGTCTTGCAGTGAGCCTCTTTGCATCCGTCTTGTTTGGGACTCTCTGTGCTTCCTAGACTTGCATGTCTATTTTCTTCATCATTTTAGGGAAGTTTTCTTTCTTTCTTTTTTTATTTTTTTTAATTTTTAAAGAAGATTTTATTTATTTATTTTTAGAAAGAGGGGAAGAGAGGGAGAAAGAGAGGGAGAGAAACTGCCATGTGTGGTTGGTTGCCTCTCACGCACCCTCTACCTGGGCATCGAACCAGCGACCCTTTGGTTCGCAGGCCAGTGCTCAGTCCACTGAACCACACCAGCCCGGGCAGGAAGTTTTCTTTCATTATTTTTTAAAGATTTTATTTATTTATTTTTAGACAGAGGGGAAGGGAGGGAGAAAGAGAGGGAGAGAAACATCAATGGGTGGTTGCCTGTGGCGCACCCCCAACTGGGGACCTGGCCTGCAACCCAGGCATGTGCCCTGCCTGGGAATCAAACCAGTGACCCTTTGGTTCACAGGGTGGCACTCAGTCCACTGAGCCACACCAGCCTGGGCTCTTTCATTATTTTTAATAGGGCCACACCAGCATAATATTTTGTAGCCAATACTGTAAATATCTTTTCATGTCAGTAAGTATCTACATCAGTTCAAACTTCTTTTACTTTAGGAATCCTTTCTTCAAAGGGCCATTTTCCAAGAGCCCACTATGTAATCATTAAATAATCAACAGTTACTTATTGGGCCCCAGGCAGGTGCCAGGCATCCTTACCCCCCAGCACCTGTTCTCTTTAAAAGCTGCAGACTATACACAGGTATTACACCCTCATTGGCTGTTCCCATGTTGCAGGACATCCAGCTTATGCTCCATGTTTCATTGTTATTAAAAATGACTCAGTGAATATACATCTGTTTGTACTTTCATCATATCCTTAAGAGAAATCTCTAGAAGTAGAATATTGGGGTCAGAAGCCAACCTGTGGCTGGGCCCATCTGAAGTGCTGGGACAAGGGTGGAGAGGGAAATGACATGGTCCCTGCTCTTCAATAACTCAGCCAGTTTGAGGAGATGAGATTGAGAAAAGGGAAGAGGAGATTTCAATGAATAAAACCCATACCTTCCAGCAGTTGCTCTTTAGTTGTTCATTCAAGGCATACCTTCTGCATCCTTGGGAAAGCTAATAACCTAAGTGTTTAGCATTAGGGAATTCAGGAAATATATACCATTATGGCACTAATATGGATCTATGTTCCAGTGAAATAGAGAAAGCATAAAATAATGTTTCATATTTTGTTTGTGTATTTATAAGAATAGGGACACACGTCTGCTTGTAAATGTGTAGACCTGCCCTGTTCACTCTCGTAGCCACTGATCCCCGATGTGGCTGTCAAACGCTTGAAATGTGGCACATCCAAGTTGAGATGTGTTGTGATATAAAATGTGCAATAGGCTTGGTACCAGAAAAAAGTACATAAGTATATATTATTAATAATTGTTATGTTAGTAACAGTATGTTGAAATGATATTTTGAATACATTAGGTTAAGTAAAATCATAAAATGTTTTATGTTTCTTTTTATTTTTTTAATGTGGCTACTAAAAAGTTAAATTACACATGTGGCTCATATTTGCGCCCTGCATTGTGTTTTTATTGGCCTGGACCGTTGCAGATGATGCAACAAACTTACAATAGTGGCTGCCTCTGAGGAGGGGTCCTGACAGTTTGTGTGGGGTGGGAGGTTGGATTTTCACTAACTTCATGTACCCTTTGACTTTTCTCCTTTGTCTGATCTTTCGGTACCATGTACCAATGTTTTAAAAACATTGCACATGTCAGTCCATAACAAAAAAATAGCAGAAAAATTAGTCCCCCCACTCACACACACACACAAAAGATGCTATTTGGGAGCAAGCTTGGAGAAGTGGAAGGATTGTATAACCACGAGTTAATTTATCATCCCACTGGCAATGCTCCAGGGTCACAGCAGACCCCTCACCCAGCCCAGCGCCTGATGTGCACAATCGGTGCCCGGTCATTCATTTCTTTCCATGGTCCTGGCACAGCACAGGAACTGGGCAAAACGCTGAGAAAGGAAAAGTCATGACCCCCACCCAGGTCATCCCTCTGAGGTGAGACTGGGGTCTTCCCATCCCCTCCCTCTATGCGTCAGTCTCCAGGCCAGCCCAAATCCCCACAGCCAGGCCCTCCATTTTCACGACATGGTCCGATGGTTGCAGCTACATGGGAAGGGGCACAAGGCTGCAAGTCCTACTGTCCCCAGCTGTGCCCCTCTCAGCCAGAGAGCACCTCTGCCCTGCGAAGACAGGATGCAAAAGCTGCTTGCTTACCACTCACGCAATTTGGGGTACAGCCTTCCGGCCTTGTTGCAGAAAAGCAGGCTGGCTGGAAGGTGATTAGATAATTAGAAGATGCTCATTTTTTTTTTTTTAAGATTTTATTTATTTATTTTTAGAGAGGGAAGGGAGGGGGGGAGAGAGAGAGAGAGAGGGAGAGGGAGAGAAACATCAATGTGCGGTTGCTGGGGGTTATGGCCTGCAACCCAGGCATGTACCCTGGCTGGGAATCGAACCTGGGACACTTTGGTTCCCAGCCCGCACTCAATCCACTGAGCTACGCCAGCCAGGGCTAGAAGATGCTCATTTTAATCTAGTAACAAATTCAGCCTTTGAGATCATCAAAGAAGCACCAGTTAAACAATTCGCTGCCCATTGGCACCACATTAGCCAAACTGTCAGTGGGCAGGAAATACTTCCCTAACTGGGTTTTGAGGTCATCCACACCCTCCTCAGCTCTCACCGCCAAGACCAATGGCCAGGCCAAACATTAGAGCACAGGTGGCAAACACCAGGCCCCCAGCTGAATCCGGCCCCCCGCCTCGTTTTACCCGGTCGGCACCTTGTTTCTAACCAGCAGCACCTAGCTCTAGCTTAACTGTTAAGGAGTAGTTAACATTTATACAGCCCTAAAATTACATTCGGCCGTTTGAAGGCAACCTCGAGGCTGATGTGGCCCCCCAGTGAAAATGAGTCTGCCACCCCTGCATTAGAGCCTCCTCTGGGGCAGCTGGGGGAAAACTGGACCCCTTGGTGTCACATCTAACCTGGGGACCCTGGAAGCACCCATCACTTACCCATTGGCCCCCACTGTGAGTCCCCTTCCTGCGCTGGGGCTCCTGGTGGGAATTAGCTTTGGGGCCGCCTGTGGGCGGGGGTGGGGGGTGGGGTGGAGTAGGGAAGCTGCACAAGCGACAAGGGGAGGTGCCTGGGGAGAATCAGCTCCACCACTTGCCAAACCGTGTAACCTTGAAAGAGTTAATGAACTTGTTCTCCACGCCTCAACGTCCCCTTCTGTAAAGCGGTGAACGCACCGCATAGTGCAACTGAGTTTGGCAAACTCCTGGAGCGGTGCTTCTCACAGTGCCTACCTGGGCTTGGAATTGCTATTAAACCGCGGGGGTTCCTCTTGAGGACACCCTAGAGGATGTTGGTTCCCCTGGGGCTCTCTCCCCTGGGGGTGTATAACTCCAAACCACACCCGGAAAAGCGGACTTTGGGGAACCAGGATTATCAGGCCCCCTCGCTTGTGGGGGTGGGGTACGGAGGGTGGGGCGTGGGAGAAACCCCAATTTCCCGGCTTCACCCAAAGCCTGGAAATGGGCGGGGCCGGGTTGGTCTAGCTGAGGGCGTCGTCCACGGGGTGAAAGGCGCTGAGGCTAAACCAGCCGGGCCCCGCCCTCAGTCCCGCCCTCCTGTAACCCGAGCCTCCATTGGTGGCGTCCGGCGGCGCGGCCGCTGTTATTTTTCGAATATATAAGGAGGTAGAGGTGGCAGCTGTTGCTAGAGGCTTCCCGTACTAGTGGCTGGTCCCCACATCCCTCCATCCCCCTCCCCACCCTCCCCGCTTCCCTCTCCTCCCTCGCTCCGGCCGGCCCCGTTGCTCTTCCTCCCTTCCCCCCCACCTCCATCCCGGCCCGCTCCCCACCTGGTCCTGGATAGCCCTGCCCAGTGTCTGTGGGTCTCCCGGCTCCCCCGCCGTGCGGACAGCCTCTGCGGGCCCCGCCACGATGGAGCTGCCCCAGCCGGACACCACCGCACGGAGCTCGGCTCTCAGTCCGGGGAGCGTGCGCGGTGGCGCTGTGCGTCCGAGCCACCTTCCGGGCCTCCGGCTTGGAGCTCCTGGCTTCCTGGGGTCCCCGGAGCGCGCGGCCACTTCCTCGCCTGTCGCCACCCTCACCCAGACCATGCACGACCTCGCCGGGCTTGGCAGGTAGGGCACCCTAAGGAGGCTGGGTGTGGGTTGAGAAGTCGACACTAGGATGTTGGACACGGGCCCCTTGGGGACCCCGACACGGGATCCGAATCCGAGAAGCGTAGTGGGGAGGCATCCCGGGCAGAGCCTGCTTTGGGGGCTGGGGACAAGGGCGGTGAGACCAGGATTGTGCCGCTCACACTCTCCAGGTGTGAGTCTCCAGACCTGCTCTTGGCCAGTACAAGACTTTGAAGACCCTCTTTTTTCCCCTCCTCTTCCTTTCTCAGTGTGCCTCCACCATGCTCCCTCCCTAATTTCTGTCCAAATCGCCACCATTTTGCCCCAAGCAGGGGATCATGAACCTGGAGGGGGAATTTGAGGGTGGCAGAGCAGTCCAGTTCTATGTCCATTGCCTCTGCTCCCTCTTCCCCTAGTTCTTTCCTGGGGTTAAAGGGTTGAATGCTGGTCCTACTCCCTGAGCTAGCCTGCAGGCTCCAGGCTGGGTTGTCCTCCCAGGAACGGAAACTCAAACCTTGGCCTTTCCTCCAGGAAGGCTTGTGGATGGGTAGGAGCCTAAAGGCCCTCCAGGGCTGTTCAGCTGCCCCACCATCCCCCAGGATGAACCCCAGCCCGGCTTCTTCCTTTTTTCTTGGGCTCACCTCCCCTTGTACCCAGGAGGGTCTTAAACCAATCGACAAAGAGAAGACACTTAGGGCCTCAGGAGAAGGAGGCTGCCTTGGCCTGAGAAGAGGGCTTCCATGTCATCACCTCCCTTGGGGCAGGCAGAAGCTGGGTGGGCTCTATGGAAGTGGGTGGCTGGTGGGAACATGGGCCAGCCAGCCCTTGAACCCCACATTTACTTTTTTGCTTCTCTGGGTCCCTGCTCCCTTCCCAGGGAGAGCCCAAAGAGTCAGGTAGGCAGCCTGCTCACACGCCTATCCCTGTCTCCTCGGCGAGCGTCTGCATCCTCCCTGTCGTCTGAGTCATCTGAATCTTCTGATGCAGGTGAGGCCCAGGGGAGTTTGGGGGAGCGGGGGCAGCCTGAGCCTGCCCATTTACTTGCCAATCAGACTAACATCCTTCCAACAACCTGGGGGCCTGAGAAGCGTCCCCCTGTACACCTATGGTGGGGCTCACCACATCCAGCCCAGAATGGCAGGGCTGGTGGCTGGGCAGGGCCCTCTGCAGGGGATAAGGTCTCACCTACTTAAAACCAAAGCTCCTGAACCACAGCCCCGCCTGGGAGGCATTAGAGTTGAAAGCGGGTTATTTATCTCACTTTGATCCTCAGCTATATTTCCCTTTAAAAAAAGCTGCCATCTCTTCCAGAACAAATTATCTTAAACCAGTTCACAAAAAAATGCTTAGCAGTTTTGGTTTACAAACTGTGTAGAGGCGTTTCCATAGTAAATGGGAAGTGGAGCTCTGGGCATTTGGGGGCTGGTGTCAACCCTTGGAGTCCATGGAAGGGAGGGTTTTTCTTCACTTTTGAATATGTCAAGATATGAAATAGAAACCCCCCCCCCACCCCTTCTCTGAGTAGAGCTGGAACATGATTGGGGGGCGGGGGAGTGCAGAAAATGGCACTACTTTTAAACCAAACCACTCTGTCCCCTCAGGTCTCTGCATGGATTCCCCCAGCCCCATGGACCCCCAGATGGCAGAGCAGACGTGAGTAGAGAAGAGGGATTCCCTATTACTGAGGAGTTGGCATCTGCCTTTGGGAATCCCAGCTGTGGTGTAAACTCACTGGGGTAGCCTGGGAGAGTGCACAGACCCCTCCAGATCTCCATGTGGAGGAACTAATTGACCTTAAGTTCTGGGATTCTGCTCCCTGTCTTGGAGAAGGGTCTGCCCTCACAGGAGCGGCTGAGATCGGGCTCAGGGCCAGGGTGGCGGGGACAGTGGCCTGTGGGAGCAGCAGATACTTGATGCCAGCCAGCCCTTATGAGAATAGAGGCCTGGTATGTGTCCCATTTTCCTTTCTGCCTATACACATTTTGTCTTTTTGGTGAAATATCATACTTTTAACATACGGTCCTAATTCAAAACTCGTATCACTAGGCCAAACAGAACAGTTGCTGCAGGCTGGTGTAACCCACAGCCATCCTATCCGCAACCTCTCGTGACAGTTGACCCTCTGGGCCACCCCGGACCAGGCCCTTTGTGAGAAGGCCTAGAGAGTGGTCTGATGGGCTCTGCTCAGGATATGTCCCACCACCTTGGTTGTAGGGCAGGAGTAGTACCTTCCAGAACACAGCTGTTCCCATCCAGCTGTTCGAGCCTCAGCAGGGAGGGCAGCTGCCAGGCATTAGTGAGAACAGCTGGGCATCCCCAGCCTGGGCAGGGGTGGGGGGTGGGGGCGGCACTATGGCTTTGGGTTTAGGGCAATGACTGTCTTTCCTCCCACTGCCTTTGATCAGACTGGGCTGGGCTGCAGGGTTTGTTCACAAACAGGAAATGGGGAGAGAATTGGGTGGAGGGACCGAAGTTAGGTTTTGGTGGCAATGCAGAGCTGTGCCTGCTTCACCCCCAAGGCCCAGGTGCAGGTTGGAAACCAAGACAATGATATTGGTCAGTCCTGATGCCAGGTTGGCTGGGCACAGCCACCCCCACACATATACCTTGGGGCCAACCCCTTGATGTTTTACTCCTCAGTGCCCCCCCACCCCCAACACCTGCGGTGACGGTTACATAGCTTCTCAGAAAGAAGCTTGTATGTGTGTGTGTGTACGCACAGATGCACAAAGCCCCGTGTGGCAGGTGGTCTCTGGTAACACAGCTAGGGGGGTGGGGCCTATCTACAGAGGCTTGTGCTCCAGCCTCAAAAGGAACATCTGTTGGAATCCCTTGCCTGCTGGCCTCTCCTGAGGCAAGAGGAGTGGGTGGGACAGAGGCTGGGTCCTGAAAAATTCCACAGGAGGGAAAAGAGAATGTGACCCTACACACTCGTCACTAGGAGGTGTGGCATGGCAGACGCTGGCTAATCCAGGGGCACACTAAACCAGGCCCCCGTCCTGGAGGGAGCCAGGATGGCCCCACACAAGGGGAGGGAAGCCCAGCCTTGCTGGCATCCAGGCCCTGGAGACACCCACATTGTTGGCCAAGGCTGTCACCCAGGGATGGATGAATGCCTTTCCTGGTGGCTGAATGGCCCCATGAGGTGATTTGCATACAGGTGGAAGGCCTGTGGGCAAGCTGGCGTGAACGTTGTCTGGGTAACGCTCAGCCACCCTCGACCTACCCCAGCTGTCTCCCATTTACTGCCATTCTCTGGGCCCTCTTCCATCCAGGGCAGCCTTTAAAATCCCAGGCTGCCTCTCATCTTCCCCCTCCCCAACACACGGGTCCCCAGATGGCTGACATTCTTCCTGCTTCCCCTTTCCACTGTCCTTGGCCCTTGTCCCCAGGTCTTGTGGACTGGGGATCTGATGCTGGTGGCAGATGATGGGCTGTAGTGGGAGGTGGACTGCATGAGACTGACTCTGCTTTCTCCTAGGTTTGAACAGGCCATCCAGGAAGCTAGCCGGTTTATTCAAAAGTAAGTGCTTGGACTTCCTCTTGCAAGCTCTGGTGTTCTACCCACCACAGGCTGCCTCTGCCCCCCGCCCACCATTGGCATGGGGTGGGTGCTCTCCCAGGCTCTCCCGTTGGGGGAGGTGCACGGAGCTCTGGTGGAGAGGCATCCTGTATGTTCTTCATTATGGTCCTGGACTCTGCAGTCCTGACATGTCCCTGTTTCCTTTGCAGCAAGCAGCTCACCATCCGACGCTTCCGGTCCTTGCCGGTGAGTGCCCTCAGGCCTGACAGGAGGCTCAGGCACACTGGCCAGGACTGGGGAAGGGCAGGAGGACTCTGGGACTCAACTCCCAGAGGGTACATTTGGTGTCAGATGTCTGGCCGTGGGAAATGGGGTTTGGGAGGCGGATGGGTGAGCAGGGGGATTCAGGGGAGGGATGGGAGAAGGTAGGGCCTGGGCTGGTGCCAGAGAAATGTAGCTTTCAGTAACTGCTGCCCTCCTGGCTCTCTAGGTGAGGCTTCTGAGCCATAGCCCTGTGCTGCGGAACATCACCAACTCCCAAGCGCCTGGCAGCTGGAGGAAGAGCAAGGAGCGTGGCCAGCCTGCCCACAGCCCTGGGGAGGACAAAGAGAATGTGCGCTTCCTGCAGGCCAGAGTGGAAACACTTCAGGGAGAGAAGGGGGGGGTGGGTGCTGGGTGGTTCTCTGGCATTTGACGATGCCCACCCACTCACTGCCCCCACTCTGCCCACAGGATGGATTTGTCTTCAAGATGCCACAGGCACCCACACATCCCAGCCATGCCCATGCTCTGGCTGAGTGGGCCAGCCGCAGAGAAGCCTTTGCCCAGAGGCCAAGCTCAGCCCCCGACCTGATGGTACATCAGGAGAGCCGACCCTTGCAGGGCAGGCATGCCCACAGGGCGGGTGACCCCAAAGGCAGCCGGGGAATGGGAGGGTGATTCAGAGCCTGAGGTGGGGGGACCTTTTCTCAGAAGGATAAGGGTGGGGACTGCCTCCACTCCCCACCCCTGAGTAGTCTGCATCTGTTCTTCACCCACCCAAGTGTCTCACCCCTGAGCAGAAGATGGAGGTGGAGGAGCTGAGTCCCCTGGCTCAACGTTTCTCCCTGACCCCCACCAAAGGGGCTCCTGATGAGGATGATGGGTTTGTGGACATCCTGGAGAATGACTTAAAGGTAAGCAGCCTTGCTCCATCGGGCCCCCTACATCTCCCTCCCTGGGATCTCCCAAAGAGGAGAGCTCCCAGCTCCTGCAGCAAGACTATGATCTTACTCCAATGTTAGGAGAAGAATTGAGAGTAGCTGAGTCACAGCTTGACCTCTGGCCAATCAGAGAAGAGCAGGTGGCTGGTGCTGCAGTGCAGGGAGGATGGACAGGGCAGAGGGAAGGTGCTCCTGCTTCTCGTGGCTCTGTGCAAGTCCCAGCAGTGAGGGATCCCTGCCATCTCCTGGCTCTGGGGGGCTGCCCTATGCGGAGGTGCTGGGAGAACAGAGATGGACTGTGGCTTGAGGGGTTTGGCTTGTGCCTGTGGGTACCACCATATTTTTGTTGATTTGGCCTCAGGATGATGATTCAGTACCCCCAGGCATGGAGAGCCTCATTAGTGCCCCACTGGTCAAGAATTCAGAAAAGGAGGAAGAACAGGTGAGCTTCTGGGGTGGCCCCCTGAGAACTTGGAGGGTGGGGCCCTACCCTCCAGGTGTGATTGCGGGGGGAGCAGGAGCTGAGCACTCTGATCCCTATCCCACCGCCCTTGCCAGGACCTCATCATGTACAGCAAGTGCCAGCGGCTCTTCCGCTCTCCGTCCATGCCCTGCAGCGTGATCCGGCCCATACTCAAGAGGCTGGAGCGGCCCCAGGACAGGGACCTGCCCATACAGAACAAGCGGAGGAGAAGCGTGACCCCTCTGGAGGAGCAGCAGGAGGCTGAGGAGCCTGTGAGTGCCCTTCTCAGCCAGTGTGCAGGCAAGGGTGGGGTACCAGCCAGAGCGGGCATGGAGGAACAGCCTTCCCCCTGACCCTGGCTGCCGTCTGTCTCACAGAAGGCCCGTGTCCTCCGCTCCAAGTCCCTGTGTCACGACGAGATTGAGAACATCCTGGACAGCGACCACCGTGAACTGATTGGGGATTACTCCAAGGTACCGGTTGGCAAGACCCTCATGCTCCACCCCTGACTGACTGTGTTCCCTGAGCCCAGTAGCTACTTCAGTGCTGCCCTCTCTCCCCAGAGGCTCCTTGGCTTTGTCCTTTGCATTTTGTTACCCTTTACTCTCACCTAGACTCATCTCTGGCTCTCCTTGGCCTTCGACTCTCTCACATGTGTCCGGGCATCGGGTGGTGTCTCTACCTTGAACAACATTTCCAAACTAACATCTAGCTTGATCCTCCTCAAGCTTCATCCCCA
Organism: Phyllostomus discolor; assembly: GCF_004126475.2. Taxonomy (NCBI): domain Eukaryota; kingdom Metazoa; phylum Chordata; class Mammalia; order Chiroptera; family Phyllostomidae; genus Phyllostomus; species Phyllostomus discolor. The sequence continues at coordinate 81,002,738 of NC_040911.2, read as the reverse complement.
GGATTGGCAGAGCTGGGGGCAGGAGGCAGGAGTCCATCGCTTCTGCTCCCATTCATTTCCCCTTAGAAGGTTTTTCCCAGGGTTTCAGACCCAAGAGGTGCCAATCGGTTGCTATGGGAATCAGAGCTGAATTTGAAGCTCAAGTTAGGTGTGGCCTCTGGGCTTGGGAAAGAAACTCCATCCTTCCCATGCACCGCATCTTGCCCATTTCACTTTGTTCCTCTTCTCTTTCTCAGTCTCTCTCTCCCCACTTCCCTTTAGGCCTTCCTCCTACAGACTGTGGATGGAAAGCACCAAGACCTCAAGTACATCTCACCGGAAACGGTATGTGCGTGTTAGACTTCCCTGGGAATAGGCCGCAAGCACTGGGCAGCGTAGGGCAGGGTTAGGGGTCAGCCCTGGCCTGCCAGCCTGACCTGCTGGGACCTAACCCCGTGGCCTCCTACAGGTGGTGGCCCTGCTGATGGGCAAGTTCAGCAATATTGTGGAGAAGTTTGTGATCGTGGACTGCAGATACCCCTATGAATATGAAGGCGGGCACATCAAGGTGAGACAGGGTGACGAGAGGTGCTAAAGACCCACCAGGTCCATCCTTCCTCTGTGGGGGCGCCCTCTTGTGGGGAAGGGTCCTGCCCAGCAAGAGGTGGGGTCACCCACTGGAAAGATGGGAACTGCTTAGGGGAGGGGTCCACAGCCCAGGCCCAGGGCTGCGGCCTGATCTCCAGCTACTCTGGCAGACTGCCGTGAACCTGCCCCTGGAACAGGACGCCGAGATCTTCCTGCTGCAGAGCCCCATCATGGCCCGTGGCCTGGACAAGAGAATCATCCTCATTTTCCACTGTGAATTCTCATCTGAGCGTGGGCCCCGCATGTGAGTCCCAGCTCCACCCAAGCTTGTGGGTGCCGGAGCCATCCTATGGCCGAGAGCCCTGCGCCCAGTCCTCCTTGGCCTGGGCCCCTTGTCGCATCTGATCGCCTGGAGCAGACCTCACCCCTGCTTCCTTGGGCATAGCACCCTCCTCCTGTCTCCCCCCTACTGTCCTTTCCACCAGGCCTCACCCGCCATCCATTACTGCCACCCCCACTTGAAAACCTGGTTCCAGGCCTTCAGCAGTATCCTTAAAATCCAAGGGTCCAGTCCCAGTCCTCAGTGACAATGACCCTTCCAGTGTTCAGATGTCCTTTCCTTTCCTCACCTCTTCCCCCTCACCAAGTCTTGTCCAGACCTCCTCAATGCAGCTCTGGAGTTTTGTCAGCCTCTCTAGTTCTGCTTCCCCTGCCCAGGTCCAGGCCCTCACATATTACTAAAAGAGATTCTGCAACTGCCTTCTAGAAACAGAGAGGCCCCCTTGATTTTCCTCCTTCCTTCCAGCTCCCCAGCCTCTTCTGTGCCCAGTGGCCAGACTGGTCAGAACGTGTCTGCACTTGCGCCTCCCGTGGTCCTCCAGGGCCCTTGAAGGAGTGGGCACGGGTGCCCCCCTTGTTGCACGCCCAGCTCTGATCCTCACACCCCTGTTGGCCCCAGGTGCCGTTTCATCAGGGAACGAGATCGGGCCATCAATGTCTACCCCAGCCTCCACTATCCCGAGATGTACATCCTCAAAGGCGGCTACAAGGAGTTCTTCCCACAGCACCCGGTACCACGGGCGGGGGTGGCCACTGCCTCCATGGGAGGGCTGGACTGCCAGGAAGGGGCTCAGCTGGGTGTCACCCTGAGAGAGGCAGGGGGCCGCCCCGCACCCGAAGTTATCCACTCCCCCACATTGATTGACCCCTCCCATCCTGCCCTAGACCTTCTGTGAGCCTCAGGACTATCGACCCATGAACCACGAGGCCTTCAAGGACAAGCTGAAGACCTTCCGCCTCAAGACGCGCAGCTGGACTGGGGAGCGGAGCCGGAGGGAGCTCTGCAACCGCCTGCAGGACCAGTGAGAGGCCAGCCATGGACTCGCCCACCTTCATGGCCCTGGGCAGCCTGGGCACCAGGCACCCAGGGGCCTATAGGCCTGAGGGTCTGCTCGGGGCCCCAGGTACTGTCCAGGGAAAGACAGTGAGGGTGTCCCGTCCATCTGCCCCCAGCCCCGACCCCCTTGTCTCACTCCAGCCATACTCCATATCCTGGTGCTGCCCCCTACTGACACCCCAGCCCCTGGAAGAACCCACGCTGTTGACTTAGTGAAATTGGAGTAAGTCCAACTCAGAGGAAGTATTTTGTGTCCAGCGGGAACTTTTTGCTTTTTTTCTTCCTTGTTGGGGTTAACCCTTTGTCTTCTCGTGTCCAGAAGAGCCCCCATTTTTCTAGGGACTTGGTTGTTTGCATGTATGAAGCTGGGGGAAAGCCACAGCCCCCAAGATGGGCCAGAGCCACACTCCTCCCGGCGCTGGGAGTCAGCACTGTGCCCTGGCCCTCACAGCAGTCCACGTGTGTCAGAGTGTCCCCCTTTCTTGTCCCCTCTTTCCTGTCCCTCCTTATGTGCACCTGCAGCACAAACATAAGCTCTTACTCTTTCTGTTTCAGTGTTACCTGCATGCTTGGTTTGTCTGTCTGATTTCTTTTGCCCATCTCAGGACATTCACAGGTGGTCAGGCAGTCACCCTAAGAGAAGAAGGGAGCCCTGCCCCAACCCAAAGTTACCCATTAGGTCCCCCTGTCCAGTTGGGGTTGGAACTCAAACCTTAGCCACTTGGTCTGTCTTCTGTTGCCTCAGAAAGGGCTGTTATCATACTCGGGGGCCCCTGGGCGAGGGCTAAAGCCTGCATCCGTAACCTCACTGGAATCCCAGCCCCAGCTGCTGTGAACCCTGGGGCCTGACTTGTCAGAACTCACTGCTGTCTTGTTGTGGATGGACAGATGGATGGATGAATTGATGGATGCTGTAGATGCACAATGCCTTGCAACTACAAACTGCTGAGTGGAATCATTTCAGTGAGCATGCCAGGCTGTGGTAGAAGTGTATATGTGTCTGTCTGTCTGAACAAAGTCTTTACAGTTTAAAGTTTGGAAATACTGAAGAGGAGATGTGATGGAAGCAGCTAAACCAAGGACAGAGCCACCTCTTACTTCTTAACCTCAGGATGTGGGAGGGCTGTGCTCAAAGGCCTGAAAGAGTCATCTGTTAGGGCCTCATCTCAATAAAGCACTGAACACGTTGAGCAACCAGCACTGTGTCCTGTGAGGTTCTTGACAAGACCGCGTAGACCCTGATGGTGGGATAGGGCGGGGCAGTTCAGCAGATGGGGCTGGACGGCTCCTGGAAGGCAGCCTCACGCCATCTTCCCAAGTCTTGCCAAGCATTTGGATCCAGCCTCCCTCTTCCCTTCATCTGGCTGCTCAAGCACCCCTGGGCCCATCCTTCCTAAACTTTGAGCCAAGAAGGCAAGAGTGACTCTGTGACTCCTCTCTAGAATTGTCAATAGCTCCCCACTGCTGGAGGAATCTGGCCTCTCCGCAGCCTCATTCCTCACCTCTGGCTGACTCAGATGCTCCACACCTTCCTCTTCACAGTTCCTTGCCTTTGCATTTGCTGTGCTACCCTCAGAAATGCTCTCCCTTATCTGTTATTCCTCCTGTAAGGCTCAATTTCAATGGTCACTTCCCCCCAGAAGCCTTCCTGCCCTGGTCAGGGAAATGGCTTTCCTCTCAGGATCCCTAGACCCAGCAGAGCTTCCACCATCTAGGAGATGCTGGGCTCAAGACCAGAGAGTGGGAAAGGACCAATCCGGGAGGACTGGTTCCAGGCCCAAACTTAGTGTCGCAGGGAATCCTGGGAATACCACTGCTGTTAAAGACAGACACACACAATAAACACACAATGTGAGCTGTTTGTGACTGCAGGGACTCCTTTGCTGCCTGATACAGAGTGCACACATATCAGGGGTCATTACCACTTTCCGTGGAAGTCCGTCTACCTTTTGAAGTAGATTATTCACTCCAAAAGGTAGCTGGGAAGATGGAGGCTATTTCTAGCAGCAAGAACGGACTCCAGATTCCCACGCTGAGTCTAAAGGATCATTGCTTGACCCCCAAGTTTTTTATGCCTAAATGATTGGTGTTTATTCCTGGTCCAGAGCCCCCTGCAAGGACACAACAGGCGGGGGGTCCTTGGGAGGGGCTGGGCCTCTGCTCAGGGAGGTTGGGGCCCTGAAGACTCCAGAATCCCCCTCTATCACCAAGCAGGCAGCTGACACGAAGGCCAACATTTATTTGGGTGAGGGGGCTTGCCCCAGAAAGAGAAATGGCTATTTAGGTGCTTGAAAAAGAGACTGAGCTCTGCGCACTGTCGTGCTGAGATGCGCCTGCCCCACCCTGAGTGCCGGCTCAGGTGGTCTCCCCCTATCTGGTTTTACAGAAAAGGGAGGCAACTGTATGCTCAGAGAGGGCACTCACTTGCCCCAGGTCACGCGGCAGATTTAAGCAGAGCAGGCATTCCCACTGTCCAGGACTCCCACTCCTCACTTCCTGCCTTGGTCCCAGAACAGCCGAGGGGGTGGGGCTGAGCTGCCTGGCTTCTGCTCTGAGTGTCCTCTTCGCACTCCAGCAGTCTGGATCAGATCACTCCGGGGAGAAGGGAGCAACGGGTGCTGCGTGTCTAACAATGCCCAGGCCTCGTGCCAGGTTCTGACATGCACAGCCATGTCTGCCTGCCTCATAATCCACCGTTCGAGTCAGAGCTGCAGCCATGGGGCACTCGCTCTGCTCCACACGTGTTTATATATTATCTCCTAAGCTCACTGGGTCAGTTTTCAGCTCATTTTGCAGGAGAAACAGGGGAGGAGGGTAGGGAGGGGGCTTTGGTCAAACCAGGGAACAAACATTCCCTGAGAAGGCCCTGGTATGGGCATCTACCCTGAGGAAGGTGTGGGCCTGAGCCTGGGGAGGGGGTGGACTCAGGCCATGATACCCACTGACTCTGGGAAGTTCAGGGGATGAGGCAGAAGTGGCCCCATTCCCCAACCCGCCAGCAAAAGCTGTAACTTTCTGGATGTTCATAAAGGGAAGAGGATCAGACAAGGAAGTGGTTTAAATCCTGGGCTGCCAGCCAGTTTTAAAGGTTGTTTTGCTTGGGACAGGGTGGGGCAGGAATTCCAGCCTGCAAGGAGCCATGTGCAGCCAGCTCACGTGGTTAAAGAGCCGCGTGAGGATGCAGATGGGAGTCTGGGCTGCGCCAGGCCTGGCCAGGTCAGTGGGTAGGCGTGGGGTCTGGACATCATCTGAATTGCTCTCCAGGTAACTCATAATGACAAGTTTCAAAAATAATGTTTTCTTTTTAAGATGAATAATCAACATTTCCTCCAGGGCACACATACATAGAGCAGAGACCAGAAGAACCACCACACAACTCAAGATACAGGAGTATCTCCAATCCCAGGAAGCTTCTTTTCTTTTCTTTTTAATTTTATTTTTAGATGGAGGGGGAGGGAGGGAGAAAGAGAGGGGGAGAAACATCAATGTGTGGTTGCCTCTCACGTGCCCCCCACTGGGGATCTGGCCTGCAACCCAGGCATGTGTCCTGACTGGGAATTGGACCAGTGACCCTGTGGGTTGTAGGCTGGCGCTCAGTCCACTGAGCCACACCAGCCAGGGCTGCCAGGAGGTTTCCTCACAGTTTTTCCCGGTTACCTGAACTCTGAGGTCACCACTATTCTGATCACTCTCACAGTAGATTAATTTCACCCATCCTAGACCTTCATTTACACGAAATTGTACAGCTCTTACTCTTTTGTGTCTTACTCTTTCACTCAGCACACTAATTTTGGGATCCATCCATGTTTTCTTTAGTGGGAGTTTATTCTTGTTTGCCCCTGTGTAATATTCCATTATATAAATACAGGGTCTGGCAGAAGTAATGCCTGCTTGAGTGTGGTTGGTAGGGCAGTAACATGGGTGCAAGAATTTATAGTTTTAATTTGAACATTTCACCTAATAATGTTACATGGTGTGCTTGAGTGTGATATTATTATGTTACAGAATTACATGCTTATGATTTTGTAATAAAATATTTTGTAATAAAAAAGGGTGTTATTTGTGCCAGACCCTATATTTATATAATGACCCTATACTTATATAATTTATTAATAACTCCTACATGGAATTATTCATTCTACTTTTCTGAGTTTTAAATTAAAAAAAAATTAAGGTATCATTTATATGCAGTAAAATTCACCCATTTGAGCATGCAGTTGCATAAGTTCTGACAAATATACACAGTTGTGTAACCTTCACCATGATGGAGATATAGAACATTTTCATTCTGCCCTCCATGAATTATTTGGGACTATTTCAAATGGTACTGCGCATGTACCCAGGAGTGGAATTGTTGGGTTATAGGGTGCACATTTGGTTTTAGTATTTTCCACACAGTTCTCTAGGGTTGTTATACCAACTTACTTCCTACCAGCAGTGTCCAAGGGTTCTGTTGCTTCATATTCTCATCAAAGTTAGTAAATTTTTAAAAATTCTAATTTATTGATTTTAGAGAGAGAGGAGAAGGGAGAGAAAGAGAGAGAGAAACATTGCTTTGTTGTTCTACTTGTTTATGCCTTCATTAGTTGATTCTTGTGTGCGCCCTGACCAGGGATCAAACCCACAATCTTGGCTTATCAGGAGGATGCTCCAACCAACCAAGCTACCCAGCTAGGGATGATAAATTTTAATCTTTCTCTCCTAACTAGAAAATTTAATTGCTGTATATAGCTAAGAGCTTTGTGGGCAAGGCTGAATCTGCACGCCATGACAAGGCAGTAGCAGGGGTTGGAGTGTCACAGACCCAGCCTCTCCCATAGTGAAATACTAGCCTTACTCTAGATTTTCCCCCATCAGATTCTTTCAAAGTTAAAGCGACTCTGGAGTTAAGTGGCTGTATGTCACTGGCCTGCATCCACCCACTGACGACAGCTCACGACCATCTAGAAAACTTACAATTTCTAAAAAGCCTTTATCCCTGGAACTGAACACACAGGCACTGTGCTTTCCAGAGGCAATAAACTGTTGGTGCTGAAGGGTGTTTTGACAAGGGAGGTCCACGGCCATGCGGGGTCTGGAAACAATCAGGAGAGGGAAGTTGTGTAATGATGGAGAAGTGGCTGTTTTGCAGCCATGAAAGTCAGGCTGGAGAGAATGTTGTTTGATGTGAAGTTATTCACGGTCTATTGTTTCAAGAAGGCAGTTGGTTATGGGGCAGAAAGTAAGAAGCAATCTCGTCCAACCCCCGTGGGAGTTTGTGTGGGTATCAGGCCGTGCTGCTGGGGTTGCCTCTGCCCCACCCAGCCCGCACGGTTTGCACACCCCTAGGAGCGGGTGATGACAGCAGCTGCCAGGCTCTGAGTCAGCAGGGCCTGGGGCAGCGGGAGGGGAAGGGGCCTCACGTGTCCCAGCCTGAGCTGCCTCGTGGGGCCTCCTGGCTCTCAGCCCTGCAGGAAGCAAGGCCCTTTGAAAGAGCGAATCACACACGGACTAGTCCTCCTGGGGCCCAGCCAAGGACTGCGTCCATGGGTCCTGGGGCTCCTTGAGGGGAGTACTGGGGGAAGGAGCTTCCTGGGTTGGGAGCACACATGGAAAATCCCCTGGGTGATGGGTAATAGAAAACCTCAGCTGCTGTATGAGGAGGCAGGTCGCCTACTGCCTAAGTCCCAGTAACAGGAGGCTGTGCATAGGGCTTTGGGTGGCGGCAGAGAAGGAAGCCATCTGGGTGGCCCATGGGAGGCTGCCCACCCAGGGCATTGTCATGTCTGAGCTGGCTCAGGGAGCTGGAGGGAAGTGAGGAGAAGGCTTGTCTGACTTTGGTCCCCTTTATTTAGGGCAACCATATCCACTCAGTCTCAGCTGGCTTATATTCTCAAAAACCAGCTCCTTTCTCTCTCTCCTGGTTTCCTGCTCTAATCTTCAAGAAATGGCTGGATAGCTAGTCAATTAAAAAAAAAAAAAATCCACTGCCTGAGGCTGGCAGATTCCACCTAATTGCTCTCCCAAAGTCCAGAAGTAGGTGGTAGCTTACTGGTGTAGCCTGAAGTCTCGGAGTCTATGAAGATCATTGATAAGGGTTTTCAGCTGTTGAAAATCAATGGGGCTACCCTGAGGGAGTGAGCTCTTTGTCTCCGGAGGTGTCTAAGCGGGATTTGGGGGTTTCTGATGTCTTTCTAATGTCTTTCAGGACCAACAGAGGAGCAGCAGAACTTCCTAAGCCAGGCTGCCCATCAGTGATTCAGGGCCCTGCTGTGCTTGGGTAGTCAGGGAACAGAACCTGCTTTCCAAATTGAGTTACCAAGTGCATCCTGGTGGTGGATACCAAGGGGGATTGGAAGAGGCACGCACCAGGCTGCCTGCCACGGTGGCACAGGCCTTACCCTGACATGGGCAGAGAGCAGAGGAGGGTTTGGGGAGTGGGGAAGGGGTCCATGTGAGGTTCTGTAGGCAACCTGCACAACTCAGAACACCCCTGAGACGAGCTGGGCTGGGCAGTGAGGCTATGGTCAGCTCTGCCCAGGGCCAGATAGAGGGGACGGGAAAGGACAGGAAGGTGTGCCTTCCCACACCGTCCCGTCTAGGCAGGTGGGCCAGGCCTCAGATCCAACCATCTACAGCATCTTCTTCCTTCAAGCCACTTTAATTATTTTTGTGCTTTAATTTTACTTTTCTTCCTTCTTTTGTCTGTCTGTCTCTCCATCTTTCTCTTTCATACGCACACATACACCCTCCTATCCATATCCCACAAAACCCACATCAGTACATAGTAAGTGTGGGCCTGGCCCCACCACAATCTCTAGGGTAACCACTGTAAAAGCCTTGAGCGCGTGAACATGCACACGCATTGCCCCCAGAAGAGTCAGCCTGTTCCATTTTGTCTTCAGGGCAGGTCTCATCACCCCAGGAAGCACAGGGAAGGTCAGCCCGTTCATCCCCTGCCTCTAGGTTGCCACCAGCCCAGAAGACTCCATCTGCTTTCCTGTTCTGCCTCTGGATTAATAGTTGCCGACATGTATTGATTTACCAAGTGCCTACTACACGCCAAGCTGCATCCTGCCCGCTTTACACACTGCCTCACTTGGGAAGGAGTTGGGCTGTACATAAGAGAAACCCCACGAAGCAGTTTAACAAAATTAAAGCATGTGTTCCTCCTCAGCAAGAAGGCTCTGTGGTGTCTCAGGGACCCAGGCTCTTTCTGTCTCACTGTCCTCAGCACATGGCTTGTGCTCTCAGGGATGTAAGCTGGCTGAGGGCTGTAAAAAGCCTGGGATGGCACCTGAGTCTGCCCCACTTAACTGGACACCACCCTATCTGAGTCCTGCACTCCTTTCAGCATAGTGATTCAGGTCGGCTTCTCATTGCTGTTGCCTCCATGTACCTGACACAGGCCGGCCCCCCACTGGCCTGGGACTTGGACTGGACTCACTGCCTGAGGAGTGGACAGAGGCCGGAACACTGTGTTCCAGATGCCAGGTGGCCCCCAGCAACCAGAGCCTTCTGCCAGCTCACTGCTGTAATCAGCTGATAGACATGAGTCCTGGCTGACAGCGATAGAGACCAGGGACAAGGAACTGAGCCAACATCACCCCCAGCTTTATGACTGAGGCCCCACACTTTCCAGGCCTGCCTCTCCACCTACAAATATAGTTATGTGTTGTACCCAGTCAAAATGCCTACATGCCCTGTGCAGCCCCTGGCCACCTCCTCTAGCCTCCCTTCAGTGACCCTCCTGACCAGGTCCTGTTGCCAGAAGGGCCCAAAGTGCATGCCTGGTGCCAGGGTCCCTGCCCTGTCCTTCATTTTTTCAGTCATCAAGGAGTGTGTTTGGGTTGGCTCCAGGCCTGGCTTGTGATGGCCTTGGGGAGTGAAGCTGGGTGCCATAGTCAGGCTGGACCCCATGAGAAACATCACTACCATAGGCAGACCCTGGGTGCAAAGGGGACCCCTGAAGGCTAATGGGCAGTTTGGACAGGAAGGCTTCCCTTAAGTTTCTCAGCACATTTTGAAGGGCAAAGCGGGGAGGAAAGAGCCTTCTAGGCTGAGGGAACAGCCAGTGTGGGCATTCTGAGGAACAGAATGCTAGGACACCTCTGGGGAGGCTCCTGTAGTTCACAAGCCAAGAATTAAAGGAGCATGTATGTTTGTGGGCAAGGGGGACACCCACCCAGGGCAGGCACTGGGTCTCAAGACAGACCTTGCCCAGCCCCTAATACTGTAACCAGAAAAGACACTGGCATTCGGGCTGCCTGTCACTACCAAATCCAATAAGCAATGACAGCGATTGAATCTTTTGCGGGCGCTTTATTCAGATGGCCAGTGACCCGAGAAGATGGTGGGTTCATACCCTAACAAAGCCATCTTCCCCTTTCTTTCCTGGCCAGATCTTTTTATAAGGGGGGTAGGGGAGGACAAACAATGTGCAGAGAGGGCTTTGAGATTCAGCAGCTGCAACATTCCTGTCCTGGGCAGTTAGCTGTCTCCAAGGGGGAGAGGTAGTCCCCTGCTTCTTCCTGGTACGGATGTCTCCAGGCTGTAATCTCTAGCCAGTGCCCAAGGAGGTCGGCTGCTTTTCCTAGGTGCCAGGATGGGCCTTATCTGTAGTTTCTGAAAGGAAAGCTTAACATACACATTACCTGCTAGATTTATGGCTATTTACCTTAAGCTAAAATTTTCCAAGCCTTAAGCCCCGTATCAATACCTCTGGGCCAAACCCCCAGTTGGGGCTATTACCCCACAGCGGGGCTCTGGGAGCTGGCACCTCATTGTGTACCTTTTAGGTTTGAGATACAAGGCTCTTCACTATGCCTTTGATGACAAGGAGGGAGCTTGTTAGAGGTGGGAGTGTTAAAAGGAAAAATCCGGCAGCCTACTAAATCCTGTGGGCTTCACTGGGGCCCAACGAAGTGTCTGACTTGCCAGGGACACGCAGCTGATGACAGGGCTGGGACCAGAGGTTGATAACGTTCCACTCCAAACAGAGCCCTTCTATTAAACCACTGCAGAAACCCACAACCCAGAATCCCACCTTCCAAAACCGAGCAAATGTGCATATTTCCCTCCAAAGTCAAAATTTCCGGGAATGTGTCTAATGATTCCCACGCGTATAGGCCAGTTTGAGAAGTCCGCCCTATACGTTCAGGTCCCGCGAAGTCGCACAACGCTCGAGGGACGGCGTGAGTCTGAACTCGCCCTCTAGCGACGACGCGGCCACCCGACTTCTTCCCAAAGGTCCACGAGATGAGTAGTTGCGCCCCCTCGCGGTCGCCGGTCGCTGGAGCTAGTCTGATTCAGATCGGGTCCAGAAGTGACGGGCGTAGGCAACGCCCGAACCTCGGAGCCGCGGGTCTTTCGTCGGATTAGGAAGGTCAGCAGCGCCTAGTGTCCAGAACGCCCCCTCCTGGCTCACCGAGCACCGCACTAGCCGTGAGGACTCCGCCCACCCAACGCGCGTCACCCTCGTGCTCGCGCCCGCGACTCGTAAGCGCAGGCTCATAGGGGCCACGCAGCCGCCATTGCTTCCCCAGCTGCCGAGCGAAGCCGCGTGGTAGTAGAAGTCTGCGGAGCACAGGGAAGGGTGAGTGCGACTCTTGGAAGACAGCGGCCCGGGGTTGAAGGGGCAGTATACTATACTCAGAGCAGGATGCCCCGCTTAGGCCTAACCGACTAGAGCAAGGAACTACACCCCCCAAAATGCACTGCGCTGCGGGGTTGCGCGAGGCAGTGACGTAAAGGGTCTTTGCTGCTACCATTTTTCTGTGGGCGGAGGGGGAGCGAGATTCCTTGGTGAAGGCCTTCTAGCGTTCTACTTAGGGCTGGAGGGTCAGTGTAGATAAGCGGCTCCTGTTCTGAAAGCGCCTTCGCGAACCTTCCTGTTTGACCATTTTAAACCGACGGTCTGTTTGCCCTTAATTACAGATATCTGCATACTGTGTACCCTCTACCTATAAACCCTGGCTGGCTACTGAGCCACCAGATGACACCACCACCACTACCATCATCATCATCATCATCATTTATTCTTTATTGTGATATGATTTCCTACTTATAGAAAATTTGAAGAATTTTTAAAGAACTATCGTATCCCCTTTGGTAACTTCGTTGCAGATGTGATGTCCCTTTACCACTACGTTTGGAGGTGTCAGTGGGTGTTTTCTAAAAACAAGGACATTACCCAGTGCTCAAAATAAGGAAATAATGATCAAAACGATTATCTAACTTGTAGTCCACATTTACATGCTTCCAGTTGTCCTAATAACATCTTTCATTGAAACTATCTTTTTTCTTGGCCCGGGATCCCATCCCAGAATATGTGTTGCCTTCAGCCGTCTGGTCTCTTTAGTCTCCAGTGTGGAGCAGCTCCCCAGCTTACCTTGACTCTCAGGACTCTGATACTTTTGAAGATTCCTGGCCAGCTGTTTCGTAGATCTAAATTTGCGGTTGTCAGGATTCTTCACCACCAGACTGTTATGGGCAGAGGTGGTGCTGACCAGACTGTTATTCAGAGGCTAGGCGTGTGTTGTGGGTGGTTGAGGAGGACCAGTGACCAGCCACAGCAGCCTCCAAACATACTTCTAGACCTTGCCAGGTCAGACAGACCCTTTCTGTGGTTGCCTCCCCTGTTAGGGTTTCACATTCATCTCAGTGAGGTGTCTGGCTTCCCTGTAGCACCCACCCTGGAGCCATGGTCTACGCCTTTCTCATCCACACCTTGAGGGCCCCACAGGCTGAGGACACAGGCCTTTGCCGGGTACTCTACTCCTGCGTCTTTGGTGCTGAAAATTCGCCTGATGATCCACGACCACATGGTGCTGAGAGGGACAGACTCCTCCGCAAGGAGCAGATTTTGGCCGTGGCCAGGTAACTGCCCTGCCCAGCCCAGCCCCGCCCCGCACCCTCGTTGAACACCTGCTTGATTGTGACAGGATTTCTGGGGGGCAGTGAGAAACAAGAGGAATCAGAGTCAGAGAGGAAGTTTTAGAGTAGCATTTTCCAAAGAGTCTTTTACAGTTGTTCACAAATGTTATGTGGAAAAGGGTTAAAGAAAATAATACTATTAATACTGTTTTAGTTAGTGTTTGTTGAGCCTAAAGTATATGCTAAGCATTTATGCTCTGAGTCTTTCATTTATATGAACTCATTTAATCCTTGTAATAGTCTTTTACAGTAGGTACAGTTATTATCCCCACCTTACAGATGAGTAAAGTGAGGTGCAGAGAGTTTAAGGAACTTTACCTGAACAAGGTTATGTGGCTAGAAAGCAATAGAGCTGGATTTGACTGTGGGCAGGCAAACACCAGTACAGATTAGACATGCTTTGCAGTGTAGGACTTAGCCTTTAGTGTGCCTGTAGCTTTATCCACCTGTAAGTGAGAGAGAGAATATGCTACGTGGGACCTCTTTATGTCCAGAGCCTTCCAAAAGCCTGGGATCCACAGAGTACAGTTTGGGAAACACTGTTCCAGATAGGGTGGCTGGCCTTGGGCCTTCCCATCCCAGACAGAGTCAGCAGGTGCTGGAATCTCCTGGTCTCTGTGCATTCTGGATGGGGGGTTGACACTCTGGGACAGCCCTGTGTCAGACTTCTGCCATCCACTTGTTTCTCTGGGCCTCTGCACCCTCCTGTGGCACAGAAAACCAGACAGACTCCTTTCAGACCATCTTGTGCACAGCCCAAATTGGAGGACAGTTCAAAAGGGCTCAGAGAGTGCTTTCAGAAGTCTGGATGGCCAAGTGAAAGGTCTTTTTCATTTGGAAAGGGTTGCAGATGGGATGAGGGTGGAGAGTGTGGACAGCCCAAGGTGGACCTGGCTTTGACACTACTTCTCCCTGGTTGCTTTTCTTTATGTTGAGAAGGCCTCTGTGAAGCAGGTGGGTCAGGACCTTCTTCTCCAGGTGCCCTTGTCCAGCTCAAGGAGCTGTGTTCAAAATCTTCCTTCTCTTGGCCACAGTGAAATGATTCAGGGCCTGGAGGCTGGAGCCTGGATTTCTGTTCCAGCTTACACTTCCTTCTCTGGGGCCCCAGGCAGGTCATTGAGTCTTTCTGGGACTCACTTTCTATATCTGAGATATGGGGATAATGGCATCTTCCAGCTGCAGGGGTGGTCATGAGGTTGACAGAAGTTGGTAACCCACTCACTCTCCCCAGGCAGGTGGAGTCCATGTGCCGGCTACAGCAGCAGGCATCTGGCAGGCCCCTCACAGACCTGCTGCCCCAGTCCTCAGATGAGCCGGTACCCCTGCACGAGGCCCCACAAGGGGCCTTCCGCCTGGCGGCAGGGGACCCTTTCCAGGAGCCTCGGACGGTGGTGTGGCTGGGTGTGCTCTCATTAGGTTTTGTGCTGGTGCTGGATGCCCACGAGAACCTGCTGCTGGCCGAGGGCACACTCCGGCTGCTGGCACGCCTTCTCTTCGACCATCTCCGGCTGCTGGTCCCTGGCTCCAATCTCCTGCTGCGGGCTGACCGAATTGAGGGCATCCTGGCCCGCTTCCTGCCCCATGGGCAGCTGCTCTTCCTCAACGATCAGTTTGTCCAGGGTCTGGAGAAGGAATTCAGTGCTGCCTATCCCCGCTGACCCCTCACTGAATGGGACTTTTCAAGAGGGCAAGAAGGAAGGACAAAGATGTTTAGACACCCAGCCAGGTAAAACTAGGCATCCTCCTTCTACCCAGCCTCCTTCCTGCTCTGGTGTGCTGCCGTACCCAGAACAAGTGGACAGGACAAGGTGGAGGGGAGGAATCATAGAACATTCTGTGCTTGGAGCTGCCACATGACTTACGCAGACGGCTACAGTGATCTTGCCCTGCTCATTCCTGATCTCACTTTCTCCCATTTCCACCAGCCAGCCCCATGGAGTCCACCAGCCCCATGGAGTCCACCAGCCCCCTAGTGCTGGGGTGGTGAGGAGCAGCTACCTGGAACTCGGCCCACCTTTTTCTTCCAAATGAACAGTCATCACAGGACAAAAGGAGTCTGAGACTCAGCTCCACCACAGTTCACAAATATATCAGTTGTTCAAGGGGATTCTGTAGATCTTTTGGGGCTAGCCCATGCCCACCGGGCAGCCTCAAAATAATCATGGGCTTTTCTGTTTGTAGGGAGAGAAGGTGCCATCAGATGGGTGTAACAGTTTTGGCCTGGATGATGTTGTCTTTCTCACTTTGAATTAAAAGCACCAACTATGATGTCACTGATCCCTGTGGGTTAGGGACCCAAAATCATTGTTGTTCTGTTCAGTGTTGCTTGGCGCCAATAGAACAAAACTGTTTGATAAAGCGGATCAGAAAGTTTATTCTTTGGTGAAGGAATTGAGGAGGACAAGTTGTGCCCAAAAGATACTTTTCCCCTCAATTCTGTGGAGTTAGGAAAGCCCTAAAGGGTTTGGGGGGAAATTAGGCAGGCTCAGGGGCAGAGATTCCCTAGGGATGGTGGAGGGTTCTCAGATTCCCCAGGTAGCACGTGTAGCCCCAAACATGCTTAAAACATGCCTAGCCATACATTTCATGTCTCATTTTATTTTTAAAAATATTTTAAAAAGGATTTTATTTATTTTTTTGGAGAGGGGAGGGAAGGGAGAAAGAGAGGGAGAGAAACAGCAATGTGTGGTTGCCTCTTGTGCACCCCCTACTGGAGACCTGGCCCACAACCCAAGCATGTGCCCTGACTGGGAATCAAACCAGAGATCCTTTGATTTGCAGGCCAGCACTCAACCACTGAGCCACACCAGCCAGGGCTAATATTTATTTATATTTAGAGAGAGGGGAAGGGAGAGAAAAAGAGAGGAAGAGAAACATTGATCAGGTGCTTCCCACATGCACCCAGAAAGGACTGAACCCACAATTCAGGTATGTGCCCCAACCTCAAATCGAACCAGTGACATTTTACTCTGCAGAACGATGCCCAACCACTGAGCCACACCAGTCAGGGCTCATATCTCATTTTAGATTTTATTTCTTTCTTCATTTTTCAGAGAGAGGAAGGGAGGGAGAAAGAGGGAGAGAAACATCCATTGGTTACCTCTTGCACGCCCCCAGCTAGCGACCTGGCCTGCAATTCAGGCGTGTGCCTTGACCAGGAATCAAACCTGTGACCTTTCAGTTTGCAGGCTGGAGCCACACCAGCTGGGGCCACATGTCTCATTTTAATGTTAAGTCTCCATCCCTAGGCATGATTTTTCGCATGCTATTGAAGGAAAGTTTGTCAAAGGTCACTTGGGGAGGGGTTTCAGACACCATCTGGGATCTTTCTGGTGCAAACCAGTTCCTTAATTGTGGTCCTCGGGTTCCTTGTCTGGGTCCTGGC
Organism: Phyllostomus discolor; assembly: GCF_004126475.2. Classification (NCBI taxonomy): domain Eukaryota; kingdom Metazoa; phylum Chordata; class Mammalia; order Chiroptera; family Phyllostomidae; genus Phyllostomus; species Phyllostomus discolor. Next base: position 80,986,476 of record NC_040911.2, on the reverse strand, counting down.
TCTTGGCTTAGCCAGCCTCCTTGGAATTTCTCTCTTCTCATGATGTGTTCATCCTGCTGTGTGTGAGGAGATGCTGGGGAGAATACAAGAAAGTTCATGAAAGTTTAAAAATTAATAATGTGGCACAACTCAGTGACAGTTTCACCCTCCATTTCTGTGAAATTGATTAATACATATCAGCTACCGTAAGTCGTCTATCTGTGGCCCTGAGCTGGGTGGGTGTCTGAGCCATCATGGTCAAGGGTGCCCCCAAGAGGCTTCTTGGGAGGTCTCTACCGCTTGTCTGCCGCATCACCTCTGCCTCCTTATGTGTCTTCTTTGGATGGTAGCACTTAATTCCTTTACCAAAATGTGGTGTTTTGGTGGATCCCTGAGAAACAGCCTGAGATAAGGGTCAGGTGCATGTGGGAGGTGATCCCTTATCTCAGGAAGCCCTGGAAGGGGAGGCAGCCCATACAGGTGCATTATCCAGAGCAGGTAGGAAGCTTAGTGCCTCTGGGGACCCGTGCACAACAGTTACCTCTGAAAGACCTCACCTGAGGGGTAAGGGGCTCTTGGTGTTTGTCTGCCACTCCTTTTGGTTGGTGGCCATGGAGCTGGTCCCAGGGGAAATTCCCTGGGTCTTTCCGTCCCCAGAAAAAGCTCTTGGGCTGTGTGGAGCTTCGCCTGCCTGAACAGTGGTCAGACCCTAAGGGATATGGGTGGGGCATGAAACTGCTGGTAGGGAGTCTTGAATCAGCAGCTCCTAAGTCGTGGTTTAAAATGATTCCATTGGAGGAAAACCTTAGTTTACATCTTTTTCGTGATCTTCCTGTTACCTGTGAAGTGTGACTCTCTTAGCCTCTTCCTGGTTTGTCAGGGTGCACGCATCAGTTCCCTGTCCCCCCTGCCAAGCGTCAGTTGCTCTTTGGCATCCAGGAAGGACCCACCCCCACCCACTTAGGAGGCAGCACTTGGGATTGGGGTTTTGCCCTTCCAAGTCGGCAGCCAAGGCCACCAAGCGTGCTGTGCCTTTCACCACTGTCACCATTGGGATGCGTCCACCTTCTCCACAAATCACTCTCTGACCTTGGAGACTTAAAGGGACCTCAGGATGTGTATGTGGCAAACTGCACTAGTGGAAATGTCCCACAGGTTCCCAGAGGGACACCCCTGCCCTGTATAGTCTGCTCTCCTGGGCCCCTCCCCTCATTCCATGCTGGTGGTCCTGGGGGAGTGGTCCCTCGAGCTGTTACAAGAACAGGCAGGCCCCTGTGGCCTCTGTTAGAGGGCCCACGCTTGGCTGGTCTGAAACCTTCCTATCTATTTTTCAAATTGACCTGGAGGAAGAGGGTGAGACCAGCTCCCCTGGAAGCTGTGGGAAGTTGGGGCTAAGCAGGCTGGTGGCCTTGGTTCCCGTGGAGGAAACTGACGTGCAGGGAATGGCAGAGACTGAGACCCTGCCCTGGGGCCACAGGGCCCTGGCTCCATTGTTCCGGGGGCCCAGTTAGCAGTGGATGTCCTCACCCTCACGGCTTGCACCTGTTTTGTGCATTCCCAGTCTCGCCCCAGCACCTCTGGGCCAGGTTTCCACCACAACTTTTTATTTTAATCCCCACCAGAGGATATATTTAATTGATTTTAAGGGGGGGGGGCGGGAGAGGGAAACAGCAATATGAGAGAGAAACAGCAATCAGTTGCCTCCTGCATGCACCCTAACCAGGGACTGAATCTGCAGCCTAGGTGTGTGTTTTGAACCCGCAGAGTTTTGGTGTACGAGGTGGTGCTCCACCCAGCCGAGCCCCCTGGCCAGCGCTCCAGCACTTCCTCTGCTTAATTACCTCACCTCCATCGAGCCTGCCTTGGGCCTGAGACTGCTGCTCCCTTCCTTTTCATTTATTTATTTTTATTAAAAATTGTTTTCCTTTTTATTATAAAGTATATGTAGCATAAAATTGACCATTGTAACCACTATTAAGGGTGCAGTTCCGTGGCGCTAGGTACATTCACAATATTTTATCTGTTTTCATCATCTGAAACGGAAACTCTGTACCCACTAAGCAGTAACTTTCCTGTTCCCTCTTGCGCGCTGGTCTTTAGTGCCCTCATCATTCCTGTGCGTTCCTCCTTTCCTGTTCGTACTGAGCAGTTTAGGGCTCCTCTTCCATCGAACTTGGTACCAGGCCTACATTTTGATAGCTGAGCTGTGCGCACGTAAAAAAGAGAAAAAGACTGTTCTGGGGCTCCATCTTCATCAACTCAGAGCACAATTTAAAATGTTTTGAAATCACAAACTCTTATGGGACGTGATTAAATTCTCAGGCAAGACTTCTTCACTACTAATGTTTGTAAGCTGGACCATAAAGAGCTATTTCCTTCCAGAGATGAATCGTACATTCCCCCTAAGAGACTGGTATAGCTCTACTAATTTTGTTTGCTTTTTTATTTAGTGATTTTAGAGAGAAAGGGGGGCAGAGAGAGAGAAAAAAAGAAAGAAAAAAAGAAACATCGATTTGTTATTCTCCTTATTTATGCATTCATTGGTTGCTTCTTGTATGTGCCCTGACTGGAGATCAAACCTGCAACCTTGGTGTATCAGGAGGATGCTCTCACCAACTGAGCTATCCTGCCAGGGCCTGTACTAATTTTTTAACAGCTTTCTCCACCTACCCCATTCTCCGTTACATACGTTTATTTGTATGTTATTTAATATTTCTTTTCCCATCAGGTTATAACCCCCAGGAGGGTTTATATTGTGTCTCTTCTGTATTAATGCCTGGCATAGCACCTGGCACATAGGAGGTACCCAGTATAAATTGAATAAGTGAGTGAATGAATGCTTGAATGTTAGCTGGTTTATAGGAGACTGTTGGGGCCAGGGACTCTGTAACATCACCATGTAACAACTTTTTCTTTCTCCGAGGAAGCAAATAGAAACAATACACCGTGTTTGTTATCTCTCAAGGATGGCAGCCCAGGGTCACATGTCCGTTTCCCAAGTGATAAACTGCTCGTGACAGCAATGGAAGCAGTCATGTCGCACTTGCACGTTTCCTGCTGCACAGGCCCCTGTCTTCATGAGTTACGCCGGCTTGCCTTCTACACCACTACCCATGAGTGGAAGTGATCTTTCCCCTCAGTGTTCTGAAAGAGGGCAGAGTTAAGATTGGGTATTGCTACAGGCCCTAGATTTCTGCCCCTAGAAAAGCTGAGTGAAGTGACCCGAACTCTTCCCCTCTCTGAAATAGTCTCCTAAGTTTACAAAGCCAAGCAGTGGTCAGAAAGACAGACACCTTCTAGGTCCACCTCCATTATACCAGCCCTGAGGGTCCAGAAGTCTTTGAACCAACAAAGATTCTACCTTAAGCTAGAGCTGGTAGCAGAGCCTTTACAGTCTGGGTGTTGCTTGGGTGTGAGACTTGATCAGAAGTAAAATCACATTAAAGCCCTGTGACATCTCCGACTGGCATGGCTGTCGGTTGAGCGTTGTCCGGCAGAGCAAAAAGTCGCCGGTTTGATTCCTGGTCAGGAATGTGCCTGGGTTGGGGGCCTACATGTGTGAGAGGGAACCAATTGATGTTTCTGTTACACATCAATGTTTTTCTCCCTTTTTCCCTCCCTTCCCCTCTCTCTAAAAATACATAAATAAAATCTTTTTAAAAAAGCAACACACTCTGTGACAGATCTCTGGCTCATCTGATACTGTAATAGCCATGCGATGAAAACAGGAAGTTCTGGCCAAGAGAGGAGCCTTCCCAGGCTTGGAGACGCCTTCTGGTAGGTGGCTGATAAAAGTAATGAGCAGCCCTGGCTGGTGTGGTTCAGTGGATTGAGTGCTGGCCTGTATACCAACGGGTTGTCGATTCGATTCCTGGTCAGGGCATGTGCCTGGGTTGAGGACCAGCCCCCAGTTAGGGACGTGCAAGAGGTGACCAATCAATGTGATGTTTTTCTTGTACATCAATGGTTCTATTCTCCCTTTTCTCCCTCCTTTCCCCTCTCTCAAAAAAAAAAAAATGAGTAAAAATCAGTGCTTTCCTATGTCAACAGAAATAAACATAGTGAAAGACAAGATCCTATTTGATATAAAGACAAAAATATAAATACCTAGGATCAGACATAATTGGAAATACTCTGGGTCTGTACAAAGACCTGTGAACAGTACTGAGATGCTAAAACCAGTGGGTGAAAGGTGGATGAAGAATGGGATTTTTACATGGCCTCAAAGTGCCTTTCCATGAATTACTTCTTAATGAAAAACGAGGAAGTAGTAAATCTGCAGAGGAAACTGGAAGGCTTTCCCTTTACCAAGGAATCAAAGTGAGCATCCTTAGTAATAATGAGGCAAATGAACATCCTGTGCCTCCCGATGTGCAGGAGGACACACAGTCACTTCTGGCCGTCAGCAGTGCTTTACCCAACTTTGACAGGGAGAAAGCACAGGCAGACCAAACTGGGGGATTCTGGCCTGTCGGCAAACTTATGTCACCGAAAGGCCGAGGAACTGCTTCAGATTAAAGGAGATAAAGAAATAGGATGACTCAAGGCAATGTGTGATCACACAGATTTGGGGGGGAAAAAGCAGTTTATTTCACCCCATCTTGCATTTTGTGTTTCGGTTATTTTTAATATTTTCTTGTAAACATTTTATAATATTGTAGCAAAATGGGTTGTAATGTAATAATACAAAGCCAGATGTGTGGGAAGAAAATGTACAATTCTTTGATTAAAATACTTTCCCACTGACCTAAACTCTGAGTGTTTCATGGAATAAATAAATACATGTCCTATGCCAAGACAAAAATGCCTCTTCCTGAGTGAGGAAAAAATTATTATTGTTAGGGCATCGTTGGCATGGTAATAGGAGCTTGGAGCCACAGACCTCCAAGGGATCCATAGATAAAACTCAGGGATTCTGCAAACTTAGATGGGGAAGAAAATTGCATCTTTTCTAATAATCATTTATTGAAATTAACATTTCCCTTGTTTTGGAAAATGTTTGCAACTTTATGAGGTACGGTTGGCATGCAGTGAGCTGCTGTAAGGATACATAAAAGATTTTGCTGCTGCTGCTGTTTAATGAAGGAAAAGTAGCTGCCTCTCCCATCATGTTAGGATGACTCCTTAGAGTCGTCATAGGCCCAGCTGGTTGGTGAGAAATTAGACAAGCCCTGTCTCTGGAGTCCACAGTGCAAGCCTTCTGACCTTGGACCCTAATTCACCAACCTTTGAAAGTAACTCAGGCTCTCTCATCAGGTGGACAGGAAACAATCAGAAGGTTCATTCATTTGTCTCCCAAGGAGCTGAGGGAAGTTTTCATTGTTCTTCCTTCTCCTTCACTAGACAGGAAGGGTGACATGCTGCCCAGACTCCGTGTGTCTAATGACACATGCAGGGGGCATAAGAGAATTATAAAAACAAATTTAAAAGGGCTAATTACTATTGTTAGTAATTAGATTCAGGAAGATATCACATCCATAAAGCAAAGATGAGAATAAGAACAAATATTCTCAGAGAAGTTTTTACTTATGTTAAAAATTAATTAGATTTGGAAAATAAAGTAATCTAGGAAACAGGACAAAAGGAAGGGACAGAAAAGGTAAGATACAGGGAATCTTGTTGCTTTGCACAAAAAAAGAAGCAGGGTGCTTGGGAGCTGCTGGCTGGTTTTGGGAGGGGCAGGTAGAGTGGGTGCTGTGGACTAGTGTGGTAGATCGTCCTGATTTTTCCTTTGCCCTTTGTTTACACCCTTGCAATATGGCTCTGCATCACTTTCCTAGCTAAGCCCAGCCCCAAACCACCAACCCACAGAACTGACAGCTGCATACATGGCTGCTGTTACATTTTGGGGTAGCTTTCTTGTTCAACAAAAGCTAACTGATACAACTAGCTCTCTCTACCTCCCTACAGAGTGCTTTCCTATATTTTGTAGAGGCTGGAAAGAAAAAAACCCCTACGTTTCCCAGACTCCTTTGCAGCTAGAGTTATGACTATAAAATAAAGTCTGACAATTAAGTACCCCATCGAAGATTTGGGGGGTAGAGGCTGTTTTCCAGCTGCCACTTCTGCTGAGAGCAAGGACATAAAAGATGTGAGGATCTAGAGCCATTATCCACAGCCAGACTCAGCATTTCCTTATCAGCTGGATGCTGAGACAGAGCCAAGTGGAGCTGGGGGGCAGCAGTGGCCCCCTCACTTCCGACCGTGGTTATAGTGATGGGCTCTTGAATTCAGCCACTGTGTGGCAGTCTGCTGACTCCAGCTCCTCCAGCCCCCCTCACAGTTTTACAACCAACTAATTTTCTGTATCAACTTCCTGTGAAGGAAGGCCAGGTTGCTCAGTTAGTTGGAGCATCATCCCATACACCAAAAAGTTGTGGGTTGGATTCCCAGTCAGGGCACCTAGGTTGCGGGTTGGGGCATGTATGGGAGGCAATCTATTTATGTTTCTCTCTTCTCTCACACCCTTCCTCTGTCTCTCAAATTAACAAACATATCTTCCGGTAAGTATTAAAAAAAACTTCTTCCTGTGAAATGAGGACCATGTCAAGCGTTGGCGAAGAAAACTGGACTGTAGCGCCTGGAACCATCCATATACTGCTGGTGGGAGGGTAAAGTGGCACAGCCACTCTGCAGAAATGTTTGGAAGCTTCTAACAAAGCTAAACGTGCCCTACCCTATTGTGCAGCACTTTTAAAATAACTCCACAAAAGACATATATGTGGATGTTGGTAGCACTCATTCCTAATAGCTCAACCCTGGAAAAGCCCAAATATTCCATTAAAATATAGAATGAGTAAGCAAATTGTGATACATTCATATAATGGACTGCTACTCAACAATGAAAGAACAATTCCTGATACCTGCAATGACATACATAGATGTCAAAAACATGTTGAGGGAAAGATGCCAGACACAAAAGAGTCTGCATTATCTGATTCCATTTGTATTAAATTCAAGAACAGGCAAAACCAAACCATGGTGATGAAATCAGAGTAATGATTGGGGGTGGAGATAGACGAACAAGGATTACAAGGGAACTTTCCTGGGAGATGGAAACATTCCAGATCTTGATGTAGGCGCTGGTCACACAAGTATTTCTTTGGATAAATATCCAGTTGCACAGTTAAGATGGATAGATTTCCCTGTCATGCTATCCCTCTGTCCTCCCTCTCATGCCTTTCCCTTCCACCTCTTCCCCATCAGACGGATTACCTTTCTTTTTAAATCCTCATCTGAGAATTTTTTTTTATTGAGAGAGAGAGAGAGAGAAAGGGAAAGAAACATTGATGTGAGAGAAACATCCATTCGTCGCCTCCTGTATGCACCCTAACCGATCAAACCCTAAACCTTTTAATGTGCAGACGATGCTCCAACCAACCGAACCACCTGGCTGGGGCAGGTGTTGCCTTTGACTTTCTGTCTCCTCAGCTTCAAGGGCCCTTCTTCTGCCTCTGTAACCTGTTTCCTGAGCCTACACAACCCAGCGGGCTTGCTTCTACTACCTCTGAAACTTTCCAAATAAACTTTCTCTTACAGTTTGAAAAAATAAGAAACAAAAGCCTTTCATGCACAAACTACCTCCAGTGATTTGGGTTTGTGCTCTGAGCTCCAGATCCTGGGGGAGGGGCCTAGGACAACAGACAGCAGGAAGGGCTTAAAGCAAAGGGCACCAGCAGTGTGGTGGAAAGCTGGGGCCCTGGAGGGGTGTGGCTGGGAAAAGTCTGCACTGGAGGAGGTCTGTGAATTCTAGGAACTCTGATGCCTTAACTTCCGGGGCATGTTCTGCCCATGCACTCACTTCCGTTTCCCACCAACCCCCATGTACATGTCTGTCGGCAAGGAACTTATGTCAATGTTCTCAGGAATGAGTAGTAGGATGGCAGCCCCTGAGTGGCAGGTGACCAGCAACACAATGTCCTGAGGCTGATTAGGAGGCCACACTGGCCACAGGAGCGGGACAGCTCTGGAGAAGCTGGATGCAGCAGCGACTGATCCTTGAGCTGACACGCCCCAAGCCCCCTCATTCTCCTGAGACGCTGGAGAGGTAAAGGATATTCCAGAGACCCCGTCATATCCTAGATGGTGACTTGAACCATCTCATGTGGCTAGTCAAGGCAAGGGGGACTGCAGGAAGCCAGAGGAAAATAAAACACTAGAAGAAAAGACACTAGGGTATCACTAGCACTTTCTCCTGGGTGGTGACATTATGAGTCCGGACTCATAATTTTGATTTTATCAGACATGTGTTTTCCCTTATATGAATATATGGACATATACTAATTTTCTCCCAGCTTTATTGAGCATATGTTAATTTTCTTATAATAATAAAACTGACAATATGGAAGTATAAAGTAGTTTAAAGAGTAAGAGTTGGGAAACAACTTGAAATGAGGTTGTAAGGCAGGGATTATATTTTGTTTTTCAGTTCTGACAAATTCCCTGAAGGGACTCAGACATGAGAACATGCCCCTTTTTGGGGCCCTCTGGCACTATCTTTGGGCCTGACTTTGCCCTCTGGGGGAAATGTGAGCTGGTGATTGCTGAGTCATCACATGTGAGCTGTATAAGCCACAGCCTTCCTTGGAACACTGGCCTGCAGACACAGGCCACCTGTCTGGGGGTGGGCTTTCCTGGGGGCGGGCTCCGAGGCTGTCACTGGGGGAGCGGCCTGGCGTATGGATCACTCTCCGGACTCACCCTTCCACTAGTAAATGGACAATAATCAGTGAATTCTACTCAGGAAATAGGGTGGAACGCAACCAGCAGTAAAAGATAACAGAAGTAGCCAGTTGTATTTGACCCAAACACTTGCCATTTTCTATTCTTTGGTTTTAATAACAGCCATCTTTGTGGTTGATATCTGCCATAGACTGAATGCTTATGTCCGCCCACTCACATTCATATATGGAAACCTAACCCCCCAGTGTGATGGTGTTTGCAGGTGGGGTCCTTGGGGGCTGCTCAACTAGCTCATAAGGGTGAAGGTTTCAGGAACAGAATCAGTGCTCTCTTAAAGAAGACCCCAGAGAGCTCCTGCACTCCTTCCACCATGTGAGGATGCAGTGAGAAGACCGTGTCTATGATGGAGAATCGGACTTTCTACCAGACACAGAATCTGCCAGCCCCTTGACCGTAGACTGCCCAACCTCCAGAACTGAGAAATAAACTTGTTGTTTAAGCCACCCAGTCTATGGTATTTTACAGTATCCTGAATGGACTAAGATACTATCTCACAGTATGTATATGTGTGTGTGTATATATATATATATATATGTGTGTGTGTGTGTGTGTGTGTGTATAAAATATATATATTTTAATGCCCTGTGAGATCCAGCAAAAACAGGTGACAACTGCATTTGAAAGCAAGTCACCACATTCTCAATGCTCTTCCTGCAAGAATTAGAGATGAAGTCACTGGATTTGGGGTGGGTAGCAGGCAGGAGTAATTTACGAACCTTTCCACATTCCCCCTCTTGGCTAAACTAAACAAGGCATAGCTGACTTTATTACAGTTGAGTGCAGGTGTGATATTAACATTTTGTAAATGCTGAATGTTGGGAAATAGCAACAACATTACGTTGTAAAGAGATAAAATGTCATCTGAAAAGTGTTCAGGCATCTTCCTATGCTTGTTTGGGAGTACTGGCTTTGGAGACAGGTACGTATTCAGGCATTTGCACAAGATCTTGGCCAAACCTTTTAATCCTCAGGTATCTGTTTTTTTTTATGATTTTATTTATTTATTGTTAGAGAGAGGGGAAGGGAGGGAGAAAAACATTGATGTATGAGAGAAACATTGATTGGTTGCCTCTTGCACGCCCCCAACTGGGGACCTGGCCCACAACCCAGGCATGTGCCCTGACCCAGAATTGAACTGGCCAGCTTTTGGTTCACAGGGGGATGCCCAATTCACTGAGTTACATCAATCAGGGCTGTCTTTTTTAAGTTGCAGTATAAAGTATAACAATCTTAAGTGCATAGCTGATGCATTTTTACATAGACACAAGCCAATGTTCCCAAAACTCACATCAATACACACATTATGTCCATCCCCACAGAAGGCTCCCTTGTACCCATCCCTCAACATCACCAGAGGTAACAAGTAATTTAATTTCTATTTATGTAGATGAGTTTTGTCTGTTTTTGAGCCTTACCTTGTGATTGGGAACAGACAGCATGTACCTACTCTCTTTGCTTGACTTGGTTAGCCATGGTGCCCATTCATCCTGTGATAGCCATGTTGTGTGTATCAATAGTTTGTTTTTCACTGTTGTGTACTATTCCATGATGTGAGCACACCAGAGTTGTGTCTCCATTCTCCTGCTGATAGACCTTTGTGCTGTTTTTAGAATTCGCCTATTGCAAATAAGGCTGCTATGAACATTATCTATTGTGCATGTTTCTAGGTCAGTGATTTTCAGGCAGTGTGCTGCAAGAATTTCTTAAAAAGAATTTTAATAAGGGTTTTTAAGAAAAATTTTCATTTATTTTGGAGAGGGGAAGGGAGGGAGAAACATCAATATGTGGTTGCCTCTTGCATACCCTGCACTGGGGACCTGGCCCACAATTGAAGCATGTGCCCTGACAGGGAATTGAACCTGCAACGCTTTGGTTTGCAGGCTGGCACTCAGTCCACTGAGCCATACCAGCCATGGCTGCTGCATGAATTTTTAAAACATGCAATATCTGACTCCTTAGTCAGCAGAACTGACATCTTTTCTCTTAGATGGTCAAATAAAAAAAAAGATAACGGCCAAGACAACAATAGCTATGTGGTATGAATGAATCAAAATTATTGCCCTGATCTGTTTGGCTCAGTTGGTTGGGCGTTTGTCCAGCAAAGCAACGGGCTGCGGGTTTCATTCCCCTGTCAGGGCACATGTCTGGGTTAAGGGTTCAGTCCTCAGTTGGGCTGCACAGGAGAGGCAACCCCTGGAAGTTTCTCTCACATCAAAGTTTCTCTCCCTATCTTCCTCCCTCCCTTCCCCCCCTCTCTAAAAATAATAAAATAAATATCATTTTAAAATTATACCTATTTTTGTCAGATCAGCAAAAAATACATATCTTTTGGTGTGCTGCGGAACTTTCATAATTTATGTGTCCCATTATATGAAAAGGCTGACAATCGCTGTTCTAGGTGGATGCACACCCGGGAGTGGTTGCTGAGCTGGTGTATGTTTAAACCTTAGGAAGAACTGCCAGACATTTCCCCAAAACCTTAAATCTCCCTTTAAGTCAGAAAAAAAAAATAGGCCTCTACCTCGTTATTGTGAGAGATTTAATGGCCTTTAGATAGGGACTTTAAGTCTGTGTCTGGAACACAATAGGCGCTCAATAATGCTGTCTTTGGCCCCAGCACCAGTCCTCTACCCCGTCTGAGGAAGGACAAGGCAGTTGCTTGGCAAGCACCGAGGGGAGGCACCCGCGGGGGAGGGGAAGCCTTTCCGATACAGCACTCAAGGCCCGCACTTCGGGTGCAGACGAGCCAACCTCGGCGCTCATGCCCTGCATCCAGATCCGGCTTCCTCTGGCCCAGCATGCGCCCATGGCAGGCTGTTTGCGCCAGGTAAACTTTGCGAGTCACCGACGTTTATAGAGTACTGTGTGCCAGGCTCCGGGCGCCCAAGAGCGAATGACAGAAAGCCGCTCACCCCTTAAATTACTTTGCGAGACCAGGGGTCGCTTCGCGAAGCAAGCGTGGGAACCGAGCTGGCCACAGACTTTGAGGTCTGCCGCCCACTTGGCTTCCAGCCAGACCCTGGACTTCCCCTGAACGTTGCTTGCAAGGAACAAGGCAAAAAATCTCCTTTGGGTCCCAGCAAGAACTTAGGTCGGTCCGGAGCGAAGGTCCAGCGCATCCAGCACCCCCGTCCCAGGCCAAGTGCCCACCCCGGCTGTCCAGCTGCCCCGCCAGCCGCTAAGTCCCGCCCCTGCCACCTGGCCAGTGGCTCCGTCGCCTTGGCCCTGCCCCTCCCTCCTCGCAGGGAGGGTTTCTGGTTGTAGGAGGCGGTCGGTGGCTGTCCGCAGGTCGCCGGGTCGTGGCTACCCGAGGTAAGATCGCCGTCCCGAGCACTCAGTGCTTTTGAGCCCAGGGCGCACGGACGCCTTTCGGGGAGGAGGCGCGCGGAGGCAGGAGCCAAGTGGGACTCGGAGTCCGCCGGGGCGCACGGGGTGGGGGGCACGGGGGGCAGGGGAGGACACAGGGCGCGTGGGGCTCGGGGCAGCGAGGGCTCCACGCACCGCATCCAGCCAGGGGTGGGGGGCCGAGGTGGGTGCGCGGGGCATTTGTTGGGGCTATGGCGAAGGTGAGGCCGGAAGGAGACGGCTCCGGCGGCAGAGCTCCTCCCGCAGGCCCAGCGTGACCCCGGGGCGCGGCCTACTCCGGGGACACCAACCTCAGGCTGCTGCGGCAGCGCCTGGCGGTCGAGGGGTGCCGCCCTTCTCTAGGTCTTGACAGTTTTCGGCTGTGACAGCCACTCGGAGGAGCGGCCTCCCTCCCTCCGGGGTCCTGGGCCCAACCCAGAAACCCGGGAATCTAAACCGAGGCGGCAAGGCCTGGCCTCTCTGGTGCGGAAGGATATTTCTTTCTCCAGCGCGTCCGGGGCCTCGGGGCAACCAGCCCACTCCGCCGCCCAGGTTCTCTGAGACGTAAAGAGGAGCCAGGGAAACATTGGGAGAAAAACAAACCCAGAACGACGTCCTCCATACAGATGTTGTGCGGACTCGAAAACACCAGGGAGGGGCGTCAGCGACCTGATGCCGTAGAGGGCACGGTTAGAAGTTCCTTGGCCCTTTCTGAAAGACTGCCGTTTCTCACCAGAGAAGGGACTAAATGTTATGTCCTCCAAGGCACAGCCTCACGCACCAACACGCAGCAACAACGTCCCCTTCCCCCGCAGCCCCAGCTCAAGCTGTGACCTTGGCCCCTCCCTGAGCTTAAAGGCACTGGGCTGTGAGTCTAGCTGGCTGCTGCAAAGCCGATGGTGAGGTGCAGCGCGGCAGAAGTCAGTCCTAGGTTCAAACCCTGTCAGGGCCCCCGGTCAGCTGTGCAACTTGGCATCACTTCTGCTCTTATGGGATTGTGGCAAGGATTAAATGGAAGAAATTTAGGATGTGCCTGCCTATAGTGGATCCTCAATAAATGTGAAAAATATGGGCTTCCTTTCTTTTTGGTGGGATCATGCATATCATAAAGCCCTACCCCACAAACTCTGAGTCTTAAGGGCTGAGGCTGGGATGCAGAAGAATGTTATCACCTTTCACCTGGTATCTTCCTGGATGTCATGGGAGGGAAGGAGAAATGGGTCTATCAGGTACCAGAGTTGTTCTTTGCTCATCTCCTGAAGCCTCCAAGGACCCCTGCCCCACCACCCTGACCCTCTTGACCTCTGTCACGAGCACTTGCCCCACCAGGAATGTAGCACCGGTTGGTTGGTAAAACAAGTCGTGCAGTGTGCGGCCCTGTTTCCCATGTGATGAGGAACTGGTGAGCTCAGCAGCTTTGGGGCACTCTGTGCTCTGAAACACTGTCTTCTAGCGGTCTCACTCAGGCCTGCCACCCACGTCTCCACTCCAGCCTGGCCTTCTCCTTTGCCCCTTCCCTCCCTGAAAGCCCATTTGGACATCCAATAACATCTCAAGCTTCACTTGTTCAGAATGGAGCTCTGGAGCATCCCGACATTACTCCTCCCCCTGAATTCCCTGGCTGACTAAATGGCACCATCTATCCACCCTCCACCCAAGGAGTCATCCTTGATTCTTCTCTTTTCCTCACCTCCCAAGTCCACAAAACACCAGGAATGCAGCCATCTCTTGCTACCTCCATTCCAGCCATACCCATTATGTATTTGCCCCCTGCGGTGGCCTCCTGACTTGTCCATCCTGGCCCCTCCACAATCCAAGGTCCTCACAACCGTCAGAAAAGTCTTTGACACAAGTCCTCTCCCTTCCGTGCTCCAAATCCTCCATGGGCTCCCTGTTTCCCTCCAAATAAAACTCAACATCCTTTCCTATAACATGACATGTGAGTCCCTTCCAATCTCCTTGACCTTGATCTCTGCCTTTCCCCCTAGCTTTCTAAACCTGGCCCACCTGGACTTGCTTTCTATTCTTTAAACATGTCAAACTTGTTCCCACCTTAGGACTTCCTACTTGCTGTGCCCCCTGCCAGAAACACCAATCTCACAGGCAAGAATGGCTCAGCTCAAATGTGGCCAATTCCAAAAGGCTTCTCTGACTCTCCCAGTGCAAGCAGTGTGCCCTTCTGCATGGGCTCTTTCCCATTGTCCTGCTTTATTTTCTTTATAACCTTTATTACTATCCAGGATTCCTCTTTATGTACATGTTTACTGCTTTGCTATCTGCCCCACAAAATAGAATATAAATTGGATGAAGACAGAGATCTTGTCTCATTCCCTGCAGCTCTCCCCAGGGGTGAAGCAAATAAGAAACAAATGAATTGTGGTAAGTGCTGCATAAGCAACTGACAGTAATTGCTTGTATTTGAGGCACTTATAAATTTCAAGCTTATAAGGCAGAACTGTATGTCAGAACAAGCTCTCTGAACAATTTCAGGGGTGAGGATAAGACTGGTTACTTGCCCCAGGTCAACAGTGAGTTCAGGGCAGAGGAACTCAGCCTCCTATCCTAAGCACATGTATATAGCAAGTTTTAAATGGTGAAGCTGCAGTAATGCCCTGGAAAGAGCCTGATCCCGTAGACAGCAGTTTTCTGCTCTTCCACTAACTAACAAACCCCCTTCTTTTCTTAGTGCTTTATTTCCTTTACCTTTCAAGTGGGATGGATCCCATGATTATGTTGGGCTGCTGCTTCTTGTTTTCCCAGTGTACCTCAAAGGAACGGCGCCTCTAGGTGGAGCCCTCTCGCTCTCAGCGGCTTGGGGCACACACAGACCTTCCACCTGCCAGAGCCCTCTGTCACCCCAGAACCTGAACAGTGATGACGGTTGCCGAGGACAAGACTTACGAGTATATCCGCCATCATTTCCGCAATTTTTACCATATTCATGTTCTGGAGATTCTGCCTTACTTGTCTTGCCTCACAGCAAGTGACCAGGTGAGCCAGGGTGTGACAGCCAGCCAGACTGGGGGGCGAGGGCCATGGACTTCAGAGTTCCACCTAAGCCAGAGCCCACTCCTTCCTTCCTTGCTGTCTATCCCGCTCCTGCCCCTGTCCCTTTTCTGACTTTCAGAATGAAGTGTGTGGTTCAGGGTGGCCTTTCCCACTTTCCTGAGTTCCCTCTGGTGTCGTTTTGGTGTAGTGCTCAACAACGTGGCCCTTGGCTGCCTGAAATTTTCGCACTCTGGGCGCCTCACCAGCTTTATCAAAACCGTCTTTTTCTTTATCTCGTCTTTGTTCTGGCTCAGTTTAGATTCCATTCTCCTCGTGGGACCCTGTTCTGGTACGAAGCCCAGGACTCAGCTTTGAGAGTTTATGAGTACCAGACCACCCTGTCCCCCTCAGAGCCCCCTCGGGGCCCCTAGTGAAGTGGGCCAGACCTTTCCCAGCTTTCGCTGTTCTTAGATTGAACCCCCCGTTCTCTACTTCTTTTCCCACAGATGCTGGTAGCACCAGTTTGTGGCTGATTCGGGTTTGTTGGGATACCTTGTTACCTTGTTGTTTTTTAAAAATTTTATTTATTTATTTTTAGAGAGGGGGAAAAGGAAGGAGAAAGAAAGGGAGGGAAACCTTGATGTGCTAGAGGTACATTGAGAGGTCGCCTCTCTCACACCCCCAACTCGGGACCTGGCCCGCAACCCAGGCACGTGCCCTGACTGAGAATAGAACCAGCGACCTTTCGGTTTGCAGGCCGGCACTCACTCCACACCAGCCAAGGCTTGTTACCTTGTTTAACAGTAAATGTTTTCTGTGAGTTTTTTGTTCCTGCTGTCTGGTTGCTTGTTTGTATGTGGGAATTCAGGTGGATTTTAAAACTGCAGCTGCTTCATCGTCCCAGAGTCTCCCCAGTCCCTCACCTCCTCTGGTTCTTATCGTTGGCCTCCTCTCTTTTCCATTATGTCCTTCTTCATCTGCTGTTTCCTACACACCTTTTCCTCCTTGGCTAATCTAAACTTCTTTGCCTTGGAGGCTGTATAAACAAACCCCAGGCTTCTGCATCAGACCAGTGGGTGCAGATTCCTGCCGCACTGCTCTGGGGTCTTTGCTGCCTTACTTCTGCAAAGTCTGTTTCCTCATCAGCAGAGTAGGAATAATTGAATTTGGGTGAAATAAGATAATCCAGAAAAGCCCTGAGTTGGAGAGCCCAGGACACAGGAGCAGCCACTTTCTTGGTAGCTGCCTTTTAACCAGAACTCAAACCCTAGCCTTGTCCCGAGTTCTGACCCAGTTTTACGTGGCGGTCCCCCCTCTCTGCCGCTGTCCCCTCTGGGGTGGGGAAAGGGCCAGGGCCACCTGGCTTGAGCAAGGCCGTGGGCTGTGTCTTCCAGGACCTACTGCGGGCCCACTACAATCTCAAGGGGAACCGGAACACCATCTGGGAACTCTTCAACAGCCTTCAGCGGCGGAATGGCTGGGTGGAGTCCCTCATCCGGGCACTGAGGGCCTGTGAGCTGACTAGTCTCGCTGATGAAGTGGCCCACGTCTACCAGAGCAACCTACCCTGTAAGCCTCCTGCCCTGGGTCTTCTCTGGGAACTCCCATCTGTTCCCCTAGCCTCCACTCTCCCTGTCCCCTCGCTCCTGTACCTCTTCCCTTCCTCTGTCACTCCTGGGCAGTAGGCAAACCTGGGTTTAGATCTCAGCTTAGCTACTTAGTAGCTGTGTCCCTTCGGCCAAGTCCCTCGACCTGCCTGAGCCGTGGTCTTCTCCTCAGTAAAACAGGGCTAATGGGAACATCTGCCTCATGGGGCTGCAGTGGGTGCCGGGGGAGGTCAGCTCTTCTAGTGCTTTGGTGGGGCCCAGCCCTTCCTGGTGCTCAGCACACTGAGCCGCCTCTCATTTTTGTGGCTGTGATGTTTGCCTCTTGATCCTGTTCTCACTTCCTCCTGTCTCCTCTCCCTCAGTTTGCTTTCTTCCTCTGCCCTCCTCTCTCCTCTTTCCCTCCCTCTGCAGTCTCCTTTTTCTCCCTCGTGGGTTTCTTTTCCCCTCATCTCTTCCTGTCTGCTGGTTTCCCTTAGTTTTCTAAGGTTCCCCACCCCAGTTACTCCTTAGTTCCTCTAGATACTCCCAGCCAGGCCAAATGCCCCTGGGGGTTTTGTGAGGTCAGGGTCTGAGGAACCGAGCCAGGAAGAAAACGCAAGCCAGCCCTGTTTGTTTATATTTCAGACCAGAGACCACTCCTGAAGCCCTGCCTAGATTTGTAGCCTTAGGATACCCCCATTTGTCTTCGGTTGCTTTTCTGTACCTCCCATCCTGCCTCCCTCCTCTCCTTTCAAACGTGTGTCTTCATTTGTGGAGATTCACAGTGATTCCCTAAATACAAACGGCTGTGGTGGGGCCAGGGCTGAGTGGTGGGAGTTAAGGAGGAAGGACTGAGGAAGAGACAGCATCAGGTCAGGGGTCAGTTGGTGGTGACAGACACCCACGAGGAGGAGAAAGGCACTGGGTCCCAGAACGCCTGGGGACAGAGAAGCGGCGACTGCTGACCCAGTCCGGGCGGTGGGAGACCAGTGCGGCACCCTGCACTCTCCCCTTCCGTCTCACTCCACCTTTCCTTGTCCTCCCCAACCCCTGCCTCCCTCCTCCTCCGCCTCCTGCTAAATGAAGCTTGTCTCCTCTGAGGGGTGCATTCTGTGGCAGGGCAGCTCCTGGAGCTGTGGGTGTCCCAACAGCCATGGCCCTGAGGGTCGATCCAAGAGCACCCAGGCCTCTCCCGTCCCTGGGAACACCCCTGACTCCTCCCTGACATCACTGTATCTCTGTCCTCCAGTGAACCAAAGATGCCCCCCGGCCCTGTTAGAGCCGCTGTCAGCTTCTGCTGAGGCTCCAGGGCCCTCCGCGCCTGCTGTGGCCCCCAGTGCCTCCCACAACAGCTACAGAGACGAGGAGTCAAGTTACCCCATACCTGTCCAGGACACCCAGTCACCAGCATCCCTGGGAGAGGTGCGTCCTCACCATCTGCCTTCTACCCTGTGCTTTGGTGTTGCCATCTGCCTACTTCCGCTCACTCCACCTTCCAGAAGCCCTCTCCTGCACCCCACAAGTTGTGCCTAATCTCTGCTCAGAATCCAGAACCCAGGGCCCCCCTAGTGGGGATCTGCTGTAGACCAGCTCCCAGACTGCTGACCGGGGTTTCACTCTGTGGCAGCCCCAGTCTTCTCATCAACCAGCTGTGAGGTCCAAGGCTGAGGTCTTAGCAGTGGTACCTGTGAGGTGTTGAGGGGCCAGCGGCTGACCAGATGAGGGGGAGTGAGGGGCCAGAAGGTGATGGGGTAGTGGGTGGATGGTGGAGCTGTAATTATTGCCAGTAAAGTGAAGTTTTAGAAAAAGATGACTGATTCTATTGGGATATGATGAATGGGCAGTGACTGCCCAAGAGACACAAAACCGTGGACATAAAGCCCAAGAAAGGGGTCTATGCAAGGGCCTTACAGAGGGGACCTTTCTACATGGCCAGACAGATAAGAACTCCCCGGGGGGTGCTGCGTGTATGTTTTCTATGAGGTGGGTTGAAAGTCACTTGTAGACCGAGGGTCTGGCAGTGACTAAACAAGGAAGACAGTAGCTTCCTTGTTTCCTGTGCCCCGTGATGTGAGCTGAGGTCTATAGAAGCTGCCCCACAAGCATCAACTTTCCTTTACCAGCTCCTGGGAAGAGCAATTGCCTCATTCTTATTTTCCCTCTTGCAGAGTTCCAGGAAGGGCCCAGAGACACCCAGCCCTGACACTGTCCTGAGGAAGCCCAGTGGCCCCCAGGAGCCTTCCTCTGGCATGGCAGCCCTCAGTCCTCAGCCCTCCAGTGGGCTGCAGGAGCAGGACACAGTACTGGACAGTACCCACACAGAAGGTATGTGTGGGATCTGGAATTCTAGGGCCTTTCTGACCTCTAAGTGAGGGTGAGGGTTAGAGGTGTCCCTCTGGCTTCCTTGGACAAGAGGCCAGGGTGGGAATAAAGGGAGTATACCCCAGGGAGCAACCCAGTTCCTTAGAGGATGTATTGGTTAGCACTTGCTGTATAACAAACAGTCCCCCAAATTTAATAGCTTGAAGTATGCCTGTTTATTTAGTTCACGACTCTGTAGGTCAGCAGTTTGGGCTGGTTCAGATCTTGGCTGAATTCCCTCTTGTGTACACACTAGTGTACACATAAGCTCTGCCTGTGGCTGTTGTCGGGGCTCCTTGGTTCTCTTCCATGAGTCCCTCATCCTCCAGCAACAAGCTTGTTTGGTGGCACCTGGGGCACAGGCTCGAAACTGGCACAGTGTTCCTTCCGCCTCCTCCTGTGGGCCAAAGCAAGTCACGGGCCAGCCCAAAGTCAAGGAGCAGGGACACACTCCATCCTTTGATGAGAGGACTGACAAAGTCACATTGCAGAGGGTGTGGTTACAGGTATGAGAAGAAAATTAGGGTCGCTTCTGCTCTCTACCAAAGGGGCTCTATAGTGATCTGCCAGCACCTGGAAGATAGTACAGAAGGGAGAGTATAGGGCTGGGTCTGCTGTTGGCAAGTGAGCCCCTCAGGCCCAGCCCTGCCCTGCCCTGAGATGGTTCTAGCTCCCAGCAAATCACTAAAACTTCTCAGCCCCCAGAGGGAGTATAGTCTTCATCAGCCAAGGGCCTGGGTCCCCACATCAGACCTCAGTGTTCCCCTCAGGAACATGAAGCTGTCCACATTGACCTCCCCCTTCCACCCCCAGGCTGGCATCTCTCTGTACCCCTATTTCCCAAACTGTGTTCCATGTGACACTGGTGCCCGGCCAGCCCTCAGTGCCACTGGGGCAGCCACAAGGCACATGAGTAGTTAAAGGCTCAGAAAAGCCATCTTAGTGCCTAGACTTCTGTCACCTCAAAAGTCTGCCCCAAGTACCCGTTTACACCTGGCAGTGTCAGCTTGCCATGGAATATCTTTCAGGCCGTGCTACTGTGTACCTGAGAGGCAGAGGGCACTTTGATTTCAGTCATGTGTGGGCAGGTCCACGAGATTCTGTGGTGTTATGTTTGGGGCGGGGGGAACATCAGAAGGATTCCTGGCCTTTGTCAGCTGTAGGGCCTGGCATGTGCATTCTCAGAGTTCCACAGGGAATCCTGATTTAACAGCCTTGCAGACCATCACTTCCTGCTCCCTCCTGCTTCCCCCAGGGCAGGCCCTCCTCCCAGGAGTAGCTTTGTGCCCGCAGAGCCCTAGGAGAGTTGCATGCCCCAGGGGTTGTTTGGGCCACTGGGACCACATGACTGGTGTGAGCTGTTCCGCTGGAGCCACTGGAGCCATCCTGCTGCCCCTTGCCCTGATCCAGGATTGCTCCTGCTGGGGGGGGGGGGGGGGGGAGGAGAGGTGGCAGTGGAAGGAGTACCCAGGATTCCACCAGGCTAGGGAAAGGTGGAAAAGGCAGACACAGGAGGAGAGGGAGGGTCTCCCAGGCAGGAGAAGAAAAAGCAGAGTAGATAATTAATGATATTCAAGCTCCTAGGGGCTGTTGGAGAGACGGACCATTTTGTTCTTGTGGGAGAACAGACTCTGCTGTAGGTCAAGGTGTGAGGTCAGAGAAGACCAAGAATGTGCCCACAGCTCTCGGGCCTTTAGGCCTGGGAGCAGTGACCAAAGGGACTGTGGAGACTCCTCCATGGGCAGGAGGCTGGGAGGCCTTGATACCATGGAGATGGTGTGAGCTGGGGCAGAGGGGCCCTTCTCCAGACCTCTGATTCCAGCCTTCCTATGGATTTATGTTTCTCCTTTAGTTTTGCCACCTGCAGGCACGGTCTCCAGCCTGACATCATCACCTCATGGACCTGTCTCTCCGACTGTCTCCTTCCAGCCCCTGGCCCGTTCCACCCCCAGGGCAAGCCGCTTGCCTGGACCTGCAGTGTCAGCTCTGTCTACTGCCGCCCCCTCCTCCTCTGTAGGGGGTGCTGGTGTCCAGGCTGAGGCTACCATCTGCTCCAGTGGTGTCGGGGTGCCCACCAACTCTATGACCACCAGCACAGCACCCTCCAAGGTGCCTGTCCACTCAGCGTTTACCAGCACAGTGCCTTCTAACTTACCCACCCTCTCAAAGCCTCCCACTAATGTGCCCACCAGTCTACCACCATCCAAACTGCCTGTCAACACAACACGTACTGGCACAGCACCACCCAAGGTGCCTACTGGCTTGGTGCCTGACCACAGGATGCCCACAAGTCCGGTGCCCAGCAAGGTGCCTGCCAACAAAGCACCCTCCATCAGGAGCACCAACAGACCTGCAGAGGTGAGTCCTCACCCCTCCCAGCAGTGATCCAGGCCCCTTCCCTAGCCTTGTCCTTGGACCCCACCCTGTCTCCATTCTGGGCTGGTCCAGGGCCTCCTTTAAGGGTACAGGGACCACTGAGAAGTAGCCTCATCCAGACCCCACACTACTTTAGAGTCATGATAACCATTAGAGCTCTTAAGTGTAGATGCCTCCGGAGAGTCAGGCATGGTGGGCCACCCGCACTGGTCACTCACATTAATCCATTTAGATTTCACAGCTCTCTGGTAAACTTGGTAATTCCATTTTGCAGAAGAGGAAGCAGTGAGGGATAGGACGGGATGACCTGTCAGCCGAGATGCTCCATGACCCGGGTTTTACTAATGCTCCATGACCCGGGTTTTACTAACAGCAGTCCCAGCCCATCCAGCCTGGGCAGCTGCTCTGACCCAGCAGCCCTCTCATAGCTGTCCCCCCTCTCCAAGCTTGCACATACCACTCTACTGCTGCTGTCTGCCCAGAGGAACCAATCCCATGGAGCCTCTTGGGTGCATGGCCAGGCCTTTGACCCTGTGGCTGGCTATTCTGTGGCCCTGAAGCCCAGACAGAACATTGATGCACGATGAGGCCACAAACCACCAACGGCTCCCAGGGTTGGGGCTGAATTCACAGGAAGGCCAGTGAGTAGGGACCGAGTTGCTCTGGGGTCACCATTAATGCTGTTGCAGTGCCTGGGTCCCACTCGCATTGCCTGCCTTCCTGCCCTATCGGTGGGTTGGCTCCCTGAGAGACGGTGGCCTCCTAGGCACTATGGGCTGGGAATTGTGAGGTTGGGATGCTAGTTCATGCCCTGGTCTAGGAATGGGGCTGCACAACCTGGCTTGTCCCCCTGTCACCACCAGTCCCTTCTATCCTTTCTCTCTCTCTCTTTTTAACCAGGAGACACCAGTGTCTCCAATGCCCACAGGTGCCCCTGCTGGAGGCAGCTCATCGAGTGCAGACAGAAGCTCTGACAGCTGGGACTCAGGGCCAGAGCTGAGCAAACCGGGCAGACTGTCTTCCCAGGACAGCCAGCCGTTCTCCGGCTGCTCCGAGGACCTTGCCATTAGCTGCGACTCCTCGGGCCCAAAATCTAAGAATGCCCCAGAGGAGAACGAGTACAGTTCGGTGAATGGCCTGAGCATCCACGTGGCTGAAGGTCCCAGTGTTGACCTCATGGCGGGCAACCCTGGGCTGCATGCTGTCCCCCTGCACAGGGCAGAGGAGCAGGAGGAGACCCAGCTTGTTGGGACACCAGTGCCACGGGTTCCATGGGCTCCATGGGCTCCATTGCTCGGGGCGGCTGCTGCTGGGGCGCTCCTGGCCACGCTGCTGGCTGTGCTGTACCGGCGGCGCCTGCTCCAGTGAGGCCCCTCTGCCCTCCCTGCCGTGTATCTGCTCCCTTCCCCTCAGTACATTTGGCCTGAGGCACTGGAGCTGGTCCCATCCAACTTGCCCCTTTCTTGGGACTGGCAGAGGCTGGATCAGAGGGGACCCAGGCCTGCAGCTGTGTGTGGAGGCTGGGTCATTGCCAACTGAGTCCTGGGAGGCAACATTTCTGTCACAGCTGGTGCGCCCTGCAGCTCCCTTACCATCCTCAGCTTTCTGGGCCCAGGGCTGCCCCATTTCTCCAGACCTGCCACCTGGCAATCGGGGTTGTTGCCCTTGTCCTCTGGAGGAGGTGCCTCCATCCAGGCCTTATTTGGGAGGTGTCAGGTGTCGGGAGGTGTCGCTGAAGGGTGGGGGGGCGAAGGGGGAAATTGGCAACACCCAGTCCCAGCCCCACCCCCACCCCAGTCCTGCCCTGGTCCCTGGCCGCTGACAGCAGATATCCAGGAAGAGGGATCCACAAGACCTCACTCCCAGCCCCCAGCAGCCCAGCCTGAGGCCTTTGCCCCTGAGAGCACCCTAGAGAACACTAGAGCTTCTGTCCTCCACTCATGCCAGGCAAGGGTGGGGAAAAGGTCTGGAGGTTCCTGTGGATCCCTGGGAAGCCTGAGACAGCTGCTAGGCCTGAGGACACCCTCTGAAGCCCCTTTCCAGTTTCCTCACCCCCCTTTCTCCTCTTTCCCTTCCTCCTGGTCCCCATCCCCATGTGGAGTGGGGAGGGGCCCTTTGGCTAGGGGAGGGGACCTTCTGGGCAGAGCTCAGGTCAAAAGTTTGGACTTCAGCTTCACCCCTTCCTGGGCTGTATGGCCTGGGCACATGCTCTGACATCTCTGGTCTTGCCTCCCCACATGGACTGTGTCGTGGCTCATCCTTCTCTGGGTTCTAATGAGATGGAAGTGTACACGTGTGTGTCAAGTGCCTGCCTGGCCCAGAGCAGGTGGCCACTAAATGCTTCTCCCACCTCTCCCCTGCCCACCTTAGTAGAGACGACGGCAGGAGAGGCAGAGTGCCAGTTGGTAAGGGTGCAACTGCAGCGTAGGGTAGCCTGGGCCGAGTGCTGCTCTGCCTCTCATCACTGTGCTCTTGGGCAAGGTGTTAACCTCTGTGCGTCTGTTTTCTTAGCTGCGAAAGGGGGATGCATAGTAAAAAATAATAAGTAAATAAATAAGTATACATATATACACTGGGCTAATATATATATATATTTCTCTTAGTGTTGTTATGAGGATTAAGTGAGTTTATATAAATCTTAGAATGGCTCCTGGCACTCACTGACGGTGGGAAATGTGCTACTATCACTGTTCACGTTGGAGGGGCCGGAGCACTTTGCTGCACCATTAGAGGCAGATTCAGACCCCACTGCTGCCCCTCACCACCTTTATATTTGCCCCACACTTGATCCTGTGTGCTGGAGGACTGTTAGGGATTGGGGAGAAAGGCACAGCCACTGAGGCAGCCGTGCAGGGTGAGGGCTGAGATGCCCTCCAGCAGCCAAGTGGATTAGGTATCCTTGCGGGTTCTTTTCAGGCGGCCGTCACAGGACATGGGGCAGGCAAGGAGCCTCGGGAGCTGATTCCATTTCAGGGCTCTGCAAGGGACAGGGACTAGAACGCTGGAGAGCTAGGGGGCATCACTGTGGCCCACCCCAAGCTGTCAACCTGTTCTGCACTGCGTTTGGCTGCTGCGGTCCTTTGCACTGCCCCAGGGGACTCCAGCAACCTCTACCTTTAATGACCTCTACCTCTACCTCTGAACTTCTCTTCTGCCCTCACTCCAAGCCCAGTAATTTGCGCACTGAAACTAGCAGGGGTCCCTACCCAAGCTGCCTGTGCCACGCCCCGTCGCCCTTACTTTTAACCTATCCTCTGTGCTTCCCCCGCCCTCCCAGGTACCCTGGTCAGTCAGTAAACAATTCATGCACAGGCACTGGCTTTTTTGTTTTTGTTTTTTTAATTAATCTTCACCTGAGGGTATTTTTTTTCCTCATTGTTGTTAGAGAGAGAGAGTAAGGAGGAGAGAAAAACATCTGTATGAGGGAAATATTGATCAGTTGCCTTCCGCACGCACCCCGACTGGGGAGTGAACCCACAACCCAGGTATGTGCCCTGACTGGGAACCTAACCTACAACCTTTTGGAGCACAGGATGATGCTCCAACCAACTGTGCCACCAGCCAGGGCGCCCAGGTACCAGTTTTAATGCATTCCCCTCCCAGGGTATCTTTGGAAAAAAGTTTCTCAAGAAAGTAATGTGTGACCCCAAAGAATGCTGTTTAAATGGTGGAATTTCAAGCACAATGACCGGTGTGTCAGATGGCATTGGGCCTCTGGCCCCAGCCCAGCCTTTAGCCCAAGGTGAAGTGTGTCTCCCTGACAGTGTGGGAGGCATTCAGGCACTCTTCAGATTAAGCTGCCCAGAAGCCCTGCCTTGGCCTGCACTGAACAGCATCCCTATGTTGGCTGTTGTTAACCTGAGGGCCTCTAAAATGCCAACTTCAAGCCAGGTGGGGAGTTGGCCAGTGGTCAGAAGAGGGCTTGGGGCAGTTGATCAGATGTGCCGATGTCACAGCTGTGTCCTGGATGATGGAGGCCAGAACCCAAGGAAAGGAGGGAGACCCTCCATCCCCAGTGGGGATTAGAAGCACCTATACTCAGAGACTTGGGAAAGCACACTTTACCTTGCGCTAAAGGTTGGGCTGGGGCCAGAGACCCAGTGCTAAGCTACATGCGTGGGGCAGACTCACCAACAGCCAAGTACCTTCATATAAGTGCCTATCCACCTTCTGCTGAAATGACGTTTATCTCAAAGCTCAAGAGCTGTCACTGCTGCTCTCTCCCTGGAAAACACCTGTGCATCACTAAATCCAGACCAATGCCACACCCTCACCCTACTTCCCTTCTGGATGTGCTCAGGTTTAATTGCATTTAGGGAGAATTCCTAGTCAAAGATCAGGAAATTACCTTTTACCTTATAGGCCTTGTATTGTTCATAGCTTCTTTTAAGAAACTTTTTTTGTTATGGAAAATTTTCAACACACGAAAATAGAATATAAGTTACCATTTACCCTACACTTTGCTGTGTGCGCCAGGTACTGGGTTAAGCACTTTACATGCATTAACTCCTTTAACCCTCGCCATGACGTATGAAGGGGGTACCATTATGACCCAACTTACAGCTAGTCTGCAAGACTGGGAGGGAGGGAGGGGGCAATGCATGGGAAAACTCTGGACTCTGAGCCCCAGAGCTGTATGTTCTCTATGCCCATGACCCATTGCAGATTGGGTGTCTGGAGCCCAGGACCCCATTTAAAGTGAGATTTCGGCCCTTACCAGTGTGGCTCGGTTGGCTGGGTATCATCCCACAAAGCAAAGGGTCACCGGTTCCTGGCCAGGTCCCCTGAACATGCCTTGGTTGTGGGTTCAGTCCCAGTTGGGGCACATGCAGGAGGCCATCAATTGATGCTTTTCTCTCACATTGATGTTTCTGTACCTCTTTTTCTCCCTCCCTTCCTCTCTCTCTAAAAATAAAAAAAATCTTAGTTTAAAAAAGTGAGATTTTGGCCCTGGCTGGCGTAGCTCAGTGGATTGAGCACGGGCTGGGAACCAAAGTGTCCCAGGTTCGATTCCCAGTCAGGGTACATGCCTGGGTTGCAGGCCATAACCCCCAGCAACCGCACATTGATGTTTCTCTCTCTCTCTGTCTCTGTCTGTCTGTCTGTCTCTCTCTCCCTCCCTTCCCTCTCTAAAAATAAATAAATAAAATATTTTTAAAAAAATGAGATTTCACACTGACACATCTCTGTCTAGTGTGCCAAGATTGGTTGCCTGCTATAACAGTGTAATAACATGCAATAAATCATGAATATAGTCTTAGGGATGTTGTACAACATGACTGTAATCGTTGAGTGTGTCAAGGCTCAGTGGCCTGAGGCTGTGTGAGGCAGAGCAGGGGCACAAGCCTGACAAGCCAGTTCTCTAGAAGCCAGTTTGGTTCAGCAGACATTGTTTATTAAAGGATTCCCTGTACTGGGTCTAAGAACTGAAATGAGGAAGACATCCACTTGCATACCCTGCCTTGCTTGGGCATGGCTCACCAAGTATGGAGACAAATAAGCTCTCATGTCATCTGCTCATGTATTTATACAATATTTATTTTGTACCTACTGTGTGCAGAGTACTGGGGAAGGCTTTGGAGACACAGAATAATGCAGCAAAGACCCACCCTAAGAGTCCTCTTTCACCACCCATTGTTTCCAATACAATAATGAGTGGTCTAAAGGAGTGTTCTGAAGCATGGGTAGGGATGGAGGGGGAGACAAACATTGTTTTTGATCATCTGTATACCATTGATCATTGTAATACTGAAATCCTGGAAAACAGTAACACTTAGGGCTGATAGGGAATAAGAAAAATATTAAGTATAAATTTACAAAGACACCTACCAGAAAGACTAAAATGAAAGTGTCTGACAGGCCCTGGCTGGGTAGTTGGTTGGAGCGTCCTCCTGATGCTCAAGGTTGCCAATTTGATCCTTGGTCAGGGCACACACAGGGATCGACCAGTGAATGCATGAGTGGGTGGAACAACAAATCAATGTTTCTCTCTCTCTTTCTCTCAAATAAGTAAATAAAAATATAAAATTTAAAAAGTCTCCTGGCTGGCGTAGCTCAGTGGATTGAGCGCAGGCTGTGAACCAAAGTGTCACACGTTCGATTCCCAGTCAGGGCACGTGCCTGGGTTGCAGACCACAGCCCCCAGCAACCGCACACTGATGTTTCTCTCTCTCTCTCTTTCTCCCTCCCTTCCCTCTCTAAAAATAAATAAATAAAATCTTTTTAAAAAAAAAGTCTCTGACAAGATCAACTGTTGGTGAAAATATACAGCAACTGGACTGCTCATGAACTTTTGCGGACGTGTAAGTTGGTATATAGCCTTTTGCAAAACTGGCAGTACCTACGAAAGCTAAACACATGCATAACCTATGACCCAGCAGTTCCACCCTTGGGTATGTACATGCAACAGCAACAAGAGTTTATGTCTACCAAGATATGTGCAAGAATGTTTCTAACAGCACTGTTTGTGATGCCTTCAAACTGGCATCAACTCATATCTATTCCTAGTAGCACGGATGTGTAAGTTGCGGTAAAGTCGCACAGTGGAATGCTGGTTGGTGTACAGCCATGAGTATGAATGAACACTGCCTCACATAACCATATGGACACATCTCACAGACAGGATGTTGAGCAAAAGATGTCAGTAAACACAAAAATATGCTCACTGTATGATTCCGTTCATATAAGAAGTACAGAAATAAGCAAAACTGGTCCATGGCATTGGAAGTCAGAATGGCTACATTTGGGAGAGATAGTGTCACCAACCCTTGCAGGTCAGGGACCCCAAATTGTGGTTGTTCTGTTCAGTGTCACTCATGTAAATGGACAAGACAGTATTTGGTAAAGCAAGTCAGAAACTATTCCTTGGCCAAGAAATGGAGAAGGAGAATTGAATGCTCTAACGATTCCTCCTTCCCAATTCTGGGGTGTTAGTAAAGCATTAAAGGGTCTTGGAGGAAGTAGGCAGGTTCAAGAGTGGGGATTTTTGAGGAAGGATGGAAGGTCCTGAGATTCCAAGGGAGCATGGCCAGTCCTCAGACATGCTTGGACCATGCCTAGCCATCGCGTGTATCATTTTAATGTTAAATCTGCACGCCCGAGCGGTATTTTCAGTATGCTAATTTGAAAAGTTCATCAAAGGTCACTTGGAAAGGGGTTTCAGCTGCTATTTTGGATTTTTCTGGCATGAACTGGTTTCTTGGTGGTGGTCCCTGTGTTCTTTATCTGATTTCCTGCTGGCAGGCTTAGCTATACCTGGAATTTCCACCTTTCCTTGACAAGTTCAGCCTGCTTTTGTCAGAGGATGTGTTGGAGGGAATACAAGAAAGTACAAGTTTAAAGATTAACCAATGATGTGGTGGCACAACCCAGTGACAATAGAACTGGAAGGGACATGGGTGGTGGTGGCTCTACCTCCTGATTTGGGTTTTGGTTTCATGCACATGTTCAGTTTGTCTCCAGATTCCCTGTTGGAGATATGGAAGTAAACCAAGATCATCTAAATGAAAACAAATGGGTTATTCATTCAGAACTTGCAGGAGACAGCTACCATCAAGTGCATTTGGCAGGGAGGCACTCAAAGAATCTGAAACAGTATTTAGTAATCGTGTTGTTGAAAATAATATTGGAATTTTTATTCTGAAACTATTACTTATATATTTAATGATAAAGCAAAAAAGTAGTGAGTACTACTTTTGATGTTGTGAAGAACTTAGATTTTCAGGTAAAAAAAGAAATACTACACCAAAAAATTGAGTAAAAACTCTGTAACCTTACAATCAGATGACTGATGTGGCTCAGTGAACTGAGCACCAGTCTGTGAACCAAAGGGTTGTTGGTTGGATTTCCAGTCAGGGCACATGCCTGGGTTGCAAGCCAAGTTGTGGCCCCAGTAGGGGGCGCGCGAGAGGCAACCGCACATTGACATTTCTCTCCTCTTCCCCTTTCTCTAAAAATAAATACAATGAAAAAAAAAAGAACAGAAAATAAATGCATGATCTAGTTTTCTCTTTGAAAATGTATTTTGTAGTTCTACCCACCAAAATAGCCTGGAAACAATGAACAACGCAGTAGCATTGAGCACTTCTAGTGGTCTTGAAATACCAGTGCTTGTTGAAAAGGAGCAATTACTCTTTGGAGAAATTGCTGATTCAAGATTTGGGCAGGAAATTTACAGAGTTGAGGTTGGAAACTTGTCAAACCAAAGAAAAAAAAATGAGGCTACTTAAGACTACTAGAGTCATGTTTAAATGACCAAGGAATCAATCTGGAGAGCTTCCATTGGCCAATGTGGGGCAATTTGAACATCAAAGTGGATTGAAATTCATCAAAAATGTTTCTACAACACATAAGTTCATAATAATACTAAAAAGAAAATTATTCATTAGATCCTTCTAGAGGATGCTAGGAAACTGCTTCATTCTGAAATTGGACAGTGAAAAAAATCAATTCTGCCTTTCTATACTTCAGAATAAAGAGTTGAGGGAAGGTTCTTCGTTATTGGAGAATTACACTTATTAGATACAGAAGAAACAATAAAATTAGAACACCACAATTTGACTATGTAATCATTAGTCAATGTCATGAATAGTTGCTAATACCAGTAGGTGAAAAGCTGATGAGAACTTTATTAAGGATGAATCAGATTCATGATCCCTGGACCAACTGACCAATCTTAACATCTCAAAACAGATAATAATGCAAATATGTCACTAATGTTATGAAGTAGGATTTTCCTGTTTTCCTGGTGAGATGAATAGTAATAATATATAGCATCACCTATGAAAAATTCTTTTAAAGAAAACAAACCTAAATCTAATCAAGCATCTACATCTAACTATCAGTATACAGAAATATAAAGAACAGAACATGTTAAACTAAAATAACGAAGTCATCAAAATCCTGAATGTGGAAAATTCTTCTGGGCAAACAATGTGGTTTATCCAATAAATATATTGCAAGGGAAAATAAATAGAGGGGGAAATCTATAAGTTAAAGAAGATTTAAGAGATGAAGCAATCAAAATAATATGTTGACTTTGGATACTAGCTTGAACAAAACAATTGTAAAAAAGGTTGACAATCAGGGTAATTTAAACACTGACTAGTATTTAATGATATTAGGAAATTACTATTAATTTTTAGGTGTTAAAATGATTTTGTGGGAGTGTTACAAAAAGAATCCTCATCTTTTATAGGTACATATTGTTTTTCCTCCTTTTTTCAACTAATTTATTTTTTATTGTGTTTTTCCCATTACCATTGATCTTCCTGTATTAAAGTATTTCTGATGAAGAATGGTATGTCTGGGATTTACTTCAGAATAACCCAGTGAGGCATGGAAGGGCTGAGGGTAGAGATGGAACAAGGGACACTATGAAGTAGGGTTATCAGAGTGTGAGGGTTCATTGATATTTGACATTTGTACATTTTTGAAGCTTCTCATAACAAAAGGTTAAGAAGCCCACATTTTTCTTTTGTGTCCTGGTAGCAGGAGATTTCTCTAGGTGCCTTGCTGAAACCATGGCATAACAGAGCCACAGCATCCACATCATTTCTCTGAGCTGCCTGCTAGTAACAGGAATAACAATAGCTGCTATTTGTTAAGCACTTCACTATTTATAGAAACAATGCTAATTGTTTTCTACATATTATTTAATTTTTCCCCAATGCCCATTACAATTTTTTTCTGTTAAAACAATATATGTCTATACTTTTGCTTTTTTTTTTTTAGTTAAAATACTGTGGGAATCACTCAATAGCATCTAAAGACATTACAAATTCCTTTTTTATGGCTGCATAGTGTTCCATCATGTGAACCTGTCATAATTTATTCAGTTGAAGTTCAGCTAGGTTAAGCATCTTGGCCAGGATCAGTTAGGTGGTACAGCCAGGATTAGAACCAAGATTCAGCTGATTCCAAAGCCTGTGTTCTACACTAGTGCTCCCAAAATTTAACACATGAGTCACCTAAGGCTCTTTGTAAAAATGCAGAAAAGGTGGATGTGGGGTAGGGTCTGAAATTCTGCATTTCTTACAAACTACTAATTATGCTAAAGGCAGACAAACCTGGAACACTGCATCTCAACCTTAACTGCACATGGGGATCACTTTTAAAAGCTACTGATGCTTGGTCCTCCCCACCTCAGAGATGCCAACTTCATTTGTCTGGGATGCATGCAGCCTAGCTGGCATTTTCCCTCCCAAGCTCCCCAGGTGATTACCAGGTGCAACCTGGGATGAAAACTGTCCCAGAAGCCTGCTTGTTTTGAGGAATTCTTCCACAATCACAAACCTACTCTTTATCCAGCTGGCTCCTGGGCAGGAGCTGATTGGCATCAAGTGACAGCTAGTTAGAGCAGCCTGGTATCAGGCTCCAATTACTTTATCTTGAGTTCGTTCTACTTTTACATATGATGGCCCACTGTGTGACAGCCACGTATCTATTGCGCTGGGGGAACTGTAAACAAAAGGTGATAAAATTGCAGCTCCTTCTCTCAAGGACAAGGTGTTTACAACCCAGATGCTTTTCTCTCGAAGGTAAGCCCCAGAAACAGTAAGAAAAATAGTGTTTTGGGATTTATGGGCCCAAAGCACCATAACCCTTTCTATTTTCCTGAGACAGGAATAGAAATCAAATAGTAATAAAAATACCATCTTTTTAAACATCTGAATATGGTTTTAGGCCCATGGCTGAGTACTCAAGCCTTGGACTTCACACTCCTCTTCAGCTGTTCACAGTGATTCTGGATACTTCAGACCTCCCCTGATCTCCACACGGGGGGGCCTCTTACCAGGTGGCAGCTAGCAGACCAGACAGCATAGACCCCACAAGCCCCTGACACCACAGGGAAGGGAGTTAGGGCCCAGTGAAACATGCCCAGTTCCTTCTTCCAAATTTACCAATCAGATAATACATTCCTTCTCCTATGGGTAGTAAAGTTTCCTAACTTTGGACTGCATCAACCGCTGCCTTCTTTGGCCATATTTAGGGTCCACCCCACTGCCTAATGGTATGTGGTACCTGTGAGTGGAACTCACTGGCTCTTCGGTTAAGTCAGGTTGATCTGCTAGCTTCCCAGAAGCCCAGCGCCTCTGACTTTTGCAGTATTTGGGAGAGTTAGCTCATGATGCATACCTTTTTAAAAAATTATTTTATTGATTATGCTATTATAGTTCTCCCAAATTTTTCCTCTTTGCCCCCCTCCATCCAGCAATCCCCATTCCCTCAGGCAATCCCTACACCATTGTTTATGTCCATCGGTCACGTGTAGGTTCTTTGGCCACTCAATTTTCTATACTGTACTTTACATCCCTATGGATATTCTATAACTACTGATATGTACTTCTTAATTCCCTCACCTCTTCACATATTTCCCCACACCTGCCTCCCATCTGGCAATCATCAAAACGCTCTCTGTATCCATTATTCTGTCTGTCCTTCTTATTTGCTTAGTTTGTTTTTTAGATTCAATTGTTGATAGGTATGTATTTATTGCCATTTTACTATTCATAGTTTAGATCTTTTTCTTTTTCTTAAATAAGTCATTAACGTTTCACATAATGATGGTTTGGTGATGAGGAACTCCTTTAGTTTTTTCTTGTCTGGGAAGCTCTTTATCTGCCCTTTGATTCTAAATGATATAATTGCTGAGTAGAGCAATCTGGGCTGTAGGTCCCTGCTTTTCATGACTTTGAATATTTCTTGCCAGTCCCTTCTAGCCTGGTAGGTTTCTTTTGAGAAATCAGCTGACAGTCTTATGGGAACTCTTCTGTAGGTAACTGCTTTTCTCTTGCTGCTTTTAAGATTCTCCCTTTATCTTTAACCCTTGGCATTTAAATTATGATGTGTGTTGGAGTGGGCCTCTTTGCATCCATCTTGTTTGGGACTCTGCTTCCTGGACTTGCATGTCTATTTCCTTCACCAAATTAGGGGAGTTTTCTTTCATTATTTTTTCAAATAGATTTCCAATTTCTTGCTTTTTCTTTTTTCCTTTTGGCACCCCTATGATGCAAATGTTGGACCTCTTGAAGTGGTCCCAGAGGCTGCTTACTCTATCCTTGTTTTTTTCTTGTTGTTCTGATCAACTGTTTTTTTGCTTCCTTATGTTCCAAATCATTGATTTGATTCTCTGCTTCTCCCACTCTATTGTTGTTTCCTTGTAAGTTGTTCTTTATTTCAATTAGTGTGCCCTTTGTTTCTGACTGGATCTTATATGCTGTTGAGGTCCTAAGTTCCTTGAGCATCCTTATAACCAGTGTTTTGAACTCTGCATCTGGTAGGTTGCTTATCTCCATTTTGTTTAGTGCTTTTTCTGCAGTTCTGATCTGTTCTTTCATTTGGGCCATGTTTCTTTTTCTGTTCACGTTGGCAGCCTCCCTGTGTTTGTTTCTATGTATTAGTAGAGCTGCTATGACTCTGTGTCTTGGTAGTGTGGCCTAATGTAGTAGGCATCCTGTAGGGTCCAGCGGCACAGCCTCCCCTTTCACTCAAGCTGGGTACTCAAGGTGCGCCCTTCATGTGGGCTAAGTACACCCTCCTCTTGTAGTTGAGCCTGCTGTTGTCAGGTCAATGGAAGGGATTTATCCAGGCCTGTCAACTACAAGGACTGGCTGTGACCACTGACCATCAACTACCTCCCCTCCATGCGAGGAGGTGAGCCATGTTTACCTATGCTGCTATCTTGACTGGAAGTCACTATATCACTATGGATACCTTAACTTTCTGCACTGATAGGTGTTTTGAAGAGATTTATTTTTTAAATATTTTATTTCTTTTTAGAGAGAGGGGAAGAGAGGGAGAGAGAGGAGAAAAACATCGGTGTGTGGGAGATAGATTGATCTGTTGCCTCTGCAACTCAGGCATGTGCCCTGACTGGGAATTGAACCAGTGACCTTTCTGTTCACAGGCCAGCACTCGACCCACTGAGCCACACCAGCCAGGGCTGAAGAATTTTTTTTTAATTTTAAATTTTTAATTAAAGATATTCGATTTTTTTGGAGTTTATAGTTAAGGCCTCATTCATTTGAGCCTTTTAATTTCAAATTCATGATATTTCAAGCAAGGTCAATTTGATTTTTCTTCTATTCAAACACTCAATGAAAAACATTCATTAAGGCTCCAGCTGGTGTGGCTCAGTTGGCTGGGCATTGCCCCACAAAGCAAAAGTTCACTGGTTTGATTCCTGATCCAGGCACATGCCTAGGCTGTGGGTTTAATGACTGGTCGGGGCACATATGGGAGGCAACCAACTGATGTTTAATTATAGTCTAATGGAGAGATGGGCAAATGAAAGGGAAGAATCAAGTTACCCAGGGTCACAGAAATGGCAGTATCATTAAAAGAACTAAGAAAAGATGAACTATTCAAAGGAAAGGAGGACAAACTTGTTTTCAGAAAACAGATGTGGGGGTAGAGGGAGGCTATATAAAGGGACTAAATGGTAATGGAAAAAATATGATAAAAAGTTAAAAAATAAAGTGCATCATTTAGAAACAGAAAACAAACCAGATGCTTTTACAAATGTTTGTTGTTTTTTTTTTTGGAAAAAATGCTATCAAGCTTTCAAAATGGAAAGAATACCTTCATTGCCACTAATATAACAGAGGTGCAAGTGACTTTTATACCCAGAGATGATTTTCTCAAAGTGTGTCTGAGGACTACATTCTGTGAAAAAAGGGCCCATGCTCAATTACATTTGGAAGATAGATGCATATCTGTCTCCTCTTGGAGATTTGTCTTTCCCTTCAGCACATTAAAAACTTTAAGAAATTGCACTACACTTTACCTCATCTTTTCCAAGCTTATTTGAGTACAGGTTGCTTTTCTAACAATTATTAAAGTGAAAAACTGTTAGTGGTTATCTAATAATAGTATGCAAATCAGGGATATTTAGTCAAAGATAAGATAGGTCTTGAGCTTGAAAACTAAGAGAAAATATCAGTCCTTTCAATACTTGGAAGGGATGGGATTTTTTTCACATTTAGGAAACTCTTGGGTTGTTCCAAACTCATTGTTATTTCATCTTGAATTTTCTTTCTTTATTCTCCTGAGACAAGTTGAGCTTTTTTGTGTGTGAAAGCAGGCAACAGTACTTTTATATTGCCTGTGAGCTCTGGTGATGCTATCAGAGAGCCACATGCTAGCTATGCTGCGTGTGTGTACAGTGCAGAATAGCCCATCTCCACCCCTCTTCAGAAGTGGACTCTGGACCCAGGGGCCAGGTATTGCAACAATGTCTCTAGGCTTAAGAACTTCAGGTTCTTCATATTGTTGTCCTTTGGTAGAGATAATAGGCAAGGCTTTCCCAAATTCCCATCATGACATTCTGGAAAAAAGGCCTTGTGCTTGAAAGGGGCCTGAGCTATACCCTTCAATTTCCTGGCTCCAATGGGACCCAATGAAAGAACTTGGTCTATAAACCTCTGTGGCCTGGTACTCTTGAGAAAATACTTTAACTTTACTCCCTAGTGATGTACTTTAGCTGTAGAAAATGGGACACTCAGAGAGGGTCAGTCCCCTGGCTGTTAGAAAGTAGTGAGATGATATAAATCTCCTCACATTCTCTGGGGGCCAGAGTACAGACTGTGGGCTCCGTGATGGCCTCCAGTGATTCTCTCCCTCCTGGCATTCAAGTCCTTGGGTAATACCAACCCACGCTGAATAGGGCTCATCTGTGTAATAATAAGATATTGCAGTCCTGGTTGGTGTGGCCTAGTGGATTGAGTGCTGGACTGTGAAACAAAAGGTCACCAGTTTGATTCCCAGTCAGGGCACATGCCTAGGTTGTGGGCCAGGTCCCCAGTAGAGGGCACATGAGAGCAACCACACATTGATGTTTCTCTTCCTCTCTCTAAAAATAAATACATAAAATCTTCAAAAAAAAAAAGATATTGCAGAAACGATAAAGTGTGCCTTCCCTGTCCATACCTTAAGAAATATTGTGACTTTGCCTGGCTAGTGTGGCTCAATGGACTGAGCACTGGCCTGTGGGCTGAAACGTTGCCAGTTTGATGCCCCCGGGTTGTGGGCCAGGTCCCCAGTTAGGGGTGTGCAGGACTCGACCAACTGATCCAACTGATCTATCTCTCACTCACTGACGTTTCTCTCCCTCCCTTCCCCTCTAAAAATAAAGAAAATCTTAAGAAAAAAAGAAATTTTATATATATATATAGTGACTTATCTAGTTTTCTCTTGCATCACTAGCTCTGAAAGAAGCTAGTGTCAAGAGGACACTCAAGCAACCCTTTGGCGAGGCCCAAGTTGTGAGAGCTGAGGACTCCTGCTGACAGCCATTTTGTGAGTGGATCCTCCAGTGCATGATAACTTCCAAACGACTGCAATATTACTGTTTTAAGCCACTAAGTTTTGGAGTTTTTACCTTGCCATAAGCAGCCAATATGGTAGATGTATGTTTTGTATGATGTTTTGTCACCAAAATGGCTCTAGATTTGCAAGTCATTACTTTACAATTTGGTTGATTCCTCTGAAGCGCAATGCTTGTCATGACTTTGGTCCTTCTTATTCTGGTGTGTACACCAGAAAATCAGCCTCTCCCCAAGGGTAAATAACTGAAAGTGATAAAGAACATAAATTATTATTATTATTTATCTTAGACAGAGGGGAAGAGAGGGAGAAATAGAAATTTCGATCATTTGCTTCTTATATGCGCCCCAGCTGGACACCTGAACCTGCAACCCGGGCATGATGTCCTGACTGAGAATTGAACCGGCAACCTTCCACTTTGTGGGAACAAGCCAACCAACTGAACCACACCTAAAATAAATTATAATAACTACAGAGAAAGAAAATCTCTTAATTGCTACTTCCACTTTTTGAAAAAAAAAATCTTACTCATGGGTTTAATTTGCTCCAAGGCAAACTCTTTTTAAAAATTTTTTAATTTTTAAAAGATTTTATTTATTTTTAGAGAGGGGAAAGGAGGGAGAGGGAGAGAAATATTGGTGTGAGAGAGAAACCTCAACTGGTTGCCTCCTGCATGCACCCTGCACAGGACTTAACCTGCAACCCAGGCATGCACCCTGACTGGGAATCAAACCTGCTAACTTTTGGTTACAGGACAATGCCCAAAAAACCAAGACACTCCAGTCAGGGCTCAATGGCTTCTTCTGATTATCATAGGCAGAGTAGTTAACTTCTCAGAAGTGCCGGTTCTGAGGTTCTGCCCTTTTTTTTAAATTTTATTTTTAAGATTTTATTTATTTTTTTTTCAGACAAAGGGGAATGGAGGGAGAGAGTGGGGAGAAACATTGATTGATTGCCTTTTGCACACCCCCAACTGCAGACCTGACTTGCAACCCAGGCATGTGTCCTGACTGGGAATTGAACCAGTGACCCTTCGGTTGCAGGCTGGTGCTCAATCCATTGAGCCATACCAGCTAGGGCATATTCTGTCATTTTTAAAAACTACGTGCTGCTGGGTAAGTTGCTTTATTATCCAAATGTTGCTGGGAGATGTAAAGCCACTATGTAAGTTATAAAACATGCTACACATATTTCAGGTGTTGTTTTCATGTTGAGATTCATCTTGACAGCCCAGATGATACTGATTCTTTGATTCCTCAGGATGATCTATGAAAGCTCAAAGACTTGGATAGAAGCTTCCTCCTGTCAAGGAAGACCATATACATTTTTTTGTGGTGGTGGCAGGGGAGGGGAAGGAGGCAGAAAGATAGGCAGTGTTAGGTAGACACTGAGATTTGGAAGAGAAGTTATAGTTGTGTGGTTCTTGTAGGATCCATCTGGGGGTATCTTCCTGAAGGAGATGGGATTTCCAGAGTTGGAAAATTGGGGTTCCAAAGTTATTCCTACAGTGAGGGGAGCAAGTTTGCTGTGAGCATGGTAATTCTATTCAACAAGCAAGATAGAAGTTCATCCTTCTCTTTTTATTTGTAATTTATTTATTTTTATCTCCAGAAGAAAACTTCCTTGTTTACATTTGTTTTTATTTTTCATTTAAAAAAGTTTTATTTTATTTTTTTCTATTACCATTTATCCCCCCCACCCCATACCCTCTACCACCTCCAGCCACCCCCAAGGTCATCTTTTTTGCTCAGCCTGCTACTGGCAGTCATTACAGGAAAGGTGAAGAAACTAAAGGACATCACCCAACGGCCATTACAGTCTCCCAGTCTCTAACGAAATAATTAGCAAGCAAGATAAACCCACAGTCCCTTTAAACTTGACGGAGTGAGGGCCTGCCATGAAGGTAGTGAGGGGCGGGTTCATTAACAGACTTGGGTAACCCTCTGGGAGAAGGGGAGCTTGGACCGCCCTTTGGTAGATGTGCGAGGTTAGGCTCTCAGGGCGAGAGGTGACCATGTTCTTGCCCCAAAAGAGAAGGGAATAAGATACTTTAAAAAAAAAAAAAAAAAAAAAAAAGCCTCTCCTCACCAGGCTCCCAGGAGGCCACCAAATCCTTCTGTGTCCCCTAGTGCACCACTCAGAAAGAGGGGTCAGACTCCTTCAAAGAGCCAACCTTACTTCACGTCTCCCACACTCCTTCCTTCATCACAGGAGGGTGGCAAAAGATTTATAACCCACCTTTTTCATCCAGTTGTCATGGAGACCTACCCAGTCTTTTCATCCCTTCTGGTACCAGAAGCATTTCTCCAACGCAGGCGGATAGAGGGGGATTAACCCAAACGCGCCAGTGGTGGTTCTGGGGGAGGGGGTGGTAGTAAAAAATAGCGCGGAAGGGCTGGCATCCTAGACCGCAGCGGAGGAACCAGGCCGAGGGACAAAGGCTATAGTCAGCCGCAGTTCCAGCCCTTCAGTCGGCCAACAGAAGCTGCGGGGGCGCTGCTGGGCTGGAAGAAGGAACTGGGAGAGGATGGAACGGAGCAGCGTGGCGGGACTCCGAGGCGCGCGGCGGCGTCCCGGGAGAGTTCTTAGGCCCCAGAGCGTCGACTTCTCCACCCGAGCAGGCGGGTGCTAAAGGCGGCGGGGGCACAAGCCCCTCCACCCACACGTCCTTTGGGCGGCGCCGCCATCACTTCCCCCTTAGCCACACAGCCTTTTCCTCCTCCGCCAATCCTGGATCTCCCCCACCCTCCGCCCGCCACTGAACTAAGAGTCTCTCATTGGACAGAGGTGAAGTCAATCTGCCTCAAGTCAGGGAGTCGATTGGCTGTGAGGCCTTCGGGCCTCCCGTAGTCTGCTGGGATTGGCTTCCTGCACATTGGCGCAACGGAAGAGGCGACGGTCGAGGGTTCGCCTCTGCTCCTGCTGGACTGCCGCGGAGGAGGCAACCAGGAGTTCGACGCTGGGTGGCTGGTTCGGAAGGCAGCAGTGGCTGCTGTGGATGGGAACGGGTCTGCTTGGTGTGCTCATGGAGCGCCAGGGCAGGGCCGCCACCACCTCCGCTTCGTCGACCCGGGACCCGGCGTCCGACGAGCCAGATGGGCGGCGGCAGGAGCCGCTGCGGCGCCGGTCGAATAGCGCGTCGGCACCCGCGGTCGGAGACTCGGCCTTGACTGAGGAAGTAAGGCGGGACCGACCTGGTTCCTACAGCGGCACTACCTCGGTCTCCCGCCAGCGCGTGGAAACACTAAGGAAGAAGCGGCCGCGTAAGTGCCCGGCGGGGCGCCTTCGCGGCTTGCCCTGCCCCCTTCTGGCCCGGTCGCCGTTTTTCCCGCGCGCCCGCGAGGGGACAGTGCCCCCTCACGGTGGCCCCAGGTGGGTGCGTGGGCAGAGAGCGGGTTGGAGGCCTGGGGTCCTACAGACACTGTGGCTTCGGGGTTCGGCCCTTGTGCACAGTCGTCTTCTCGGTCACGTCCCTAGGAACCTTTCTCCCTCCTAGCTCTTTAAGAATTCACGCCCGAGAGTCACATGATTTTATCCTGGAGAAGGCTTCTTTTGACTCATTTCCATCGCCTCCCCTCCCCCCAAGTCCTTAGTCTGTCTTGTGTGGGTTTTTAAAGAGTTGCTCTCCAAGACGTTAAATCTTTTTTTGTCTGGAAATTTCAGGCTTACTGGAAGATGGTTCACTGACTCCTAGGTTGCTGCAAGCTGAAACTAGATTCCATGTTTTGTGCACTAAGCTTTGGCGGTTTTTCTTCCCATGAGAATTCGGGTCATTTCTCACCCAGATACCACCTCTTTCCTTTACATCTATTTGCTGATAGGATTTAGTACTGGAGTGTTCTGGGCATTAAGGCTTTTTGTTTTCAGGGAAAATGACGTCTTTTTGAATCTCACCTTGGGACTTTCACACGCTCTTATCAGAGAATCGTTTTCTCCGTTTTATTATTAGGTTTTTGTTTTTTTTCCCTGTGTTTAGATCTTGTCCAAGTATTTTCTCACTATTATAGGTCTTTAATTCAGGCCGTCTTTCTAGCACCATGGGTGCTGTTGAAAGTATTCACTGTCCTGATACTCTAATATTAGCCTTACAATATAGTGGCATTTTACATATGATTAGACTTTTTTTTGTTGTTGATGTAGCCAGATTCCCACTTTAGGAAATTAACTTCTTTTAAATGCACATTTAAGAGAGAGAAAGTGGCAGGATGGGTGTGAAGTGTTTATTGGATGGCCTTCTTTTGTACCTTGGTCCAACCACCCATTTGCTTTAGTTTTAAGGTGTATGATGTGGATGATTAAATGCAGTCATATTTTGCTGTGAAATGTTTGGAGAGTTTTCAGTTCCTTTGTTTTTTTCCTGTCCTCTTGAAAGAGACTTATTTGGAAAACATCTCTCATCCTACCATTTTTAGAGCTTGGTTTATGTTTTATTTGAGGAACACTTGATTTTTTAAAAAATGCATCATAATTACTTTTAGAGGGGAAGGGTAAATAGAGGGAGAGAAACATCCATGTGAGAGAAACATCAATGGGTTGCCTCTCATACACACTCCTGGGGAAGAGGGCGCTGAACTGCAACCCAGGGATGTGTCCTGGGGGGGAATTGAACTGGAGACCTCTGGCTTTGCAGGACAACACTCAACCAACTCCACACTGGTTGGGGTGCACTTGATTTTTAAGCAGTATAAAGCATTAGTTCCCACATGGTTTTGTACTATATCATTGGATATAGATGCAAATTCCAGAGACTCAGCAGATAAAATTCACAGCCATATAGCCAGCTGTTTGTGGACACTGACCACAAAGATTTGAAATAATTATTGTATTTTGAGTGTTGAATGGGTCAGGCACTCTAAAAACTTTTTTTAATTAAAACTTTTAGCCCTGGCAGGCGTAGCTCAGTGGATTGAGCTCGGGCTGCGAACCAAAGTGTTGCAGGTTCGATTCCCAGTCAGGGTACATGCCTGGGTTGCAGGCCATGACCCCTAGCAACCCCACATTGATGTTTCTTTCTCTTTCTCCCTCCCTTCCCTCTCTAAAAATAAATAAAATAAAATCTTAAAAATAAATAATTTAAAAAGACCACCCCAAAACCCCCTTTTTTTCAGCCCTGGCTGGTGTGGCTCAGTGGATTGAGCACTGGCCTGTGAACCAAAGGGTCATCTGGGCACATGCGTGGGTTGTGGGCCAAGTCCCCAGTAGGGGATGCGTGAGAAACAGCCACACATTGAATTTCTCTCCCTTTCTTTCTCCCTCCCTTCCCCTCTCTCTAAAAATAAATAAATAAAATATTTAAAAATTTTTTTCAGGCACTCCTCAGAGTTTTAATAACTCATTAGCCCTCACAACTCTGAGGTAGGTAGTAGTATTCCATTTTACAGATGAGAAAATGGGGGCTCATTTGCTCAGTGTCAAATGGCTAGTGAACAGAACTGTAAACTCAGGAATTGTAGCTTTATAGCATCTGCTCTTAGCCCCCGCGCTTTACAGATAGTTCATGTTCCAGTATCTAATTTTTATTGCTTTAAGAGCGGACATAGTCATGATCTTTTGCATTCAAGGTTTTCTTACCTGAGGTGAACATTTCTAGCTACTTGCAAATTTTGAGCATAAAAATGACCTGGGGAGTTAGAAAATGCATTCCCTGGGTTCACTTCTCTTTTGAATCAAAATATGGAAAGGGTTCTAAGAAGCACCTCATGTCATTCAGATACAGATGACTCAAGGACCACTCTGAAAAATGCTGTTTTAGACCAGTGAAGGGGGAAGTCATAAAGTGGTTTTGAACTTCTTTTAGGAACTAAGACAAATTTTCAGGTTGTAGGATTCATTTTTTTGTTGTCTACCGTTTGGTGTCTCTCAGGTATAAACCTACTAAAGAAATAAGGTATTATGCTTCTATTTGCTCTTTCTGTACTGTGCCAGGAGTACCTGTTAGAGAAACAGCATGTTAGACGGCTGAACCCTCCAAGAATATACATACAGTTGACCCTGGCACAACCCAAGTCTGAATTGCATGGGTGCACTTACATGAGGATTTTTTTTTTCCCCAATAGACATGCATTTTCTATCTGTAGACACAGAGTGCCGACTGTACGCATTGGTCTGTGCCATTTTATATAGAGGACTTGAGCATCCTTATGTCTTGGTGTCTGGGGGGCAGTCCTTGACTTCCTTTTAGATACTGTGAGACAACTAAGATTTTTGGGAGTCAAGTTACATGGATAAAAGAATTTTTTAAAAATACTTTTTCTTTTTAAGAGAGAGAGGAAGTGGGGGAGAAAGGAAGAGTAACATAGATGTGTGAGAGAAACATCGATCAGGCCTCTTGCGCGTCCCCAATGGGGACCTTGCCTGCAACCCAGGCATGTGCCCTGACTGGAAGTCAACTGGCAACCTTTCAGTTTGCAGGCTGATGCTCAGCCCACTGAGCCACATCATCCAGGGCAGAATAAATGGATTTTTTGACTGCAGGGGATGGAGAGGTCAGCGCCCCTAACACACCTCGCCCTTCTTGTTAAGGAGGCAACGTAAAGTTAGACCAATCTTATTTGGTCTAACCTCGAGAAAATCCAATAAAGACTAAATGTCTTTATTGTTGGCAGAGTTGGGTATGGAGTAGTACCACCTTTCGTTTGATGTTAGCAAACCTTGTTCTGACATCATTACACTAGTCTAAAGGTAGGAGACTAGTAGTCATTTGAAGCTAGAAGGAGCTATTCAGTTTTTCTTAGGAATTTTTCTGCGCTCTGGGTATAGTCATGTTCTGCCACACAAGTTTCCTGGAGCACTTTGGGTCCCAAAACTGTCCTCATCCTAGACCAAACACGTCACAGTCATTAGGGGTGAGGCTAGGCAAGTGTGTGTCTAAGAAGGTCTTTAAAAGTTTTAATTAGACTAGGTGGAGTTATTATGTGTTTTAGAACTGAGAGAAAATACTAAATAAAGATTGGCTTAAAATGATGGAAACAAAGATGCTAATACGGTAACAGTACTTACTTGTTGGTATTGGACATGATACCGAACATTTTATAAACATCTTATTTAGGTCTCACAGTTATCCTGTGAAGTTGATATTTCTTATTCCTGGTTTCCAGATAAGGAAGCAGGCTCAGTGGAATTGTTCCTTTGTCCAAGGATACATAGTGAGTTAGTAATGGAGCTGTGATTTGGTCTGGGTGTCTGAATTGAGACCCAGTGTTCTTGTCTTTCCCCATTTTGTAATGGCGGAAGGTACATGCGATGTAATCCAGAGTAGTGGTGTCACATAGAAACAAGTGTTAATAAAACCCCCCTCAGATTTACAAGGGGGCTCAGAACTTGCATCTATTAATTTTTTTTTAAAAAGACTTTATTTTTAAAGAGGGGAAGGAGAGAGAGACAGAGACAGATAGACATCAGTATGTGGTTGCCTCTCGTGTATTCATACCTGGGGACCTGGTCCGCAACCCAGGCATGTGCCCTGACTGGGAATCAACCAGTGACCCTTTGGTTCTCAGGCCAGCACTTAATCCACTGAGCCACACCAGCCAGGGCGCACCTTTTTTAATTTTTAAAATTTTAATGAGGCATAATTACATACAATAAAATGTATAATTCTGACAAATGTGTTCAGAGAACTTTTTTTAATCCCCATCTGAGGACATTTCTTCATTGCTTCTAGAGAGAGAGGAAGGTGTGGGGGCAGAGAGAGAAGGTACATACGATGGAACAAACATGGAACATCCATGGCCGCCTTTTCACACACACTCTGACTGGGTTGGGGGGGAATTGAACCAGCAACCTGGGTATGTGACCTTACCGGCCCTGACTGGGAATCGAACCTCTGACCTTTTGGTCTGTGCAACAACGTTCCAAGCCAACTGAACCATGTTGCCCTTTCCCTTCTCTCTAAAA
Organism: Phyllostomus discolor; assembly: GCF_004126475.2. NCBI lineage: Eukaryota > Metazoa > Chordata > Mammalia > Chiroptera > Phyllostomidae > Phyllostomus > Phyllostomus discolor. Next base: position 80,941,879 of record NC_040911.2, on the reverse strand, counting down.
GATAAATTAAAAAAAAAACCTTAAAAAAAAGACAATGGCTTAAATTTTGCTGTCTCAAAGGGAAAGCCATCTAGCAGTTTTTAGTAGTCTCTATTGGGTTTTGTGTGTTTATTTTTTCCTGAATGTAAAGTTTATTATTGAGTCTGCTGATTTTATAACAGTATTTTGTAAATATCTAGTCCCTGAGTTAAAAACTATTTTGTGAATAAGAGTAACTGTTAGTAAGATATATCTTTTTTAAAATTTATTGATTTGAGAGAGAGATGAAGGGGGGAGGGGGAGGCAGAGAGGGGGAGAGAGAAATTTGTTCTACTCGTTTATGCGTTTATTGGGTGATTCTTTTATGTGCTCTGACTGGGAATTGAACTGTCAACGCTCTGGCTTGCAGGCCAGCACTGAATCCACTGAGCAACACGAGCCAGGGCTCTAATTTCATTTACATCTTTTATCTTTAATAACTTCATTCTGTTTATTTTTGGCTCTGTTGATCTGTTTTATTATTTTTTTAGCATTTCAAATTGTATGTGATATTCCCTTTTATTCACAATTTCTTCTTTTAAAATACATTTGATAAGCATTTAAGGCTAGAGTTTCCCTTTGAGTATCACCTTGGTTGTATCATACTGTTTTTGATATGTAGTGATATCATTGTTATTAATTTTAAAGTAAGTTATTTTGATTTCCTCTTTAATCTCAGAGTTAATAATAGTGGATCTAAAAATTCCCAGGTGGGCCCAGGCTGATGTGGCTAGGTAGATTGAGTGCTGGCATGAGAACCAAAGGGTCACTGGTTTGATTCCCAGTCAGGGCACATGCCCAGGTTGTGGGCCAGGTGCCCAGTAGGGGGCGTGTGAGAGGCAACCACACATTTATGTTTCTCTTCCTTTCTTCTTACCTTCCCCTCTCTTTAAAAATAAATAAAAGTCTTTTAAAAATTTCCAGGTGGATGCATTTTTTTTGTGTCTGTTGGACTAATTTCTTTTTCTTTTTTTAAAAGATTTTATTTATTTTAGAGAGGGGAAGGAAGAGGGAAAGAAGGATTACTATCTAATTTTGAGGTATTGTGGAAAGTAAACATGGTTTGTTTTTGTTCTTTGGATTGGAGGTTCTTAAAGCTAATACAGTTAACTTTGGTGAAGGGTTTATTGGTATTTGAGAGGAAAGTGTATTTAAAAAAACATTTTATTTATTTATTTTTAGAGAGGGGAAAGGAGGGAGAAGAAGAGTGAGAGAAACATTGATTGGTTGCCTGTCGCATGCCCCCAATTGTGGTCTAGAACCCAGGCATGTGCCCTGACCAAGATTCTAACTGGCAACTTTTTGGTTTGCAGAACAAGGCTCAACCCACTGATCAACACCAGTCAGGGCAAAAGGAAAGTCTATTTGTTTTTTGATAGAGGTATATTTATTTTTAATAGATAACCCTATTAGCTGTGGTAGTCATGTACTCTGTACATCTTTATTTTGTGTGTTATGTGGGCAAATTTCTGAGACCTGTATCATTCTCATGCTGGTTTGTAGATTAGTGAGTTTTTCCTTGTGTTTAATATTTTTTGAAGCATGTGTTAGGATCATTTCAATTATACTATTTTATGCAATGACAATTCCTTTTTGTCCCTTCACCCTTTTTTAATATTTTATTTTTAATTTTTTATTTAGAGAGAGGGGAAGGGAGGGAGAAAGAGAGGGCAAGAAACATAGATGTGAGAGGGAAACTGGCTACCTTGTGCACATACCTACCTCAGGGGACTGAAACTGCAGCCTAGGCATGTGACCTGGCTGGGAATTGAACCAGCGACCTTTCAGTGTGCTGGACGATGCCCAACCAGCTGAGCTCACTGTTGGGGATGAACTTTTTGTCCCCCTCTAATGCTTTTTGTTTGAATTTTGTTTGGTTTCCTTGTATTGTGTTGGTTTGCTCTTAACATTTGCTTGGTACAGTGGAGTAGCATTGTCCAGGCATTTATTTTGCATACACAAATTTAACTATATAAATATAGCTCATAAGCTACCTTAATGGTGCCAGTGATTTCTTCTACCCATTGATTTGGTCAATGAATATGTACATAATTTGGAGTAAACACAGGGATGAGAGTTGTGAATCTTATTTTCTTGGTAGGTCACTGCTTGGAGGGGTGGGCACCTTTCATCTTGTGAGTATAGCGCCTATTAAATGCAGTGCTGGTCTTGAAACATGGGTTCCACTTTGAAAATACCATGGTTCTTACCTGTAAGTCAACTGCTCTATCAGTCTCAGTGAAGTGCTTAAGATTTTGATATGAGTACTTTTGACTAGAGGCCTATTTTATTTTGAAAAGCATCCAACTCTTCTTATTACGGGACTCCATTGTGGCTGTTTTACCATTTATTTATCTTCATTCTACCTGTATAATCTCGTTTTAGATGTATAGTTTAAAGTAAGCATATAGTCGAATTTCCTCTTCAGTCTGGAAGAGACATTTGATCTACTTGTGATTACTGACACATTCAGTTATAATTTTTAACTTTGTATTTATCATATTTTTATTTTTTTGTTTTAAAAATATTTTATTTATTTATTTTTAGAGAGAGAGGAAGGGAGGGAGAAAGAGAGGGACAGAAACATCAATGTGTGGTTGCCTCTTGTGTGCCCCCACAGGGGACCTGGCCCGCAACCCAGGTATGACCAAGAATCGAACCGGCGACCCCTTGGTTTGCAGGCCAGCGCTCAATCCACTGAGCCACACCAGCTAGGGTGTATTACTTTGTTTTTGAACTCGTTTTTTCCCCTACTTATTTAAAGGTCATATGTTCATTTCTTTTGGATGGTTCAATGCATATAGACTATCCTTTATTCAGAATTAGCGAGAATCCAATATCTTATTTTCCTCAAAAGGACAGAACTGCTGTTTACTTTCACTTCCCTCTCTTTCTCTTCCCTCTTCTACTTCCTGTGTTGAAATCATGTAAGTATTTCAGTTTCAGATTACTTCTTTTTTTTTTTAAGACTTTATTTATTTTTAGAGAGAGGGGAAGGGAGGGAGAAAGAGAGGGAGAGAAAAATTGATCAGTTGCCTGGGTGCCACTAACTGGGGACCTGGCCCACAACCCAGGCATGTGCCCTGACTAGAAATCAAACCAGCAACCTTTGGGTTTGCAGACCTGTACTCAATCCATTGAGCCACACCAGCCAGGGCAAATTACTTATTTTTCTAAGAGTTAGCATATATTACTTCTTTTGCTTACTATTTTTCCTCATAGCTCATTTCTTAGATGCTTTTAAAAATATATTGGAGTACATTTTACTAATTACTTCAAAGAAGCTCTTTGGGTAGTAAATGTTGAGCTCTTTTATGTGTGAAAATGTCTTTTGTGCTGCCACTTGAAAGCTGACTTATCTGGATATTAATTTCAAAGTCTTTTTCCTTATCACTTTGAAGTTACTGCACCATTGTCTTCTGCCATCTGTGTTGATGAGGTCTTAATTTTATGTGAGACTTGTTTTGTGTGACTTGTTTATCTTTGTAGGAATTTACTTTTTCCTTTGGAAGTTCTTAGGATTTCCTGAAATTTCAATACAGTATGTCCAAGTCTTCCTTTCTCTGCTAATTGATTCTGTTTAACACTTAGTGGATCTTTTAACCTGATGATTAATGTCCTTCCTACATCCCCTGTTTTCCCCCAGAAAAACTATAGAACTCATGTAAGATGGATGTTGGACTGTGATTCTGTATTCTGTGTATCTACCTTTCCTTTATACTCAAGAGACATTTTGGGAGAACTTCTTAGTTTTCCATTTTTTTTTTCCTGTGCCTATTTTCTTGTTGAATGTATTTGTTAAGCTTTATTTTGGAAATCAGTTTTTCTCCCTTTTTGTAAATGTGTTTTTATTGCGGTATAATCTACATAAAATAAACCGCTTTTGTTGCAAGTGTATAGTTCCATGCATTTCGACAGATACGTATACCTATGGTGCTCCCCCTGATCCCCCACCCCAACAATCATGATTTGGGTTACCATGGAAAGATTTCTCTTGCTCCCTGTGCCGTCCTTCCTCCTCTTCTCCAGCCTGTGATCTGCTTTCTCTCAGATGCAGGAATAGTTTGTATTTTCTAGTTTCATAGAAATAGAATCATGTAGCATGTAGCCTTCTGTGTAAGTCTGCTTTTGAGATTCATCTATGTAAAGTGTATAGTAGTTTGTCCTCTTTTATTTGGTTTTGAACCTCCCCCCCCCCCCAAATGTGGATACAGCTCACAGATGTTAATTTCTCATTTTTAAAATGGCAGCTTATTCATTTTTCGTGGATGAAATCTCATTTTACCTCTGAGATATTAGTGATTGTTAAGTCTTTGCCCTTGCAACTCTTTCTTCATGTGTTTAGCTTCTTGTTTTTGTGGTGCTGATTTCCCTTGTGATTCTGATTTGTGATCATCTCTGGTTTGAGGATTGCTGTTTTCCTGTCCATGGATGCAGTGTCTGTTTACTGGTCTGTCAGTTTGGATTGTAGGGGAGACATGGGATATATGGCCAGAGCTGGGCACATTTCTTCTGGTTAGTAACTGCTGCTTGGGTGCCATCCTGAATCGTGGGCCCAAGTGCCTGTGCTCTTTGAAATCTTTGCCTCTGTTGGCTGGAGGAAGGGAGGTGGGGCGTGGGTTTCAGTAGAGGGAAGTGACTGGCCTGTCCATGATTGCACCAGAGCTCCTGTTTCCCCATGGCAGTCATGCCATCTGTAGTTTGGATGGAATACCTCATTCTCCACCCACCCCTCATAGCTACTCCCCAATTATTAGAGTATTCCTCTTTTGAAATTTCTGGACAGTTACTGCCTCTGTCAGCCTAGTTCCGCTGATAGTATCACTTCTTGTTTCCAGAATTATTTTAGAAAATAGTATATCAATAAATGTATTACCTTTAGTCATTTCTGGGATTTAAAGTGAGAAGGGAAGGCATGTATGTCTATGCAGTCCATCTTGATCCAACCTCCTGAAGCCATTCCCTTGGGAACGATCTTATTGGTTACTGATAATAACTGAAACATGTGTTCCATTGAAACCTCTTTTTTAGGACATTGGGTTTTGAGAGAAATTGAACACTGGAGCTTGTATTATATTACATGGGATGGGGAGTTTTCCTTTACCCCTAGTTTGAGTACTAAACTGGAGTTCTGAGAGCTTCCAAGATTTCTTCTGTAAGCCAAGGGGAAGGGTGAAGATTTTCATTTTAGTTTTTTTCCCAGAAGGTTCATAGGTAGTCATTTTGTTGTTTTTAAATATTTCATAGTGTAGTTTGGGCATGTGTGTTGTATAGGAGTGTTGGGTTAGCTCAATATTCTGAAATTTTTCTTCTTGGTCTTTGTAATTTTTTTTAAAAAGGTCCACTTCCAAATCAGACAGTTATATTTCTTTTCCCCAGGCCTGTTTGTTTATATAGTCCTAGGAAACTTTAGGGTATGGAATAAGTTTCTGATCTAGTAAGTGTAAATTTGGTTTTCATGAAAAAGCTGTTTTGACTTTTTTTTTCTCCCCCATTTAGTTTTTCCATGGTTTGGCTTGGATATTGGTGGAACCCTAGTCAAGCTGGTTTATTTTGAGCCCAAAGACATCACTGCTGAAGAAGAGGAGGAAGAAGTGGAAAGTCTTAAAAGCATTCGGAAGTACCTGACCTCCAATGTGGCTTATGGGTCCACGGGGATTCGGGACGTGCACCTGGAACTGAAGGATCTGACTCTGTGTGGACGCAAAGGCAATCTGCACTTTATACGCTTTCCCACTCATGACATGCCTGCTTTTATTCAAATGGGCAGAGATAAAAACTTCTCAAGTCTCCACACTGTCTTTTGTGCCACTGGAGGTGGAGCGTACAAATTTGAGCAGGATTTTCTCACAGTATGCATTTTTTTAGCTTATATACAATTTATGATAATCTGTTAAAAATAATAACCAGTAGCAAGTGGTGGAATCATTTCCATCTCTAATGGAACTTAAATATTCTTGAGTCAAATTAAGATTAAATACAAATTAGTGATAGGAGTTAGCCATCTAGAGATTGGGGTATTGTTTACTTTTTGCCCAGTTCAGATGGATTGATGAGAATCAGAACTAAAAAGAGAGCATTTTGTTCTTTTAGTATGAGAAAATAATGAAGCTGTGATAAAGCAGAGTAAACGACCATGAGGAACATCATCATTAAATATGGAACAATAAGATTGAAAAATAATAAAATTAATGTCATTTCATGTCATAATATTGTTCCAATCTCCTCTACCTCATAGTGTTTCTTGTCCCCTTCAGTTGTTTCTTGGCAAGTGTACTTTAAAAAAAAAAAAGATAAAAATAAGACCAAAAAATTCCCTAAGGAACTTCAGGTGCTAAACTAGTTAGAGATGGTTGACAGCAGACCCACCTCTCCCATGTCTTCTGATGTGTTCTGTGCAGCACACTCGTTCACAGGAGTCTCTAGATCGTGTCTGGGAATGGGCACTGTGTGGAGGACCTTGAGGCTAGGACCTGAAGGTGGATATGGGGGTAGGTGGGAAAATTGATACGTGTATTGGCCAAGATTCTGACTCTCAGATTTAAAATACCGTCAGGGCCATGTTTTTAATGCCACCAATTAGAATATTATTCCAGAGATTCTGCCTTCGTGTCATTCTACATGTCTTCCCTTCACCCTGTGTCACTGTATGATTTATGACCTTGTTCCCTTTCTTTGTCCTTTATCTCATGACTTTCTCTCACAACTGACCATAATCATAATATAGAATAGAATTTTGAAAAATAATTTTTTTAAAGATTTTATTTATTTTTAGAGAGGTAAGGGAAGGAGAAAGAGAGAGAGAGAGAAACATCAATGTGTGGTTGCTGGGGGCTGTGGCCTACAACCCAGGCATGTGCCCTGACTGGGAATCGAACCTGTGATGCTTTGGTTCGCAGCCTGCGTTCAATCCACTGAGCTACACCAGCCAGGGTGGCATTTTTTGAAAAATAATTTTTAAATGTGGTTTTATATTCTTTGTATTTTCCTTGGTTGCTTTTCAGTGGTTTCTTTTCACCTGTGAGTAGGGGAAGATAGCAAAAGGAGAGAAAGTTCTCCTTGTGGAAGGATCATAGTGGACTCTGGACCATGACTGATAGGTAAAGGAGAAACCCTCTATTTTCAGGACCCTGTGGAGATGCCCTTTGGAACATATTTGAAAACCATTCAGGCTGTTACCAGAGGTTCAGAGTTGTGTGGTAAATTCAGGGAGGGTGCAAAGTGGATTTTAGATCTTAGGGATGATGGCTTTTTAGGCTGCCGGGGCTTCTCATTTGTATGCACCAGTACCATCTTTGAAAACTGGAAATGAAATGCCTATCAAATCCTGTTTGTGTATTAGGAGTGACTAATATTTAATAAACCACAGTGAAATAGGTTTTTAAGTTCTGTTTTAAATTGTTTTTTAGTTTTTCAACTATAGTTGGTATAACTTACTATATTAGTCCAGTGATTAGACATTACGTAACTTACTTAGTGATCATCCTGATAAATCTTGCACCTGTCTGGCACCATACATAGTTATTAGAATATTATTGACTATATTCTCTATACTGTGCTTTATATCCCCATGGCTATTGTATAATAGCCAATTTGTGCTTAATTTCTTCACCTTTTTTACTCACCCCCCAAGCCCCTTCTATCTTGCAACCATCAAAATGTTCTCTGCATCTCTGAGTCTGTTTCTGTTTTTGCTTGGTTTGTTTTTTATAGTCAATTGTTGATAGCTATGTATTTATTGCCATTTTTGTTCATATTTTCAATCTTTTTTCTTTTAATATATTTTATTAATTATGCTATTACAGTTGTCCCATTTCCCCTTCACTCCCCTCCACCCTGTATACCCTCTCCCACCCACATTCCCCCGTTTAGTTTATGTCCATGCGTCATAGTTACAAGTTCTTTAGCTTCTACATTTCCCATACTATTCTTATCCTCCCCCTGTCTATTTTCTACCTACAATCTATGCTACTTATTCTCTGTATCTTTTCCCCCTCTCTCCTCCTCCCACTCCCCTGTTGCTAACCCTCCATGGGATCTCCATTTCTGTGGTTCTGTTCCTGTTCTAGTTGTTCGCTTAGTTTCTTTTGGTTTTGTTTTAGGTGTGGTTGTTAATAATTGTGAATTTGCTGTCATTTTACTATACATGTTTTTTTTATCTTCTTTTAGATAAGTCCCTTTAACATTTCATAAAATAAGGGCCTGGTGATGATGAACTCCTTTAACTTGACTTTATCTGAGAAGCACTTTATCTGCCCTTCCATTCTAAATGAAAGCTTTGCTGGATAGAGGAATCTGGGACATGGGTCCTTGCCTTTCATGACTTGGAATACTTCTTTCCAGCCCCTTCTTGCCTGCAAGCTCTCTTTAGAGAAATCCGCTGACAGTCTGATGGGAACTCCTTTGTAAGTTACTGTCTCCTTATCTCTTGCTGCTTCTAGGATTCTCTCCTTCATTTTTACCTTGGCTAATGTAATTATGATGTGCCTTGGTGTGTTCCTTCTTGGGTCCAACTTCATTGGGACTCTCTGAGCTTCCTGGACTTCTTAGAAGTCTGTTTCCTTTGCCAGAATGGGGATGTTTTCCTTTATTATTTGTTCAGATAAGTTTTCAACTTGTTGCTCTTCCTCTTCTCCTTCTGGTACCCCTATAATTCAGATGTTGGAACGTTTAAAGATGTCCTGGAGGTTCCTAAGCTTCTCGTTTTTTTGAATTCTTATTTCTCCATTCTTTCCTGTTTGGTTGTTTCTTTCTTCCTTTTGGTCCACTCTATTGATGTGAGACCCAGTTTCCTTTCCATCACTATTGATTTCCTGTGCATTTTCCTTCATTTCTTTTATCATAGCCTGCATTTGTTCATCTAATTTACGACCAAAATCAACCAATTCTGTGAGCTTCCTGATCACCAGTGTTTTGAATTGTGCATTTGGTAGGTTGGCTATCTCTTGGTCGCTTAAAAGGATGAGTTCCGGGATTTTGATTTGTTCTTCTGTTTGAGCCATCTCTCTCTCTCTCTTTTTTTTTTTGGTCTGGTCTTGCTTGTTACAGTAAGGGGCAGAGCCTTAGGTGTTCACCAGGGCGGGGCACCCCAGGCGCTGGGTTGTGACATTGTATGTGGGGGTGGGGTCAAGAGGTAACAATGGTGGTTGCTCTGTTCTCCGTGGGATCCCAGTCCCTTCTCTGGGATCCTGGGTTGCGCTCACTGCCTTGCTCTACAATTGCTGCCTCACTGGGTCTGCCAGTTGCCGCCTGCGCACTCAGGGTCCACTCGCTGTGATCTTGCACTCCCCAGATGCCTTATGTGCCCCCGGATGCCTACTCACCCAACTCTCTCTGCTCTCCATGCCTCAACCCATGCCTGGCTGCTTGTCTCGGCCCCTCGTACTGGTCTGGATGAATGGGTCTATTCAGCTTCTTGGCTGTCTGACTTCCATTCAGATCAATTTTCTGTCAGTTCTGGATGTTATTCTGCCTCTAAATAATTGTTCCAGTGCTGGTTGTGTGTGGAGGTATGGTGGGTCTACCTATGCCTCCATTTTGTCCTCTTTTTTTTTTTCTTAAAGAAGACCCTTTAACATTTCATATAATACTGGTGTGGTGGTGACGAACTCTTTTAGCTTTTTCTTGTCTGAGAAGCTCTTTATCTGTTTTTTGATTCTAAATGATAGCTTTGCTGGGTAGACTGATCTTGGTTGTAGGTCCTTGCTTTTTCATCACTTTGAATATTTCCAGTCCTTTCTGGCCTGCTTGATAGATAGTGTCTGGCCTAGGGCCACTTAGTGAGAGGTATGGGGCAAGATGCTGTTTATTTGAGAGTTTTTAGGAAAATCTGAAGCATGAGCCAAGGTAGGCCATTTGTATGGAAAAGCCACTAGAATCAGCATGGGTGGGCCAGAAGTTTGGGATGCAGGGCATCCAGGAATCATGAGGGGGCCAGGGACAATGCTGTGTGAGCCAGATTGGTGGAAACTCCAATATGGTGCCCACCTTCCCTCTCTGGGTTGGGGGTAGCTCAGAAAAGGAACAATGGGCTCTGCCAGCACTTTCTGTCTGGAAGAAAGCTCCACCTGTCCTCCATCCCTTCTTCCCCCAGCTCTCACCCTGATGTGGAACAATTGATTTCCTCTCTGTATGTCTCTGGTGCCTTTCAAGCTGCTGCCCCAATGCTGGAGCTCAGAGGAAATGAGTCTGAGTAAATTCATGTGTGGGCCCTTTAAAAGGAACTGCCTGGGATCCCAGAAGTCTTCCACCTCCCTCAGCCTCAATCCTTACTGGTTTTTACAGCCAGAGGTTATGGGGACTTCCCTTCTTGGTACTGGAACCCTGGGATTGGGGGAGGCAGCTGGTGTGGGGCTGGGTGTCCTTGCTCCTCAGGGGGGCCTCTGCAGCCAAGATATCATTGCCAGTTTTTATCCACCACACGTGGATGTGGGACCAGCCCATTCATTCTGTGTCTCTGTCCCTCCTTCCAGTCTTGATGTGGCTTCTTTAATTCTCTAGTTGTAGGACTTGCAGTCAGCCTGATTTCAGGTGGTTCTGAAAGATGGTGGTTCTCTTCTGTAGTTTAGGTGTAATTTTGATGTGGTTGTGGGAAGAGGCAAACACTGTGTGCCTCCATCTTGACAGAAAGTCAAAGCTCAGTCTCTGAAACAATTTTTAAAATACTGAGTTATTTTTTTAAAATTTGAATCATATTTCCTCACACAATGATCTTTGCACATTGGTGTAAGACTTAACATAGACTACTGGGAGTTAGTGAAATGACTTACGCATTTTATCATTTAACTGTCAGTGAGGCTGGGTTTTGTAAGGGGTAATAACAGCACAGCAGGGCTGCACTTCAGGATAACATGAATTATGGGAAGGACAAAAGGAGATGCTGGTTTGACATACAGTGGCAGAAAACTACTTGGATTCTAGTAAGTCACCAGTATAAAATGATTTGCCTAAGAAATGAAAACACTAGCACTTGAGATTCAGGTGTCAGGATTGGTATTTAAATTCGTTTTGGCAAGGGAGGGCTGTGGCAGATGAAATGACAGTGGTAAACAGAGGGCTTGGGTTTGGTCAGAGGAGTAACTTAATCTTAATTAGGGATTAATTAAGGATTAAGATGAAGTTACCTATTAACTTCCATCTCCACTCTGGATCAGAATAAATTGCATGTAAACGTAATCAAACAAATGGGCGTTGATTTAATGGGGGAGAACTTGAGGGCTGACCTTGGTTGTCAACAGAAATAGGTGCTTTTAGGGGTTGAGGCATCTTTACCTTTGTCGTATATTTTGAGTATATATGCTTATAAACATTCAAATGGGTTGCAAGTTCATAGAGTAAAACATTGAAGTTTATATCATCTCCAGTGTTACCGCTGTTAAAAGTTTATGTATCTTTTTATTTTTTCCTGTGCATGACTGTGTATGGCACAGACATATAAACATGGTTTACAAATAGGCACATTGAATCATTGTAAAATGTTTCAGCTTTTGTTGACTAACATGTCTTGAAATTCTTCCCACTTCAACTTTTTATCGAATGAAGATCCTCTTCATTCTTAATTTCTGTACAGCGTTCCATAATATAAATAATAATTAATCACTTTTTGATTCTTTAGATGAAGTTAAGTTGATAGTGATGTTTTAAATTCTGATGAAATCTCCCTGTCCTCCAGAGGCTGTAACTTGTTTAGTGAAAAATCTTACCTCTGGTTGCCCACTTGCAGCCTTTCGGCTTTACGTTACTAATAATAAAGTGTGGCCTACTTTGTTACTGCTCCATAGCCTTGAAGATGGTCTTTTGGAAGGCAGATGTCAGTCTTTGTGACTCCTGCCTGTGTCACAGATGCTCATGTCACTTAGATTTCTTGGAGCCTTGCTTTTGGTAGGGATGTGACTTCAGCTGTGCCCCTGCTTCGTGCCTGTGAGCAGGCATCTTGTTTTCTGCGGGGTTGCTGGGCACATTCTCTCCAGCTGCTTCTGTGGTTTGTAGGTGGAGTGCATTTGGGGCTGTGGGAGCAGGGGTCTGCCTTATCAGTTCATCCTGTTTGTTGTCTACAGATTTGTTCTGTAAAGCATGCACAAATAATCCATATCCTTGAGTGCTTTTATGGTTTGTTTAATGTAGATGGGATGCCTTATTAAATGGAATTTTTATATCTGTTGGCTTGTTAAAAAGTCTAAAACATTTTATTTTATTACAGATAGGTGATCTTCAGCTTTGCAAACTTGATGAACTAGATTGCTTAATAAAAGGAATTTTATACATTGACTCAGTTGGATTCAATGGACGGTCACAGTGCTATTACTTTGAAAACCCTGCTGATTCTGAAAATTGTCAGAAGTTACCGTTTTATTTGAAAAATCCATACCCTCTGCTTCTGGTGAACATTGGCTCTGGGGTTAGCATCTTAGCAGTATATTCCAAAGATAATTACAAGCGGGTCACTGGTACCAGGTAGGTCTTTTGTATTCTTGATATCATATAGGTATTGCATGTAAATATACATTTTTAAAGATTTTGTTTATTTTTAGAGGGGAAGGGAGGGAGAAAAAGGGAGAGAGAAACATCAGTGTGTGGTTGCCTCTCGAGTGACCTCCACTGGGGACCTGGCCTGCAACCCAGGCATGTGCCCTAAACTGGGAATCGAACTGGCAACCCTTAGGTTCATAGGCTGGCAGTACTCAATCCACTGAGCCATGCCAGGAAGGGCACATATAAATACCTTTAAGAATCTATTAAAATTATGTGAAAAATAAAACTTTTTCTGGGATTATGCAAACAAATGTTTTGCTTTGAAAATTCTGATTTCATGATCTACTTTTCTTTAATCTGTATTGCTCTAGGTTTCATTACTATAGTTTCATAAACTCTCATCAGCAGACTCACTGATCCCATAGTTCCTGCCTTCAGGCAGTGTAGGGTGTGCCTATGTCATAAAGGAACCAAAGCTGGGTAGCATCTATGAGGAGAAGGCAAGAAAAGGCAACGTTCTAGCTTTGAAAGTGGCTTAGATGTTATACGTGTATATAAACACATGCGTGTGTGCACATGCTCACGTGGTCTGAGGATGATGTAAGATCTAGCAGTTGGGATAATGAACAACAGAAAAATGATTGGGGGCAAGTAGTCTGAAAAGGGAAAATTAGATGGCAGATGAGAAAGGAATACACTTTAAGGATCAAAGACCACTTAAAGAAAAATAAGGAGCTGGGAATTGGGATAAACAAGCTTTTTAATAGGTGTGAGTTGAATGAAGAGAGTAATTGTTTTTTAGAAAGACATTCTTGGAAGAGATGCTGTGGGGTAGGGGGTTGATGAGCCAGAGTGACAAATTCTTGTATGGGGATGACTCGGGGCCTGCCCTTGGAGAAAGGGAGGAGGCACCAGCATGGTCCTAGGTGTGGCAGGCTGATTTCCACTTGGGGTTTCTCAAACTCAGGAGTTGCCCAGACTGAACTGGAGGCATGGATGGAGAGGTGGTTCCTGTGTTTTGCCATGTTGCTTATTGGCACACATGAATGTTTATCTTCAAGGGCATATTAGGTGGCTGTTATTTTCATGGACTTGTTTCTTTTTTTATTTTTTAAGATTTTATTTCTTTTTAGAGAGGGGAAGGGAGGGGAAAAAGGGAGAGAAACATCAATGTGCGAGAGAAACATCGATTGGTTGCCTGTTGTATGTCCCCAGCTGCACCACAGCCCAGGCATGTGCCCTGACCGGGAATTGTACCAGTGACCTTTCATTTGCAGGATGACACACACCCAGCCCACTGAGCCACACCAGTCAGGGCTTCAGACTTTTACTGGTGACATCTGCATGATTGGGTGGGGACAAGAGTGGATTGGTATGTGAATAGGGTTTTGGGTTTATAAATACTACCTTCCTATTATTTAAAAAAAAGTTACAATATTGTGTTGTTTGTTTTTAATTATAGTCTTGGAGGAGGAACTTTTTTTGGTCTCTGCTGCCTGCTTACTGGCTGTACCACTTTTGAAGAAGCTCTTGAAATGGCATCTCGTGGAGATAGCACCAAAGTAGACAAACTAGTACGAGACATTTATGGAGGGGACTATGAGAGGTTTGGACTGCCAGGCTGGGCTGTGGCTTCAAGGTAAGGGGGCATGTGTGTTCTAAGAAATACAGAAATAAAATAAAAATATTGGGTATAATTTTTTCCTTCTAAATAGCTTTACATACTATAAAGTCACCTGTTTTATGTGCCCAATTTAGTGATTTCTAGTATATTTACAGAATTGTGCAGTCATCATCATAATCCAATTTTAGAACAATTTTAACATCCCAGAAAGAAACATTGTGTTCATTGACACAGACACTGGCCCGCAGTGTCTGTGGCATTATGGATGAGATACGAGATAAATTCACATGGACTGCCGAGTCCTATGGAGGAAAAGGGATGGCATGGCTACGCTCTCAAGAGGAGAGCGCCCCATCCTTGCCTTGACAGGTTTTTTTGGTTTTTGATTTGCACAGGAATACAGATAAAGTTCATTAATCATCGTCAGGCAGTAAGGATCAAACAATGGATAGCATACAAAGAACTCTGAGGGCCTATTCTGAGTCAGGGTCTGTTAGCTAAAGGGCTACAAAATTTTGGGAAACAAACTCACTTCCTGCTCCGACCTTTATCAGTTAATTGAGAGCATTCTTAGCGAAGCAGGTTTCACAGGATTTTATGTATTCTTTCTCAGGCCTGATCACCCAGGGAACCCACCCTTTCCAGCACAGGGCTGCACTGCCCTCTCTCATTGTTTCTGGCTTAAGTCAGGCAGGGCAAGTAAGGCATCCAAGAGATTAGGAGACTTCTTGCAGACAGAATGAGGACTCAGGCTATGTCAGAGCCAGTGGGCGAGGGTCCATCACCCTTTTTTGCTATAGCCCCCCAACTCCTTCCCTGAGGGCCTCCCCGTGATCGTGCCTGTCTTAGGTCATTCCCCACTTGGGGAATCTTACCCGTCATTGGTTAACTGATCAAGCATTGGGGGCCACGCAGGGTGAAGAAAAAGGAGCAGAAGCGGCGCCCCTACCAGGGAGATACTGTTTGTCTCCTTAGTGGCTTACTGTCTGAAGGTTGCTCACTCAGCCTTAGCCATGGGGGTGTTACAGCTTCTGAAACCAGGCAGGGCGGTTCCCAACACTTCATTAGCTGTCACTTCTTGTTTCTTCACTGCCTACACTATCCCTGATAAACACTAATCTATTTTCTGTCTATAGCTTTGCCTATTCTGGACACTTGTATATAAATGGAATCATATGATATGTGATTTTTGTTTAGTTTAATGTTTTGAAGGTTCATTCATATTGTAGCATAAGTCAGTGTTTTGTTCCTTTTTTTGTTTTAAAATTTTTATTAATTTGAGAGAGAGAAAGAGGGAAACATAGCTTTGTTGTTCCATTTATTTATGCATTCATTATTTCTTCTTTGTGCCCTGACTGGGGATCAAACCTGCAACCTTAGTATGTTGGGATGACACCCAGGTTAACCAGCTGAGTTAGCCAGCCAGGGCCTAGTATTTGTTCCTTTTTATGGATGGATAATACTCCATTGTATGGATATATAACATTTTATTTATCCATTTATCAGTTGATGAACATCTGGGTTGTTTCAGCTTTTTGGTTATGAATAATGCTGCTAGGAACGTTCATGTACAGGTCTTTGTGTGGACGTTTGTTTTGAATGTTCTTAGGTGTATACCTAGGACGGGAATTGCTGGGTCATTGGCAGCTCTGTGTTCAATCTTTTGAGGAACTACAGACTATTTTCCAAAGGAGCTGTACCGTTTTACAATCACACCTGTAATATATAATGGTTTAAATTTCTCCACATCCTTGCTAACATTTTTTTTTTTTGGTTAAACTGCTTTTTAAAAAAGTAAAGCAGAGTAAGGTGTAAAATAATCTCCTTGTAGATTTGATTTGCATTTCCCTGAGGATGTTGGACATCTTTTCATGAACTTACTTTTTGTCTAGCTTCTTTGGAGGAATGTCTTTTGAAGTCTTTTGCCCATTTTTTAGTTGGATTATTTGTCTTTTATTATTGAGTTGTAAGAATTCTTGTATGTTCTAGACACAAGTCCCTTATAAAATACATAATTTGCAAATATTTTCTTCCATGCTATTGGTTGTCTTTACTCCTTTGATGGTATCTTCTGCAACGTAGAAGTTTTACATTTAAATAGATCTTTTTTATCTACTCTTTCATCACTGTAGTTTTGGTGTTACCTATAAGAAATTATTGCTTAATCCTAAGACCATGAAGATTTACTTTTTATATTTTCTTTTAAGTTTTATAGCTTTAGCTCTAACATTTAGGTCTGTGATCCATTTTGAGTTAATTTTTGTGTATAGTGCGAGGTAGACGTCCAAATTCATTCTTTTGCATGTGGGTATACAGTTGTCTCAGCACCATTTGCTGAATAGACTGCTTTCCTCATTGACTTTTGGCTCCTTTGTTGAAAATTGTTGACCATAAATGTAGAGTTTATTTCTGAACTCTCAATTCTGTCCCATTGATGTTTATCATTATTCCAGTACCACACTGCTTTGATTACTGCAGCTTTGTATTAAGTTTTGAAACTGAGAAGTGTGAACCTTCCAGCTTGTTCTTTTTCAAGATTGTTTTGGCTTGTTGGGGTTCCTTGACTTTCTGTATGAATTTTTGGATCAGCTTGCCAATATCTGCAAAAAAAGACAGCTTGGATTTTGATGGGGATTGTGTTGAGTCTGTAGGTCATTTTGGAGAATATTACAGTTTTTGACACTATCTAGTCTTACCATCCAAGAACATGGCATGTCTACTTACTTAGATCTTTGCTTTCTTTTCACCAGTGTTTTATAGTTTTCAGTGTATATACTTTTGTTAAATATATCTCTAAGTATTTTAATCTCTTTGATGTGATTATAAGTGGAATTGTTTTCTTTATTTTTGAATTGTTTGGAGATAAAACTTTTTGTGTGTTTTGGGGCACATGGTTTTTAATAATAGAAAAGGCATTCATACACATGCTTGTTTACTAATTTTAGGCACTTTGTACATAGATTTCATTTTCAATGTTTTCTTTCATTTTCAATGAGCAGCATTTGCTCATTGGTAATCACATCTGTTTATGATGGTCTGGGTTTGTGTTCTGGTCACACTTTGCTAGGATAGGATAGAGCAGTTTATCAGATGTGAATATGACCCTTCAGCTGAGTGGAACAGCTGGGCAGTTGGGGAGGAATTGTTAATAGAGGTGACTTTCCGGACGTTTTCCCTGGTTGCAGAAGGAGCAGTAGTGCCTTGCAGTGGATCTGGTGAGATCCTACCTGAATATGTGAATATCTGGTATCAAAGCTTGATATAATGTAGTGGAAGCCATTTGCTCATTCAGAATACTTGAGGGTTCTCTTTGAACTGCATTTCTCTTTGAGCAGATGTTCCGTTATTTTGTAATGAAAAGTTTGAGGATTTGAACATTACTGTAAAAGTCACATTCAAGTTCTGTTGGGCTATGTTGCCTTTGGTTTATCAAAGATATATATATATATATATTTTTTTTTATTTTCTCACCCCATCACAGCTTTGGAAACATGATGAGCAAGGAGAAGCGAGAGGCTGCCAGTAAAGAGGACCTCGCTAGAGCAACTTTGATCACCATCACCAACAACATTGGCTCGATAGCAAGAATGTGTGCCCTTAATGAAGTAAGGGGACGTGAATTTCTTTAGTTGCCCTGAGGAAAATACAGGACATCCTAAGTGGGCCCCACCTTGTATAGAAAGAACATCTGTCTTCTCTGAACTGGGCCTCATTGTGGTCATATGTGGTGGAGTTTGTTTTGTTGGCGGAGTTAAAACTCTTCACTCCTAGATTAATCTTAACTGATGCTTTTTTTTTTTTTTTACTGAAAATAAACATTGTTACTATCTAGAAGTAGAGGAAAAGTAGAGGAAGGCAGGAAGGTAGCCAGTGTGCCAGATGATGGGGGCTGTTGGGTGGTGATAATGGATAGCAATGCTGAACCTAGACTCCATGCTCATTGTGGAACTCTAGAATCCCGGGGAAGGAATCCAGAGGAAGTCATGGAAGCTGGGAGAAGACTGAGCGGGCCACGCAGTGCCCGCCCTGCCCCCCTCCACCGCAGCAGAGCAGTCTTTGTGCTTTCAGCTTCTTTACAGTGCTGCCTTGTAGCATTCAGGTCAAGCAGCATTGTACAGGGCTATGAAAGAACCAAGAATGGCCTTCCCTTGGGGGTCCAGTTGGTGCAGCTTTATAGCTTGTCCCTATTTATACATTTTTTGTTTAAAATTATTCTTTTAAACAGATGAGAGATGTGACTTTAAAAAAAAAAACCTTAAGAGGTGCAGAAGGATTGTGTCATTTTTAATTAAAAAGATACTGTATCGGCATCAAGTAATTAAAAAAACTCTTCATTTGAATATTTTAACTATGTTTTCTTTATTGCATGTTCCCTTTCCTGTGTTTATGTATTTAAGATTTTAGTTGATATACATTCCATTTTATATTTTTTATGTAACTATAAATTTCATGACTGCATATTTGATTTATTTTAATGTCATACATCATTCACGTCAAGCTGGGCATTTGGTTGCTTGCCAATGATAGCTCTGTAGTAAAGCATTTTTAAACGCAAAGCTGTTCCTTGGTTGGATTTTATTCTTGATAAGGGACTTAGTCAGAAGTGAGTTTTTTCATGTAAAGAACATGACCATGTTACGAATCTTGATGGGTATTGCCAAGGTGTTTTCTTTGTAGAAGGGATGAAGTATAAGTTTAGAACATCTTGAGCAATATATAAATGGGTCAGTTTTACCACAATTTGACTAATAGTGAGTGGAATTTCAGTTATGTGTTTCGTTAACACTTAATGGGTCTAAATTTTTACTTTTTTTGGATCACTAGTGAGGTTAAATTTCTTTTCTGTGATACTTCTTATATAATTTGCCTATTTGTGTTACTCTCCTTCTTTGAGTTGGGTCTTTTTACTTCGTATAAAACTTTTTAATAGTGGTTATTTGTCATTATTTTTTAAAGATTTATTTATTTACTTTTTAGAGAGGGTTAGAGGGGAGAGTGGGAGAGAAACATCAATGTGTGGTTGCCTCTTGCACTCCTCCTGCTGGGGGCCTGGCCTGCAACCCAGGCATGTGCCCTTGACTGGGAATCAAACCAGCAACCCTTTGGTATCGCAGGCCAGCACTCAACCACTTAGTCTCACCAGCCAGGGCTATTTGTCATACTTAATATACATGTTTTTCCTAGAAAATCTGTTTTCTCCTGTGGTATTTTCTGGCATGCTTTGAAGTGGGGCCAGAGTTGCTCTGGGGTCGAATTAAGCAGCCCTTGATCAATTGGATTAAATATAAGTACTTATTTGTGATCAGCAGTCAATTTGCTGCTAGAAACTAGGCATGTGGTCTCTGTTTGGGGTAGCTTTTACAAGAGGACAGAAATTAAGATGAAAACTAATTGCCTTCTTTTGATGTGCTCAGAATATTAACCAGGTGGTATTTGTTGGAAATTTCTTGAGAGTTAATACGATCGCCATGCGGCTTTTGGCATATGCTTTGGATTATTGGTCCAAGGGACAGTTGAAAGCACTTTTTTCGGAACACGAGGTAAGCAGACTTACTTCCTGCAATATGTCACTTACATAAAGGGTACGCAGTTCACACTGTTGGAATTTGAAGTAGAGGTGAAAGGAGCTGCAGTACTTACATAGTTTTGTAATTGTGTGATACGGGGTTTAGCTTTGATTACATTAATGTTCAAAAGCTATTTCTTAAACTCGATTTAATGCAAGAAAGATTTTTGGTTAATTTCATTGTGAGCTTCAGCAATTTTCAAGAAAGAGGTCTTGATGAACATTCAGCCATATTTTTGATGCCTTATTCTTTTCTGAACCATCCATTATATTTTTCCCATTATACTTTATAAATGCACTTACTCTGGGTTCTGCTTATTTCATTTTTTGATGTCACTTTTTTATGCATTGGCCTAGTTCATATGTTATTTAATACGTTGTTTTGAAAACACATAGATCAGTAAAAAGCATTCCAGGACTAGAAACACAGTATCATAAAAACTTAACACATAGACAGGCTAGACATGACAAAATGGAAAAGAATCATTGA
This sequence comes from Phyllostomus discolor, assembly GCF_004126475.2. Classification (NCBI taxonomy): domain Eukaryota; kingdom Metazoa; phylum Chordata; class Mammalia; order Chiroptera; family Phyllostomidae; genus Phyllostomus; species Phyllostomus discolor. The sequence goes on along the minus strand of NC_040911.2, from coordinate 80,921,710 downwards.
GTTACTCAATGATATCCTATTTTGGAAAGTGCCCTTTCTTTCCTCCCCTTGGTTGTGTGGCAGTTTTAAATAGTGTTATCATGAACGTTTTTCAAAATTGTGTGTGTGTGTATATTTTTTATACTCATCTGACGACATACTTACTGATTTTAGAGGGAGGAAGAAAGAGGAGAGAAACATTAATGTGAGATAAAAACATTAGTTGGTTGCCTCTCATATATGTCCTGACTGGGGACTGCACCCACAGCCTGGGAAATGTGCCCTGACTGGGAATGGAACCTGGGCCCTCAGGTTTATGGGTAGGTGCTCCAACCAACTGAGCCACACTGGCCAGGGCTGTCTATGTATATTTACTTATAATGGTGTTTCTATGAATTGACAGAAATCGAAGTAGGATTTGAAGTGCTATAGAGATTGCTTTTTTCCTTTAAAATAGCTGTAAGTTTTTCTTTTTAAGTTGCGTAAGTTAATGGTTAAAACCCAAAGTACACAAATTTCACATATAAAGATGCTTAAAGTTCAAGACGTATAACTTGTTTATTGCTTCTAATGTTACATTAGTAAATCAGTACCAAGTTACCATTGTTTCTTAATACCTTTTATATACATCTTGTTTGTCGTGATCTTTTGCCTGTTTAATGTTAGAATAAAAAGAAATCATGTTTAATCTTAAATTTTAGTGTGATTTTCCTCCTGCTGAATTTCTACCTCTTCTTGAACTTTTTTCCTAGGTAGAACATGGAGATTGATTTCTTAGGTTAATTTTTTTTACTTATATTTTCATGTCATCACAGTTAAAATACGAACCCTTCATAAAATTTTGTTTTTATATTTTGGCCTGCCAACTTGATTTTCTACTGTGGTTGGCATTGCTGGTCTACTTGTCTGTTTTCTGTTTGTATTTAGGCTTCTGATTCTAGGGTTAATTCTTGCAAATATAGAACTTTGATTATTTTAGGCTCTCTGAGTCTTGAAATTCAAGTGATCCTTGAACATTAATGAGACTGAATTGTGCAGGTCCATGTATACTTGAAATTATTAATTTTATTTATTTTTAGAGGGGAGGGAGGGAGAGAAACATCAATGTGATATGTGAGAGAGAAACATCAGCTGGTTGCCTCCTGCATACCCTCATCTGGGGACCTTGCCCACAACTTATGCATGTGTCCTGACGGGGAATCAAACCCCGCAACTTTTCAGTTTGTAGGCCGATGCTCAGTCCACTGAGCCACATCAGCTAGGGCTAAATTTTTTCAGAAATACAGTCGACACTTTATACCCATGGATTCAATGGACCACAGATAAAGAATAGTATTTTCAGATTCCCAACCTCAGTTTCCCAACAGCTGATCAGAAATGTACTTAGGAAATGGGTGTCAGGAATTAATGTCAGTGTTGGCTTTAACACTAGTAATCATTTATGGTAATTTAAATAATTCTAAAGAAAATTGCTCTTATTATTATTATTTTTTTCAGGGTTATTTTGGAGCCGTTGGAGCACTCCTTGAACTGTTGAAGATCCCCTGATTGTTACCTGGGGAGGGGGAGTTCCTGGAACCTTCTGCAGTGGGATCTGTGAACATCTGTTTTTTAGGAGCCTTACTTAATTTTGTGATTGTTTATTACCTGAATCAAAGCAAGCAAGGACAAGGGGATTTTTCTAAGTCATCAGGATAATTCAGTCTAAACTAGTAACCAGTAAGGAAAGACTACATATATGTATGTGGACCATGCCTGTGACAGTGAGGATTTGCTATAATACCTGCTGTATATTTCTGAAATTTAGTGTCACTCGCTGAAGCGCTGCAGGGGAGAGCTATTCTGTGTTCACCTGACTGTGGTTTTGTATGCCATTGAACATGCTAAATGTAAGGCAAGTTACATGTATTATAATCTAATCACAATTTTGTCAGTATGGCCTTGGAGGTCATCACCTGTTCATGAACTCTGTTATGCATTTAGCCTTTGTGTGAACATACTGAAAAACATGTTTTATTTCAAGATTCTGCAAGATGAATTGGGCAGGTTAATTCTGTATCTGCAATTTTGACAATTAAGCAACTTTTAGAAAGACAATTCCAGGTCACTTTATACCATAAATCCTATAGGCAGGTGTGTTTGGAAAGACAGGACTTCAGTGGGCAGAATCACCTTGGGTATTCGGCTGATCATTGACATGATGGAAGTGAGTAAACTGGGACAAAAAGAATAATCTAGAAGACTAAAACCAGACAAAAAGGGCTGCTCTCCACCCCCCCCCCCCCCCCCCCCCGAAACTGGGGAGAGAATCTGGTTTCACTTTCAGGCTAATAGAAATCAAGGAGTTGAGGTGCCCATTAACTCATGGGGAGCAGGGTGGGGTTCTTGCCACCTCTCTCTCCCATTCCTGGTCTTGGCACTTGCCAGCCCCCAGGTGCAGCCCTGACTTACCTGGCAGTCTTGCTCAAAAGGCTCCTGCTTGGGAGACAGGTTTTGAGATTGAGTATTGATACACTCTGGACCTTTTCTTTCTGCTGTGCAGAATAATTTTTAAAAACCTCCTTGGAGATGGAACATTTTGTGTCTTGTTTTTGTATATTATTTGTGCCTGTATTGACATTGAAGGCAATTAAGGGTCTATATAAAGTAGCTTTTTAAAAAATCCCCACCCAAGGACATGCTTACTGATTTTAGAGAGGGGGAAAGGGAGGGAGAGATAAAATATCCGGGAGAAACATTGGTTGGGTGGCTCCTGCACCTGCCTAGACCAGGGACTGGTCTGAACCTGCAATCTAGGCATGTGTCCTGACTGGGAACCAAACCTGTGATCTTCGGTTTACTGGACAGTGCTCCAACCAACTGAACCACACCACCAGGGCCAAAGCAGCTCTTGAACTAGAAGGAAACTACAAGGTTCTGTGATGGTGTCAAGCAAGGAGACTGGCAAAGGAGGGATCGGGTGGGGAAGTTCCAAGGGATAGAAGAGAGCAGGGGGCAGGGCTGGGTGGTTGGGGGAGGAGCTCAGGCACCTCCTTGGGCGGCTGGGATCCTGGTGCTTCCCATGTTGGCCATGTGGGGGCAGCAGAGGCCCGTGCCCATGGCTTGTTAGGGCATGGCCATTTTCTCCCTGTTGCGCCCACTTGTGTGCACAGTCCCTGGCACGTGTGGGTTGTGGGTGCTGCTGCCCTGGTGCAGGCCCCAGAGCTGGAGGGGCATTCGGGGGGTGGTGGTGGGAATTGTGGCCCTTGAATGGTGCTAGCCATCTCTGCTGCTGTCCCTTGTAGCACTTCCTGTCCTCTGTCCTGTGTCACTTCCAGGCACCTCGCTTGGTCCCCACAGCCAGCAAAGACAGTGCCAGCATTCACTCGCTGGTATCACAGTTGTATTTCTTGAGCCCCTCATGTCCCGGGCATTCCTGTGCTTGCTGCCTGCTGGGACCAAGTACCAGTCCTGTCCTCTGCATGCCTACTCCTCCCCCCCTCCCCATCAAGGCAGAGAAGTGGGAGGGAGCAGAAGCCAGCCTTCTCAGGCCTCTGTGGTGGGTCCTGCCTGTCCTTTACAGCCTCTGCCAGTGTTTTTTACATGTGTTGTCTCATGTAGTTTTTGTCATTTCCACAATTCAACAGAAAAGCAAACTAGCCCGAGGTCATACAGGCCAAATTCCCCTCCTCCCTTGCATTAGCCTTCCACCTCCTAGGACCCATTTGGCACTCACTCTTGAGAAGTTGCCTCTGACCTCACTTCGGGGGTTCTTAGCTCACACTACCTCTCCATGGATTGGTTCCTGATAAGTCCACCAGTGAGTCTTAATGTACACTTTATGTCCTCATCTTCCTCAGTTCTAATGCAGTAGACCTCTCTTGGCTTTCCTTCTTCCTTCCAGGCCCCTCTGTCTGCCAGCTTATTTTCAAATTGAAGACAATTTGAAATAGCTCCAGGTGCAGTCCTCATTTCTCTAAGCAGTCATGAGCACACACCTTAACACTTAACTTCCAAGGTAGCATGCCCAGGCCAGCACTTGCCTTTGAGCTCCAGTCCTAAGGCAGTGACTGCCTTCCCTTCTCTCTACTTTTATCTCCAAGGCCATCCCCACACAGAAATGTCCACATCCTTCTGAAACTCCTCCCCCCACCCAGCTTAAGAGGTATGTAAACTCAACTTTCTCCATTGCCACCACTGTAGTCTAAACCACTGCTCTCTTATCCCAGCAATTGTCCTTTCCAGCCTGCTTGAGGGTCCCACCCCACACTCCCCCACCAGAGGCGGTGTGTTGTGGTCATGGTCCAGGTGAGAAAGGAACCAAGATGGGAGCAGTAGGTGGTCTGCTGGGGAGAGGAATGGTTAGAGGGTTGACTGTTGGGCTGTGATCATCGGTATGGGGGAGGGAGGCGTTGTAAAGGGCACTGAGGCTTGTTGGGGAGGCTTGGTTTTGAGCTGTGATTAATACCAAATAGCTGGATATTGGAGTTGTAGAAAACAGCTGAGAATGATGTGCATGTAGGTGGGCAAGCTATAGGGGGAATTGAGTGAATGCCAGGGGAGAGGGAGAATAACAACTCAGAGAAGGGAGGTCTGCAAGAGACTGAAGAGGTCAGAGGGGGGGGGGCTGGTGGGGTTCTGTTGCTCAGAACACTGAGGGGAGAGGAGCTCTCCAGACAACTGAAGTGAGGATTAAAGGTGGCCCAGACATGGCCTCAACTGGAACAATCTCCCCAAAGCTTTGGGTCCTAGCGAGGGGTGGTGAGGAGAAACGGCAGCTGCCCACAGTATGACCTTGGACCAAGAGATTTTTTTCCCCCCAACAAGTTACTCGCAGGTCTGGGATATAGAGGTATGAGGTATGGGCTAGTTCTGCCTCTTAAGGCCTCCTGAGTACTAGTATCTGTATTTGGGAAATTAGTTGTTTTGTGTGTGGCCATATTTACAAAGCTGAGGCCAGGGTGGCAGGTGAGGCCTTGGCTTCTCTGCTTTCTCACTCCCTATGGCTTAGTGCTTTACTTATCACCCGTGACCACCACACACCATGGAGGGGACAGGCCAGAAGCCCCTTTATCACCATTACCTTTGCTGGCGACCAGCTCAGTGTGATCAGAACTACTCACCTTGACTTTCCAACTCTTGCTACAGTAGGCTGAAAAGGGGTGTGGATGACCACACATGGGTACTTGACTAACATGATGAACATGAAGTATTTTTCAAAATCTGTTTATTTACATTTGTTTAAGTCAATTACATGCATGTTTCATTTTTTAAACGAGTAATTAGCAAAAAATGCATTAAAACTTTAAAATAGCAATTAAATATACAAAAATATACCTTACAAAAACTGCGAATGTTTAAAAATATTCTGCTGCAGAACTCTTAGTGTACAAACACGTTTATGAAAACTGAAGCTCAGCATTTCATAAACCTTTTTTGAGGGAGTTATGTATCTAGTGAATGAGCCCCAGTGGGCTAAACTACAAGACTAAATGATCCTTCATGGCAATGATCTGTTAGGAGACCCAGAGATGACAGTTCTCAGGAACACTGTCTTGGAAGACTGGTGTCACCAGGAGGGAGCCCCATCTGCCTACCTGGCCCGAGGAACCTGGGAGGGAAGGTGTAGACAGGGATGGTGTGCAGCTGGTCCAAAGCACAGGCTTGTACTGGCAGAGGAGTTTCATCAGAGTACAGATAAGTCCCTTGACAGTGGGTGGCTCACTTTCTAGGTACATGTACCCAGCTCAGGCAGGGTGTTTTCCCCAACTACAGCACTGGAAGTGAGCACTGGACTGGTAAGCAGAGAGCTGATGCTTGGTCTAAAAGTAGAGTAAAACTTGGCATCTTGGAATAATTTGGTCTCTAAAACTGAACTGGAAAAGTGAAATTTATTGAACAAGCCTCTATTTTTCTCCTGATAATCTCAAATGGAAGTGCATTAATCTTAACCATGACAGCATTTTCTAGTTATCAACTGCAAATTTCACCTGAATTTATACATCGTGAACTTAGACATGTCTCTTACTCAAATTCATAACAGCTAGTGTGAAAGACACTAACCCAGGGCCAGAGCAGAAGGGTTCACTTGCAGTTTCACCTCAGGTTTTAGGTTAGGGGCCCAAATGCACTTTGAATGCTGGGGAAGCTCTGGGTGGCAGGCAGCACATGTGGGAGATGGGTGAGGACTGAGGCATGGTCCATGGTCCTCCCTGCCACTGCTGCCTAGAGGAAGCAGTTTTAATGTTCATCTTCAGGAGCAAAAATGAACAAGATACTTTTTACAGAAATGATTACTGGTGAGAGGAAAAATGCGGGAAACTTTTTTTTTTGAGGGGGATGTTCATAGAGTGGGGAAGGAAAGGAAGCCCAGCCATGTACCTGAACATCTGATTGATTCTGAGATGGACCAGCTACTTCGCAACACCTGAGACATCTGCCCCACAAAATAGGTGCTGCGGCCTTCAGTTGCTGCTGCTCAAACTGCTGCCTCAAAAACGTGGGTGCCCACCTAAGAAAGCAAGAGTTAACAGACATCACTGCTGGACTCAGGCATCACTTGGAATTGGCCAAGATGGAGTGGGGGTGGCCTGTCCAGGTGGCTGCAAAGCTGTTGGACCCCGATGAGAGGCCTGTCACAGATCAGAAATCTGGAGACTGGTTGTGCTCCCATGTCTGGAAATTTGTGGTGAAGGTCAGGGAGGGATTGCAGTTACTGATTTTTGTATAGAAAACCATTCCAGTGTGCTGCAATCAAAAATGCTTATTCAAAAGGAATGTGATTACAAAATCACCCACCACTTCTGGGCTCATCGTTTACAGACATTTGGACTTATGGTACAGCTCTTCCCACATGAATAGGAATGCTCCTTGAATATACTCTGGTTATCACATGAGGGAGAAAGAAAAATTACACACGCATACGCAAGTGTTGCTCGTATATACATAAATGAGCAACTCTGGAATGATACGTGAGGAACAAAATGATTCTCCAGGGGCAAGAAGCTCGGTTTGCTGAAGGTCAGGGATTCAAGGAAGACGAACTGATTTATGAACCATGTAAAGGGATTGCATACTCAAGTTTAAAAAGTCATTCGGCAGTAAGCAAATCCGAGCACTGGGTGATCCAGGTGGAGGTGACCAGGAAACATCAGGAAGGGGAAGGAGGAGGGAGCCAGCAGACCTGGGACAACAAAGGACTCCCTGCCCCCTCCCCAAATGACCTGCAGACTTGTCATCTTCCAGGCTCTGGACACAGCTAATCCTTGCAAAGAGCCAGTAAAAATACCATTACAATCCCTGGGTGATGGATATGGAAACAGGCTGAGAGCTAACTGGTAGGGAGGCACCTTGGGTAAGTGATAGATGATTCAAATCACTCATTATTTTTTTCTGTCCAGTGCTCTGGGGATACCTCTCTGCACTTCATAATTCCCAGAAAGCCCCTCAAAAAAGTAATTACTATAGTCATTAGCTGAGCAGAGTGGGATCAGGCCATGGAGATGACACACTGGAGTGGGGCCGTGGAAAGTGCCTGAGATCAAGGCTCCAAAGGGCTTGGCACTGAGGAGAGCTTTTCACTTGTCAAGACCTGTGAAGAACAGGTATCAGGCCGTGGTGGGAGGTCCCCTGCATCCCTCAGCCCAGACCTCCCCATGGGCCACCGTTGTCCATTTGGCCATTTCTGTCTTGTCCGGCTTCTGGAGCAGGCGTAATCAGATCATCCGGTGGCAAAGTAAAATGGCAGACAAAAACCAGGAATCTAGTCGGGCTGGTTTTGGTCTGTTTCTAAAGCCCGCTGCATTCAGTTGTGCCCCTGGCAACATTAGATAACGATTGGGCCACCAGTGGAAACCAGTTGGGGCTGAGCTCTGTTCCACTAACCCATGGCACACAAATAACATCTAATTTTGGAGCTGCTTAAGGTGCGTTTAGACAAAAAAGTCACCATGTCAGTAGCCAGTGGCCCAAAAGCAGACCAGAGCCTCCATGTGTCTAAAGATTAACAATGGGCCACCCACAACTTGGACAGATTTGGACAGAGTGGCTTCACTGAGGTGTGAGCCTGAGCCAAGGGTATCAAGAAATCCTTGACTCCTTAAAGAGTCCACATAGAAATTTAACCTTGTCTGTCACACAAAACTGGTTTTCATCAGAATGTAAGGAGGATGTAAATAACCCCACATGCAGTTGTAGCAGTGCAGCACAGGTAAGTGCTGGAGGAAGACCCCAACGTGGGTGGCAAATGCATTCAGATTGTGTTCTAAGAGTTGCAGGAGCTATTGTCAAGTGAACGGCCATGCTGTGGTAGGACACCAAGCCAAGAAAGGGGATAACTATGAGCAGAGAGGGCAGTTGGCACTCCAGTGTCCAGCCCCATCCTAGTGGAAGAGCTGCATTTTAAAAGCCCTCCATATTCACAAGTGTTGAGGTCATGGTGGTGGCACCTCACGGTGCAAAACGGTGCCAAATGGAGAGTGCACAGCACTCTCGAGCTCTTCTTCAAACTATCTGGCTTTCCTCCTCTGGTCCAGTGTGCACCAACCACATCAATTTGCTTTTAGCTGTGACACAATAAAATGAACTCGCTTGCCACCCTACAAACACAGGGACTTGGTGAGGCACTGTCTCCTTGGTACTGACACCGCTGTGGAAAAAGCTGCAACTGAAAGGCTATAATCCTACAAAAATGGAGTCGAAACACTTTGCAGCACAGAGCACAAGCATTCCTCCTCTGAGGGGAAAAGTTCTCTTTCCTATTCAAACCTCGTAAAGACAAGATGACATTTGTCCCATGGCCATTTCATGGAAAATGGTGGGTGTTGGTCACTAATGGGGCTAGTCCAGAAGCAAGCCTTCTGACACTGGTCACTGAAAACATTTCACTGTAAACTGGATGCTTTGCAGCATTCAGCTCTATTGTGCTACAAACAGAATGCAGAAACAGGATGAAAGTCTGAGTGTACAAATAGTTCTTTTCATGGGTGCCAAACAGGCTAAGGCTTTCATATAAAAATATTTTACACTTTCCTTGCTCTGTTTAAGAAACAGTCCAGTTGGCATGCCATAGGAATACCATACGACAGGTCACACACAGGGAACAGCCAATTCGAGCCAACTGGATTTGTAATTTTCCAAACTGGATTCTGCCCAGCACTTTTCTAGGCTAATGGGAATTTTCCTCATCCTTTAACCCCAGCCACCAGGTTCCCTTCCCCATTCTAGGACAGTACAGGCTGGATTCCAGAAAACATTCCTGGAGACATGCTACGAACAGAATTGCAAAGCTTCCTCCATCCTCTCTCTGCCATGCAGGTGGTATTTCTAGTGAGCAACTGCCCCACTCACACCACTGAGGGAGCAGAGGCAAAGCTGCTGAGGAGGAGCCCATCCTTCCAAAAGGAGGAGGTGGAGAACAGGACTGAGGAAAAGAACTAGAAAGTTCTTAGCTAATTTACACAACATTCATGAATCCTAACGGACTCTGAGTCATTTCTAGAAAAGTTGGACAGAAAGAGCCGAAGAATAGCATGCATTGCTCTCCTATAAAGACACTTTCAGCTTTCACAAGTCTGAATACTGAGGCACACACCAATGAGCTAACAGCCCTGCAGGAGCTTCCTGATACTATTTACAATTTCAAGTGGATCCCTGTGTAAGGAAGAACAGGGGGATCTTATTTGGGATGCTTTAAATTGTTAGGTCGATAACGGGCATTTTCTCTGAAGCAGAAACAGATGGGGCAAGAGAGGGAAGCGAACAAAGGGAAGGAACAAGGGGAAAGGCAAGGGGGTCACAATCATCCTATTGCAACAGGGCCAGGAGGACTAGCCATTCTTAGCTGTCTGAGGGGCTCCCAGTGGCTCCTACCAAGGCAGTGGGTCAAGACCAGCAGCTGTGCTGGAGCCACACCTCACATGGGGGGGTGTGGGCAGCACTCTGAGAACCCTGGGTCACACAGAGACAGCATGGGCTCAGAGACCCACCCCCTGCTGAGGCTCCTGATGGGCAGTGTGGCCCTGCCTCACTGATGAAGTGGGGGTGGGAAAAGAAGAAGAAATGGCAGGTTCCAAGATGGCCTTATCAAAGGAACGTAAGAGGAAAGCCTCGTTGGCACTGCCTCACCAACCAGGCAACCGGTCATGCTTCGGCTGAGGTAACCGCTGGTTTTACTTGGCTCAGGGGCTGCCAGGAAGGTTTGCTGCGGCTAAGGCATGCACAGTCTGCATAGAAGCTCATCTGTCCACAGGGTGGGGGTTGGTGGCTTTAAAGACCTGCTCTCAGTTCCCTTCTCTAATATTTGTGTTTATCTTCCCTCTTGCTTGAGAAAGATTCACCTTACGTGGAGATAAGTGTCTGGGAGACAGCGTGTAATTGAGTCAGCAAGAGACTCATGAAGTTTCTTGAAACCCGCAGGCTCATTCAACTTCTCTTGACGTGGGGTAGTGTCAGCGTGCTTTGGTTGTCACAAGACCCAGAAGTCTGGGTTCTCAGCTTAGTTGGCCCAAGAGTTCTTCATGAGACAAAGGAAGTGGCAGCTGGTGCCCCAGGTAGAGCAGCCAACACAGAGAACACTTGTGTTCCTCCCGCTTCAATGCGGACATGGGATCCCGCAACCGTTTGATCCTTGTGGTGAGCTTACACAATGTTCTCTGCCCCGGGAAGGGGTCCCTGTGGGGGTCCGTGGTCCTGCTTACTGTGCAACTGGGCCAGCTGCAGAACTGGCATGTTGCACAGTGGACACACTTTCCGAACCTCCAGCCACTTAATAAGGCACCTGTAGGATGAGACATCACAAGAGAGAAGACATCAGTCCTGTGCTCATGGTACCCATACCACACACCTGGCATGCTGACGCATCTATGGCCCAGAACAGTGAGGTCCAGAGAAGCTCCACCTCTCAATGGAGAATACACTTCGCCCTCTGGAGGAACCAGAGCCTCGCCTCCAATCTTCCAAAAGGCCATAGTATGAAGCCAGTCAGCGTGCCATGGTTGACATATAATTGACATGTACCACTGAGGGTGGTATGAAGCAGAAGAAATAGAATTTTCTAATAGAAATGCAAATGCATAAAATACAAGAGAAAGGGGAATATGAATATGTCTGCAGGAGGGGGCAGGAGACGGCCCTGCAGTGCCATTCACATTCAGACTTATTTATCTTGATTTAAAATAACTATGGTTTTGATTAAAATAAGTTTTTGGAGTGGAAGCTCTCACTGGAAAGTTCCAGCTAAACAGCTGTTTACAGCCTGGGCTCTCAGGAGGTATGGGCTTACCTGGGTGTCTGCCAAAGTCCTGCCACGGTGGTCATGTTCCACCCTAGTCCCTCCTAATGTCATGTAAACACACCGGCCCCACCCTTAGGGTGCTTTCTGCACTACACACCAATCATGAACCCATCGCTCGTCTGGCACGGTCTCAAGGTAACAGTAAGCTGGTTGATGTGCCTCCAACTCAGGTCCCCCTAACTGATTCCAAACCAATACTCACTTTCTGTGGAAGGCATGCTTACACGGACAAATCCCCAACTCATCTCGAGGCTTGAAGTCTTCTAGGCACACGGCACAGAGCTGAAAGATAAATTCACAGATTAGGCCCAGTATCTGCTAAGCCACAAAGTAAAGTGCAGGCCCCCCGAGGCCCAACCATCTGAAGGAATCTGCAATCTTCCACAGTTCGTTCAGTGAAAGAAACAGGCTCCTCTGGGCAAGGTCTTCTGAAGAAGAATCTCCTGCTTTTCCTGTCATGTTTTCAAAGATGGAGGGCACATGGGAGAAGACAGGAAGGAGGAGGAAGTTTCCTTTACTTGCTTCACTGCCTTAGGAGAGTTGAACTTAGGTTAATTCCCACTAGATAGGCTGGACGTAATGTACTGTGCTCAGGGGCAGACTTTCCACAGGGGGCTCTGCCTGCTCAGCAGCACAGCCCCTAAAGGGGACTGCTCAGACCCCGGGGCTCTCCTTTCTCTGCTAACATGCTTTTATAATTCCTGGGTCCCCTCACTTTGGCACTGTCCTCCTGACAGTGTCTGTCTGTGTCACATAAAAAGTTATTCAAGGGTCACTGAATTTAAACTTGAGAAAATGTGCAGACGGAGCCAGGACTGCTCTCTGACAGGTGGCTAGGCCCCCACGGCGTGGAACACCCAGATGTGTGCCAGGGACTGTATTCCTTAATGTTGCTGCTGTACAGTACCTCATTGTATGAATCAGTGTATCAGGTTTTCTTCCTTTCCTCTCTCCCTCTCTTGGTGGGCAATCTGCCAGCATATCATGTTTTATTTGTTACAGTACCGATGGACATTTAGCTTGTTGCTTATTTTTCACTATTATATTCATTAATAACAGAATCCATATTGAAATTTCATGTGATTACATAGGACCAAGCTATGTATCACTGTGTAATTAGGCTACGCACACATAAAAATTTGACAAAAAAGTTTCATTACCACGAAGTGCAGCTGGAAAGAACCAAATGAATTGTGAAAAATACACTATGGCCTGTAAACACAAGGTGTAGCAAAGGTTAAGTTTCAAATGACGGGGAGGGTGGATCAGCAGCTTTGTCAGACTCAGTGAAACGGAAGCTGGTGGGTACAGCTGGATACGAACTCTGACATACAATGCCGCAACACAGTGCACTTATTCAGGGTAAAGATTTTAAACTGATGGGCCAAACCAATAAGGAAGACGTCTGTTCCTGGCAAATCTGGTTATTCAACATTGCAAATGTACGAGTATGTCAGGATTTAATGTTGTAGTTAATGGTCGTCAAAGATACCCCAAATAGAAAAGGGATCACCCTCTATTACTTCATGTTAATTTTGGCCATGTACCAAAGTTAACTTTGGGGAAAATTCAAAAATAAAACAGTAATCAATGCTGGAGTTTAATGCAAGGTTAGGTGTAAAATGCTGTGACCTATCAACTCCGATGAAAAGATATGCAGAAAGAGCAAAGGAGCAGTAGATGACATTAAAGTGTTCAACAATAATATAAATCATTACTATTATTATTCACATAATTTCACAAACTATATTTAAAGAGACTGGCAATATGGCTCACCACAGTTAATCCACATAAAACATAGATGTTACACATGCAGCTTTCTAAGTCCTTGCTTTAAACACCAACTCAAAAACTCAGAAAGACAGGAAGACAAAGGGCCCTAAAATTAAAAATTCTGAACATCTGTAGTTAGAGACAACACAAGAAATAAAATGAGAAAGAATTCTTACAGACTGTGTGTCTTAAGGTCTATCAGGATACACACACGAGTTTGTATTTAAGTTACAAAGCATCACACAGGGAACACCTATGAACCTACAACCCTGCAACCTCAACACGAGGTAATCCTGAGGATATACCTCCCCTTGCATGGTCTTCCCTATTCCACCCGTCTGTCTCACCTCCCCAAACTCCTACTCCCAAGAAATAATCACTGTCTTTTTTGTGACAATGGTAAGAAGGGACTACCGGGAACATTTTCCAGAGTGCAATTACTGCAAATTCACCTTGAGTAGAAAAACTCACATCTACTTATCTCCTCATACGGCACTGACAGCCGGCAGCGTCCCTGCCTCTACGCAATCTTACGTGGGCACCATCCCTATGAAAAATATGAGTTATATTGCTCTCTTAAAGTCTTCACACAATTGATTTTTATGTGACCTCATCCTCAAATATTCTATTAAGCTGATCAAAATCTAATTTTTCAACTTTTGAAAATAAAGATGTTTAAGCATACCACAATATACTATAAAACAGCTCAAGACTAAAACACTCATAAGGCAACTTACCTCATGTAAATTCAATTCTTTTACTTTCTCTTTTAATATAACCTGTAAGAAGACAAAAAGCATGTTCTTATGCCCATTTAAATCTATAATTTAACTCTTCTGAAAGCAACCAGAAATGACCTCTGAAGATGGTTTGCTATTCACTTGACCCGGATAACTCCACAAAATCATGCAAATCAAGAGGTTCAAATCTTTGTGTTCACTTTAAGAACACTTGGGAAACTGCCCAGGCCATCAAGGGTATGCATATTCGAGAGCCACCAAGTGTCTGTAAGATGTCACTTTAAAGAAGCAGTGTGTCCCATTCCATCGATGGTGGAGTCCGTAGGTGCGCCCAGGCAAACAGTGGCGCTGCACACAGGGTCAATGGCCCCAAAAGAGCGCTGAGTTTTTGCTGCATGTGCTTAAAAACGCAGAGAGTAACGCTGAACTTAAGGGTTTAGATGTGGAATCTCTGGTCATTGAGCACATCCAGGTGAACAAAGTTCCTAAGATGCGGTGCAGAACGTTCAGAACCCATGGGAGGATTAACCCCTACACAGCGATCCCCGCCACACGGAGATGATTGATCCTCACTGAAGAAAGAGCAGGTTGTTCCCAGACCAGAAGAGGAGGAAGTTGCACGGAAGAAAAAGATATCCCAGAGGAAACTGAAGAAACAAAAGCTTATGGCCCAGGAGTAAATTCAGCATAAAAGAAATACTAATAAAAGTAAAAGCAGGAAAAAAAATAAATCTGTAAAAAATTTTTCATTATATTTACAAATACTTTTCTTTTTGCATATAGCTCATTTCCCCTTATATTCAATATTGGAGAGGGCTCTCATTTACAGTTTGAGACAGAACAATTTATCAACGTTCTCTGAACTTAAGCAATGCTACAAAATTCTTCTGGAAAGCAATTTAAAAATCTTTTTGACAACGGACTAAATTCTGGGAAAAGGCATTCACACATGAGCATCATCTGGACGAAGTGCTAACATGGGAGGAGATAAATGAGGCAGACTCCTTACAGTTCAGTACAACATGGCACTGGCTGTTGTGACTGACTGACTAGTAATTTATTGTTTTTTAAAAAATCCTCACTTGAAGACATGTTTACTGATCTGAGAGAGAGAGGAAGGGAGAGAGGGAGAGAGAAAAACACTGATGTGACAGAAATACCGATCAGTTGTTTCCTGTGTACTCCCCAACCAGGGACTGAACCAACCTAGGTATGTGCCCTGCCTGGGATCTGACCTGAGGACTGTGTGTGTGTGTGTGTGTGTGTGTGTGTACACAGGATGATGCGCCAACCAATGGAGCCACCAAGCCAGGGACTATTAATCATTTGTAAAAGATTAAAAAGTAAGATCAATCTTAAATTTAGAAGTTTTGCCCATTATTATATGTTACTATCCTCAGAAAGCTGTGGCTCTCTCTGGAGTTACGTAGATAGACTTAACACTCCTCCAGGTGCTGTCCCTGACTTGACTTTGTAGGGACTATCCGTTAGAAAGAATACCAGGTGATAAGAGGGTGAATTACTATTTAAATAGAAAATTTCTGAGAATAAACTTATATATATCATTTCAAGTGAAAAAACAGGCAAGTGAAATTTGGAGGAAATCTCTACTTTGAGTATTTTACATTCCTAAACCTAAAATAATTTTGAGAGTACATCACATTTTCAAAAATCACAACCAAAATCTACTATTTTGCTATGCAGGGGTGTATTAAATTTCAAATTCAGTATTTTTTAAAGATGATTTTTTACCGTATGTCTTGTGACTTTATTAGTTTCATCAGTCAATTTCACCTTTTAAATGACCACCAAGGCCGATTTTATTTTCTAGTTAGTTTTTCAAATACTTTGTGGGTTGTCAAAATCATGACAGCACTGACACAAAAAGATTCATTCATTTAAAAAACTAAAACATTCCACTCTGTGTATGAATCTCACACGAGACCTATGGCGAAGGGTATGGGGTTACCTAGGACATCAGTATGAACATCTAAGGAACTGGCCAAGAGCTCAGATTTCAAAGAGACATGGACAAAAGATGGACAAAAAAAAGAAATGTAATCCTAAAATGGTGAAATGGTTCTGTGTTGGGGACCGCCCTGCCTGGTTTCAGAAGTTATAAGCCCCACGAGTAAAAAAGACCTTGGGACCATAAGCCACTAAGGAGACAAAGTTTATCCTCCCAGCAGGGGCGCTGCCTCTGCCCACTTTTACTTCACACTGCTTGGCCCCAGGCGGATGACTGGTTAGCCAATGACGGGTAAGATTCCTCCAGGGAGGGACGGCCTAAGACAGGCACAGTCGTGAAGGGGCCACCAGAGAAGGAATTAGGAGACCATAGAAAAGGGCTGATGGACCCCACCCCTCAGCTTTACAAGGGCCCGAGTCCTCATTCCATCTGTAAAAAGTCACCTAATCTCTTGGCTGCCTCACTTCCCCTGCCTGACTTAAGTCTGAAACAATGCGGAAGGCAGGTGTGGCCCTGTGCTGGAATGGGCGATTTCCTGGGGTGATCAGGCCTAGGAAAGAATGCATAAAATCCTGTGAAATCTGTTTTGCTAAGAATTCCCTCAATTTAACTGATAAGGGTCCAAGCATAAAATGAGTTTGTTTCCCTCTATCTATATGACTCTGACTCAGAATAAGCCCTCAAGAGTTCTTTGAATATTTTCTATTCCTTGATCATTACTGTCTGACAATGATGAGCATTATGTAAATGCCCTATATCCCTACTCGAATTAAACCCAATAAAAGGACATTGAGGAACAGGCTCAAGGACCTTCTCCTCTGAGAGATCAGCCACCTTTCTTCCCCAAGCAGCGCAAACATGTCTTGGTAGACTTATTCTCACCCACGGTGGACAGGGGTGCTCTGTGGGTGGAGCCCTGCCCCACAGTTCTGTAACATCACATCAGCAAAATTAAAGACCCTCTGTGACTTTCTAAATAAACTTTCTTTTATAGGAAGAAATTATATTACTATATCATCCGAACTTTCTGTAAATTCAAATAAGAAAGAGTACTTAAAATTGATTTATTTTATATTACCAACTGGCAAATGAAATGCTAAAATGAACACAAGTCCTAGTTTAAAATGAGTGGAAATATAAGTTCTTATTTTTGGGGGGTAAAAAACACCATCAAAGCCAATCTGAGGTAAATTTCCTACCTGTTTGTAGGCATAAAATTCTTTGTGTGCTTGATGTCTTAGCCTAGAAGCAAATTAACAATGCAATATTAATATTTCAAATATAACAAGTTTTATATCATTGACAGTCCACTGTTTCAATATTTAATATTTTTCTTAATTTAAAAATATCTAATAATGTACAAAAATCTTAAGAATTTAACTACACACACACACATACACACACACACACCAGTGTAACTATCACCAAGGTCAAGATATGTATTTCCAGTATCCCTTAAATGACTCCTCCTAATCAACATCCACCCCTAAGAGGCAGCCACTGTCCTGATTTTCTATCATTGTAGATTAATGTAGATTAATTCTAAATGTAGATTAATGATGCTTACTTTTGAGCTTCACATAAATGGATCATTTGGTATATACTTTTTTGCGTTGGCTTCTTTCAGTCAACATGCCCTCTTTCTTTCCCTGGCTTACTGGCACTGACAGATGTTCCAGGCTCATCTTGTATTTTCCATGCCCCAGTTGTGGGATTAACCACTTCTCCCAAAGAACCTTGATTCACTTTACAGGAGAATAGTTATCTAGAAAGCAAGATCTGGGTGCTAGGTGACTAGCACTCTGTTTTAAGTACTAGAGTTCTGTAACAAGTCTTGGGGTCTGGTAGTATAAGTACTCAAGCTTTGTTCTTAACTATGTAAATTGCATGACCATGTCAATTTCTATAAAAAATCTGTTGGGATTTTGACTGAGATTGTGTGGAATTTATAGATCAATTGGGGAAGAACAGGCATCTTTGCAAGATTCAGTCTCCAACCTATGCACATAGTATATTCCTCTATTAGATCTTAATTTCTGTCTATACATTTCTAGGTAGAACACTTAACACATCTTTCATTAGATTTATTCCTAGGAGTTTGGTAATTTTTGATCTACTATAAATGATAATTTTTAAAATTTTCTAATTCTTTATTGGTACTATATAAAAAAGATATTGTACATTCATCTTGTATCTAGTGACTTGTTAAGTTCACTTATTAATTTTAAATAGTTTATCTTAGACTCTTTTGGATTTTTTAATATATGCAATCATTCTGTCTACAAATAGGTGTTAAACTCTGCCTTTATAATCTTTATATATTTTATTCTGTATACTATATTTCATTTCTTTTATTCCTCTTTTTGTTCTGCATTGACTGAGAACTCCAACAATGTTGCCCTGGTTTGTGTGGCTCAGTGGATTGAACACTGGCTTGCGAACCAAAGGGTCACCAATTCAACTCCCAGTCAGGGCACATGCCTGGGTTTTGGGCCAGGTCCCCAGTAGGGGCCCCTGAGGGGCAACCACACATTGGTTTCTCTGCCTCTCTTTCTCTTTCCTTTCCCCTCTGTCTAAAACTTCACCATTTTGTGCCTGCATGGGTAGAAGGCTCTGTGAGGGACAATATTGCTGCCTGGCTTCTGGAGGTTTTCCTGGCACTTGTCCCATTTCCAGTCACTTCACTCACTTCCTGTATGCGACTGGCACCCTTCCAGCTATTGTCCTGGTGGTGAATCCCAGGGTGGGTGGGTTTGCATATGTTCTAAGTCTGTGCAGGTCCTTTCAGCTGAGTCTCCTGAAAATCCAGCAGTTTCTTCTGCCTTCCCAATCCCTGCTGGTTTTTACAGCCAGAAGTTACAGGGATTTATCTTCCCATATGTTACTTGTTTTGAGATCTATTTGTAACTCTATGGTTGCACGAGGAGACGATGCATATCCACCTACTACTCTATCTTGACCAGAAGTCCCAAATGCTTCCCCTCTCCCCTTTTTACTGTTAATGTGGTATATTGTATTGATACCTTGATCCCTGGAATAAAGGCCACTTGGTTTTAATGTACCTTTTTTGTACATCCCTGAATTTGACCAATATTTTGTTTATGAGAGACCCAAGTCTATAATTTCCTTTCTTGTAATGTCCTTGTGAGGTATGATATTATTTTAATAAAATTATGCTGGCTTCATTATATTAGTTGAGAAGTATTCTGTTCTCTGGAAGAGTCATTTAAGGATGGTACTTTTTCTTAAATGTTTGAAGGAATTCACTGGTGAGGTTACTTGGCTTATAGTCTCTTTGTGGGAATGCTTTAATAACACATTCAATTTCTTACTATATATTTATTAATATTTTCTATTTCAGGCTTTTATTTTTTAAAAAAATTTCTGTTATTTTATTTTTTAAAGATTTTATTTATTTTAGAGAGGGGAAGGGAGGGGGAAAAGAGAGAGAGAGAAACATCAATGTGTGGTCGCCTCTCCAGTGCTCCCTTACCAGGGACCTGGCCCATAACCCAGTCATGTACCCTGACTGGGAATCGAACTGGTGACTCTTTGGATCATAGTGTGGTGCTCAATCCACTGAGCCACACTAGCCAGGGCTTGTTTTGAAGTTTTTAATCCTTTAATAAAAATTTTAATATTCCTTTATTTTCA
This sequence comes from Phyllostomus discolor, assembly GCF_004126475.2. NCBI lineage: Eukaryota > Metazoa > Chordata > Mammalia > Chiroptera > Phyllostomidae > Phyllostomus > Phyllostomus discolor. Next base: position 80,902,323 of record NC_040911.2, on the reverse strand, counting down.
TCCTCATAACTTACAATCAAACATTTTAAATTGTACAATTCAGTGGTGTTTAGTGTGGTCATAATGTTGTGCAACCACCAGCTGTCTCTAGTTTCAAAACTTTCATCATCCCCCAAAAACATGTAGTCTCACTAAGCAGTCATTCCCAAGTCCCCTCTTCTCCATCTCCTGGTAACTTATAATCTGCCCTATCTCTGTGGATTTGCTTATTATGGGTAGCATATAAAATACATATATAAAAGAAATTCTACAATATGTGACCTTTTGTGCCTGGCTTTTTATTTAATCAATGTTTTCAAGGCTTATCCTAACTGTAGCAGGTTATTAGTTATTCACTCCTTTTAATGGCTGAATATACCATATTTACACACCATAAGACGCACCTAGGTTTTAGAAAAAAATAGAGAAAAAAATTTGAAGCAAAAAATGTGGTAAAATATTTAATAACATAAATAACATATTATTTCACCAATGTAAATATGAACAGAACTCAACAGCAGTGTTAACAACCATTATTCCTCCCAAATTTGGGGTGGGGTGGGGTGGAGTGCATCTTATAGTCCAGAAAATATGGTATATATGTAATTAAATTTGGTTATTTTTCTCTTGTTAATCTGTCCCATGTCAGTTTGACTATTAGACTAGCTGAAAGAACCTAGAAGGGATAAGGACACTTTCTTTCTCCCCTACAATACTTATGAAAAATTTTAACCTAAGGGCAGAAAGTTAATTTATTACTGATTGTTTAACATACTCTAAAGTAACACAGAATGAAAATTGATTACCTAATCAAGTAGCAACAGAAGAGCAAACTTAGGATGAAGACAAATATAGCAGTGCCAAAAACCACGATATATATGTTGAGAGGCAGGTTCTGGAATCCAATGTTAGGCATCCTGAAGTTGTAATGCGGGAAATCTGAGCTCATGGATGAACTGTGGGGGAGAAAAGAATACAAAAAAAATAGGTTATAGAGACTAAGAACCAAGATAGCATCATCTTTGTACATTACAGTAGTCCCCTCTTATCCCTGGGGAATACATTCTAAGACCCTCAGTAGATTCCCATAGAGTAACAAACCCTATATATACTATGTCTTTTTCCTGTATGTACATAACTATGATAAAGTTTAATTTATAAATAAGGCACAGCAAGAGATTAATAACTAATATAAAATAGAATTATAACAACACACTGTAATAAAAGTTATGTGAATGTGGTCTTTCCCTTTCTCTCAAAAGACTTTGTTGTTCTACAGGTACACTGTGGATATGCTGGACAAAGGGAGGGTTCATGCCCAGGTATGGATGGTGAGACGTTTCCTCACACTATGCAGAACAGCACTCAATTTAAAACTTATGAATTGTTTCTACTGGAATTGTCTATAAATATTAATGTCAAGGGAAATATGAAGATATGTGGGAAAAATTAAGCAGGATATCAATTGTGTATTTGTGTTTGTATATATAATGATTCTTGTCCACAATTTCTGGCTGATAGCTCTAGAAACCCTTACAGTTTCTTGGGAGTGAAAAGGGCATCTCTTGTTATGTTAAAGTGACAAGTTCTGGAAACGATATAAGGATGGGGGCATAAAAACCCAGGGCAGCTCACTGGTTCTTTTCTGGAGAGCTTCCAGGCCAGTGAGCACATGGAGGTGCTGGGAGAGTGCTGTGCCTGGAGGGGGCCTGGAAACTCCAAGTGCCTTCAAACAAGCCTTGTCCTATGCATCTCTCCTATTGGCTGTTCCTGAGTTATAACTTTTTGTAATAAACCAATGAACTAATGAGTAAAATGTTTCTTTGAGTTCTGGGAGCCATTCTAGCAAACTAATTGCAACCAACGAGGGCGTTGTGGGACTGACTGACTGACAGCCAGTTCATCAGAAGTATAGTTAACAATCTGGACTTGCGGTTGGCAGTATGAGCTGGAGGGGGGTCATTGGAGCCTCCAACCTCTACTGGTTGGTCAGAAGCACAGGTAAGAGAACAGGCTTGAGGTTGGTGTCTGAAGTGTACACATGTGTGTGCAGTCTTGATATAGTCTTGTAGGATGAACCATTAACCTGTGGACTCTGGCTATCTCTGGGCAGATAGTGTCAGAATTTAGTTAAATTGTTGGACACCCTGCTAGGGTCCAAGAGCTGTTGGTGGGCGGCATTCCTCCACCCCATGTTGGAACTGGGTCCAGTAACCCTTTTCAATCCCTTAGATACTCTCAATCCCTTAGAAATATCCTTCACCAGTCAAATTAGGTTTGGTAAAATAACCTTCAGTTTAGGAGATAAGAGATCTAAACATCCATACTGAGAGGACTAATAATGGAGAAATGGTCAAACAGACAGAAACTGGTATGGTGGAAAAAGCAACAAGTTTGCACTCAGCAATTCTGGGTATTGTTCCCAGAATGTCACAAGCTAGATGTCAATACTTGGCCCATTTACGCCTCAATTTTCTCATCTCACGTAAGGCTTCAATGTGCGCGCGTATGTGTGCATTGCAGTGGGGGCTGTGGAGAGGGAAGACATTAGAAACAAGTAGTAAATAACACAAAAGAAGCCCTGACAAAGATAAGTCTCTGGAAAGGATTCTGCTAACCCAGTGCTCCTTTCTTGGGGAGCTCCTCCGCACACAATGCCGGGTTTTGTGTCAAGTGGCCGCCCAGACACAGAACCTGGAAGCTTATCTTTGCCCAAGGCAGCCATCGCTCCAGGCCAGCTGGGAGTGAGCTACTAGTGTGAGCATGCTGCCCCTGCACGGGCCCTTGCACTGGGTGGCATCGGCAAGGAACTCTTGGGGAATTCTGAACAGAGACAGACATGCCGAGTATTAGAGGTAGTGCTGTCATCACAGGGAAGGGACATCTTCAGTGCTCTTGGGAGCTGACTGCTGATAACTCCCTCTGAGTTGTCCCTTCTTGGCAGGGCCTTACAACCCATACTAGAGAGGTGGGGGCTGGCAGAGGATACTCTGATGCAGAATACATTTTAGGACTGTTCTTTCTTTCACTAAATTGCTTAGTTATGAATGATATGTTGGCTCAACAGTCTAAGTAGATGGTGTATTATTCCAAAATATTAATCCTGGTCTAGTGATACATTAGTTTTATGATATTTTCATCATAATGTCTCTTTGGCATGAGTATCAATAACCCTTTAAAATAAGATAATCTTTGAACCAAAGTGTCGCAGGTTCGATTCCCAGTCAGGGTACATGCCTGGATTGTAGGCCATGACCTCCAGCAACCGCACATTGATGTTTCTCTCTCTCTCTCCCTCCCTCCCTTCCCTCTCTAAAAATAAATAAATAAAATCTTAAAAAAATAAGAAACTTTAAAAAGCGAGACTATTTATCATCCTAGTAATAAGCACTCTTTGCCTTTAAGTATTACAAATGTAAAAGGTATTTAGTAACTGTTCTTTGTTGGAGTGAAGAGGAGAAAGAACATACATGCGCTGCTGGATCTTACTTGGCATTTCTGACTTCAGTTACATGAAAATCTTCTCGCCCTTTGTCTAATGAACAGTTCCTCAAATTTCTAGTCTTAAATTCCAAACTAATCAGTTTTTTATTTTTAAAGAAAAGTAACTGAAGATGAATATTTTATCAGCAGCAGGATTTCTCACCAAGATACAAAAGGGACAGGGTACCTGAGAATTTGGTTCCAAAGAGAGCCCGTGATTTAATAAGTGTTATCATGTCCTGCCTTCTGTTTTCTTTGGGTTTACTTTGCTCTTCTTTTTCTAGCTTCTTTATAGTGGAAGTGTAGGTTATTGATTTGAGATTCTGTATACTTTTCTAATACAGATACTGATAGCCATAAATTTCTCTCTAATCTCTGCTTTAACTATGTCCCATTATTCTTTTTGTAAGCATCAATAATCTAATTTTCTAAGCAACAACTCAATAAACATAACTTATTAAGTAAATTTCTTAAGTCAAGTAGCAAATGATTATTACAAAAGTAGTACTTTTGAATATAATTTATAAAATTTAGGTTCATCACTTCTTAAGAGAATATGCTCTAAAACCAGGTGAAATTCATATAACAGACAATGAAACATTTTAAAGTAAGCAATTTAGACGCATTTAGTGCATTCACAATATTGTGCAACCATCACCTCTATCTAAATCCAAAACATCTAATCACTCTAAATTTAATAAAACCCTGTACCATGAAGCAGTTACTCCCTATGCCTTCCCTCTCTGCAGACCCAGCAATCACCAAATTACTTCTTTCTGTTTCTATGGATTTACTTACTCTGGATATTTCATATATATGGGATCATACTATATATGACTTAACTGCTTTAGAGGGCAAAAGGAAGAAGAGAGAGAAACATTTATTTTTCCACTTATTTATGCATTTATTGGTTGATTCTTGTGTGTGCCCTGACTGGGGACTGAACCTGCAGCCTTAGTGTATTGGGATGATGCTCTAACCAACTGGGTTACACAACCAGGTATATGACTTTTGTCTGGCTTCTTTCACTTAGCATAATGTTTCTGAGGCTCAAATTCATGTTGTAGTAGTATATATCAGTACTTAATTTCTTTTTGTGGCTGAATAATATTCCATGGTATGTATATCTCAGGATTTGTTTACCCATTCATCCCTCGATGAACATTTGGGTTCTTTTCCACTGTTTTGCTGTCATGAATAATGCTGCTACGAACATTTGTGTTCAAGGATTTGCTTGAGCATCTGTTTTTAATTGTTTTCTTTTGGGTATATTCCTAAAAGTGGATTTTTGGGTCATATGATAATTCTGTATTTAACTTTCTGAGGAATCACCAAACTGTTTTCCACAGTGGCTATATACCGTATTTACATTCCTACCAGCAATGTAAGAGGATTCAGATTTTTTCATATCCTCACTAACACTTGTTTATTTCTGTGCTTTTTATTTTTTAAATACCCATCCTCATGGGTGTGAAGTGCCATTTCATTGTGATTTTAATTTGCATTTCTCCAATGACTAATGATGTGGAGCATTCTTTCATGTGCTTATTTCATTTGTGTATCCTTGCAGAAATGGCTATTTAAATACTATGCCTATTTTAAAGCTGAACTTTTTTTTAAGTTGTAAAAGTTCTTTATGTGTTCTGGATATTAAACCCTTATTAAATATATGATTTACAAATATTTTCTCCCACTTTGTAGTTTGCCTTTTCACTTTCTTGATGTCCTTTGATGCACGAAAAACTGAAATTTTGGTAGTCTAATTTCTCTCTTTTTTTTGTGGCTCATGCTTTTGATAGATTCACCTCTATGTTTTCTTCTAAGAGTTTTTGCTCTTATATTTAGGTAATTGGTGCATTTTCAGTTAACTTTTGTGTAGGATATCATGGAGAGGTCCAGCTTTATTCTTTTGCATGTGAATCTCTAGTTGTCCAGCACCATTTTCTGGATGATTCTTTCCCCATTCAATGGTCTTTGCACTCTTACTGATAATTGATCACAAATGTCTAGGGTTTGTTTCTGGACTCTCAAATCTACTCCATTGGTCTATATGTCTATCTTTATGCCAGTACCACAGTTTTGATTACTTTAGCCTTGTAGTCAGTTTAGAAATTAGAAAGAATGAAATCTTCCAACTCTGTCCCACCCCCGGCCACTGCCCAAATTGTTTTGACTATTTGGCCTCTTGCAAATCCATAAGAATTTGAGGACTAGCTTTTCTATTTCTGCAAAAAGATCATCGGAATTGTGACTGGGATTGTACTGAATCTGCAGATTGCATCGGGCAGTCATGCCATTATTTTTGTTTGCTGTATTTTCATTTCCATCCAGTCAGAATGTTTTCTAATTTTCCTTGTATTTCTTCCTTAACCTGTGGACTACTTAAGTTGTATCAAGTTTAATTTCCAAATATTTATGGATTTCCCAAATTTCCTTTTGGTGATATCTAATTTAATTCCATCAAGTTAGGTTACAATTCTTTTAAATTTATTGAGACTTGTTTTATGACCTAGCACAGGGATTGGCAAACTACACACAGCTCGCTTGTTTCTGTAAATAAAATTCACTGGAACACAGCCATGCCCACTTGTTGTTAATGTGCTTTCTATGGCTGCTTTTGAGTTAAAATTGCAGAGTTGAATAGCTGTGTCAGACAGTTATAGGCAACAGATTGAAAATATTTACTATAGAGCCCTTTAAGAAACTTTTTATAACCCCCTGGCCCAGCATATATAGTTTATCTTGGGAAATGTTCCAGGTGTGCTGAAGAAGGTGCATGCTGCTGTCATTAGGTAGAGTGTTCCATAAATGCCAGTTAGGTCAAGTTGCTTGATAGTGTTGTTTAACTTATATGTATCCTTGGTGATTTCTGGTATAGTTGTTCTACCCATTACTGAAAGATATAGACATTTTCAATTATTATTGTTGAATTATCAATTTACTCTTTTAATTCTGTCAGTTTTTGCTTCATATAGTTTGGGATTCAGCTATTAGGTTGGTATATATCTATAGTTGTAACATTTTCCTGATGAATTGACTATTTTATTATAAATGTCTTTCTTTGTCTCTAGTAATACATATTTTTTTTTTGTTTTAAAGTCTATTTTGTCCAATATTGGCATAGCCACTCTAGCTCTCCTATGCATATTCTTTGCAAAATGTATCTTTTTCTATTGTGTCTTTGAATCTGAAGTATAGACAGTATATAGTTGGACTATAGTATATAGTCCAACTATAGTTGCTTTTTGTTAAAATCCAGTCAGTTAATGGCTGCCTTTTAACTGGAGTAATCTATTCAACATTATTATTGCTATGGTTGGATTACATGTCATTTTGCTATTTCTTTTCTATATTTCTCTTGTTCTTTTCTTTTTTGCACTAACTGGATACTTTTTAGTGTATGATTTTAATTCCTTTTTTGACTTTAAAACATTTTTTCTTAACTTATATTTTACTGAGGTAACTACAGATTCATAGGCAGTTGTAAGAAATAATAGAGAAGGTCGATGGTGTCTGTTGAACCGCTTGTGGAAGTCATGCTGCCTTGGGTAGTGGGTTAGAGTTCTCAAGAGAAACGTCTCCATCCCGAGAGAAGGTGAATTTAGCTCTGAGAAATGAACTTGTAGTTGACAAAACATGAGGAAAAAAAGAGAGCTCTCTGAAAAACAGAATAATAAATTAAGGATGCTTTTGAACTATTTGACAAAGATAATACATTGTCATGACACAAAGGTGACAGTGAGAGCACCAGGGTTCGATGTAAAGAAAGCTGATGTACTGAAGGTATTTTTTTAAATTTTATTTCTCAGTTACTGTTGATATTCAGTATTATTTTGTACTAGTTTCAGGTGTACAGCATAGTGATTAGACAATCATATACTTTACAAAGTGCTCCTCTAGTACTCACCCGACACCATATGTAGTCATCACAATTTTACTGTTATATTCTCTATGCGGTTCTTTACATCCCTGTGACTACTTTTGTGCTGAAGATTCTTAAAGATTTTGACAGAGCAGCCACCGGGAAAATTATCTTTGAAGATTTTAATGAAGTTGTGACAGACTGGATATTGGAAAGAGATCCACATGAAGAAATACTGAAGGCATTTAAATATTTGGTGATGCTGATTCAGGTAAAATAAGCTTGAGGAATTTGTGATGTGTTGCTAGAGAACTGGGTGAAAACACTGAGTGATGACAGAAGAATGACAAAGATGGTGATAGTGAAATAAATCAAGAGGATTTCATTGCTATTACGACTGGTGACATTTAAAGCATTACAAGGGTAAACACTAAGAATGTTACAGTTATCATCTTATATTCTATTTTTGTGCTTGGAGGAATGTAAAAAACTCCCAACCTTAGCTCTTTTTTACAGAAGGACCAAAAACAAGCACCTTATGTATTCATATTTTTCTACTGTTAAGTTTCTTTGTATGAACAGAATTGTTATCACTTTAATAATTCATAGCTTTGTATTTATAATGTAGCTTTTATGTATATAAAGTTTAAAAACTGAATCACGTGGTACACATTTTTATTCAGTATTCATTAGTAGTCCTTTTGTTTTTGTACACACGTTTATTAGTATTTTAAAAAAGAAATAATAGGGGTTGCTTATATACTTTGCCAAGTTTCCCACAATGGTAACACTTTACCATATAAAATCACAACTATAGATTAGTTATATTTATCACTATAACATATCACAGAGGACAGACACTGACATAACGAACCTTACTCAGATTTACCCAGTTTCATTTGCACTCGTTTCTGTATGAGTGCGTATGCATGTGACTACCACCACAGAGGAGATACTGAACAGTTACAATATCACAAAGATCCCTAGTGAAACCCTTTTGTAACCATACATACTTCCTCCCTTTACCCTTCGTACCTAAGCTCTTCCAGCAATGACCAGTCTGCTCTCCATGCCTAAAATGTTACTTCAAAAATGATATATCAGTGAAATCATAAAGTATGTAACTTTGGAGTTAGCTTTTTTCACTTGCATGATTCTCTAGAGATTCATTCATGCTGTTCCGTGTATCAATAATTTGTCCCTTTATATTGCTGAGTAGTATCCCATGGTGGTTTATGTACCACACTTTATTCATCTGATGAAGGACATCTGGTTTGTTTCCAGTTTGGGGCTATTATAAAAAAGCTGCTATGAACATTCTTGTACAGGGTAGTGTGAACGTAGGTTTTCATTCCGCTGGGATAAATGCCCAGGAGAGATAATGTTGCTTTTTAAAGTATAGTATTGTAGTTCTTTTCTTAGTGGTTATCACAATATAGTCAGAAACTGCTTAACAACTGGGATAGAGTCTGAGAAGCGCATCATGAGTTTTGGACTTCGTCCTTGTGCAAACATTATAGAGTATGTACACGTACATAAACCTAGATGGTATGTATAGCCAACTACACACCTAAGTTATATGATATGGATATAGCCTATTGCTCTGTAGGGGAGGAAAAATAATTTTCCCTCTACCCTTTTGGAGTCTTGGTGGACACCCTCCTATGATAGAAGGTACACTGACATGAGAAAAACAAACAAAAGTTTAATAACATGTATATCTTGTGTATACATGGGAGAGACCCAGGAAACTGAGTAACCTGCCACAATGTCTGAAGCCACCATCCTAAATACCATCCTCAGGTGAAGACAAAGGAGATGTTAGGGGTGAGGAGAGTCAGTTATGGAAGGTTACCAGGGAAAAGCAAATAAACAAGGATAAGGTTGTTAGGCAGATTTCAGCTGTTTTATTCTGCCCTGATAAGCAAAAAAAATACTAACTACTTGGAAATTCAAAACATAATCTTTGAAATGACTTGGGTCCAAGAGGTAGTCAAAGCAAGCCACAGACTATTTATAAATTAATGACATTGGGGGAAAAAAGCATTGCACTAAGAGAAAAACTCATAATCTTCAATACTTGTATTATCAACTTAAAAAGAATAAAAAGAATTATAAAAACAGTGAACAAAAAATTCACTGTAAAAGCTAAAAAAAGAACAAATCAAACAAAATAAACTCGAAGTAGGAATTAACAAAGCCAAACAAAAACAAATAAATTAAAACAAACAAAAAATCCAGAGGGGAACTGAAATCAACTAATCAAGAAAATATTAAGAAATGAGAAAGAGATAAAAACTATTGATATGCTATGATTAAAATAAAAACTATAAGATAATTTATTTAAACCTAGATTAAATGTATGATTTTTAGAGGAATATAAATAACCAAAACTGGCTCAAGAAAAAATCCTGAAAATACAAAACAGTCTTTACATACAGGCCCCAGACCTTGATGCAATAGATGTGGAAGTCAATCTAAACTTCTACAGTTAATTCCTCTGCTATCCAGAGAATTGTATTTGGTGGGGGAGGGAGGGAGGAAAGCATCTCAACTCATTTAAAGTGGTAAGCGTAATCCTGAAACCAAAAGCAAAACTATACAGCTACAATTCATAAACTCTGAGACCTATGGGCTGAATTTGGTCTTGTGAACATTTTGTTTCATGCGTTTTCAAAATTGAGATAACAATTTAAACTTGGGAGATTTAACATAAAATTTGCAATTTTCAGCTTTACATGGGAGGAGCTCAGATGATCTGTAACTCTTGTGGCTTCATTCTTGCACGGATGGCAACAACTGCTTTGAGTGGCTTTGGGGCCTCCAAGCTGCCATGTTTTTGCACAATTGGGAGGAGAGGAGGGGCACACCTGGGATGAGGTCAGCATGCTTTCATATGTCACAATTTCCACCATTCCCTATCACTCTGTAACTCTGAGACAAATGTTGGTGGTCACTTATTGTTGCTTTTCTCAAAGAAGATAAATAGTTCTACCTCTACCAAAAAAATAAATAAATAAAAATAAGGCCCTGGCTGGGTATCTCAGTTGGTTAGAACATCATCCTGATATGCCAAGGTTGCAGGCTTGATTCCTGGGCAGAGCCAATACAAGGAGCAACCAATGAATGCATAAATAAGTGAAACAACAAATCGATGTTTCTCTCTCTCTCCCTCCCTTCCTCTGTCTCTCTCTCTAAAATCAATAAATAAAAATTTAAAATCAAAATCAAAATTAAAAAAATGGACTGTGTGATTTTCTTTTCTACCCTGTGTACTAGAATAAGTCAACATCTTGCCTGGCCATTGCCCTGCTGGCACTGAATCTGTGACTCTGCTTTGTGGTTTCTGTCTTTGATTTCCCCACACCAGATTATAGAAATACACGCTTGTATTCTCTTACTATTTACACGGTTAGGTATGTTAATTTAAATATTTAGATTTAACTGACTCTATGGCATGGAAAAAAGACCTAAAATTGTTTTCTAAATGATTAGTCACTTGTTCTAATAGCATTTATAAAGTTCTTCCTCTACTGCCTTAAAATTTTACCTTTTTCAGGTCACTTTTTACACATGGGTCTGCTTCTGGATTTTGCAGTCTGTTCCCTTTTCCCTGTCTATGATTCCTTGCATCAGCAGTCAATGTTTTGTTTTAATGTAACTTTAGCATAAAAATAATTCATATACAATAGGGTAATATGTTCATCATTATTCTTCCTTTTAAATATTTTATTTATTTATTTTAAAGATATGAACTATTTTACTTTTTAAAAAAGATTTTATTTATTTTTTAGAGAAGGGAAGGGAGGACAAAAGAGAAGGCAAGGGAGAGAAACACCAATGTGTGGTTGCCTCTTGCATGCTCCCTACTGGGGACCTGGCCCGCAACCCAGGCACGTACCCTGCCTGGGAATTGAACCGGCGACTCTTTGATTCACAGGCTGGCACTCAACCACTGAGCCACACCAGCCAGAGCTTAATATTTTATCTTTTAAAAAAACACTTTTAAATTTATTTTTAGAGAGAGGGGGTGGGGAAGAAAGAGAGGGAGAGAAACAGTGATGTGCGAGAGCAACGTCTATCAGTTGGTTGCCTCTCGCATGCCCCCCAAGCAGGGACCAGATCTGCCAACCCAGGCAGGTACCCTGACTGGGATCAAACTGGTGACTTTTCGGTTTGCAGGCCAGCACTCAATCCACTGAGCCACACCAGCCAGTGCCCTTTTTAATAGTTTCAAGGCTATTTCTCTTTTGAGATAAGCAATGTTTAAAAAATCCTGTTGAGAAGTTAGCCAACAGTGTATTATATTTATAGCTTACTTTAGGGAGAATGGGTCTTTACATCAGGCATATAACTTTTCATTTCGTCAAGTTTTATTTTATGCCTCTCAGTAGCTTTTATAGCTTATTCATAGAGGTTTTACACTTTTCTTTAGTTTATTCCCAGCTATTATGTATATTTTGTTCCTATTATAAATAGGATCTTTTTTCCCATTATATTTTCTAAGCTGTTTATTCCCAGAAAAGAGAAAACCTACTGCTTTTTATATACAGATGGTCCCCAATTTGTGACAGTTCCACTTTATGATGGTGTAAAAGTGATATACATTCAGCAGGAACTGTACTTGGGGTTCTGATCTTTTCCCAGGCTAGTGATATTTGTGATGCTGGGTGGCGGCAGCGAACTGCAGCTCCCAGCCAGCCAGCGTCACCAGGATAAACAACTGACATTCTACAGTGTGCTGTGTTGCCAGCGTTTTGGGGATGTGTTTTTTGTTTTCGCATCCCATCATGTCTGCAAAATGCCCATCTGTGTCTCCTGCTTCTGGTAAGAGGAAGGCAATTACTTCTGAGATGAAACGCAAGATAATCGCCCAACTGTCGGCTACTGTAAGTGTTCTGAGGAGGTTTGAGGTAGGGTATGGTAGGGTAGCTGTGATGTTTGGTAAGTTCAGTGTATTAACCGCATTTTCAACTTATGATATTTTCAACTTATTATATTTTCAACTTACAGTGGATGTATTGGGATGTAACCCCACTGCAAGTCAAGGGGAGTCTGTATTTATTTTGGAGTCAAACTTGGAAAAACTTTTTAGGGCAGAAAGAACCAATTGCCTGCATACAAATAAATCTTAATAAAGTATTCACGGAACACTGAGCTCTAAGCAGTGAGCACTCCAAGAAAAACTAGCTGCAAAACATACACCAAGGCGACTGAACAGTTACTTTCTACATGGGTGTTTTACTTACATTATCACCTAAAATAATTATTAAAAATACTACCACCAAATATAACTTTTGTTTCGGACTAGCTGATCTCTAGCTCATTATTCTGACAATACAAGAGTAAACTGGCAGGTTGTCTCTCCAGACCCCGGCCAAATGGGACTGTGCCCAAAGGCTGTGCTTTAGGAGATGCAATCTTTCTGCTTTCTAACATAATCACAATAGTCTCAGGACCAAACTAAAAATACAAGCAAACCAGGATGCATCCTTGTTCTGTTCAGCTAGAGTATAGGAACTAACTGTAGGAGAGCTCATTTTCACAGAACTCTGACTGAAGTTCAGCTGATAAGCCAGTGAGTGGCCTAACTGGACTGGCCAGTACCTGGCCCCACTAACCTTAGGTTAGTACTACCCTGTAGTTACCTGAGCCTGAGAGAACTAGATGGCAGGTTCCAAGTCAGTATTAACAATCAGCGTTAGATGTGAAGCCTCTGCAGCTCAGCCCAGAGCTGACTGCCCTGCCTCATGTCACTGGTAACATTGCCAACACATCTCTTGCTAGTTGGATTTGATAGATGTCGCTACTGAAGAATACAGAAATTTGCTTGAATATAGATAAACTATCCCTAAAAAGTTATCTAACAAGTTGATAATGTGAGCCGCTTTTGCTGAGAGAACAACAACCCTGGGGAGGACAGGGTCATATCTATGTCCGTACTATATCCTCTTATATCTTTTGAATTTTTGAATTTAAAAGAAACTTGAAGTGATGTATTTGACCAATATTTGCCTACATCTGTACAAAAAGCTGGTAGAGACAATGGTATTAAGCGATTTAAAAGGAGATGATGTTAGTACCTATCTGTCTGTATAGAAGCATAGATTACACATAGAGAATTAAGCATACATTTCCTGCCATATCCAGAGTCTGCTAGTGAACGTTGAACACTTAGACATTACAGGTCCACCAGAAAGCCTTATACCAGGGAAGAATACTGCAAGGTTAGTAGAGAAATGCTTCTTAAAACCACTTACATTTCTTCATTCTAACTCTAAATCCACCAAGGTTATACAATGATTTTAATTCTGTTTTCCCCACAACTTACCTAAGGGAAAGAGTGCAAAAATGTTACTCATATTTAATCAAGGTTCAAGTTCACTTGAAAATTCTATTTCTCATTTCAAATCTATAAATTGGAAGTCCTGTGAGATTTGGTTTTGCAAGATTTTCCTAGGCCCTGGTTATCACTGAGTTAAGCTAAGGTTGCGTTTCTGTTCTGGTAAGAGGCTCAGATTTCAGAATGCAGCCCCTCAGGTATAAATCCCCCACTGAGAAGTTGTGTGCCCCAATACTTCAGTTACCACTCCTGGATGATTTCACTACCTCTCTTCTTTCCAAGTGCTCCAGTTTCTACCACTTGTATTTCAGAAGTTTTCTCTGTGTTCCAAGTCTTTTATAATCTTCCCTGGTACTTGGCTATTTGAAATCATTCTAAGATATCAGAGTTCAAAATCTTTTATCTTCAGAAGGCAGAGAGCTAGGCAAGATAAATTGACTGGTATTTGGTAAATATTTCCCTAAATACATCTTTTCTCTATAATCTCAGTTGTGAAGTCTGAGGTCATTCTTGTCTTTTATTCTCCAGAGGATACTTTTTCCTTCTTTCCAGTTTTATAAAACTGGTAAGTAGGTATGTCTTTAAGTGCCAAATCTGGGGGTGAAAAAAAAGTAATCCACAAATTCTCAATCTGTAAGCAAAGGTCTATTTTTCTCTACAATAACATCTTCAATTTTTCGTTTACTGAGGCATCTTTCCACTTGCAACTCTCACCCCTCCCCCACTTCATTTAAAGGAGATTAACTAGAGCTATAGAATTTGGTGTAACTTACTTGTCTATTCCATCTGTATTTTAATGTGGATATCTTCATCTAGCCTCAATTTTACTGACCACCCCATTATTTTGATGCCATTTTCCCCTTAAGGGATGGAAATTTATACTTTTTATCACAGTGTTTCAAGGTTTTGTTTTTTTTAACTGTACCTAGTTCTTTTAATAGTATTTGCACCTTTTATCCTTTTCAGCCCCATTATTGACAATTCCATTTTCTGCAGTTTGGCTTTTCTTTTTTGCTTCCTCTATTCCCATTGTTTTCTCTGGATTTGTGCACAGCTTTTCTCTTTGTTGGTGTCACCAAAATTTTAAAATCAAGTCTGAAGTGCTATCTTTGCTATCATAATTAAAGTTCACGCTCTAAAACACTTTTTAAATTTCAGATGTTTGTTATTTTGGTTGGTCTGTTTTTACTCTGCCATATTCCCAGTAATTATTCTATGTTGGCCCCATAAAGACTTTTTCTCCATTTTTAGGAAATGATATAAAGTCTCTATTTTCAATTTAAATCACTCCATCAGATCTTTATGAGAAGTTGAAGGTGGTGAGGGATTCAAATTTGATAACTTATATTCCCCGCTGCCCCCTATCCCAGACCGTCATATATGTACTGTTAATCATAAATAGTCTGCCATTAGTATTTAACTATTGATTTCTATTTAATTTACAGTCATCATTAATTAATGATGGGTCTCGTAAGAGTATGCAGGAAAAGGAGCACAGAATAAATGCTGAGATAGAAGGAGAATGAAATGAAACACAAGTTGTACAGGAAGAAACTAAGGGTGTGGGACCAGCCTGTTCTGTGTCTGTGCCCATCCTACCAGTCTGGATGGATGTGGTTTCTTCAATTCTGTCGTTGTCAGACTTCCATTCAACTCAGTTTTTGAAGGTTCTGAGTGATGGTTGTTCTATATTTTAGTTGTAATTTTGATGTCATTGTGCAAAGAGGTGAGCCATGTCTGCCTACACTGTCATCCGACTGGGAGTCGCTGTTTTCTTTTTGTGTGATCATTAGATCAGCTTTTCAAGAACCCAGGACCTACTTCATATCCCTCCTGAAAGAGTATTTTAACTTTTAGTGTGCAAAATTTATAACATATTTCATAGACAGTATTGACTAAGGCTCTTTGGAGCTCCATCTTCAAATTATATTCTAACTAGTTTAAAGTAAACCAAACAGAAAATCAGTAATCTTCCACAAACATCTTTAAAGCAGTAAGCAACATTTTATTTCTAATAGAGCAGTGGTTCTTAACCTGAAAATCTTTCTATAGTTAAAAAATCTATATATTTTTCAAAAGGTTTCATCATAGTTCTAAAGGCCCATTAGAAACCCTTGTAATGCAGTGTTGTAATGGGTAAGCAACTCTAAACAAAGTACAAATTCATCAACACTAAAGGCCTTCCCATTGACTTGGGCTATTCCACCGTATTCTCCACTATTTCTCTAAGTACCATACTTTAGTCAAATGAAGTTGGCTCCCTATCTTTGCTACGACCACTGTCTGCATACTGCAGGCTACCCCAACCATCTGATAAAAGTCTATCTATCTATCCTTCCTGATCTCTCATGAGCAATACAGCCTCCATGAAACATTCCTTGATTCTCCTAACCTTCCTCTGAACTTCAGTCTTCAGTCCTTCTATTCTTCCAGTACTGTTCCCCATTTTGTACTGTGGCCTATTGAGTACTTGTCTAATCTGGGATTCTGTGTGATACAGCAGTCAAAATGAAAATTAACACCAAGAAAGTTGTTGCTATCTGTAGTGGGTTGAAGAGTGACCCCCCTCAAAGATATGTTCACGTCTTAACCCCAGGAACCTGTGAATGTGACTTTATTTGGAAAAAGGGTCTTTGTAAATGTAATTAAATTAAAGACCTGGAGAGGAAGTCATTTTGGGTTATCCATGTGCACTCTAAATCCAATGGCAGTGTCTTTACTAGAGCGATGAAGAGGAGAAGGCTGTGTGAAGACAGAAGCAGAGATGGAGTCATGTAGCCAGAAGCCAAGGAACATGTAGAACCACCAAAAGCTGGAAGAATGAAGGAGGGATTCTTTCCTAGTCTTTGGAGGAAGTGTAGTAAGTAGCCCTGCTCACACTTTGATTTCAGACTTCTGGCCTCCAGAACTATGAGAGAATAAATTTCTATTGTCTTAGGCCACCAATTTTTGTGGTAATTTGTTATGGCAACCTTAGGAAACTACAGAGCTCCTTCGTCCCATTCTAACAAGTCATTTTTATTTACTTCATCTTGCTGCAATTCTGCAATGATTAATTACTTCAAGAACATCAAATATAGATGCTCCCCAAATGTCCCATTATTCTCCAGCTATTTTCTGCAAGGGTTTCTGAATCTCCTTTATCAACTGTCTTCCAAAAGTGCCAGTGCAGGATTGCATCTAAATAGTAAAGAGATGTATTTTTGTGAAAGTTCACATCATCAACTGTGCTATGTGGCTGGTTAAAGGACGAAGGCTTAGGTTCTAAACCTAGCCCCTGACCTTGAGAACTTGAACAGGTTACTTCTTCTTTCTTTCTTTCTTTCTTTCTTTCTTTCTTTCTTTCTTTCTTTCTATCTATCTATCTATCAATCAGAGAGAGGGGAAGGGAGGGAGAGAGATGGAGAGAAACACTGATCAGTTGCCTCCACTCCCACTCCTTGCATGCGCCCTGCCCTGGGACCGAATCTGCAGCCCAGCCATTTGCTCTGACTGGGAATCGAACAGGCGACCCTTAGCTTTGTAGGACAACACCCAACCAACTGAGCCACACTGGGCAGGGCTAAACAGGTTACTTCTTTGATCTTCTGCTTTATCATCCATACACAACCCTTTGAGGGTAGCTGCTGTAAGGAGTAAATAAGCAATGCATGTTAAGCTACTGGCCTAACAGGTTTTTGGTATAGCTTAGCTAAGGTGAAAGATGATCTTCTATGTATACCATTGCCCCTAGCTATTGATATTGTGGTCCAAGATCTAAAAACAAAATTCTTTCTTAGTACCACAAAATTTCTTCAGGCTTGTTTTCAGGGGCATTAAGTTTAAGCAAAAACATTTATTTAATTATAGCCAAGCATGAGATACCCAACACAGTTCTGAAAAAGTTTTGCAATTTCTTTTGTTCTAAAGGAAAAGAATGATAGCCTACATCTTTGACTTCCCTTCTCAGCCATTTCCCATACGTTACACCACCTCATACTTTAGTGTTCCATTATCTGCCAAAGTTTTTCTTTCAGTTTGCAATGAAAAGCCTATTTGGACATGATACCTAGCTTCTATTTCAAATTTACAGCACTGAGCATAGCTTTTCATACTCAGAGTTGGGTAAGAACAATAAGGAGATACAGGTTAGTTCATAATTTTTTGGTTTCCTTAGATAAACTTAATAAACTTAAGTAATGCAGCACCAATCTCCAAATTTGAAAAAAAACAAAACCTTAAAGCTAACATAAAGCATACTGATAGACTGTTGTGAAGTTATTAATTTGAGAATTCAATAAACACTGTCATCAAATGAACTGAATGCTCATATCTGTGGTGCCGTACTTGTGCTTCCCTTGTTCTCAGTTAAAGTACTGTGACGCTAAGTTCACTAAAGGAAGAACTGTATCTGATACAAGCATCTGTTTAGTTAGAAAAACATAAATAACAGACAAAAAGAGACCGATTTTTTTTTATCCTCACCCAAGGATATGCTTATTGATTTGAGAGAAAGAGGAGGGGAGACAGAGAGAAACAACGATCAGCTGCTTCCTGTACATGCCCCAACCAGAGATCAACCCACAAGCTAGGTGTGTGCCCTGACCAGGAAATGAGCCCACAACCTTTTGGTGTATGGGACAATGCTTCAACCAGCCGAACCACCTGGCCAGGATATGAGACACAGATTTTAAGACAATACACATAATTAACCTCCTACAGAAGAAGCTGGTTGATACAGGAGAAAGCACTATGACAGATGAAAATAATTATAAATGACCAAAACTTTAGAAGAAGACAAGGAAAAGAATAGGTAAACCTCACTTTAAGAAAAGTCAAAACCTTTAGTCAAGATGGTGGCATAGGCAGACATGGCTCACCTCTTTGCACAATGACATCAAAATTACGACTAAAATATAGAACCATCACTCAGAACCATCAGAAATCGAGTTGAATGGAAGTCTGACAACTATAGAATTAAAGAATCCACATTCATTCAGTCTAGCAGGAGGGGTGCAAACAAGGAATGAGCTGGTCCCACACCCACAAGTTGTGGATAAAAATTTGGGAGGCATATCGTGGGAGTGAGGAGTCTCAGACCCATATCAGGCCCCCAAGCTCAGGGTTCCAGTGCCAGGAGGATAAGTCCCCACAACTTCTGACTGTAAAACCAGTGGGGATTGAGTCGGTGAAAGAAACTTCTGGAGCCCCAAGCAATTCCTCGTAAAGAACCCCACATGGACTTACTATTCAGACTCACTCCCTCTCAGCTCCAGCACCAGGGTAGCAGCTTGAAAGGTACCAGTTGCATAGTGGAAGAAACGGAAGTGTCTGGCATCAAGATGAGCAGAGAACATTGTCCCTTTTCTAAACCCTCAGATCCATACAGCCACTGAGTCAGTAAGCTGGTGACACCTCTGAGTCTCTATCAACCTGGCTAACACTGACTCACCTTGGAGATCCCCAGAGACTGCCCTGCCCAAGCTGCTTTTCCATAGGAATGGCTGGGCTTGGCTCTTACTGCACAACTTCCTAAATCCTCTCAAACAAGCAACAGCAGGCCTCAGTGAGCCCCAGGTCCAGCAGCAGCAGCAACCAGCCTTGATTCACAGCTTGGCTTCACTGGGAATCTCCAAGCCCAGCAAAAGTATCAGCCATCTCGGATTGCTTTATAGCTCAGGCAGGGTGATCCAGGAGAAAACACAGGAGGGGCTGACCTTGGCCTGCACAACCTGGGAAACCTCAGGTCCAGCACACCCAGTGGATAGCTACAGACCATGTCAGAACACTACCACCCTCCCCCTGCACAGCTGATCCTCCACAGAGGATGGAGGTTGGTGGTTAAGTGGTCACTCCTAATTGTTGCAGCTGACTGCCCTGGATAAATCCCTCCCATTCACCTGCCAACAGCAACCAA
Source organism: Phyllostomus discolor (assembly GCF_004126475.2). Taxonomy (NCBI): domain Eukaryota; kingdom Metazoa; phylum Chordata; class Mammalia; order Chiroptera; family Phyllostomidae; genus Phyllostomus; species Phyllostomus discolor. The sequence goes on along the minus strand of NC_040911.2, from coordinate 80,882,760 downwards.
GGTTCAACTACAAGATGAGGGTGTACTCATTCCACATGAAGTGTGCACCTTGAGTACCCAGCTTGGGTGATAGGGGAGGCTGTGCCACTGGATCTTACAGGATACCTACTACACTAAGCCACACAACCAAGACATAGAGTCAAAGCAGTGTTACTTAATATGTAGAAACAAACACAGGGAGGCTGTCAAACAAGGAGACAAAAAAACATGGCCCAAATGAAAGCACAGATCAAAACTCCAGAAAAAGGGCTAAAAAATGGAGATAAGCAATCTAGAAGATGCAAAGTTCAAAACACTGGTTATAAGGATGCTCGGGGTACTTAGTGAGGACCTCAGCAGCATAAAAAAGCATCAGAAATGAAGGATTCACAAATTGAAATAAAGAACAGTTTACAGGGAAACAACAGTAGAAGAGATAAAGCTGAGAATCAAATCAATGATTTGGAACATAAGGAAACAAAAAAACAACCACATAGAACATTAAGAAGAATAAAGAATCCAAAAAATGAAGATAGTATAAGCAGCCTTTGGGATAACTTCAAGAATTCCAACATTTGCATCATAGGGGTGCCACAAGGAGAAGCGAAAGAACAAGACATTGGAAATCTATATGAAAAAATGAAAGAAAACTTCCCTAATTTGGTGAAGGAAATAGACATACAAGTCCAGAAGCACTGAGAGTCCCAAACAAGATGGATGCAAAGAGGCCTACTCCAAGACACATCATAATAGAAAGGCCAAAGGTTAAAGATAAAGAATCTTAAAAGCAGCAAGAGAAAAGAAGTTAGTTACCTACAGAGGAGTTTCCATAAGACTGTCAGCTGATTTCTCAAAAGAAACTTTGCAGCCTAGAGGGGATCGGCAAGAAATATTCAAAGTCATGAAAAGTGGGGACCTCCAGATAAGACTGCTCTACTCAGCAAAGATATCATTTAGAAATGAAGGGCAGATAAAGAGCTTCCCAGACAAGAAAAAACTAAAGGAGTTCATCATCACTAAGACATTATATTAAATATTAAAGGGACTTATTTAAGAAAAAGAAGATCAAAACTATGAATAACAAAATGGCAAAAATATATGTCTATCAACAATTGAATCTACAAAAACAAACTAAGCAAACAAGAAGAACAGAGACAGAATCACGGACACAGAGAGCGTTTGATGGTTGCCAGATGAGAGGGAGATATGGGAGAATGGGTGAAGAGGTGAGGAGATTAAGAAGTACAAATAGGTAGTTACAGAATAGCCATGGGGATGTAAAGTACAGTGTAGGAAATGGAGCAGCCAAAGAACTTACACACATGACCCCTGGACATGAACAATGGTGGGGGGATTGCTTGAGGCAGTGGGGGTTGCTGTGTGGAGGGCAAAGGGGGAAAAATCAGGACAACTATAATAGTATAGTTAATAAAATATAGAAAAGTCAATAAATGAAAGCAGGAACTTTAAAAGCAGATCAAATGGAAGTTATTTACAATATGAAAACATTTACTATATTGCTCTGGCTGGGTGACTCAGTTGGAGAGTCGTCTGTACACCAAAAAATTTTGGGTTCTATTCCCAGTCAGGGCACATAACCTAGGTTGCAAGTACCATCCTTGGTTAGGGAGCACACAGGAGGCAATGGATTGATGTCTCTCTCTCTCTCAGAAAGTCATATCCTTGGTTGAGTATTAAAATAAAAACAAAATTTAAAAAAATTCACTATAGATACTTTAGCTATAAACAACTCTAATACAATACATCCAACAGCAGTGAATCCATAAAAACTTAAGTTGCATTAGACTTGTTACAGAGTAAGGTCACAACTCAACGTGAGGTTCACTTGTAATGCTATCCAAAAAATGGCTTCCTTTCCTTGCCACTCAGGCTTGCTCCAATTCCCTAGAGCATCATGGAAGCACAGAGCAACTCTCTGGTATCAGACTGTCCTTATGGCAGATGGGCAGCCCAGGCTGGCTTTCCCAGGAATGGCCAACCAAAATAAGTCCACTGGCCAGCTACTCCTGGGCCAGCTGGCTCGGAACAAAGTGTCTGGTTCCTACCTCCAGAGCAGACGAGGCCCAGCCAGCTGGCTTTCAATGAAGTGCACTAGTTGGAGTGCTCACAATTCCTTTCAAACCATCTGGCATCTTTTGAACCCTAAATTTACCCAACACTACACTCTGATGTCAGAAATGCCCAGATAATTGGAGAAGTCCACGCTGCCTACCTAGACAAGAAAAGAAAGAGGCAGAGTAACTACTAAGTTAATTACTTCAAGGAAAAATTTCTAAAATGAAAAACTGCTCTAAATTTTAGTTTGTGTATGATCAGCCTTAAAATCTAAACAAACTACTGCTGTGATTATTAAGCAAACTTTCAAAATAAAAATTAAGACAAAATAATATGGGAATAGGCTAAAACAGAATTTAACATGCAGGAAATCTGTCAGAATCCTTTAAGGCTGGCAGGACATGCATCTCCCTACTCTGAACTTCTACAGAGCCTGTCTTTATTCCTCATGTGGCCCTCAGAATGGGCTTTGTATTGCCGTACATATTTATCTTCCCAGTTACGTAGTAAGGGAAAACAACGGTGTCTTATAGCTACCAAAAAAATCTGTTGCTAATGTACTGGATGAATTAAAAGTTCCATTTCCAGAAACAAGAAAACTTAATGTGGAATAACATGAAGAGGAAACCTCAGTCCTGGGCAGGCCAAATAAAGAACAGGACTGGGCTTGAAATAATATTTTATCGAGTAATCAAAATGATTAATCAAATGACCAAACCGCTGGGAAGTGCTATAGGGTGCTCCTGTGTCAACTGTAGATCATTTTCCCAATCTACCACATGGGATAATCTGGGAAATAGAGAGAGGCAAGGAATCAGAAAAAAAAAAACACAAAATAAAAACAGCTGAGTCATATTTATAGCCAACCTACTCTAGGAGCTATAAGTGCTCTGGACAAAAATACTACAGTGACTAAGTCAGATCAAATACTAGAAATTGGAGGCTATACAAATAACTATAATTATTTTTCATTACTTTTACCCATGCCAAATACTGAGTTTAACGTTTTACATGTTATCTCCTTTGACCCACATAAAAAACATGAGGTCAATATTCTTATTTCCACCTTGCAGATGAGGAAACAGAGAAGTTAGGAAATCTGCCAAGGTCACATGGCAAAAGTGAAAGAGCTACAATTTAACACCAAGCAGTCTGACTCAGAGTCCAGGTGCATGACTGTCAATGTTAAATTATATTTATGAAAGAATAAAATGTAATGTAGGGAAAAATTCAAGTATTAACAGAGTCATAATTTTTCAAGCATAGCAAAAAGTGAATAATTTAAAAAATAAATAAAAATTGATTTTTGTTAGAAATTTTTAAAAAGCAAGAACTATTCACTCTACCAGGTTAAGGAAAATGTCAGTTGTGCCTTTTTTTTGCCAATATAATTGAGTGGGTACTCAATTTCTATTAATTTATTGTATTGTAGGTACAGCAATTGTGCCAGTTGCTGTCCTAGGGGACACAGTGGTAAACAGGACAGATGAGGTCCTTGACTTCCTGAAGCTGACCTTCCAGTGGGGGTAAGAGTGAAAATAACAGTCAACAAGAGATTTTCAGACAGTGTTATGTATTACACAGGAGGTAGGGAGGAAATATAGACTTCTCTTTTGAGACATATAACCATGAAGGTAAAGAGAAGGGGATGGATGGGAGGTCTGGAAAAAGTTGTAATTTTTTTCTTCTGTTTTCAAAGATGGGCAATATAAGAATATGTGTATGTTGACAGGGATGGTACCTAGGAGAACTGCTAATTCGAGAGAGGGTACAAACGCAAGAGTCAAATCCTAGAGTAGGTATGAGGGAGGAATAAGGTGGGAGAGGAGTTGGCTTTTGATAGGAAAATAACAGAAAACATGAGTCCTCAGGAAAGTAAATTTTTAGATTTAGTGAGGGGAAGAAGAGGGGTACCTATGTGGCAACTCCTAAACTTTCAATGAAGCATAAAGCCTGTTTATCAGTACGGCAAGGGGTAGGCCGCTCATAAGCAAAAAGAACGGGGAGAAATCACTAAATAGTTATAGGCAAAAAGATCTTATTAGGAATTTCATAGCTTTTTCCTGGGCAGTGCTGAGAACTCACTTCAGATTTTTAATCATGACTCTTAAGTTCTCCAGTAATATTCAATCACTCATGTGTGCTCATGAAAAAGCTAGATGAGGGATAAGGCAGCTGTAAACAGAAAAAAATTCATGGGTAAAAAATATTAAACAAAATACGTATCTATAAGAAAAACAGAAAACCACTGACAATGTCCATTCAAGCTGCGGTCTACATAGTTTCATTTGTCTCCATCTTCTCATCACAGAAAAGCTTGCAAATACTATATCTGTCATATTTAGTCACAACATTATTTAATCATGAAGCTTAAAGAGTGTTTCTTTATTGGTCATGAATAGTTCTGTCGCTTCTTATGGTGGATTTTGAAAAATGCACCTGGTAGCCTTCGGGTAGATTCCTAAGGTGATTGCATTTCACTGCTTGAAGACATTTTTTCTGAGGCCAACTGACATTTCCAGTGATGATCTCATTTAAAAGTAAAAAATAAAAAATGCCTGCCCCTGAGATGCATGCTTTTGATCCTTCAGCTGTGCTCCTAAGTCACCATTTTGCCTTATGACCCAACATTCTGGGGAGCATTCATGTTTTCACAGGTTCAAGGAGAGAAAACAAAGACCCCACCTCTTGAGGGAAGCATGTCAACACCATAAAAAACAGCATTTTGAGTGAGATAGGGTTGTGTGGGTCTGCATGGACATACATACCAAATAGTAACTTAGAGAACATATTATCTGCCCCATAAGCACACAAAAAAAGATGTTTCATGAAGCATCACGAAAGGTCAGGAACACCAGAAATAAACAAAAGGTTTATCCAAACCTTTTTCTAGGGTGGGAGGAAAAAGGATGTGGGGATTAAGATGGCAGTAGACTTCTAAAGAGCAATTCTGGAAGCTATTGGAACAATGCTTTCAAAAGAGGGACACTAATTTTCAATCTAGAATTCAATATCCAGTTAAACCACTACTCAAGTGTGAGGGTAAAATGACATTTCCAGACATACAACTTCTGAATTTAGGAAGGAATTTCACAGTTTGTATGCGCCCTTTCTCAGGGAGCTACTAAAGAATGAGTGAGGGAGACACAGGATCCAGGGAAAAAAAGGATTTAACACAGGAAGAAGGCAAAGGGAATTCCCAAGATGATAACAAAGGGAAGTCCTAGATGACAGCTAGAAAAAAGAAATGAAACAGATTATTTGAAAACATTGAAAGATTATTAGTTCTGTCATAGAATTTGAGGACGAATTGGTGACTGGTACAAAGAAAACTAAGCAAATGAAAAACAAAGAAAAGAGGTGAATATTTAATTCAGGAGAAACAAGAGTTGTACAAGAAACAAAATGTAAGCCCTGGCTGGCGTAGCTCAGTGGATTGACCTCGGGCTGCGAACCAAAGTGTCATAGGTTCGATTCCCAGCCAGGGTACATGCCTGGGTTGCAGGCCATAACCCCCAGCAACCGCACATTGATGTTTCTCTCTCTATCTCCCTCCCTTCCCTCTCTAAAAATAAATAAAAAAAATTTAAAAAAAGAAACAAAATGTAATATTAAGACCTTACATAGCTCATCTGTGAATAACGGGTACATTGTCATAGTCACATAAATACTGAAAATAGATTAACTGGGAACTGTAAAGTTTATGTATGCGCAGAGAACAGAAGGATGGCTGTACGAGATAGCTAAGTCCTCGACTTCCAAAATAGAAGTCTGTAGGTAATATCCAAATATCCAAAGGTGAAAAATCAAGAAATAAGAGTTTAAATATTAAAAATGAAATAAAGGTAAATAACAGAAGGAACTGCTAAAAGTTGAAAATGACTGAACCATATGAAATTGTTGGTTTTTTTTTACTACTCCCCAATCTAAAAAATGGCAATTTCATATAGTTTAAGATAATACATTATAATAATGAAAACAATCATTGATAGAAAATGCTCAATAGAAAAAATATTCTACTTTTTATCATCAGCTATTGCTGGGGGGATAATGTATCCCAGTTTTGGGTAACTGTTACCATACCTGCTGTCACCATCACTAACATAACAATACTAGTATTTCTAATTAATTACTACTAAAACAGCACTTAACGTAATTTATTTTGATGATCTAGAAATTATTTTTGAATTTTTTCTTTAATCATCATGCTACAGGAAATGCCATGCTATAGGTTGGTAAAGATTTTAGTTAACAGAGTGCTGAATAAGGCCAGGATGTTTTCAGGTTCCTTTGTTGATTCAAACAATAGCGAAGTCACTCTTGCAAAATTAATGTTCCATGGTGGTACTATGCAAGCCTATTTCAGCAATAATTCCGGTTATACTACTTTGTTTATCTAAGACTTCCCCTTATGGTTTATTTTAAGGAGATTCCTAAAAAACTAACCAGATGTGGGCAGTTTATACAATTATTGGGGTTGCTTCAACATTAGTGATACTAGTTGAGGAAGTTAATGACGCTCTTGTTTTTAAAGTCAACTTATTTTTAGTGAAATTCATTGATATTAAAATTTATTTATATTCTACATCATAAAACCCAAACTTCCCCAAATTGAAAAGTCAACTTTTACTAATTTTAACTTCTACAAAAAAAAATTTGACCATGCCAACATAAGAATTTTTTTTTTTACCAAGAATGATGGATCCCAAGACAACTGATGGAAAATTTCCCCTTCAAATTAAAAGCAAATGTTTTTAATAAAGGGAATATACATAAACAACACTGGAAGACTGCTTAGTTTAGATACTATTTTGCAATGAAAACTACCAGAAATTAAAATACACATGACTAAAAAGAATCTTAAAGAGAATCTTAACGCTGAACCAATTCAATTACTCATATCATCCAATAAGCCCTCTTAATTTTTTTTACCATCAGTATTTTAAATCGAAAGATCATAACTAAAATATTTTCGAGGTGCGTTTCTTATAACCAACTTCGGCTAATTTTCCATCACTCTGCGAAATTATAGGGGTAAAAAATAAAAAAAAATTATAAAACTAGTAATGCAATAAACTATCTTCTAAAGCGTATAAAATCTGATTTAGAAAGAGAAAAGGGTCCAGAAGAAATAGCAAGGAATAGTTCGTGCTATTACAACTGCTTCTTTTTAACTGGACTACATCAACTTGTCCTCTTGGTCTTAACTTTAGGAAGACAGCAAAGTCAGGCAGTCAGTCTCACCGAGCAAATGAGTCTGTGGGAACCTGCAGAGTTTCCTTTTCTCTCTGGGGATGAGGATTACGATAAAAGGTGTTCTGTTTTCCAGTAGTCCTGTAAGTGGAGCCACTGAGCTGGGCTGCACAACCAGACAACAGAACACAGGAAAATTCAGATCAAAGCAAGGGCACATGCCAGGGTAATATGCAATAAAAACCCTGTGCCAAAGCATTGCGGGGGGGGGGGGGGGGGGGCGGGGGACAGAACCTGCTGGACCACCTTCTTATTAACACAGGGGCAGGAAGAAACAAAATCTGCTTGTACTGAGCAGCTGGGAAAAGTGTCCTGGATATATACCGGAGTATTTCTATAGACATGTACACGAGTATAGGCATATATTGTAAATGAGCTAAACCCAGAAAACAGTGTCCTATATGTACTGAAGTATTCCATGTACATACACAGCAGTATTTTACTATTAACTAAACCCAAAAAACAAAGTGCAGATGTACAGATACATGGGAACACAGACATACATTTTCAATTAACGAAACCCACTGGTTTTTACAGTAAGAAACACACAAAAAATATGTTTGTTTGAAATGGTGTTTGAGAACATCAGAGACAGAATTGGGTGAATGTCTGTTGATAATGTCTTTTTTTCCTCAGACCCTTTTTTAATGATCTGATTCATTTCATAGGAGACACACACACACACACACCCCATCAGGTCTCTGGAAACAAAGGAAGGTCCTCAATTCTCTGGCCTGTGGACGCACACGCGCCCCCCACCCACAGGCTGGAGGCCACCACCTGACTTTAATTAATGAGTAAGCCCAGGCGAGAGATCGCACCCTAGACCACAGCCACCATACAGTGACAAACGGGTATGAGACAAACGCCACAAAGAAAGGAACAGATGGGGATCAGGAAAACACTGCCACGCCGCGCCCCCCAAGGCGCCTTCCCCCTGCCAACACCGAGGCAGCGGTCTTAGCTGTCCTCGCCTTCCCACACATCCCAGCCGCCTCCCACGCCCGGAGCCAGGCGCCCGGCACCCGCAAGAGGGGCGTGCAAGGCGTTGTGAACCTTCCCTCCTGCGACTTCCCGACTTCCCGGCGCCAGCCCCTGCACCCTGGGGCCCCCGGGCGAGCCCTCCTCCGCGTCTCTCCAGGCCTGGGGCCGAGGTCCCACTCCTCCCCCGCCCCCCCCCCCCCCCCCCCCCCCCCCCCCGCAGGGGGAGCCCGGAGTGAGTGTGTGGGACGCCGGTGCTGGCCCGCGGTCTCCTCTGCATCCCTAACCCCGACCTACCAGGTCCCCTAAGCCCGAGCCTGGGGGCCACGGGCCTCTGCGTTCCGGCCCTCGCTCGTCGTTCACTCACTCGGTAGCGCTGGCGGCGGCAGCCTTGCGGGACCGTCAGCTCCAGGCGGCTGGCTGTAGGCAGCGGGCGTCTGCTGGGACGAAGTGCGTGTGCGACTGAGGTGGCGGCTACAGACTGCGCTCCGAGGCTAGGGGCAAGGGGCGGGCCCGGCGGGGGAGGGGCAGGCGCCGCGCCTCTCATTCATGCAGTCGGGCGGGGTGAGGGACCCGGATGCCCCGGCATCCCCCGCCTACCTCGCTGTGGACGCTGTCCTTCAGGGTCTTCAGTGCGCAGGCGCTGTGCACCCTGGGTTCTAGTCCCGCCCCTCCCGCCCGGGAAGTCTCTTGGGTGGTGCTGCGGCGAGTAGACCCCCCTCGCTTAATCCTTGTACTTTCGTATGTCCTGTAAACATTTTTAAGAGTGAAACCTTGGAACAACGTCTCCTTCCTTAGCACCCAGTCTGCCGGTACCCGGGGACACAGGAGTGCCTACTAGTTTGATGGAGGTACCTGCCCCTTGCCCCCTTCCTCCATTTGTGTCTGCTGCAACAGGTCCACCCAGCTGAGTCCTGGCACCTCAGTGACAGATGAGACCCAGAATCTGCCCAGATAATAGAGGGAAGTGTGTCCTTTGTTTATTTGCATTAACCTAGCCCCCTCATCACCCAGCTCCCATTCCACAGGTCAGGTAAGACACTGACCTTGGTTAGGGTACAGAGCTCAGCCCTTCTGTAATCCCAAGACCTAGGGCCTGTTCAATGTAACTCCAAGGATCTAGGGAGGTCACTCGGTTGGTATCTTAGGCGGAGACAACCTCCGGTCTCCAGATCCTTGGCTCTGCCATTCCTCGGCTGAAGAAATCTTTGGTGGTGTTGGGAGCCTGCTGCAGGCTTCAGAGCCATTCTTTCTGAGGCTCCCCAGCTGAATGTGTGGGCACCTCAGCTCAAGGCTTATAGAAATGATTACCCCCCTTTCCCTTAGTCTCCATGTCCTCCTCTGAGGTTCTCCTTTCTTCTCCTACCTTCCAGGTCCCCTCACACAAACCATAAACAGTTCAGTGGCTTAAAGTTGGGAAGCAAAAGTCATGGAAATTGCCTGCTAGCAGCCTCCTGCTTTGGCAAATCATAAACCTCCAAAGGAAGTGGGGAGTAAAGACAAAATCAATGAACATCTCAAGAAGTTACTGAATTGTCACAGTTCCCAAAGTGAGACATGGATGAAGGCTTGTGCTAGGCAGAGCATGGAAAAAGGAAGGGTGAGGAAGACCCTTCTTCCCCTAAAGCTTCCTGTCAATGCCTATTCCCCCTGCCACTCAAGCCAAGAACCTCGGGATCTTTTTCCCCCTTCTCCCTTCACTCCTAGCTCTCTTTGGGAGCAGGAGAACCTTTTCAGCTCTAAATTGCTGATACCTCTCAATCTGTCTAAATTAGGTTTCCTCTCTTCAGAGCTATTGCTGAAGTTTCAATCCATGCTTATGCAAATCCACTTATATCATATGCACATGTTTCCATGTTTCTGTCCTTTTCTCTTTTCCTGCCCTACTTGTCACTTTGATTTTCCAGCCATTCCCACAGCAGCACCATGGTGTTCACCCTTAGTGTCTGTGTCCTTAGTGTTGTCTTTATTATGAAAGCAACACTTATCTAGGAACACTCAAAAGACACTTTATTTTTATTTTATGAAGTCTTCCTTCCTGTTCCCTCCTTGTTGACAGACTTTCTTCTGGAGTTCTTACCTGTACCCACTTTCCTCTCAGCACCGGGCACACTTAGGGTTCCTACTCATTTACATATTTTCCATTGTGACCAGAATGTGAGCCCTTAAACAGTAGCAGCAATGTTTCCTTGAGACCCAGCAGGTAGGTGACTGGTGCACAGTAGTCATGCAATGATTGTTGGGATAGGTGTTATTCCCTGGTGGGCTCTACAGAGGAGAGAAACGCTGAGCTCCCATTTCTTTCTCCTCACTCCTTGTGGCTTCCTTCCCCTGACTGGTGTTTGGAAACATGTTTTGTTTGTTTACAAAGCTTGGTTAGAAATTTGTTAATCCAAACAGGCTATAGGGTAGAGGGTGGGGTGACTCTGGCTTCATGTCTTTTATCCTTGTGACAATTAGAGCAGAGAGGGGAAAAAGAGAGATAGAAAAAGAATGTAAGGATGTAAGGAGTAGAGATGTGCTCACTTGCTATTTGTAGGGAGACCCATCTTATGAAAAGTTTATTGAGGCATCAGCTAGCCCAACTACCCTTTGGGTCAAGGAGAAAGTCTCCCCTTGAGGCTTGACAGGAGGAACCGGGCCTCACAGTTTCCACAGGATCCCGCCTTTCTCTTCTCAGTAGTGGATTGTTCCTTATGCCCCTTGGGGTAGAAGTCAGAGGTTTTGGTCTCCTGGTATCTCTAGCTGGAGATTCACTTGCTAGTCCATGATCCTATCTGCTTAGTGATACAGAAGCTTCTACTCCCCACCTCACCACTCCCAACCACCCCACCTTTCTCTAGGCAAAATGCACATGGGGTGTGTGATGTGTGTATATTAAGGAAGGCCTAGGCAGTTTAGGTGGGTACCCCAAAACAGCAGGCATCCAGGACTTGAAGTAGTTGTTTTCTCAGCTAACATACTCCCTTGTTCCACATGATGGGGGATGGATGGAGGGAAAGACTTCATAGTTTAAGACTTCAGAGGATGTCCCTCTTTCTATCTCCTCTCCCCTCTGTTTTCTCCCATCTTCTCCCGGTACTACACTTCTTTAAAGCATTTTCATCATCCCCAGCCCATTTCTCAGAAAACTCTGCCCCTACCCACATGGTCAGAAGTCCTTTAAGACTCTTCTACCTTCTGGAAAAGAGATGACATCTAATTTTCAATAAAATGTCTATGACTAATTTTGTAATGGCAGTTTTCTGATGGTAACAGTAGTAGGAGCAGATAATGGTTTTAGTCATCTTGGATAGTGCTCAATACAAATTTTTTTTTTTTAATGATTGCCTGGCTGATAAAGGCAAAAATGTCTCTCAAACAGCACCTAGAACTCCAGTGATGTCTATAGCCCAACTCCTCTGCCTGTCCTCCCCACCTGGTACAGCCTGTCTATCTGTTGAATGGTGGGCACTATCCCAGAAAACATTCCTTGTATTGGCCAGTATTTGACTGCTTAATTAATCTAGAGCTCTGAAAATCCCTTCAAGGGTTGGCCATTCAATGCTTTGACCGCTTGGACTGGGTCAGCAGATGAATTTCACATTTCTGTAGGAGACTGAGGTATGGTCCTATGTTCCTTTCATCCAAGATTTCAAAAAATCTCCTGCTGGGCCTTCTTCTTCTAGAATCATCCCAATGGCTCTCCTCTCCTCACAGCCCATGCTGATGAGGTATGACCCTATCCTTGGAGTGATGGAATTGCTTCTCAATGCATGACTGTGAAACAATGTGAGTGGGGGAAGAAGTATAGGTTCCTATGTGCATGGTAGCTTTGAGCTGAGCTATGTTTTCTGTCTGAGGCAGTAGCCAAGCATTCTGTTTTCCAAGCCACCAACAATCCATGTTGCCTTTCTTGGCACACACAGGCCCAATGACCCAAACAGAACTCAGAGCTCCTGAGAATATAAATGTGCTCAGGATCCCTCCCATGTGAGCACATTGTAGCTGAGAACAGCCACAGACAGAGGAAGTGAAAGTGCAGTTTCCCAGGGGTGGTGCAGTCTGCTCTTACTTTTGAATTGGAGGGCACCTGTTTTAGTGTGAATTCTCCCAAAGCAGACCCTAATGACAAGAGCTGAGATCCAGGTATTTTATTTGGGAGGTTATCCCAGGAAATAGGAGTCAAGAAATAGGAAAGTAAGATATGGAAGGGAGAGAAGCCAATACTAAGGTGTGTTAATGGGTGAGTTACTGCCATGGGCATCTGGGGCTCCACCCTTTTGGGAACCTCCTGAGAAACTTTGTGGGAACATCCTCACACTTTCCTCCCAGGTGATGATGAAGGAGGCTGGGGTATTTGTTCACTGACTTCCAGTTGCTTATAGATGAACATTGGGAAACTTTCAAGTTACATCTGTGCAGCAAGGTGAGCTGCCTTGTTCAGCCCCTCCTGCTATTGGTTATACAGCCTGTACCACTATCGTCACCAAAATTCCTGCCCCTCCTAAGTTCTCCCACCCAATTGGGTCACTGCCTTTTCTCTTTTCTGGGTAATTAGGTCTGAGCTTGAAGGAGGAAGTGAAGTAGGATAATATCTTTGTCCACAAACATTTCAGGAAAAAGGAACTGTAGTGGTTTATTTCTTCCCTCTTTTCAACCTATCCAATCTACCCAAATAGCTCTCTGCCACCATCACTTTATCCTAAAGCAAGGGACAATAAAGAGGGAAAGAGCAAAAAAGCAGTCTTTCTGGAATGACTTCTGGCCTCACAGAGTCATAGAAGCAGAGCTAGAAGGGATGAACTCAGAAAGATGAGACCAAGTATCTTTTGCTACTCCCAATATGGCAGCACTTCCTCTAGGCAGGCTTCCATGGTTTATCTTGGCTTTTTGCCCTTCCAACCTACTTGATCATAATCTGTATTCAGCCCTTTATACTCTCAGAGGCTGGAAGAAGCCAAGATTAGGGAAAGAAGCTTGAAACCTTTAGGGGAGAGTATCCTCCACTGGGAAACACAGGTTCCATCACAGGCCTCTGGCTCCTTTGCCTGAATTTCTCACTGGCCTGTACTCCAAAGGGGCTCACAGAGGGGAATGCTAGGAGGAAATATCTTCTTAACAGGACCAGAGGTTTCCCCTCCCAGGTTAAGATGGGGAATTGAATCCACACATCTCCTTTTGCTCTCTCCTGAAACCCATTAGAACTACTATAAAGAGATTTTTAAAAAGACACAAACTTATGAGGACAGAGAGAACAGAAGAGACAATAGCAAGAAGAATTTTGGAAGCTGAAAAACAGATGGATGAATGGTAATTGATTTAGCAGCCCCAAGAAGGTTGAAATGCAGAGAAAGCTAAGAACAGACTTACTTTCATGGTAAAATACTATTTTTTTTTTTAAAGAGGAATTGGCAGTCTTAGATACCTCTGGAACAGAGCAAGCCAAAATCAGGAGAACTGGGTGAAAGGTGACTGGGAAGTGGTTAAAGTTCTAGCCCTTCTCTCACACCCTTCATGCTGCTGGGTCCCTCTCCCACCAGGCAGAAGGCTGGAGATATAGTTTGGAGGGGGTAAAACAGAGGGTCTCTGGGCTGAGGACACCAGGCACAGCTGAGGACAAAAGTTTCATGTGAAGAAAAGGGGCATTAAGTGAATATTTGCTCACTGCAGGCTGAGATCCTCAGCTTTCTTTTCTGCTCACTTTCCAAATCATGGGCAGCCACACTCCACCCCTCCTCTCTGGTACTCTGACCAGCCCTAAAGGAAAGAACTGAGAATATTGGCACTGACTTTTCCAATAAATGACCACACCCATATCTCCCTACAGTAAATCTCTGAGTTGAAAAGTCTGACTCACAAACTCAGGGCTTTCAATAAACTTTACTCTTAATCGAGAGCAGACATCTAGGACTTCTGGCCAAGATGGAGGCGTAGGTAGGACACTGTACCTCCTTGCCCAACCAAAAGAAGGACAACAACAAATTTAAAAACAAAACACAACCAGAACTGACAGAAAATAGAACTGTGTGGAAGTTCGACAACCAAGGAGTTAAAGAAGAAATATTCAGTCAAAGTGGTAGGAGGGGCAGAGACAGGCAGCCAGGGTGGAGAGGACTCACGGCAAGGTGGTGGTTGGAGGACTGGGGCAGGCAAGGCAGTGGCTGGTGGACCCAGTGAGACGGTGGATTGTGGACTGGGTGGTCCCACATTGGTGTGCAGATAAACCAGGAGGAACAACTAGGGAGCGAGATAGACTGCACAACCCACAGTTCCAGTGCGGGGAAATAAAGCCTCAAAGCCTCTGACTATAAAAACCTGTGGGGGTTTCAGCAGCAGGAGAAACTTCCAGCCTCACTCCCAGTGAGTTGTTGGAGAGACCCACAGGGTCCTAGGACATACATAAACCCACCCACCCAGGAGTCAGCACCAGAAAGGCCCAATTTGATTGTGGGTAGCAGGGGGAAGTGACTGAAAACTGGCAGAGAGCAGAACAAATAGCACTGTTCTCACTCAGACCTCTTCCCCACATACATCATCACAACACAGTGATGTGGGTTGCCCCACCCTGGTGACTGCCTAAGGCTCTGCCCCTTACTATATAACAGGTGTGCCAAGGCAAAAAAAATAATGGCCCAAATGAAAGAACAGACCAAAGCTCCAGAAAAACACAACTAAGCAACAAAGAGATAGCCAACTTACCAGATACACAGTTCAAAACACTGGTAATCAGGATCATCATGGAATTGGTTGAATATGGTCACAAATTAAAGGGAAAAAATGAAGCCTATGCTTGAAATAAAGGAAAATGTACAGGAAACCAACAGTGATGGGAAGGAAACTGGAGCTCAAATCAAGGATTTAAACCAGAAGGAAGAAATAAACATTCAACCAGAACAGAATGAAGAAACAAGAATTCAAAAAAAAATGAAGAGAGGCGTAGGAACCTCCAGGACATCTTTAAACATCCCAACATCTGAATCATAGGGGTGCCAGAAGGAGAAGAACAACAGCAAGAAATTGAAAACTTATTTGCACAAATAATGAAAGAAAACTTCCCCAATCTGGCAAAGGAAATAGACTTCCAGGAAGTCCAGGAATCTGAGTCCCAAAGAAGCTAGACACAAGGAAGCACGCACCAAGGCACATCATAATTACATTACCCAAGATTAAAGATAAAGAGAGAATCTTAAAAGCAGCAAGAGAAAAGGAGACAGTTACCTACAAAGGAGTGCCCATTAGACTGTCAGCTGATTTCTTAAAAGAAACCTTGCAAGCAAGAAGGGTTTGGAAAGAAGTATTCAAAGTCATGAAAGGCAAGGGCCTATGTGCAAGATTAGTCTATCCAGCAAAGCTATCATTTAGAACAGAAGGGTATCCTGTGGTGGTCACTGAGCAGATTGGACCCTTCTCTCGTTTGTGTGTCTCCCTCAGCTTCCTCAGCAACCATGTCTGATAAATCTGATATGGCCAAGATTGAGAAATTTGGTAAGTTGAAATTGAAGAAGACAAATGCAATAGAATGGAAGGGCAGATAAAGTGCTTCTCAGATAAGTTCAAGTTAAAGGAGTTCATCATCACCAACCTCTTATTATATGAAATGTTAAAGGGACTTATCTAAGAAGAAGAAGATAAAAAATATGAACAGTAAAATGACAGCAAATTCAGTTATTAACAACTGAGCCTAAAAAAAAACAAAAACAAGAACAAAATAAGTAAATAACTAGAACAGGAACAGAATCACAGAAATGAAGATTACATAAAGGGTTAACAGTGAGGGAGTAGGAGGGGGAGGGAGGGGGGAAGGGTACAGAGAATAAGTAGCATAAATTGTAGGTAGAAAATAGGGGAGGTTAAGAATTTTATAGGAAATGTAGAAGCCAAAGAACTTATAAGTATGACCCATGGACATGAACTAAAGGTGGGGAATGCAGGTGGGAGGGGGTGTGCAAGACAGAGGGGAATAAAGCGGGGGGAATGGTACAACTGTAATAGCACAATCAGCAAAATATATTTTTAAAAAAGAGCAGTCAGTTAAAGATGATGTCTTAGGTTCCCTATAAACAGAGGCTGAGGTGGCAATTCTGGTGCATGTGACTAATTGAGAGTGGTCTCTCAGGAAAAGACTACCTCCCTGACATCTGGCTTCTCTGGCAGCAGCAGAGAAAGGAGCTAAGAACAAGAGTGAGGTCTTAGCTAGAGTCTAGCCTCAGTGTTATCCCACAGATAACCCTGGAGTGTGAACTGCGTCACAGAACTGATCTCACCTTGATGCAAGAGGGCTTTTTAATGTGTGTATCCACATATTAATTAATCATTGTCTGTGGCCTGCCAGGGAGGTGGCCATAACCTCCTAGACAAGGCAGCTCCTGGCTGAAGTCAATTCTCTAGAGCAGTGATTTTCAACCAGTATGCCACAAGAATTTTTAAAACATGCAATACCTGACTATTTAGTCAGGGTACTAACCTCTTTTTCCTTAAATTTCAAACAAACAAACAAACAAACAAACAAAAATGACAACATCCAACACAACAGTAGCCCTCCAGTGTGAATGCCCTGTCTTGAACCATAAATATATAGGTCATATAATAGAGTTGTATCTTATTCGTCACATTGCACAATAAGGTTGCATGTGACTAGTAACCTGATTTTTAAAAAAAGCATAGGCACCTGATTTTTTAAAAAAGTCATGTTGGATCAAAAAATGACAGGTAGTCCTGGCTGGTGTAGCTCAGTGGATTGAGTGCGGGCTACAAACCAAAGCATCGCAGGTTCGATTCCCAGTCAGGGCACATGCCTGGGTTGCAAGCCATGGCCCCCAGCAACCGCACATTGATGTTTCTCTCTCTCTCTCTCTCTCTCTCCCTCTCCCTCTCTCTCTCTTTCTCCCTCCCTTCCCTCTCTAAAAATAAATAAATAAAATCTTAAAAAAAAAGAAACCCCAAAAGAATCCTAAGCCATTTTTTAAATTAGCTTAAAAAAAATATGACAGGGACTTCCGGCCAAGATGGAGGCATAGGGGGACGCACCATACCCCCACTCATAACCAAGATTGGAACAACAACATTTAGAAACAGAATAACATCCAGAACTGACAGAAAATTGACCTGAATGGAAGTCGGACAACCAAGAAGTTGAAATAGGCCCGTTCATCCAGACTGGTAGGAGGGGCAGAGACGAGCAGCCAGGCATGCGATATGGCGTGGAGAGCAGAGAGAGTTGGGACCAGGCGCGAAAGGCATCCGGGGCACACAAGACCACAGCGGGTGGTCCCTGAGTGCACAAGCGGCAGCTGGCAGACCCTGGCCCAGGGGTGGCACCTGGCAATAGGCAGACCCAGTGAGGTGGTGACTGTAAAGCAAAACAGTGTGAACAACCCAAGATCACAGCGCTGGGAAATAGAGCCTCAGGACACTGATTAAGAATACCTGTGGGAGTTGAGGCGCACGGAGAGACACCTAGCCTCACAGGAGAGGTCCTTGGAAAGTCCCGCGGCGTGAACAAGCCCACCTACACAGGAATTAGCACCAGAGGGGCCCAGTTTGCTCGGGGGAAGCAGCAGAAGGGACTGAGGTCCCATGCAGAATGTAGCAACCGCCATTGTTCCTTCTTGACCCCGCCCTCACATACAACGTCACAATCCAGCAACTGAGGTGCCCCGCCCTGGTGAACACCTAAGGCTACGCCCCTCATACAAAACAGGCACAACCAGACCAAAGGAAAAAAAAAGATGGCTCAAACAGAAGAACAAATGAAAGCCCCACAACAAGTACTTTTAAGCAACCGAGAGATAGCCAACCTATCAGATGCATAGTTCAAATCACTGGTGATCAAGATGCTCACAGAATTGGTTGATTTTGGTTGCAAATTAGATGAAAAAATGAAGGCTACACTAAGTGAAATGAAGAAAAATGCACAGGGAACCAATAGTGGTGGAATGAAGGCTGGGTCTCACATCAATAGAGTGGACCAGAAGGAAGAAAGAAACAACCAAACAGGAAAGAATGGAGAAATAAGAATTCAAAAAAATGAAGAGAAGCTTAGGAACCTCCAGGGCTTTTTTGGTATCTTTAAATGTTCCAACATCCCAATTATAGGGGTACCAGAAGGAGAAGAGGAAGAGCAACAAGTGGAAAACTTATTTGAACAAATAATAAAGGAGAACTTCCCCAATCTGGTAAGGGAAATAGACTTCCAGGAAGTCCAGGGAGCTCAGAGAGTCCCAAAGAAGTTGGAACCAAGGAGGAACACACCAAGGCACATCATAATTACATTAGCCAAGGTAAAAATGAAGGAGAGAATCCTAGAAGCAGCAAGAGATAAGGAGACAGTAACTTACAAAGAAGTTCCCATCAGACTGTCAGCTGATTTCTCAAAAGAGACCTTACAGGCAAGAAGGGGATGGAAAGAAGTATTCCAAGTCATGAAAGGCAAGGACCTACATCCCAGATTGCTCTATCCAGCCAAGCTATCATTTAGAATGGAAGGAGAGAAAAAGTGCTTCTCAGATAAGGTCAAGTTAAAGGAGTTCATCATCACAAGGCCTTAATATATGAAGTGTTAAAGGGACTTATCTAAGAAAAAGAAGATAAAAAACATGTACAGTAAAATGACAGCAAAGTCACAGTTATTAACAACCACACCTAAAGCAAAACCAAAAGAAACTAAGCAAACAACTAGAACAGGAACAGAACCACAGAAATGGAGATCACATGGAGGACTAGCAACAGGGGACTGGGAGGAGGAGAGAGGGGGAAAAGGTATAGAGAATAAGTAGCATAGATTGTAGGTAGAAAATAGACAGGGGGAGGGTAAGAATAGTATGAGAAATGTAGAAGCTAAAGAACTT
This sequence comes from Phyllostomus discolor, assembly GCF_004126475.2. Classification (NCBI taxonomy): domain Eukaryota; kingdom Metazoa; phylum Chordata; class Mammalia; order Chiroptera; family Phyllostomidae; genus Phyllostomus; species Phyllostomus discolor. Next base: position 80,863,642 of record NC_040911.2, on the reverse strand, counting down.
ATAAGTATGACACATGGACATGAACTAAAGGGGGGAATGTGGGTGGGAGAGGGTGTACAGGGTGGAGGGGAGTGAAGGGGGAAATGGGACAACTGTAATAGCATAATCAATAAAATATATTTAAAAAAAGAATAAAGAAAAAAATGACAGGTAATTACTATTTTTGTAAGTCAATCAAAAATATACTTATCTTTTGTCAGACTGGCAAAAGATACAACATATTTTTTTGGTGTGCTGCAGAATTTTAGTCATTAGTTTGTGTGCCATGAGATGTAAAAGGCTGAGAATCACTGTTCTAGAGAAAAGGGGAAACTCTGATTCATTAACAACCAGCACTCACAGCTGCTGAGGGTCATGGCAGGGTAGCAATTAAATCTACTACAAATTACCACACATCTGAGGAAAACTGCTAGCACGGAAGGCAGAGAATAAATAAAAATAAGAATAAAATAAAATAAACACGCCAACTAAGAATCAAAAGAAACAGAATAAAACAACTTGGAAGAAACCAAGTTGTTTCTTCCAAGGATAAGAGATGATACTCTACCTATGAAAAAGAATAAGAGGCTATTTTAGAAGACAGAATATAGGGATAAACTTTTAAAATATAAAAACAAACATGATTGCAGAAATGAAAAACTCAGATGGCTTGGGAAATAAAGCCTGGGTTATCTCCCAAAAAATAGGCCCAAAAGACAAGGCAATGAAAAAAATAGGAAAGAAAAGAGGAATGTAGGAGGACTAGTCCAGATGGTTTAACATCTGAATAACAGACATTCCAGAAGGAGGAGAGCAAATCATCCATGAGATAATTCAAGAAAAATTTCTCAAACTGAATAGACAAGTTTCCACATTGAAAGGGTCCACAATGTGCCTAGTTCAATGAGTAAAAATAGGCCCAATCAAGGTATGTTCTTGTGAAATTTCAGAACCCTGGAGACAAGAAGATTCCACAAGTTGAGTAAGAAAAAAAAACCCAGTTTTATACCAAGTCTCAAGAATCAAAATGGCTTCATACTTCTCTTTGCTAAAACTGTTCAAGCAACACTGGAAGGTATAATACTAGAGTAATAGCTTCAAAATTTTAAAGGAGAATTGTTTCCAACCTAGAATTCTATTCCCACCCACACTATCTATCAAGAGACAAGTAGAATAAAACAATTTCAGATATGCACAATCTCATACTTCCTTTCCTAGGAAGTAACTGAAGAAAATACTTCACCAAGCTGAGGGAGAAAACCAAAGAGAAGGACACAGGATGCAGGAAGCGGGGGATCCAACATAGGCAGAGGTGTGGGACTCTCCATGAAGCTGATATAGGGTGAACCTAGCAGGAGTGGAGCAGAGACACTCAAGACACATATATATTAAGGCCTGTCATCACCAAGATGATCACCACCATTGTGCCATCTTTATAACAACTTTTTCTTATAGGCACAGACTTTGAGGTAAATTGGCTAAATAACAGAGATCCTACTTATTGTTGGAAAGAGCACTAGCCTAATACTGTTGAGGCTTGGCATCCACTTCTGGCTTTGTCTTGAACTAGCTGCAGGACCTAGGAGAGTCTCTTTCCCTCCCTGAACCTCAGGATCATCCTCTGTAAACATCAAGGATGGACACAGTGGGTCCATGGGTCTTTAAGGCTATCAGTGCCTCTGTGAAGCTTATGATATATAGTTCTATGAGTTTTGAAAATTGTATAGAGTCATGTAACTACCTCCAAAATCATGCTACAGAACAGTTCCATTTCCCTAAAAAATGCTCTCATGCTACTCCTTTGTAGTGAAACCCCTAAGCCCGGGCAACCAGTGATCTATTTTTTATCCTAGTAGTTCTACTTTTTCTACAATGTCATATAAATGGAATCATACTGTCGGAAGCCTTTTGAGTCTGGCTTATTTCATTTAACACAATGCATTTGGATTGAGACACTGGCCAGCAATTACCACTGATCTTGTTTTCAGTTGTTGCCCAAAGCAGATTCTGAGATAATTCAAATGCCAGTAGTTGACATGGGAGATGATCCCAGGAAACACCAGTTAGGTGAATGAAGAAGTGAGACAGGGAAGGGAAGGAAGCCAATATAATTTTTATTGTGAACTTCATTGCATTAATGTCAGTCCATTGTCAGCTGAGTTTCTGGGAGGCATTCAGAATTCCAAAGCATTGGCAGATGGCATCTGGTCTGCATCATCACCATTTGCCTCAGCATTATAGGAAATGTGCTCTTTTGACCTTGTTTTTGGTGATCAGTTTACAAGAGTCCTTGCTAGCACAACTCTCATCCTTGACTGAGTGATTCCTTGGGGGCTGAGTGTCTCTCAGCCAACTCTTGTGACCCTATTGATTCACAGGGTATTCTAAGGTTTTGTGATGGGCCAAGGGGACATGGTGGATTATCTATAACATGCCAGATTTTCTAGGCTATTCACAGATGTACGCAACTCATTCTATTACTTCCATACTTTGCTGGATTTTAGAAACCCTGACAGGGCTGGCTCAACTTCCCATGTGCCCACAGCCATCTCTGTTGGGTGGTCTCATGGCCACCCTGAGCCCTACTGAGGATTCTTTCTGCATTTGGGGTTCCCACACCGATATGGGGGAAGAAGGCAAGATGTAGAGCTTCTTCTTTTCTCAGACATCCAGCATCATGCAGCTCTCCTCACTACCCAGTTTGGGGATTTATTCTCGTGTAGGTGTGAGTGAATGCTTGCTCTCAATCAAAGGTATTCTCTCAAACATGTTATATTGTCTGCACCTACATTCTTCTAGCTTTTTTTTTTTTAGTGGTCTTTCTTTAAAATTAGCTTTTATGAACAATGATTAAAATAAAATTTTAAAAAACACTAAAAAATAAATAAATAAAATTAGCTTTTAATTGTGAAATAATTCTAGATTTACATGAAATTGTAATAGTACACAAAGATCCTGTATCCTTCACCCAATTTCCCCCAATAACACCTTATATAACTGTAGTACAATATCAGAGCTGGGAAATTGACATTCATACCATATACCAATCTCACTCAGTTTTCTCCAGTTTTACAGGCATGTGTGTATATTAAGTTTTGTGTAATTTATCACAAAAGTAGATTCATGTAATCACCACCATAGTTAACATACAGGAGAGTCTGATCACCACAAGGATCCCTTGGGCTCCTTTTTTTATCATCACACCCATCCCAGCTCCCCTCCCCCATGTTGTCTGTCCCTAATTCCTGGCAATTACTAATAGATTCTCCATTTACATAACTTTGTCATTTCAATAATGATATATAAAATTAATAATACAGTATGTAGCCTTTGGGGATTTGTTTTATTTACACAGCGTAACCCCCTGGAGATTCATCCAAGCTGTTCCGTGTATCAATAGTTTGTTCCTTTTTATCACTGAGTAGTATTCCGTGGTATGGAGGCCCCACAGTTTATTTAACCATTCACACATTGAAGGACATCTGGATTGTTTCCAGTTTTCACTATTATGCATAGTCAAAACAATACAATAGTGATGAACATTTGTGTACAGGCTTTTGTGAAAAATATAATTTCCCTGGGATATATTTACCTGGGAAAATATAGTGCCCAGGAGTATAACTGCTGAGCCACATGGAACTTCATGTTTAGTTTTATAAGAAACTGACAAACTGCTTCCTATAGTGGCTGTACCATTTTACATCCCTGCCAAGGGTATGTGAGTAATCCAGATACTCTGTATCCTTGCCAGTATTTGGTGTTGTCACACTTAATTTTAGCTATTCTGGTAGGTGTGTAGTGATATCTCATTATAGTTTTACTTTGTATATTTCTAATGGATAATGATGTTGAACTTTTTTTCATGTAGTTATATGCCTTCTGTATATCCTCTTTGGTGAAATGTTTGGTCAGATCTTCTGCCCATTTTTCTTGAATATTTTTTTACTGTTGAATTTTGAGAGTTCTTTGATATATATTCCAGGTACAAGTCTCCTGTTGGATATGTAGTTTAAAAATATTGTTTCCAATCTTTTTCTTTTCATAGACTCTTTCAAAGACTCTTTTCACAGATTCTTTTCTTTGCAAACTCTCCTGTATATTAACTATGGCTTTTTTTTCATCCTCTTAAGTGGCCTTTCCCAGGGCAAAAGTTTTTAATTTTGATGAAGTCCAATTTGTCAAAAAAAATTTTTATGGATTGTGTTTTTTGGTGTCGAGTTTAAGAACTCTTTGCCTAGTCTTAGATCCTGAAGATTTTCTCTGAAGTTTTTTTTCCTGAAATTTTACGTTTTACATGTAAGTCCATGACTCATTTTGGTTTTTTAAAAAAGTATATTTTATTGATTATGCTATTACAGTTTTCCCAATTTCCCCCCCTTACCTCCTTTTCACCCTGCACCCCCTAAACCTCCAGCATTGTCCCACCTTCGTTCATATCCATGGGCTGAACATGTAAGTTCTTTGAATTCTCTGTTTCCTATATCACTTTTGACCTCTTCTCATCTATTTCATGCTTACCAATTATGCTTCTTATTCCCTGTACATCTTCCCCCCATTCCTCTCCTCTCCCTTGCCACTGAACCCTCCATGTTATGTCCATTTCTCTGATTCTGTTCCTGTTCTAGTTGTTTGCTTAGTTTTTGTTTTCATTGTTTTTCTTTCTTTTTTTTTAGGTTCATTTGTTGATAGTTGTGAGTTTGTTGTCATTTTACTGTTCATAGCTTTTGATCTTCAATTTCTTAGATAAGTTCCTTTAACATTTCATATAATAAATGCTTGGTGGTGATGAACTCCTTTAACTTGACTTTATCTGGGAAACACTTTATCTGCCCTTCCATTCTAAATGATAGCCTTTCTGGATAGAGTAATCTTGGATGTAGGTCCTTGCCTTTCATGACTTTGAATACATCTTTCCAGACCCTTCTTGCCTGTAAGGTTCTTTTGAGAAATCAGCTGATAGTCTTATGGGCACTATTTTGTAGGTAACTGTCTCCTTTTCTCTTGCTGCTTTTAAGAGTCTCTCCTTATCTTTAATCCTGGCTTGTGTAATTATGATGTGCCTTGGTATGTGCTTCCTTGGGTCCAACTTCTTTGGGACCCTCTGGGATTCCTGGACTTCCTAGAAGTCTATTTCCTTTGCCAGACTGGGGAAGTTCTCCTTCATTATGTTTTCAAATAAATTTTCAATTTCTTGCTGTTGTTCTTCTCCTTCTGGTACTCCTATGATTCAGATGTTGGAATGTTTAAAGACGTCCTAGAGGTTCTTAAGCCTCTCCTCATTTTTTTTTTTATTTTCAACTCATGTTTCTTCATTCTGTCTGGTTGAATGTTTATTTCTTCCTTCTGGTTTAAATCCTTGATTTGAGTCCTGGTTTCCTCCCTGTCACTGTTGGTTCCCTGAATATTGTGCTTTGTTCCACTTTGGGTAGCCTTCATTTGTCCTTTCATTTTGTGACCAAACTCAATCAGTTCTGTGAGTATTTTGATTCCCAGGGCTTTGAACTCTCCATCAGAGAGGTTGTCTATCTCCTCATTGCTTAACTCTCTTTCTGGAGTTTTTCTCTGTTCTTTCATTTGGGCCTTATTTCTTTGTCTCGGCACATCTGTTAAGTTCTAAGGGGGAGGGGCCTTAGGTATTCACCAGGGCAGGGCAACCCTCTTTGTCGAGCTGGGAGCTGTCTGTGGGGGAGGGGTCAGAGAGGGAACAATGCAGCTCACCTGCTCTGCTCTAGCCCCACTTTCCAAGGAACCCTTGTGTGAGACTGGGAGTTTCTCCCACCACTGAAACCCACTCCCCTGCTCCCATAGTCCACAGTCAGCTCTGAGTCTGTTTCTCATTCAGCCAGCCCTGCCCGCAGGGCCTGAAGCTTCACCTTGGATCCTTTCAACCTGCCCTGCCCGCAGGGTCCACTGCCTTGCTGCAAGTTCTTTCCATTCTCCCGTCTTACTGGTCTGGTTGGTCTAGTTGACTGTTTCTTTAATTCCTTGGTTGTTGGAGTTCCTTGCAGTTTGATTTTCTGGCATTTCTGGTTGTTTATTGATTTTAGATTGGTTGTTACCCTACTTTTGGTTGTCCAAGGAAGTGAAGAGTTTCTACCTATGCCTCCATCTTGGCTGGAACTCTAAATTCATGACTCATTTTGAATGAGTTTTTATTTAGAGTATAATATTTAGGTTGAAGTTTTGTTTTGGCCTTTGGATACCCAAGTGTTCCAGCCCTGTTTGTTGAAAAATCCATCCTTCTTTCATTGGGTTGCTTTTGCACTTTTGTAAAATATCAGTTGGGCATATTCGTGTGGATGGATCTATTTCTGGGTTCTCTGTTCTGTTCCACTGATTTATGTGTGTATCCTTTTGCCAGTGCCACAAAGTCTTGATTACTATAGTTATATAATAACTCTCTAAATTTGGTACACTGTTTCCTCTTACCTTTTTCTTCTTCTACATATTTGTTTTATCAATTCTAGGGTCTGGGCCTTTCCATGTATATTTTATTTTATTTTATTTTGTTCCAGTTTTATTGAGATAAAATTGACATATAAGAATTCATAAGTTTAAGGTGTAAAACAGTAATTTTGCACATATATAGATTGCAAAGTAATGACCACAATAAGGTTATAATAATACATCTATCACCTCACATAGTTACAATTTTTGTATGGGTGAATTTTTAAAATTCCACTCTCTCAGCAACTTTGCAGATATATAATATAGTACTGTTAACTATAGTCACCATGTTGTACATTACATCTCCAAATTTATTTATCATATAACTTTCCCTTTATTTCTTTCTTTTTTGTATTGAATATAGTCTTTGTCTGGTTTTGGCATTGGGGTAATATTGACTTCATAAAATGAATTGGAAAATGTTCCCACTTCTATTTTCTGAAAGAGGTTGTATAAAATTTGGGGCTAATTCTTCTTCAAGTGTTTGTTAGAATTCCCATCTGGACTTGGATTTCCCCTGGAGTTTTATGTTATAGTTTCAATATCTTTAACGGTTATAGGATTACTCAGATTATGTTTCATCTTCTTTGAAATTTGGTAGTTTGACAGGTTGAAATTGGTCCATTTCTTTGAATTTGTCAAATTTCTGTGCATAAAGCTTTCCTAGTAGTCACTTACTATCCTTTTAATGGCTTTAGGAACAAAGTAATATCCTATTTCATTCCTGATATTGGTTATATTTGTGTTTTCCCTTCTTATCTTCATCAGTCTTGCTAAAAGTTTACAAACTTTATTAAGTTTTTCAAAGAACTAACTTCTTGTTTCAGTGATTTTTCTCTCTTGTCCTCTTGTTTTCAATTTATTTGATTGTTGCTCTTATTTTTATTACTCCATTTCTTCAGCTTGATTTGGGCTTATTTAGCTGTCCTTTTTTCTTAGTTTCTTGAATTATGAGCTTAGATTATTGATTTGAGGTTTTTTCTCTTTCCTAATGTAAGCATTTAGTACTTTAAATTTTCCTTTCAGCACTCTTTGTTTGATCTCACCAATTTTGATATGTTGTATTTTTTTTAAAGATTTTGTTTATTTATTTTTAGAGAGGGAAGGGAGGGAGGGAGAGAGAGAGAGAGAGAAACATCAATGTGCGGTTGCTGGGGGTTCTGGCCTGCAACCCAGGCATGTACCCTGGCTGGGAATTGAACCTGGGACACTTTGGTTCCCAGCCCGTGCTCAATCCACTGAGCTACGCCAGCCAGGGCTGATATGTTGTATTTCTTTTTAAATTTTATTTAAATTGTTGTTGCAGTGCAATTTTCTATCTTTTACTCCCATCCCATCCCAACCCACCCACCCACCCCTCACCTCCTCCTTCCCATTTCCATCTGCCCCTAGTTTTTATCCATGTGTCCTTTATACTCATTCCTGTACATCCTTCCCCTTTTCCCCTGAAATTCCTCTGAAATTCCCTCTCCTTTCCCCTCCGAACTGTCAGTCTGTTCTTTATTTCAGTGTCTTTGGTTATATTTTGCTTGTTTCTTTGTTTTGTTGTTTAGGTTCCTGTTAAAGGTGAGATCATATGGTATTTGTCTTTCACTGCCAGGCTTATTTCGCTTAGCATAATACTTTCCAGTTGCATTTATGCTGTTGCAAAGGGTAGGAGCTCCTTCTTTCTTTCTGCTGCATAGAATTCCATTGTGTAAATGTACCATAGTTTTTTGATCCATTCATTTACTGATGGGCATCTAGGTTGCTTCCAACACTTGGCTATTGTAAATTGTGCTGCTATGAACATTGGGGTGCATAGGTTCTTTTGGATTGGTGTTTTAGGGTTCTTAGGATATAATCCTAGCAGTGGAATTGCTGGGTCAAAAGGCAGATCCATTTTTAGTTTTCTGAGAAAATTCCATACTGTTTTCCATAGTGGTTGTACCAGTCTGCAATCCCACCAACAGTGTACTAGGGTCCCCTTTTCACCACAACCTCTCCAACATTTGTTGTTTGTTGCTTTGTTTATGATGGTCATTCTGGCTGGTGTGAAGTGGTATCTCATTGTGGTTTTAATTTGCATCTCTCTGATAGCTAGCGATATTGAGCATCTTTTCATGTGTCTCTGGATCCTCTGTATGTTCTCCTTGGAGAAGTGTCTGTTGAAGTCCTTTGCCCATTTTTTAATTGGGTTGCTTGTCTTCTTAGAGTGGAGTCATGTAAGTTCTTTATATATTTTGGAGATTAAACCCTTGTCTGAGGTATCATTGGCAAATATGTTTTCCCATACAGTCAGTTCTCCTTTTATTTTAATACTGCTTTCTTTAGCTGTGCAGAAGCTTTTTATTCTAATGAGATCCCATTTGTAATTCTTTCCTTTATGTCCCTTGCTCTGGGGGACGTATCATTAAAAATGTTGTTGTGTGAAATATCTGAGATTTTCCTGCCTATGTTTTCCTCTAGGACTTTAATGGTGACATGGCTTATATTTAAGTCTTTTATCCACCTTGAATTTATTTTTGTGTATGGTGTAAGTTGGTGCTTGAGTTTCATTTTTTTGCACATAGCTGTCCAGTTTTCCCAACATCATTTGTTGAAGAGACTGTTTTTACTCTATTTTATGTTGCTGCCCCATTTGTCAAAATGACCGTAGAGACTTGGGCTTATTTTTGGGCTCTCTGTTCTGTTCCATTGTTCCATGTGCTTGTTTTTATGCCAGTACCAGGCTGTTTTGATTACAGTGGCCTTGTAATACAGTTTGGTATCAGGTATTGTGATCCCTCCTACTTTGCTTTTCTTTCTCAAAATTGCAGCAGCTATTCGGGTCGTTTATGGTTCCATATAAATTTTTGAAGTGTTTGTTCTATGTCTGTGAAATATGCCATTGGTACTTTAATAGGTATTGCATTGAATCTGTAAATTGCTTTGTGTAGTATGGACATTTTGATGATGTTAATTCTTCCAATCCATGAACATGGTATATATTTCCATTTGTTTGTGTCTTCCTTAATTTCTTTCTTCAGTGTCGTGTAGTTTTCTTTATACAGGTCTTTTACTTCCTTGGTTAGATTTATTCCTAGGTATTTTATTTTTCTTTTTGCTATGTCAAATGGGTGTTTTTTCCTGATTTCCGTTTCTGCTGTTTCATTGTTGGTATACAAAAATGCCTTTGATTTCTGGATATTGACTTTGTATCCCGCAGTTTTGCCAAATTCGTTTATTAGGTCAAGCAGTTTTTTAGCAGAGTCTATAGAATTTTTTATGTACACTATCATTTCATCTGCAAACAGTGACAGTTTTGTTTCCTCCTTTCCAATTTGGATGCCTTTTACTTCCTTTTCTTGTCTGATTGCTGTGGCGAGGACTTCCAATACTGTGTTGAATAGAAGTGTTGAAAGTGGACAACCTTGTCTTCTTCCTGATCTTAGTGGAAAAGATTTTAGTTTTTGCCCATTGAGTATGATGTTGGCTGTAGGTCTCTCATATATGGCCTTTATTATGTTGAGGAATGTTCCCTCTATTCCCACTTTGCTGAGTGTTTTTATCAAAAATGGGTGCTGTACCTTATCAAATGCTTTTTCTGCATCTATTGATATGATTGCGTGATTTTAGTCTTTGCTTTTGTTTATGTGATGTATTACATTCACTGATTTGTGAATATTGAACCATCCTTGCATCCCTGGGATGAATCCCTCTTGGTCGTGGTGTATGATCTTTTTAATGTATTGTTGGATGCAGTTTGCCGATATTTTGTTGAGGATTTTAGTGTCTATGTTCATCAGTGATATTGGCCTGAAGTTTTCTTTCTTTGTTGTGTCTTTATCTGGTTTTGGGATTAGGATGATGCTGGCTTCATAAAAAGAGTTTTGGAGTCCCATCATTCTGGATTTTTTGGAATAGTCTGTGAAGGATAGGGATTAGCTCTTCCTTAAATGCTTTGTAGAATTCACTGGTGAAATCATCTGGACCTGGACTTTTGTGTGTCAGGAGCTCTTTGATTACTGCTTCAATTTCATCTGCTGTTATTGGTCTGTTCAGGCTTGCTGCTTCTTTTTTATTGAGTTTTGGAAGATTATATTTTTCTAGAAACTTGTCCATTTCACCTAGGTTTTCAAATTTCTTGGCATACAGTTCTTCATAGTAATTTCTTACAGTCCTTTGTATTTCTGTGGTGTCAGTTGTAATCTCTCCTCTTTCATTTCTGATTGTGTTTATTTGGATCCTTTCTCTTTTTTTCTTGATGAGCCTGCTTAAAGGCTTGTCAATTTTGTTTATCTTTTCAAAGAACCAGCTCCTGGATTCACTGATCCTTAGAATTGTGCTTTTGGTCTCTATGTCATTTAATTCTGCTCTGATCTTGGTTATTTCCTTCCTTCTGCTTGCTCTGGGCTGTTTTTGTTGTTTTTCCTTGAGTTCTTGTAGACGTAGGGTTAGGTTGTTAGTTTGAAATGTTTCTGTCTTTTTAGGTAGGCCTGTATCACTATGAACTTCCCTCTCAGGACTGTCTTGGCTGTGTCCCTTAAACTTTGGATTGTTGTGAGTTCATTTTCATTTGTTTCCAGAAACTTTTTGATTTCTTCCCTTATTTCATTCTTGACCCATTCATGGTTTAATAGCATCCTATTCAGTCTCCATGATTTTGAGTGTTCTGGGTTTCTTTCCTTGGGGTTGATTTCTAGTTTCAGTCCCTTGTGGTCAGAGAAAATGCTTGGTATAATTTCAATTTTCTTAAATTTGTTGAGGCTTGCTTTGTGTCCTATCATGTGGTCCATCTTTGAAAATGTTCCATGTATGTTGGAAAATAATGTGTATTTTGCTTCTTTGGGATGAAGGGCTCTATATAAATCAGTTAAGTCCATTTCCTCTAGGGTTCAATGCCACAATATCTTTGTTGATATTTTGTTTGGAAGATCTGTCCATTTTTGACAGTGGGGTGTTAAAAACCCCTACTATAATTGTGTTGCTGTCAATATCCTTCTTAACGTCCTCTAAGATTTTCTTTATGTATTTGGGTGATCCTATGTTGGGTGCATATATATTTATAATGTTTATGTCTTCTTGGTGGATTCTTCCCTTGAGTATTATGAAGTGACCTTCTGGGTCTCTTTTTATGGCCCTTTTTTGGAAGTCTATTTTGTCTGATATGAGTATTGCTACCCCAGCTTTTTTTCCCTGTCCATTTGCTTGGAAAATTTGTTTCCAGCCTTTCACTTTTAGTTTGTGTAGATCTTTTGTCCTGAGGTGGGTCTCTTGTAGGCAACATATGTGTGGGTCATGCTTTCTTATCCATTCAGCTATTCTATGTCTTTTGATTGGAGCCTTTAATCCATTTACGTTTAAGGTTATTACTGGTAGGTACTTATTCATTGGCATTTTCATACCCATGTTCCTCTCTCTCTCTCTCTCTCTTTTCCTTTTTTTTCCTTAAAGCAGGCCCTTTAGCATCTCTTATAGCACTGGTTTGGTGGAGGTATGTTCTCTTAGACTTCTTTTGTCTGGAAAGCTTCTTATTTGGCCTTCTGTCTTGATTGAGAGCCTTGATGGGCAAAGTAGCCTTGGTTGCAGACCTCTGGTTCTCATTACTTGGAATATTTCTTGCCAATCTCTTCTGGCTTGGAGTGTTTCTATTGAGAAGTCAGCTGCTAGCCTTATTGGGCCTCCCTTGTATGTTACTTCCTGTTTCTCCCTTGCTGTTTTTAAGATTCCCTCTTTGTCTTGGTATTTTGCCATTTTAATTATGATATGTCTTGAAGTGACCCTCTTTGGATTCCTCTTGATTGGAACTCTCTGTGTTTCCTGGATTTGTGTGACTTTTTCTCTCATCAAATTAGGGAAGTTTTCCATCATTACTTTTTCAAATAGGTGTTCTATTCCTTGTTCTTCTTCTCCTTCTGGTATCCCTATTATACAAATATTATTATGTTTCATATCGTCTTGCATTTCTCTTAATCCCTCTTCACTCTTTCTGAGCTTCTTTTCCTTTTCTTGCTCTTTCTGGGTGTTTTCTTCTACTTTGTCCTCTAGCTTGCTGATCTGATCTTCTGCTTCATTGATCCTGCTTTTCATTCCTTCTGCTGTGTTCTTCAGTTCAGAAATTGTATTCTTCATTTCCTTTTGGCCCTTGTTGAGAGTTTCTATTTCCTTTTTCATGTTGATGTAGTTTTCAGTGAGTTCATTGTAGCTTCCCTGTAGTTTCTGATAGCTCATTGTGAGCTCATTGAGCTTCTTGACAATCATTGCTTTGAACTCAATATCTGATAGCTGAATTGCCTGTATTTCATTTAGCATTCTTTCTGAGGCTTCCTCCTTTGCTTTCATTTGGGGATTGTTTCTTTGTCTTCCCATTGTTTGTGAGACTCTTTGTGTTAGCCTTTGCTTCTTAAATTGATCTGTTCTGGCTCCCTGGGTTTGTGGTGTGAACTTCTGCAGTAGAATAGCAGTGAGTTTCAGTGGTGCAGTTGCCTTGATCTCCCGAGCTCACTGGTCTTGGGCTGTCATTTAAGTTGACTTTGTGTTTGCCTTTGGGTTTTGATTGTTGTTGGGTCTTACTTTGGTGGTTCCTTCCCACCAGCTGGTTAAATGAGGGTTACTCTGTCTACCATCTCTTGTATTTTGTTGTGCTGGTGAGGGCAGGTTGTGTTGAAGCTGGTTCTTCTGTGTGTATAAGGTTTTAAGGATTCTCTCTTGCTCTTGTTCAGTTGTTTGTATTGGGTATTGTCTCTACTGTTTAGTTGTATTTCCAGATAGGTGCTGGATTGAGGTTTGTGTGGCTACCACTCCCTCCTTCACCCTCTTCTGTTGTTATCTGTTAGTGGTTCCTTTGTTGTTGGGGTTCCTCTTCCAGTGGGTATCCTGGTGTTCACCGCTTCCACCTACACTTTTTTGTGATCAGTTGGAGGGGGAAGGCAAGATGGTTTAAGACAGCAAGAGAGTATTCTATGATATTTACAGTAGCAGCCAGTAGAGAAGAGATGGGAGATCCTTTGACTATGTATAGTGTTAACCGTGATCTTCCACCTAGCAAGCTGATTTTTAGAAAGGATGGAAAGAAGATAAGACTTGTTGGGGAAGGAAGGATTGTGTGTTGGATCTATAAAGCAGTGAGGTTGTGGGAGGTCAGATTCTGAGGTAAGGTGAGAGTAAAGGATAGTAAATAGGTGTAGTGTGTGAGAGAATATAGTTAACCACTACAGTAATAGAGTTCAGGAAACTTTGAAATGGGTAAGATCTGGGAGGGGTGTTGTGAAGTAATTACAATTGCATGGAACAACAATTATTTACAATAATACTAGGGCAACAATCATATGACAGAATCTATGAGATTGAGGTAACAAGAATAGGGAGTACAGAACCTTGAGTAGTGTGCTAATGTGACATAGGTGAGTTAAGGGACAGTATATTAGTAATACACATGAAAGAGATATCAGGGGAAAGCTGTCAGGTCATACAATATAATCAGCCTAGCAAAGCAGACTATACAAAAAGAAGAGGGATACAAAAATACTATTAAAAAAAGATGTAAGAATGCTGGAAAAATAATAATACAAATATGGAATAACTTTCAGGTTCTCTGTAATAGCAGAGTAAAATTTGTCTCACTGTCCCAGCTGTTGTGATGCCCCTTCTTTGGGTTCAACTTTGGTCTTTCCACAGATCCAGGATTTTGTCTCACTTGTAGGTATTTAAAAAAATAAAAATAAAAATAAAAAAGGCAGATGAAGGAAGGAAGAAGAGATAAAATTGGAGGAAAGAAAAGAGGAAGGAATAAAACAAGAAAGCAGGAAAGAGAGGAAAAAGAAATTAAAAGAGAATAAAAATAATAAAAATTTAAAAATTAAGAATTGTTAAAAAATAGAATAAAATTAAAAAGTCTCTTGGTTTCAAAGTGGCCAAACTGGTTTTTCTGCTCTTGCTGGCTGTGGCAGGCTGAGGGGTGATTCATATGGCTTTTCTTCCTTGGTCAGCCATGTGCACTGTCTGGGAAACTATCGTGGCTCCTCAGCCCTGCGCCCTGGGTGTGGGAATCAGGCCTTTCCCCAGGGTTACTGCTGTGGACTGGGGTGTGGGGATGCTTTCCCCTAGCCTTCGATCCCATGGCTGGGTGGCAGGGAGGCTGGAGTGATTGATTGCTTTAGGAGAAGTCCCCAAACAGTGTCTGTCTTTTCATTCCTTCCTCTTGAGAAATTCCTCCTATTCAAGCCTGCCGCTCCACACAGTGGCCTGGCTTCTCCTGCAGCCCAGCTCTCCAGCCAGACCAGTGACTGTGGGGATCAGGGCCTGCTTCAAGACCCAACCCCGAGGGTGTCTACAGCCTCTGAGGATGCTCACAGCCCTAGTGTGTTTGCTAGCAACTGGGTTCCTCCCAGTGCCGCTCAGATCTTGTTTAGCTGGGGAGGGAGCAGTCGTCCCGGCTCTCTCCCAAGGACTCTGTGGCAAACCCAGCAGTGGGTGCTGGGCCTGGGGCTGCCGGCCCTGCCTGGGACCCTTACCGTGTTGCAGCACTCCTCTCAGGGTCTGATTTTTTGGTTCCGCCACTATCCTTGGTCCCCTATTTTCACATATGCTGAAGTATGTTGATTGCTTGCTCCTCTACTCTGTAGATCGGCCAGGATTTTCTCCCCTGTGCAGAGGGAAGCCGAATCTGCTCCTTTCTACTCCGATGCCATCTTAGAGTCTGATATGTTGTATTTTAATTTAGGTCACCATATTTTAAAAGTTTTCTTTGAGACCTATTTGATGATGGATTACTGAGATGTTTGTTTAGCTTTTACATTTTAGAGATTTTCATGTTGTCTTTTCATTATTAATTTCTAATCCTATCCCATTATGGTCAGGGAACATACTTTTATGTATGATTTCAATTATTTTTTAAAATTTTTATTGAATTCATTGGGTGGCATTGATTAATAAAATTTGTAGGCTTTAAGTGTACAATTCTATAATATATCATCTGTATATTGTATTGTGTGTTCACCCTCTGAAGTCTCTTTTTGTTACCATTTATTTCCTGCTGTACCCTCTTTTATCTCCCCCTGCTTTTCTTCTCGTAATCACGATACTGTTTTCTGTGTCAATTATTTTAAATTAGTTGAAATTTGTTTCATGGCCCAGAATATGGTTTGTTTCATGATCCAGAATATGATTTATCATGGTGAACATTCCATGAGTTCTTGGGGGGAAAAAAAGTGTGTTCTGCTATTGTGGGGACAGTATTTTTTATATGCCAATTATGTCCTTATGTCCTTTCAGTTCTACATCCTTGTTGGTTCTCTACTAGTTTTATAATTTGCTGCAAATGGGAAGCATCCACTTGTAATTGTGGATTTGTCTATTTCTTCTTTCCACTCTATTAGTTTTTGCCTCATATATTTTGATACTCTTTTTGGTGTGTACACATTTAGGATTCTTGTGCTTTCCTGGTAGATGAGTGCTTTGATCCTTATATAACACAGCTCTTTTTCTCTAGCAGGAAAAGTTATTGTTCTCATTTACAGATGAAGAAACTGAAAAGCAAAGAACTTAAAACTGGGTCTAAAAATGAAGGAAATAGAAAATCACCATTAGGCAAACCCTACAGTAATAACAGTTGAAGGCAAGAGGCACTGATGGTTACTACAATCAATGAGTGAAAATCTGATGAGAAACAATTATAAAGGAAAAATACAAAAGTGGAGAAACCTGGTAGACACCACTTTAACCAAGAGCTCAATGTTAAGATCACTAGTAGTAACTCTGCTGACACTATGCACACCCTGATGTGATGCACTGAGCAGGGCACAATATTGCTTCTCATATCAATCTGATCATGGTAGAACCCCAGACAAATCCAAATTGAGAGACAGTCTAAGAATCCTACAGAGCTGTATGGGTTAGAATCCACAGCCTATACTCTTTACACTCTAGTCAGGGGAGGCATAGGGGCCACATACATGGGGGTGCTTCCTTGTTGAGGCGGGGGACACACTGCTGACTGGATAGACACCCACCTCGCTGCTTGGGATTCACTACTTCGGTGTGTTTTATGGCTACAGTGCACATCTTTTTGCCTGAGGGCTTTCTCTAAAGCATGCAAGTGATTTTGTTTGTGCTGGCCAGAAACTGGAACGTGCTCTCACCACCTCCAGGCAGCCCTTGACCGATGACTGATGGGAGTAGGTATATAAAACTCCACCTCCCTTTCCCCTGGGGGCGGGGAGGACAGGGGTATCACTGTGGCATGCTCTATGTTGGCTCTCAGACTTCCTTTGAGGGACTGAGCTCTAGTTGCCTACATTGGTAACTTCAATGGACTTTTATTGGTTGGTTTCCCTTCCTTGTCTCACTTTTCCACTCTCCTCCCAGTGTTCCCTGGCATCACCTCTAGTTAAATTACTTGTATCCAATTTCAGAATCTGTTTCTGGGGACGGTGGGGGGAACCTAAACTATGGCACTGTTATTCTTCAGTCACAGACAGACTGCAACCATCAAAAGCATTATGCGTGGGCTGCACCAAACAGGGCTGCCAGGAGCAGCTACTCAGGCAAGTGCTGCATGACTACTTGAGTTGCACAAATTGATGCCTGTAGTATTTTCTTTTCGCTGGTGTAACAAACACACTTAAAATCACACAAATGTGTTACCTTACAGTTTTGGAGGTCAGAAGTCCAAAATGGGTTTCACTGTGCTAAAATCTAGGGGTTGGATAGCTCTATGTTCCTTCTGGAGGCTCTGTCTGGGAGAGGACCTGCTTCCTTGACTTTTTCAACTTCTTGAGGCTTCTTGCATTCCTTGGCTCGTGGCCTCTTTCTCCATCTTCAAAGTGAGCAGTGTAACACCTTTGCATTTCTCTCTCTCTCTCTCCTCTGTTTTCATCATTAAATAATTTCTGACCCTCCTGCCTCCCTCTTTCCTTTATAAGGACCCTTGTGATCACATCAGACCAACCTGGATAATCCAGGATAATCTTTTCAACTCAAAAGCCTTACTTTAATTTCATCACAAATTTCATCACAAATTACTTTAAGTTCATCACATCACCTTGTGCCATATAAGCTAACATATTCACAGGTTCTGAGGATTAGGATGTGGATTTCTTGGTGGGCTGTTATTCTACTTACCACAGTGCCCACAGTTAAGGATCCAGAATAAAGGGGCTGTGATTTGGCAACATCGGCCTAGACTAAGCCAGCACTGTGTGAGAAGGGGAAGGTGGCAAAAGGGGCTACGCTGTAGAATGAAAAAATACACGGAGGAAGACACATTTCAGTGGAAGTATAAATATAAAATGCATGTTATAGATAACATGTGTATGCATAGTATATGTGTTTGTGTGTGCACATGTGTGTATTCATGTGTGCCTATATGTGAGTGAGTGCGTGTGTCTGGGGGACAGTGAAGGAAGTGAGATGAGGATAACAATGACGGGGCCCTGGAAGGAACAAGAGGAACAGTGAGGAGACAGGTAGGGCGGGTCCACGTCTGAGGAAGCAGCCCTGTCTGAAGTGGGGCTGCAGAAAGGCAGGGTGAGGGTGGAGCCCATAGATTTTTACAGAGAGAATTCTTAAAGGCTGCCAAGAATGCGCACATGAGATAAAAATAGAGGAAGGGAGAGTGGCCTGGAGATCCAGGCCAACTACAGGGTGGGTGGAGCCTTCTCATGGTGTCCAGGATCTCAGAAAGAGAGGAGGAGGCAGGGTGCTGAGACCGGGGAGGGGAAAAAGAAAGAGAAACTAGGTTTGTTATGAGAAATGGGGCCATGGTTTCATACTTGGAAATTCCTGTGTGCGATGAGTGTAAGCGCAGGGTTCGGTAGCAGGTCGGGGAAGAATTATACATTTGCAACTTCTGTAAAGACTTTTGTCCACTGTTAAAATTCTTCTGTGTGTATCAAATGAGATTCATTCACGAATTCATGTAATAAACACTGAGCTGCTGCCAGGCACTGGGCAAAATTCTGTGCCCTGGAGCTACAAATAGTGGGCAAATGAGGGGGGTGAATGGAGTCAGGGAATAAGGTGTGCTAGAAAAAGAAAGCTAGGGATATGAAGGAGAGAGTGGGTGAGTGGCTGAGGCAGAAAAGACTTTTCTTGGCAGAGGGTAATGTGGGGTTTTCAGAATTCTTGTCACCTGCTGAGGGAGGTGTGTGCAGCTCTCACCGCCAGCCCACCTGGCCAGGGAAGAAGCTTCAAAGCATGTATTCCCCACTCTTCTCCTCCTGGAGCCCTTCTCTCTTTTTCTCCTCCCCTTCTGTTCCCCAGCTCCTTTCTGATAAACCCTCTCCCCTGTTTCCCTTTGTCCTGGAACTCGGAAGGACTACGGCTGGAGGAGAACGTGACTGTGGCTTCCTCCTCTTGCTTCTGTCTTTTCTTTCCACCCTTTGGGGCCTTCTGAGGTCATCAGACTGACAAATAGCACATTCCTGTGCTCTGCCCCCAGCCTCTACAGGAAAGTTAGCACCTTAGGGGGGAGGCAGTGATTACCCCACAGGAGGACACCTTTGGAGAGAGCACAGCCCTCTGACAGCTTGAGTACGGACCTCTAGCTTCAGAACTAAGGTGCATGGGGAAGGAGGTGAGAAACAGTGAAAGAGACAGAGGTCAGGACCATCAGAGAAAACCAAGGAGCCCTCACCCAGAAAGCTGGAGGAAGCAATGGGTTGGACAGCTATCTTGTGAACTGGTGCAGTGGCCATTGTCCCTCGCTGGACCCAGCCTTGCTGTCTGGGTCTGGCATTCCAGGACAGAGGCAACAGACTCTTATTTCACCTGGTGGATTTTGTCTGATCCCTAGCTTCTGAATAGTAGGAGCTGAAAGCCCCCATCCCCTTCAGTTTATCTGTCTATCTCTTCATTTGGCCGCCCCATCTCTCTTTTTCTTCCCCCAGCTGCCTCCTCCTGTCTCTCCAGCCCCCCTTCTCCTTGGGTCCCCATTGCAAGGAGGACCATGTGGAGGCCCAGATGGAAAGGCAGACTGGAACAGAGGAGGTTCTGGGGACAGAGTGGGACAGGGCCAGAGGGAGCTCCGCTTTGCTCCCTGCTTTGTCCTGAAAAGATCCCTTGAGTCTTCATGAAGGGCAGGCAGCCAAAGGCTTTGGGAGAAGGTAGACTCACTTCCTTATAAATTATGTGATTATGAGGGCCAGAGTTTCACATGTGGCTTTTTGTATAACCAGGCCATCAGGTGTTAGCCCATTAGAGGGCTCATAAAGTCTTCAGCTGCTCTGACTCATGGCGGGAAGTGTCAGGAGGTGAGCCAGCAAGGCTGGAGCTCTGAGGAGGAACCTGAACCTGCCTGTGCAGTGCCCGGTGGAGCTGCTCTTTAAGGGCTCAAGTGTCACAAAACCTTTGCTTTAGAGTCAGTCTGAGTTCAAGTCTTCCCTCCACCCCTTGCCAGCTGTGTGACTTTGGGCAAGTAATTGACCTTCCCTGAGCTTTTGTTTCCTTCACATTAAGGCAATGATGATGGTTTCAAGGTGGAGGGCTGGCCTGAGGAAGTGCAGCCGGAGGCCCTCACAGACCCCGGAGGTGGCGTGTCCACCAGTTTCCAGAATCTAATCCTTGGGTTTCCCTCAGAAATTCAGTGGTTGGTGTTTTTGTGAAACATCGAGCAGTACCCAGTGAGCTCCTGTAGCTGTTTCCTAGGACAGTCATAACGAAATACACAGCCTGGGTGGCTTAAAACAGCAGAAGTTATTCTCATCATCCTGGAAACTAGAAGTCTGAAATCAAGGTGTCAACAGGACCATGCCCTCTCCAAGGGTGTGTCTTCCTATTTGGAGGTCACCATTGCCCCCTGTCTAAGGTGCTCACTTTTCTGTAGAGGCCAGGGGCAGGGCACAATAATGCATTTGTGAGTCCCCATTGCAGAGAGAAAGGAGGGAACATTATGGAGACTCAGCTAATTGGAGAGGATATTTGGGGCTCCTCACATCCCCTCCTGCCCCCTTGAGAAAACCCTGGGCCTCAGCATTCTGGTGAGATCACCAGGAGCAGGTGGGAACAGTGAACTCTGGAAAGTGCTGCTCCATTTGGATCTACCTCTTCCTTTGCTGAGGACTCACCCCTCCCGGATGTCTCTAGGGGAGGGGTGAGGTAGGGAGAAGCTGGAGACAGGGCTGGTGGGAGATGCCTAGAGCTTGCCTGAGAGTTGCTTGGGGAGCTGATACAGTGGGTGCCAGGAAGTCTGGGATAGTGACTTCTATCTTGATTCCTAAGAATTCAGGAGGGTCACAAAATTCTTGAGAATGTGATTGGGTGGTGATAAAGACTTGTCTCCGGGGCATTGAGCTCTGGTCTGTCCACCTCCCGCTCTCCTTTCTATCTGTATTTGTCAGGGAGAGAGAGAGAGAGGGAGAGAGAGAGGGAGAGGGAGAGACAGACAGAGACGCAGAAAGAGAAAGAGAAATTGAAATTTATTTATTGTATTTTAAGGAATTGACTCACATAATTATAGAGACTGATAAGTACAAAATCTGCAAAGTGAGCCACCAGGCTGGAGACTCAAAGAAGAGCTTATGTTACAGTTCAAGTCCAAAGGCCATTTTCCTGCAGAATTTCCTCTTGCTTGGGGAAGGTCAGGTTCTTTCTCTCGTCAGGACTTCAGCTGATTAAATGAGCCCACCCACAGTATAGAGAACAATCTGCTTTACTCAAAGTCCGCTAATTTGAATGCACTCTCATTCAAAAACACCCTTGCAGCAATATCCAGAATAATGTTTGACCAAATGTCTGGGCACTCGTGGTCCAGCCAAGTTGACACACAAAATTAACTTCCTCACTAAAATGACTTCAACAAGCAGTAGGAATGGTAGCTTCCCATCACCGAGGACTTACCTTGTGTTGGGGGCCTTTTGCTCACTTCCTCACATGCCAGTGTGGTAAGTACTATGCTTGTTTTACAGAGGAATCAACTGAATCTTGCCCAGTATAATAGCTGATGTTGGTGGCCTACCTAGGTCTCTTTCCCCAGGTGCTGCCAGTGTGGTGGTTAAAAGCTGATGCCCTTGTCCAGCACCTGCTGGGAACTTACTCCCCCCCTCTCCCCTGCCCTCTCCCCTCTTCTCCAGGGGTGGACAAGGACTGATGGGTGCAGGGGGATAAGAGCCTGGCCTGCTTACCTCAAGGGAGATCAACTCTGCACTGGTGAACTCTGTTCACCCCCAGAGCTCCATGTGGGGTGAAGCTGAGGTTAGATTTCACTGAGACCGCATCCTCGGAGAGCATCTTCCACTGCCCTGTCCTGCTTCCCTCCCTCCCTTCTCAGGAGATAATTTCCTTGGTAAATCATGTGTGCAGGGATCCCCATCTCTGATTCTAGAGAATGGGATCGAAGACACTGGTTAGTGAGGAATTCAAAGCCAGGTTCCAGGTCAGCCCAATGACCCCTGCATCATCCATAACTTGATGGCTTTGTTACTCTCTCCCTGGCTTGTGCGCCCCTTGCTGCTGTCTCATTCCACAAAACCAGGCACCAGCAACAAGCTGTCCTGTTAGGTATCTCCATGGGAACAGGGAGGGGCAAGTTAAAGTTTGTGCTTGTGGGTAGAAAGACCATGGGTCTGAGAGTCCTATTCCCCAGGTTTCTCAGAGCAGAGAGTCGCTGGCTTTCAAAGCAGGAGGCCAGATGTGCTGCAACAGGAATGTATTTAAAGCCCTGAGCTGCTCCTTGGGAGAGAGCACGAGCCAAACCCATGGGCAGGCCGCCTGGTCAGCAGGCTCCAGGCCTATGCTATGTTCCGAAGCCCCATTCAGAGCCCCCCGCCTTTGGGAGTGCTGAATCACCACCCTGGGAAGGCCTCTGCTGGATTTTTCCATAACTTGGAGGTTTGGAAGGGTCCCCGTCATGCCTGCTGCAGTTTGAATTTTGCCTTGGCTTTTCCAGGGAGCCTCCAGCCCTCTCTGAGACACAGCTGCTGGAGGATAGTGAGAACCAGCATTCCCAGGTGCGGATGGGAGGGTCTGGACTGGAGAAGGTGGAGCCAAAGCCTGGCAGAGGAATGGCTGAGAGTGGCTGGGGGTGGGGGCAGGGCATCTCACCGGGCCCCAGTGCGCCTCCACTCCACTCGACTGGAGAGTCCGCAGAGGATGAGAGACAGAAGGCCTCTCTTAACAAAAAGAGGCATGTTGGGCTGTTCTCTTGGGTTACAGACCTTGACTACTGCCTTCTCTATGAACGGGCATAGTGTGGGGACTTCAGTGTCAGAGAGACCTGATGGAAAACCTCTGTTCTGTGATGCTGGGAAAGTCACTTAATGTTTCAGAGCCTCAGTTTTCTCATCCAGAAAATGGGTGGCCATGGTTAGTGCACAGGTTTGCTCACTGGGGTGGTGCAGGTCACGTGAAGGAAGTAGCTCAGCAAGAGGCAGAGAGAGCCTTGGTGGACTAGGAATGTTAAAGGAGAAGTCAGCCAGCTTCCCCACGAAGAAGCTAGTTTACTTCTAGAGCCAGGATGGTGGACATAAGGCCACTGCTTACCCATTCAGTTCTCAAGGCAGACATCGCAAATTATATCTGCATACTCCAGCCCCAGACAGAGCCTCCAGGTAGCTTCTATTAATGGATTAGAGGTGGCACACTCAAGGTAGAACCTTTGTGTCACTCTGCCCTCAGGTCACGATGGCTTTGACAGTCATCATGGAGGAGTTCCTGAGTGTGTGAAGAGGGATTTAAAGGAGAGAAAATTTGCCTTTAAGAGGTCTCTAGCTTGAATACCTGGCATTCTGATTGAGCGGCCCAAAGTTCCGTCATTTTCAGGCAGCATGAGCTCCTGAGCAGAGGTCAGGCTTGGTGTGACCCTTCCAGATGACCACTAGAGTGGCATGGCTGGCTCATCACAGGTGGGCTCTTAAGCTGCTTGTCTACAGGAGCACAGCATAAGACAAGGACTCAAGTGCAAGAAGCTTATTTGTGAAGTTGTCCCAAGGCCTCCAGCAGGAGGTTCAGGAAGTGAGACAGGGAAGAGAAGGAAGCTGATGCAAGGTGCATTTCAGCCACTGTAGCTGACGGGAGCTTCATCCTGCTCAGGAAGTCTGGGAGACAGTGCAGAGCACACATCTGGGCTGTGGCATTTGAGGGGCGAGGGAGCTGGGGTGGCTATACGCCAACTCCCATCAGCCATGAGTTGAGGGCTACTGGGGTAGGCTATTAACTCCCTGGTTACAGATAAACAGACTGGGGTCAAGTGGTCAGAGAAAGCTCCCAGGTTAAAAAAAATCACAGATGCTGGTAGCTGGAAGTGGTAAAAGCCAAAAGCAGTCTCTGCTCTTCATGTGGTTCCCACACTGAGTCTTTTCATGGGAAGTCAGGGCAGCCTAACCTTTCCCAGCGCGGGCTTCTCTTTACAATGCCAGCAGCCTCTCACCGCCCCACCCCCGGGACACAGGATGTGCAGTCCCTGTTCTAGACAGAGTGATTGGAACCCTAACGATTAAAACAGGGAACACTTATCTCATGTTTGCAATAGACCAGGCACTCTAGTAATTACTTTGTAAGCATGATCTCAATTAATTTTCACAACCTTGTGAAACAGGTGCTACTATTATCTCCGAGGTGCAGAGAGATTAAATTGTTTGCCTAAGGTCGCAGTGACAATGTAACGAACTGTTTGTGTCTCTGCAAAGTTTATATGATGAAATCCTAACCCCCTATGTGATGGGATTAGGTGATGGGGTCTTTGGAGGGTAATTAGGCCATTAAGTGGAGCCCTTATGAATGGGATTGGTGACTTTATAAGAAAAGACACAGGAGAAATTGTCTACAGGAGGAATTGATTTCTCTCTCTGCTCTCCACCTTGTGAGGACATGACAAAAAGATAGCCATCCACAAGTCAGCAACTAGGTCCTCAGCAGACCCGGACCTGCTAGCACCTGGATCTTGGACTTCTCAGCCTCCAGAAGTATGAGAAGTAAATGTATGTTGGTTCAGCATCCTGTCTATGATAAGTTGTTATAGCAGCTGAAACTAAGACAGACTCTACCCAGGCATGCCTGCCGTCAACGTCCTCCCTCACGAGCAGTGTCAGAGACAAGGACTGACCTCCAGGACTCCCAGTGGCTTGTCCCCTGGTTTCTCCCTGGCCTACACTCCAGTGAGGGAGGGGCCCTTGTAGAGAAAAGGGTTGGTGACTGTCCTCAAAGCAGCCAGGGAGCAGTTGAGGGTTTTGTTGAAAACCTGGGGTTTGACAGATTCTGTGCC
The DNA here is from genome assembly GCF_004126475.2 of Phyllostomus discolor. Lineage (NCBI taxonomy): Eukaryota > Metazoa > Chordata > Mammalia > Chiroptera > Phyllostomidae > Phyllostomus > Phyllostomus discolor. The sequence goes on along the minus strand of NC_040911.2, from coordinate 80,839,059 downwards.
AGGATCACCTTTGCCCTGGGTGGCAGAATGATTTAAAAAAAATGGCCCTAATCCTCCACCGCTCCCTGAATCCACACCTTTTATGATCTGATCTCATAGCTCATCCCATTGAAAGGTGGAGTCTGTTTTCTGACCCTTTGAATCTGGCCTGGGCTTGTGACTGGCTTTGACTGATGGGAGGTGGTCGAAGTTGTTGAGCACTTTCTTTTTCTTCTTTTTTTAAAATTTTATTTTAATCATTGTTCAAGTACAGTTTTTTCCCACTTACTCCCATTCTGCCCACCCACCCAACCCTCCCCTCTTCCCCCCATTACCCCCACCCCCAGTTTTTGACCATGTGTCCTCCAAATATGTTCCTGTAAACCCTACCCATTCCCCGCTGAAATTCCCTCTTCTCTCCCCTCTGGTCACTGTCAGTCTGTCCCCTATTTCAGTGTCTTTGGTTATATTTTGCTTGTTTCTTTGTTTTGTTGTTTAAGTTCCTGTTAAAGGTGATATCATGTGGTATTTGTCTTTCACTGCCTGGCTTGTTTCACTTAGCATAATGCTTTCCAGCTCCATCCATGCTGTTGCAAAGGGTAGGAGCTCCTTCTTTCTTTCTGCTGCATAGAATTCCATTGTGTAAATGTACCATAGTTTTTTGATCCATTCATTTACTGATGGGCATCTAGGTTGCTTCCAGCACCTAGCTATTGTAAATTGGTTGAGCACTTTCTGAGCCTTACCTGTTTCTGCTTGCTCTCTCCAATGCTGCCATGACTGTGTGAACATGCTCAGACTAACCTACTGGAGGAAGAGAGACCACACGGAGCAAAGACAATCTTCGTAGTGAGACCATCTTACACCAGCCACTAGCTGACACCTGAATGTGTCGGACAGCCCAGCCAAGATCAGCAAAGACACCTCCTTGACCCATAACTGATGGTAGACACAGGAGTGATCCTAGACAATACAAGACTGCCTAGCTGATCCATAGACTCATGAATAATAATAAATGCTTATTCTTTTCAACCACCAAGTTTTGGAGGGATCTGTTACAGGGCACTAGCTAACTGGTATACCCAAATCCCAGGGGTCAAGCCTCCTTCCCTTGCCCTAGCCTGACAACTCAGTCTGGCCCAAAACATAATAGCAGCCTCCAGCCCGACCAAGGCTTCCACAGAAGCTGTCTTGTGGCCACAGTCAGCTTGCTCTTTGGCTTTCTCCCTGTCAGTGGGACTACCCTGGCACTCTCCCATCTTTTTCCTGTGTTCCTCTTTGAGGGGGCTAATCTGTGTGTGCATGGTGTATATGTGGTGTGTGCATACATGTGCACTTGTGGGTGTGCACCTGTGAGCTCTAAGGTGCTTTCTACACCTTGTGTTCATGAAGTCTCTTCTGCTGGTGATGACTCCCTAAAGCCCCGGCTGTGCTTTGTCCCCAGAAGACATTCCTTACACAGAGTCCTGGCCCCTCACTCCTTGAAAGCTGCTCCTGCCTAGTGCTCAGCCTAGGTTGTGAGGATCCAGCTTTGTGGGTTCAGGTCAATCCCACAAACTTCTCTGCCCTGCTCATAAGTCTAGCAAGGCTGGTACACTATAATCTATCCACTAGACCCCCTGGCTGGGTTGGCTTGGCTCATAGCTGCCCTCAGCAGCTCTCCCTACCCTTCTGAGGGCTCCTCCTGACCCATGACTTTCCTTTGTGAACCGGGCTGGTCATGGGACAAACTCCCTCTGGTTGTCTGATCACCCAGTACGGCAAGACTTGACGAACCAGAGTGACTTAGGACACCGTCCAGATATCTCTGACACTCAGCCCTGGGCTCATTCCACACATTATTTGCCAGCCAGGGTGTTTGGTTTCAACCACAGAAATGGCTCTGAGAGGCCTAAGCAAAAGACGGATTTATTAGAAGATTACAGGGTGACTGATGGGATTGATTATAAGGACTGACCATGGGAGGAATGTGGCTGGGCACTGCTGCTGCTGGCACCACTGTCTCCAACCGAGGCCATGTTCTCCACTGTCTCTGTTTTCTGTGGCCTCACCAGACTCAGCTCTGGGAGGTGTTCCCCGGAGGCTGAACTTGGTTCTGGTCCTTTGTGCCCTTCCTGGTCAATCCCATCTCCTCCGCAGAGGAAATGACTGTTCTGGTGTTACCTAGTTCTTCCTGTTCTTAAATGTCACATAAAAGAATCATACATTTTGTTCTCTTTTGTATAAGGGTTACTTTGCTTAGCACAATGCATTTGAGATTCATCCAGGTTGTTGTGTGTATTAGTAGTTTGTTCCTTTTTCTTGCTGAATATTATTTCATTGTATGAATAGATCATAGTTTGCTTATGGAGATTTACTTATTCCCTTGTTGGTAGACATTTGGCTTATCTCTAATTTTCAGTTCTTATGAATAAATTATGAACATTCATGTACAAGTCTTCTGTGGTAAAGATTAGAATAGCTAATTCTCTCAAAGTCCTAGAGGAGAGGAACAATTATTAAACCACCTTAAACAAATATTAGGACTGTGACGTTCCCAGAGTTTTGATTTGCTGTCTTGCCCCACTGGAAAACTTCCCTGCCAAGTTAGCCACAGATTTCGGCTAGGAAAATAGATGAACTGAGTTTCCTCCATGAAGTTACAATTTATATTCAAGACAGAACCCCTTGTCTATATCCTTAAACCTTCTCCTTCCGAAGCCTTCCCCTTCTCATCGTGTTTCTGGACTAGTTACTTGGGCCAGAAAACTTGACTCCTCCCTTTGGTCACATCCCTCAACTAAACCATCAGCAACCCCCTCCTACATGCTTTTAAAATACACCTATTTCCTCCATGGCTACCAGCTGGTCTGGACCACCATCGCCTGCCACCTGGATCTCTGCAGTATCCTCTCCTCTGCTTCCACTCTAGTTCCTCTTCCCCACTTTCAGCCCCACCCCCAGAATTCTCACTGCAGCAGCCAGGGCAACCATTCTGAGGCTAAGTGAGACTGTGTTCTGTCCGCTTGAAACCCTCCCATGGCTCCCACCTCACTCTAAGCCAAAGCCACAGTCCTCTTAACATCTATAAAGCCTTACGTGATCTCCCCCTGTTACTTCTCTCCTATTATTCCCCTCCTGTTTCTCCTCTTTGGTCACACTCTACTTGTTCCTTTAATAAGCCAAGGATAAATAGAATACTCTTCTGCTGGAGATCCACATGGCTTCCTCCATTTTCCTTCAGGCCCATGGACTTTACTAGGACTTGCCCTCATCTGACACAGCCTATTTACTGGTTGACATGTTTGTTGTCTGCGTCTGTCTTCCCCATCAGCATGTTAGTTCCATGAGGGCAGGAGCTTTGTTAGTTTGCACTCGTGTCCCCAGTGCCAGAGTAGCAGGGGTCATGTCATAGACACCAAGGAAGAGACACGGAGGGCCTACAGCATACCTAAGAGGGGGAATCAATTCCGATGTCTTCTGTCTTGAGCTCACTAGTTAGGTGTTGGATTTATTTATTTATTAAATTAAATTTTTAGAGGAGACATTGGTTAATAGGTGTTGGATTCTTGAAGAGACTGTGAAGAGCATCCCCGGGGCTCTCTCTCTACCCCTTGGGAGATTTAGCTCACTTTGGCTCAAGTCCCCAGTCTCACAGCCTATGTGAGCCCAGTGCAGCCTTGGGCATTGGAAGAGGCCTTGGGAAACGGTGAGACAGAGCTCGGTCTGGGAGGGTAGGTGGAGTTTGGGTATAAATGAAACGTAGGTCTGGCTGCCTGCTGCTGCAAAAGCCAGTACTCGAGGGGCAGGTGCTGATGTAAAGGAAAGTGGTTTATTTGCAGATGCTGGCCATCTGGAAGATGGGGCACTCACGTCTCAAAGCCTGTCTCCGGGAAGATGTGGGACTCATCTCACAAAGCCCATCTCTAAAGCCCATCTCACAAAGCCCATCTCTCCACCTCTCAGTGGAGACAGCAGTTTTTATAAGGAGGGAGAGGGGAACGGAACGAAGAGATCAGGGGAGGAGTTTGAAAAGTTCTCTATGTGCAGACCAATGCAGTCCATGCTGATAAGGTGAGTGATGGTCTGGTGTACATCCTGGCTTCACGTCATCTTGGCTTCACGTCATTCTGGCTCCACGGTTGAAGGTCAGCAAATTTGCCAGAGCTGGGATGCTTGAAAGCCTGGGTCTGTATCTTTTGAAGTTAGTTCCTAGGATTCTTATAGAAACATGCTATTCATAGACAAGCTACATATTAGTTAGAGTCAGCACTTACAGAAACAATGTCAAAAGAATGGTGGGGTGGGTTACAATTTTCCACTGTTACTGAAGGACAGCATGGGCTGGAGTGGGGTAGTGCCACTTAGCTAAGATACAAGGATTCTTATCCCCTGTCAGTCAAAGGAAACCCCACAGACTCTTGCATGGGCTGCTCTTGCATGAGGACCAGGCAGGCTCCCTTGTGGGGAGGGGTGTCCCGCCAGGCTGTATTGGAGAAGCTCCAGGTCAGGTTGAAGGCTTCCCACAACAGCTCAGCTCAGCACTGGCTGGAGAAAGAGGTTTGGCCAAATATTTTTGAGGTAGTGTCCAAAGACTGTCCAACATACTCATCTTTACGGTGAAGAGAAGGGTGTTGTCATGGCTGGTGTGGCTCAGTGGATTGAGTGCTGGCCTACAAACCAAAGAATTTCTGGTTCGATTCCCAGTCAGGGCACATGCCTGGGTTGTGGGCCAGGTCCCCAGTGGGGGTGGGGGCATGCCGAGAGACAAACCACACATTGGTGTTTCTCTCTCTCTCTTTCTCCCTCCCACTCCCTCTCTCTAAAAGTAAATAAATAAAATCTTTTTAAAAAATAAAGAAAGGTCTCCACGCCACAGAGATGCTGCAACAATTGGGCTGAATTCCACACCTAGATAATAGAAGACCTGGGTTTGAGTTTCTGAGGCCTCTGTCAGGGTAAGGGCTATGGCCAACCTGGCACCCCTCCCCAGAGTGTAGGGTGAGGGGATGGCCAAGGCCCAGGGTAAGCCTGGAAGGGAGCCAAGTGAAAAGGGGCTCCGCAATATTGGTCCACTGGGGCTGGTCAGAGAGACCCAAGCAAGACAGCAAGGAAGGTAAAGTGTTCTAGAAGGCAAAGGGGAAGGGGTGTGGAAGGATCCTCTGGACCTGGAGTGAAGGAAATGGGCTCCTAGTAGGTGCCCAAGGCCTTGTTCCTGTGAGGGAAAGGAGACTGAGGAGGCCAGGAAGGTGGGGCAGAAAAGGTGTAATGGAATCTGGATGGTGCTGGGCTCTGCCGGAAGTCAGGCCCCTGCAGGTCCTGCATGGTAACAGCGGTCAGGTGCCTGCATGCCATTGCTGGTCATCCACGGTGGGTCTAACCTGTGTACCTCTCAGGGATATGAACCAATTCGATAGCAGCCCCTGCCTTTTATGAAGAGGGCCCCCCAAAACCGAGAATTTATTTATAAAAAACTGTGTATTTATTGTTACATGTTTAAACTTCAGTCACCTTCAAAGTACTCTCCCTTCTATGCAAAGCAGCCATCGAGACGTTTTTTTTCCGCTGCTCAAAACTGTTTTTGAGTGCATTGATTTTGATGCTTTTTAGTGCTTCTGCTGTTTTTTGTGTTACCTTTTCCATGTCAGCAAAATGTTTCCCTTTAAGGACTTTTTTCATTGGGGAAACAACCAAAAAAATGTTGCTCAGGCAAGATCAAGTGAATAGGGAGGGTGGGGCATGGGAGTCATGCTGTTTTTTAGTCAAAAACTGCTGAACGCTCAGCAAGGTGTGGGCAGGTGTGCTTGCAAATCACCCATCATGAAATGGGGAAATGTGTTGAAAGAGTCTTACAAAAAAAATCCACTGAAGCTGAATGTAGCCCCTCGTAACAACGCCAGCTGGTGCACTGATACAGATGGGATCCTAGAACACTCACCTAGCGGGGGAGCCTGTTCTACAAGGAGCCCGCCCTCCAGATGATAATTCTGTTTTTTTGGGGGGGTCCTCCCTCATATGTGTATTAAGACCAAGGGTTCTTAATTTAAGACCTTGTGGATACAATGCAAGGGTTCATGACACATAGTTGGAAGAAATTACATCTATATATTTGCTCTAAATTAAATCAAACATTTCCCTCAATAATGTACATAGCAACAAATTACACAGCTGAGTCTTTGTTCCTAATAAAAGCCACAAATATTTTCATATCACATTACAGTTATAATATTTGGCAAGATCACACGTACTTCAAAATTACTGTTGTTACTAAGCTCCCCTCTGCTAGGCCTTGTCATGCAGTGTATCAAGAAAGAAGCACATGTTTTATTACATTAAAAAAATATTGGGATAGAATCCCAAAAGCAGGGATATCTAAATCAAAGAAAACAGATATAATTTAATAGCTATTGCCATACTCTTTTATGAGTTTTGACAGTTTTGGATATAGTTCTGTGTATATTTCTACCCTAGTTAAATCAAAGTAACTGGAATAAGATTGGAAATACTGGTACCCTGCAAATTGTGCCATCTCGTGAACAGACAACAAGCGAGTGTCACGCCAAAAACTTAGCGACAGTCACCGCTCAAACTCTGAACTGAAACAATAATAATATAACTGTGTGTATCTTTATTTGTTCAAAATAAAATGTTAATATTTTTCTGTTAAGAATATTTTCATAACAGTATTTCAATATAATTGGTGTCCTTGGTAATCTGATGTATTTTATTTTATGCATTTATTTTTATTGATTGCTTTTAGAGACGAAGGGGGAGAAAGAGAGAGGAAAATATCGATTTGTTGTGCCACTAATTTTTGCATGCGTTGGTCAATTCTCCACAGCCTTGGCATTTCTGGATGTTGCTCTAACCAACTGAGCCACCTGGCCAGGGATACCATATTTTGCCATGTATAATGCTCATTTTTTTCTCCAAATTTCTGAGGGAAAAATAAGGATGCACATTACATGAGTAGTGCCTGAAACACCTGTATCTGTTCTTGTATTTTGTAATTATTTGTTACATAAAATTTCTTGTACCATATGTGTTAAAAAATAAATGCTAAAGTTCCTTTATAATACAAAAAACCAAGTATCTAAATATAAATAAATAAACAAACAAACAAATAAATAATTGAATTAAAAAACTAAAACAAAAGTTTTTTCCCTGGAAGTTTGGGCTAAAAACATGGGTATGCATTATACATGGCAATACATGGTATTTTATACATTTAAAAATGTATTTTTAGAAGAGGTCTAGCCTTGGCTCAGTGACTCAGTTAGTTGGAATGTCATCCTATACATCAAAAGATCGTGAGTTTGATTCCTGGTCAGGGCACATACCTAGGTTTTGGGTTACACCTGGATCAAGTGCATGAGAAAGGCAACCAACTGATGTTTCTCTCGTGGGAATGTTTTTGTCTCTCTCTCCCTTCCTCTCTCTAAAACATATCCTTAGGTGAGGTGGCTGGGAAAGAAGGGCCTATAGGGTTCAGCAGACAAAAATTTCAAGAATCCCTGTACCTGAGGTGGAATGGCCAGTCCTGACAGATATGCTGGAATCTCCTTGCCTATACCAGTGGCAGACATTACTAATCAATCATGTCAGCCTTTTCAGCAGATCCCAGATGCTCTCCAGGCATCTTCTACTGATTGATCTGTGTAGACATACGAGGTCAAATTTTTTGCACTTCCTGGTTGATAATGAACCATATGCACCAATGCGTTGTAAAGTAAGGCAGGATAAAGATACGGGTCAGTGCTTCTTTGGCCAGCACATCAAATTACAGCAAAGTTTGAGACTAAATGTGCCAAAGGTGTTGGAACAACAAGACACATTATCACGGAAGACTCCAGAGTGAGGTATTAAAGTGAGGACATAATTTGAAGAGATGGACAAAGGAGGGTGAAATGGCATTTAGGGTGGGAGGATGGGACAAGGGTGGGAAGGAAGACTGTATAAGCAGAGGTCCAAGGATAGAAACAGCATGAAATATCAGAGGACATCAAGGAGACCAGGATTTGGAGAATCTGTCGTAAATGAAGCTGGAGTGGTAACTTCAAAGAAGGCGTTGAACACTTGGGATGAGGAGTTTGGTCTGAGAAGTCCCAGAGAGTCAGTGAGTCAGGGACAAAGGGTACATCAGTTCACTTTCATTGTGTGACAAAGCACCTCAGAATTTAGTGACTTAACACCACAATTTTTTACTATTTCTCACTAATGTAGAGGTTGGCTGGGTGGTTCTTTTGGTCTGGGCTGGCTTAACTGATTATGGTGGTTCCCTCATGCATCTTCGGTCAGTGATGGGTTGGCTGGAGGCTGGTTGATTCAGGATGGCCTTTGCAGAGTTGGCATGTGGCTGGCTACTGGCTGGGCCAATGCAGGTGCCTAGGCCACGTGGTTTCTCATCCCTCAGAAGACTAGCCTGGCCTTGCTCACATGGTGGCTGGACAGATTTCCAAAAGAAGTGGAAATACATGTACATATGGCCTCTTGAAACCTAGGCTCAGAATTGGCATTTCGTCACTTCTACCATATTCTGTTGGCCAAAGCAATTAGCTCTGATTCAAGGGGTGGGGAGTTAGATTTCACCTCTTGATGAGAGGAGATAGGAAGTCACATTTCAAAGGGTGTGGATACAGAAAGGAATAATTGTGGTCAGGTTTGCAATTAAGCTACTACAGACAATTTGAGGGCAGTTGGTGGAACATGGAATAGTAAGAGTAGGGCCCCAAGGACAGGGGGATTAGTATGGAAGAATCACAGCAGTGACTGGGCAGAGAGGGATAAGGTATTTTGTCCAGACTCTAACATGGGTAGACATGGGACTGGGGACAATAGAGGCAATGGAGAGGAAATGCATCTCTGAATTTGGAGCCAGGCAAGGGACATAACCATTCACAGAGCTAGGATGTCAACAGGTGGTTACTGCAGAAAGAGCTGTCTGATTTGGAGCCCTGCACTGGAAAGGCCTTGAGGCCTTGGGAGATGGCAGCTTTGAGCCCCGAGGCCGCTGCCTCCCATAGGCTGGGAGGTCTTGTCAAGCCCTTGAACATTTCCTAAACGGGGTGTCCTCCTCAATAGAGTAGGGGTGGGGATTCTAACCTTGCAGGGCTGTTAGGTGACAAACTGAGGCACAATATGTAGATGCATTTTGTGAACTCTTTTGGGCTGAACACTTATTAGTGGTTTTATGGCTTGGTTTTGTGTTTAATTTAAGAGACCTTAGCTCCTAGGGATGGTGGCTAGGAGGAATCTAGCAAGGAGCATGAAGAGGGATGAAGAGGACTCAGGATTCTCTTTGGAGGTAAGGGGATGCTGTTTAAGAGGTAGGAGGAGTAGAAGGATCCAGAAAGGAGAGGGCTTGGCCAGCGTGGGGTGGGGGCAAGACTCAGGAGAGCCACAGTGTGGGCATTCACTCATGGCTGTTCTGTGCTTGCTGAGATGGGCCCAGAGAGTTGTGAGTTGGAGAGGTGGGCAGTATGGTGGGAGAAGTGAGTCTCCCTGCTTAGTCCTTCAACTGCAAAATCCTGGGTGGTCTGGACTGAAGTCAGCACTGCTCCCTCCGCCCATCTCCCCTCCCTGCTGCTCTAAAAAGTCCAGTGGCGTCACTGCTTCCAGATGTGGCCTGGAGCTGTTCCAGGTGGATCAAGGATGCAGAGGGAGAAGCCAAACTCCTGGCTTTTCCTCCTCCCTCCTTCTCCAATGGGGCCTGCCTGATGCTTTCCCTCCCCTACCTTCCCTCCACCACTAGGTCAGTGTACCAGGTACCCAGAGGCACTGGTGGATGAATAAATAAATACCAGTTATGAATAAACCCGAAGCAGACAGATGCATCTTTATTCGTGTTGGAAAGAGCTTATAACTGGGGCAGTGGAGAACTCTCAAATGTTTCCGTTCTGAGCAGTCCCAGCGGCTCCAGGAGGAGGAAGTGAGCTGTCTCCTTGGCTGGGGACCCGCCAGGGCACTGGGCTCGTGGCCAGCCAGGGCCTGGGAGGAGCTGCCGAAAAACCTCCCCCGTAATGGGAACAGCCTGGGTCCTGGTGTCTCACCAGGAGGGAGTCCCAATTACGGGGGGGGGAAAGGCAGCTGTTTTATCAGTAGCAGACTGTGGAAACCAGGTGGTGCCGCTAGGAGCCAGTTCTCTGGTTGCCTTGACCAGCATGCATCAAAGTATACCGGGTGCTTGAATTCCCTAGGGCTCTTGTTAAAATGCAGATTCTGACTCAGTCCATCTGAGGTGGGGCCTGGGATCCTGTTCCTCACTAGCTCTCAGGTGATTCCTATGCTGCCTGTCTGTGGACCACATTTTGTTTTAATAATTTTATTTATTTATTTTTAGAGAGAGGGGAAGGGAGGGAGAAAGAGAGAGAGAAACATCAATGTGTGATTGCCTCTCACATGGCCCCCACTGGGGACCTGGCCTGCAACTCAGGCATGTACCCTGACTGGGAATCGAACTGGCGACCCTTTGGTATCACAGCCTGTGCTTAGTCCACTGAGCTACACCAACCAGGGCTGTGGACCACATTTTGAGTAGCAGTGCTCTATCTAGCCCGGATGTCTAAAACATGTCTATACATTCTGACACTTCTCTATTTCTTTCTGCAGGTTTTCCTGTGTTCCTTTGTTTTGTTTTGTTTTGTTTTAATTCAAAAAGTACCTGAGGGTAGACAGTGAAAAATCTCCTATTTTTGTCCCCACAACCCAGCGATCCCTTCCTATGGCTGACCAGTGTTGGTTTTTGTGTATGACCTCCCAGAGATATTTTATGACTATACAAACAAGTATATAGGTATTCCCTTCTTTCTCCTTGCCCTGTTTTGGATGTTATCTGATATGTATTTTTTTTTTTTTCACTTAACAACATACCTTGGCCATCATTCCAGTTCCTTCTTTCTCTTTGAAAGTTGCACAGTTTCATTATGTACCATAACTCACTGAGCAAATCCCTTGTTGCGGGACACTTGATTATGCCCAATCTCTTGCTCTTGAGGACAGTGGTGCAATTAATACCTTAGTATCTTATCACCGCTCGCAGGTGTAAGTCTCTGAAGGAGAAAGGCCTGCGAGTGGAAGCGCAGGGTCAAAGCCTACATGCATTTGTAGTTTTGATGAATATTGTCAAAGTGACCTCCCCACAGAGGTTGTACAATGTGCGAGAGGACCTATTTCCCTATTCTCCCAATGCCAATTTGAGATGTAAAAAAAAAATGGTTAACTGCTCTTTTTGAGAAACTCCTCCCTTAGCTTCCAGGATTCCATTCAACTATTTATTTGTCAGCATCATCCATCATCTCTTGCCTGCCACCTTGTCAGGTGCCAGGGATCCAGAGGAAAACAACACACAAATAATCTCTGTACTCCCTTCTAGGAAGAAACACAAACCATAATTAGTAATTCCTGGTGAATATGAAGAGTGATATGCCGGTGAGTTCTTAAGACAGTGCCTCTCAAACTTCAGTGTGCTTGGGCATCAACCCGAGGACTCAGCTAAAAGGCAGATTCAGATTCAGTGGGCCTGGGATAGGGTGTGAGGTTCTGCAGCTGTAACAAGCTCCCAAGTGAAGTGGGCAGCTGATCCTGGGATTTTACTTTGAGTAGCAAGGACCTACCTAGAAAAGAGGTTGGCAAACTTTTCCTGTGAAGGACCAGATGGTAAATATTTTGGCTCTGTGGAACACACGGTCTCTGTTGGAGCTATTTAAGTGTGACTCTGAAAGCAGCCGTGGACAATAGGTAAATGAATGGGTGTGGCTGTGTTCCAGTAACGACTTGTTTAAAAACTAGGCAGTGGGAGGGGTTTGGCCAGCAGGCCATGGTTTTCTGACCCCTGGCCAATACCATCAGCAGCCAAAAAACTGCTTGTTGAAGCGACTGAGTGAAGGGTGCTATTTGAGCAATTATAGCTACTGAGCTCACCTAGGTGTCTGGTCAGAGTCCTACCATGAACAGAAACCAGGGTTTCAATAAAGGTAATTAAGTGCAGGCATTGGTCACACAGGTAATGGAAGGGCTGAGAAGTCAACCAGGGGTGGCCCAGAGACTAACAATAGCAGGGAGCTGTTCCTACTCAGGGGAAGAGAAGGAAGGAGGAGGTGGTGTTACTGGGGCTCAGGTCACCCAGTAGGAGCTGGAACTATGGTGGGAATACTTACTAGAAGTTCAAACCATGCACAAGACCAGCTGTGGTTAGAGACTCTTGGGAAGAAATACCCTGGAATCTTTTTTCTTCTTGTCCTTCTGCCTCCTACCCATTGGCCAAACCCAGCTGTGATGCAACCTATTCAGGAGCCTGCAGGGACCAGCCCATCATATAGAGCTGAGCAGGGAAGTCGAGGCATGGTCTGAGGCCAACGGGCCAAGGCCCAGCCAAAGGGGTATTTAGAATGAGACCTGAAGTGTATGCACTTGACCAGGTATACGAGGGGGATAGGTGGGTGTTTCAGGCACAGAGAGCAGGCACGGGGTGTGAAGAGGTGAGTGTGTGGAATGAGGCTGGCAGGGAGGCCACTCCCGTAAGCAGGATGGAATTTATGCTTTAAAACAGGACTTGGCACAAGTCTTTGTCACATGGTTTTCTTTGTTTTGTTTAAAAACAAAGTGTAAAAAAGTAAAAACCATTCTTAGTTTACAGGCGGCACAAAAACAGGCCACGGCAGCCTTTGGCCCACAGTAGTTGGCTGGCCTGTTATAGAAAGATCCGCTTTTAGAAGGATGGGTTGGAGTGGACAGGAGGCTGAGAGAGGAGACAGAGAGGCCAGAAAGGAGGCTGCTGAAGATGCTACTGGGGACCCAAATGGGGATCGAAATGGTGGAGAGAGGGATGAGCTATAGATGGGCAGTGGACAGATGTGGATACAGGATGGGAAGGCTGGTCTGAACAGATAGCCTGGGCTGGGTAGGGCAGGACGTGCAAACTGACACACTGAATATTCCACTGATTAGCTTGGAACCTCCCCCTCACTTCTTTGAGGAAGTGAGAGGATTCTGTCATCCAGTCAGCGGAGCCCTCCTGCCCCACCCCCACCCTGCCCTTTAGGTAGGCTGGTGGAGAAGCAGGTTACAGAGCCGGGAGTCGGGGTGCCCAGCTGTTGGTGACTCACTAGTTGCTCATTGTAGAATGTGAGTACTGAGCATCTGTTCTCAGTTACAGCCTATGGCTGCCATTCCAGGACAGTAGAGGAAGTCCCACCAACATCCACTACCTCCCTCTGACCTCTGGGTCCAGAGAACAGATGAGGGCTGAGAAGTCCCTCCTCATCTAGTCCTGGGCCCAGACACCTGGGGCAGCCCTGTCATCACAAGCTAATTGTGGCACAGACAAGGCTGGGAAGGTGTCTTATTTGGGTTCCCTCAGAAGCAGAGAAAAGGATTGCAGTGCAAGTAGTTCATTGCACTCAGAGGGAGTACGAAAGTCAGATAGGGCAGGGAAGCAGCCCAACACAGGGCGCATTTGGGAGACAATTACCATTGTGGGCAACTGAAACTTAGTCCTCCTGGGGAGCTTTGGACTTCGCAGTAGGACGCACGCCCCGGAGCTTAATCTGTGAGTTACAGATAAAGTGCTTCTCCAAGGGATATTAATTCCCTGGCTCTTGCAGTCTGCTACATGGCTTTCTGTAGCTTAGGAAAGAAAGGTCTCAGGTGCAGATGTGCAGACTTACAGTGGGAAGGCAGCTGAAAATTCCTGTAATGGTAAGGGCCCAACGAGATGAGGTGGGTGCCGGCAGAACATGCTATAAGCATGGTTATCATCTTATCAACAGATGGGGAAACTGAGAAGCAAAGTGACAGTCCCATATCACACAGCAGGGGCTAGAGCTCAGAGCTTGCAGATTCAGTGCCTTCCACTACTTTTTAGTCAGCTCATGCTGCTATGGATCTTCTGGGCAGGAGAGGCTCTGTCCTTAGAGTTTCATAGGCTAAATCTAGTTGCCCCACTGACCTGCCTACTGCATTCTCTCCTCTAAGCACTCCCCACTTCCTGAGTCTACTCAGAGCCCAGATCCATGTCTGGGGGGAAGGGGAAACCTGGAGGACATACATGTGTGGCAAGGCTTGGCTTCCTTACCAAGTGCCTACATGGAGCTTGCAGAGTCTAGAGAGGAGGGTAAGCAGGAGGCAGCATGGGGCCAGGAGTTGAGAGGTGGCCAACTGGACAGGCAGAGGCAGAGATATAACAAAACAGATCAGCATGTGGGGCACTCAAGGGGACAGTGAAGTGGGCTGGGCAGGTCTGAGGCCCGAGCCCCTTGTCTTGATTACTTGGGACTGCGGACCCTTTGTGTAGCTGGGAGCAGACAGCCCAAACCTCAGCACTGAAGACTCTGTTCAGAACTGAGCATGAGCCAAACACTCAGTTGTTTGTTCTTTGGGGGAGCACTTATCTCAGCCAGCTACCTTGGGGAACACATGGGCAAATCAGTCTATTGGCTGCTCTCAGACCTATTGTATCCAATAGGAGGAGAGGGACAACAGTCTTCCATCTGAACTCTCCATTCTGCATTGAGTCCTGAGTTGAATGGTGGAAGCAGTACGGTCCTCAGAAAGCCCCTAGTCTAATGAGGGAAACATACTCCCAAATCTTGGGGTGTTCGTCCCTGCTCAGAGAGACTTAGAAATACTTTTGTTTCTGAAGTCTCTGATACCCAATAGGGAGTGGGTGTGACTAGAAACTCCACCTTATTGGCCCTGCAGAACCATGAAATCCCATCCCATTCCTAAACCCTGCCCTTGATAGATCATTGGCACAGATGGCTGTAACATTTCCCTCTCTGCACTTCCATTTGGTTGGTTCTCAAAATTAGTCAATACTCTCCAGAGAAACAGAATCAACAGGAAAGAGAAAAAAAATATGTATATATGTCTATATACAGAGAAAGTATCTGTCTGTCTGTCTATCTATCTATCTATCTATCTATCTATCTATCTATCATCCATCCATCCATCCATCCATCCATCCATCCATCCATAAAAAGAGATTTTAAGGAATTGGCTTATGTTACTGTGGAGACTTGGTGAGTCCAAAACCTGATGGGGGGAGGTTGGCAGGCTGGAGACTCGAGGAAGAGTTGTAGTATAACTTAAAGGCAGTCTTCTTGCTCAGGGAGGAGGCCTGTTAGGAGAGTCAGGGAAGCCAGTATTTGTCTTGTTAAGGCAGTCAGCTGATTGGATGAGTTCCACCCATATTATGGAGAACAATCTGCTTTACTCAAAGTCTAATGATTTAATTTTTAAAATATATTTCATTGATTATGCTATTACAGTTGTCCCATTTCCCCCCTTCATTCCCCTCCACCCTGCACTCCCTCTCCCACCCACATTTCCCCCTTTAGTTCATGTCCATGTGTCATAAGTTCTTTAGCTTCTACATTTCCCATACTATTCTTGCCCTCCTCCTGTCTATTTTCTACTTACCATCTATGCTACTTATTCTCTGTACCTTTTCCCCCTCTCTCCTCCTCCCACTCCCCTGTTGCTAATCCTCCGTGTGATTTCCATTTCTGTGGTTCTGTTCCTGTTCTAGTTGTTTGCTTAGCTTGTTTTTGTTTTAGTTTTAGGTGTGGTTGTTCATAATTGTGACGTGTGCTGTCATTTTACTGTACATATTTTTTATCTTCTTTTTCTTAGATAAGTCCCTTTAACACTTCATATATTAAGGCCTTGTGATGATGAACTCCTTTAACTTGACCTTATCTGAGAAGCACTTTTTCTCTCCTTCCATTCTAAATGATAGCTTGGCTGGATAGAGCAATCTGGGATGTAGGTCCTTGCCTTTCATGACTTGGAATACTTCTTTCCATCCCCTTCTTGCCCGTAAGGTCTCTTTTGAGAAATCAGCTGACAGTCTGATGGGAACTTCTTTGTAAGTTACTGTCTCCTTATCTCTTGCTGCTTCTAGGATTCTCTCCTTCATTTTTACCTTGGCTAATGTAATTATGATGTGTCTTGGTGTGTTCCTTCTTGGGTCTAACTTCTTTGGGACTCTCTGAGCTTCCTGGACTTCCTGGAAGTCTATTTCCCTTGCCAAAATGGGGGAGTTCTTTTTTATTATTTGTTCAAATAAGTTTTTCATTTGTTGCTCTTCCTTTTCCCCTTCTAGTATTCCTATAATTGGGATGTTGGAACATTTAAAGATGTCCTGGAGGTTCCTAAGCCTCTCTTCATTTTTTTTCTGAATTCTTATTTCTTCATTCTTTTCTGATTGTGTATTTTTTTCTTCCTTCTGGTCCATTCCATTGATGTGAGACCCAGTGTTCATTCCATCACTATTGGTTCCCTGTGCATTTTTCTTCATTTCACTTAGTGTAGCCTTCATTTTTTCATCTAATTTGCAACCAAAATCAACCAATTCTGTGAGCATCCTGATCTCCGGTGCTTTGAACTGTGCATCTGGTAGGCTGGCTATCTCTTGGTCACTTAAAAGTACTGCTTCTGGCCCTGGCTGGCATAGCTCAGTGGATTGAGCACGGGCTGCGAACCATAGCATCGCAGGTTCTATTCCCAGTCAGGGCACATGCCTGGGTTGCAGGCCACAGCCCCCAGCAACCTCACATTGATGTTTCTCTCTCTCTCTCTCTTTCTCCCTCCCTTCTCTCTCTAAAAATAAATAAATAAAATCTTTAAAAAAAAGTACTGATTCTGGAGCTTTCATTTGTTCTTCTGTTTGAGCCATCTTTTTTTTTCCTTTGGTCTGGTTGCACCTGTTACATATGAGGGGTAGGGTGGGGCACCCTAGGCGCTGGGTTGTGACGCTGTATGTGGGGGTGGAGTGCGAGAGGGAACAATGGTGCTTGCTCCACTCTCCTCAGACCTCAGTCCCTTCCTCTGCTTCCCCCAAGCAAACTGGGCCCCTCTGGTGCCAGTTCCCATGTGGGTGGGCTTGTGCACCCCGTGGGACTTTCCAACAACCTCTCCTGTGAGGCTGGGAGTCTCTCCCTGCACCTCAACCCCCACAGGTGTTTTTAATCAGTGTCCCAAGGCTCTATTTCCCAGTGCTGGGATCCTGGGTTGCGCTCAGTGCTTTGTTTCACAATCGCCATCTTGCTGGGTCTGCGGTTGCCACCCCTCAGCCAGGGTCTGCCACATGCTACTTGCAAGCCCAGGGTCTGCTCACTACAGTTTTGTGCACCCCAGATGCCTTACATGCCAGGTCCTAATGCTCTCTGCGCTGCGACAAGCGCCCTGCTGCCTGACTCCGCCCCTCCTACCAGTCTGGATGGATGTGTCTATTTTAACTCCTTGGTTGTCTGACTTCCATACAGTTCAATTTTCTGTCAGTTCTGGTTGTTACTCTGTTTGTAAATTGTTGTTGTTCCTATCTTGGTTGTATGAGAAGGCACAGTGTCTACCTATGCCTCCATCTTGGCCCGAAGTCCCAATGATTTAAATTTTAATCTTTCAAAAACACCTTTACAGAAACATCCAACACTCAACTAACCATCTATCCATGAACTGTGGCCCAGCCAAGTTGACACAAAAATTAACCATATAACTGGCCTATCACTTGCTCTGCACCCTGGAATGTGGTAAGAATAGTAGTATGTGAGTCCGGAGCCTAGACCTCAAGAGACTTTGCTTAATTCCACTCACTTTCTTGGAATTTTTCCCAGCTGTGTGTGAACAATCTTGCACTGGCCAATGCAGGATGAAAGACTGTGTGGAACAGACATGATGCATGTCAGCTGATGCCCGTTACCATCCACCCTGGCAGCTGACCGCATACGTACAGGGATCCCAGGCAAGATTAAACTCCCAGCAGAGCCCATCCCAACTTGCTGACCCACAGAACTGTGAGTTAAATAAATACCTCTTGTTTTAGGCCATTACATTTTGGAGTGGTTTGTTGTACGGCAAAAGCTAACTGACACACAGTCCGAATTCTGTGGTGCCCCCCAGGTACCTATCAGCCTGCTATCTTAGCTGATGGAGAGGACACAGGCGAACAGAGAGCCTATTTCAGGTTATAAGAAGGCCCTGTGGGCGTTCGTATTCATTGATGGCATCCTTGCAGACCCTTGTCCACCCTAACATTTAAATATAGCTCTACTCAAGCACACTCTGGCCTGGCAGCCTACCACAATAATGTGTCAGAGCAGAGAAGGGGCAGTTGGCAGCCAGAAGGCCACATGCTGGGGGTCGAGGGAGTCCAAGGGCTGAGTCCTAGAGACCATCTCTGTGTGCCTGGGGGAGCCCAGAGATGCAATGCAGGATGGAGAAAAACGCTTGGGAGGCAGCACCCCTGGGTCAAGCTCTGCTTTTGTTTCTCATCAGGTTTGTGTCCTGGGGCAAGTGGCCTCACCATTCAGAAAGACTATTTCTCCACAGTCAGAGTTTTGTGGGATCTGAAGCTGATGTACTTTGGGAGCTTTCTTTAAGTAGAAGAATACAAAACTATGATTACAAAATTGCAGGACTTTGGAAAGGGCCCAGGCAATTGAGCTTAAGCTTCATTAGCTTTGCAGTAAATCGTTTCTCGCTTCCTCACCAGCAAAATAGGAGCATTAATAATAGCAACGGAACAGGACAGTTTTGAAGGTCAAATGAATATACCATCCACAGTGGGCAACCTAGTAGGTGGGATCTAGCAGGAAGACAGCTTTGATGGAATGATCTGCACATGGGGGGAAGGGCTCCTGGGGGAGGCAGGGCGTGGGAGGAGGAGGAGTGGAGTGGAGCAGAGTTCTGTGGGAGCTGTACTCCCACTTGGCCCACGGACTGCTCCTGAAGCTAGCAGAGAGAGGCTACAGGCAGATGCAGGCGCTGATATCATGAGGTCTTTGTGAGGTTCTGGGGCCTAAGTAAGATTGTGTCATGGAAGTTGGGAGATGTGTTCTTTTTTCCTCCCTAGAGTATGAGGCTAAAATGGGGATTTTTAAAAAAAATTAAAAAATATGTTTATAGATTTTAGAGAGGGAGGAGGATAGAGAGAAACATTGATGTGAGAGAGAAACCTTCATTGGTCTTAGGAAAAAGCAACCACAACTGGCCTGTGGTGTAGTCAGGAAATCTGGCAGCTTCTTAAATATGCACCCTGACAGGGGATGGAACGTGAAACCTTGGTGTGTGCCCTGACCAGGAATCAAATCCCCAAACTTTTGATGTGTGGGGTGACTCTCCAAGCAACTGAGCCGCATCAGCAAGGGCTAACACGGGGATTCCTGAACAAATAGTTTATTGTGGGTGTGCTGTCAGAGCAGCATGAAAGGGGAGGAAAGCTGGGCAGGGCAGGGGAAGATGCTTAGCAAGATGGGGTCTCAGCCGGACTCCAGCCTCACCCTGAACCCACAGGGAGGTCTGGGGTGTGATTGGACCTGAGAGTTATCCCCACCTGAGGTAAGCAGGGCAGGCTTTTGTCCCCCTGTGTCAATCAGATGTTAGGAGGCAGTGGGGGAGTGTAACCTCTCGGGGTCACCCAGCAGCCAAGGGCAATTCTCAAGAGCAAGAGGTGGCCTGTGCAGCAGCTGGTGGATGGGTGCACTGGCTTGGGAAGGGGGATCTAAACAGGGCACCTGCAGAATCTATTACAAGGCTTCTCCCCGCATTCCTGCGTGATACTCAGACCTAGTAGTATGGGGTTGACAAGTTCTGGAGCGCAGGGGAACGAATGGAAGGGATTGAGGATGGAACACGAGCTGGTCTTCAGGGCACTCTGGCAGGGGCGGTGGTGAGGTGCTGCCCCCAAGTGGCTCCTAAGGTCTTGGCTTTCTAGGAGGGGCTTGCACTACCGTCATGTGACTTCTAGTAATAGCTGGGCAAGTTATGGGCTCTGAAGCACCTGTGGTCTGTGGATGGGGGTGAAAGCTCAAGACATGTGTGGTTTTTTCTATTAATGCAATCCCATTTGTGTCTGTGGGCTGATGAGGCTCGGAGGAAGTCTGGGCATATGTGGGAATGAGGTTTGTCAATTCTGAACTGCAGGATGGTTTCCAAGGCCATGTAAGTAATCAGTGGAAAGGAAGTTCCTCACCCGGTGGAGGGTCCAGAGATTTACCCCAATCCTGGCAATGGCCTGTTGGGTAGTTCACAAAGAAGAGGGCCTGGGGAAGAAGGAATACGTGGCAGTTTGGTGCAACTGGGGTCCTGCCATGTCTTATAATCAAAGGCATTGTAATTTATCTTTTGTGAGGCAGGTCTAAGGGAAAAAACCACAACCGGCCTGTGGTAGAGGCAGGAAATCTGTCTGGCAGCTTCTAATGAAGTAAAGCACATACTCATCATATGACCCAGCAATTCTACTCCTAGGTATTTACCCGAGAAAAATGAAAACATATTGTGTTAGTTATTTACTATTGTGTACTAAATTACACCAAAAAACTTGGCAGCTTATGGGAACAATAAATGTTTATTCTCTTTCCAGTTTCTGGGGTCAGGGACCCAGGAACAGCTTAGCTGGGTGGTTCTGGCCGGAGGTGTTTCATAAAGCCACAGTCACCGTGGTGGCTGGCCAAGAGGAGGGCCTGATGGAGCTGCAAGATTGTGCCCAAGATGGCTCACTCACCTGGAAAGCTAGTCCTGACTGACGAGAGGCCTCAGGTCTTCTCCACTTGGACCTCCCCATAGGGCTGCTCAGGCGTCCTTCTGACATGGCAGCCAGCTTCCTTCCCCCAGAGCAAGTGAACCAAGAGAGTGAGGCAGAAGCTAGGATGCCTTTTATGACCTAGCCTTGGGAGACATGTAGCAGATTGACATTTCTGTAATATCCTACTGATTACTTAGCCAGCTCTGTCCAGTGGTGGGGAGACTACCTGAGGCCATGACTACTGGGAGCTGAGGATCATTGGGGGCCAGCTTGGAGGCTGGTGACCACTGTGGTTATTGCCTCCTCTGTTCTACACAGAGCAACACACACACACCTGTGGCACCTTGATATTCTAGTGCATCGATTCCCGAGTATCCCTGGGGAAATCTGTGTGGGGGCTTTGGTTGCGGCGGACCTGTAACAGCAGCACTGACATCAGAAGACTGCAGTGGTCAGCAAGAGGCTGTGCAGAGGAGTGAAGGCCTGGCTAAAGTGTACGGGTTGCTGAGAGAACATGACCTTGCCCCGGGGGCCAGCCCGCCTATGCGGTGTGGCTTAGTGCAGGCTAGTTAGATCCAATGGGAGGGACCGAAAGGGTTATCTGGCCTCCATTTCTAGATACCCTGTAACAAAGGCCCAGGACCCTTGAGGCAGCCTCTTGGGTGGTGTGTCACTTTCAAGCAAAGAGTGGTATAGAAGCACTTGGATGAAGAGGAGTCTCTGATCTCAAAGGCTTCTATTTTCTTCATCCTAGAGTCTCCCTGGCAGGGCAGGGAGTGTATAAGGGGTTCTCCTTTGTGCCACAAAGCCAGGGCAGTATCAGTCCCCAAATCACAGTCCCATAAAATCTCTCCTGCCTTCCAGGTTAGGGAGCAGTACTCACCCTTCCATGGTTAAGGGCCTTTATTATCCTACCACTTTAGGTACAGGTCACTCCAGCTGAGTTGCAAGGAGTTCTGAGTGCTGGGCTGGGTCCTAGGCTGAGTGTATTATCAGGTCCTCAGACCCCAGTCCTCCTCCTACCCCACCAGCTCAGTGTCCAGGCTGGGAGCCTTGTGGGAGTTGGGCCATGTCTCCCTCTGCATCTCTATGGCTGTGCTAGCCAGGAGATAGAGGCAGGAGAGCAAGACACAGCCTGTAGTCCTTTAGGGCAGCCTGTGCTTCTGCTATTGAATTTTGGAACCTCAATATATGGATTTTGAACAAATACAGAAGCTTAGGACCTCACAAACAGAGGACCCCTCCTTTTTTTATCACCAAAGTCCACATTGTTAGGGGTATGGTGGAGAGGTGAGATGGTATGGGAAAGAAAGGCATCAGCCCTTTAAAGAGGACACCAGTGTTTGGAGAGCACTGTAAATCAGTGCGCAAATGGCTGTGTGGAAGCAGACTTGGGACACAGGGCAGTAGACTTGGACAGACCGAAGGCTTTTGGTGTCAGTTTGTCCAGCCCTGAATAATGGTTCCCTGCTGGGGGCTGGGTGCTGGGTGCGAGAAGAGGCATTACAGCTCCAGAATTTCTGTAAAGGAGGCCCTGGGGTGCGGGACGCAATGTGGCTGAGAAGGTGGGAGGCTGCTGAGAGTTGCTGCACTGAGCTGGGAATGACACGTTTTTAATTAATTGTTTATTAGATGGTGGCTTTGACTCTCAGTTTTCTACCCCTGACCTGTTAATGGGGCAGCAGGAATCAGTGTTACTTTAATAACCCTCTGCCTAGCTCTTTGGATGCCTCTCCCAACTGATCATCTAATCTGGGATTTTGTAAACCAGTCTTCCCTTTGTATTTCTCTTCTACCTTGATTCGGCTATTTTTTCATGCTAGATCAAATTTGACTTTTTTTTTTTTTTAATGTGCTTGCCTGGTTCTAAGGTTATTCTTCCATGACCAATGCAGACCTCTTCCTGGAGCACCAGACTGAAGTCGCCCAGCGTCTCCCAGACAACCCTCCCGGGTGTCTCCCAGGTACCTCAAGCTGAACAGACCTGAGATGAAACTCACAGTCCTCCAAATCTGGTTCTTGCAAATATTCCGCATTCCACTCCATGTTGCTGGAAAATGGTGGCTCTGCCCAACTAGCGCACATGCCAGAAGGCTGTGGACAGCCAGGACACCTCCCTCCTCCCTCACTCTCATGCACTCTCACGCAATCTATCGCTAAGTCCTGTCTTCTTGTCTGACACAGTGACTATTTTAATGGCCTTTAACTGGTCTCCTGGCACCCTCTCTTCCCACCCTCATACTGACCCCTGCATCCCTAACTCCTTCAACCTGCACTCAGAAGTCAGAGTTACATATTTGCGTCCCTACCCTGAGCAATAATGTACCTGTGTGACACTGGGAAGGTTGCTGCCCTGTCTAAGCCTTAGTCCCCCACCGGTCACAGGAGAAGTTGGTCCAGATGCTTGCCTGGGGCCAGCACAGATCATTTATTTTCTGGTGAGTGATGGCACTGAGGGGCTGGCTGTGTCCTTGACAAAGAGCGACCCCGTGGTGGGGTGGGTGACCCGCTAGGGTTCAGAAATTGCAGTGTAAGCAGTCCTCGGAGCCTTCAGCTTCCAGGTCTTCGCATCCTCACGGCCACTTCCTGCCACCAACAGGGAAAAGTGTCATAAGCCACAGCTGAAACCAATATGTCTGTTTTGGTTTCTCTCCTGCTCTCCCCACATACCAAAAATACATGCTCAGCCCTTTCCCATTCCAGGACATCAGACCCAACCCTGTCTTACCCGGGAGCTCACCACTGTGAACTCTCATATATAAATTTTCAAAAACCCCATTTTATTTTGAAATGATTGTATATGCACAGTTGAAAAGATAACATGAGATCTGTATAACCTGTACCCCTCATTTGGTTCCACCCAATGGTTACATCTCACTTAACTATAGCATAGTGTCAAAACTGGGAAGTTGGCATTGGTATGATGTATGTATAGTTCTGTTATTTTATCACTAGTGTACATTTGTGTAACCACCACCCTGTCAAGATACAGAACTATTCTGCCCTGACCAGTGTGGCTCAGTTGGTTGGCCATCATCCCATAAAGTGAAAGGTCTCTGAGTCAATTCCTGGTCAGGGCACATGCCTGGGTTGTGGGTTCAGTGCCTGGATGGGGTGTGAGCAGGAGGCAACCAATTGATGTTTCTCTCACACACTGATGTTTCTCTCCCTCTCTTTCTCCCTCCCTTCCCAGCTCTCTAAAAATAAATTAATAAAATCTTTAAAAAAGATACAGAACTATTTCATCACCACAAAGATCTCTGTCCTGCTACTCCTTTGTAGTTACACCTACTTCTCTCTCCACCATCCTTAACCCCAGCAACCACTAATGTGTCCTCTGCTGTTATATTTTTGTGACTTTGAGAATGTTACATAAGTGGAAGCATACAGTATGAGATTTGCAATTTTTTTCCCACTCAAAATCATGCTCCTGAGATTCATCCAGGTTGTTGCAGGTATCAACAGTTTCACTTTCTTTTTAAGTTGTAATTCATGGTGTGAAGGCACCATATTTGTTTAATCATTCACTTGTAGGATATTTGGTTGTGTCCAGTCTTTGCTATTATATTCAGTAAATGAAGCTGCCATGAACAATTGATGGCGTACTCTGCAAAGCTCTGGGACAAACGCCTGGGAGTGCAATCACTGGGTCGCATGGAAAGTATATTTCCTTTTTAAAGAAACTGCCAAACTATTTTCCATAGTGGCTCTTTCATTTTATATTTCCACCAGCAACCTATGAGCGATTTAGGTTCTCCGCATCCTCTTGAATATTTGGTATTGTCACTGTTTTTTATGTTAGCTGTTTTAATCAGTGTGTAGTGGTGTCTCATCATGGCCTTAATTTACATTTCCCCGAAAGCTAAGGTTTTGAGCATCTTTCCACATGCTTATTTACCATTTTATATCCTCTTTGATAAAGTGTCTCTTCCTGTCTTGTGCCTGTTTTCTTTTCTTTTCTTTTTTTTTCAAGGTTTTATTTATTTATTTTTTTAGACAGGGAAGGGAGGGAGAAAGAGAGAGAGTGAAACATCAATGTGTGGTTCTGGGGGGTCATGGCCTGCAACCCAGGCATGTACCCTGACTGGGAATCGAACCTGCGACACTTTGGTTCGCAGCCCGCTCTCAATCCACTGAGCTACGCCAGCCAGGGCTGTGCCTGTTTTCTAGTTGAACTTTTTTAACTGTTGAGATTTGGGAGTTCTTTTTGCATTCTGATATGCGTCCTCTGTCAGTCACATGTGACCTGCAAAGGTTTCCTCCCAGTGTGTGTAGCCTGTGTTCTCAGCCTTTTCACAGTGTCCCTGCTGAGCAAAAGTTATTCATTTTGATGAAGTCCAATTTATTGATTTTTATGGATCATCATTTGGGTATTATGTCTAAGCACTCTTAGGTCAACAGCCCCAGGTCCTAATGATTTCCCTTCTAAATGTTTTATAGTTCTGTGTTTCAATCTGTGACCCATTTGAGTTACTTTTTGTGTAAGTTGTGAGGTTCATAGATTTGCCCATGGATACCAATGGCTCTAGCATCGTTTGTTGAAAAGACTACCCTTCCTCATTGAATGCCACTGAGCCTTTGTTGAAGATCTGTTGGCTGTGCCTGTGTCAGCTGATTTCTAGGTTCTCTGTTCTGTTCCATTGATCTGAGGTCTGTCTCTCCACCAATAACACTGTCTCGATTACCGTAGCTGTATAGTAGGCCTCAGTATCAAGAACTGATTCTTCCCACGTCATTATTTTTTCAAAATTATTAGTTTTCTTCATATAGATTGAAAAACAATCTTGTTTATACAAAAATCTTGCTGATATTTTAATAGGAATTGTATTAAACTTGTATATCAATTTGGGGAGAATTGATTTCTCTGCTTTAGCGAGCTTTTCAACACATTATGAACACATTATGTCTCTCCACATAGATTTAGATTTAGATTTTCTTTGATTTTTTTCCTTTAACTGGTATTTTGTAGTTTTAGCATATCAGTCCTATGCATGTTTTGTTAAATTTATACACAGGGTCCAGCAGAAGTAAGGCCTGCTTGGGTGTGGTTTGTAAGGTAATAATGTGGGAGTGAAGATTTATAGTTTTAATTTGAACATTTCACCTAAAATGTCATATAGTGTGCCTGAGTGTGATATTCTCTTACAGAATTACATGCTTATGATTTTGTAATAAAAAAGGAGTGTTATTTGTGCTGGACCCTGTATAAATATCTCATTTATTTTGAACAATTGTAAATGGTATTTTTTTCTACCTACTTTGGTTATTGTAGGTGAGGGATTCAGATGCTGGACACTCAATTGCTCTCAATAGATATAGTACTTGGCGGACTCCCAAAGCCACCAGGGCTGTGTGGCTATCTTAGCTGATATGTACTATTTCTGCTGTAATAAGTTTTCTTTTAGTTAAAAGTCACAAACTCCTTTTAAGTTATTTAAGTGATAAAATGGTGAGGATGGGACCTTTGCTTTTTTTTTTTTTTTGCAAAGCCCGGTCTTCTAGAGAAAAAGAAATAGGTTAAAAGCTAACAGCATGACCCAATCCCTTGGTAGTCAGGCAGGAAATAGGAGATGAGGCAAATGTGCAAGAGCGCTTCTCCTGGGCCTGGAAAGGAGGAGACGGCCAGAGGATCCCAGTTTGCAGGAGGTCGGGCCTCAGCACACATGAGAATGGCACAGACTTTGTCCTTGTGAAAATCCTCTCCTAATGTCTGGATCCGCACGAAGATAGGCCATCTGGTTCCTACCCTGGAAAGAACAGGAGAGAGGCTGGAAGGGGACAGGAGTAAACTGGACAGGGGACTGAAGTGGACACTGATGGTACCTCGCCCAGGTCCCTTTACCACCCAGGAGGGATGTGCGTGCTTCCTGTCGCTGGCTGGCTCGCTGGCTCACTCGGCTCACTCACCGTTGCCTATCTTCTTTGGAGAGTTACACACAGCCCTAAGGGAGCCTCTGTGATTGATAAGCTATGGGCTCCACCCCCAGCAGCCTGTAGCCAATAGGTGAATGTTACGTTAAGCCCGCTTCCTTGCCACTAGGTGAGTCTGATGGCTCACACTAGAATACTATTGAAACCACACCTCTTCATAGTGGGGCAGAAGTGAAGGCAAGGGAGCAGTAGACATGTTCCTGGGGCCTCTCCTCCCCTAGCCTCCTGCCTACCCATGCAAGTCCCGAGTCGGGTCTCATCTCTGCCCTGAAATTCCTCCCTGGGACGGCAGCCAGAGGAAAGATCTCAGTAGGTACATCGACTCTCTTTTTCCCCCTTGTGGATCTGGTAAGAACTTTGGTGATTCCCAAATGGGGTTCCTCCGAGACTATTTGTTTTTTCCAAAAACATGGGAAAAAGATTTGAATGGATACTTCACCAAAGAAGAAATGCAGGTAGCAAATAAACACAAAAAGATGTTCAATATTCAATCTCATTAGTCATAAGGAAACTGCAAACTAAACCACAATGAAATCTCACTACACACCTATTAGAATGGCTGAAATTAAAAGGAAGATCAAAACAAGTCTTGTTGATAGTAAAGATCAAACCTCATACAGTGTGGTTGGGAATGAGAATGGTAAAACTACTTTGAAAAGCGTTTGGCAGTTCCTTAAAAAGTTAAACACACACCTACCATATGGCCAAGCCATTTCATTCCTAGGTATTTACCCAAAAGAAATAAAAGGTTCATACAAAGACCTGTCCATGAAAGCTTATAGCAGCTTTATTTGTAATAGTCACAAATTGTGAACAACTCAAAGGCTGTTCAACTGACAGGTGGACCAGCAAATTGTGGCATAAAATGAAATGCTGCTCAGGAGTATAAGAGAATAAATTACTGATACTGCAACAGCATGGGCGAATCTCAGAATATTTATGCTGAGTGAAAGAAGCCACATTAAAAAGAGCATTTTGGGTGGGTTCCAAGGTGATACAGCTATGACCGATGGAGAAGGAGGTAAGACATGCAGCTTAAAGGAATAGCATTGAGACATGTGTAGAGTGGGCCTTTAAAGAAAGCGTCCAGGGAAGACATGATGCCCTTAAAGGAAGCTTGGCAGGACACTAATAGATCAAATCCAATTGTAGATGTTTGTGCTTTCAGAAGTGATGATGGGCATGGTTGGTTTGCTCACTTTCTGGCTTCATGTATCTTACCAAGAGGACCTCACAAGACTGAAGCCAGAGAATAAGCAAGGTTATTCTCAAACCTTGCTGCACACTGGAACTACTGGGGAATGTTTAGAAAATATTTTCGCCTGAGGCCCATCTGCAGAGATTCTGATGTAATTGGTCTGGGCTGTAGGCTGGGCATCAGGATTTTTAACAGCTCCTCAAGGGAACAACAATGTTTGAGACCGTCGCTCTGGAGTGTTATGTTAGAGAAACTAATCCTTGGGTGCCGAAGAAAGAGAAAGAAACAGCAGAGAAGGCTGTAGAATCTTGCAAATACTATTGGCTCTCCACATTGCAGAGAAGGGAAGAACCCAAAAAGCAGGTTAAAATGTTCAAACTCAGCTGAGGGCCTGTTCCCTAACAAACTTTCACATGGTTTGAATATCTATTGATAATCCTTATTCTATCATTGGGTTGGCCAAAAAGTCCGTTTAATAAAAGACATTTTTCATTTTCACCAATAAATTGATTGATTTAGATGTTTTGAGTATGTCGGCTGTCTCCTATGTGGTATAACATTGATTGTTATCAATTAATATCTTGACTTAATTGCTGTCAACTTCAACTGGTCTATCCAACCCAGGAGCATCATCCAGAGAGAAATCTCCAGCACAAAACTTCGCAAACCACTTTTGACACATTTGATCAATCACAGCACCTTCTCCACACACTGCACAAATCTTTTTTTTTGCGTTTCAGTTGCATGTTTACCTTTCTTGAAATAATAAAGCATAATATGCCAAAAATGATGCATATTTTCTTCTACCTTCAATATTAAAATGGCTACACAAAAATTCACCAGTTTTGAGAAGTTTTTAAAAAATGCACACTGTTATGACAGCTGTCACAATACAGTCTAACAAAATTGTTCTGAAGGAATTTAAAGACAACTAAGTGCTACTAGAGCCATGCCTACCAAATGAACTTTTTGGCCAACCCAATGTTTTATTGAGGGTTGAATGATTGTTATTTGCTACTTCTTCCTACTTTCTATTTTTTTTATCACTATGAACTCATGGATTTTTAAATAAGAATGTTTTATCATCAATTTTAGTTATTCTTTTTAATACTCAAAATGTTCTAAAGTAGGTCAGTGGAAAGCCCTTCAAGCTAGTCCCTTTACTCTGTCAACATGACCCCATGGTCTTTGAACAATTCCTTGCTTTCTGCACTCTTAGGTGGCAGATCCAGAGGGGAACAGAGAATTCATGTGATACCAAAGTAATGCCCCATTACTTGTTTCATTGCTATGTGACAAGCATACATGTACATTAGAAATATCTGGTGGTTACCACCTATATTTATTTCCTAGGGTTGACTAACGAGTTACCACAAACTGAATGGCTTGAAACAAAAGAAATTTGTTCTCTCAGAATTCTGGAGGCTGAACCTCTGGAATCGAGGTGTCTAGCTTCTGGCTGTTTGCCAGCAATCCTTGGCATTCCTTGCCTTATAGACACATGACTCCAGCTTACGCCTCAGTCATTGCGTGGTGTTCTCTCCGTGTGTCTCTGTCTTTGTATCCAAATGACCCTCTGATGAGGATACCGATCATTGGAGTAGGGCCCACCCTAATCCAGTATGGCCTCATCTGACCTTGATTACATCTGTAGAAACATTTCCAAATAAAGTCACATTTATAGGAACTGGGGTTAGGATTTCAACACATCTTTCTGAGGAACATAGTTTGACCCCCCCCGCAATATCACCTTAACTATTGATCAAATTTACTGTCAATGAAGTCAGATAATGGGACACTATGAACCCCTTGATATGATGCAGTTTGAGGTCACAGTACCGCCTCTGAAGTGCTCTTGCCAAAAAATGTTTAATCCAAATCTAATTACACCTTTTGACTGAATGTTCAGATTACAGGCACTCTAGTGGGTAGAGAAATAAGTTAAATGATGTTGAGATGAAGCAGTCTGACAAGTTTGAAATGGGGACACTGTGCATGACAACTAGACTGGTGTCTTCAAAAAGTCAGCGTCAAGGCTAAAATAAAGGTGGGGTGTATGTATGTGTGATTAGCACTGCCCAGTAGACATAAACTTGAACTACAACTGTGAGTCACACACATAATTTTAAGTTTTTATGTAGTCACACTAAAAAAGTAAACAGAAGCCCATAAAATTAATTTTAATAATTAGTTATTACCAATGTATTAGTATTAATTAACAATAACTTAGTATACAACCTAACACAATAATTTTCTCCTGCTGTTGTAACACATTCAATATCTTAAAACAACACAAATTTACTGTCTTACAGTTCTATAGGTCAGAAGCTGAGTACAAGTGGCATTGGACTAAAATTAAGGTGTCAGCAGGAGGTTCTAGGGGAGAATTCATTTCTTGCTCATTTTTTTTTTCAGAATTTAGTACCTATTGCTAAAGGACTTAGTTTTAGTTTTGCTCTTCTGGCTGGCTGTAAACTGTGGGCCATTCTCAGTCGCTAGAAGGTGCTGCACTGCTTAGCTTGTGGACCCTTATCTTGAAGCCATCATTACTCACGTCAAACCTTCCTGATTTGGTTGGGAAAGCTTCTTTGCCTGTAAGGACTTATGTGATTGAATTGGACCCACTTGGATAATCTAGGATAACGTCCCCATCTCCAGATCCTTCACCTTAATCACACTTGCAAGGTCTCTTTTACCATGTAAAGTTCCAGAGAATGGGGCATGGACATCTTTGGGGGACACTATTCTGCCTCCTGAACTGATATATCCAAAATATTATCAATTTTACAGGTAACTGATATAAAATTTATTCATGAGATATATTACATTCTCTCTCTCTTTTTGTCCCAAGTCTTCGACATTGTGCATTTTACACTTTGGACTAAGCACATTTCACGTTCTCAGTAGCCACTTGTGGCTTGAGGCTATTCTATTGGGTGGTGCTAAAGAGACTAAGGAGACTAAGGACACAGAAACTGAATACAAACAATAATTGGGTTCTGATTTAAAAACATGATGCAGCTGAGAGGACGTTTGGGGATGAGTGGGGGTATTTGTGTACAGACTAGATGACTGCTACCACTTGCTGTCCATTTTCTTAGATTCGATGTCAGCGTTGGGGTGATGTAGGCGAATGTCACAACTTTTAGGGGATGTATGTTGTTGTGATTACCCCACAAATGTAGGATGGGCTCCTCCACCCCCATGCCCACCCCCAATTTCGTTTTTATGTTGAGACTGATGATGCTACGCCTATCAAGAAGGTGTGAAAAGGGTTATCCTTCATACAGTGAGAGAGGGCAGGGCAGGTTTCTAAGCAGAACCAAATGGCTTGAGGGAACTGGGAGTGGTGACTGGTTTGGCTTTGTCTGTGATTGAAAGTGAGGCTGTACTTGCACGCATCGAACTTCCTGCCAGCAGCAAGGGAGGGAAGCATCTGGGCTTCTTTACTGGCTTGTTTGCATGTGGGGCAAGTGGTGAAACAGGGAGGAATGGGACTTGAGAGTTGTGAGCCACGAAACATCAAAAGAAGAGTAGGAATCTTTATTACCACTCACCCCTGATGTTTGATGACTGCAGTGTGCCATGTTTCATGTGATTGAATTTGAACTTGTTTAGTGAAGCCATTACACTGTTCTGTGAGGCCTGCTGTGAGTACAAGGGAGGTGAAAGTTCTGTTGAAGGTCTTGTTCAAGAGCCTAGTATTCATCATAAAATAAAAATGTCTGTGCCTCAAAGGACCCTGGAAGAAAGTGAAAAGACAACCCATACAACGGGAGCAGAACTTTGCAAATCACATAAAGGACTTGTGTTTAGAATACATAAAGGACTATTAACAACAGACAAATAACCCAGTTAAAAAATAGACCCTACCAATGGAGTGAGAAGGCTTAAAAACAGGTACACGATCAGGTAATTTTATATCAATATTAATATAAGCATTATTCATAATAGTTGAAAGGTGGAAGCAGCCCAAGTGTTCATCAGCTGACCAGTGGATAAACAAAATGTGGTATAGCTATACATTGGAATATTATTCAGCCACAAAAAGGAATGAAGCGCTAATACATGTTACAACATGGATAAACCTTGAAAACATTATGTTAAGTGAAATAGACCAGACATAAAAGGATAATATTGCATAATTTCAATATTGTAGGAATGTATTACATTTGTATAAAATATCTAAAATACATAAATTTCTAGGGAATAGTGAATAGATTAGAAATTACCGGGGGCTGATGGGAAGGAAGTGAGGAGTTATTGCTTAATGGATGCACAGTTTCCATTTGGGATGATGAAAAAGTTCTAAAAATAAATAGTGGTGATGGTTGTACAACATCATGAATATACTTAATTCCAATGAACTGCAACTTTAAAAATGCTTAAAATGGTAAATTTCATGTTATGTAAATTTTACTACAATTAGATAAATAAAAAGGTCAAATAATTCAATAGACATTTAACCAAAGATACACAAATGGCCCATAAGCACATGCAAAGATGTGCGACAACATTAGCCCTTAGGAAAATGCAAATCAAACCACAGTGAGACAGCACTTCACACACACAGAAATGGCTGTAATAAAAAAGACAGACAATAACAAGTATGGGTGAAGATGTAAACCAATCAGAACCTTCATATGCTGCTGGTGGGAACACAAAATAGTGCAGCTACTTTGGAAAACAGCCTGGCAATTCTTCAAACATACAGTTACCACACAACCCAGCAATTCCGCTCCTAAGTACATGCCCAAGAGAAATGAAAACATGTCCACACTAAGACTTGTACATTAATGTTCACAGCAGCACCATTCATGATAGCCAAAAAGTGGAAACAACTCAAATGTCCATCCACTGATGACAAGATAAGCAAAATGTGATATATCCATACAATGAAATATTACTCAGCCACAAAAGGAATGAAGCGCTGATACGTATGACATGGATGAACCTTGAAAACACACGAAGTGAAAGAAAAAGGACACCAAGGACCTCATAGTGTATGACTGTGTTTATAAGTATCCAGAATAGACTAACCTACAGAGACAGAATCAGTGGTTGCCTAGGACTAGGGTGGTGGATGTGGGGAGAGAGAGGGGTGATGACTAAGGTATACAAAATTTATTTTTGGAGGGATAAAAATGTCCTAAATTTGACTGTGGTGTTGGTTACACAAATGTATGAATATACAAAAAGCCATTGACATGTATACCTCAAATGGGAGAATGTATGGTATGTGAATTATATCTTAATAAAGCTGTTTTTAAAAAAGGCCCAGCATTGTGTGTTCTGAGAAGTGAAATGGGTGTCTTCGTAAGTACCAATGATGTTTAGAATTCCAAAGGTGATAAGAAGTGCTTTGATGAGGCCTCATAAACTGTGGTTTTGGTATGTGGAGAAATATGTGTGACCTTGATTTACATTTTGAGTATCTGTGAGGCAAATTCCCAGAGTTCTTGACCCCAGAGGGAGGTGACCTTGGATGCAGCATTGTTGTTACTGCCATTGGTCAGACCATTGGTCAGAACCACTGGAAGTGGTTCCAGAGTATGTAAAAACATGTGTGTGGGACCAGTTGCTGGCCAGGGCATCCACTGTTAAGGTATCTGCCTGAACTTTGGCCAACTACACCGGCCTGAGTCTTGTCCTTTATCAAGGATCACGTATGAAGTACGTGAGGTATGAAAAGCAGCAGCTTTCCGTTGATCTCTATCATGTGTAACATTGTGATGGTATCTATAAGGTGTATGAAGTCCTTTTGCTGTTTATTCAGTTGATCTCAAGGGGCTCCCCAGGCGGCTGAGGGGTGGCCTCACTCAGCACCATGGCAAACGGCGAGGGACTGAGGAGAGGGGGGGCCATGGCAATGGGATTCACCAGAGGGCCCAGATTTGGCTCTATCCCATAGGTGTCATTTCCGTTTTAGCAAGAAGACCTCAGTGGTCGTGCTGAGCTTGGGGGGTACTGCTTCCATGACCCGAGGCATAACGGGCAGCTGTGTATGGAGGGTCCCAGGCTCAGGACCTGTGAGAGCCTCTGTTTTCAGAAAAGCTCTGTACACAGCCATTCTAACAGTGTATGGCGTGGGGCTGGGGAGGGCATGCATCACAAGCCATGGACAACTTATGGCCATTGCGGGAGGTCCAGAGGCTTTGAAAGTCAAGAGACAGCCTCCACAGTGAAGGAGTCTCTGGGCGGTGAGGGGTGGGGGTTGGGCATTAGGAGCAGTGTCTGTGGTGATGCCATTTGTACAAATTCCAGAGCCTTTTGCTGTAGCCTTCCCCATCCAAAGTGGGCTGATTTGTGAATAACAGTCTATGTGGGCTTAGGAAAAATCTGGAAATGAGGAATAGGTTACTTTTCAGAAAGGCACAAAAGATATTGGGCTTGTTTGAATGTTGAGCATGTTGGAGAGTCAATAGCTGTTTCTTCATAGTGTCAGGGGTGAAGTGACCCTCCCCTCACCACATGAATTTCAGATGGTGGGCCTTGTACTACATGTGGGAAAATGGCCTCTTGCCTTTGTTGTGAGTTCCTTCATCAGTATTTGTATGTCACAAGTGAGTGTGTCAAATGATCCTCCTTGGAGGAGGAGACTGTCATCAGTGTTGTATCATGCCTATGTTCCTGGAAAAGAACATTGGATGTGGTTCAGATCTTGCCTACAAAAACTGAGTGTGGCCACAGAGCGGTGAGGCTGCCCCCTGGGGAGCCCCGTGAAGGTGAATGGCTCCCCTCTGAAAGGGAAGGAGCTGTCGAGGTAGCCCCTGAACAGAACACATTAGCCAAATCTATAATAACGAAGTATATCCTAGTGGATGGTTGAGTTGGATGGTGATTTGAATAATATTGGAGATGGGATCTTAATGGGTGAGACTGCAGCATTCAGACTGAGATAATCCCCTGTGAGGGACCATTTATTCTTTCTAGGGTTAGGAGCTGGTTGTTAAATGAAGAAACAGCATGGATAATCACCCTTTCTCTAAATGAGTCACATAATGGATTTTAATCCTTGGAAGCTGTGTTTAATTTGTATGAGGTCATATTAATATTTTAAATGAAGGGGAAGAGGGAGGTCCACTGGGTCCCATTTGTCAGGCTGATTATTAAGTGCCAGAGACAACTTCATTACTCATCGGGTGCGAATGCCCGTGCCCACTGCAGGATATTTTAGGGCAATGGGTGTTTTGACTCTGGGGAATTCGGGCCAAGCAATAGATCTGATGGCTAAGGCGAGGCACACCTGTTTCTCCTGTAGTTTATGTTTAGTGCTAAGGTTAGAACAGCTGCCTTGTTTAAATTTAGTGAGGTTCCCTGGTATAAGTATAATTTGAACTCCAGTATTAAGTTAGCTAATTGGTGCGTCTCAGCAGATGTGAAAGTTAATTCAGAACCTATATTGCAGAGGGGCCAAGCCAATGGGCGCCCTTTTATCTGTTTGTTGTAGACGTCCTGTCCTTGGGTTTCCACTGGGGCCATTCCCAATTGTGACCTCTGTATCCGGGTATTTTGGGAGGAGGTGGTTACCGAGTATATTTTGGGGCAGGTCCCCTCACCCCTTCTCATATTTATGCATTTCTTCTTCCAGAGAGCCTCAAGTCAGCATGGACAGGATTAGGGCCTCCTTCATGGCAATTGTCACTTTGCTGCCTAAGGGACCCCAGCCTAAGTAGGGATCAGAGTAGTTCTTTAGTATGTTGTTGAGACTTGGTACTCAATTGATCTCAGTCTTTTTGGTCCCCTTTACAGCTGTCCAATAGAATCCTGGTGCCCTCGGGCCCTTTAAGAGGGGCAGGGACAAAGCATCTGGGACACCCTTTGTAAGAGTCTGTGCCATGAGGTGCCATGGTGTCTTCTTTCCCCCACTCTTTGCACTGGCAGCTGCAGTGGTGGCACTTAAGGCTTGTGGGGTCCTGGTGACCGTCTACTTTTAGGAGTGTGGACCTCAGCAGGCCACATGGTGACTGTTCTTCTCCACATCAGTGAGCATTGGGTCTGAATGTTGCACAGGACATTGGTCACACACCCAAAGGTCACAGGGTAAGTGTCCCCCGAGCCTAGCATCGGTAGTGCTTTATGCTGGAATCCCAGACACATTTGATGCAATGCACAGAGAGATAGGTCCCGGTCAAAGTACATGACCCAGGGCCACATTAAGGAGGGCCCCAATCCTATACTCCTTAAATTCCAGCTCTCAAAACTTCTAACTTCAGGGGGTACAATCTATAACCTGTGCTCAGTAGGATGTAGCAAATGCAGCACAATGCAGCCCAGCTTGAAATGCAAGTTAACCAGCCTGGAGCAGAACCAGTAAACAAACAAGCCAAAGCAAGAGATGAGACCCCTAGTGGTTGTGGTCATCACCTACATACTTGCTGTGCCAAGTGCTGGGGTCCATTCCTGCCTCGCTGGAGTGACATGTGCTGCAGTAGTGAGGGCTGGTGTGTTATGATGTCAGCAGCTGGCTTTGAAAATCTTCATCCTGAAGGCAGTGGGGAGCCATTGAGGTCTTTGGGCAGAGGAGGGACAAGGTTTATTTGGGCTACAGAAAAATCTCTGGTGGAGGGATTTGCTGCAAGGAGGAGGAAGGGATTGAAGTGGGAGGGGTGTGGTGAGGAGATGAGTTTTAGGCAACCATTGTTACCGTCCAATGAGAATTAAAGAAGCTCTCATTTTGGGAGGGGGGAGCAGGGACGTGGAGGCACGAATGGGGAGGGGATGAGGGCAAGACTCACTCACTCATCATTGGGAGCATAGTGCTTAGTGATGGAAGGAAGGGAAGGAGGAAGTAAGGAAGGAAGGAAGGGAAGGAAGGAAGGAACAATGTGGCCAGAAGCTCAACTACTTGGGTTGAGTACCAACTAGGCATATCACTTAACCTTTGTGTGCCTGGGTTTCCTTATCTGTAAAGTGCTTTCATAATAAAAGGTCACAGACGGAGTGGCTTAAACAACATAAATTTATTTTCTCACAGTTCTGAGCGCTTGAAGTCCAAGATCAAGTTTTTGGCAGGCTTGATTCTTCTGAGGCCTCTCTCTGGCTTGTAGATGGCCACCTTCACATGGTCTTTCCTCCCTACCTGTCTGGGTTCAAATCCCCCCTTCTTATAAGGGCACCAGTCACATTAGATTAGGCCCACCCTAATGACCTCATTTTAACGGAATTACTTTAAAGACCTGTCTCCAGCATGGTCAGAATCTGAGGTATTGGTGGTTAGAAATTTAAATATGAATTTTGGGGGATATAATTCATACCATACAGGAGGATAACAGAAATTACTTTTAAACTTGGGGAGAATTAACTGAATTCAGACATGTAAAGTGCTTAGAACAGTGATAGACTGTTTCTATTATTAAAGATGAAGAAATGACATGAAAAGGAGGCAGCAATTTCACGGAAGTTCCAGAGCTCCTGTCTTCTCTGGAAGTTGGCTCCTTTGAGTCCTAAGCGTCCTCAGGGCCCAGCACCCTTGGAAGCCTTCCCCACTTGCCTGCCGTCTGGCCTTTCTGAGGTCACAGCTCTGAAGGGTCAGGATCAGTCTGACGCGGTGGTCCCTTGAAAGCAAGTAGGCCTGTGGTTCTCACAGTGTGGTCTTCAGACCATTAACATGACTTGGAACTTGAAATTAAGGCAAATTCTCGGCCCACCCCGAACGAACGTCCGCTCCAAGCAGTCGTTCGACGAAGGAATTAATTTCGCGGAACTACCACTTGGGGGCAGCACAGTACTGCATGATAAGCACGGATTTATTAAAAGCTCCTGCAAATGCCAAAGCCGCTGCTCTTTCTACCTCCAGTCTTGTCCCAACCAAGTGTCCCTCAGTTCTCCCTGCACAGCTTGAGCAATCTCTGGAAACCCCAAACCTGATGGCGTCACTGGTTTAGAATTCTTCAGTGGCTCTCTTTGGCACCAAAGGCCCTTCACCTGCCCAGCAGCATCTCCAGCTGCGTGCGTCTTGCGCATGTCCAGTTTTCTGTATCTTCCCTGGGTGTGACTTGGGCAAGACACATCATTCTCAGCCGTACTTTTCCTCACCCGTGAAATGGGGGCAATTAATAAGACTTTCCTCATACGGCCATTATTAGAGAGAGCCTGTTCATACAGGGATTCTAGTCTGGGGTCTTGGGAACAGTGCTCAGTACTCAGCAGCTTTGTTTCCTCTTGTGCCAAGCAAGAGGAAGCAAAGCTGCTTGTATGTTGGGCCAAGCACAACATACAGTCAGGGAGCACCCGCCAACTCCATGCCGGGTGCAGTAGATGCCATCTGAGCTCAACCCAATTCCCAGCGTCAGGGCTTCCAGCTGCCAGCACCTGCATCTCTTTGCCTAGGGCTTCTTCTGGCCGCTGGCATCCACTGTGATGCCAGAACCATAAAACCCTATTTAATGGGGACAATAAATAGTGTCAACTCATGGTAGTGCTGGGAGGGCCCTGTTCGTGCCTTGTGTAGAATAGGTCCTCAGACTTTTGCTGTTGGGCTATCCTAGCACTTGTCCTTCTCTTGCCTGTCTCTAGGACTCCCCCTACCTGCAGGAGTGGCTATGTCCCGCGGTGGCTGTTGGGGAGACCAAAAGGGGCCTGGCTCCCTGCTCTACCATTCCTGACCTCCTGCCCTGCGGCCACTCAAGCTGTCTCCTGCTCATCCCCTTTCAGACACTTAAGATGCCCGAGTCGGTGTCATAAGATGTAAGAGGACACCAGGCACTGGGGGCTGCCAGATAACCCTGGCACCTTGGCAGGGCAGCTGGTGTTATGTGGGTTCCTGCAACGTGGACCAGCTCAGGCTGGGGTCCTGCAGGTGATGCAACCCCTCAGCCTGCAGCCTGCAGGGCCAGGGGCATAGACCTTGTCCAACAGTCTCTGTCACCAGGACCTCACTCTGTGTCATGGTTGCTTCCTGGGGGTTGCTTTGCCCTAGATCTTCACGTATTCTGTGGGGCTGATCGCACCCCTGGATGTAGCTGGCATTCATCTGCATGACCTGAGGTAAGGGGCTCCATAAACACAGCCTAGATCCCCAGCCTAAAGATCTCTGCACCAGCCTGTCATACCGCTGACTGTGCATGGAGCCTCGGGGTTAAGTATTACCCTTTCCCAGGGACTCTGAAAACGTTAGCAAACTATAGTTAGAACTAGCTACATAATTTGCAGAGCTTTGTGCCAAACGAAGATGCAGTGTTTCTTGTTCAAAAATGACAAGGCATTTCAAGTCAGTGACAGCAGAGCGTAAAGCCCAGCGTGGGGCCCTGTGTGGCTGCACAGGGGGCACCCCACGAAGCCGGCTCTGGCTGCAGTCCTTACCTCTCAGCATGATGCAGTCAGTTAGCTCCTTTCCTGGAACCCTTTCCTGAGGAGCCCTGGGGCTGCTCAGAAAAGATGCAAGGACGCAAAGTCAGAAATGTGTCCTTCACTCACCTCAGGACACCCATGGTCTCAGAGACATCTGAAGCCAGCATTTTCTGCTCAGCTGGCCTTTCTCACTGGGCCTCCCCTCCAGGCTCCTGGAGTCACAGCAGGGTGTGGGGCCTTTGCTACCTCCAGCCTGGCTGACCCTGCCGGGTCTTTACCCACTCGCCTCTATTGCTGTGTCTGCCGTGTCTGTGCTGCTCTGGGATGCGGGGCTGATCCCTCAAGGCCCCTTGGCTCTTGCCCGGACAACCACCAGACCTTTGGATTCAGGCCTTAGCAGCCCCCAGAGAGCCCTGCAGACACAGTCCACATGGACAGGGCCACTCTACGCTCTCCCCAGGCCCTCTCCCAGCCTCTCTGCCTAGCTCTGTGCCTGGGTGTCCCAATGGGCCGCCTGCACTCTGGCTTTTGGTTGGGTGTGACCAAGGGGAGCCATAGCGGGAAATTGGAGGGAGGGAGGAATGAGAGAGGTAGGACATTTGTTCCCTCCGGTCCTTCCCAGAGCCTCCTTCAGCCTTGGCCCAGGTCACAACTTCTGGTCAGGCAGTTCCATTCCTACAGCCCTCTCTGCCTCCAGGTTCCACTTCTCCTGGCTGACAGCTCCCTCCCTCAGCCTGCCTGGCCTGGGGTGGTCACACAACCCAGAAGTCACTACTATTCTTTCCCTTAAGGTCTCCTGATTTGTTGCCCAAACCTTTGTAAACAGTCCCTGTATTAAACTCTCCCAGAATTATCCTGGTTTGAATTTGCAGTTATTTCCTTCTGGGACCCTGCGTGGTGCAAGGATCTTTGTTCTCTGTGCAACAGGAGATCAATCAAATCTATCTCTGTAGTCCTCAGCTCCCGGGATAGAAAGGTCAGGGGCCTAGTGTCCAGGAACTCAGGCTGAGGTCCACCCCCTGGCTCCTTGGACGGCACCCATAGGAGAAGTGAGAACCCTCCCTCAGGTTTCGCCAAAGACATCCACTGGGCCCTCCACCCTCAGCTAATTGGGAGCCAGGGACCTAGAAGTTGTATCTTTTCCTTCTTCAGCTCCAGGGCCTGATAGAGGTGGGATGGGTCCCTCAACCAGAGCACCCCGCCCCCAGATGGGGCACCTTTGACCGGGCAACCAGGTAACCAGACAAGCAGAGAATGAGACAACTAGGCCTCCAGGGGCCCAGACACCAAGGCAAGCAGACAAGTAGGCAGCGCTCTCGGCAGGGCATCCCTGCTGGATCTTGCTGTTCTGCCTGCATCTCCCCTTTCCTGGCAGCAGACATCCCCTTGGGGACTCTCTTCTCCCACCCTCCCCACCTGTAGCTCACCTTTGACCTAAGCCAATAAGACCATCAGGCTTAACCAAAGCTGATGCCAGGATGTAAGTAACCGGGAAGAGGTTCTTGCTGGAACTGCTGAGAGTCAGGAGGACCTGGAGCTGCTTCCCCCCTTTTAAATCCAGGACAGGAGCCAACCTCGAAGAAGGCGAGGCTGAGAGGCAGACATTGTTGGGACCCTGATTAGCCATTGGTGAAGTTAGCTATGCTGGGACTGGTCGGCGATGTGAACCAATGAATTCCCTGTTTGCTTAAAGCCAGCTAATGCAGACCATTCCTTCCCTTGCGTGTAACAAGAAAGATACATATATATGTGTGTGTATGTTTATACTTTGTCCCCATTATTGGCGCAGAGCTCCTAAAATCCTTGCAATTCCCTAGGTGATAGGAGTGCCTTTTGTTATTCACAACAAGGGCTTCCTATCACACTGGAGCTCATGCTCATAAGGTGAGCCTGTGTGGGGTGCCTGTGTGGCCTCTAGATGGGGCCTATGTGTCTCTTCTTCTGATTGTTCATCTGCATCCTTTATGATAACGTGGTAAACATCAGAAAATGTTTCCCCGAGTTTGCAGCCATTCTAGCCAATTATCAAACTGAGGAAGGAGCGGAGGAAACCCCCAGTTTCTAGCCAGTTGGTGCTGGTGTCTGAAGTAGGAGGCAGTCTTCCTTTCCCGGCTCTACTGAGATATAACTGACAGATAACATTGTGTAAATTTAAAGTGTACGTGTGTCGATTTGATACACTTATATATTGCAAAATGATTACCACCATAGTTAACACTTCTATTACATACATAATTACCATTTCTTTTTGTGGCTAGGACATTTAAGATTTACTCTCTTGGCAGCTTTCAAGTATGGAATACAGTTTTTGTTAGCTGTAGTCACCACACTGTACGTTAGGTCCCCTGAACATACTCATCTTATAGCTGGAAGTTTGTGCCCTTTGACCAGCATCCCCCCGTGGCCTCACCTCCCAGCCCCTGGCAACCACCATTCTACTCTCTGTTTTTCTGAGTTTGGCTTTAACAGATTCCACATGTAAATAATATCGTAACAGTATGTGTCTTTCTCTGTCTAATGTGTTTCACTTAGCATAAAGCCCTTCTATTTCATCCAAGTGGATGTAAATGGCAAAATTTCCTTTTTTCTCGTGGCTGAGTAACAACCATTGTGTGTGTGTGTGTGTGTGTGTGTGAGACATCTTTTTAATCCATTCATCTGTTGAGGAACACTTAGGCTGTTTCTGTTGATGTCAGAAACACCCAAACTGACCGCTGCTTGAACCTGAGTCTTAGCTGCTTGCCTTCCTCCTTGAACAACATGAGTTTCAGCACCTGCTCCAGCTTCTCCAGAAACTACCGAGACCTGGGCTTCATGTAGTTGCCTAGCCACTGGGCCTGGCTGGCCTGCAGCAGGGCCAGTATCTATGCAGGTGCTGGGTGCTCAGGCTCCTGGATCTCTGTGTCCCATTCCACCAGAGTGCTGGGCCTGGCTGTGGTGATGGCCGGGGTTCTGGCGGGCATCCAGAGGGAGGAGGAGACTATGCAATGGCTGAATGACTGACTGCCTCCTTGCCTCCTACCTGGAGAGGATGAGAAGACAGCCTGCAGGCTGATAATCCGAGACTGGAGAGCACAAAATTAGGAAACACCTGGAGATGAGGAGCCCCAGGTCAGAGTCTGAGGGCATTATTTGAAGACCATCGAGGGCCTGAGGGCTCATCTCTTTGCAAGTTCTGTGGACAACGCCTGCATTGCTCTGCCGATTGACAATGCCATCTTGCTGCTGCTGATGACTTCAGAGTCAAGTATGAGATGGAGCTGGCCCTGCACCAGTCTGTGGAGAGTGACACGAATGGCCCTGAAAGGTCACTGATGACACCAATATCACTTGGCTGCAGCTGGAGACAGAGATTGAGGCTCTTAGGCAGGAGCTGCTCTTCATGAAGAAGAACCACAGGGAGGATGTAAATGGTCTACAAACCAGACTACCAGCTCTGGGTGGACCGTGGAGGTAGAGGCCTCCAAATCTCAGGACCTGAGCAAGATCATGGCCTGCATCTGGCCCAGTATGATGAGCTGGCTGGGAAGAACCGAGAGGATCTAGACAAGTACTGGTCTCAGCACACTGCTGAGATAGGAGCAGCTGAGAATGCATTCGTGGAGCTGAGACATCCAGTTCAGTCCTTGGAGATCAACCTGGACTCGACGAGAAATCTGAAGGGCAGTTTGGAGAACAGCCTGAGGGAGGGGGAGGTGTACTATGCCGTGTAGGTGGGACAGCTGACAGGGTCCCGCTGGGCCTGAAGTCCGAGACGGCCCAGACGGGGGCAGAGTGGCAGCACCAGGCCCAGGAGTATGGTGTCCTGTTGAACATCAAGGTCAAGCTGGAGGCTAAAATCACCACCTGCTGCTGCCTGCTGGGAGAAGGGGAGGACTTCGATCTTGGCGACGGTGTCCTGGACGACAGCCACTCCGTGCAGTCCTTCCACAAGACCGCCACCTGCAGGACCGTGGCCGGCTAGTGCTGTCTGAGGTCGACAGCACCAAAGCTCTGAGGTGTTAAAGGCTGCCAAAGTGAGGCAGGAGGACAATAAAAAGTTCCAAGATCATCGAACATTAAGAAAAAAGAAAGAAAGAAAAAGAAAGAAAAAAGACCCAAACCTGTAGAGAATTTTGATGAGTTTATCGGACCCAAACTGATGACAGTTACCAGGAAGGAAAATCTCAATGGATTGAGAAAATGTTCCAGAGAATGGCAGTTTGGCAGCTTATTTTATACATTAGAAGAAAGGAGGAAATGTAAGGGCGGGGTGAAGGTTACACAAAATCCATTGGTGGTAAGTCAGGAAGGAAGGAGAAAGCAAAGCAAGGAAGACTCTGAGGCTGGATGAAAAGTGGAAGGGGGGACATGTACTTCTTTTACATTGGTGGGTACAGGATAGCCACCAGTTAACGTGTACAGCACATGGAGATGATGTGCTGGAACAAGGCCACAACGAGGGATTCTGTGGTCTCATGCTCTGGTGGGAGATTGTGCCCTGAGGGGTCTAGATTAGCAGTCCCCAACCTTTCTGGCACCGGGGCCCGGTTTGCGGCAGACAATTATTTTTCCATGGACGGGGTGGAGGAGGGAGACCGGAGGTGGAGCTCAGGCAATAATGCGAGTGAAGCTTTGCTCTCCTGCCCGCTGCTCGCCTCCTGCTGTGCAGCCTGGGGATTGGGGGACCTCTGGTCTATATAAAGGGGATCACTCTGACATTCCAAAGATATATATCATAGATGTAGAAAGACAGTAGATGAGTTCAGTCAAGGTAAAGATTGACCTTTGTTAACAAAGATACAGCCTAGGACATGACTACCTGCCATGGCTCACTTTTAGTTAGAAAGTTTTAATTTCAAAACCATCACATGTGGTTACTTTCAGTCTCTGGGTTCTTAAGACTGCCATGCGAACCTCCCCTGAGCTTGTCAGGTTATTATCTGGCCCTTTTTTGACCATACTTTATAGCTTGGCTATGGTGAGTAGAGCTGCAACGAATATGTACAGGCAGGTATCTCTTCAAGATAATGATTTAATAACCTTTGGATTAATACCCAGAAGTGGGGTTGCTGGATTGTAAGGCAGTTCTACTTAAAAATTTTTGAGAAACTTCTATACTGTTGCTGTAGTTGTGGCATCAAATTGATAGGGGAACTCAAGAAATAAAGATTTTAGCTGTAACATAAAATGGAATAAAATGAAGGCAGTTGTCCTTAGGATCTAAAAGAAAAAAGATGCCAGCTGTAGTTATAGTTAACAGACTTAAGTGATGAATGCATGTGGAAAGCTGTTATTCCAGGAACTGGAATGCTGGTCTGTGTGACTCCAGAAGGCTGACAAGTAGTCCAACCTTTGTGCCCCAGAGGGTCTCCAGTGAAAGAGATCGTATCTGAGCCACTGTGCTCCAAGGGGGGAATGTCAGTGACACAAATACCGAATTGTTGATCAGCAGATAAAGAAATACTGGCAAAGTCAGCTCTGACTGGTGTGGTTCATTGGATTGGGCATTGTCCTGCAAACCAAAAGGTCGCCAGTTTGATTCCCAGTCAGGGCACATGCCTGGGTTGTGGGCCAGGTCCCTAGTTTCTGTGTTGAAGAGGCAACTGATTGATGTTTCTCTCACACATCAACATGTCTCTTCCTCTCTGTCTCCCTCCCTTCCTCTCTCTCTGAAAATAAATGAATAAAGTCTTTAAAAAAATACCAGGATAATCACTGCTGGACTGAAACTCTCATCTGATTAACCTTTTTTCCAACCCCCTTACCTACCCTTTTCTTCTCCTTATAAAAAAGTCAGCTGGAGATGAGATGTAAGATGGTTTTCAGGGTACAGAATTTGCCATCTTTTCAAATTGCCGGCATCTGAATAAAGCACCTATAAAGATTCAATTCTTGTCTCTGCGTATTGGTTCTGGTACTGACAGGCAGCTTTGCCAGTTCCATTTTCTGACGAC
Source organism: Phyllostomus discolor (assembly GCF_004126475.2). Classification (NCBI taxonomy): domain Eukaryota; kingdom Metazoa; phylum Chordata; class Mammalia; order Chiroptera; family Phyllostomidae; genus Phyllostomus; species Phyllostomus discolor. The sequence goes on along the minus strand of NC_040911.2, from coordinate 80,794,223 downwards.
TCTGGTGGGATACCTTCAGGACTCTCCAGTAAGTCTAGGTACTTGGCAGGGAGTCTCGCCGACTTCCTGAAGTGGGCGGCTCCCTGGTGCAGATTTGGAGACTCCCTACAATTTACCAAGTAACTTCTCTCGGGGACTCTCCTTCTCTGGTTCTTGATGCTCCCTGTTGCCTTCACTTTAGATTGAATAGCTGAATTTTCTGGTTCAGGATTGCCATCTTGAGCTATGACTTAGAATAGTTGTCAGGAATTAAAAGGCCTTCTGGTCTGTGTGACATTACAGAGTTCTGTCTGGTAGACTGGGTGGGGGAGGCTCCATTCTGAAAACAGCCCTTTGGGGTAAATTGTGGCTGATTGGTGGACCTATGCTTACGAACTTAAGAAAATGTTGTTATTATTATAATATTGTTTGGCTTATGTATAATCTGGACTCAGGAGAATGCTGGCCACCAGACAGTTCTTTAAATTACTATACTATACTGCAATTAGAGTTGTTTTGTCGAAGATCAGGGAAATGGGACAAAATACCTTACGTACAGGCTTTTATGACTTCACATAGTAAAGATGCAGAACTAAAAGGAAGTAGACTAATGGTCCAGAAGAAAGGAACCTGCCTGTGGCAGACAGCAGAAGCTCATAAGAGAGGGACCAGGAAGATCAGGATCGCTGCTGCAAGCATGGCCAGAGTTTCCACGAATGACCCAGCCCTGGGAGGTCCTCCTCCTTACTTGGCTGAGGGAGCCAAAGGAGATGAGCCTGAACTGGTCAGGGAACCAAATTCATTGGAGGACAAGCCTCCCTAGGGCAAGACAGTCAAATCTCAAGGGAAAAGGGCACTAGAAAAATGAGTGCCCCAAGTGAGGGCAAAGGAAGTCAAAGTCTGAGAACTCAAGAGTTATGCTGGGGAGAGGAAACAGCTCTGATGACTGACAATGGGGCTCAGAGGTCAATCATTACAACAACCTGTGAAAGTCACCCCAGGCACCTCAGTTAAAACTAACAGTAGGGAGAAGAGGGAAATTGTAGACCTTCTCAACTGATACCAGAGTGACATATTCTGTGGGCAATAGACCTCTAAATAAACAGGAACTGGAATTTTTGGAAACTCTGAAAGCCAACTTTTCCTGAAGCCATTAGAATGTGCTCTAGGAGATACAGTTGTCCTCTTCTGGGAAGGGATTTGTTATTGAGACTCCACGCTCAAATCACTTTCCAGAAGAATAATAGCTCCACCTACAGCTCCCACCAGAGCATGCCTGGCAGTTCCTTAGGCCAGATCCCCAACAGAAAAAGAAGGGAGCCTGGCTGGTGTAGCTCAGTGGATTGAGCGAGGGCCTTGTGAACCAGAGGGTCACTGGTTCAATTCCCAGTTAGGTCACATGTCTGGGTTGCAGGCCAGGTCCCCAGTAGGGGAGTGCATGAGAGGCAACCACATACTGATGTTTCTCTCCCTCTCTTTCTCCCTACCTTCCTGGCTCTCTAAAAATAAATAACTAAAACCTTTAAGAAAAAGGAGGGAAACAATATTAAGCACAGTACCTACTGGCAAATAGACTTTACTCAGGCACCTGGAAAATCCTCAGAGGTAATGAAAGCCCTACTGAAAGAAAAAATTCCTTGCTTCCTCTTTCCTTGCTTTGGCCTACCCAGCAGGAACCAGAGGGACAATAGAGCTACTTTTATTTGAGAAATTACATGGAAGGTTAGTACATTATTAGGAATCAAGTGGCAACTCCACACTGCATGGAGACCTCAGGCTTCTTGGAAGGTAGAGATGAGTCACACCTGGAAGAAAAATGTGGCCAAACTGTGTCAAGAAACTCATCTCCATTGGAATCAAGTTTTACCTATTGCTCTGCTCAGGATAAGGGTGGCTCCTCAAAGCTGCATTTAATTGAGTGCTTATGAAATTGTGTAAAAGTGATATTTTCACAATATGATTGGGGTGGGAGACATGTATGTAGACCAAGAAGTGAAGGTAAAAACCTATGTAAAACATCTAAGTCAGAACATAGCTGGGACTATGTTCTCCTACCTTGCTTGTAGGAGAGCCATGCTACTAAGACAGGGAGTCAAAGCTGCTCTACCTAATACATAGAAAACACAGGGAGGCTGTCAAAATGAGGAGACAAAGAAATATGGCCCAATTGAAAGAATAGGACAAAACTCCAGAAAAAGAACTAAACAAAATGGAGATAAGCAATCCATCAGAGGCAGAGTTCAAAACAACAGCTATCAAGATGCTCAAGGAACCCACTGGATACTTCAACAGTGTAAAAGAAGACCCAGAAAGAAATGAAGATTACACTAAGTGAAATAAAGAAAAATTTACAGGGAATCAACAGTGGAGTGGATGAAGCTGAGAATCAAATCAATGATTTGGAACATAAGGAAGGGAAAAAAACATTCAATCAGAATAGCAAAAAGAAAATAGAATCCAAAATAATGTGGATAGGCTAAGGAGCCTCTGGGACAACTTCAAACACACCAACATTCAAAATCATAGGGGTGCCAGGAGGGGAAGAGAAAGAGCAAGAAATGGAAAACTTATTTGAAAAAATAATGAAAGAACACTTCCTTAATTTGGTGAAGGAAATACACATACAGGTCCAGGAAGCACAGAGAGTCCCAAATGAGATGGACCCAAAGAGAACCACTCCAAGACACATCATACTTAAAATGACAAAGCTTAAAGATAAAGAGAGAATCTTAAAAGCAGCAAGACAAAAGCAGAGAGTTACCTACAAAGGAGTTCCCATAAGACTGTCAGCTGATTTCTCAAAAGAAACTCTGCAGGCAAGAAGGGACTGACAAGAAGTATTCAAAGTGATGAAAGGCAAGGACCTACAACCTAGTTCACTCTATCCAGCAAAGCTATTATTTAGAATGGAAAGGCAGATAAAGTGCTTCCCAGACAAAGACAAGCTAAAGGAGTTCATCATCACCAATCCATTATTGCATGAAATATTAAAGGGACTTATTTAAGAAACAGAAGAAGATCAAAACTAGGAACATTAAAATGGCATAAACTTACAACTGTCAACAACTGGATCTTAAAAAAAAACTAAGCAAACAGAACAGAGACAGAATCATAGATATGTAGATCATTGAGATGGTTATCAGTTGGGAGGGGGAGGAGGTAGAATGGGGGGAAAAGGTTCAAGGATTAAGAAGAACAAATTGGTAAGTATGGAATAGATGGGGGAATGTTAAGAACAGTATAGGAAATGGAGAAGCCAAAGAACTTACATGCATGACCCATGGACATGAACTAAGATAGATATTGCTAGAGGGAATGGGTGGTACTGGGTAAAAGGGGGCAAAGGGGGAAAATTGGGACAACTATAATAGCATAATCAATAACATACATTAAAAGAATAAAAGCAATTGCTAATGTATTCCCAGCTGGAGAGTGTGCAACTTTTTTTTAACTGTACTAAAAACTGTTTTATCCTTTCAGCCCACATGGAGATGAATTGCAACACTACCACTAATGTATCTTATGCCTTTAGTCACATCAGATTGCCTGCAGAATGGTTTCTAATATGTGGAAGGACTGTTTATTCAACAGCTAAATGATTACTTCAATATGGAACTAATCTCATAGAAATGAGATAATTAAAAACCAACAGTGGGGAATGGTAGGGGAACTCAAGGCTTAAAGATTTCAGCTGTAGTTATAGTTGATAGGCTTAAGTGATGAATGCATGTGGAAAGCTGTTTTTCCAGGAACTGGAATGCTGGCCTATGTGACTCCAGGAGGTCAACAAGCAGTTCAACCTTTGTGCTCCAGAGGGTCTGCCAGCCCTGGAGATGGTATCAGAGCCATTGTGTTCCAGGGATGGAACATTCGTGATCCAGATGAAGAATTGTTGATCAGCAGATAAAGAAATACTAAGAAAATCACTGCCAGACTGAAATTCTTGCCTAATTAACCTTTCCCTGAAACCCCTTACCTATCCTTTTCCTCTTGTCATAAAAAGGTCAGCTTGAGATGAGATGTAAGATGGTTTTTATGGTACGTAACCCGCCATCTTCTCAGACCACTGGAATCTGAATAAAGCACCATACAGATCCAATCCTTCTCTCTATTTATTGTTTTTTGTAGTGACAGGCAGCATGAATGCTGACTTTCCAGTTTCAAAATTACGTTCTGAAGTGGGAGTCGGTCTTAACCTGGGAATCTGATGCTATCTCTAGGTAGTGTGAGGGTTGAGATAAATTACAGGACACCCAGAAAACATCTGCCAGAGAGATGAATTGAATTGCTGTGGGGAACTCCCCACTTAACTGGTACCTGGAGTGTTTCTGTGAGAGAGTGGAGAGGAAGTTTCCCGAGGCCTTGCAAAGGGAAGAGCCCTGGCTGAGATGGGAGTCCCTGCAACTTGGCCCCAGCAGACTGCGGCAAACCTGGGTTTGCTTTTAATAAGCTGGGTCAGTGGACACATATGTTCCTTCTGCTCTTAGGGCCCTGGGCTTCTCATGGTAGCCATGGGGACACCTCTCTGCCCTGCCTTGCCAGCGCATGGGGCTGAGCATGAACGTCATGTCTCTGGGAGCTGCTGGTGGGTGTGGAGACGAGGAGTGCGGCCCATTCCAACCTGGCTCTCAGAGTCTACAGCCTTGTTGCCCTTGGAAGAGGAGCCAGAACTCTCCTGCCCCCATTCTTCAGTCAGAAAGCTCAGGCTCCCAGCCAGCGTAGGAGCCTCATGCTGAGGCCGTTAAGCCTTCTTGGCTCCTGGCTTCTCTCTCCTCAGCTCTCTTTCTCCAACCCCTACCCCGAATCAATGTCCTACAGGGAGCTGAGCACCTAATGTTAATGATGACTTTTTCAGGAAAGCCCATCTGCTTTCATAACTTAACCTCTAATTGCTGGGAATTGTCTGTCCACAGCTTAGACCTGTGGTCTTCAAAGTCCAGACTCCAGACCAGCAGCCTGAGTATCCATCACCCGGGAACTTGTTAGGAGTGCAAGTTTTGGGGTCCCATTCCAGACATGTGGAATCAGACACTTAGGGGTGCAGCCTAGCAATGTGTGTTTGAAGGAGCCCTCCAAGGGACTCTGATGTTTGCCCAAGTGTGAGAACAGCTTGGAGCTGTTGGTGGTACAAGAGGTGCAGAAGGGGTCAGTCTGGCTCCTGCCCAGATCCCCTTCAGCTGCAGGTGCCCCATTCCCTGGCTCCTGGGAATGAGTGTTGGCTGCGGGAGTCTTCAGCTGGCCGTTCCTCTTGAGCATTGCCCTGTGCTGAATCACTATGCCCAGAAATGCCAGGGAGATTATGCATGTACACACCCTCCTCCCTCCACCCCCACCGTGGGCCACAGCCAGTGACTGATGGACAGGGCATAACAGGCTGGCCCTTGTCTCAAGGTGGGACACTCAGTGTGAATTACTCTTTGGAGACCCTCTGAGAATTAGGTTAAGGCTAGACTTGAATTACTCCAAGTCACTGCTTATTCCAAATTCCCAGAGCTGCTGTTGGTACCACAGGTATGAATTACGCATAACACCCTGGTGTAAAGGAAAATGTCATTTGGCTTGCTTTAGAAAAACAAAAATAAACCTGGCTCAGAGGCCACGCTTGCCAAGAGGACACTGCTTGGTTACCTTGTCTGAAGGCTGGTTTGCCACCAGCCAGAGGAACTCCTGTCCTGGGGGAGCTGCGGGGGTCCCTGGGCAGCAGGCCCTGGTGGCCACTGCCGTGACAGGTTCTTTTCTTCTTGCTCTCGGAGAATCGGCTCATCCTGCCTTGGTCCACATGTCACGGGGACATATTTCACAGGGAACCCAGGAAATACAAAAAAATAATAATGATTCTCCTCCCCTAACTGCCCTTCCTGAGAGGGGAGAGAGGAAAATGTTTATTCATTGCTCTCAGTAGGAAAAAACAAAAGAAAGACAAGATAAGAATGAATATTCCCAGTCAGTGTCTGGGGGGTATCAGAGCAGTGGCAGGCGTGTGTGTGTTTTGTGTATGTGTTAGCATGTGTTAGTATGTGTTAGCTTGTGTATAGAGGCTTGTTTGTTGTGTATATGTGTACAGAAGTATGTTTGTGTATCTGCGTAGAGGCATGTTTTCATGTGAGCTGGGGCTTGGGTCTCATTCTAGAGAGATAATAACTGAGGCCAGAGGCCTTATCACTCCCTGAGAAGGTGGCAGTCTCTCCCTTGGTCCCAGTTTTCCACCCCAGACTCACAGCTGACACGCTCTCACCCTCGACCCTCCTGAAGCCCACTGGGAACACGGAAGGTGGCGCCAGACAGGACAAGGGGATGACCTGTCTGAGTTCCAGCCACCTCCCTGCTTTGCACACTTCAAAGGTCTGGGGTTATGAGTTGGGAGCAAAAACAGAAAAACTGAATAATTATTGCCCCAAACATACCCAGAGGCCCAGGGGGTAAGGGAGGAGGAGAGCCTCATTAAATGGAAATATTAAAAGACCAGGCAGAAATATGGTGAAACAGTGACAGCAGTTTTATTCCCTGGGAGCTGTGATTATGGATGATTTCTATTTATGTCCTTGTGTTTATTTGCATTTTTGAAATGTTCTATAATCAACATGAATCGTGTGCACAATAATTAAAAATGAAACCGTAAGAATGTGACACGCGAAACGCCCACTCCTTGAGTACTAGCTTCCTTTCCCACCGCCACCATCAAAGGCAAGCTTCTATTTCCTCAACTTTGTGTTTTGAAAACTTCTTGGCATACGGAAAAAACGGGAAGAACAGACACCTGTACTTAGATCCAAAACTGGTAATATTTTTTCACATTTGCTTTGTTTATGTACATAATTAAAATCTATGCTTTTGGGGGGAAACATTGGATAGTAAATTGCAGATATGGTATTTTACTTTTAAATTGCGAACACTCACTTCTATATGCATCTCCTGAGGATAAACCTTCTCGAGAACCCAGGCCAGTTTCTTGCGGAATGTCCTTCCGTCTGGCTTAGAGTCCGTCCTCTCCCCAGGCCATTTCCTTCAGGGAAGTTTCTCTGGGCTGCCTCACCTGTCCAGATCCGCCACAGACTCAGGGTCTATTGTCAGCCCCACCTACTCTGTGAAGCCCTCCCTGACATTATCAAATGATATTCTGATGTTACCTCACTCTTCACGCAACAGTTCTTGAGGAGAACAACTCAGACCAAGTCCCAATCCTGCCTTCCAGGAGCCCTCAGTCCAGGTGTCGAGGCAGAAAACAGGCAATGATGCTGAGTGTGGTGGGCGCTGCGGGAGGCACCAGGACTTGGTGCCGGCAGAGCTAGAGGAGGGGGTGCTTCCTTGAGGCTGGGGTGGTCAGAACAGGTATTTCAAAGAGGCAGATGGTGTTTGAGCTGAGGCCTGATGGATACACGGCAGGATGTGGAACCAGGGGCAGATCAAGATTGGTGGAAGGTGCATCAGGATTAGATTTTCATGTTAGGAAAAGTTCTCTGCCCACATGCTGAGAAAAATAGTCTGAGTGGTGAACTACTGAGTGGAGAATGGATTGGAGGAGGACAGGACTGAAGGCGCAGAGACAAGCTGGGAGCTGTGGCTGTCATCCAGGAGATAATCACAGCGTAAACTTGAATAGATGGGCATGAGGGCATGAGAGAGGTATACTCAGTCGGGTTTGGCTCTTAATTAGATGTAGGAAGATGAGCAGGGAGATGAAACTGGATACAGCATTCAAATTTCTGGCTCGAGCAACTGGATATTAGTGCCTTTGTTGGGTCAGCTGATTAAAAAAAAAGAAATAGCATTTTATGGGTGGGTGAAGGAAATGAGCTTCCTTTTCACAGGTTTTGTTCAGTTGCCTGTGGCTCATCCAGGTGCAGACACGTGATCGTGGGGAGTTTATAGGAAAGGTCAGGGGACTTGTCTAGGTGAAGATACAGAATTGTGGGACTTAAGCACATACGCAGGAAATGAAGCCACACCTGGGAACGAAGAATGTGGCTTGAGGGAAGTGGGCTGAGCCCCAAACCTGCCACATCTAAGAGTTCAGCTTAGAAGAAAGAGGCTGAGAAGGAGTGACCAGAGGGGTGAATGGAAAACCAAGAGCTGGTGCCAACAGAACCTAGAACATTGCCAAGGAATGAAGATGTTACAATTGAAAGATAGTTTCAATGGAGTGGCAAGGGTGGAAGCAAGATTCCAAGGTTTTGAGTGATAGGCAGAATAGAACTCAGGGAGATAGAAATAAAGGTTTGCTTTGCGAGTGATAGGAAGGAATTGAAAATGGGGGTGGGACCTGGCTGGTGTGGCTCAGTAGCCTGAGTGCAGGCCTACGAACCAAACGGTCGCTGGTTCGATTCCCCATCAGGGCACATGTCTGGGTTGCAGGTCAGGTCCCCTGTAGGGGGTGTGCAAGAGGCAACCACACACTGATGTTTCTCTCCCTCTCTTTCTCCCTCCCTTCTCCATCTCTAAAAATACATAAATAAAAGCCTTAAAAAAAAAAAAGAAAATGGGGGATGGATGGAGGGAGGGAGAGCTCTTTGAAATGGGGTCTCCCATTCTTTGTTGTTCCTTAGCATCCAGCCAGAGAGGAGAAAAGTTGTGATAGGACACAGAGGTGGAGGAGGAATGTGGCAACAGCCAAATAAACACACCATCCAGGGAAGCCAGCCAAGGCTGGGACCAGAATATCTGGAACGGAACCCATCTTCCTTCTGCAGCAGGAAGTGGTATTGGGAGCGAGTTGACTGGAATTTCCGAGCTGTAAGGATGTTCCTGGTGAATGCTTTTTATTTATTTATTTTTTCATTCATGAAAAAGAGTTGGAATTAAGTGATGCCCCCCACCCCCACGTTCCCTCCCACAGAGGAAGTGCTTAATTTAGCCTTATGTTCCTGGTTGAAAAATATCCCTGAGACTCGCAGGCTTCTGCTGGGTTGTTTGTCACCCTCCCTGGAATATGGCAGGATGTTAATGAATGTGGCAGGATCGGACGTTTTGTATCTTGATTTCAGCTGAGATCCTAAGAGAATGGGTGGCTCCATCCCAACCCCCACACCAAGAGGAAGTTCTGTTAGACCACCTATGCAGGACATGGAAAGAACTGTCGAAAACCAGCTTTGAGAACCTTAGGTGACCCTCCGTTTCTGGCCCATAAAAGACATTAGTGAGACAGAGAGACAGTTGGAAATTGGAGAGAATTTCTTTGGAGACTCGAGAGCTGTGACTGCATCTCCTTTGGGATGAAGTAGAGGTGTGCTTCCCCTTATCTAGTGCCGGGTTAGAGGGGCTTCGATGGCACCAGCCAGAAAACTTCATATGTGTCCCTGGAGCTTGCAGGACCCAGTAGGCTGGTATCTGACTCACCCAAGAAATTTGAGTTGTGAAAGGCTGTGCCTAGAACTGACTGTCTGGGATCTGAATGGGAATGCGACTGTGTTTGGGAAGTAGCCGCAGTCTGTGGGGTGGTGGGTCAGAGTGGCTAGTCTTCTTGTACCAAACATGGCTACACACAAGAGGCAAAGAGAGTTGTTTAGATCCTTCCCTAAAGGGCTACCTGGCCTGAGGTAGCCTGAGGGCATGATCTCCACACACGGAGCCTGGTGGTGAAACATTGCAGATATCTGGGTATCTGTAAGAGGCAGCATTGAAAGGGCACTTAAGCAAGAGATAAGACTGGGACCCCAGGCTTTCTCAAGCATTTACAGGAAGGGTTCTTGGCTGTACAGTGGGCATCTGTCCAGCAGCAAAGATCAGAATATAGTTGTTACTGTCACGTCTGTGATATTGTGATTTATCATAAGGAATATACTTTTGGTCTTTGTTACCAATTCCTGGCACAAAGCTCCTAAAACCTTTGGCATTTTCTAAGTGATAAGAGCAATAAAGGTGTCACAATATTCATAACAAACCTCTGTCAACCACTCTGAGTTTATGTGAATGGGGTGACTTTTGGAAAGCACCTAAGCGTGGGGTTGGTTGCCAAGGGAGCCAACTCTGTGATTAGAGAGTTGGAACTTTCTGTTCTCCTCCCCCACCTAGGGAGTGGAGAGGGGCTGTTGATTGAGTTCAATAATTTAATCAATCATGCCAATGTAATGAAGCCTCCATAAAACCCAAAAGAGTGGGGTCCAAGGTGCTTCTTTGGTTGGTGAGCACATGGAGATCCTGGAAGAGTGGCGCGCTGGAGAGGCATGGAAGCTCTGCACCCCCTTCCTTATCCTTTGCCTTATGCACATCTTCCCCCTGGCTGTTCTTGAGTTAAATCCTTTTATAACAAACCACTGATCTAATAGCTAAAATGTTTTTCTGAGAGCCGCTCTAACAAATTAATCAAACCCAAGGAGGATCTTTAATTGTGGGGATCTTTAATCTATAACCATTAGTTCAGAAGCTCAGGTGACAACCTGGATTTGTGGTTGGTGCCTGAAGGTGAAGGGAGGGAGGGCAGTCTTGTGGGGCTAAGAGCTGACCTATCTCCAGGTAAGTAGTGTCAGAATTGAGTTGAACTGTAGTCTGCTCAGTCGGTGTCTGCTGAGAATTGCAAAACTGCTTGCTGGTGTTGGAAAACCCACATATGTGGGGAGATCCAAATTTATTATTTCATATGCCCTTAGGATGTTTGTTAAGCTGAATAACACATGTCATAGCATAGAGGTCAATGAATGAAAGTTAAGAGTTTTCAAAGGTAAAACAAAAGTAAAGGGAAAAAATGTTTTTTGAGTAAGATTACTTAAATGTCAAAGTGAACATGGATAAATACACCTGAAGTTTTTTAAGGGTTTAAAGGGGCTGGATTGCTAAAGAAACTTTAAGCCTGGTCTGCAACCCTTAAAGCAACCCCAGACCTGCCCCAGTCAGAAGCCAGCTGTGAAAGCTATGCAGAACCCAGGGAGGCACTTGGTTTAGAGCCCATTTTAAATACAGAAGAGTTAAATTGGCCAAGTGGGCAATGCCACTGCCAAATAGAAAATGAGCAGAACCAAATCAGCCAGCCCAAAAACTCACTCCATTGTCAGGGCAGTAAATCCCATGATTTCTGCCCACCCACAGGGCTTGATCATAGCTTGGACCACCAACAGCTGGGTGGGTAACCCTTTCTCCCATTTTTCAAATGAGAGTTTTTGTTGTAGTTACCTTGTTTCCACTCCAGCATCTCATACATTCCCATGTGTGGTGGGGGCCAGATTTCTTGTCTTTTATTTTATAGGTCACTGAACACAGAGAAGGTTATCCGGACCCGATGCAGAGAGCCCTACATCTCCCATAGACCTGAAGTGGAACCATTCATTGGATAAGTCTTTGGGGTCATCTCCCTTGGGTAAAGGAAAGGGTTTTCCTACATAAGGTCAGAAGGTTTTACATGGCCACAGTGGTGGATTTAAAGAGATTATTTAATTGTACCCTATCTTCTCTATTTTCCTTTTTATTCTATAGCAACAGAAGTTTTTGCTAGGCACTTGATTGCCCAGCTATGACCTTATTTCCCAGGTTCCTCTGTAGCTAGATGTGGCCATGTATTCAGGTCAGTGGGATAGGAGTGAAAACGATGTGTACAATGCCTAGGTTGTTACATTAAATGGAAGTTTACTTCTGTTCCTTCTAGTCTAATCTTCATTTCTGAAATGATTTTTAATTTTACTTACATTTCTTTCTTGAGTGCTGTCAATTCTTGTCCAAATTTTTCTATTTAGACTTATGTTGCTATTTCTTATACAACCTCATTATCCTTGGGCTCATTAGGATATAGTAGATTATACTTTTAATCTATTATAGATTATATTTTTAGTCTGTTTTGTGGTCACTTCTTTTGACTCATGCTTATTATCTGTAGGGATGTTATTTTGCTCCTTATTTTATTTCCTTCTTATAAAAACATGGCATGAAATTTGGCCTTGATAATTTTCTTTTCTTAAGATATATTTTATTGATTATGCTACTATAGTTGTCCCCATTTTTCCCCTTTTCACCCAGTACCACCTATTCCCTCTGGCAATCTGCCATCCCCCTTAGTTCAAGTCCATGGGTCATGCATATAAGTTCTTTGGCTTCTCCATTTCCTATACTGTTCTTAACACTCCCCCCCATCTATTCCATACTTACCAATTTGTCCTTCTTAATCCTTGCACCTTTTCCCCCCGTTCTACCTCTTCCTCCTCCCAACTGATAACCATCTCAATGATCTACACATCTATGATTCTGTCTCTGTTCTGTTTGCTTAGTTTGTTTTTTAGATCCAATTGTTGACAGTTGTAAGTTTATGCCATTTTAATGTTCCTAGTTTTGATCTTCTTCTGTTTCTTAAATAAGTCCCTTTAATATTTCATGCAATAATGGATTGGTGATGATGAATTCCTTTAGCTTTTCTTTGTCTGGGAAGCACTTTACCTGCCTTTGCATTCTAAATAATAGCTTTGCTGGACAGAGTGAACTAGGTTGTAGGTCCTTGCCTTTCATCACTTTGAATACTTCTTGTCAGTCCCTTCTTGCCTGCAGAGTTTCTTTTGAGAAATCAGCTGACAGTCTTATGGGAACTCCTTTGTAGGTAACTCTCTGCTTTTGTCTTGCTGCTTTTAAGATTCTCTCTTTATCTTTAAGCTTTGTCATTTTAAGTATGATGTGTCTTGGAGTGGTTCTCTTTGGGTCCATCTCATTTGGGACTCTCTGTGCTTCCTGGACCTGTATGTGTATTTCCTTCACCAAATTAAGGAAGTTTTCTTTCATTATTTTTTCAAATAAGTTTTCCATTTCTTGCTTTTTCTCTTCCCCTTCTGGCATCCCTATGATTTTGAATGCTGGTATGTTTGAAGTTGTCCCAGAGGCTCCTTAGCCTATCCACATTATTTTGGGTTCTATTTTCTTCTTGCTATTCTGATTGAATGTTTTTTTTTCCCTTCCTTATGTTCCAAATCATTGATTTGATTCTCAGCTTCATCCACTCCACTGTTGATTCCCTGTAAATTTTTCTTTATTTCACTTAGTGTAATCTTCATTTCTTTCTGGGTCTTCTTTTATGCTGTTGAAGTATCCAATGGGTTCCTTGAGCATCTTGATAGCTGTTGTTTTGAACTCTGCCTCTGATGGATTGCTTATCTCCATTTTGTTTAGTTCTTTTTCTGGAGTTTTGTCCTGTTCTTTCAATTGGGCCATATTTCTTTGTCTCCTCATTTTGGCAGTCTCTCTGTGTTTGCTCCTATGTATTAGGTAGAGCAGCTTTGTCTTAGTATCACAGCCTATCGTAGAAAAGTGCATCTGTAAGTTGGAAAGGATGGAGCTTTCTGTAATTACCCAGGCAGGGCAACCCACGTGAACAAGGTTGATGGAATCTCAGATGTGGTGCCAGCACGCTGTGGCTCTGTGTGAGGGAGGTCTCAGAAAGGGGACAATGCTAGTCTGGCCTCTGGAGTTTTGTCTGGCAGGGAGCTGTCCCCTGGCACTCACCCTGGTGCCAGACACTTCAGTTTCTCCTTGTATGCTGCTGGTGCCCTTCAGCTGCTGCCTGGGTCTTGGAGCCCAGAAGGAGAGAGTCTGCATAAGTCCTAAGTCCATTTCAATCTCTTTAAGATGAGATTCCTGAGAATCCCTTAGTTTTTTTCACTGCCCCAACCCCTACTGATTTTTACAGCCAGAAGCTGTGGGGACTTATCTTCCAGGCCTGGAACCCTGGTCTGAATGTTCTAGTGAGGGGCTGGGATCCCTTTTTCTCAGGTATCCCTCCCAAGTTTTATCTACCACATGTGGGTGTGGAACCACCGGTTCCACATTTCTGCATATCTCTGTGTCTCCACCCCTCCTACCCGTCTAGATGAATGTGACTTATTTAATTCTTTGGTTTTCGGATTTCCATACAGCTTGATTTTCTGATGATTCTGGGTATTTTTGCTATAGTTGTGTAAGGATGCAATCCGTGTTTACCTACACCTCCATCTTGACTGGAAGTTCTGATAATTTTCTATTGCATATTTCCATGTGAGTTAGTTTTCTTGAACTCTTAGAAGGAAGCTGGTCATCACTTTCAGTATAAGGCGAATAGAAGCAGTGATATTGGATTTCCTTTCCTTATTCTAGAATTTAAGGATAAACATTTAATGTTGCTCCATTAAATATGATTTTTAAAGAGTTTTGGTGGATGCCTTTTATAGGTTTGGAAAGTTCCAGCCTATTTCTAGATACCTAAGAATTTTTGTTTTCAATAAGTTTGATTTTTAAAAAATTATTTAAAAATTAACATAATCTTGTATACTTTGAAATTAATAATGAGGCCCTGGCTGGTGTGGCTCAGTGAATCGAGCATTGGACTATGAACCAAGAGGTCACCAGTTCAATTTCCAGTCAGGGCACATGCCTGGGTTGCACGCCCCCGCTGGGGGCGTGTGAGAGGCAACCCATTGATGTATAACTTGCACATCAATCTTTCTCTCCATTTCTTCCTCCCTTCCCCTCTCTCTAAAAATAAATAAATAAAATCCTAAAATTAAAAATGAAGTGGACACTTAATATATTTAATGTTGAACCATTTCTGATTCTAGAGATAAATCCAACTAGCATATGACTTATAGTTGCTTTAAATACATTGCTTGATACAGTTTCTACAATTTTGCTTTGAATTTTTATATCTGTTTGTAAGTGATATTGCTCTGAGATATTCCTTTCTCCTTGTGTTCTTGTTTGATTTGAGTATCAAGGTATCTCATTAAGTGAATTGGTCGTGTTCTCTTCCTATTTTCTCATTAAGTGAATTGGTCGTGTTCTCTTCCTATTTTCTGCAACAATTTGCATGAGATTGGAATGATCTGTTCTTGAAGGCTTTGAAGAAACTATCCACAAAACTATTTTTTAAAACATAGACTTTTAAACTTTTGATTAAATTCCTCAAATGGTTACAAAGTTATTTAGCTTTTCTATTTCTTCTTGAGTCAGTTTTAGATAGATATATTTTCCAGGAAGTTACCCATTTCATCTATGTTTTTAGGTTTAGTAGCATGAATTTATTAATACTTTATTGTTGTGTGTAATTTAAATTTCTGTTTTTTTATCATTATGCATCTTTTTTCATTTTTATATTGCTAAGTTATGTCTTCTTTCTTATATATAGTATATGTACTTAATTTATACATTTTATTTATTTTCTTGTACTTTCTTTGGATTTATTCTATTATTCTTTTCCTCATGTCTAATGTTGGCTGATTAGACATGAAAGCCAACCCTTTCTGGCCTTTCTTCTTTTCTGTTATTATCACTTATGGCCACCTGTCACTCTTACATCATGTTTCCTAGAAGTAAAGGCTAAAATGGGGATTCTTGTGTGTATGATTTATTGAGAGAGGGCTCTCAGAATAAGGTAGCTGAGAGAAGCTGGATAAGGTAGAGGAATGGGCTCAGCAAGGATGTGTTCTCAGCTGGAGGCTACTTGGGCCTGATCCATGGGAGCTCTGAAGCATCACTGGCTGCAGAATCGTTCCCACCTTGAGGCAAGTGGTCTGGACTTTGGCACCCCTACTTGAGTCATATATTGGCTATAGACTGCCATGGAGTGGGGGCGGTCTATACTGATGGGTTGGAGCATAATCTCCCAGGTCTGATGGCTCCTGTGAACTGAGGGCAGGTCTCTAGAAAAGGGCAGCCATGAGCTGCTAATAGGCGGCACTCATAGAAGCTGGGGATGCACACACTGACCTGTTAAAAAACTGTGGTTAAAGAAAGGGAAATGGTTGGGGCACCAAAACCAGCTACTACACTCATTAATATATTGTATTTTTATTACTTCATATTTGTAGTATTTCACAATTTTATATACATTTGTTATCTGTAACTAATTTAGAAATATGTTTAAATAATGTATAAATGTGAGTTTTTTGTTACCTTTTTGTTAACTAATTAAAAAGGTATTTATAAGTTAACTGCTTTATATTAAGAGAAAATTAATGATACCCATTCTTTGCCATGGGTTGTGAATGGCAAAGAACACATCCTCCAGCTGAGAACACATCCTTGCTGAACCCACTCCTCTGCCTTATCCAGCTTCTCTCAGCTCCCTTATTCTATGGTCAAATTTTCCCCTCTCAGGGGAGAGCTCAAACATAGTCCCCCACTACCACAAATTATGCAGTTGAGTTTACCACATTTGGGGAAATCACAGGGGTCAACGTAACTGGATTGCAATGGATCAGCCTCGCTCTGTGAAAACTACCTTCATGATCATGGTATATCCCTTACCAGGTAAGTATCCTATAGTCAATTTTTGTAAATATTATGTAAGTATTTGAGAAGAATAATTTTTCCCCTTGCTGAGTGCAAGGTTCTATATATGCCTTCTATTTATTATTGTTTTTTTCCAGTTAGAAAAGGATAATTTTTAAGTTAAATTTTATTTTGTCTCATTTCATGGTAAGCATAATTTCAGGCATCTCTCTTTGCATTTTTTCATTTTCATGAAATTTACTATGTTTCTTTTTTTTAAAGATTTTATTTATTAATTTTTAGAGAGGGAAGGGAGGGAGATAGAGAGAGAGAGAGAAACATCAATATGTGGTTGCTGGGGGTTATGGCCTGCAACCCAGGCATGTACCCTGGCTGGGAATCGAACCAGGGACACTTTGGTTCCCAGCCCACGCTCAATCCACTGAGCTACGCCAGCCAGGGCTGAAATTTACTATATTTCTACATACATGTGTATGTGTGTGTTGGGTCATGATATACTGTTTATTTCTTACTGTGAGCTGGTGTATTCGTTATTTATTGCTACATAACAATTACTTCAAAATTTACTTAACATGACAAGCGTTTGTTATTTTGCCATTTCTGAGGGTCATCAGGAGAAGCTTAGCTAGATTGATCCAATTCAGGGTCTCTCACCAGGCTGCAGTCAAGATGCCAGGCAGGGCTGCTGCAGTCATTTGAAAGCTGTACTGGGACTGGGGGGTCCATTTCTGAGATGTCTCACTCACACGGCTAGAAAGTTGGTGCTGGCTATCAGTTGACATCCTCAGTTCTTCACTGTGTCGACCTCTCTATAGGGTCACTTGAGTGTCCTTGCAATATGGTTGCTGGCTTTCCCCAAAGGAAGCAACCCAAGAGAACAAGGCAGGAATGGCAATGTCTTTTATGACCTAGCTTTGGAAATCACATGCCATCACTTCTGCCATATTTGGCTGGTGATACAGACCAACATTAATATAATGTTGGAAAAGACTCTACGGGGGTGTGACTACCAGAAGACAAGGCTTATTACGGGACCTCTTGAGGTTGCCACAGTTGGGGTAAAAATGTTTGAGAACCTGACTTGTCTAATCACCCACTTTATGCATAAACCTCAAATTATCACCAAACTCTGAAGACTGACCATTCACATGTAGGTTTTACTATTGTAATTACAAGATACTTACAAAGTTAATGTGGCCTGTAGTCAATGAGTAGTTGTTGAGGTCACTCACTATAAGCACATCATAATGAACATGACTTTCAGCCAGTCTTTCACACTTTGGTCATTTTGGCAGTCTCACTGGTCTCTCTGTTTTCATCCTTGCCCTCATCAGGGTATTTGCCACACAGCAGCCAGAAGAACCCAGCCCATGCATTTTTTTTTTTACTTTGTATTATGGACATTTTTAAACATCGAATGAACCTTCATATATCCATTACCAGCTTTAACAGTTACTAACCTCTTGTTCTTGTTTCTGGACACCTTTCTCTCTCTGTCTCTGTCTTTGTGTATGTGTGTGTCTCTCTGTCTCTGTCTCCCCTCCCACCCCAATTTTGTTTGTTATTGCTGTTGTTGTTTGGCTGGTCTATATATATCTTTTAGACCAAACTTACTAATACTGTTGTTCAAATCATCTATACTCCTTAAAAATGTTTAGTCTACTTTGTTTCTCCATTATTGAAAGATGCTTATTGAAAATTTATGTGAAGGTCATGGATCTGTCAATTTCTTCTCATAATGCTATCAAATTTTGTTTTTACCATATTTCATCAATTTTAAGATGCACATTTTTTCACATTTTATTTTTTATATTTATTTTTTCACATTTTCACATTTTTTATTGGAATATGTTTCATAAGTGAAGGTACCTTATGATTGCTTTAGCCAGATGAAGGTCATGATGAAGTTGTCATTGCCGGAGCCTGGATGAACTTGGTTATAGTTGTAATACTGTCATCATTTCATTTGAGTGATGTGGGGACATCATGTGTGGAATTTAATGACCACTTTAAATTATCTGACAATATTACATTAATTCAGAATTGAAATGAAGGTTGTGTGTATTGTATGTATTGAAAAAGAACAGCAAGGCAAAGAAGCTAGGTAGTGTTGAAGGAATTACTGTAATTCTTTTTTTTTATTTGTTTTACAGCACAAATAGCAGAGATTTTAGGAAATAAAATTTAAAAACCCCATAAAGAGTTGAAGCTGTGTTATGGCTAAAAAGCTAGCCTGCCACTCACCAAGTGATATAACTAAAAGCTGAAGAAATCCCCGAGCCCCTTAAATTGGATGAAAGGTATTTTAAAACATTGAGAAGCTGGTGTAACTGATGTGTCACGTGGGAACCATTGCTGAAGCTTTGAAAATTGGTTTCCCAGAAACTTTCCACTGACTTGGAATAGAAACTGTTTCATTTCTAGTGTTGTGATTATATTGGGGAAAAAAATAAAACCATACGTTTAGACAAACAGAGAATGATGACAAAATCACTAGGTATTCTTTCAATGCCTAAAAATTGTACTGTCAATTCTAAAAACACTAAATAAGTTAATATAGTAAACATGTTACCCAAGGAAGCAAATCCCTGTTATGTTATGTGTAGCTGCTCTTTATACAGTTTAATTTCTAAAACAGAATACTTATGGGGGTGAAAGAGGGAGCCATGGATATCTGTGTAAGGATAGCAGGGATTGTTCCAAGTAAACCCAGGTCACCCTAATTTTCAATTACAAATCAATTTCTGAGAATGACATTTTCCTCAAAGAAGTTACTGTGGCTGTATAATACAATGTACGGATGCCAGCTGGGTCAGTGGAGGATTCGCTGGGTCAGTGGAGGATTCGCGGAAGAACACATAGAATAGTTGTGCAAGAACCATGGGCAACCAATCCACCTAGGACAATTGTCTTGATGTCTTTTGTGGGCATTCATTTGAACAATGAGAAAATAAGCTCAAGAGACAAAAAGAAGGAAAACACAAATTAGAGGGCTAGAGGCAGAGAGAACACAGCGAGAAGTTCTATTATATATTTAATCAAAGTTCCAGAAGCTGGAGAACAAGAGAAAAGATAGGGACAGAGGCAATATTTCAAGAAAGAATAGCTGAAAAGTTTCTGAAACTATTGAAAGATGCCAGTTTATGGATTATGGAAGCTCAATTCCAAACAATCTACCTAAAAAGAAATCTGTACCTAAATACATTATAGTGAAACTACAGAGGACCAAAGACATGGAGAAAAATCTTAAGAGCAGCTGGAGGAAAAAAAAAAAGACAGATTACATTTAGCTAGATGACAACGGCAGTGAGAAGAAAGTGGAATGATATTTTCATTTTGTTGGAAAAAAATTCATAGGCTTCTATACCCAACTAAAACATCTTTCCATTGAAAAAAATATTTTCATGTATTTTTCCATTGCATTTATTTCCTAGCCCTAGACAACACTCCTTTGTTATGGCTCTGCAATTTGCCCAGTTCTTAGGAGCTTCTAAAGTGGAAAATAAAACCAGTGTTACCAAATGCTTTAGGGGGTTGAGAAAAAAGTAATTTCAATGCCAGGGTATTGGCCGTCATCAGAAAGACTATGTCTATTTTGAAATACGTGATAAAAACCACAGACAGAAAAATATGGCTGAAAGGCAACACATAATGAAATCATTTCAAGGCTCTTCTGTTTAAACAGGTGGGGGATAATAAGAACTTTTAATTCAATGATAAAACAAAGAAACCAGTAAAAATGAACAAAGGATTTGAACAGACACTTCCCAACAGCAATCAATGCTCAACTATACATAACAGTAGGGTGTACACAGCCCATGGGGGTGAGAAGGTGGGGTACACCTGGAGTAACCAGCTCAGGAGAATGGGAAGGCTGTGCCACTGAACCCAACAGGATACCTACTATATTAGGTTACTCTGCAAAGCCTGGGAGATATAGCAGCTCTACCTAGTATACAGAAATAAACACAGGGAGGCTGCCAAGATGAGGAAGCAAAGAAACATGTCCTGAATGAAAGAACCAAAAAAACTTCAGAAAAAGAACTAAACAAAAGTGTAACTCTCAAGTGTTGGTGGAAAATAAAATTGATTTAATAAATTAGACAATACCCAACAAAATATGTAGTCATTTTTTCACCAGCTGTTAAACTGCCACATCTTTACAGATATAGTCACATAAACTAAAAACAACTTAAATATGAATCAGTAAGGAGATTGGTTAAAACTTATAGTATACTGTGTAATGAACTATTATGCAACTGTTAAAATAATGTGATAGCTCTGTGTGTGCTGATATGGGGACATCTGAAAATATATTATTAATAAAAAATTCAAGTTTTAATGGGAAAAAGCAAATGAAGGGGAGACAAGCAATCTACTAGATGCAGAGTTCAGAATGCTTGTTAAAAGGATGTTCAATAAACTTAGGGGAAGAGTAGATGAACTTAGAATTTCAACAGCATAAGAAAGGACATAGAAACCATAAAAAAAGACTGTGAGGAATGAAGGATACACTAACTGAAATGGAGAATAATTTATAGGACATCAACAGAAGAGTAGGTGAAGCTGAGATTCAAATTAGTGATTTGGAATATAATCAAGCAAAAAACACGCAGTCAGAACAGCAAAAAGAAGAAAAGAATCCAAAAGAACCAGGAGGGTGCTAGGAGCCTCTGGGACAACTTCTCACCCTTCTCGCTCTCTCTTCTCACCCCAACATTCACATCATGGGGGCGAGAAGAGAGAGAGCAGGAGATTGAAAACCTATTAAAAAAATAATGACAGAAAACTTCCTTAACCCAGTAAAGGAAATAGCAATGTAAGCCCAGGAAGCACAGAGAGTCCCAAACAAGATGAACACAAAAAGGCCTGCACCAAGACGTTTCGTAATTAAAATGCCAAAAGTTAAAGAGAAAATCTTAAAATCAGTAAGAGAAAAGCAGTTAGTTACCTGCAAGGGGGCTCTCCCAAGGCTGTCAGATGATTTCTTAATAGAAACTTTGCAGGCCAGAAGGTATTGGCAAGACATATTAAAAGTGGCGAAAAGCAAGGACCTACATCCAAGATTACACTACCCAGAAAAGCTGTCATTTAGAATGGAAGGGCAGATAAAGTGCTCCTCAGACAAGAAAGAGCTACAGGAGTTCATCACCACCAAACTAGTATTATACAGAATGTCAGAGTCTTTTTTAAGAAGAAGAAATATAAAAAATATGAACAATAAAATGGCAATAAATAATATATCTATCAACACTGAATCTAAAAAACAAAATAAATAAACAAGCAGAACAGAAACAGACTCATAGACATAAAGAACACTTTACAGTTACCTGATGGGAGAATGGTGTTGGGGAGTTGGGTGAAAACGTTTCATGGATTAAGAAGTACAAGTTGGTTATTACAGAATAATCCTGGGGTGTAAAGTACAGCATAGGAGATGTAGTCAGTTACATTCTGATAACTAAGCATGGTGTCAGGTGGGTATGAGATTTATCAGGATAATAATTTAGTAAGTTACATAATGTCTAATCACTGTGTTGTACACCTGAAACTAATATAATATTGTATGTCAACTGTAATTGAAAAATAAGAAATTTAAATTTAAGATTAAAAATATGATAAAAATGAAAATGTTATAAAAAATAAATAGAAACTGAAATAAAAAAAATATTGACATATCCCTGGCTGGTGTGGCTCAGTGGACTGAGCGCCGGCCTGCAAACCAAAGGGTCGGTGGTTCAATTCCAAGTCAGGGCACATGCCTGGGTTGGAGGCCAGGTCACTGGTCGGGGATGTGTGAGGCAACCACACATTGATGTTTCTCTCCCTCTCTTTCTCCCTCCCTTCCCCTCTGTCTAAAAATACTAAATAAATAAAATCTTTAAAAAATATTGACATAATATTGGCTCCTCAATTATAACAAGTGTACTACAATAATACAAGAAGTTAAAAATTGGGAAAATTGAAAGGGAGGGTGAGAGAGTACGTAAGAACTCTGTACATTTTTATCAAATTTTTCTGTAAACATGAAACTGTATTAAAAAGATTATTAATGTAAAAAGTTATGCAGAGGAGTTGAACTTTAGATGAGAAGTTTAGTAATACTCAACCAATTTTATTTTGCTTGAAATTTCCTTATGTATGCACACAAGTGTTAAGTCATAACTCATTGAGTCTAAGACACACTTGAAAAAATTCTCTGAGTAGGATGCATCTTAAAATAGATGGAATTTTAGATTTGATGACATATAGTATGACAATATATATGTCTAAAAAAGTCTAAAGGAGTTCTTTCAATAAGCATTAAATAAAATCTAAGATTAGAAAGTATTGTGCCACAGTTTAATTGGTCAAGTTTTTATTTTTAAATGGAGCTTAAAATAATAGTGCATTTTACAACTGATGCGTCTCTCTGATTAGATGATATGTAATATAGGTGTATACTATAAAATTGGCTAGGTGATAAATATTTAATTGAGATAATGTTGTCTCTGGTGACAGGGATTAAAAGGGGATGACAACTTGAATTAATGATTTATTTCTTGTATTTAAAATGATAAAGCCACTGACATAAAATATTAACCTTGATTAAATCTGAGAAGTAGGAACACGGTGTTATCTCTTTTTTGGCTACTTTATTTTCCACATTTACATACATTTTTAAACAACAAAGCAGAAATAACTGAAAAAATAAAATTGAAGAAAAAATACCTCGGAAACTTATTCGCTAGGGAGTATTCTTGGGCAACTGGAGGATAGTGGAACTTGGGGGAGGAAAAATTGGGGTAGGCAGACACAAAAGGACAAATACCACATGATTCTAGTTATATGAGGCACCTACAACAGTGAAGTTGATAGAGACAAAAAGCACAACAGTGGTTACCGGGGGCTGAGGGCTGGGGTGGGGGCACAGGGGGTTTTTATTGAATGGGTACAGCATTTCAGTTGGGGGTGATGACAAAGTTCTGGAAATGCATAGTGGTGATTGATTGGTTGCACACCACTGTGAATGTACTTAATGTCATTGTGAACTGTACATTAAATGTGGTTAAAATGATAAATATCTGTTATGTATATTTTCACACACACACACACACACACACACACACACAAGCTGGGCAGGGGAAATCAAAAGTCTTATTTTGGGCATGTCGAGTTTGAGGTGCTCAAAGGCAGTTGGATAAAAATCCAAACTCAGGGAAGCGGTCATGGGCTGTAGATGCAGCGTTAGCAGACACCATGTTGGAGCCAAGGGGCCAGAGAGAGTCTGGGGAAGGGGAGGTGGTGGGTTTCAAGACCAGGGACTTCCAGCACTCAGACTAGGTGCATCCAGCGAGGTAGGGGGTGAACCAGGAGAGGCAGGGCAGAGGAAGCTCACAGGAGAAAGCCTTCTCGGCAGGAGGCAGTGGTGAGCAGTGTAGACTCTTTCTGAGAGACTGACTGAGGAGAGCACCCCTGGGTTTGGCAGCGAGAGAGCTGTTAGTGTTTTAGCAGCATGCTAAGGAAGAAAGGCAGACTGGGGTGGGTTGGGAAGCAGTGATGAGAACTATCCACATACTTTGGAGAAGTTTTTGGGTGAATATTAGAGGAGGAATGGGGTGGTAGTGGGAGGCAGATAAGGAGGTCTAGGGCAGCCTTTTTTGTTTGACAAGAAATACTAGAAGTTTGTATGCTTGTGGGAATGGTCCACTGTTCCCATAGGAGAGGGAGCGAGGCAGAAATAGGAGAGAAAGGAGAACTGAAGGAAAGAGACACAAGTGGTGTGAGCACCTTGGACGGGAGCAGGACACCTCCTCCATCTGAGGAGGACAGGGAGAGAGAGTGGGCCCCAGGCCGGTGGGCCTGAAGATTTGGTGGTGAGAAGCTGACAGCATCTGTTTCCTCAGTGAGGAGTGTGAAAGACAGCTTTTGTTTCCTCACCAGCTGAGCTGGGCACCAGAGGGGGGGTCAGAGGTCTGGGGACAGAGAAGGAGATGCAAACAAGTCACAACAAAGAGTGGGAAAGGCTACACCCACAGGAAATGCAGTGGGTGTGTTGAGCTCTGCGGCCCTGGATGTAAAAAGAGGCCAGCGACAAGGTTGAGTGACTTTACCTCGCAGCGGGCACAGGCAGGTGGGACTAAGTCAACTGTGATTCTTAAGTGTGGTTCAAGGACCAGTGGTATGAGATTCACCTGGGAACTTGTTCAAAATGCAAATGATCACTTTACCACCCTAAACCTATTGAATCAGAAACTCTGGGGTGGGACCCATCCGTTTGTGTTTTTCACAAGCTCTCCAGGTGATTTGAAAAGTTTGTGAGCCTCTGAACTACAGTGACGGAACCAGAGACATCGGGAATGATATGGTCTGTAAGTTGCAGGTGCCAACAGGTACCATTCTGAGGGGCAGAAGTTCCTAGTGCTATGAGCTCTGGGAGTGTCCTCTCTCTTGACTAGTGACAGAATCTATAAGCAAACCCTGGAGACTGCCCAGAGCGGAATGCCACTTAAAGGAACTTTGAGCTTTCTAATGAAAGATTATTTTGCAAGGCAAACACTACCTTTCAAATATACTTCTCTCCCCTGAGTTTGAATTTGAATATTGAATTTCCTGTGTCTTGATCATAGCTCCTGTCCACAGTGTTGTGAGAGGACCCTGCACTTTCCTTGCCCTCTGGGGCCATGTTTTCCAAGGTTGTCACAAAGACCCTTCCTGAGGCCTCTCCATCTTTCCACATGGCTCACTTCCAGTTTTCTAGTGCGTGGGGAAACAAGGTTGAACTGGTCATTCTGTTACGTGTGAGGACTCCTCCTGAATTGAAATAAAGAGGAGGATGAGTCAGCCTCTCCCAACCTCCAGGATCTCCCAGTGACTCAGACGGTCTGTTTAAGGGATAAGAGCTCCTCCCAGGAAGTTGGCAGCTCCAGCCTCCCCCTACCTGAGTCATCGGCCCTGGGTGCTCATCCCCATTCATTGCCACGAAAACTTGGGGAGGTAGGCCAAGAAAGATCAGCGATACGTGGATCAGAAAAGAGGACGGAGCTGAAAGGCTAGCAGGCAGAAAGCTAAGTTTGTTCTTCATTTGCTGGTCGCCTTGGGTGAACCCACACAGGGCTCAGTGTCCTTTTTTGAAAATGGGAGAAATTGTGTATATTACAATGTGAGTAGACCCAATAGTGGCCTGGCAGGAGAGAAGATGAGTCCTCTGGGAATATATGTACCTTGAGACACACTGGAAGTTTTCTATGCCAAAGGAAGTTTCATTCTTGAGGATTTCTAGGATAAGCTGTAGCCTGAGCAGGATCTGCAGGAGGGTGGGGAGACCT
This sequence comes from Phyllostomus discolor, assembly GCF_004126475.2. Classification (NCBI taxonomy): domain Eukaryota; kingdom Metazoa; phylum Chordata; class Mammalia; order Chiroptera; family Phyllostomidae; genus Phyllostomus; species Phyllostomus discolor. The sequence goes on along the minus strand of NC_040911.2, from coordinate 80,768,769 downwards.
CCATAGGAGGAGAGCCAGGAGACCAAATGTGGGGAGGCTGGCCTGAGGCAGGGGAGCTTGGCAAGGAGGGGCACCAGTGGGCCACCTTTGGGGCGTAGAACAATGGTGGAAACACAGTAGCCCAAGGCTTTGGTTTCAGTATTGTCTGAGTTGCCAGCTCTGGCTTTCTTTTTTGTCTCCTTCATGGCCTCTCTCTGCGCATCTCTGTTTTTCTCTATTTGTCTCCTCCCCTCTCTCCTACATCACAGAAAGTAGTGAAGCACCCCCCAGCCTCCTCATGGGTCAAGTATTTTCTTTCCTGTTTAGGTGGCGACTGGCATCTGCTTATGGAGGCAGCAGTCAACTCATCCTGTTTACTTATTGCTGACACAGCAGGTTGTGGTCAGTGACGCTGTCCACCACAGCCTCCCGGGGTGGGGTGGAGACCAGGATGCTGACACACAGGCACACACACTGAGCCATGACCAGGTCAGTCTGCCCCACAGAATCCACAGGTCCTGGGCTGCCCTGCTCTGTTGTCTAGGATGCTGGGGTAGAGTCAGCTGGGCTGAGGTCACCTCCTCTGCTGCTGACGTTGATGGCCCAGCGTACTTAGCAGTGACTCAGGGAAGATCTCCTGACTGAAGACGAGTGCACAGAGCATAGCTCCTCGGAGGATGGGGGGGTCTCAGAAGTGAGAAGTGCAGTATCCGGGGACAAAATTTTAGAAGGCATCCTGCTCAGTGTTCCCTTTTCTACATAAGGGAGTTAGGACCACAGAGTAAGCAAAGGGCTTGTGGAATCGGTTACCCTTCACCACATCCTCTTTCTGCTCCGCCTCTCAGTGTTGGGCTCCTCCCTCTTTAATTTATGTGTTCTGAGACACTTCTCAGTTGCTTTTACTCGGTTTTCCCAAATTTTGTGCAGTTGCTGCTGTTCAGAGCTGGGCTGTAGATTGATGAGATTTCCAGGGGTTGGTAGTATGAGTGGGCAAAGTGGTACGAGCAAGGCCAGAATCTGTGGGGGAACAGATGGTGGTGTTGATGGATACTTCAGCAGAGGTGAAGAACCAAGGCTGAGAAAATGGTGCTCTTGACTAGGACCTGACTTCTAAACTCAGAGCTCAAGGGCCCAAGAGGGCAAAGATTGACAATCAAAAGACCAAGGGCCCCGACTGGTGTGACTCAGTTGGTAGGGTGTCACCCTGCAAATCAAAAGGTTGCTGGTTCAATTCCTGGTCAGGGCACGTGCCTGGATTTCAGGTTCAGCCCCCAGGCAGGCAATTGATCTATGTTTCTCACATTGATGTTTCTCTCCCCCTCTTTCTCTCTTCCTTCCCCTCTCTCTAAAAATAAATAAAATCTTAAAAAGCAAAAGCAGACCAAGAATACAGAAAACCTACATAAGCTGAGAGTCTAGGTGGATGCCCTCTGATGGTTCGAGGCGGTTCTCAGAATTGCTGTGGTCATCTTGAACTTGCCACGGTTTGCCGCATGGCCTGACCGCACACCAGCTGGGGTGTGAAGAGCCAGGGAGACCAGGGCTTGGTGGGGGCAGCTCTGCCACTCATGGCTGAATCACAGGCACCCATGCTTGCACCAGGAAATTATTCATTGTCTGAAATTCAGATTGAACTGGGTATCCTGCATTTTTTATTTGTTAAATCTGGCAACCCTTCTAAGCCCTCCGAAGGTCAACCCCCACCCCCAACCTGAGGACATTGCAGCAAACCCTGAATTACTTTGAAGTCTGGGATTTCACGTCAAAAACTCACATAAACTTGAAGGTTTTCTCCATGTTTCTATCTTTGTTTTGATGTAAAGCAGGTAATAAATTATGCTTTTTATTTTATTATTTTTTATTTTTGGACAGGGGAAGGGAAGGAGAAAGAGAGGGAGAGAAACATCAGTGTGTAGTTGCCTCTCATGCGCCCCCTAGTTGGGACCTGGCCTGCAACCCAGGCATGTGCCCTGCCTGGGAATCAAACCAGTGACCCTTTGGTTCATAGGCCAGCACTCAATCCACTTAGCTATACCAGCCAGAGCAAATTATCCTTTTTAAAAGGCAAACATTTCCCACCTATTTATACCCAGTTGTGGATTAGTTAAGGCTTGCTTATCTCGATGGCCAACTTTCCAGGGATGTTTGCATCAGGGACCAGTGAAAGAGGAAAGGAAGAACAAGAGTGAGATTTTTCAAAGGTCACATTTGCTCAATTTAAAGGACTCCATTCTTGCCTTCTATTTGCCTTTTTGATATGTATTTAATTGTCTCTTCTTTCACAAAATGATGATTATTTTAGTAAAAAAAAAAAAAAAAGCAAACTCCCTTACTCAGTAAAATAAAGGCTGAGCAGGCAGAGAGAATCAGAACATCTGGGAAAGTGGGGAGCAGGCAGGAGGGTCCAAATCCCCGAAAACAGCAAAGGGCACTTTCAGAGCTGTGGCTACACCCTGGAATAACCAGGAGGCCCAAGTAGCATCCCAGATCCCCCGTATCAGAACCTTGGTGGGTGGTACCAGGCAGAAGTGCTTTTAAAGCTTCTCAGGTTGTTCCAATGTGCAGCTGATGTTGATACCACTGCTTTGGAGCTTTGCTACTCAAAGCCTGGCCTGGGGACGAGAGGTATCAGCCTCCCCTGGGAGTTTATTAGAAATGTAGAATCTCAGGCCCCACCCCAGACCCGCAGAATCAGGACCTGCATTTTACCAAGGTCCCCAGGTGCTTCATGTACATTCTGAGAAGCCCTGCTTTAGTGGACCTGTCAGGAGCCTCATCTTGATGGGGTGTCTCAGCAGGGCCTGGCCTCCTTCAGTGGGGACCTGTAGGCCACAGGTGCTGGCGTCTCTGTCCATCAGAGTCTGCTGTAGTATCTTCCACTCCTGGGTGTGAGAATTTGGAACCCTGCCACAGTAATGGAACTTGTATCCTTTGCCTGTGTCCATTAGCATCTTTTCATCAATACATCATTGTTCCATCAGGACAGCCATACAGTAACCAAGGATGTTGGTTGAAGATCAGGGCGTCCTGTCCTGGTGGAGAAACCTAAGGACCCCAGTCAGGATGCGTGGAGAGGACAAGAGAAGTATACAGTGAGGCCTTGGCTTCAGATTTAATCTTTATTTACTGCATGGCCACGCAGGTCTGGTTTTGAGTCATGTATTCTCTTGTTTTCTAACTTTTCCCAGTCAGATGGACTTGACATAACTTATGAAAAATCTGGGTGAGCAAAGATACTCTTCATTTACGTTTGTTTATCAGTCAAATAGAGAAATTACATCCTCCAGCCAGGAAAAACCACTTCCTTGGGCACATGTGACCCCTCCCTTCTAGAACCTAATAAACTCCCCAATGGCAGAGACTGCTGCCTGTTGTCCCCAGATCAACACCCCCCCCCTCCCTTCCTGGGCACACAGCTCAAATTCATTTCCCAGCTTTCCTTGTAGTAAAGTGTGACTATGTGACTGGTTTTGGTCAATGGTGTGTGAGTAAAAGTCATGTCTTTTTTCAAGGTAAGGCTTTCCTCTGCTGCTGGCTTTGTTGCCGCTAGTGATTGCTGGAGGCAGAGGTTGGAATGAACCCAGATTGCTGAATGCAGAAGAAAGCCATCATGCAGTAGGAATGTCTCTTTATTATGTGAGCAAGATGTGAATATGTATTATGTTTGAACCACTGTATTCTTGGGTTTCTTCATTACAGCAGCCAACATGACTATAACTAACACTTTTTAAAGCCCTTCTCTGTTACCCTGGGCTGGTGTGGCTCAGTGGATTGAGTGCCGGCCCACAAACCAAAGGGTCGCCAGTTCGATTCCCAGTCAGGGCATATGCCTGGGTTTTGGGCTAGGTCCTCAGTAGGGGGTGCATAAGAGGCAATCACATAGTAATATTTCTCTCCTCTCTTTCTCCCTCCCTTTCCCTCTCTTTAAAATGTAATAAATAGAACCTTAAAAAAAATCCAAAAAACAACCTTCTTTGTTACTCTGCCCTCATAGCCCAGGGCAACCTGCTCCCTGTGATGGGGATGCGGAAGTGCTTCCTAAACCGTGCAGTGCTCTATGCTGACGGATCAGTGCTTTACTAATGTTTTGACACAAAAGGGTCTAAGTCAGCTGTATCAATGTGGCTGAGACTGATGCTAATAATTACTGGCATCTAGAGGGGTCCTGATGGCTTAGACATTGCTTTTCACACCCTTCATTCCTTTTAATCCTTACCACAACCCTGAGAGACAGACAGACCCTTATCTTTATGTCCATTTTAAGGATGGCAGAAGGGAACAGGCCGAACTTGCTCAAGGCCTCACAGCTGATTGGGTGCCCAAGCCTGACCTTTTCCCCCTTGCTGTTCGGGGAGTAAACAATGCAGAATTGTTTTAGCTCTAATATATTCTGTACCAACTAGGCTCCTCAGGTCACCTTGAGGCAACAGGAAAACAGGTTAGACCCAAGGCTGCTGATGCTGGTGATTTGTAAGAAGTGTTTAAATTCCAGGCCCTTGTTGAAACTGCCTATCCCAGAAATCTGTTCTTAAAAATAAGAGAGAGGTATTATTTGGGGTTTGTGCTCTGTGGTGCATTCTCTGCAAAGATGATTGCAGAGGAGTCCTTCTGTTCCTGTATGCGCGTCCTTTCATGGGTTGAATCAGGTTCCCCCCTCACAGACAGGCCGGATGTGTTGGAGATACGCTGGAGTCCTCACATCCAGTACCTCGGGACAGGGCTTTGTCGTAGCCGCCCTAGCAAACTCATGCACCATTCCACTCTTCCTAGAAAGGGGTGGGGTCAGTTTACCCTCTCCTTGAATCTGTGCTGGCTTTTCGACTTTCTGTAGCCAATAGAATGTGGCAGAAATCATGAATTGGCAGTTCTGGGCCCAGGTCTTCAGATGCTCCACAGCCTCCATTTTTACCCTCTGAGAGGCCAGGCTGCTGTGTTATAATAAGGAAGTCTAGACTATCCTGCTGGAGAGGTCACATGGAGAGAGAAGCCATTTATATTGTTCCAGGCTCAGCCCAGCTTCCAGCTGATGTCCCTAGTGATCTCAAATGCAGCAGAACTGTCTAGCTGAGCCCAGTCACCACAAAGAGTCATGGGAAATAAGAAATCATTGTTTTAAGCTACTAAGTTTTGAGGATGGTTTGTTGGGCAGCAACAGACAACTGAAATGTATTCCGGCAAGTACTCTAGACCCTCTGCCACTGTTGTCCTTAAAACCATCCTTGCTACCATCCTCCGGAATGGATTCTGGGTGGCACCTTTCTCCTCATAGTGCTTACTTACACATAAAAATCCTCAGTGGTTCCTCTGTCTTCAGGCCTGGATGATGCCAGGGCCCCATCTGCAAAGGAGACTGGGAAAGGGAGTTTCTGGTTTTGTAGCAGGGATGCAAGATGTGTGACATGGCAAATTCCCTCAACGTGGAAGGATGTTCAAAGGGCACTATGCATTCCAGAGACATGATGAAAGTCTTCAACAATGGCATATATATATATATATATATGCATTTACATATATATATTTCTTTTGGGGGGCAAGGTGTGAACTTACTGTGTGCTTGGCACAGAGCTCTGGGTCCATTCACCTTCTAATTGTAAACAGCGTTCTGACATCACCCTTCTTCAGTCTCCATCCCTGTGGTTTGGATGGGATCAATGCTGGGGCTGGGCGTGTGATTCAGGCCTGAACAATGCTATGTGACCCAATAAGAGCTAATTTGATATAATTTTGAATTTTTTCTGGGACAGCTGAAAGAATTGAAGACTCGGGTTGCTGGCAGCCATCTTGCTGCTGAAAGGAACAGAAATTGGAGAAGACTGAGTCGTGATGGTATTTTCTGAGCTTCCTGGTACCTAGATAAGTCATACCATTGGAGTCTTCTGTTATGTAAGCATATAAATTTTCTATTTGCTTACACCAAGCCGATTTGAATAGATTTTTATTATTTATAAGTTGTCAAGTCCATATATGTTAATGGTCTTATTTAATATTCATAACAACTCTTTGGAATGAATAGGTATTTTTTTATTAGCCCCATTTTACAGATGAGGAAACTGAAGCACAGAGAAGCCACATGGAGGCAGAATTCAAACCAGGAAATCTAATCCTGAGAGCCCACTCATAAACACTGTGTTCTCCTTGGTGTTGGGAAAGGATTCACAGAGGAGTGAGTGACATTCAACCGAACATGTAGCTCCAAGGGGACATAGAGGTTTGTCAGGGGCAGGAAGAAAGGCTTCTCAGTGAAGGGGCCAGCTTGGACAATTATAAGACTTTTTTTTTTTGCTAAGAAGAAACCTCACCTGAAATCCACCATGTACATGCCCTGCAGCCTATTGTGGAGGACAGACTGTGCCCTGGTGTGACTACTGCCACAGCCACCAGTTAGGTCCCAGCCAGAACAGGGATTGCTTCCCAAAAATCCCCTCAAAGACTTTAATCCACCCCTCCCCAGTTGTGCTGGGATGTACTGGTTCGTGGAACAGGCCCTTGCCCTAGCAAGGCATTTTTCCACTATCTGGAGTGAGTCAAGAACCAGTACCCTTACCCATCCAGCTAGATTCTATATAATTCTTTAGGGCCTGCCATGGGTTTGGAGGATATCCACATCTTGCTGCACCCCAAGATCAGCTTCATAAGTTCCCTTACTCTTGCCTGGGAAAATTTCCCAACACCTCTGCCCACTCAGGTTCCTCCTGCAAGGGAGCATGAAAACCCCTCACTGCAGGGACACCTCTGTCCTCCTGACCTCTGGACCCATGAGGGCTTTTGCTCTGCCTTGGGCCTGGTGGGTTCACCGTGGGGTCTGGGTTAGGTGAGGTACCCTCCTCAGTCTGAAAGGTGGTTCAGGGCAGGGGCCTGGATTCCACTGAGGGCTTGCACCTCTCAGATTGGTTCTCCATCAGCCCCAGAAGGCCCTGAAGATGCGTGCAGAGCTAAAGAGAATAGAATTCTCAGAGACCAAGGGCTCCCTGCTTAAACTAGAGCAAACGAAAAACTGTACAAGGAACTAGAGCAGTGCTTGCAGAATCTCAGGAAACAAGTAATTTCCAAGTAATTGTGATTTTAAAGAAAGAAACACAAAAGTGACCTTCACACTTCTATTATCTTCGGTTTTTGTTAAATTAAAGACGAGGCAGTGGGTACCAGTATAGAACATTTTCTTAAAGAAGCCACTTCCACTCATGGTCGTGGGCTGCGAAGGGACAGGCGGTAGCGTTCTGAGTGTCCCACCATCCACTGCTGTTGGGAGTTTGAGATAGATTCTCAGAGGCTGGGGGATGGGGTCGAGGATGTTCCAGCGGTGTTGGGGAGAAAATGAGATTGGGGGTGGTCCTTGGGGACTAACCGTCCGACCCGGAAGGAGGGTTTGCGGGAGGGAAGATGGCTCTAGGAGGAAAGAGAGGTGCCTTTTCCTTTCGAAAGGGCGGTTCCAAACTCCGCGGGGAAACTGAGGTCGACGTCCTGGCTCTGCCGGTCGTTCAGCAGGCAGCCTCGGCCCCACGCTCTACCCAGCCCAGGACTGGCAGTGCTGGACTAGCCACTTTTCTTTCGGGGATGGATGGCGGCGTTTGACACCAGGTTTGACCCGGGGAGGGGGCTTGGGGCCCGGGTGGGGAGCGCTGGGCTGGAGAGCTCGAGCAGATGCACAGTGGTCCTGGTCGCGGGCGGGCGCCAGTTTCCCCGCCCCCGAGGGGCGGGGCCGGGGAGGAGCTGGGCGCGTCCCCGCCCCCAGGCGGATCGGGGGCCGGGCCGGAGCAGACCGGGCGGGGTGGGCCGGGGACGCGAGGCGGAGCGGGGCCCCACACAGGCCGCGGCGGCTGGCTCGGGCCCCTACGGTCCCGGTGGCGGCTGGAGGAGGAAGCCAGGCGGCTGAGGAAGGAGGGGAGGCAAAGGAGGCCGAGGCTGGAGCGCTGTTCGCCGCAGACTCATTTCCCCGGCTCAGCAGGGAAAGGTATGGTACGCTCGCTCTCCGGCTCCGGCCCCGGGCGCTCGGTCCTCGCTCCGGGGTTGCCAGAGGCTGCGGCCGCCGCGGGAGGGTGAGGGGCACGGAGCAGTCCCGAGGGTTCGGCGGGTCCTGGACTCCGGCAGCCGGCGCGGCGCTCGGGCGCTCGGGCTGAGAGTGCGGCGTTCCCCGAGGCTCACGGAGAGCGGTGGGCGCCGCGCCCCCTTCGCCCGCGTTAGGGGAGGCGGTGGCTGGGCCCGGGGTCCGGTCATTTCGAGAGGGGGCTGCGCGGGCCGGGCGAGAGTTCCGAGGTGGAGGGCAGGCCGGACCCTGCGGGGTGCGTGCAGCTGGGGAGCGCCCGGGGCTCTTGGCGGGCGTGCTCCGTGGGCTCAGACAAAGCCGGGCGCTGACGCCCCGCGAGCACTGGGGCCGCCCAGAGGGTGGTCGCTGGGGAGAGAAGAGAAAGCTCCCGGGCGACTGCAGGGACAAGGGGAGAGGCTGGGCTGCCCTCCCTGCGGGCGTACTGGTGGTCTCCTCTAGGGACGTTGGACAAGGGTGGGGAGCAGGTCTTTCCGATGGGCCAACTAGGCTGCGCTGAGCTTGGCGAGAGCCAGGCTGCGGAAGGGGTAGAGAGTTGGAGGGCTCACTTTGGGGAAGGGGCTGGGGGAGGCCTCTGTCCTGGGTAGGGGCTGGGGCTTTGGTGGAGCCGGTGAGGGGTCCGTAGACCCCCTCCGAAGTTGCACCAGGAAAGGGAATCGCCTGATGAGGTAAGCCCTGTGGGTGACGCGTATGGTAAGATGTGTCCACAGGTTGTTTGCAGAACCTGCTGGCGATGGCACATCCGGTGCCAGTCCTTGGGAGAGCCGCCTGTCCAAGCAGCGAAACAAGACAGGTGCCCCAGGGGTCATTTGAGTGGGCATGAATGGAGGGATGGGTAGGCATGCCATCTGAAAGTATGTGCAGTGAAGTCCCCACATCTGTATTCTGCTGCCTTCCCCCTCTTCCCTTTCTCTCGTGTAAGGGGCATGAAGCATTCCAATTCCTGCCACAGGCTGTGCCTCCACTTGGGCTCTAAGGTGCTCTGCCCTTGGACCCCCATTCTTCAATTCCTTCCCCTTCTCTCGTGTTAGAAGTGGCTTTCCCCGGTATCATTCATGCAGTGTTCATTCATGCTTTGGCACCCTCCTCCATCCCACCCCACATTTCAGCAACAGGCCCACTTCTTGCCACAAAGCTTCTCCAGAGAGCTGTCTGTGCCTGCCCCTCTGGAGCACATCCCTTTGGTTCCTCAGCCCCCTCGACCTGGCTTCTGCCCACTACTTCACTGAAACTGCCCCTCTGCCCCTGTCCCCCCCTGCCCCCCATCAGTGTCTCCAGTGACTTCCATATCCCCACAAGTAGGCCTTCCTTGACCACCCTTGGCCTTGTTGATCATTTTTTCCTTCTGGGGCCAGTTACCTCTCTTGGCTTCTTTTGCTTCTCTCCTCTTTCCCTGGCTAGCCTAGCCCTTCCTTGGTCATCTGTGGGGACAGCTACACTCAACTTTGAAGGTTGAGGCTCTGTCCTCAGCCCCTTCCTCTCTCTTGACTCCCCTCTGTTTACACAGGCCCCTCCCCCAGAGCTCTCCTTCTTTCTTAGGACTTCTAAAATGAAGCGTTAATTTACAAACACACAGATTTTATTTATGTATTTAATCTCAATTTATAATTGTCATCTTAAGTTGCCTTATTTTTTAAATATGTTTTATTGATTATGCTATTACAATTGTCCTATTTTCCCCCTTTATTCCCCTCTGCCCTGCACACCCTCTCCCACCTGCATTCCCCGCCTTTAGTTCATGTCTGTGGGTCATAAATCTAAGTTCTTTGGCTTCTACGTTTCCCATACTATTCTTGCCCTCCCCCTGTCTGTTTTCTACCTACCATCTATGCTACTTATTCTCTGTACCTTTTGCCCCTGTCTCTCCTCCCACTCCCCCACTGATAACCCTCCATGGGGATCTCCATTTCTGTGATTCTGTTTGTGTTCTAGCTGACAAACACACAGATTTTAAATGTACATCATTTTCATCCTCATGATTTTAAGTAGCAGGTTTTATCTCTAGCCACCCATGGGATGAGTTATGGTGTCCTGGACGTGCCACAGGTATGAAAAACTCCCGGGTGGTCTGCATGTGGCCGAGACAGAACCTGACTGCACTCCCCAGACCCTCCTCAGCCTTCCCATCTCGGGGAACCCACCCGGCTTTAAAGACAGGAAACCAGGTGGCATCAACTCCCCTTCACCTCCCTCCCCACACCCAGTCTGACCAACAGCAAATCCTTTTGGTTCTTTCTGCAAAATCTGTCTCAGGCTCTGCCTTCACTGCAACCACCCCAGTCTACTGCCCCAGGGCAAGCGCCCCTTTCTGTCTTATCTGAGTTTTGGAGTAGTTACTACTTGTTTCCCAAGTCCTCACTTGCTCTCTTCTAATCTCTTATAACAGAAAGTATTCAGAAAAAATATACATTAGATAACCTCATTCTCTAAAACCCTCCAGAGCTCCCTATTGCACTTGGAATACAACTTCAAAGCTTTTCCCCTGGCCTATGAGCTCCTTCATGATCTGGCCTTCTCAGACTCCCTCCAGCCTTTCCTTGTCCCTTTGTATTCTTCCTGATAGCCGCACCTGGCTTACTTTGCCCCTGAGCATCCCAAAGCTTTTTCTGCCCTCAAGTCTCTGCTTGTACTGTTTCCTCTGCCTAGAGAGTTCCTCTAGGGTTTCCTTCTGGGCTGGCATGGCTCCTTTTTATTTTCCATGTCTTAGCTTAAGTCTGCCTTTTTCACGTGCCTTCCCAGCCTTGGGAGAGGGCCCCTTCCCACCCCCAAATTCATCATCGCTCCGGTTTTACTTTCTTCATTATATTTATCACAGCCTGTAGCCATTTGTTACGTTTCTCTTTTTACTTTGTCTGGCTGGAACCTTGACTGAATGGCCCACTGCTGTATGTATCTGGAGCATCTCCACAGTGCCTGGCTCGTGGCTGCTCAGGAGATCTTGAGCCAGGTGGAAGGCTGGGGCTGGGCTAGGCAGGAGGAGGTGGGTTTTGCAATTAGCGCAGGAGCCCCCTTTAAGCCTCAAGTGACACCACAGATTTTTATTTTCTTTCCACAAAAGAAGTTGTGCAAATAAATGGCTGCAAGAATCTGAGGGGGCCAGTGGGATGTGAAAAAGGGAAGTAGAGAAGGTACAAGTGTCTCGAAAGCAGGCCTGTGTGTCTGGGGGCGTGACTGGGAGGCCTGAGGGATGTGGAGTCAGTGGGGGTCGCTGTGGGTTGGGGATACATGACTTCCTCTGCTCTCTTTGGTGGAAATCCTGGCTGGGTTAACAGAGGGGTGTGTGTGTGTTCTCTAGCTCAGGAGCTGAGCATGGTCTGGGCAGCTGGGAATTTATTTCAGGCTACTCCCTTGGGTGACAGATGGGTGCCCATCCCCGGAGGGCAGGGAGTTGAAAGGATGGGACAAACTGGGGTTGGGGGTCTCTCTATTAGACCCTGTCCTTCTTCCTACAGCTCCGTGCTTTGCACAGAACAGCCGGCTGAGAACTGAATTGTGTGGCCGGTGTTCCCAGAATGGAAAGCCAAGAGCCAGGGGGCCTCAGATCCGGGAGGGAGGGAAGCTGGGCCCTGGACAGGCAGACTGGTGATGATGGACCGGGGTGACACTGTGAGGTGGGTGCTAGAACTGGGGGCTAGGGGTCCAGAGCTAGAGTTGGGCTGGCAAGACTAAGAAAGGCCTTGACCTGGGATAGATGGGAGCAAGGACAGTATCCTGGGCGGGAAGTCAGAGAGAGGCCAAGAGGCTGGGCCAGGGCCCTCCTATACTCACTGTGTGTCAGGTAATGTTCTAACAGCTTCACAGATATTAACTCCTTTAATCCTCTAACAGCCCTGTAAGGTAGGTCTTATCCCACTTAACAGATGGGAAGACTGAGGCACAGTCACAGGATGCAGTATTGTCAGAGTAAGGATTTGAACCCAGGCGACCAGAATCTATGTCTGAACTGCCCCTACTCTGCCTCTCCTCTCGTGCCTCTCAGAGGGTCTCCGCTGAAGACTTCTTAACAAATAAGTGGTTTGTCCAGACTTCCAGACATGCAGGTGACATGCAGGGAGCGTGTCTTGGGGACTGGTGAGGTGGGAAAGAAGTCACAACCCTAAGGTAGAAGGGACCCTCGCTCAGTGAGGTTCTCTGCTGCGTGTCCCGCCTTTTCTCAGCAGGGGCTCAGGCCCAGGCCGAAGAGTTGGGCATCATACACACTGTGATTTTAGGGTGCCGGGGAGGTCACCTTCTTTTGGCACAAAAACAGCTCCCTGCTTGAGACGCCACCATTCGACCCTCTGGGTTTAGCATTGCCCTACTGCCCTCTTCATCTGCCTCTGGAGAGCCCAGGGAGGTCAGGAAGGGGCTCTGTAGATAAACTGGCCTGTTTTGGATTCCGTTTAGAATGTTGTGAGGGAGAGCTTCTGGCATGGCCTTGGGAAACCTGGATGGCGGGCAGAGTAGGGCTGGGTTGAAGGTGCGAGCTGAGCTGGGTGCACAGAGAAACGGGAACTGAAAAGAGCCTAATCCACTTCAGTGCTGGGCCTGCCTTTCTTTTTGTCTGTCTGTAAAAGGGGGCTAGAGAGGCTTTCTGCCTTTGCCCCTCAGGGGTCATAGAAGCCGGGAACTCCTCAAGGTCCTGGGTGTGAGTGCCTTCCTGCAGACCCGTGTGAAGGAGGACTTCCTGTGGGACACCAGCCCGCAGGAACTGGGCCAGGAAGGAGGGAGCCGGGAGGAGGGTGTGGCAGCCCTGTCCTGCGAGGCTTTCCTGTTCGGTCAGGAAAGGATGCCTCTGGGCAGGTGAGTCGGCCTCCCAGGGGCTTGGCTGGCTGGCCAGGCAGGGATTTGCTGACCACACAGGCATGGAGTCCCTTTGCTCCAATATCTGAGCCCCAGAGTTAAGGGATCTGCTCATCTATCTTGGCAGATTCTGCTAGGCCGCCAGGAAAGGACAGAGGTGGAGTTGGTGGCATTCTCTTCTGTATATTGGGAAACTGAGACACAGAGCAAGCCCATTGCTGCTAGCTCTGGGGAGTGCTCTGCCTTTGGCAGGGCGTGTGCAGGAGGCTTATCCACGCTGCCCAAGTCCTGTCTGCTGGGTTGAGGTGAAAGCTGTGGCAGAGCCAGAAACTGGCAGGCGGGGGCTGAGGGTGGGCTTCTGGACAACTGGATGCGGGCCTTTGTTACCTTCAGGCATCATTTGGCATCACCTGTGCCCCAGCCCAGTGCTCACAACCACTGGGAACCCAGGGCAGGATTCCCTCTCTCCGGGCAGTGGGGTGAGCCCTTCCAGGTGTGATGAAACGAGGTGCAGTTCAGACCAGCTTCCTCGAGGAGGCAGTGCTTTTACAGGGCCCTGAAGTCCTGAGTGGCTGGGGCCACCAGAGGAGGGGTGGCATTTCTAATGTGGGCGGGGGAAGCCCAAGCCTGGAGAAGTGGGTTGCAGGCAGGTTGGAGAAATGGGTTGCAGGCAGGTTGGAGAAGTGGGTTGCAGGCAGGTTGGAGAAGGCCTTGACTGCCAAGCTGCTGAGTCTGGACTTGATTCTCCTGGCACCCCCGGTAGCCACTGAAGGTTATAGGTCCTGGGTGCGGTGACTCGATGAGAACAGTGGTCTGTAAAAGTGCATCTGAAGCTCCAGCAGACAGTGGCTCCCCGGGGGAGTGTGGTAAAATGTAGGCTCTAATTCAACAGGTCTGTGGTGGGGCCTGAGATTCTGCACGTCTAACAGGCCCCTGGGTGGTGCGATGCAGCAGGTCCGAGGGCCATCTTTGCGGAGTGAGGGGTTGAGGTTGAGCACTTGGGCCAGGCAGGTGCAGGGATGCGTGCAGGTCAGGTGAGACCTGGAACGGGTAAAGGGGGCTGTCCAGGCTCCTGTGGACTGCGTCGGGAGGTGTGGGGACTGTCTGAGTGGGGGCTGAGATGGCAGGGTAGAGGTACCAGATGCAGGGTGTTGGGACATGGGGCTGGGTGAGGGGTCTTTAGGGTCTTGTGTGTCAGGCCAGGGAGCAGGCCTGACTTCCAGGGTGTTTGGCAGTGATGAGCTCCTGAGACCACAAGAGGGTGTCTTAGCTGACTGCCCCAGGGCAGGGTGACGTGTGGGCAGCCTCTTATCTTTTCCCACAGATGGGCCCTGTGGGTAGCCAATCTGGGGCGAGCATTCTTCCTCCGTCCAGGGTTGGCCCAAGGAGATTGGGGTAACAGCTGACTGCAGCCCCAGACATAACGTCTTCTAAAAGCCCCCAGAATCTTCCCGGATGCTGAGCCATCCTTCCCAAGAGGGCAGTGTCCCTTACCCTGGCCTGCGTGAGTCCTCGTAGCTACCGCCAATGGTGACAGGAGTCACTGCTGTTGAGGTCTTCTCTCACTGGGCCCCCTTCCGGGTGCATCCGGAGTGGGGGGGCCTAGATGCTTCTCTCTGCTGTGCCCTTGGCCGGGCCACTACAGGCAAGTGTCTGCTCCCCTTTGAGGGCTTATTTTCCTGTCAGTTGAGGGATTCTGTTCTGTCTCTGGGGAGCAGGGGAGAGGATCACAGGGTGTGTTGGGTGGGGCACTGCTTCTTCCCAGAATGGCAGCCGAATGCATTTTAACTCTGGTTTAATATTAAAACTTGCGTGCTAATGACGGAGTAGAATGAGCAGTTTGTGTAGAACTGTCCAGTGCGCTTTGGGGGTCTCTCAAGGCCCTTTGACTTCTGGACTTGGCACGGTGTGGGGTGCAGTGTTGGAGGGCACTGCTCAGATGGGGTTCCTTCAGACCCTGGGAGGACGGTAGTCAGTTGCCTCACCCAAAGGAAGGTGGGAGGGTTCAATGCCCGGAGTGGCTCTCAAGATGTGTTCCCCAGATGTCCCCACACCTCCTAAGGAAGGCAGGGCCCAGTGTCTGCCTTGTGCCCTCTGCTTTGCCAGGCTGTTCTGAGGAGGTGGGAGAGGGTGGCATTTCTCAAAGACTGTTCTGAGCAATTTCAAGGGTTCAGGGGATAAATAAGGTCAGAAACTGGCAACTTTACTCGACCACCATGTGGGAGATTCAGAATACCTTTTAAGAGAATTAAAGGTTCCGCAGCAAAGGAACTGTTTAGTGTTTCCCGGAACACTAAACCTGACCAACAATCTGACCATGGAAATCTGGGTTTTGAAGACTTCCTAATAATATCCCACCGACCGGGCAGACCAGCCGGGCGGAGGCTGATGTGGAGTGATGGCGCCGCTGCTCCGTGAAGCACTGCACATGTGGGTCGCACCCAGGCCCAGAAGTGCCGGCCAGGGAAGGAAGGCTAGAGGGCGACTTCCTGGGGGAGGTGGAATTGGTGGGACGGGTGCCATTTGGACAGTCAGAGGAAGAGAAGGGCCCTGCAGAGGGAGGGGCGGCCTGGAGGGGACTGGGGCCCAGAGCCAGCTCTAGGTTCTCGTGGCAACAGCTCTGCTTCCCTGGGTGGGAGGGGGAGAGACCTGGGACGTCCTGTCGGGTGCCTAGGACCCAGGGATAGCCGGGCCTGGGTGTTTGGGGTCCCGGGAGTGCCTCCCACCCCACCGCCCCTGCCATCTCCTCGCTCTAGAAGTTCTCTCCCAGTGGTTCATCTCAGAGGTGGGGTCAGGACCTCTGGGCAAGAAGCTAACCCTCTTGGTGCCTCACTTTCCTCATTTGTCCCGTGGGAATAACAGTATTTCCCTCATAGGGTTGTTGCGATAATGGAGTACCTGTTGGCCGCTCTTAGTGTGATTGACATGGCTGCAGGTGGCGTCTCCAGGAGGGTCCCAGGGAAGGGGACAGTGGTCAGGGAAGCAAGTGGCACAAAGGCCAGCAGAGAGCATGGTGAGGCCTGGGCTGAGGCCCTGATTAGATCAGAGGAGTGATCTTCAGTGGAGCAGAGGAAAGAGTGAGGGTGAGAGGGGCCAGGACTGACTTCCTGGAGGAGCGGCTAGCAGGTGGGTAGATGTGGGCAGAATGAGGAGATGTCACAGGCCGTGTGGGGCCCCGGGAAGCAGTCTGGGTGTGCGAGTCAGGGGATCTGGTGGGTGGGAGTGGGAGATGGGAGCTGAGGGCAGGAAGGGGGTGCCTGACGCCTGCCTCCATTCATTGGACCACGGGGAGCCATCGAAGGCTTTTGAGCAGGGCAGTGTTTGAGTGAGGAACGTGGCAGGGGTGTGACAGTGGCTTGAAAGTGCTGGACACTCCTCCCCACCCCCAGCAGTGGGCTTCCTCACTGAGTAGCTATGGCCCTTCACAACTCAAAGCATGGGGAGAGGTCAGGTTGCTGATATGAGATTCTCAGAGTTCTGAGTCATTTTCCCCAAAAGGTTGAGAATCTCATCCTGTCACCATCCTGGAAGGGGTGTTGCAAGTGCAGGAAGGGAGAAGGGGGGAGTTCCAGGCCTCTCGCTCCCTTCTCCTTGTCCTCCCCTGTGGTTGGTGGGGGTGGTCAGTGAGGCCACTCTGCCTTGCCCCTTGCCACGACTCATTTCCTCTGAACTGTGAGGACTCTTTGTTCAGCAGCTCAGGTGGGGGTGACGGGGTGCGGCATTTCAGACAGTGACCCAGGGGAAGTCGCTTTAATGGCGCAAAATCAGGCAGACAGGAGGGCCCTGGCAGAGGATGCTCAGCGAGCTTGCTTACCCAGCCCGGCTACACTCTCCTGTCCTGCCTTGCCCTTCTCTTTCTTCCTCAAACAAGTAGGGGGTGGGGGGAGGTGCTTTTCCTGATCTCACTAAACAGGCTGGGAGGAGGGGGGAGGACGAAAAGCATTTGGGCTCAGCCAGAGCAGAGTGGCTTGGCTGGGGCAGTGCGGCACCCCGACACCGCCGTCCAGATTCCTGTACCCTCGGCCACTTGGAGGAGGGTGTACGGGAAGGTGTGACTGGAGCCCAGAAGTACTTGGAAATAAGTTGTAATTTATTCGAAAACAGAACAAAGAGCCTAGCCACCGTCTGCCAACTTGGTGCCAGGTCCTGGCGCACCCATAGTGCCCGCCCTCCCCTCTCGGCTTCATGAGACACGTGAGCTGTTAGCCCATTTCGCAGACAGAGGGAGACGCAGCAGCTGCAGAAAATGATGTGACTGGGTCTCTAACCCAGGTTCCTGGATATCTGGTCTGATGCCCGTTCTTCACCCCCCAGACCCCCCCAGAGCCTGTCCCCAAAACTTCAACCACGCCTCCCAACCACAACCAGATCCCCTCCCCCCACCCCAAGCCAGGCCAGCTTCCTGAACTCCTGACCCCAGGGAGTGGGGGTGGGTGGGTGTTTTTGGACTGGTAAAAAGACTAGACCTAGAGTCAGCTAGATTTTTAAGATGACTTAAGCAGAGACACTCAGGACCACCAATGGACACACATTCTTGAGAAAGATTTTTAAATGAGGTCTGCAAATGTTAAACATACAGGTCCCTTTTACTCTTTTTTTTATTGAAAATTAATTTAAAAAATTATACACAATTAATGGAAAGCTTTGGACTTAATGTGAAAAAGTAACTAAAGACAATAAACTCAATTCATCCCTTGGTTTTAAAAAAGAGTAAAGCTGGGGCCTTAGTATTTTACTAAGGGAACCCTTCCTTCCTTCCTTCCTTTCTCTCTCTCTCTCTCTCTCTCTCTCTCTCTCCTCCTCCTTTCTTTCTTTTTTGAAATTTATTGATTTGAGGGCAGGGAGAGAGAGAGAGGAAGGTTTGGGGAGGAGGGAAAGAGACAAAGAGAGAGAAAAAGAAATATTGATTTGTTCTACTTATTGATGCATTCACTGGTTTTCTTGTATGTGCCCTGACCAGGGATTGAACCTGCAGTTTTGGTGTATCAGGTCAACACTCACCAACTGAGCTACCTGGCCAGGGCCTAAGTGAATTCTGGACTGCCTTTTGTCAGTCGGCAGGTGTGGAACCTCTCCGGACCTCAGTTTCCACCTCTGCAGAATGGGGATATTGACTTGTGGGTTCGCTGCTATGTGAAATGCTTAGCATTGTGCTCTGTACCTCAGACAGGCTCAGTGAAAAATAGTGATAACGATGATGACAGGATTATAAGAATAAGCATTTCTTGATTTTAAAAGCTGGTGGATTATTAAGTCTCTCTTTGAACTCAACAAAAGGACTTGAAGAACATCCTCCTCATCCAAGCTTATTGTCTTAACTCCATCGGTGTTTCATGGATTAAATCTCGGGCTCAGGGTCCACGTGTGCATTTGGAAATGAAGACCGTCGGCTTTGCAGACCCGGGTTCAGTTCCTGCTGGGGTCCCGCTTCAGTGTTGAACTCACGGAGAGCCCTTTGCTGGGCTCTCGTGATCCTGCGTTTGGCTCGTTAAAAGAGCAGTTACACCACCCTGCAGTTACTGGGTAGGAAGAGTCCTGGGTCACTGAGAGAGGAGGTGGCTGTCTGCAGGGAGGTATGTTAGCTGTTCCTTGAATTTTTCTTGTGTGTGTGCAGGCGGAGCAATTGGACCAGTGTCCCTGTCCCTGTTTCTGGAGGATGAGAATTAGAGCAGAGCTCTGTGGCCTGGCGTAACGTGGTGCCTGGTGAGCACTGAGCCAGCCCCCCTAGGGCAGGGAGACTCGAATGGCCTGAAGCCCACCCACTATCACCCCAGGCAGGAGGCAGGTGGCCTCCCCATGGCAGCCCTAAGTTTTGGCACCACAGCCAGGTTGAGCCGCCAGGCTTGGGGACGACTCCTGCCGGGCAGCCCCAAGGGCCTGGCACAATGCGTGCAGTGTCAGTCTGTGGGAGGGGGGCAGGAGAAGGGCCAGGCTGGGGCTGTCCTCAGGCCTGCTGCCCTGGAGGCTGGTGTGGGCCTGAGAGCCAAGCAGGCACTGGGCAGAAAGCGAGCTCAGTGTTGCTGAGCGCTGCTCTGCCCTCACTTCATCTGGGGGGCCTCCATCACACCTGTGACCCCCTCTGAGCCTGTTCTGCCACCCGTAACACGGGCCCCTGGGTGTTAGTAGTGTGCCCAGCTCGGGGCCTGGCCCATGACGGACTCAATGAGTAGGGGCTTGTTTGTGTAGTTCACCTGGTGGCTGGATTTGGGGGTGCATTTCTCTTTTTTCATTTTGGGATCATGCGTGTCACCTTCATCCTGTGATTGGCTGTGCTGGGTGGGGGCCATAGGAGAGGGAGCTTTGCAGGAAAAGAGTGCACACACAGTGAAGGGGGCCCCCCTCCCCACAAATGCCGCCTGGACCCCAAAAGCCTTAAACACTCAGCTCTGCCATCAGGGCTGCAGTGTCTCTGGAGGCGGAGAGCACGGGTTGCAGGCCGGCCAGAGTGGGGACCCTGTGGCTTTGGAGAGAGATGGGTTTGCCGGAGACCCCCCTTTTCAAGCCCCCTCCTCCTGGGGGCCGGCGCTGAAGCACAGTCAGGCTTTGTGCAGAGTCACGAGGGGCCGGCGAGGGGGAACTACGCCCTCCCGCCCGGGCTGGAGCTGGTTTCACAGGCCCCGGTTTTTGTCGGTGGTTTTGAAAGAGTCGGTGGAAAGCGCTGACTGGGCAGTCCTCCTTCGCCCCAGAACGGTGGGGCTGCGCTCCCGGCTGGGAAGGGGAGGAACCTGGCAGGGAAGCCACCTCTTCGTGTGCCAGCTCACACCTCCGGGGCCTCCAGTGCCCCAGGTGCAGAGTGGGTGGCTCAGTATGTGGGGGCACGAACCCAGGGGCTGGTCAGGGTGGCGCTGCAGGTGACGCCTGATGAGGCGGGGCTGGGAGAGGGGCCCGGGGCTGCGTGTGGGGAAGTGCTGGGCCCTGCAGCGGGAGGTCGAGGTGGCCTGGAGAAGGTCGGCAATGCTGGTGATGTTGGTGAGAGCCTCGAGGGGAGAACTGGCTTCTGGAATTGGACCCCCGGGGCTCTCCTCCCTGCTGTAGGTCTTGGACCAAGTTATTTGGCCTCAGTTTCTCATCTTTCTTGCCCCACAGGCTTCTTGTTGAGGGGAGAGGGGGTAACCAGTTGGCACAGAACGTGTCAAGGTTTGTCCCTGCAGAGTCAGGACTGGTCACCCAAGTCATCCTGACCCCACCCTTGCCCTCACCCCCACATCCTGTCATTCAGCAAGTTCCTGGGAAGTCACCATAGCACTTTTACTTTCTGATCCCCTCCTGCCTGTCACTTCTTTGTTCCCTTGTCCCCTCACCAGCGAGGCTCCCCTCACCTCCCCACGCAGAGCAGCTGTCTCTCCCTTTGCCCTGATTTTCCTGTCTTGTGGCACCTGTTACCCCAATCTGTTAGATCCTCGAAGGGGAGGCTCTGGCTGCTGCTGTGTCCTGAGCGCCTGGCACTAAGTAGTGCTCACTCAACTTTTTGTTCTTGTTTTATTGTGGCAAAATAAACATAACACACGATTTACCATTTAACCATTTTTAAACGTGCGGTAGCCCCCACTTATCCACAGGGGACATGTTCTAAGACCCCCAGTGTTTGCCTGAAACTGTGGATGGCACCAGACCCTGTATAGACTGTGTTTTTTGAACATATACATACCTATGATAAAGACTAAGTTGTAAATTAGACACAGTAAGATTAGTGACAATAACTTATAATAAAATAGGATAATTACAACAATGTACTGTAATAAAAGTTATATGAATGTGGTCTTTCTCCTGGTCAAATATCCTATTGTCCTGTATTCGGACGTGCTGGACAAAGGGGTGATTCACATCCCCGGCAGGATGGAATGGAATGGTGTGAGGTTTCCGCTACTCAGAGTGGCACACAATTTAAAACTTATGAATTGTTTATTTTGGGAATTTTTCGTTTAATATTTTTTGATCACAGTTGACCGTGGTAAAGGGGGACCCCCAGGATGTCCTGTGCCCACCCAGACTTCTCACCACGCTGCTCACTGGCCCTGCATGCCTGTACTGTCACTGAGTGACCGAGTGACCCTTCTGCCCACCTCCCCCCACTTCCTCTGGATGGTGGGGGCTGCAGGTGGGCTGATGAAGGGGGGCTGGGAGAGGGGCCGCCCTGCACACCCCACTGCCCATGGGGTCTTGTGCCATCTGGGGAGCTGGGGCTGCTCTGCCCTTTCTCCTGGGTGTCCCCGTGGGGGTAAGCTTACGTGTGTCTGATGGAAAGCTTGCCATGCTTGCACTGTGGCTTGGGCCAGGTGAGTGGCCACCTGAAAAAAGTGGGGCTGGGGTTTGCAGGGTGATTCCCGGAGGGAGGGAAAAGAAGCGTTGAGAATTTGCACACACAGTCTCCCCTGCCTGGAGCTCACTTCTAATGTCCCTCCTAGAAATCTCCTCTGAGCCCTCTCCCTGCCCCTGTTAGGTGCCCCTCCCACATTCTGCATTACAATCCTGATCAAATTCTTATCACTGCAGGTTGTACCTGGGAGTTAACTGGCTGTGTACCTGTTTGTTGAATCCACTGCCCGTGTTTTCCCCAGGGCTGTGCCTTAGGGGAGACAGAACATGTAAATCTTTCTGGAAATGTCTGAGCAGGAGCCTAGGGCCTCTTAGAGGGCAGAGCAGGTGTGGTGCTGATTCTCGCTTTTCAGATGAAGGAACACAGTCTTCCCCAAGATCACTCAGAGCTAGACCCCGTCCTGCACCCTGGGTCATCTTGAAGGGAGCAGTCCCCAAGGGCAGAGGTTGGCCCTGTCTAGCTTGAGGTACATTACCGACCTGGGGAGCTGGGCAGCTGCGAGGGAGTGGGGGTAGAGGGAGACCCCCAGCTTAAGCTGGGGAAGGGGAGTGGATCTTGTAGTTCTCTCTGCTTCCTCCTGTTCTGCGCAGGCAGACACGATGTCCCCGGGCTGGCCTGGAGTCTGCCTTTGGAGTCTGCTACAGAGGTGATTCTCCACCTTAGTTCTACATTAGCATCATGTAGGGCCCTTAGAAATATGTCCATGTGGGGACCCCAACCCCAATAGTCTGATTAGATGACCCAGTGTGGGGGCTGGGTATCAGTCTTTTATAACAATCCCCAGGTGAGTCTAATGCACTGGCTGGGAAGGGGTACCTAGCTCCTGGGCCTCGTATGTGGGGGGGCCTAGGCCAGGCTCTGTGCTCCCTCCACCCCAGCCCTGAATTTCACAGCAGAGGCAGCTGAGGCCCTGAGGGAATGGCGAGTTTGCCTAGGGTCCCCACCCTGAGGGGTTCCCTGGGAGAAAGAACTGATGACTCCGACAGTCCCCTCTTGCTGTGTAACAAGCCACCCCAAAACTTAGTAGTGTAAAACAGCAAGAAACATTATCCTCACACTTCCTGTGGGTCAGAAGCTTGGGAGCGGTTTTGTTGGGTGTTTCTGGCTCGAGGCCCCTGAGGAGGTGGCCGTCACCGTGTGCCCGGGCTGCAGTTGTCTGAAGGCTTGATTGGGGTGGGGGGTGTGCTTCCACAATGGTTCGTGCTCACGAGCTTGGCGGCACAGTCTGGCTCCGCTCCGTGACTCACGGGCCTCACCTCTCGGTAGGGTGTGTTAGTGGCCGTGGGACGCGATAACTGGCTTGTTGAGGAATCGGTCCACAAGAGCAAGGTGGAAGCCACCATGTGTTTTTATTTATATATTTAATTTATTTAATTCATTGGGGCGACGTTGGTAAATAAAATTATATAGGCTTCAGGCATATGATTCTATAATACATTATCTGTGTATGTAGTTAGTGTGTGTTCACCACCCAAAGTCAAGTCTCCTTCCATCACCGTTTATCCCCCTTCACCCTCTTCCACCTCCCCTACCCCCTCTCTGGTGATCACCATACTGTTGTCTGAGTCTGAATTTTTTCCTTAGTCCCATCACCTTTTCCACCCAGCCCCTCTTCCCTCTGACAGCTGCTAGTCTGTTCTCTGCATCTGTGAGTCTGCTTCTGTTTTGTGTGTCAGTTTATTTTGTTCATCAGATTCCACATGTAAGTTAAATCACATGGTACTTGCACAATGTGTTTATGACCTCGTTTCAGAAGCCGCGCCCTGCCACTTCTACAATGTCCCATTGGTTACACAGGTCAGTTTGGGAGGGCACTCGATTAGGGCACAGGTACTAGGAGCCAAGAGGCATAGAGGGCTGTCTTGGAGGCTGGTGACATGCCCACCCCGATTGCTCTGACAGATGCTCTGCCATTACGCTTGCAGCCTCACGGACCTTCCGGGGAGGGCCACGTGGCCCCAGGAAGTTGGGGCGGGGGGCTTCTCTTTCAGCCCTCTGTGCCTCCCCTGTCATCAGATCATAGCAGTGTCACTGTAGGGTGGGTGGTGGTCTCTGAGTCCTAGAGGTCATGGCATCGTCATGCAGTAGGGTCTATGACCTCTCTGTTGACTGGACTTCACCCTGTCCCCACCATACTCGGTGTCCTGGCCCAGCCCTCCCCATGGTCACCTGCCTGGTGTGTGGACCTGGGCCTGTAGGAATATAAATATAAGAACCATCTCTGTGTTGTGCCCGGCTGTGAGCTAAGCACTCTGCATTGCCACACTGAACCCTGGGAGGCAGGCACCCTTTTATCCCCACTCTGCTGATGAGGAGACTGAAGCTCAGGTCACTCACCTAATCAGTGGCAGAGACTCACATGGCTGGTATTCACCAAGGGACCTGGCCCTGGAGCCTGTATGGAAACCATGGCTTTATAAGGTGTCCCGACAGGGGGGACTATTTATCAAGTTTGCTATGTGTCATCAAGTGAAACATAGCAAAGTGTGTGTTTGTGATTATGTGTGTGTGTGTGTCTGAGGGTCCTCAAGGGCCTTGGTGACTTAAGGAGTTCAGAACATGGCTGGCGCTTTGGTTTTGAGGTGGGTTTTCTCTCTAGGTTCAGCCCTTTTAGGAGAACTTCCTCCCAGGGAGTGATGCCTGAGTACCACTGACCGTCCTCCTTCTCCTGCCCACGCCCCAGGCAGTTTCACAATAACGCCGTCAACTAGGACAGTGACCAACTTTGCGGTCTCTTACAGTTCTGTGGTTGCTGACTTCCTGGGGGTGGGGGGGTTGAGCTGAGGTGTCAGGTTCTGCTTGGAGGAAGGGAATGCAGGCTACGAGGTCTCACCCCAAGGGTTGCTAAAGGGAGCCACAGTGACTAAAGGGAGCCTTTAGGATTTTTTAGGGGGTATAGAAGGCTGGCCAATGAGGTCTGGGGTCAGTGCTGGCCTTGCTCAGGGTAGGAGTGATCATTCCCACTTTATAGATGGGGAAACCGAGGCTTAAACCAATGGACTTTCCAAAGGCTACCCTGGTTAGGAGCAGAAGTTATGGTCTGGGCAATTTCTTTTCCTCCAGGCCTGTCCAGGGTCGGCATGGTCATCTTCTAAGACCCTGACTTCTCTCTGGGCCGAGGGGGAACAGGGTTTCCCTGCCTCCGTTAAGACCTGGGGTCTGAGTGGACGAACGTGGACGAACGTGGGCCCTGCTGGCAGAGAGGTGACTGCCTCCTCTGCCAGACACGACGTCTGCAGGCAGACACACACGCGGGTGGGAAGAAGGGCCTGGGGTGTGAGGAGCTGGGGTGGGAGACGGAAGCTGAGCCAGGGGGCTGGCCCCGGTTTTGAAAGGTTCACAGACGTTCAGAAGCCATCGAGACCAGCACTTGATCTAATCTGTTGTCAGGGTGTGATCCACTCACGCGTTTTTGCTGAAGGTGGGATCTCTAGGATGGAGCTTGGGGTAAAGCTGTTTGGGGGTGGGCGTGGGGACAGAAATTCAGTCCTCGGCTCTGTCCTGGCCCATCTCCGCTTGCTTTTCTCTCCGGCTGCACAGTCATCAAGGCTGCCAGCTGAGCGTTATGCCCACCAGAGACACCCTGCCCTTTCTCGGGCTTCTTTCTGTGTTTGCTTCCCCTCTGTCCACAGCTAGGCTTCTAGCCAGAGGAGGGTGGTCTTCAGGGTCTGTCCCTGCAGGTAACTATAAGCTGAGGTCCCTTGGACAGTCCATCTGAGTCTCTGGCCTTGCAGAACATCCTGGGAAACGCAGGCTGGTCCTGAGGGTTCACCTCTCCGAGGATGACGGTCCCCTGCCACCAGTGCTTGTGCAGGCCGTGATGTTGGGTCTGTCCCCCGCCTCCCCTGAACACCCTGTCTAGGGCTGCCTCTCTCCATGTAGTGTAGGCTCCCCGCTTCTGAAAAGACTTACAAAGGCTTTTAAAGATGTGTTTTAGGGACTTTACACATCTGGTTGTGGGGAAGAGATGTGGCCAACAAAGACACTGCTTGGAAAGAAGTTTAAATGCCAGGAAGGATGAGGGGCGCCCCCGGAGCCCTTCTCACCTCAGCCTGTGAGGGAGGGCTGCTCAAAGGAGGCCTCTGTGGGATGAGGCACCCATGCTTTCTCCCTTGTATGAGCTTGGGCTTGGCCAATGGCCCCCATCTCTGAGACCTGGCCGGACCCCCAAAACTGGGTAGGTGAGACAGGGTTGGGGGTGGAGACAGGGTTGGGGGAGGAGACAAGGTTGGGGGGTGGGGACAGGGCTGGGGGAGGGGACAGGGTTGAGGGTGGAGACAGGGTTGGGGGGAGGGGACAGGGTTGGGGGTGGGGGCAGGGTTGGGGGTGGGGGCAGTGTGGAGCCTGATTGATGTCAGACTCAAGGTCCAGTCCGGTGTTAGGGTTGGGGCCCAGGCCCAGGCCAGGGTCTGCGCTCATGTGAAGGCTGGGGTTTCTCGACTGCGATGAAGCTCTGGGCCCTAGGAGAGGTGCTCCCACGTCCATACGCGTCTCTTTGGGACCCTCCTCCCTCTCCTTCCCTCTCTGAGGTGGCCCTTGCAGTCCTGCCAGGTGGCTGTACCTGAGCCCATTTTACAGATGGGAAAGCTTGAAGTCTAAAGGAGGCAGTCAAGCATCTGATGGGACTTAGACATGTGTGTCTAGGGGTACAGATGTGCTGTGTCCATGGGGTGAGTCCAGATGTGTTGGCCATGTGGGGCCCAGAGAAGTGGTCACCTGGCAAGGGAGAGACTGAGCTGGGACCTGGGTCTCTGGGCTCCCAGGCCAGTGTTTTCTCCCTTGCCTTGTGTCTCCTGGGCTCACAAGTTGCCCCTGTCCTGTATCTGACCCTCCCCCGCCCTGCCATCAGTCACTGGCCAGGCCTGGCCCAGCTATCCTGCCTCTTTCACTTCCTGGCTGGCAAGCCTGGGTAAGGAGGACTGGGGAGGGTCTGGCTGGGAGGAGTTCAGGCCCAGCCCCTTCCCAGGGTTGAGGGGTGGGAGGAGCCCTGCAGGCAGACACAGAGCCCCTTTGTCTGGGCCACTGTGCAAAGCAGCTGGTCTGGGATTTCTGGGTGTTTTTTTATCTGAAGAATAATTGCATTGTCTGGGGGGCCCCTAGAGAATCCAAATCCCTCCCCAGACCTGCCAGGCAGCCCAAAGAGATTTCCCTTGAAAGACCCCCACCCCTCCCCTCCTGTTGGAAGCCTGAGGCAGAGGGGTCCCTCCAGGGAAACTGAGGTAGGGCTGCTGCCCTTAAGCACTAGGAGTATGGGTTGGGAGGAGAGACTTGGAATTCCCCAAGGTTGGTTGGGAGGGGTGCAGGTGCCTCGCCGGCACCCCCCCCTCCCCGAAGGCTCACACCAGCAGTCCTGGGGCTTAGAGGAGGGGAGGAGCCTGCTGGCTGGAAGGGGTGGGCTTGTTTTGGAGGGCTTCAGCTGGTGGAGGCTGGACCCTGAAGGGTGAGTCAGGTGGGCCAGCTGCCTTGGCATGCCCTTCTCCTTTGGGGCTTTCACTTGGGTGACCTTGAGAAAAGGCCAGGAAGAAGACACGTTTGGGAGTAGCCTGTGTTCAGAGGGAAGCCAAGGAAGTGTAGATGTCTTTTGTTTCTTCTGAGGCATGAATTTGGAAGGGCACCTGGGGAACTGGCCCTTTGTTGTAGTGGCCACTGTTGGGGGAGGGGTAAGTGGACTCCAACACTGAGGAGGAAGGGGCACCCTGTTCTGAGCTGGACCACTGACCCTCTATGCAGTTGACTCCTAGGCTTGGGGAGGGGCCATCAGGCTAGCCTGGGACCGTGGCCCTGCTTGGTGATCGTGGGCCTGTAGCCTCCCTCTGGAATAATAGGCAGCAGGATTTCCGGGGGGTGAGATGCTCATGCTTTGAGAATAGGCAGGGGCCAGGTGGTTGCAGAGCAGAATCGGTACAACAAGCTCACCTTTGCAGGGTGTCTGCTGCTGTAGGAAACATCAGTGGACTAGGCCTTGCTGGTGTACTATCGGGGTAACAGACAACCATGCCGCCACACAGCCTCACATCCACAGCAGCCTGCACAGAGGTGAGCACGTAAGAGATCCGGGAGGCAGCTTCACTGATGTGTGCGGCAGGGGTGTTTCCCACGGGCCTTCAGCTGGGCCGCACTGGGGATGCTCGGGGCCTAGGTGAAGCTGGGCTGTGTGTGTGTGATCGAGGGGTGAGAGCGAAAACTGAAGCCAGAAAGG
Organism: Phyllostomus discolor; assembly: GCF_004126475.2. Classification (NCBI taxonomy): domain Eukaryota; kingdom Metazoa; phylum Chordata; class Mammalia; order Chiroptera; family Phyllostomidae; genus Phyllostomus; species Phyllostomus discolor. The sequence continues at coordinate 80,741,451 of NC_040911.2, read as the reverse complement.
TCAACTGGGACCAGAGGGTCAAGGGCTAAGTCCTTCCTCATGCCTGGTACATTGTAGGTGCTCAGCGAAAGGCTAGAATTTATTCCTGGTCAACGAGAGGCCTGGACGTGCTTGTCTTTGAGGGGATGGCTGAGCAATTCTGCAGGAGCGCGGTTCAGGCGGAGGGGGCAGGCCACCGCCCGGGGAAGTTGAAGGCAGAGGTAATAGTTTTTTGGGCTGTGGGGTTGATGTGGCTTCACCCGGACGGATAAGGGTGGGTCTTCTATGAAGGATGCCTTCAGTTTCGAACCTGGGAGTGCTTGGCCCTCCAGTGCTTTTAACCGCCATGGTGAAAGGGTCAGGAGGTGTGTGGTGCCCCCAGCTCAGTTCTGGGCATTTCCAAGAGGGGGGATGGGCAGGGTCGGATGCGGGAGCCCAGGACTAAAACATGTCTCTAGTAATTGACAATTAGGAGGCAGCTCTTGGAGGGTAAATCTCAGGGTAACAAATGCAACTGGTGAGGGAACTGAGAGAGGGGGTGGAGGGGGAGCGGGCACATGCTTGGCTGCTGGAGCCTGTTCCCACTGGGTGGCCTCCGAGTCTTCATCCATCCTTGTTCTGTGACCCTGCCATGGGGCAGGGTTTTTCATCCCTGTTTCTTTTCTCCTCCCCTTGTTGCCCTCTTTCCTGCTGGGCTCCTCGGGCAGGTCCGTTGGGGCAGTGTTGGCTCTGGGCAGCCAGGGGAGTGGTGGCCCGAAGGGCAGAATGGGAAGAAGGATGGGGGGGCGGGGGGGGGCATCTTGAATGGTGGTGAGACGTTCCTGCAGAGTCTGGCCTGATTTCTTCAAGCCGACCAGGCTTGGCCTGCTTGGGGACATGGGGTCCCCAGGCTCCCACCCCCACTTTGCCATAGAAGCAGGAACAAGAAGGCCAGCGCCGTTGCCCTGTGCCTCCCGCCTCTCCCCTCCCCACCACTCCTCCTCCTCCTCCTCCTCCTCCCTGCCTGGCTGAGCCAGCACTTTTTTCTTCTCTCCTTTATCTGCTGGAAAAGTACAGGGTGTCCTGTTTCTCCTGCGCATACAGATCAAGGAGCGGATGCTATTTATTTATTTATTTATTTATTTATGCCTCCAAGTCTACAGAAGGGCAGGCAGGCACTGAGGGGCACTAAGTGATTCTTCCTCCTCAGCAAGGCATTTTCTCATAAAGCTAAAACATAATTTGAAAGGGAAAGATGATACAAACCAGTGGCAAGCAGGTTGCTCCCCCCTCCCCCAGCCAGACAACAGAGCAGCCGAAGGCCCAGTTCAGCAGTCAGCTGAGGGGCCCGCACACAGTAGGTGTCCCCTGCGCCTGGTTTTCTCTCGCCCTTTCAGTTCAGACCCTGGGGCGTGTTGGCACCAAAGGCCGATATGGGGAACGGGCCACCGAGTCCTTATCTCTCTGCCCTCTGTGGGCTGTGTGAGGGGCCTCTCTGGCTTCTTGGGGGGCCCAGGGGTTGACGGGCCATCTGGAGCTAGCTGTGAGTGTCAGGGGACCTCTGTGGCCCCACTTCCCTGTCCCGCGGTGGCACCCCACGTGTCATGCCTGCCTGAGTTCAAGGTCTCTCTGGTCCTGGGAACTCAGGATTCTTTCTGTGTTCATTTTAAACATTTATTTATTGGTGTATTTGTTACCCTCACTAGAGGATACCAGAGGATATTTTTTATTGTTTTTCGAGGGGGCGGGGGAGAGAGAGAAAGAAACATTGGTGTAACAGAGAAACATCGGAAACATCGACCGGCTGCTTCTGGTAGTCTCCCCTCGTGGGAACTGAACCCACAATCTGGGTATGAGCTGTGACTGAGTATTGAACCCTCAGTCTTTTGGTATACTGGACGTTCCAAACAACTGAGCCACACCCACCAGGGCTCTTTCTGTGTTCATTTTAAAGGCAAGCTGCCTGCCTGCACTTCCCACAGTCCATTCCTGAACTGGGTCCCAAAGACAGCCTGCTCGTAATTTAGCTACAGAACTTTACAAATGATTTCCACGAGTGAGTAGATCATGAGCATGATGACAGGGCTGTGACATCCACTAGGGCCTTATTTGGTGGTCACAACAATGTAGTGAGTGAGGTCAGCTGGCCACTGCGGAGAGAAGGAAGTTCAGGGAGCCGGCTGGGAAGGTGCTGCTGCCCCAGGCCTTTCCCGAGACCTGCTGCCCAAGGTAGCAGCTCATTCAGACCTGGGTGTTTAGGTGTAGTGCCCCGGGAGCCTGGGGGGTTCTGTGATGGGACTTCAGTGGGGGTAGGTCCCCCAGTTTCATCCCAGCCACACTCCGGGCCCCATAGGAGCTTTTTGAGAAGAGGTTCCACCAATAACGTTTGAGAAGCACTGCATTGGTCCCACCCCTTTATTGTATAAAAGAGATTTTTTGGGGGTGTGGCCTAGGGCTGGGTTAGGAATGGAGGCCCAGAAACAAGCATGTAGGCAGAACCCCTCCACCCCTGGGGACCTGGGTGTGGGAGCAGGGAGGCCAGCAGAGCTACATCCTATTGTGTCGTCGCTTGGTGCCCAGCAGTGGTGGCGTCACCAGCAGCTCCTGGCACCCCCACTCCGTGTGTTTACTGACCTGCTGGCTGCCCTGGCAGGGGGTGCAGGCAGCCACACCCTCACTTCTAGATCTACTTCCCTTTGGAGAGAGAACCTGGGGGAGGAAAAGGGGAGGGCAGGAATGGACTGGAGCCAGCCTTGACCCCCTTGTGGCGTGGATGGAACATCAGGAGGGGCTGGCGGGTGCAGGGGGTGGTGGAGGGACAGAAGGACTGAAGGAGGAGGGAGGGGGTGTGGGAAGGCCGAGATACCAGCTGTCCTGGAGGGGGCAGGGCACCGGTCAGAGTTGCCCAGCCCCTCCTTGGAGCTCTGGGCCTTGGGCACCACCTTCTGGCCTTCTGGGAGATCATTTCTGCGGCGAGTTGCCCTGGGCCTGGGGGCTTTGGAGGGCATTTGGGGTCAGCTCCTCCCCCGATGTGGTGTGGGCAGGTTGAGTGGATCGGGGGAGGCATGAGGAGCAGCTTCTCAGCCTGAGTGTTTTGGGAAAAAGACCCCTTTACCAGACCTGGAAATGTGTGGAGAAGGAAGTCAGTGTGCCAGCTTTTATTTTTTTTACAGGGAGCCAGGAATGGGTATCTGAGTGGTCACTGGGCATACACCTGCAGGCAGGGAATGGCACCCACGCTAAAAGTCCAGCTCTGTGGGTCTTCATGCATACATTGTAACCGCCACCCAGACCGAGGTGTATATTGCTCCACCCCAGAAAGCCCCCTCCTCATCCTTCGCAGGCTCCCTCCCACCATCTCTCTTCTGTCATCACGGATTGATTTGACCTCTTCGCCAACTTTAAGTGAATGGAGTCATAGAGTATGAGCTCTTTTATCTCTGCCTTCTTTTGCCCAGTGTAATGTTGAGATTATTGCTGAGAACATTCCCTTGCGTGGATTGTGATACATAGCACAATAAATTTATCCATTGTCCTGTGGATGAACCTTTAAGTTGTTTCTAGGCTGTGGCTGTTATGAATAAACCTGCTATGAACATTCTTGAGCATGGCTAGTTGGCGGAATATGCTATATGAGGTACAGATGACAGCTTTTTAGATCCCCCCCATCTGCCACCCAGCAGCCACCTCCCACCCGTATTTGCTCCCTGTTGTTAGGTCCTGGATGCTGTTAGAATCTGCAGCTTCTGCCACTGAAACCTCAGCAAAGGCAACTGGAATCTAAGTTGCTTGGGTCAGGAAAGGAACAGGGACAGAATCGGAGCTGAGTGGCCTCCGGGGGTAACCCATGGACACCTTCAGATTTTTGTGGTCACTCTGGGAGTAGGAGGGTGGCCTCTCCCAGCCCTTGGGCCAGATGCAGGGACCCCCTTGGCCTCCTAGCTATCAGCTCCCTAGCCTGGCGTCTCTGAGCAAGCTGGCTTAGTGTAACTGTCAATTTGATGTCTGGCCTCTGGTGCCGCGGGTCCTCACGGTCCACTGTTTCCTGGGCTCCTTGCTGCTTTGTGGTGGCTGAGGGGCTGGATGGCTGGGGAAAACAACCAGAGGTCTACCCGGAATAGCAGAGGCTCATCCAATACTGGCCTTGTGGCATTTCTGGGGGGAGGGCAGTACTGTGTCCTTCCCACCAAATTGCCACCTCATTGAGGCTGCGAAAGACCAATAGAAAGCCAGAGGAGAGGAGAAGGGGCAAGGAAGAGAGAGTGCTAGGGAAGAGCTAGGCAAGGGAGGGAGAGCAGAGGGTCCAGTGCTGTGTGTGTAAGTATCTGGGGTTGGCGTGAGCATCCTTGGGTTGGCGTGAACTGAACCATCGCAGCTGTGCTGGGCCCAGCTGGTCCAGGGTCGGTAGTGCTGGAGTCTCTTGACTTTGGACTTCTTGGCCACCCTCTTCCTGGCTGGCTTTTGTCTCTCAGCCTTGGGGAAGGAGTAGTGCCTAACAGGTTTTGGTTGGGATTGATGGCTTTCAGGGGCTCAAAGGGGGTCCCTAGCTCTCCAGCTTGCTGGTGGGGGCCCATAATGCATCCCTTCCTTCCGTTCTCCTTCCCTGTGTCTCTTCTCCCCTCCCACATTTTTTGGAGATGGCTCTTATTTCCCGGGCCTTCAGGAGGACAGGGAGGGCCCAAGGTCTCCCCTTGAGGGCAGAGCCCCTGAGTGCCCTTTGGGGCAGGTGGGAAGTGAAGGCATCGTGGGGGAGCCGTGACATCCCTGCTCCCTGCAGGTTTCTAGGAGGCGAGTGCGGACGGTATGCAAAGTTGTGAATCCAGTGGTGACAGTGCGGATGACCCTCTCAGTCGTGGCCTTCGGAGAAGGGGACAGCCTCGTGTGGTGGTGATCGGTGCCGGCTTGGCTGGCCTGGCTGCAGCCAAAGCGCTTCTGGAGCAGGGCTTCACGGATGTCACTGTGCTTGAGGCTTCTAGCCGCATCGGGGGCCGCGTGGAGAGCGTGAAACTCGGTGAGTACCACCTCTTGTCCCCCAGTGCCTTGACCCTGCGTGAAACCTCATTTTTTAGCTGCTTCTCTCAGGTAAGTGTTCCATTGTGCATGTTGCCTGGATGTTTTCCATAAGCTTCCTCTGCCCCTCGCAGGAGCCCTCTGAGGTAGGCAGGGTAAGGTTTTGGCCTCCAGTTTTGGAACACGACCTGGGATTCACAATGTTTAGAAGGGAGGGGATAGCCAGAATCAAACTCTTCGTTGTGGACGGACCAGTTTCTATTTCACAAGAAGGAATTCTGTGAGCTTCTATTAGTCATTAACTTTGGGGGTGTGAATTAATGTATTATGACTGAGAGTTAACTGGGACAATAGAAGCTTGGGGCAGTGAAGGTGGAAGGGGATTTGAAGCCTCCTTGTGGGTGATGGACAGGTCTTAGGATTGCCTGGGAAGAGTGTCTGTCCAGGTTGCAGAGTAATGAGGACTCTGGAGAGAGGAGCCAGGTGAAGAGACTTACCCTAGGTGTGAGCGCGTTATGCCAGGGTCCTAGAGGATGGGGAATTCCTTGGAATGCAGCTGGAGGCCAGGGCTTCCCAGCCAGGGGCTCTAACCATTGAGAGGTTGAGCAGGTAGGAACCATGCACTCTGGGCTCCATCGACTGTAGGATTTGTGTCTGTTTCCTCATGGGCAGCAAGGCCAAGCAGATTCTGTGTGCCCATTTCTGATGAATGGGGCAAAAGAAACAGGTGGTCAGACTCAGACTAAGCAAGGTCAAAGACACATGGGGCCCTTCTCTCTTCTTTCAGAGACTTTGATCATGCTAGGAGTCTTCCCCTATAGAATTTACTGGATGGCGTGTGTGAAGTTGCACCCGTCTTCACCTGGCACACAGGACACACAGGAGAGTGTGTCAGCAGTAAGGATGGAGGCACCATCCAAGGCATTTATAAACCTAGAGAAAGCCATCAGGAAAGCATGGGATTCTTTGCTTTATACCTGATTGGCTGGCCTGGGGTCTTAGAGAAGCGGCTGCTGCCTTTGTGGTTTTTGAGTCTTGACAAGACATTTAGAGTCTCACGTAGAAGCAGAACATGCGAGGACAAATAGCCCAGTTTCAGTGGTAGCTGACTGTGAGACATGCTGTGCAGTGAAATGAGGGTAGGGGCAGCCAGGGGGAAGAGATGGGGCTTCAGGAGGTTGTGAGGATGTGCAATCCAGAAGGAAGATGGACCCAGGGGAGGGAGGTGAGTGGGTCTCAAGTCGTGGTGGGAGCTGGGTAGTAGTGAGAAGGCTGAGGCAGTACTTGTACAACGATGTATGTGAGGAACACCAAGGCGGACCTGCCAGGAGAGGGGAGAACATGTGTAGGCAAGGCCATACATGCGTGTGATGTCTATGAGACACCTGGGGCTTAAAGCCCAGGCTGTAGTTGGACTTGTTGCAGTGTGAGATGGTAGCTGTGAATCTCAGTAGTAAGAGCAGGGGTCAAGAGTGAGAGGCCCCAAGGACACTGGGGGGTGTAGACCTGGAGATAGTAACTAGTACCCTTTGCATGCAGGGATATAGCAAGGATGACACAGGCAGAGAAGCATGTGAGAGAGGGCAGGAAGTATCCTCAGGTTGGGGCCTGTTCTGGGTTGCCCTGCCTCCTGGCAGAGCCTGGGAATAGGGGTAGGACACAGACCTTGCAGGGCTTCCCTTGTTCCTGCTTTGCTGAGTGGTCAGACCCAGGAAGGATACCACATGCCTGGACATCACTTCCCAGTGGCTGTGTGACTTGGAGCTCCCTACTGTGCCCTGGGGCTTACTAGGGTCTCCAGGATGCTGGCCCTCTTCTGCTCCTGTTGGGAGCACAAACCAGGCAAGATTCTTTGGGGAGCCCCAAGCTGGAGGCTCTAAAGAAGGATTAGTAATAAATGCTCCCAGTGCCCATGAGGAACCCACTGGAGATGGCATTGGGTTCTTAGCTTCTGGAGCCCTCTGGTTTGCCCACTTCTAATTATTCTGGTGTGGTGACTCTGGGGCAAATCACTGAGTCATTCAGGGTGGCAGTTATCTCAGCTGTAAAGTGTAATTAATTCACTGAAAACCTTGGTGGTTGCTAGAGGGTAACCCTAATACCTGTTTTGCTCTGTTGTGGGGGTGGAATGATCCTTCTAGAGGAAGGAGGGTGAGGCAGTGTTCTAGCCTTCTCTGAAGAAGTTTACACACCTCTAAGAGCCTATTGCTGTCATCATCAGGACACACCACCTTTGAGCTGGGAGCCACCTGGATCCATGGCTCCCAGGGGAATCCCATCTATCATCTAGCAGAAGCCAACGGCCTTCTGGAAGAGACAACTGATGGGGAGCGCAGCGTGGGCCGCATCAGCCTCTACTCCAAGAATGGCGTGGCTTGCTACCTTACCAACCGTGGCCGCAGGATCCCCAAGGACGTGGTTGAGGAATTCAGCGATTTATACAACGAGGTGAGATGTTAGCAGGGCAGCTAGGCATAGAGTATCGGGGCAGGGAGCACCGTGGCAGTGTGGAGGGAGTCAAGTGACCTGCTGGGGCCTTCTAAGGTCCTGGTCATGTCCTTGCACACTCCCTGGATCCTGCATTTGGAACATGGGGACAATTTGTGGATAGAATGATGATGAGTGGAGAACTATTAGATAAGAGATTATTGGTACATAGGATTAAATATTTCTGCAGAAAGGCTGTAAACATCTTTTATTAGATTTATTACTAGATACTTAGGTAGTGATTGTTGTTTTTGCTTTTGGATACTTTTATAAATGCTAATTTAAAAAAAAGTTTATTTTCCAGTTGTTCCTGGTATATAGAACTGTAACTGATTTTTTATAATACTGATTTTAGCTACCTTGGTAAATTATTATTTTAATTCTAATACTGTATCTATTAATATGTTAATTTATATTCTAATTATGTTTTGGCATTTTATGTCTATAATTCTATTCAAAAAATGAGAATTCTGTTTTTTTCCTTTCTGATCCTCAGACCAGCATTGTCTAATAGAACGTCCCACTGTAACGGAGATGTCTTATACCTGTACTACCCAGTATTGTAGTCACTAGCCACTCATGGCTCTTGAGCTCTTGAAATGTGTAGCTAGTAAACTGAGTAAGTAAATATTTAATTTAACTTAATTTAATTTAATTTTAAGTTGCTACAGGTGTCTAGTGGCTACGGTATTGGACAGCACAGCCTAAGACTATTTATTTTTCTTGCCTTATTGCATTGGCCAGTATTGACGATGCAATGTTGGATAGAAGTGGCATATATCCTTGTCTTATTCAGGTTTTTAAAATGTTAATATTTTTAGTATCTTTCAGTGGTGCTGTGAACTGCACTGGACAAGCAAGGTAACATGTAGGCTCTGCCCTCTGATACCTTGTCATTTATACCATAAAAATCCTTTGTTCCAGGTCCGTAAATTGGCCAAAAAACACCAATTTTACATTTTCTATGTCTCTTGGGCATGGGAATGGAGAAATGACCCTTGTTTTGGGGTAATCCCTGCTCGCTGAGACTGGCTTAATATGTGTGAACTCACCAGGTATGTTGTGTACAATCCCTTGGTATTGTGTGTTTTCACACATGTGCAAAGATACTGAATTATTTATTTTTATTTTTTTTGAAGATTTTATTTATTTATTTTTAGAAAGAGGAGAAGGGGAGGGAGAAAGAGAGGGAGAGAAACATCAATGTGTGGTTGCCTCTCGAATGCCCCCTCCTGGGGATCTGTCCTGCAATCCAGGTATGTGTCCTGACTGGGAATTGAACCGGCAACCCTTTGGTCCTCAGGCCGACACTAAGTCCATTGAGCCACCCCAGCCAGTGTGAGACTAAATTATTAATGAGTAGATAAGAACCAATATTCTTCAATATGCAACTTCCTGGTCTACTGGGAGTCAGTGATGCTTTGATTCTCAGGTTGTGAGTGTTTCGAGCATGAATGCCTCTTGAGAATTACCTTCAGGGTCCACAACTTACTTATTCTTTTAAATGTTCTTAAAAGTAGGTTGTCATGAACTTCTGCTTGTGGTTTTGATTTTTGAAATCCAAGAGTGTGAGTTGTAGAAAGTACGATGGATAAGGTGGGTTATCAACCTGGGTGGTGATGCTTTGGGTCTGAGGGCAAAGGTGTTAATGATGAGATCCAGAGACACAGTTCCCTGTGTGGCCGTTAACCCGTACTGGAGGCCATTCTAGAGAAGTGGGCTCTGAGCATGTGAAGCCCTGCCTGAGGGTGGTTTCATAACAGATATGCAGTCTCCCTCCAAAGGTGGTGACTTTGAAGGGCTTCTCATTTGAATGCATTATATTTGTTAACAAATAAATGAGTTGCAATAGTATCATGGAGTTTACTCTCTGGAGTGAGGCTACCTTGACTCAAATACCAGCCTCTACCATTTATTAGCTGTATAATCTCGATTAAGTTATTTAGCCTCTCTGAACCTTACTTTCCTCATCTGTAAAATGGACTTAGCTATACCCACTACAGTGTCATGAGGATTAAATGAGTTTCTGATGAATCATGCTTAATGAGAATTGAGGTGAGTATTAGCTGTTATAGGCTTGCCCCATTTCCTTAGGGTCACATTGGGAAGATGTCACTTAACCCGGGTCAGGAGACGATACCCATATGAAAAACCTGTGTTCAGTTATGTCTGTCGTGGTTGGTGACTGACACGGAGAGTCATGTAGGTGCACTAAATTTGTTACTCAGTTTGTTATTTCTCAGCCGGGCATTTTGGCCTCTAGTCAACATAAGCATCTGTGACTGAAGGGAGGAAAAATAAACAATTGAACTCATTTACTTCTTTATATTTTATACTTCAGAGGCATGTTTAATTCATTTTTCTGCCTCGTGTGGTGGCCTTTCCCTCGAGTGGAATGGTTGGGGGTGGTCAGTGCCACCTTCCTTCCTTCACTCTGCAGCCTGAGTGCCCGTGCCAGGACTGGGTTAAAGGGCAGAAGTCATTCCCACGAATGAGTGCTTTAGGAAGGGAAACACACTGGTAATCGGCACTAGCCACCAGTGTTTGGCCAAGGAGCCTGCATTTGCCAGTGTTCAGGGAGGGAGAGTGGGCATGTGGTCATGCTCACAACCCTTCAGGGATGCCAGAGTGCTGGACCAGACCCTTGGTCCTTCCTGCCCCAGCCCCTGCCTGCCTTTCCAAAGTCATCTCTTGCAACTTTCTCTTTCCTTGCTGCTCACGTCAGCAGCACTGAACCACTTTGAACACAGTGCATCTTACATTCTCTCTCCCCCCTTCTCCCTCCCTTTCGTTGTTGAGTATGCTGCTCCTTGTGCCTGAAACACTCTTCCTCTCCTCCCACTGCCAACCTGGCTGTCTCCTGACTGTCCAAGGCTGCCGGGGCTGATCTCACAACCCCCAGGTGCTTTCCTGCCGTGGCATGTTTTATGGTGTCTCCCCAGCTGGAGTGAGGGCAGACGTTCAGGACTAAGTCTGTCTGGTTCACTTTTACAACCTGTGTCTGGCAAAGAGCCCGGTAGACATTTGTTGATGAGTGTTGGGGCCTGGATGTTGCCTTTGGGGAATCCCATGTCTGACCCAGGGCTGGCTTCCTTTCCTCAGGAAGACCTGCCCAGTGTTCGGTGGGGGTGATGTACCAGGTAGGCAGGAAAGGCAGTGGGACCTACCCAAGGGGTGGTTCATTTCTCTCTACTGATGAGATGTGGGCTGAAGTTCTTCCCAAGATATGCCTGTGGAATGCACTTCCGTTCTTTGGCACACTGGGGCGTCCCTGCCCTCCATGTGCCTGCCCCTGCACAGCCCTCTTTTTCACCTGAATCTGAGTCCCCAGTAAAGGGAGCAGCCTGTGTGGATGTGAACAGGGCCAGGCAGCATCTGCTGGGCGTCAGACTTCAGAGCCCCTGCCGCTCCCCCTCCCTCAAGACACTGGTCAGGCCCTGGTCACTGTGGCTCCATTGGTTGGAGTGTTGTCCCGTAGACTCAAAGGTTGCAGGTTCAATTTCCGGTCCGAGCACATACCCAGGTTGCAGGTTCAGTCAGTGGTTGGGGTGCGTATGAGAGGCAACTGATCAGTGTTCTTTCACCTCAGTGTTTCTCTCTCTCTGTCTCCCTCCTCCCCTTCTGTCTCCCGTAAAGCAGTGAAAAAATGTCCTCGGGTAAGGGTTTAAAAAAAAAACAACCCTAACATACTGGCCAGGTCACCATTCCAGACTGCCCTCTTGGGCGAGAGTGAAGCAGACGTGCCTGGGCAGAGGTGGCGGGGACGGGGTTTGTGCATTCGGTTCTTGGAAAAGGGAAACGTGTGCAGACCTGGGCGCTAAAGCGGCCGTCCGCTTGGCCATGTAGAGCCCACGAGGGGTGGATCCTTTCCCACAAACTGTACAGGCACCAAATACTTCACTTTTCTAATCATGGGCTCAGCCACACGGCCTCCAGGGCCCATCCCACCTCCCTCACAGCCCAGGCGGCCTTGGAGGCTGGCGCCTGGAGGAGGCTGGTTGCCCTGGGGAGCTTGCCACCCTCCAACCATGACCCTGTTGAGTCCCACTGTGGCGTTGAGCACCACGGGAAGAGGGGTCGCTGGCTTGGTGTATCTGGGGACACCTGGGGAATATCGGGGCCCCTTGGGTCTGAGGTGGAGGTGAGATGAGGGCATATGTTTTCAGTCTCCCCGGGTCTCTCTGGCAGGTCTATAACTTGACCCAGGAGTTCTTCCGGCATGGTAAACCAGTCAACGCTGAGAGTCAGAACAGCGTGGGGGTGTTCACCCGGGAGGAGGTGCGCAACCGCATCAGGGATGACCCTGACGACCCGGAGGACACCAAGCGCCTAAAGCTCGCCATGATCCAGCAGTACCTGAAGGTATCTTTCTGTGTGGGGGAGCTTATTTGAGTATAGGTGCCAGAGTGAGGAAGACATTCTAGGGAATGTGGGTCCGAGGAGGGCACGCTGTTCTGAAGTCCGACTCGGACTCCTGGCCAGCCCTGGGAGTCACCTGGCTTCTCTCTGGCTCTTTCCGCAGGTGGAGAGCTGTGAGAGTAGTTCGCACAGCATGGACGAGGTGTCCCTGAGCGCCTTTGGGGAGTGGACGGAGATCCCCGGTGCTCACCACATCATCCCCTCAGGCTTCATGCGTGTTGTGGAGCTGCTGGCCGAGGGCATCCCGGCCCACGTCATCCAGCTGGGGAAACCTGTCCGCTGTGTGCACTGGGACCAGGCCTCGGGCCGTCCCCGGGGTCCTGAGATCGAGCCCCGGGGCAGGGGTGACCACAACCACAACGCGGGGGAGGGTGGCCAAGGCGGAGGGGAGCCCCTGGGAGACGGGCGGGATGAAGACGAGCAGTGGCCGGTGCTGGTGGAGTGCGAGGACTGCGAGGTGATCCCGGCGGACCACGTGATCGTGACCGTGTCTCTGGGCGTGCTCAAGAAGCAGCACGCCAGCTTCTTCCGGCCGGGCCTGCCCGCCGAGAAGGTGGCTGCCATCCACCGTCTGGGCATCGGCACCACCGACAAGATCTTTCTGGAATTCGAGGAGCCCTTCTGGGGCCCCGAGTGCAATAGCCTGCAGTTTGTGTGGGAGGATGAGGCGGAGAGCCGCCCCCTCACCTACCCTCCCGAGCTGTGGTACCGCAAGATCTGCGGCTTTGACGTCCTCTACCCGCCCGAGCGCTACGGCCACGTGCTCAGTGGCTGGATCTGCGGGGAGGAGGCCCTCGTCATGGAGAAGTGCGATGACGAGGCGGTGGCCGAGATCTGCACGGAGATGCTGCGGCAGTTCACAGGTGCGGGCCTGCGCCGCCGCTGCCCGTTCCCACCCGCGTCTCTGCAGCCACCCGCCATCCCCTGCCAGAGCCTCCGAATCCCGTGAACCCTGGGGTAGCTCTCCTCTGCACGGATTGTGAAACTGGGGTGGCGCCGCCGCTGGGAGAGCTGCCACCCGGTGCCACGTCTCAGCCTCAGGCTCTTAAATTGCGGGCTCTCGCCTGGCTGGAGCTCCAGACGCTCAAAACCATAGGCTCTGTCTTCTCTTCCCTGAGGGCTGATGGTCCTGACTGAGATGTCACCGCCAAACCTCAGATTGCCCATATCTTCCTCATTGCCCTGCTAAGAGATGGATTTGTGTTTTATTGTTGGATTCTTTTGGTTGAACATCGTTCATCCACTATCCCTGGGAAGTCCCACAAGAACCCCTGAAGCTGGAAGGAAACGTGATTCTCTAGAATGTTTTTCGGATGGGAAAATTAAGGCCCAGGGAGATGCGGTGGTTTTCTGGGGTCACAAGGGGGCGTGAGGGGTACTCAGCTTGAACCTCAGCCTCCCCCTCCTCCATCTTCCCAGCCTGCCCACAGCAGCCTGGCCCTCGTGGGAGCCTGGAGGTGGATGGGGTGCTCTGTTCAGGGCGTCTTCTGTGTGTGGCCATTTCTTATCCTCCTTCCTCTTGGCTTTCCTGACTCCCCAACAGGGAACCCCAACATTCCGAAACCTCGGCGAATCCTGCGCTCGGCCTGGGGCAGCAATCCCTACTTCCGAGGCTCCTATTCGTACACGCAGGTGGGCTCGAGCGGGGCCGACGTGGAGAAACTGGCTAAGCCCCTGCCGTACACGGAGAGCTCTAAGACAGCGGTGAGTGTGGGTGTGCGCAGTCTGTGGTGGGGCGGGTGGGGGGGGAGGGTGAGGATGGTCTGGGAGGGGTGGGTGTGCATGCCTGCACATGTGCTGGCCCAGGGGGAGGAGGGAGAAGGGTGGTATCCACCGAGGGGGGCCAAGGTAAGATGAGGGTGGAGGGCCTCCTAGAAAGGAAGAGAAGACAAATTTGCGCACTTAACATCTGGAAGAAAAAATGGGATCGGCCTGAGACCTTAAACACTTTCTTGAGGTTATGAAAACTGAGCCATTTAGTGCTGTGCGGGCCAGTTGGTAGCCATTAGTCATATTTCATTTAAGTCAATTAAAATACGAATTAATAAATTAAAATTGTAGTTTCTCAGCTGCACTGGCTGCATTTCAGGGTCCATAGCCACCGGTGGCTGGTGGCTGCCACATTAGGTTGTGCGGCTCCGGAGCGAGCATTTCTGTCCTCATGAAAAGGTCCGCTGGGCAGCATCGGCCCGGGGCAGCCAGGTTTTCCCGACACGTTTTCCCGTTTTGCCCTCAGTGTTTTAGAATATAAAATTGAAAATACCTATCCTCCCCAAAATTATGTCAACTACATAATAAATAATATGTAAGGTAAATAATAAATATGAGACAAATAATTAAGTATATTTCTGCTCCCATAAAGTGGATTTTGAATCCCTCCGTGTAAGCATGCACATACAATAAATGTTAAAACCCCAACAAAATTACATTTAAAACAGTTTTGTGTGTGTGTGGAATTGGTGCTTCCACCAGCCTCTGTCCATCAGCGGGTGTGGAGTCAACAGCCAGCAAGGTGCCCTGTGCGCGGGGGGAGGGAGGAGAAGGCCCTCACTGGTGCTGCAGCCATCCTCTTAAACAGCAAAACAAAACCAAATCAACTGTGGCTTAAACCAGGCAGAAGGTTACTTGTGTCACAGCAAGGGACATCCAGGGCACGTGTCAGGACCTCACATCACGGGCACCCTGCGCCATCTTCAAGGCCCCTGTGTGGTCCCAGGGGGCTGCAGAGGCTGCTGCTCTTGTGTTCGTATTTTAGGCTGCAAGGAAGGGGACCTTCGGGGCTGCATCAGTGTTTCTGAGCAGCAGTGCCCTCAAAGTCGACTGGCACGAACTCAGTCACAGGACTATTCCAGCTGTGGGAGAGGCGAGGATACATCGTTTTTATTCTGGGTGGCAGTGGGCCCAGTTAAAAAGCAGGGCTTTGTTACTGAGGAGAAAGGAGAATGGATGTGGGAGTAGGCAGCCTTGCCCTGTGCCATAATGTGAGTTCCCCCTTTCAGTTTTACCACTTCTGTGTGCTCCTTTTTGGTGGGTTAAAGCCTCCCTACTCAGCGTGGGAGGTCTGTGGACCAGGAGCTCCAGCATCACATGGGAGCGTGTTAGAAGTACAGACTCCAGCCCACTCCAGACCTGCCAGGGACCCCAGTTGGTGCCTTTGTACATTCAGTTCGAGATGCCTTGGGGTCAAGTCTGAACTCAAGCTGAAAACACGAGTGCTTATGCTTTGCCTGGACCCCAGCTAGACAGCCTGTGTTCTCAAGGTTGAGACCTGGCTGTACCAGAATTACCACTGTGCCCTGTACAAGGCCTGCCTTGGTGCATTTTTGCCCCCACTTCTGAAACATCCTTTGCCTAGTGACCTACCGTCTTCCAGGAAGCAGCCCAAGGTCCTGTCTTCTGGGAAGCTTAGTGTGTCCCCCCAACCATGAACCTCTTTTCTGGGCTCTCAGCACTTCACCCAAACACCCATCACGTCACATACGACACTATTAATAATTGGGTTTCGTGTCTGGCTTCCCCACCAGCAAGGAAGCTCCTCAAAGCAGCAGCCTGGTCACCTTTTATCTTCCAAGTGCCCAGAACAGTCCCTGGATCCTACCAGGGGCTCCATAAAGGTTTGTTAAATTGCCGCCTAACTTTATTGAGTGCTTATGTTCTTCCAGGTTCTAAGTGCTTTAGATTCATTATTTCACTTTAATCCTCCTACCACCCTTGGAAGCAGGTGGTATAAATCCATTTTGCAGATGAGAACACCACGGCTTAGAGAGGTTAAACTGCTTTCCCTGAGTTCATTGCTAAAGAGGCACAGTGAGCCTCTGAGACTGCAGAGCCAGGACCCCTAAAAGCCTTGGAGCAGACAGAACTGAGTCCTGGTGTTGGGGCAGAAGCAGGGGAAGGTGGCCAGGTGGGGTGGGCAACCCTTCATCCTGTGCAAGCAGCAATACCTGCATCTCAGATGCCTGCTCAGTCCTCTGACTTGTAGTATGGATGGGGGTTTCTGGGGCAGACAGGTAGCCTCTTGGCCTGTCTTGCTCCTCCACCCTCAACCTCTCTATCCCCTGCCCAGCCCATGCAGGTGCTGTTCTCGGGTGAGGCCACCCACCGCAAGTACTACTCAACCACCCATGGTGCTCTGCTCTCTGGACAGCGCGAAGCCGCTCGTCTCATCGAGATGTACAGAGACCTCTTCCAGCAGGGGCCCTGAGGGCCCATGTTGCTGCTGAGCGTGTTCCTTGAAGAACCACTAACTCGTGACTGCCAGCCCTGCCCCTTGATGCCCTGTGCTCCTAATTTTCTAATCCTTTGTAGAATGGATTTGTATCTTTGGTAGAGCTAGACACCCTGACTGGCTTCAGACCTGGCCCTGTAGCTTTTCCTTTCCCCCATGTCCAGTGGTGACCAGGGTGGGGCCTGTTGATTTACCTCTGTGCTCTGACCTCCGACCTCCCATGCTCCCCCCTCTCCCCTCCCCTCTTCTTCCCTCCCCTCCTGCCTTGTTATTGTAAGTGCCTTCAACACTTTGCATTTTGGGATAATAAAAAAGGCTTGTCCTTCCTGTGCTCTTCAGCTTCTCTCTTGTTTTTCTCAGGTGTGTGTGTGTGTGTGTGTGTGTTATGGTTCCTTTGAGGGGGTAATGAGGGCGGGGGTGGGTGGGGGGGAGCTGTGGCCTGGCTGTGCCCCTGGAAAGGAAGGTGCTTGCCTTTACTGGAAGAGACGTTTCCTCACCCTATTCTGTGTGTGGGGGTTTGCCCTCCTGCTAGAGAGACCCCCCCAGGGATAGGGGCTCCTTGCTGACCAGCCCCAGCTCCTTCAGGACAGGCCTGGAAGTGCCTGCTGGCCCTTTGCTGGACTTTTAAAAGCCTAACTGAGTGACGTGGCCACCTGGAGTGAAAGGGGAGTGAAAGGGGAATTCCATGGTAGGGGACACCTGTTGTGACTCCATGCCAGACTCAGCTGTGTTAATTATTAATCATATCACCTGGCCTTGGGGCCCTGGGTTAGGCCCTTGGGTGGCTGCTGTTGATTTTGGGAAAGTGGATAACTGACCATTTTTTGTATATATATATTTTTGACCACTTTAATGTATATCCCTAAGTGTTGCCCACCGTTGTGTTTCAAGGGCCTACCCTTTATTGGAGAGTGGTCTTTTCTGCTCCTTATGCTGAGTGCACACACACACACCCACATAAACACACTCCTTAGGTACATTTACCCACAAACACGTGTACACTCCCACAGACATATCACCTGAAACCCTTCCACCTACACACAGTCACATTTACACACATGTGCATTGGACCTGGAAGGATATTTAGTCAATTTTTTTTAAATTCAAGATTTCTACTGGCAGAGTTCGAATTCTATAGAATTGAGGGGTTAGGTGGCAGAGGAGGTTGTGAAAAGCCAGGTGGGCCCCCTGCTCTAACTCGGTATGGCTTAGCTGGCTGTTCTGCTTGGACATCAGGGCACTGCCTTTGATATGACTCTGCATCCTCTCCCCCCCATCTCAGGTGATGACGGAACTGCCCAACGTGCAAGCACAGTTGTGCACATGCCTGCTCCATGTCCTGGCCTGCATACTCACCTGCACGTGCCCATCTGCCAGGCAGCTTGCTTTGCCAGGGCAGATCCACCGGACATCTCCATGGGGTGTATGTCAGGAATTTATATTCACCTGGTGCATATCTTGAGAATATATAAGTATACACATTAAAACTATTTTGAATAGAGGATCTATAGATGTGGTTCTTTAAGCTTGAAAGTCACAAAGGCTGCTCTGAAAGCATCTCCCCTGAGGCTGGTCCGCAGTGCCGTTGCCGCTTCTCACAGCCCCATGGTGGGAGTCCGTGTGTCCATTTCTAGATGTAACTCCACAGAAATACATACCCTGCACTGTCCTTTTTTATACAAAAGTGACAAACCCTTCCCCCTGTCCTCATTTTGCTTGTTTTAGTCAAGATAAGGTATCGTGGAGCTCTTTCCGTAATTACTTAAACAGACAATGTAAATTTGGACCCGTCTATTTCCTGGCCCCAAGTCACTTTGCGGGAAGCACCTTTTATTAATTTCACCTTGGGAGGCTCTGGTCCGGCGTGAACCCTCCCCATGTCCTGGATTTCCCCCATTCACTGTGATGGGACGGACGGATGGAAGTGGCCCAGCACGCAAGTAATGGGGAAGAAAGTCATTAAGTAGATTTCAGGATCACCGGTGTGGGAATTTTAAAGGACTCCATGAGAATGAAAAGGCCAGAAATGTTTATCTGCTATCTGCATGTTGGGCGCTTCAGGTGTGGGCCAGAGGGAGGGAGAGACTGTTTGCTTAGTGCTGACCACCTGCCAGGCAAGGTGCCAGTTGTAAATGCCAGGCACTTTGGATTGGATGTGGATGAAACTTGGGCTGGGGAGAGCCGTTCATCCCCATGGGGGAACAGAAGCCCCCAGAGTTAGGTAGCCCATCCAGTGTCACTCAGGTGGGTGGTGATGCTGGGACTTGAACTGCAATCTGTCTGACCTCACAGTGCAGGCTCATTTCTCTGCACAATAAAAAGAGGCTTGGTCTACCCCCCACCGAAAAACAAACAAACGAAAAACACCACCCACAAAAACCAACCAAACAAACAAAAAACCCAAGGTCATTGCTGGAAAGAGTGGAAATGGGTACAGCGACACTGAGAGACTGTGTGGCAGGTTTGACTACAGTTGGTCACATGCCCGCCAGCACTTCCGCTCCTATGTGTGCACAGCCCAGAGAAACACGTGCATGTGTCCACCCACCAAAAATACGCACTAGAACGTTCATAGCAACAGTTTGCAATAGCTAAAAGCTGGAAACAGCTCAGATGTCCATCAGCAGAATGGACAAACCAGTACACTCATACAGTGGAATGCTAACGTACCAACAGAATAAAATGCGTTAATATTTGCAACATCTATTAATCTCAAAAATATTACGTTGAGTGAAAGAAGCCAGACGGAAGGCTGTAGGCATGCCTTGTTGTGTTGCGCCCCACTGGATTGCACTTCAAATTTTCACAAATTGAAGGCAAGCCCCCACGAGCAAAAAGATTGTGTCTTGTGTTATTGCAATATTTGCTTTATTGTGGTGGTCTGGAACCAAATTGTAACATCTCCTAGGAGGTGTGCTCATATATACTATATCATTTGGTATGAAGTTCAAGAACGTGCAGACCTAATCCATGGCGTTAGAGATGAGGGGGTGGGGTCCTGCCTGGGGCAGGGGTGTGTGTAGAGGTAATTTCTGGGTTAGGGGATGTTCCACTGCTTGACCCAGGTGTGGTCGCATGGATAGCACGGGCATATATGTCAGTCTAAATGCAGTGGGTCTGAAGACGTATGCACTTTTCTCTGGGTGTGATATACTCAGTTTAAAAAGTCCAAAAAAGAGTCTGAGGTTGCCCTTCCCCCGACCTGCCCATCCCCAAACAGGGCTGTGTTGGCCCAGCGGATTTCTTCCTTGCCACAGAGGTGAGCAGGTGAAGGGAGGAATGACCTACTTACGCCCTGCTGCCTCTCCAGTGATAAGGATTGGCCTGCATTTGCATAGATGCAACTGTTCACCAGACCCCTCACCAGATCCCCTCATCTGGGCATCTGCAGAGCATGAAGGAGGCAGGGATGGTTTCCCAGCCGAGGAAATCCAGGTTTCCAGAAGGACATGTGTGGGGCTGTGCCACCTCAAGGGGAAGAGAGCAACCCTGGGATGGGGGTGGGGGGAGCCTCGGGGACTCAGGTGGGGACAGGTGTAGGAGGGGTGGCCCTGGAGAGTTTGTCAAAGCAGTCAGCCCTCCAGTGCGCTGCCTCCATACTGAGCAATTGTGGAATGTGGGTAGCACTTACGAGTTTCAGCTTCAAAAGCAGATTCAAACCAGATAAAGAAAAGCAGGAGTCATTCAGAAGCGGGGAGAGACTAGATGTACCAGGAAGCCAGCATGAGGTCCTTGCCGCGGCTGTTTCTGAAACAGCCTTGACATTGATTGAAACCCAAAGGACTCGATCAGGGGTGGAAAATGTGGCATGCTCAGGCTCACAGCGGGCCAACCACTGCTATCCAATTCCTATCACCTGCGGAAGGTCACTTGAGAGGAAAGTTTTTTCCTGGCACCGGATTCTAGGTAGAATTGTTTGCATTGTTTCTTGTGCTGTCGGCATCAGTGGATCCTCGGGCAAGGTGTTCAGTTGTGGTTTTGTGGAAGCCTCAGAGATGTTCTCTCAAGGGGCCTGGAGTAGTTGGCAGGTACTATCTCCTTTTACCTTTGCTGCTACTGGACAGGTGAGCAGTATGTGAGCTCCCACGTCCTGGGAGCCACTTGGAATGTCTGCCCTGCCTGCCCACAAGTGCAGGAGTAAGCGTCTCTGGTTTGAGTCACCCTGCATTCCCTTGGGCCCGTTGGGATGAGCCCAAGGGTAACCCTGAGGCTCAGAATGAGGTAGGCGGCGGGTTCAGTTCTAGAGCGAGGCCTGTCTAATGAACGGTCTGCTAAACATAATGGTAGCGTTCACATGAAGCTGTGCTTTCTCATAATGACTGGCTGGGCTCTTTGTGGAGGCTACTTGTGATTTGTGTAGGATAATCAAATGTCAATAAACAGAAGGATTTGTGGCCCTATCAAGGTGGCATTGGGGACAGTGAGCTCATGTGAGCTATTTCACATAAGAAACAAAGTCACAGCCCCGCTTACTGGAGGTGATGGACACAAAGGCTCTTCGCGCCCCCATGGTTCTGAGGGTGGTTGTTGGACACTGGTTTCGCAGGAGTCTTCAAAACCTGGACCTCTGTTAGGCGATCATGTCAGGCATATTTTATTTCAGTGAGCTCAGTGTTTGATCTGTTGGACTGGGCATTTCCCTCCATTTCACTGCGGAGCCCATTACTACTTTTTGTCTTGGATCTGTCACCTTCCTCTCTCGTATATGGGGCATATGGGGGTCACACAGTTATCTGTCCAGGCCTAGTTCAAGGCCATGATTGAGACCGGATGCCTTATAGCTCTTCCTTCCCATTTCTGGGCTACTCACTGCCTTTCCCAACTACACAAGTCATTAGTTCCCTTTTTGGTTAATTGGCTTGGTTTAGGCTTTTATAACTAGTGTTAAATGAACTTAATTAGTCCTGACTAATTTAAAAGTGGTTCCAGGGCGGGGGGCTTTTCAATTCTGTATCATTTCACTAGATCTCTTTCCAATATCCTAACTCTTGTGCCGTTTGCTCTGTTAAAGCCCAGGCATGGATCCCTTGTTTGCTTTCTCCACAGTCATGTCTGAGTCACCAGGAGGAACTGCTGGAGAAAAACACGAAGCCACACCTGCTGGCCAGAAACACAGCACAGCAGAGCAAACACACCACCACCTACAGGAGCTTTCCATGGCCTCCCATGTCCAAAGCAGGACTCTTGATCTGCTCCTTCCCTATCTACTCCACTTGATTTGAGTGAGTGGTCCCAGCGCTGGCTCAGGACAAACACCAGAGACAGTGACGTCCCTTTTCCTTTCATACTCCACATCTGATCACCAGATTTGCCCTCAGCAAGCGTTGGCTTTACCTACAAGACATCCTGAATCTGTTCACCTGAAACCTTCTCTCCTGCTCCTTTCATCTCTGCCATCGATGCCTGCAGTAGCCTCCTGCATGGCGTTCTTTCTCCCATACTCACCGCTTAGCCTGGTCTCCACCCGGCAGCCAGTGTGATCCTTTAAAAATACGAATCCAGTCACGTGCTCCCCTGGTTTCCAAGGACTCCCACCACTCTGAGCATAAAAGGTAATTTCCGGCACCTTATGTGATCTCCTGGCTCCCATTTCCTGCCCCCTGCCCTGGGCTCTGGTTGTCCCCTTGGTCTGGAATGCTCGTTCCCAGGTATTTGCAAGCCTCTTTCCCTCACTGTGTTCAGATCTCTATTCAGCTGTCACTGCCTTGGGCCCCATTTTCACGGCATGTCTGGTACCCCGCCCCCTCCCTCTTCCTGTTTCTTCATAGCCCTTCTCTTTCCCTTTTGTCATTGTTTGTTTATTTATATGTTTATTTGTCTGCACTCCACACCCCACTAAATGTAAGATGCTGTGTCCAAAATAGTACCTGGTGTGATAATAGGTAATCAGATATTTGCAGAATGAATGAACAAACGAAGAAAGAAGTGAAACCAAATGGCGCCAGCCTCTGCTCCCACGCTTGGTGCTGGCTGGCAACCTGCCTGGGTTTCTCTTGTCCACCTCTGACCCTCCTGCCTCTTCACTGTCAGCAGGCGACCTGGTCTCCTGCGTCCCAGACAGAACAGAAACCAACTGGAGGCAACTTCCTCACCAAGTCCACAAATAGCCGGCCTTCACACGGGTCCTTTCAGTCTCCCCTCACCCCTCGCTGCCATATAAAGGAAGCTTGTGGCCCTCCTTGTGTGTCCCATGTCCCAAACGCAGGGATTCACCTCATCTGTTCCTCTCCCCCTGCTCTCCAGGATGTCCTTCCCATCCTCGTTTCAATGTATTCGTGTCTTTCCCTTCACCCGCCCCGCTCCTGCTACCGCCTTCCCTGGCCTCCCCTTCAGAGTCAAGCTTCACACTTTTTACACATGCTCTCTCTGCATCCTCACTGTCTTCATCCTCGATATTGTTGGGGGGCAGTCTCAGGTTGCTGAGGAAGACAGGAAGGGCTGGGCTAGCTCCCCCTCTCACCATGGCTGGGACGGGTTGGGAGAAGGTGCCCTGAACTCTGAGCAAGAACAACTTCGTGCCCCGAGCCACGTCCTCTGCCGCCATCTGCTGGCCAAACTGAACTATAGCTCTCTTGCTGCTTGGAGAATGTTTTTAGGCTTCTGTGAGCTTTTCTGAATTAAAAAAAAAAGACAATAAAACAAAAAAATCACAGAAAGTACCTTAAATTAATATGAAATAAATGAAGAAAATAAGATTATAACTTATTCTAGAATATCATTTTTTTTCATTTCAACAGCAAAAACAGTTAAGAATGTTTGATCATTCATTCATTCACTCACCAGATTTTAGTGGTTTCGTTTTGTATGCCAGCTTCTGTGCAATTAAAGTTTAATTATGCTCTAATAAATAATTTCACTAAGTAATTAAGTAAATGAATAAAGATTGTGAACTTATTTATTTCGTTTCCCAAGTGAAGCTTTACTGTATGATTTCTTTTAAATTTGTTGATGTTTGTTTTATGGCCCAGATATGGTCTGTCTTGGTAGATGATATATGGTGCTTGCAAAGAGTGTGCATTCTGATATTGTTGGGTGGAGTGCCATATAGAAGGTGAGTGGATCCTGTTTGTTGGTGGTGTATTGATTTCTTCTATATCCATGCCAATTTTCTGTCTAGTTTTATCAACTGTTAAGAGAATAGTGTTGAAGTGTCCAACTATAATTGTGTACTTGTTTATTTATTCTTTCAGCTCTGTCAGTTTTTTTTGCACCAATAGATTTTTTTTAGAATAGCTTCAGACTTACAGAAAAAGTAAGTAGATAGAGTCTCTCCCATTTTCCCTATTATTAACATCTTACATTAATATGGTACATTTGTTAGAACTAATAAACCAATATTGGGCCCTGGCTGGTGTTGTTCAGTGGATTGAGTGCTGGCCTGTTCACCAAAGGGTCCCTGGTTCGATTCTTAGTCAGGGTACAAGCCTGGGTTGCAGGCCAGGTCCTCTGCAGGGGGCGCGTGAGAGGCAACCACGCGGTGATATTTTCCTCCCTCTCTTCTCCCTCCCTCCCCCTCTGTCTAAAAATAAATACTTAAATATTTTAAGAAAAACACCAATATTGGAACATTATGATTAGCTGAGTCCACGGTTTATTCATATTTCCTTAGTTTTCGCTTAATGTTCCTTTTCTGTTCCAGAATTCCAACCAGGAAACCACGTTGTATTTAGTTATTATTCCCTTAGGTTTGTTCCCTCTTGGTTGTGACATTTTCTCTGACTCTCCTTGTTTTGTTTTATTTTTAAAAGATTATTTATTTATTCACTTTTAGAGAGAGGGGGAGGGAGGGAGAAAGAGAGGGAGAGAAACATCAATGTGTGGTTACCTCTCATGCATGTCCCACTGGGGTCCAGGTCTGCAACCCAGGCATGTGCCCTGACTGGGAACTGAACTGGAGACCCTTTGGTTTTGCTGGCCGGCGCTCAATCCACTGAGCCACACCAGGCAGGGCTGTTCATCCCAGTGTTACTTGTTGGATGATCCACCCTTTCCCCACTGACTGAAAATGGCATCTACTGACAATTGGTGGGGAATAGGAAGAATTTAGTTTTTGATTTAGATGTGGCTAACTTGCATACTCTTTTATTAGTTTGGATTATTTATCTATCACTTTTCTTGGGTTTTCTAGGTAGATCACATTACCTGCAAAGTTTGATAGTCAAGTTCCTTTACTGTCAACACACCTGTTGTTTGTTTTCCCTTTTTCTTATTGCATTAAGTGTAACTACCAGTACCATGTGGAATGAAAGAATGATATGGGGATTGTAGCCTTATTCCTGACTTAATGGGAATGTCTATAACATTTCTAATAAGTGTCCTGTTTGCACTGGTTCTGGAAACCTTTTATCAAGTTAAAGAAATTTCCTTCTGTATTAGTTTGTGAATTTTTATTTTGAATGAATATTGAATGTTATCAACTATGTTTTCTGCATCTGTTGAGACGATCATAGAATTTCCTCCTATTATGTGTTAATAATTACATTGATGAAATTTTTAATGTTTTTCTTGTATTTTGGGGACATTTTTTGCCTTGTTCTATTAGTCAGCTTAGGCTAAGTTCTGCTCTGTTAACAGACAACTCCTAAATCTTAGTAAATTACAACAGAAGTTTATTTCTTATTCATCTCACATGAGCCCAGAGGATTAATTTTACATCCTCTTAATTCTACCACATTGATGGAGCATCTTATGGTAGATGAAAAAGAGAGGTAATGGAACATCTTAATGTTTCTGATCAGAAGTAGCATGTATTACTTCTAGCCACATCTCATTGGCCAGATCAAGCCAGTGCCTGAGCTTGAGGTCAGTGAACAAGCACATAATCTTCTTTCAAAAAGTATCCAGCAAATTGGGGCAGCGAATGTTTTGTCGACACAACCCACTACACTGGTCTTGCTGGATTTCATGTTTGTTTAGGCCTTTGCATCTATGTTCACAAGTGACCTAAGACTTCCCTCCCTGGGTTTTCCAGAGCCTTTTCCCCTCCCTCTTGGGCTTTTAAAACAATTTGGGTAGTTTTACATATTTTTACTATATACATTGGGAAAATATGTACAAAATGTTAATTACCCGTTTCCTGGAAATTTAAAGTGCTTATCTGGAAAACTCGATGGACTCAGTTCATTTTTTTTGGAAGTAGATCTTTGACTATTGTTTTAATTTCTTTTACGGTTAATGTTCCGTTAAGATTTTCTACTTTTGGAAGTGAGATGCAATTTTGGCAATTTATATTTTATTAGAAAATTGGCCTTTTTGTGTTAGTTTAAACATTTACCAGTCTAAAATTTTTCAAGTATCTCTGGCTGGTGGATTGAGCGCTGGCCTCAAGGTCCTGGTTCGATTCCCAGTCAGGGCACATGCCTGGTTCTCTGTAGGGGGTGCATGAGAGGCAACCACACATTGATGTTTCTCTCTCACTCTTTCTCCCTCCCTCCCTCTCTCTAAAAATAAAATACATAAAATTTTAAAAAAATTTGTTCAAGTATGTATTCTGTCTCAAGTACAAAAGTCTCTCTTGTGACTTTAGTTATATCCTCTTTTTGTTTCAGATTTGTTGTTTTGTATTGTATTTGCATTGACTGGGCTTTGTCAGGGGGTCCCTTTGCATTTTGACCTTGCATCTCCTCCCACTAAAAAGGTTGTTATGAGCTGCATTAAGCAATACCCCCATTCATGTGTTGAAGTCCTATCCCAGCTTTCTGAGCTAGGCTGAAAGATTATTCAGCAAATATTCTATAGCTTTCCTCTCCTTCTGGAAGCAGAGTCTATTTTCCTGGCCCACCGACATTGAGCTTAGCCATCTTACTTGTTTGGTCAACGGAATGTGAACAGTCATGATGCCATATGAGCAGAAGCTTTGAACATGCTTGGCACCGTGTGTACTTGCTATTTATCTTGAGAATAACATACCTTGATAGCTGACATTTCAGGGAGAAAATAGAGAGAAGGGGAGTAGGTGTGACTGAGCCCATAGAAGCCTGAAGCTAAACCTGGGACCTGCAGACAGAAGCATAGGCAAGAGAGCAAATGCTTGCTCCTGTAACCTGTGAATTTCGAGGTGGCTTGTTTTGAGGCACTATCATGGCACTAGCTGACTGATATATCTCTACTTGGGGGAGTCATCCAGCCCAAAAGGGACATTTCTAGGCATTAGTGATAGACTAAGCAGTAGACTTATAGACGAGGAAGCCACCTAGAATTCATGGGGGGCTCTGTCCCAGCAAAGGGCCTTGCAGGAATGCGTGAAGGGATTCAGGTCCCTGGAGGATACATTTCATGGCTTGACTCTGGCTCAAGGAGCTGGAGGGGACAGAAACCAGTGGGCATTCTTCTAGTTCTGTTCTATCAGACTGAGGAAAATCTTCTACTCCTCACTGCCCAATCCTCAGCTAATGAGGAAGAACTTTGTTCTAAAAATTCAGAGCTGCTGTCTATTCCTTTTCCATCAAATGGATCACCTGAGAACTATACTGTTCTGCTCTGCTCTCAAGGTCCCTTCTGACCTCAGACCCACAAGCCTGGACAGTCCAGAGAGCAGGTAGAGAGTTCCAGCAGGGGACTGGGAAGATGGGGGAGGGTCACTGTCTCCTCAGTTACTCAGAAAGCAGCTGTTGGGCAGTAGGACAGGGGCTAGAGATCAGATGACTGGGAAGGCTCTTCTTGGAGTTAGGGGTGGGGAGTGGGGGATGTGCAGGGGAATGGGTGGAGCCTTAAATGGGGAGGCAAAACCCTGGCAGGGCCCCTGAGCCTGTCAATGCAGCTTCTTCAGCTTTGGAGTCCCCACTGTTTGCAAATGGTTGACTGATAGATATCCTTACTTTTCTGACCTGTTTTGAATTTCTATCCTCTTTTTAGGTTTCTGTTGGTGTTTTAAGGGGAGGGGTCTTATAAAGGGCTTGGTAGGGTGCCACCTTAAGTTAGGAAGTCTCTATCTGTGACTTAAAACAAATCTTTCCAACATTGTCTGTGTGTACAAGCTTCAGTACTGGAGTCGGGAGAAAAGCTGTGCATGGACAATCAGAGTCAACCTTGTATGTTTTACCAAAGTAAATATGAGGTAGTGAAGACAGTGCTGGGGCTGGAAAGGTGGATTTGGGACATGGATGGTCCTATGGGTGGCATTGAGGAAAGAAATGAAAAAAAGAAGTAAAGATAAGAAACCAAGTAGAACTTTAGGAAATGCTTAAATTTAGGAGGAGATGAGAGAGGGGCAGGAAATCCATCTTTCCTGACATGTTAAGGACTCCTAATAAGGTGAGCAGGTCTTGACAGTAGATTGGGAATGGTGGATGTCGGTGTGTCATATAGAAATGCCATCTTCAAAATCTCCAGAATCGACCTCTTCTCATCATTTATGTCCCTCCCTGTGGCCAATGGCCAAATATCCATTGCCTGGACTGTTGTGGTTGCTGCCCTCCCTCTAACTGCTCTCCTGCTTCTGCTCTGGTCTCTTTCTCTTTCCTTCCTTCAACACAAAAGCTAGAGTGGCCCTGTTCACCCAAGGTCAGGTCCTGTTACTTTCCTCCTCAAGCCCTCTTATGGCCCCACCTCACTCGGAGGGAAACCTAGGGTCCTGCCATGGTTTACACAGCTCAGTGGACCCAGGTGAAGGCTGCCATCACCTTCTTTATCTCATACTCCCCCACTCTGCCTGGTCTTCTCTGACTGCAAAAGGCTGGGATTGAAGCATGAGCCACTTAGATGGAAGGAGGGAGTGCCCCAGGTATGGGGTTCGGTCCCCAGGCCAGGGCTCCACCTCCCTGTGTATCCTGCCTCTGTTTCCATGATAGATCTCTCTCCATGTTTAATAGCCCATGTTTAGTCAGCTATTGATCAGCTTCCTGATGACTTGCAGCTGCATTCTCAACAGATCCAGTGTGCCCGAGATGCCAATCATTACCTGCTCCTCTGCTACCCCATCTGGGAGAATCACTGTATCCACAGACACTGGTACCCAGTCAGCTGTGTTTTGTGCCATGTCATCTGTCCCATTCCCATCTGCCTGCCCAGCTATTCAGATTTGTCCCCGAATCAGTCAATCCATTGGTTGGCCACTGACCAGCCTATGTGGCTTGCTTCAAAAGGTGAGTGAGGCCTATCTGAGTCTCTCTCAGGAATGAGATATGGGACCCCTTTGGTTTAGAAATAGGTGGCAGACAGCATGGTGGAGTCATGTGAATGAAGAATCCTGGAAGTTTTAGAGTCCGCAGTTAGACAGGCATGAGCAGAGCAGAAACAATAGGACAGACAGGCAATGTCACCAGGGAAGGAAGTCCCAGGTGCCTAGCAATGGGAAAAACTGGGAAAACAAGTATGATGGGCTAGGACCTTACCCCAGAGTGACCGCTTCTCACCTGGCCTATCACTATGCGGTTTAGACCCTTTAGAGGAGGAGCAAGGGGGCTGCAGAATAGCCTCAGATGACTCCCATGCAAGCTCTCATATGACCACTCCCTTCAGCATTGGGCGCTCAGGACAATGAGGGTCTGACCCACATCAAATAATCTTAGGAACAGAGCCTTGCGTCTGTTGACCACAGAGACAGATTTTTAGTCAAACTAGGGATGACATCTAGGCCTCACTTGTGCTTCAGCTCCAGGCCCAGAAGAGCAGCAAAAACAGATGAAACAATGCTATGCATGGCTGACACCGGGACCAGCTGCCATGACTAATGACCCCCTACCCTAGTGTCAACCAATCAGTGGAGACCACGGCCCTGAAAGGACACACCTGGAAAGCAGATGCACAGTCTGTGGAGATCCTCTCCTGGGACCTCCCCTAAAATTCCTGCCTTTAGAAACCCTTGAGACAAGGGACCTAACTCTCTCTTTCTTTCCTCACCTTCCACCTCTTCTCTCAGGGGCATTACCTTTATGTTCCTTCTCCTGGTCTCCAAGGACCCTTCTTTTGTAACTTGTTCCCTGAGTCCACACAGCCCAGCTGGCTCACTTCTTCTACTTCTGTGACTTTCTAAGTAAAGTTTCACTTGCATTTGAGTTCTTGGCTCTGAATTCTTTCTTAGCCCAACTCAAAGACTGAGGTCTAATTTCTAACTCCACTGGTAACAGAAAGACTTTCACAAATGGCAGGGGGAGGTCCCCCTGCTCCAGGGGGAGCTGCCGCCAGTGCACCCCTCTTCCTGGCTCTTGGCTCTGAAAGCTCAGCCTGTCACAGCCCCAGTGTCTAGACTTCTTCTTGATTCTAAGTTCTTCCTGCAATGTCTTATTCATTCTCCCCTGGACCAGAGCAATTTGAGAATGTAGGCCAGGGTCCCTGTCTCCCTGCTTCTGCCAAGGGGTCAGTGGGGAAAGGGAAGAAACACCAGCCCAGACCAGCAGGAGAATGCAACACTCCCTTCCCAAAGACCCCACTCCCAGTCCCAGCTGGGTCCACGAGGCTCCCCAGAGAGCTACTCTGAGTGCAGGACCGGTTTAGCCTTTATAAGCATCTGGTTTTGTGCTTCCCAAAGCCAAAGGAATAAAAAAAAAAGAAAAGGAAAGAAAGAAAGAAATTCTTTCCAAGTGGATGGTGAATATGTAACCCCTGGGGGGGAGCAATAGGATGGGAATAGAAACAGGGTCAGGAGGGCACTGAGGAGTCAGAGCTCTGATAGGTCACTGAGGGGACAGCCACCAAGGTCCCAACCTTTCCTCAGTGCCTGTCAGCACCTGGTGTAGGGGTGGTGGGGAGACGCATGCAGAGAGGTGGGGCTCCACGTGGGAGGTTTAGGTGGGCTGGAAGGCGCATGGAGCAGGTGTTCCTGCAGAGCTCCAGGGTTCAGCTGGCTCTCTGCTTGGGGGAAGACACAGGCTTTAGCTCCTTGAGGATTGATGGGATCAGATGGGGTGAGGGTCTCGCAAAAATCAGCTATCAGGTGCGCAGGGTTGCAGGGAAGGGTCAGTGGATCCATAGATCCAACATTTAATGAGCACTCACACCAGTCCTGAGCAGCCCTGGGGACAGCCCACTCCTGAAGGACACAGACATGGATTCTAACATTGGACTGTAGGCCAGGGTGATTTTGGTGTGAGCTACCAGGAAGACTGAGGAATGAGTGCTCGGGGATTAGTTCTGGGTGGGGGATCTGGGAAGGAGATCTTGGGAAGATGATGAAGTGTGGAGAGGACGGTGGGGCAGGCTCAGGGCCACGGGGAGTAGGAGCCCTAGCACCAGTGGCCTTGTCGTGGCTGCAAGGAATGGACGAGATGGCTTTGCAGAAAGTGAGTGGGCTTGCATTTAAGGTGTTTGGGCGTCATCCAGACACACATCTGAAGCTACAGTCAGACTCTTGGGAGCCATTTATATTTGAGATTGAGATGACTTGGAGTGGATGAGATTGTGTGGAGGGTTGAGAAAAGGAAGAAGAAAACCCTGGGGGACATTTAAGGACAGAGAAAGGCGCCTGCGCAGGAGTTGGAGAGAGTGTGGTCAGGGGACCAGAAGAGATCCCAGGGGCGTGGCTCAGGCAGGAGGGGAACATTTCAGCAAGCAGGAGTGGCCACAAGTGTGGACTGCAGTAGAGACAGATTATGGGAGGAGATTAGGGAAATGAAAGGTCCCAGGTGACTTGCAAAAGTGGCTCTGTGGAATGCTGGGGACAGAGGTCCTGAAGAGTGTGGGAAGCAAGGCAAGATGGGTGGCAAGAGCCCAGCTTGAGAGGGAGGGTGGACTGGAGCTAGAGGTTTTGGGTGGGAAGCAGGAACGAGGCTTAGTAAAGGGGTGGGGAGGGGCAGTTGGACAAATGCCAATGTGTTTGGAGACTTTCTTTTTTTTCCCTGTTACATCTCACAGGCTTATGCCCTTCTCACTAACAAACTTCCCCATTTCTTGAGGATTGTGCAAAGAACTCCTATTCCCATTTTGATGGGTACTGAGTCTCCCTCATTTCCCCAATCACCTTGACATTTCATAGTGGCTGCCTGGAGACAAAGGCCCCACTTTTTAATATGCACTTTAGGGACAGTCTTTAATGAGTCATGTGGGCCAGGGTGGGAGGCTGGGGCACCCAAGCACCTAGGAAATGGTGCAGTGAATGCACTTCTCCCAAATGCCCCAAATCACTTGCAAGAGGCTCCCTCCTCCAGAAGGGTTGTTGCTATGCTCTCCATACTTCTTGGCCACTCTACAACTTTTTTGGCAGGTCCTGCAACCAAGCTTAACAGCTCAGTGCTTGATTGATGCTTAGAGCTGGGCCCCTGAATGCTTCTGCTGTGGCGTGCCCTCTCTGGGCACTCTGTAGCCCTCTGCCATTTTCTGAAGGCTCGACACCTGGTGTGGGGGTACAGGAAGAGGTAGCTGTGTGCAGAGGGCCTCCATGCCCAGGAGATGGGGGCTGAAGCTTGAACATCGGACATGTTTTGCTGATTGATCATCATGCCGACAGAAAGTACTGGCTAAACTTCGTGTACTGCCTGCCTCCATGCCTACTGTCATGGGGGCAAGGAGGTCTCCACCCCTACCTAAAAAATTCTCCTGAAGTCTTCCTCCCCACCTTGCTCCCTTGCTCCCACTGTTGACCTCCTCTGGACTCAACTTCCCTGGCATGGGGTCACTAATGTTCACCCTGCTCAGGGACCCTCCCCTGCCATTGACCCCTGCCCAGGAGTCCAATGTTCAGCCCTCTGATACTAGGGTCTGCTCCATTGTTGACCTCTGATTTGACCAACAACCTCACCTCTGGGAGACCACAGGGGCTGTCCCCCAGTGTCTCTGCCTTTAAGGTGGCCAATGTGCTGCATAGAAGGGCCCTCTTGGGGTATGCAACATGCTCCCAGTACCCACCTTAAACTCTCCTTCCTGTGCCTCTGGGGTGTGTGTGTGTGGGGGGGGGGGGGGGCAATGCCAGGCTTGAAAGTCCAGAAGCTGCTGTTCCCACAGGGTGAAATGTCAATTCCTGAGCCGAGATATTGGTCATGGCTTGTAAATTGGAGTGAGGGGTCTGAAGTTGTGGTGACCTTTCAAACAGACTACCTTCCCGCTACAGAGTGGAAACTTTTGGCTTAAAATGTTGGCTCCAGCAGCTGGATCTTCCACTCTTAGAACACCCCAACTCCAGACTCCCTAGGGGATCATCTAACCAGCTCTTTTTTCAGGGATCCACTGGACCAAGCCATTACTCCCATGCTGGCTGCGTGTATGTGGTCAATATTATCCAGCTGAAGACTGAATTACTTGCAACCTCTTGGGAATATGGTGTGTTGGACATTTTACTCAGAGCCAACAAGCACGGTTTCTAGATAGGCGTTCTCTCACTCACCAGGTACACCTGCCTACTTGGTTTTGCATATTTTTTCTTGTAATGTTTCTCCCGTTTAGCTGGTGGCTGCCTTCCCCACGGAGGCTCCCAGAGTGTCATAGGTACATCTGGGGAGGCTGACAAAGTGAAAATTTGTGCTTATGATTACTGTTTGGGTCCAAGACTAATCACGAGAATTTTAAAAGTCAACAACCTCCCCCTCCAGAGTCCTTTGGTCAGACTACAAGTCCCAAAGGACAGCAGCCGTTGGCTTAAAGAGACAGTTAAGTAGAAACTAGAAAGGTGAACGAACCCCCACCCTATCCTGTCGTGGGCCTTTGGTACTTGAAAAATTTTAGAAAAAAAAAAAAAGGAAGTTCTTTATAGACTGTAAGCTAAAGAGGGACAGTTTGCACAGTTTGGACAAAATAGAAGTACTCTTACCAATAAATATGTCTCAAAATGACAAATAAAGTTCTCCCCGTTGGACGGCTCTGGATCCGGCGAGAGGTGATGGGCACAGGCACGACGAGCTATGTACAGAGTGTAAACAGTAAGGCCCTTGGGGGCCGTAGGCGGGGCAGGGCCAGGTGATGCGGGGTGGGTGGGGGGGTGCGCATGGAGTCCCGGTAGGGGAGAGTGCGTCCACCGGTAGATACAACAGGCCTGTAAAATGGTCGTCCAATCTGCCACCAAAGCTGTGGATGGCGGGGACAGGTCCTCAAGGTTCCTCCAGTTGGCAGTAAGGAGAAACGGTGTTCGTTGAGAAGCCCTGGCCCCAATGACTTCTCTAGGGAGGCGGTGGGGCAGCCATGCAGGGCCTCTGTGCCCCTTTCTCCCCAAGAGGAAGGGCAGGCCTGCCCGGCCATACTTGGGGCTGTCTACCCAGGGTTCCAGGCATGAACGGGGCAGTGTTTGTCAAAGAGATTGGGAGCAAATGGCTCTATGGACTCCGCAACCCCTCCCTCCGAAAGGAGGAGCTGGGGCAACTGTGTCCACGTGGGGGCCCATAAACTTCTACACTTCCAGTGCACCACCCCCGCCTCAGTTTCCAGTCCCTGGTCCGCATGGGTCACTTGAACAAAGCCAGACTCCCTCCGCACGCCCTCGTCCTCGCCCTACCTTATCCGCCTCCCCAGCACACCCTCATCCCCGGCCTAGCTGGGTGGGGGGTGGTCCTTAGATATCAGTCTCCCGGAGGTTGCTGTCGTCTGCCAGTTCACAGGCCTGACAGGTGGCGCCCTCCGAGACATCGTGGGGGACGCCAAGGGACACAGCTTCCACCTCCGAGCGCAGGGCACACGCGGCCTCTGTGCGTTGCGCACTCCCGGAGCGGATCTTGTGCGACAGGCTGGACACCTTGGCACGCAGCTGGGTAGTCGGTCTCCGGAAAGGCCCAGGCAGCCTCCACTCGCGAAAAGCGCGGGGCGGCTTTCCGCAGCCGGTGGCGGAAGCCTGCACCTCAGGCGTGTCTGGGGAGCCCGAGGCTGAGAGCTCCGTGAGGGCCAGGGGCGCTCCGGGGAGCGCGGCCCCCGGGCCAAGGGAGCAGTCGGGGCGTGGCCCGCTGGCGGAGGCCCGCCAGTGGTGACCGTAGACGCGCCAGAGGGGTCGCCGGCGCCGGCGACGCCGGCACTGGCAGCGCAGGAGACGGAGGAAGGCGCGCTTGAACTCGCGGCTGGAGCAAGGGTAGATGAGCGGGTTCACGCAGCTGTTGAAGTAGCCGAGCCAGAAGATTACCTTGAAGACGCCTTCCGAGGGCTTCAGCTGCGGGAACAGGGAACCTGCAGGGAGCAGAGACCCAGGCAGGTTAGAGAGATGCTCTGGGAGGAAGGAGGCTCAGGCAGCCCCTGGACGCCAAGGGGCGACCCTCCCCGACCTCCCCGGGCCCTGGCTAAGTGATCAACTAGGGGTTGCCAAGGTATCTCTCCCCAAGTGGTTCCTGATATAATTGGAGGGGGTCCATGAACTTGGATGGGGAAGAAGAGTCATCTTCAGTTTTTTACTCACAACCACCTGAAACTGAGTATTTCCTTCAATGAGGAGCATAGGCAACAAACCGAAGAGAGAATTGGGTAAAACTATTTGAAATTACAGTTTTTGTAGCCCAAAACTGGTGCAACACCGGCAGTTTCCTAAGGCTCAGTCTAATATTTGCTGGTCCTGCAGATATTTTTCTATCACATTCGGTTGTTGCAGTTGTTTTGAAATGTCAGCCATGCTCCTCACCATTTAGAGAGGATGGTTATTGGAACGCACCTCTAGACCTTATTTCATGCCTTGACATAGAAAAGCACATTGACGACTACTTCACAAATTTCATTTAAAAAATATTCTGGCAACAGGTTCCATAAAATCAGTTTTACTTGCAGTCCTTTGGATTTTATTTAGTGCATTTGAAAGCGTGGCCCTGAGAAGGGCTGTTAAGTAGCCCCTAGCCCACAAAGGGTAAGAACCCCCGATCCACGCTGAGCCAGGCTTTGCCCCACGCCAGGCACTGCGCTGAGCTCACAGCAAACGTCGCCCTGCTCCCCGAGAGTAACGTGGGTCCAATGTCATGGGCACTCAGGTGGGGTGATGGTGGTGCTCAGCCTGTGGGGTGGGGGCTTCCCAGGGGTCTCAGAGAATGGCCAGGAGCCAGCCAGGACAGGTAGGTGGAGGGTGTAGGAGCGGAAAGGACAGACGGGCAAGAGAATAACAGGGCTGGGGCCTGGGAGTGTCGCATAGGATATGTTCAGAAAACTTCATTGGGACAGAAGGGCTCTGGGAAGTTTAGCTTTTATTTTGTGGTCAGAAGCCCTGGATATTTTTAAGCAGGCGAGAGATAGGACTTAGAATTAAACCTCAGTAAACAATACCCGTGGCTGTGGGAATTCAGGACAGCAGGGCTGTCCCAGGGGGAGTGGTGAAGGAAGGCTTCTGGGGTGGCTTGAGGGAGCAGTGCCAGGCGGGAGGGGGTGAGGTGGGGGCACCCCAGTGCCTGAGCTGTACCAGGAAGACCGTCCTGTAAACCTCTCCCCTGGCATTTCCAGCATGGACCCGAAGGAGTCGTGTCTCCATAAAGTACCTGACAAAATGCAAAGGCATGATCCAGGAATCGAAGGCCACTCTCTCAGCCTCACTGGTCAGCAGCAGCAGCAGAGGTAGAGGGTAGGTGGCAGGAATGTCCATTTCCGGGCAGAAGCTGCTGGTGCCCAAGAGGCTGAGCAGACCAGGGGTAGGGGTCCTTCACGAATCATGGGACCTGCTCTCTCTTTCCCTTCCCCTCAAAGAAAAGAGAGCAGGCTCCCTGATTGAGGGGGCAGAGGTACCATGCCCTGCTCTCGAACCTGGGGCCCTTGTATATCACCCACCTCTCACCATACAGAGAACTCCAGGTGCTAAGAGACCCCTGGAGGAAAAGAAAGGTTCTGCAGCATTGCATGACCATTGCAGCAAACCATGGTCACGGCACCCTGAGCAAGTTATTTGGCTAGCTAAGTCTCATCTTCATTGTCCGTGAAGTACACACAGTAATAGTTCTCTGGCAGGGATTTTGTGAAGATTCATAAATTTCAGGATCTAGAACTTAAGTTCTTAATAAATATTCCCCTTCTCCCTGTTTCTGTGGCTTTTGAGACAGGAGACCTCAGGCCTGGAAGGGACCCATTTCCCAGCTCTGGGGAGTAGCCAGAAGCAGAAGCCCGAACCCGATAGATTTGAGGGAGGCTGGGACATCAGTCAGGGTGTGTTGAGGAGACGGTATCCCCTGGGAGAGGAGTCAGGTAGTTGTCCCTGGAATATGGGGTCCACCAGCATTTACCTCAGCCTCCAGGAAAGCAGCTCCCGAATAGCATCCCTCAGTGGTTGCAAAGTAAGACAGAGTGCTGAAAATAACTCTCTGACTCAGGCCGCAATTTTTTATATTTAGCCCAGGATGACAAATCAGTGGACTATGCTTTCAGCGACAAGCCTGACGCCGGCCAAAGGGCACTGATATCAGTGTGGTTTTGATTTGGATTGGTGGGTGACATGGCACACTGCGTGAGCCGGGCCGTGTTGTAACCATTAATACTCTAATATTCTCAACCAACCTGCGTGGAAGCCTGCTGCCAGCTGGGGATTCCTTACACAGATGGAGTTGGGACTCAAACAGGCTTCCAGCCCCCCAGTTTTCCTACTCTGTCCTGCTGACGTTCTATCTTACTTTGGGCTCCTCCAGAAGCAGATCCTGAGACAAGGATTCAAATGCAAGTTGTTAATTTGGGAGGTAAATGAATACTAGTAGTGGAGTGGGAAAGAAGACAGGGAAGAGAAGAAAGCCAATAAAAGGTGTTACGGAATTCCTGAGGACTCTGGGAGACAGTGGAGAATAGGAACCTTGGATTTATTCCCCTGCCCCCTCCCACCAATGGGGTGAGGGATGTGGGGTATCTATGCACCCACTCGCATAAGTTATTGGTTCATTTTCCACAAGTCCTACCTGCTGTGCGTGTGGACAAGGAGGATTTTGGTGGGCAGAGAAAGCCCCTGGGCAGAGAGACAAAGGCAGGTGCTTGGGCAGAAGTTAGCCCACTAGTGCACCAAAGGTCTGAGGGAGATGGGCGAGGCACCAATAGCATCTGCACAACTTTATTTGCTCTCTGCCCACTGTGCACAGACATCTTGCCTGGAAAATACAGACATTTGTGCTTTGGGCTCCAGCTTCTACAAGCAGTAGTTCCCAAGGGACATTTCCTGTTCTCTTCATAGTTGGCAGTTCTGAGTCTCACAACTACGTCTGCTTAGAGTGCTACATGCAGTGTCCTCCTGTGCCTCCCTACCTCCCTTTTTCTCAGTGTACAGCCTCTTGCAAGGATCTCTGGGTCAGAGAGGGCTGTGGGCAGGCACTTCCCTTCCCTTTGCATGTCACAGATGAGATGAGGAACTGTCCTGAGACCCCTGAGGATGGGCACTTGGCTCACAGGCATTGTCCCTGCAATGCTGCCCTGCTGTGGGGGCATCAATGGACAAGCTCCTTCTTGGCCACTCTCAGCTTTTTCCTCCCCAGCCACTGAGTTATGGCTCTTGGGTTGACCAGCTGTCCCACGTATCTTGTCTCTGCATCCCTCTCCAGCTGCCTAGCACACACCTTTGTCAGCACCTGTAGCTCAGATACAGGAAAGCCTCTATCGGAAGCTGTGGGCTCTCTCTCCCAGTACCTGGTAGTCCCTTTTTCTGCCCTGAGTTGGCTCCCACTTTGCCCATAGCCTTTTTTTGAAAGCATGAAGTCCAACTGTGCTAAGTAGTCTTGGCAGCTGTTACTGGAACCAGAGGCTCTCATAGGACTCCCTCCCTTACCTTCCCACCTCTCTTTCCCAGAGCCCAGCATCACCTCCTTGCTCTCCTTTCTCTTGTGGATCCTGCTTCTCTCTGCCATCTGACTTTTGTCCTTATGGGCATCAGATAAGTGGTCACACTGACTTCTCACTGTCTTCTGGCCACAGCAGGCTCCTTAGTCATGCCTTTTGCACATACTCATTTTGGATGCCCTTCCACTTTCTTCACCTGGTAGTGCCAGCTTCATGGCACTTCCTCCTGGAAGCCTTCCTCACTCCATCCTTACCCAAGTGAGCAAAGTTAGTTGTACACTGCCCCCTACCACTGCCCTAGCATATCTACCCACTTTTCAGTTTTCTGTCTATCTTAACCTTAAATGGGAAGCTCTCACAGCATATTTGTCACATTGTAGGTGCTGCATACATTCTGACTCCTCTCTTTCTATTGCACCCTGCATCCCACCATCACCAACTCCTACTAGTCCCAGAATTCCCCCATTGTGCACCATCCCCTATTATCACCCTGGTCCCAGCTACCATGCATCCCAGCTCTCCCCTATGCCTGCACTGGCTCCTATACAAGCCCTGTGGCTGCCCTGTCACCTTCTCTAGAGCACTTGACCTTACTTCCTGTTTCATGAAGAAAACAGAAGCCAAAGAAGTTGGAGGCTCACTCAAACCTTCCTCCCCAGTAAGAAAGGAGTCTCTGTTCCTCCTACTCCCCACAAAGCCCATGCCCTTCTTGTGTTGTGGTGCTCTTGGGCCATCAGTCACCTGTGAGCTTGCCTCTGTCACAGCTGCACCCCCAGACTCTCTACCCTTTCCATTCACACCTGCTGTCTCCTCTTCCCTACCTGCTTTTCACTCCACTGCTTTGCCCCACAGCCCCAACCCACACAGGTCCCCAACCTGAAGACACTTTGCTGGTATATTCTGGACACTTGTCACCTCACCACGGCTTCCAGGGTGCCACTCTCTTGGATTTTTGACTCCTTGTCAATTTCCTATGCTGCCTCTTCCTCACATTCCCACTGCTAGATGTAGGAGTGCCCTTATAAGAAGAGTCTTGTGAAGGCAGTAAGGTCCCTCTGACTTCCCAATTAAAATTGCAATGTCCTCCCCCCACCTCCTGTGCCCCCATTCCTCTCAACTGGCTCTACTGTTTTTGACAGCACTCATCACCTTCCCCTAAACTATCTGAGTTATTCTTTACTGTGGCCATCATTCCATGGGCCAGGACTTGCGTCTGTTTTCTTGGCATTGTCCTCCTATCACCTGGAAGACCTCATGGGCACACTGTGCATACAGTAGGTGCTCAGCACTTGCTGAGTTTGCTGAATGAATCCTTTTTCTCTGCCTTACATGTCCAACTTGTCACCATGTCCAGTGCATTCAACTTTGTCTCCAGTTAGGGTCCCTCTCTTCACATCATTCCTGAAGCCTTTGCTGAGTCTAGCATCTCATTTGGTTTGCAAGACTATGATAGCCCCCAGTGGTCCCCTGTCCTGTCCACTTTGCACACAGATGCTGGATGCTTTTTCTAAAAGAAAAAAAGTCATAAGGTTTTTCTGTTTTCCCCCTCTGAAAACTGTGAGTGGCTTCCAGTGGCTCTGAGGAATAAGCCCAAACTTTCTTGTGTTGCATCCAAGGCTTTTTAGGACCCAGTGCTGATCTTAACTCTCTCCAAATTAGGCCACATGAAGCCACAAGCAGGTCTTCTCACAGGGTTGGGCCCCTTTGGCCTTTCTGCTCAGTCTCTTCTGCTCCCACGGTGCTTTCTGCTTCCTTCCACCTACCCCTCCAGCTTTGGGTCACACATCCTGCTTGACCAAGCCTGGGTTAGGTACCTTTTCACGAATGCCTCTACTTTAATTAATAAAGTATATGATTGTTCTATTCATTCCACTAGACTTTAGCTTTCTCGAAGGCAGGGATGCTATTAATTATTCCTTTCATCCCAGCCTGACCCAGAGCAGTCACTGTAAAATATTTGTTGAATGAATGAATATGTGATGTTTGGTTAGGTGGCCTCTAAAGTGAGGAGGAAGGAAATGGGAGCTAATGCTTTTCTGAGGGTTCAGTACCTACTAGGCTCCATGCTGGTCCCTGTAAATACTTCTCATTTCATTTTCATGGCACTGCCATCCTACTGTGCAGAAAGATTTAGTTATCTCCAGAGGGCAAGGGGCAGGGGCAGGTTTTGAACTTGTGTCAGTGTAGCCCTAAAGCCCTTGGCCTTCCTGTATCATCATGCAAAGATAGAAATAGAACTTCCCCTGGTCTTCCAGAGATCTTGGTGGTCAGACCACACACACTTGCTTTATTCTGCTGGTAGTTGCCCCAGCCCCAGCTCTGGGCTTTCACATGCTGGCCAGGCCATGATGGCCCTCTTCTCTCCATAGTGGGTGTCTTCCCTGGTTTCAGACTCAGGCCTGAAACTACTTTCTCCAGGAGTGTTTCTGTGATTAACCCCACTCCCTGGGCATCTGGGGAGGTGGTGGTAGTTTCTGGACTGTATATTGAGCAAATCTTACTTCTGCTTCCATCAGGCTAGGTGGCATTTGTTAGCCTCCTGTATGACCTCAAGGGTGCCTTGTGGGGCCTGCCACATCGGGTTTGGCTACTGCATATACATATCCATCCAGAACACCTACAAGAGCTGGGCTGTTGCTTGTTTGTATGAGCCACTTCTCAAGAGAGAGCATCAAACAGACCCCCACCTCCTAAGAGGAACACCAAGCTTCTTGGCTATGTCCTTCCCCCGTTTCAAGCCTTTGCTCAAAAGTCACCTCTAAGGTTCAAAGTAGATGCTGCTGGTGCCCTGCCTAGGAGTCCCCAGTCCTTAGCTGCTGTGAATGTTGGCTGTTAAGGCTCACAGTATCCTCTTTTCTGGAGAACTGCCCTCACTCAGTGGGAGCTGCTTCAACTGGGAGAAGGTACCTCAATGGGGAGATGGCACCTCCCCACCAAGGGGCAGCTCACAGCCAGGGACAGGCTGATGTGGGATAGAGAAGGCCAGCTTCCTTGCCTCCAGGTGGTACAATTCTGTGCTGTTGGTCTTGCTCTGTGGCTCCAGTGGGACCAGATTGAGGCCAGAGTTTGAGACCATATCCTGGGTTAGCTCTTTCCTGACCTAGCTCACTTCCTTCCCTTCCTCACAGGTGCCTCCTGAGAGCTACCCTCAGTCCATCACTTGCATAAGGACCCCTGTTCTTATGTAGGCTCTGACTCTAGGCATGGAACCCAAGACACTCAAGGCCATGTTTTTAAGCCATTTTGCTTGCTTCCCAACCTACAATGGTGGGATTACACCTTCATCACTGTACCAATTCTTTCACCTACTGCTAGGAAACACAGGGCACGAGTGTGCACACCTGTGCCCACTTCTCTCTACTCAACAGGCATGTTGGAGCAGGGCAGTGGCTGCATTTACCTGCCAGTGAGGAGAGGTAGTAAGGATGCAGGAAAGAGATGGCTGCTTCACTCTGCTCCTATTCTCTCATGTGCGTTTCCATCAAGCTTACTCCCACCCGCCTTCCCTACTCCCTATATTGGGATGCCTTTGTCAGGAGTCTAACCTAATGTGCGAGGTGGGCAGGCATTCTTGGCCAGAAGTGGCAGGGCTTCTCCTGTATTAGCAGGTGAGCCTGCTCTCTGGCATGTTGGCTGGGACAGTTTGGCCTATACATTGTTGGGGAAACTGAGGCAGAAGCCTGTGAGGTGGGGGGGGGCGAGTATTTGCAGCCTGCTTCCCTTTCATAAGAAACAGGAATGGCCAGGCCTAGGTGGTAATGCTGAGATACCAGTTAAGGCTTGTGGTTACCAATGTGGCCAAGCCTCATTGAGGACTGACAGCTCTGACACCAAGGGGTGGACTGTGTGATTAATAGTACTGTTTTGGCCTCACCAGAAGGGTACTTGCTCTTTCTTGGCAGAAAGTCAGAATTCACAGCCAGTCTTACTCAAAACTTGCAGCAAACTATGAAATATCAGGCTGCACCAGCCCTCCCCTTCCCTACTCCCTCTGTCATTAGTTGGGGGTGAAGGGCTGGTCCTAGAGCCACAGAGGCTGACTGGTGAATCCCAAGGTAGGAAGATGAGTCTCAGAGTCCTGAGTCCTACTCTGGGTCCCACCCCCTTTCCTTCAACTCTTTTCCTGCCCTTTCTCTCCCTCCCCACCTTCCCTCTTTCTCTTCCTTCTTTCTATTCATTGTTGTCACTTCTTAACTCATTATTTCCTGATCTGTGGCCTTGGAGTGGCCAAACTCCAAGCTCTGAGTGCCCAAGGCTGACCTCTGCCAAATGGCTCCTGTGCTCAGCTGAACTGGACCCTGATCAGAGCATGAGCCTCTCAGCCCTGGGGCTGCACGGACCAATGACTCATGGGCCTGAGCAGATCAGTGCTTATGCCAGAGGAGAGAAGGTACCTAAACAGTGGTCACTCTGTCTGGAAGTCCCAGCACTCAGCTGCTAGGCATTGCCCACGAGGACTCAATACCAGCTCTCAGGGGCCCAGGAACCCTGTTGGGCTGGGTTACCACCTGCAAAAGGAGGGCAGACACATCCTCCAGCATTTGCAGCAGAACTTTTGGGTGGGGCATGTAGCTCATGAGGCAGGATGAGGCAGGGCCCAGGTGGGGCCAGACAGAGACTTTCCCTTGAGGGATGGGTTCAAGGGTCTCTGGGGGGTCTTTTGGGGTCTGTGAGAGGGTCAGGTCACACAGAAAGTGACTTTCTCCTATGGCAATGCTCAGGACCCTGGTGTGCCCAGGGTCTGGGGCATAAGGGAGCATGAAACTGAGCCTGGTGGATGAGTGCAGGGGCTGAGGGGTTTGGTGAGATTTAAAGCTTAAAATATGGCTATCAACTGACCTGAACCCTGGCCCAAGCCTGACCTCTGACCCTGACAGGAGGTAAAAAGGACTCTAGAGCCAGAGGAATTTTATTCCAGTCCCAGTTCTGACATTTAGGATTAAGATTAATATAAAAATAGACTCTGGCCAGGTATCCCGGTTAGAGCATTGTCCTGGTGTGCCAAGGTTGCAGGTTCAATTCCTGGTCAGGGCACATGCAAGAATCAACCAATGAATAAATAAGTGGTCCAACAAAAAACAATAAATTGAGCATCAATAAATTTATGTTTCTCTCTCTCCCTCTAAAAAATCAATAAATTAAAAAAGACTAATATCAAAATACTTTTAAAAGAAGTAAGTAGCACAGGATATTCTTGCAAATATGTAAAAAGGAGGAAAGGTCATAGTGAGAAGATGGGGAGGGGTTGAGGGTGAGGGAGCCACAGAGTTGAGGGCAAATCATTTTTTTATGGGAAGCTTGGGACTCATCTACATGCTGTGTATGTGGGCAGAGGAGAGGTCGAAAAGAGGGAGGGCTGAGCAGTAACAGATAGAGACCCCTTAGGACAGAAAGGGATTGAGAGAGATTCAGAGCCAAAACAGAACATGTAGGACCTCTGGGGACACCCCGAGGCTGCCCGGAGGAGGAAGTCTGCCTATGGAGAGTGTGATTTTGCTTTAGCAAGTGCTTAGCTAGACACTGGTTTGCACTGGCTCACAAGATCTGATGGTTAAA
Organism: Phyllostomus discolor; assembly: GCF_004126475.2. Taxonomy (NCBI): domain Eukaryota; kingdom Metazoa; phylum Chordata; class Mammalia; order Chiroptera; family Phyllostomidae; genus Phyllostomus; species Phyllostomus discolor. Next base: position 80,698,232 of record NC_040911.2, on the reverse strand, counting down.
TTTTTAGGAACTTTGCAAGCCAGCTCAGGTCTCTTTGGTAGCTTGAAATTGACCACAGTGGGAATATTTTCACCATGGAAATGGGTGCTACAAATTAGCCCCCACTCCAGAGCCAATTGTTAAGTATTTACTAGCACACCAGTGTGTTCCACGTGAGAGAATGGTCAGATTCGAGGTTTAGGGCTCACAGAAGTGGGTGGAATTTAAGAAGGCAAGAGATGGGTGAGGGAATTTAAGATGGCAAGAGATGATGAAGTGATGGGTCATGGCAGTAGCTGGGAAGGGAGGCCTAACTAACCAGAGGGCAAGGTAAGGGCAGGGAGTTGAAGGTTTGGTCAAGGTTGAGGTTGATCAGCTTTTCCTGTACAGACTCTGTTTCAAGTAACTAAACAGGTAGTGGTGCATTCTTTTTAGAATTTTAGTGAACAAATGTACAAGGGATGGCAAAATTCAGATATCACCACTTTAAGTCCTAGTGATATAAAGAGAGCCATGGTTAATGGCTGCTAAAACCAGCAGGTGAAAGGTTGATGGGACACTTTATAATGGATGGATCAGGCTGGTGGCTCCTAAACCCTTGACCAATCTTAATATTATCCCCCCCAAGAAAAAAAAAGGAGCTTGCCCAAAACACTTAACCTGATTCTGATCAAACCAGTTTACAGGAAGTATAGGAAAAGGAGGGACGCATTAAATGGCACTATGGGGATACAACCCACAGACTGTGGGCTAAGGAGAATCTTATCAATTAAAGAGACCTAGGATGCAAATCAACCACATGCAATGGACATACTGTTTTTGGACCCTGATTCAAACAAATTAAACATTTGAGGCAATAGGCAACATTTGCACACCAGGTAGATATTTAACAATTATTTTTCTGTTATAATGGATCATGGTTATTTTTAAAAGTACTTATTTCCTGAAATACATATTGAAGAATTTATGGATGAACTGATATGATGTTTGGATGTTCTTCAAGATAGTCTGTGGTGGTAGGAAAGTAGGTCAGGGTCAAGGTGAACCGAGACTGGCCTTGGGTTGATAGCTGTTGTAGTTGGGTCACAGGTCCCTGGGAATCATCTTACTGCCCTGTCGACTTAGTATGTGTTTGAAACTGTCCATGATTTAAAAAAATGGGAAAAACCCTAACCCTAGATCATTTTGTATTCATAGTAACCACTCAGTAAATGTTAGCTGCTTTGTTTAAAAAAAAAATTTCAGGTTACATAAATGGAGGGCCATCCCCAGTGTATCACTAGTAAGGATGGTTGGCTTTACATAGAGAGCTGTTACCCTAAGGAGAATAAGCCAGTCACAGAGGGACTGCTTGGTTCTACTTATATGAGGTATCTAAGATACAGGCATACCTCGGAGACATTGCGGGTTTGGTTCCAGAACACTGCAATAAAGCGAGATGTGATCTTTTTGCTGGTGGAGGGTCTTGCCTTCAATTTGTAAAAGATACAACATCTGTGAAGCACAAAGGCGAAGCACAATAAAATGAGGTATGCCTGCAATCAAATCATAGAATCTAAGAGGGGCTGGAGGGAGGGGGAAGAGGAGCATTGCTAATCAGCAAGCATAAAGTTTCACTTAAAGAAGGACGTTCTAGAGATCCGCTGTACAAAACTGTGCCTAGTTAATGCTACTGTGTTGGACACTTAATTTGTTGAGAGAGATGTCATGTATTCTTAACACAATAAAATAAAATAATAAAAAAATAAAGAGGGTCTTTGTCACCCAGATTCTTGTCACTGCAGGATGTGAAGAGGCCATGGGTCCTGTCATTTCCTCCCTCTAATGCACGTTGACTCAACACCTACTGCATGCCAGATGCCACAAAGGCACAGATAGCAGGCGTAATGCCAACCCCTTCTTCAAGCTTTTGGGACAAGGGACAGAATAGAATAGACATTACTGAGGACCTGAAGCACCCCACATCTCTTCCTGTGTCTGTAGATCCCTATACGAGACCCCTGCACGACCGCAGGGAGCCTGTGGAGATGGGTCCTTTAGCACTTGGCCAATACTCTGCAGATGCACGTGCTGAGTCTACCCTCCACAGCTGGCTGCCAAAGTGTGCTTTCCAGCATGGATGCCAGTTCCTCAGTGTGGCTCGAAGCCTCCTCTTGTCTGCTCCCACATTCCTTTTCTTCACGAAGGCATAAGTTTATGAAGTGCATACATCTTAAGAGTATGGCTTAATGACTTTACATATGCATACAACAATGTGGTTACTGCCAAGATCAAGAGAGAATATTCCTGACCCTTGGAAGGTTTCTGTGCACTTCTTCTGATTAATGCTACCCACCTGGCTCTCTTACATATGTAACCACCATCCTGATTTTTATCACCACTGATTAGCTTTACTTGTTTTTGAATGTCACATACACAAAATCATATAATATGTTAGCTTTTAATTTCAGGTCTGGTTTATTTCACCCAGCATAGTGTCCATGAAGCTCATTCACGTTGCTATGGGCACCAGGTTTGTTATTTTACTAGGTGCATAGTAGTCCAGTCAATGAATATACCTCGATGTATTTATCTATTGGATTGATGACATCTTGCTTCACCTTGTGACCTGTCTTCTCATAGATTCTACATTTCAGGTGTCCCAAACCACAGGGTGACCCTCAAATACCTCCACTCCTCTATGCCTGCATATGCACCGTTTTCTCTGCCCTCATACTTGGTGGTATGTGTAAGAACATTAACTGCGCACTGTGATAAAGGTATGGCAGAGTGTTTGAAACATGAGGGGTCACCTAACTAAATCTGGTGGTGGTCAGGGAGGCAGCAATACCACAGGACCTAGGCTGATCATACAGAAGGGAGCCCCTCATATGGATCGCACATGGCTGGAGTCCCAGTGTGTCCTAGGACTTCCAATATCAGAGCCTCCCAGTAGTTGACATACCTGGGGGCATATCTGGGCGGGGCCATGGGCTCTGAGCCTCTGAGGCTGCTTTGGGTGACTGACACACTCTACACATTTGGAGGCCAACTAGGAGGCCAGTGAGGCTTGGAGATCTGCCCAACAAAAGGGAGCTGAGTGTGCAAGTTGGGCATCTGTCTGTGGTCACTAGGAATGACAGGGGGCGGGACTCTGTGTGTATGTGTGTAGACAGGTCCACCTCTGGGCATGGCTGTGGGTACTTGCCAGGCAGGTCAAAGCCAGACTCAGTGAGGTGCTGCCTCCATGAGACCGTCAAGAGAGATGGGGCCTCTGGAGGTGCCTGGGAGAGGAAGGGAGCTCTCTGTAGATGGGTACTTTCCTGCCTGGGGCAGTGCTCCTACAGTCCCTCTGTCCCCCTCTTGCTTGCAGGGAGGGTGACTGGCATTTCTACACCAAAAGGCTGTGGGTGAGGGGACCCTTGCACTACGTGTCCGGGGCCGAGGCTTCCATCAGGTGCACTTCCTGTGGCCCCCACCCCTGCCATGACTCCCTTTTGGGGGCTCCTCCATGTAAGTCTGCAGGCAGCAGGCCCTAACTGCTGCCTGTCCCCACACGTGCTCTGCAAGTTTGGGCTCTTCTGGACATTGGGCTAAAGGATTCTCATAAGAAGGGACCTTTTCATAATGTTCTGTGATTTTCTCAGGTGCCCAGTCCTGTTCCAGCTTGCTGTGGCATGGGCAGGAGGTACGTATCTGTCATGGTCAGGGCTGCCAAGAACCCTTACCCCCAGGAAGGGGCCATGTACTCTGTCGTCCAGACTGGAACATCTTTGAGGGTGAAAGGGGGCACTACTAGTAGTCATGTGGGTCAACATGCATAACCAAGACTGTCCTGGGCAAGCCGGGATGTGCAATCATTCTGCAAGGAGCAGACGGCCCTGCTGGGCATCAGTACAGACCACCAGGCAGGTGGGTGCCCTCTCATGGGGGTGAGTGGTATTTCTCGTGTCCTTATACAGCTCCCCAGGTGTTCTGGAAAGGCAGGTGCTGCCCTCCTTGGGCTTGCTGCCCGAAATTGCAGGGTCAGACATGTGATGTCTCAGGTTCACTGAGCTGACCTTCTGCCTGCCTATCACATGCCCTTCAGTTGCTCCTTATGGGGAAAGGAGGCAGCTGGAGGTGTGGGGGATGACCCCTAGCCCCTCTTCAGGCCCCTCAGGATTTTAGGTGGCTGGTGTCTATGTTCCAGTCTCTCCTGGCCATTGACCTGAGCCCCCAGAGTCCCCATGGTTCAGGACACCCCATCAGTGCCTCTCTCTGCTGCTGCTCTGGCCTGACACATAGCATTTCAGGTTTATAGATGGCAGTCAACCATCCCCTGTGCCAAGGTCCCTCTGGGACCTCCGGTTCCCTTCTTAAGGTCCTCAGTGACCTCTGGGCAGTTGGGGCCACTCACTGGCTATGTCACTACTGCAGCTGTGCCTGAAGCTTCCATTTGGCTTTAGGTCTGGAGGTTTGGGTAAGAAGCATCCTGGGTCTGTTTGACACCCCCTGGGTTTTGGTCCTACTGGGTGCCTTTGTTTCTATGGCCTATGGCCCTTGCTGGCAACCACTACTCTTTCTTAACCCCTTCATCTCTGCTGCTCTTCACACCTGGTGTTGGGACTGGTGCCTGGGAGCTGAAAGGCGTCACTCCTGGCTTCCTGCTTCTCTGCCTCCTCCTGACTTCTTCAAAGTATGAGCTCCCCCAGGCCCTGTCCCAAAACCCTGTCTTTTCCTTGCATCCCCATTCTCTTTCTGGGAGACTGTACCCCACATTCCTGCTTCTGCAACCACTCCTATTTGGCCCCCTTACCTAAGTTCCCAATGCTCTCCACCCCCACCACATACTGGCACCTTCTACCAAGATGCCACCTTGAATGCCCCCCCCCCCCCAAGTTGCTGCTCAGAATATTCCCTGTTCCTTCAGTAGTGCCTTCCTCCTCCCAGGCCTGGGCGCAGTGCTGGGGGTGTCAGGTCCTGCCGGCCCCAGTCCCTCCTGCATAGCCCTCAGTCTGCTGTTTCCCCTAACTCAGGCTCTGTCCTGTTCTCTCTGTGATCCGCCCTCTGAGCCACATCATGGCAATTGGAATACTCAGTGTCCCTGCTTGGCCTCTGTCCTGTCTGTTTGCTATTGCCAGAATCCACTCAGCTCAGCTCCACCAGCAGCCATGGGCTCTGCTCTGGGACTCAGAGAGGTGCCCTGGGAGGCTGTGCAGGGCATGGACCAGTAGGAAGGAGGAGACAGGGACACCTGCCCCACCCCCCTGGGGTCCCCAGGCCAGGTCTGAGGAGCAGCCGAGAAAGAGCAGTGTGTACCAGCCGGGGGCAAAGGCCATGGAAATTTAGGAATGACTTGCTGGAAGAGGGGACACGTGATCTAGACCTGAGACAACAGTAGCCTTTTGCAGTGTTGATTGTGACAGTGAGAAATTAGAGACAGGGAACGCTCAGCGGGAGATGGCGTCAACATGCTGCGGAGGGCTCTCAGACAGCACCGTGCTGCTGCTCACGCGAGCCGGCATGGGTGTGGGCAAAGCTCAGCGACACAACGTGGGTGAAAAAGACAAACTGAAGATGGATACACAAGGCATGGTGGGATTTACATACACCATAAAGACACACAAAACAATATATTATTATTATGGTGGGCACTGGTATTTGTGGGAAGAACATAAACGTGTGGGAGTGATAAATACCAGATTTACCTTTGGGGAGGGTGGGAGTGAAAAAGGAAGGAGAAAGGAACCTAGTGGTGGCCGTGCTCTATTTCTCTGAAAAGAGAGAGAAAAAGGGGTCTGAGGCAAATATGGCAAAATGCGAACATCTGTTCTGTATGGGTGATTACAGGTATGAGGGCATTTGCTGTGTTGTTTTCTTGTTATCTCTGCATTATTCTGTAACTAAAAATTTTAAAAGAAGCTAAAAGACCATAAAGGGAGGTGGCATTCTACACACAGGTTGTTTATTTCCTACAGGGGGCTGGCGTGAACCAAGGGGCGGGAGGAGGATGAGGGGACCTGGGATGACAGGGGACAGCTGGGCGAGGCCAGAGCAGGAGCTGGCTGGCAGGGAAAGGAGCCCAGGTACTGGGCCTGGGGGGTTCTAAATACTGAGTAGTGGGAGGTTTCTAAAGGGGGCCACCCGGACTTTCTCCTGCCCCTATTTGCCTCCCCCTACTCCCTTCCCTCCCTCTCTCTACCCCTACAACAGTTTCTGGCTGGGTGATTTTCAAGCCAGTGATTTATCCATTTCTTACCTTGTACTGAGCATATACTAGAAAAGCAATGGCCCACATGGCACTCACCACGTGCCACAGTTACAGTCACACATGATATCTCACTGAAATCTTGTAACCCCCCTGTAAGTCATCATTATAACCATCACCACCATCCCTACTTTATAGATGAGGAAAGAGAGGCACAGAGAAGTTCAGGGATTTGCTGGAAGTTACACAGCTAGTCAGAAGTGGAGCTGGGATTTGAACCCAGGCTATCTGGAGCCAGAGCCTGTGGTCCTTGCTGCTGGGGTCTATTGCTCTTCATATGCCAGGCACTGAGCTGGGTGCTGTGGATTGGTGACAACCGAGCCAGCATAACCCTGCTCTTGCAGAGCTTCTGGGCCAGTGGGAGAAGTCAGACACCAAACCAAGCGACACACAGATGTGATTACTGAAGAAGAGACATTCATGCCAAGACCTGAAAGATGGGGAGTTAGCTGGGAGGGGTTGAGGAGACCAGGCCAGACAGAGGGAAGAGCAAATGCAAGAGCATGAGGGGTGTGGGCAAAGAGGGGGACCACTTGTCCGGGTTTGTCCCCACTGTCCTGGTTCATGCCTGTGGTTCAAACACAAATATTCCTAGTGTTTCATTTTGGTTTGGACAATAATAAGTTTGAAGGTCACCCTCTCATAGGCCATGGTAGAGAGTCTGGATTTTTTTTCTCCAGGGCAGTGGGGAAAGCATTGAGGGGTTTTTGTAGATGGTGACACTAATTTATAATTCATAAAGGTCACTCTGTGTGGAGAGAGCCTGCAAGGGAGCAGGAGGGAGACCATTGTCCCTTTGCCGACTCAGCTGCAGAGTGTGGAAGCAGCAGGACTGGGGAAGGCAGGGGAGGGCCCAGCTTGGGCCTGCTGAGGCTGCAGCCAGGGGTGAAATGACTCAGGGCAAATTCGTCTGCGGAAATGCTGTCCTTCTCTTCCCTGTGCTGACCCAGCCTCAAGGCTTCCAGCAAGGCCCTCAGCTGTGGGAGGAAACCCCTGAGAACAGCTGCCCACATCCCAGAACTGCAGAGACCCTTGTGGAGGGCAGAGGAGAGTTTTCCAGAAGAGCTGAAGGACTCAGTAAATGTAAGAGATGACAGTAGAACAACATTAACCTTCCATTTGCTAATTTGCCCCTTTCCCTTTTCCTCTTACCCACACACAATTCTAAGAGGAGCCTGAAGCAGTTAGAAGCCCAGGGCATTCACAGACACCGGCTGGGGAAGGTCTGGACATGGGGCCAGCTTCCACACTGAATGAGTGCTGGGAGAAAGCAGGTGGCTTCTGGTGCCTGCTGATGTACATGTTGACTGGCCTGGGCTTGCTGCCCATGAATGAGTGTAGGTCCACCCTCTCTGTGAGCCCACCTTTGAGAGTTGACAGTTATCTGGGAGTGTGTGTGTGTGTTAATCTGTGGATAGGCATATACACTATTGATCATACTATGGGCAAACGCTGGCACAGGTTTCCACTACCCTTTTATATTTAGCCGGGTCCACGGTGTAAAACGAACCCAGGCTTGTAATGGTCGATGAAGAGGGGTAAGGACAGAAAAGTTAGAAACCCATAATACAAATCCTATAAGCACGAAGAACCTCTTGTTTGTCCCCCAGAAAGCGTTGCCACGCATCTGTCTGAAAGACCAGGGAGGTTGCTAAGTCCACCTTCTATGTTCAGGTGGAGAGCCACTTGCCCCCCCGGGGAGCGCCATCCAAGCCTGGGTGCCAAGAAGGCACGGCCACAGGCTCAGGGAGAAAGGGAGCAGGCTGGTGGGAGAGGCGTCACTCACCAAGTGGCAGGACGAAGAAGAACGGGAACCAGCAGAGCACGAAGACTCCCACGACGATGGCCAGCGTCTTGGCCGCTTTCTTCTCGCGGGAGAACTTGAGCAGGCGCACCGACAGCGAGCTGCGAAAGGTGTGGCCCTTGGCGCTGCGCATCCCCTGGCGTGCCCCGTCTGTACCTGAGGTGGTGCCACGACAGTGGATGCGCAGCACCACCTCGGAGGCCTTGCCGCGCTCCCGCTTGACGCCTGCCTCGAGGCTGCGCGTGGTGCTGCGCGCTACGATGTACACGCGGCAGTACATGACTAGGATAACGGCCATCGGCAGGTAGAAGGAGCACACAGAGGAGAAGACGGCGTAGCCCACCTCCTCGGTGATGCTGCAGAAGCGCTCATCAGGGGGCACCGGCTCTTTCCAGCCCAGCAGAGGCCCCACGGACACCACGAGAGCTACGGCCCAGAGCATCGCCAGGATGACGGCCGCCTTGCGCTCGGTCATGATGGCGGGGTACTTGAGCGAGTGGCGCACGCCCACGTACCGGTCCACTGAGATGGTGCAGAGGCTGAGGATGGAGGCGGTGCAGCACAGCACGTCCACGGCGGCCCACACGTCGCAGAAGGCCCGGCCGAAGGCCCAGAAGCCCAGAACCTCCATTGTGGCCGAGAAGGGCAGCACTGTGGTGCTCAGCAGCAGGTCGGCCACGGCCAGGTTCACAATGAAATAGTTGGTGACCGTCTGCAGGTGGCGGTTGCAGGCCACCGAGAGGATGACAAGCAGGTTGCCCACCACGGCCAGGAGGATGAAGGCGGCCAGGAAGACGCCCACACCCACGCCCTGCGCGCTCACCACCAGACCCCCGACGGCCGCCGTGCCGTTCACCTCGCCGCCCGCGCCCGCGGCCCCCGGCTCCCCCGCGGAGCTCCGGTTGTCCTCGCCACTGCCCGCGCCTACCACGCCGCCGCCGCCCGCAGCCCCAGGCACGCTGCCCACCGCCGGGCCCTCGGAGGCTGCCGGGCCTCCCGCACCACCCCCGCTGCCGCCCGCGCTGGAACCCGCGGCGCTGCTGTCCGGGCGGGGTCCCTCAAAACTGACGCCCAGTAGATCGCGGAAAGTCATCTCAACGCGCGGCCGTCGGGGGCCGGGCCCCGACGCAGGACAAGTGACAGTCAGAGAGGGGGGTGCCGGGCATAGCCGCAGGGCTCTGGTCCAGTCCCGCGCGCCGGTACCGTCGGAGTCCTGCCCAAGTTCCCTGGACTCCGAGCGCTGCTGGTCGAAAGCGGAGCGAAGCGGCAGGGGCAGCGGCCGGGGCTCTCCGAGTCGGATGGAAGAACCGGGTCGCCGGTGCGCTTCGCTTTCTGAGTGTGCCTAGGCGAGTGGGAGAAGCGGCGGCTCCCCGCCCGGGTGGTGCAGGCGGCGGCCACTGCAGCGCTCGCTACTGGGCGCTGTGGGCGGGACGGAGGAGGGGCAGCGCGGGGAAGGAGAGGGGGCGGCCTGCGTCGGGGGTAGGTGACGCCACACTCACCAGGGACAGGGGCTTTGCGCTCTCAGCAAGCAGGCTTTTGGGGGTCCGGAGAATGTGGGGTGCTGCCGCGTACCCCAGCACCGCGGCAGCTCTCCCAGCCTCGCCGCGGGTGCCCACGTCCACCCTCCCTGCTTGTGGTCCGCTCTGCGATTCCTCCCGCGCTCTTTCCCCTCAGCTGCGTCCCCCTTCCTCCCACCCTTTCCTCAGCCTCTCTGTCACTTGCTGGTGCCCTTGGGTGCTTGCAGTGTAGAAGGCGCGATTCCCGGGTCCCCGGGCTCCCGGCTCCGGCCGCCAGAGAGCAGCAAGCGCCCGGGATCTGCGGACTGCGGACTGGACCGCGCAATGGCATTGCGAGTCGCCTCCTGGGACTGCCTGGATGGATCTGTCGCACCTCCTCCCTTCTCTCAGGCTACTGGCCAGGGGAGGGTCTTAATAGCCTCTGTCCAGTGCGGTGGCCAGGAGAAAGCCCCGGAAGGGGTCAAATGCCTGTCCTGGCTTGGGATGGGCGAAGAAACGAGAGAGTATATGGTGACAGACCTTGGACCCTGGTCACGATACATGGGTTTGCATATACTAACTTCCGCACTGTTACTTGACTCCATATCAGATGATGGAATAAAACTTTCTCGTCACACTAAATGAGCGGCCTCCTTCCGGGGAGCGAGGGTTTAAGTGCTGGAGGATGGGAAAGGACACTTGGCAGGGTGGTTAAGGGGGAGGGTCAGACAGACTGGCTCCAAATCTAGGCTCCATCCTGTATTAGCTGTTTGACTTCTTTGTGCCTCAGTTCCTCATTTGTACCGTGAGGGTAAGAGTAGTGTCTACTTTACTCGTCAAGGTTAAATGAGTTAATATATGTAAGTCTCCAGAGCAGTGTCTGTGTTTGTTAGCTGAAAGGGGGGCTTGGTAGGGCACTGTTTGAACAGGGAGGACAGAGGGCAGAAGGGGTGTGGGGATGGTATGAACCACTGACCCAGGTTCAGGGGAGAGTTTGAGGAGCCTCTTGAAGGCTGGGTAGGACTGGGTCTGGAGAGACAAAAAGAAAACGCTAGCCAGGCTGCTGTCATCTGGGCACCAAGCTGGGCACTCTGGGTGGCAGGGAAAGGAGGAATTGCAGGGGGGATGGCACCATTGTACCCATGGGGGACGAGGAAGGCTTGTGCCACACCAGGGAGATTAGAGCCTGTTGGAGAGGTGTCTGGGGGGAAATGGAGAGAACTCACAGCCTTGGTGCCCACTGGCTGTGGATGACTTAGGCAGGATGTCTTCGAGTCCTAGATGAGAAAGTGCTTTGGAGGAAAAGCACAAGATGTTGAGAGATGGGTAACCCCCTGGCCCCTGGACCCTCTTCCCCAGTCCAGGAAGCCAAAGCTGTTAGAATTGTGGTTTAGAGAAAGCTCTGCCCAGGCTCTCCACAAGTTTCCCCATTGCCTCTTTTGTCTTTACTTCGGTCCTCCATAATTTCCCAGAGAGGGAATAAAAGCAAGATGAGCCCTGGAGACCCTGCTGGCCCTTGGGTTCTTTGTGATCCAGTGGTATAGCTTCTGTTTAAGATGAAAAACTAAACACCCGTGCTTATCCCCTCTCCCTCCTGAGACCCCTTTAGGATTAGAATAAAGAAAATGAAAGGTTCATCCCACAACTGAGTTAGTGCCTGGTCTGATAAACCTGAATTCCAGCCCCCTAGGAGGAGGTTTGAAGGGACACTACAAGAGGTCCTGCAGGGACTCAGGAGATCTGGGCCTGCTCCTCTCTGGTGAAGATGGAGCAGGTGGCTGCCACTTTCAGAGTCAGAATGCTGTAGGAGAAAGAACGCTGAGAAGGTGTTCTTGATAATCCTGTCGGTGGGGCGAGCCAGTCGACCCCCAGTTCCCTTCCATACTACCAAGCCCGGACAACTTTGATTATTCATTCGACACAAGTTAACTAAACAACAGCTTATGCCAGGAACTGCTCCTGGCACTGGGGATATGACATTGAGTAAGGCAAAGACCCTGCCATCAGGGTCTTTGGCTCAGATTCAGATTCAGGTGGCAGGAGTGCTACCAAGAAAAGTTAGGAGGAGACCTTTTCCTTTGCTGTGGACAACAGTTTTCTCTGCGTTTGATGCCTGGGTCCTGGAGATTATCTTCAGTTAAATCTTCAAAGAAAACCCAAATCTGATCTCTTCTAGTACCTCCCCATCTCTGAATAGCAGCGGAGCCCAAATGCGTACAAAATCATGCATGTCACTGGCAAACATGGCCAAAGCTGCCCCTTTCTGGGGTCAGTCTTTATGAAGAACATGGACTTTCATTCTATTCTTCCATTGCAAAGGGATCTAGAGCCCTAGTCTGACCTGTAAACTAAACTCACTGGGGTGACCCTACCCCTGGCTACAACCTGACCTACAACCGAAGCCTTGCTGATCCCCCTAATTGTGTCATTTACACCAGATTCATACTGCAGTCAGCAGGGGCACTGGATGAAGGACCGAGGGCTCGGTGCTACCCTGTCTCACCATCAGGACCACAGAGCGGTGCTCAGGGTTGGCCACTTCTCAGGAAAGGACCTTGTCTCTGCAGGAAGGAGATTCTTCACAGTCCCTCCTCCCAGCCCCACCCCTGTGTCAGAGAGGCTGCAGGGGACTTGAGTCCAATTTATGATTTGATTATTTACCCTAATTTTTGCCTAAAATTAATGCAGTTAGAAGTTATTGACTATATTTCTCATCATAGAAATGGAAAAGCTGGGGATAGGCGTCAGTGGAATGATATTCCTACCCAGAGCCTGGCAGGTGGCCCACTGCTCGGGGGACCCTTGGGTGACTGTTTGCTTTACAACTGTTTGTTTCTGCTCCTAAGAGATATTATTTATTTTTTCTTCAGGGGAGGAAGTAAGCTGGGAAGCAGGACATTGAACAAATCTGGAAGACCCATCAGGGTGGAAAACTCTTAGAGTAGGGTAGAGATTAGTTATAGTACGTTAAAAGCTATACTATCCTCCTCCCACACTTCCAATTTCCGTGGTTTAGATCCATGAAACTCTATTTCTTGTTTATTCAACATCCAATTTGAATGTATGTGGTTGGGCAGCTCTCATGGATGGAGCTGCATGGGGCAAGGACAACTCAGGGATCTACACTCCTTCTAATGTGTGGCTTTACCGTTTCTCAGAGCCTAGGAATTCTCCAGGGCCCTAGAATCCTCCTCTAGCTTGTCTACATTCAAAGGCCCAAAGAACAAAGGGGGAGTGTATAGCATTACAGAAACATTTTAGGAGGCAAGCACAACACATCTGTCCACGTCCTGCCCCCACTTAGATTCAAGGGGGAAACATGGTTTAGTCAGGTGCCCAGTAAAAAAGGGGAATGCATTTGATGGTCATCCAGCCTCTGCATACTGCAGAAGAGCAAGAGTCCCAGGAAGACTCAACTTGGGCATGAGTTAGGCAATGCCTGATGGATGGATTGTGAAAAGAACATATAGATTGGCTGCTCTGAACTCCCAGCTAACACTCTAACCAGGCCTGGTGGGCACCTTTTAGACCAGGCTCAACATGCATATTTCCAGCTGGTACAATAACAATTCCAACTCGCTTGGCTCTGTAATGCAAAAGGAGAATTAAGGTGGGCAGAGACTCAGCTAGCATTGCTTTAATCTCCATGGAGAGTAAGCAATCCCTCTCTAGTATAATCCACCCAGTGCCAATGGGAGTCTCTCACCTTTCTTTACTAGTGCCTGAAACTCCCTTCTTATAATCTGGGTGCTTTAACTCCAAGAACCAGTGTTTGTTTTTTCTTTTTAAAAATGTTTTATTTATTAATTTTTAGAGAGAGGGGAAGGGAGGGAGAGAAACACCGTTGTGTGGCTGCTTCTTGCACACCCCCAACTGGGGACCTGGCCTGCAACCCAGGCATGTGCCCTGACTGGGAATTGAACCAGCAACTCTTTGGCTTCACAGGCTGGCACTAAATCCACTGAGCCATACCAGCCAGGGCCAGTGTTTTTCATTACATCACAAATTCCTTTACCTCCTAAGTAGAGGTGATATACAAGGTTGCTTTCTCCTCCAGCCCTTGAGAACTTGTTATTGTGGGACAGGGAACTGGGATGAGTGGGGGAGATGTTCCATGGGGATATTCTGTGGTAATGAAAATAAAGATAAGAAAGTTCTAGGGGTAAACTTTGCTAACCTGACAAATTCTCTGACCCCCAAATGGAGCAGCAAATGCTAATGAGGGAGATTTCCTAACACGGAATTAAAATAAGTCAGTCAACTCAGAGGAAGTGACCTATAATCAACTTGAGAGGCCAGGCAGGGTTGCATGACTCCAATCCCAATTAGGGAGGCTGAGACAGCTCCTGCTGGGATGTCCGCCTTCCAGCTCACAAATGAGATGGCCCAAAGCCATTTTCCATTTCCTTTCTCCTGGGCCAAGATTCAGTCTCTGGAGAAGACAGTGAAGAAAGGAGGGTTTACTTTGAATGATTCCCTGGAGGAATGGAAAGATGGAGGAAGCAAAAAATTCCAAGTGTCCCAGGAAAAAAATTAGGAGGTGAGGCTGGCTTTCCCGACTCCAGTGTTCTTCATGCTTTATGCATGAGATCCTACCAGTTCTCCCTTCCTCTCTCTTCTGCAAGTTCATCACTTAGTCTGCAGAAATCCTATTTACCTCCTTGTTGGGGTCCCCTTATCTTTGATTTATTCCTCTGTAGAGTCGTATTTTGTAATTCTATTGTTTACCTGTGGTACCTGGAGATAGTGACCTTCTTGGGCTTTTCAGTGACTGTGGCATTTTGTCTTTTTGTCTCAGTGGCTAGTTCTGTGCTGGTTTCTTGAAGTTACTCAGTGAATGTTTGTTGAGTCAGTGGATAGAAGTATGAATCAACAAATGAAGAAGTGAATGAGTGAATGAATGAATGAATGAAAGTGTGAAGGACTGTGTACCTCTCAGTGTCACTGAGGGTTAGAATCTATATCTCTATTCCAGAGCATCAGCCTTTTGCAAGAGACGACTGGCGATGGCTTTTATACATTCTAGGGAACTTGGTCCGGCTATGGTAGAAGTAGGTACCTTTCTCCTAGGAATGCTTCTGAGAGGCATCAACAGGGAGAAAGATTTGAGGGTCACATGCCCTGGCTCACAAAGAGGGAATAAGAGAACCCCAATGTCAGAATGTGCCTAACCTGTGCTTATAGATCTCAGCTTGGGTTGTTGTCCAGGGCCTCGGGCCTTGAAGGAAGGTGGCCCTGGACACTGCAGGATCCTGTGCGTGCTCTGACCTGGGAAGAAGTCTGCTCCAGGTCTCTCCATCTTTATCGGAGGAGCAGTGATGACTCACTCAGCTAATAGCCTTTGAAATCATCTGGTTTCACCAACTGGCCACCTTGAGAACGATAGAGATCATGTGAGTAAACATCACAACCAGTTTTTTTCCTATTTTCTATTTTTAAAACCAGAGGCTAAATTTTTGTATTACCATGGCTTCTTTGAATCCCTCCAGAGATTTGTTCTCTGGTGGTTTAGTTAGGATTATAACCTAGGGTTGTAGGTTAATGGTCATTCCCCAAAGGGTATGTCCGTGTGCTCATCCCTGGAACCTGTGAATGTTACATTATTTAGAAAAAGAGCCTCTGCAGATGTAATTTAATTAAGGATCTAGAGATGAGGAGATGATCCTGGATTACCCAGCTGGACCCTGAATTCCTTGGTAAGTACTCTTATGAGTTAGCTGGAGGGAGATGAGACACAGACACACAGAGGAGAAAGCGACAAGAAGACAGAGACAGAGACTGAAGTGCTGTGACTACAAGCCAAAGAATGCCAAGGGTGGCCAGTAACCACCAGAAGCTGGAAGAGACAAGAAGTGGGTTCTTCCCTCGAGCCTTTGGGGGGAATGTGGTCCTGCTGTCACCTTGAAATTTTGGACTTCTGGACTCAGAACTGTGAGAGAATAAATTTCTGTTATTTAAAGCCACCAGTTAGTGTTAATTTGTTACAGCACCAACAGGAAACTAATACACCTTAGTTGAGATTGCATAGTTGGCACAATGATCTGTCACAGCATTTCCTTCAGAGTGGTGCAGACAGTGTCAAGATCTTTTTCTGGTGTATACATCAAATATAATGGAGAAGGTAAAGGTACATCACAGCAGACACAACTTGATTATGATAGAAAAGTCCTTTGGAACCTGAGTAAATAGACTCCCTGGTGTATATTCAAAAGACAGTAGTTTCCTCGTCCCTTATCCACAGAGGAAATGTCCCAAGCCCTCCCGTGGATGCCTAAAATTGTGGCAGCAGTTTCTTTATTGGGAGATGCAGCCTCTCCAATAATTTTTATATTTTTCAGTCCCAACCTGTTCCTGAATCTGTGTAGCTGTCCCTCACTTGCAGTAAATTGCTTGGTATTACTCATTTCAGGGGATCCTTTGCTGAAATTTTTATTTAGGCTCCATGCTTTCTGGCACAACATGCTGCTGTCATTTGGAAGATGGTTTTTGTTCATGTCTTCCACCCACACCTTAAATGCCTTTTCCATCTTAACTAAGCACTTGTCATGCACTGTGGCCGTAACTTTTACAGTGTGAGGTGTGACAACAAAACCAGCACAGTTTTCTTGCTCCCTCTTTGCAATTTCACAGTTTGTTCTTACCTTATGTAGATCTTAGCAACCTTAGCATCTGATGTTTTTTAAAAGTCAAGAACTTGCACCTTTTCACTTAAAGAAAGCACTTTATGGCTTCTCGTTGGCACATCCAAATTGCCAGCCTCATGACTCTTGCACCTAGGGGCCATTATTAAGTAGAATAAAGGTTGTTGGGACACAAGCACGGTGACACTGGACATCATCCGGTAAGCCAGTCGGTGACCAAGTGATTAATGACAGGCAGGAGACTCTGGACAAAGGGATGATTCATGTCCTGGGCTGGTCACCTTGCCCCTCAGAGTGGTGCGCAATTTAAAACTTATGAATTGTTTATTTCCGGAACTTTTCATTTCATATTTTTGGACCACAGTTGACCACAGGTCATTGAAACCTTGGCTGAGGGATGGCTACTATACGTTTGCAAAGTAACTCCTTTCATATTAAATTTGCAAGGGGGATATCATAAAACTGGAAGGAAAAAATTTCAGTCATAGGTGCAAGGGTTACAGGTATTTGAAATACCTGCCACTTGTGTTGTATGTTTACTCTGAGGAAGAAGTTGAACAAAGTGGAGTTTATTGTAGAAATAGCAGCACCCATATCTACCAGAAATTGATGAGGGTGACCACTTATTTTTTATAGTTAATTCACCTTCTGTGTTTATGGGTAAGGCAGGATATTGAGTGCTTTTTCCTTCCTTGAAGCACCCTCACTGACCTAAATTGAGGGGCCTTTTTTTGTCTTGGTTTTTATTTTGTAAAATAAAATGATTTTTTTTTACCAGTGTGCTTTTGTTCATAATATCTACACTTGTCCTTGTTAATAAAGGTAGTTCGCTGGGAAGTGGGCCATCTAGCTGTTTGATCTGCTGGGCTGTTCAAGAGGTTATCCAGAGAAACAGATCCAACTGGAGATATGTGTATGTATGTACATGTATATGTGTGTGTGTGTGTGTATATATATATGTATATATGTATATATAGACGTGTGTGTGTGTATATATATATGTTTTACATTTAAATTTAAATTTTTAAAAATTGGCTAACTCAACTGTGAGTTTTGGGATGGCAACTCCAAAATCCAGGATAGGCTGGAAATTCAGGTAAAAATTGAAGTGTTGAGTCTGAAATCTTTGGGGCAGGCCAGTAAGCTGGAAACTTGGGCAGGATTTTTATGTTAACAGTCTCGAAGCAGAATTCCTTCTTGTTTGGGAATCTTCAGTTTGTGTTCCTAAGGCCTTCAGCTGATTGGATAAAACCCATTCACTTTATCGAGGGCAATTTTCTTTATCTAATCACGTTGACAAAGACCTTCACAGACACATCTAGACGAGTGTTTGGCTAAGCAATGGGCACCATAGCTTAGCTTTTCTTTTGCAGGATTGAATTATGACCCATTAGATTTTTATTTGAAACATTTTTGGGAGGCTGTTGGGAAATTTTGCCCTACTTTGGGGCCCGTTTTGATCTTCAGGTTTATTGTGGAAAGAGGAATCCAGGTCAGTTCAATTGGCTTTTGTCATCTAGGAGTTAGCATCTGAGGTTCTGAGCAGCATATGTAAAATTGATATAGGTCAGGTTACCCTGGATCGTATGTACTCAACAGAATTCTAAATTCTTCTATGAATAACTGGGGTTTTGTCTGGGTTTAAGGAAATCCTTAATTATAGTTGTTAATTCAGCTCTGGTCCAAGGTTTGCATTCTACAGTTTTCTGCATATCTGTCTCATGGCAGGGACGTATCATTAGAGGCAGCTGGTATTTAAGTATCTTAGGAGTTGTTGGGACAGGGGAAGAGGGATGTGGTGTCAATGTGGTGTATGGAGGGAAAATAGTTGGAAGGATAAGGGGGAAGAGGCAGGGCTGGGTCTTGGGGAGCATATTTGCCTATCTTTGGATGTCCCTGAGTTGGAAGCAGGTACAAAAAATAAAGAAAATGGAGGTCATAGACTAATTCCTGACCATTCTGGGCTGATTGCTGTAGGTGTTTGGCTTTCTGGACTGGTGGCTACAGTTCGTGGGACATAGTTTTATTGTCATATATGGTCTGGCCATTCTATGTTTGTATATTCAGTCTCTGAGGATTTATTGGTGTCTTGCCCCAGAAAGTTCACAATCTGGATTAGGAAATAAGATGTACATTCAAGGACAAGACTGTTTGTGCCAGGGATTAAAGGCTCCATCTGGGGCCAGGCTGAGAGATCAGGCCATGGACAGAGTAAGGGTAAGGTTGTCGGCAGGGTGAGGGCCAGACTGTGGTGGAGTGTACTCAGGCAGGCAGTGTACTCAGGCAGAGATTGCCGGGTTGGGCTGTACTCACGTGATGGGGTTGGGCTGTGGGCAGGTGACTGGTCATGGCAAGGAGGGAAGGGGGTTGACCAGAAGCTTTTCTCTGAGGGTAGGGTGCCAATAAAGGGCTGATTCAGTGACATTGACCCCATTTCTGATTTAAGCTCTCCCTACTTTCTTAACCACTCCTTTGGCATTAAGAAAGCTTCCTCAGCTGTACCTGGTACCTTGGGGGGAGTAATTTTAGGTATATTCTAAGGTTGGGAGAAGGTGACATGGCTTTGATAATAGGGGGTTAGGGAGAAATTACAGCCTGCAGCCTCTCCCTGCTGTGTGAGAAAAGCGTCATCACACTTGCACACAAAGATGTTTTGACAGTCACATCCTGTGACAAGGCAGAACTGCCCCTGTGCCATTGTGTTAAGAATGAACATGCTGTGACACCACAGCATCTCGAAGGCTGGTAGGGGTGAGGAGATGGCAGGAATGATAGGGGCATTGTTCCTTTCACTGTGCTGTTGATTGCATTTCCTTCTGTTTAAAAGATTGGCTTTAGAAGTAACTATAATTTCAAGTCTCCAGTTATTGCTTATCTAGGGTGATTTTATGGGGGCCAACGAATTCTGCCAACAAAACCTCACCTACTGTCTGGCTACAGTGCTGCACTCATGGGTTGAGCACTGCTTTTCATTTCTTCATTTCTTCATGTCACACATATGTATTACACATATACATTATTTATTGATCACGTCATTGGTCACGGGGAGTAAAATATTGAGTAGGATATGGCCGTGACTTTCATGGATCTTATAGTCCATCATATAGATGATAAAAAATAAGTGCAATGAATCTAGTGCAATGAAGAACACACATGGGCACTGTGACAGGATCATGGAGGGGGCAGGGCAATGTAGGGGAGTGGTGAGGACAGGCCTCTCCAAGTGGGTGCCATTTCAACTGAGACTGGGTTTTTAGAAATACCAGGTCCATGAGGAGCAGACCAACTCACCTCAGGCAGAAGAAGAGCATGTAGGAAAGTCTCAGGCCAGGAAAATCTTGGCATTCCTGGCACCAAACGAAGGCCAGTGAGGTTAGGGCATAGGGAATGAGGACTGAGGGCATGAGCTGCAGCTAGAGAGGGAGCTGGGGGCCACAGATAGATGCAGAAAGGTATCTGTGTCTCATTTCGAATATTCCACACAGTGAGATATTTTCAAGTAAACTTTTTATTAAAGTATAGTGTATACAGAGAAAACTGCACAGATCATAGATAAATAGCTTCCTGAATTTTCATAAACTCACCTGTGTAACCATCACCTAGATTAAGAAACAGAATCGCCCCACTTCTGTCCCATTGGAGACTCCCAGTGGGCATCAGGACCTGCTTCACTGCCTAGTCCTGGGCAAGGAGAGTATCCCCCGCTATCCAAGTGTGTCCAGTGTAATCACAAACGTCCTTAAATGGGGACGAGGAAGGCAGAAGAGTTAGAACCAGGATGATGGCAGGAAGATTAGAATGACCACTGCAAATTTCGAAGACGGAAGGAGTCCACAAGCCAAGGAATACAGGCCACCTCTAGAAGCTGGAAAGGCCAGAAAACAGATTTTTTCCCCAGGGTATTCAGCAGTGAACACAGCCCGTCCCTGCTGACACCCTGATTTTAACCCAGTGAGGCCAATTTCAGATTTCCGACTTGCAGAAGTATAAGATTATAAATTTGTGTTGTTTTAAACCACTGAACTTATGGTTATTTGTTACAGCAGTAATAGGAAACAAATATATGAACTGCATTGTCAACGACAAGACTACTTTGTACAATTGAAGATTTCTTTTTGGTTCATTTTGTCCTTAAATCAATCACTAGGGATACATGGTCAAAATACTATTTCCAAGTAATTTGAAATTATTATTCTTTGTATGGTTATTCCACCAACTTTATTTACAACTGACTTATTTGTTTCAGTTTTTTTTTTTTGTTTTTACTTTTAGAGATGCTTTGTATTAACTTATTTTTTTAAAAAATTATATGAAATACATGATTCTAAAAATCCATTCCATCTCCCAAGTTCTCTCTTTCCCCTTACGGTTAACCATTAAAAAATTAGTTTTTGGCTTACCTTGCTGCTAAGGTCAGAATGTTTGGTTACTCTCCAATTTATATGCTGAAACTCTAATCCCCAGTATGATAGTATTTGGAGATGGGGCTCTGGGGAGGGAACTAGTTCATGAGGCAAGGCCCTCAGGGTGGGATGGTGCCCTTATAAGAAGAGATATGGCAGAGTTTGCTTCTTCTCTCTCTGTCAGCCATGTGAGGACACTGCCAGAAAGCAGCTGTCTACAAGCCAGAAGTGGGTTCTCACCAGACACTCCTTCTGCCAGTGCCTTGATCTTGTTTGGGCTTTCTGCCTCCAGAACTGTGAGAAAGAAATCCTTGCTGCTTAACAAAGAATACTCTTCTTATTTGAAGATCAGCTGATTAGCAAACTTAAGGATCATAGATTGTAACAGTATTCAGAGAAAAATGGGTTCCCAGCCAGAGCCACTGTCTGTGAGGAGTGTGCCCCTTGTCTCCATGTCGGGGTGGTTTCTCTCTGTGCACTCTCATTTCCTCATCCATCCCTACAATGTGCATTTTAGGTGAACTGGCATGTCCACATTGTCCCAGTCTGAGTGAGAACCTGACTTTCCAATGGAGCCTGTTGAAGATTTCATATTATTTTATTATTACTTCTGAGAGAAGTAATTCAGTCTGGATGAATTTCTCCCTGTCAAAGAAAGTGGGGTATATGCTACTGTGTCGTCTCTCAAGCAGGTGTATGTCTCTCATCATCTTGGGAGGCTGTGAGGGACATGCTCTGAAAGATAGATGCTTGCTTGCAAAGTGCTATAAACTATACACTTCCTTTTCAAGTTTACAAAGCCCACTATTTTAGTAAAAAATAAATGGTTTATCTTTGTTTACCCATATTTTCCAATAACAAATGTTATGCCTTTATTAATATCCATAGATAATTCCCACTATTGGGGAGTTATTACTGTGACTCAAGAATTCTTGGCTGTACTATGTTGTTGTTCATATGTAAAGGTAACAGGATTATATTATTTGTAGCTAAATACGAAGTCTTAGGAAATGTATGATTTTATACCCCTCCTGCAAGGATACTGCCATGTGAACTTCAGGGCCACATTATTGTGCAGAGTTAGCTTCCTTGGAGATAGGATGACTAGGGACAGTGATATGTGGTGGAGAGAGTATTAGATCAAGAGTCAGAAAATAGGAGTTTAAACACAACCCAGGGTTTGCCAGTTACTCGTTATGTGACTTGCAGCTGGTTATCTGAATTTTCAGGGTCTCTGTTTCATCATCTGAACAATGAGAACAATTCCTATGTCTTTAGGCTGCTGGATGATTAAATAGGATAAAAATATGAAATTAAAATGGAAAGGATGATAAGAATATACATATAATTTCAGTTAGGGTACCTCAAGAAATAGACTCTGAAAGAAGGATTCAAGTGCAAGTAGTTTATTTGGGAGGTGATCCCAGGAAACACCTGTTGAAGAGTGGGGAAGTGAGACAGAGAAGGGAAGGTGAGTTATCAAAGCAGTTATTACTGTGGGCAACTGGGGCTTAATCCCCCAGGGAGCTCTGTGAGACTGTGGAAGAACAGGAACCCGAGTTATCCCACAGTGGGGTGAGGGGGTGGGGTATCTATACCCTCATTCCCATCAGTTATCAGTATTACTGCTAGGATGGACATTAACTCCTTGTCACTGTAGCCTATTCCCTACTTGTGCAGGGGGAGCTCCAGCAGCCCAAAGGAGCCCCTAAGAAAAGAGTTGCAGGTGCTGGCAGGTGGAGGTTGTGAAATAGGTGGTCGTAAGTGCATACAAGTGGAACACTGACTAACCCCCAAATTAATCATCTTTCCAGTACCATTTCAAACAATATGCTAATACTCATCAGGATATATATTTAGATAGAGTCACTTTACTATTTCCCCAAATGTCTTTCCAGATATGATGTCAAGACCTATTTTGTCACTGGGGACAGCTCCAGCCCACACTTGGCTCTCAGCTCCTACCACCCTGTAGCAAGGACCTTGTTCAGCTCTTCCCATACTTGCTCCTCCTTCACTCTTCCCACCCCTGCCCCCAGCCCTCACTTTCCACCTGCCTCTAGCATGGGATTGGGAAATGCATGGGAACTCAGGAAGGACTTGTTAACTGATAGAATTACATTCAGAATGTGGCTTCATTTATCGCTCAAATATATTCTCATTTCTATCCCAGAAAGTTCATTTTAGAGGCAGATACCTCCTGACGAGAATGGTGCGCCGGAGAGGCCTGCATAAATAACACTCATGGATGATAGCCAAGCCTCATCTTAGAAACTAGATTTCATCTTTCCCCCCGCACAGTGCTTAGTGGAATTGCTCACATGGAACAAAACAAATGGGCTTGAGTTACTTGCCACTCTAAAGCAACCGTTTTGGGACGTTTATGTTTGACAAACATATTCTTATCTCAGAATCTTCTCTCATCCAGATGCCAAGCCCTCCCACCCTTGGTCTCTATCTCTTGGGTGCCAGCCCCTGTGGTCAGAGCCAGGCTCCTTTGGCCTTTGTTGGTTTGGCTGACTGTCCAGGTATCTCTTTCTTCCTCTCTAAGCCACGTAGGGACCTTCTGAAGTTGCTTCTTCAGTGGAGAAGGTGACCTTGCCAACAGCACACACCCACTGGCCTAAGACTTGCTATGAGCAAGGGGGGGTCAGGAGTGCCAAAGATGGCTCTCCCCTGCCAGAATTTCTGTCTCTCCTTCCTCTCCATATAGCCTGGCATCTTGAGGCCATACGCACTCCTGGGAAATAATTGAGGAGCTTGATTTTTTCCATTGTTATTTTTATTTTGGTTCATAGAAGGTGAAAGCCCTAGAAAAACTAAAAACAAGCCTAGCACAACCCACTGCATGTTCTCAAAAGCACCAGTGATATGCTGGTGGCTTTATTTTTTGATAGCATACAATAGCACTGCCTGCATTTTTTCCCACTCAATTGAGTGACTTTTTGATGGATTTGACTGGTTGTTTTGGCATCGTGTAGGCATAAACTTGAGCTGGGCTCCACAGAGGCGGCAAAATCAGACATGAATAATAATCATAATAAACCTTCACAACATTTGAAAGTTTCCAAAGAGCTTTCATGTGCATTTACCTCTTTCCATTCTAAAGCACCAAGTGACATAGGCACGGCAGGGTTATGACCCTCATTTTCCTCATGGAGGACACAGAGGCCCAGAGGTGGCATGTCCTCAGCCCTGATTAGACCTGGATTTCTTGTCCTGGTCTCTTTCCATATTTCAGGATGGGAGAGAGAGAGAGAGAGAGAGAGAGAGAGAGAGAGAGCAAGCATGATGCCTGGTAGGGCCTACATGGAAAGAGGGTGGGGCAGAGGTGTCCAACCTGCAGCCCTCAGGCCACATGTGGCCCAGAGCATCTGTGAACGTTGCCCAACACAAAATTGTAAATTTACTTAAAACCTTTTTTTTTGCTCATCAGTTTTCATTAGTGTTTGTGTATTTAATGTGTAGCCTGACAGCTCTTCTTCCAGTGTGGCCCAGAGACACCAAAAGGTTGGACACCCTTGCCTTAGAACATTTGCTTGGGTAGGGCCAGTTAAGGTTCAGCACATCAGGTTCTGAAGAGCAAAGCAAACATCAAGGCATTGGAAGCCAGCCTGAGACGGAGGCACTGATGTGATCAGAGGTAGTCCTAGGATTTTTCAGGGGTCTAAGGACTCCAGGCACACCAAAACACCTGCAGAGTACTTCACCTGCTCTTCCTGTAGGGCTGGTGCCAGGCACAGCTGTGAGGTGGGCACACTTGGTCTTCAGGGTCCCTTCTGGTTCCCTGCTCTGCCATTCCAACCTTTCAAACAGTCCTCATTGATCTCTGGGCACATGTCTGCTCTTCCTTGGCCCCCAGCTCACTTGTCTTGGCTTCAGCTTGCTGGCCTCTCCCTCCCCTTGGTTCACCATTTCCATCCTCCTCATCCCCAGGGGAATTCCTTGTTCCCCTGACCCCACTCTCCCCCACCATCCCTTCCCTGGGACCCAGCTCTCTTTGCTCATAGATGTCACAAACTGTTGGCCAAAGAACCTTCCTGGGCCTCTCTCTTCTCAGGTGAAATGTGTTGGTTTTTACTGGAGTCTTCTTGGAATTGTACTTCCTCTTGCCTTGGCCCAAGCTGTCAACCTGAGATGTTTTCCATTGACCTTCCCTTGGAGAATGCTTCAAATCTTGTGTCCTTCAGGATGGCTTTCTGGTTTGTCCTGGTCCACCCTAATCCTGGGCTTCTATAACCTCCTGGAAGGTCAGGTTGATTGGGTTATGGCCCCAGCTTTTCCTTTCTGTTCTTTGGAGCTTTCCGTCCTCCACCTTTTCTCCTACTACCCTCCCGCCTTCCCTTTCCCCCTTCTCCTGCCAGTTATCACACACATACAGTGGATTTCCAGTGGCCTCCTTATCACTCCCTACTCTTCTCACCAAAACCTTCTACAGAACTGATAAGCCCCTCCCCCTGGGTTTTCAGACCGCAAGTTGGGGAAATGGAGTTTTCATGGTGAGGCTCTGGGCCTCAGTTGGTGTAGGTTTGGGTGAGGTTGTGAGTTTATTTGGGAGCTCCTGAAATTTACAGGAGGGAGTGGTTTGGAGTTTGTGACACATACTGAATTGACTACTTTTTATCATTTTGACATCTCTTGTCTCTAACTCTCATCTCCCAGTGGACTGGGAGCCTCTTCCTTGTTTGGAGGGACTCCACACAATGATTTAAATGGGCTGCCGTTGAGTGTGGAATGAGATGGGAGAAGGGTGCTGGTGCGGGCAGAACAGAGGTTGCTGCTCCAGTCCCTACAGCTTGCATTGACCTTGGGTGCCCCCTCTGCTTGGGAGATGGAAGTTCCCTCCTGGCTTCCTCTGCTTTATGGACCCTGAGATTCCAGGCTGCAGGGCCCCCACTCCCCACCCTCCTCACTTAGGGTACAGGCAACTGGTGTGAGGTCAGCACTGGACGCCCAGCCGGAAAGTGAGGGCATATGGTACTGGCCACTGTGACCTGACACAGTGCACAAACTCCAGGGTACCCCTGGGGATGTGTCATTGTCCCCCTGGGGATCATGGGGATTCTGGGTGCTCTCCATCCCACCCCAATTTTTTGAAGGCCCTTACAAAGGCAAGGTCCCTCTCCCCTGCCTGCTGTGCCAAATGTGAATCATATTTCATTTATGGCACTTTATTTCAGTGAAAAACACATAGTTTGACCAATTAAAGCCTCTTTTGGATGAAGCCCCTGACAGAATTGGAGAGGCAACAGAAAAGGACATCCTGTTCCTATGGTTTTCGTCTCTCTCCTGTTTTTCTTTTTCTTTTTTTTTCCTCTTAGTCACAGTTCAGATTTGGAGGGAAGCAGAGATGGGAATAAACTGTGTGCATTCTGGCCTCTTGGCGGCTGTAGGGACCTAGTTCCCAGCTGTGCAGTCAGGGCCCCAGCAGCTGAGGCCAGGCCTGAGAGGCAGAAATGGACACAGGGAGGTCTGGGTGATGAATGAGGGAAAGGGGTGCCTGGAACCCATGGGCTGCTCCTGCTGGGGGTGGGTACAGGGCTGTAAGGGGGCCTCACAGTGGGTGTGAGAGCACAAGGTCTGATCAGGGGAGCAGAAGACAGGAAGGAGAGGGCAGGAGGTCTGGGGTACCTACCCCTCACTGGCTGAGCCTGGTGGAGAGAGGGGCTGTGAGCAGAAGCTAAGGAGCATTGGGGTAGCACCTTGGGCAGGATCACCTGTGTCGTGCTGTGCTGTGAGCTTGGACAGTGACTCTGTGGGCCCTGGAGGCGGGGCTGGGACAAAGGAGGAAACACATGGCAGATGAGATATGGTGAAGATAGCTGAGGGAAGAGACCCTCTGAGGACTTTTGGGGTCACTGAGCAAGCAAGGTGGGTGGGGGTGTCCTTTAGAATCGGATGGGACCAAGTACCAGCAGCATAAGCATCCTTCCTGTCGAGGGGACCCACTCGTACCCAAGGGCTGGAAAGATTGGGGGAAACTGAGTCACAGGAGAGTGGAGGGAATGAATGAAAGTTAAGTTGTTGAATAACTTGTTGGGTAGATACCATGTGCCTGGCATGGTATCAGGTGATTCACACATGCCTCGTTTTGTTCCAGCAAGAACTCATTCATTCGTTCGATCATTCAACAAACATTTACTGAAAGCCTTCCATGTGCTAGGTGCTTTTCCAGACACCAGAGATATAAGTCAAATGAGACATGACTCCTCCCCCCAAGAGGAATCCCAGTCCCAAGGTGGGGATACTAACCATTTGTCAGGCTGGATGTCATGGATGGCTTCCTAGAGGAGGTGACCTTTGAGCAAAGTTTCAAGGGTATAACGGAAAGGAAAATGAAAGGATGGTGTTGGGAAGTTGTGGCACTGTTCCATGTGCAGAAAGAATGTGTGCACAGATGATAAGAACTGACATTTAAAAAAATTATTTTATTGTTAGAATTGACTTTTTTGGGGAATATAATGTGACCGAGTCCAAGGCTCTGAGACAGGCACAGAGGTGTGAGGCAGGGGTGGAGGGTGCCTTTTGGAGGCCCAAGGCCTGTGATAGGTTTGAATACAACATAAACCTTTACGATACTTTATTATTATTATTATTATTATTATTATTATTATTAATTTGGTGGATGATATGACAAGATTACCTTTTTACATATTCCATTCTCACATCAGTGTCAGAGGGGCCAAATTGGACTTAGGAAGTCCTGTTAGGGACTGTGGCTATGATTTGGGGGTGAAGTGACAAGGCCTGGCTCAGGACAGTGGCTTTGGAGATGAAGAGAAGTGGAGAGTTTTGGTGTTAGTGGGGAAGTTGAGTGGATGGGACAGGATTGGATGTGGATGGTGAGATGACAGCCATGTCTTTTAGCTGGTGCAACTGGTGAGTGACCCCTGCTTTCAGACCCTGCCAGCAGCTGGAGGAATCTAGCAGAGAAAGACATAGACGTGGGAAATCCAGTCTAAAAAGGGAGCCAGTGAACAAGAAGGGATGGGAGTGGTGCACGCTGCAGAGGGGTGAGGGAGGGGCCCGCTAATATGGATTTGGGCATCTCGCAGTGCTCGTGGACAATTCCGACTAGTGCAGGATCTCTAGGGAGACCAAGGAAACCAGATGGAGGGGGGCAGGTTGAGACGGAGGGCAGAAAGCAGGACTTAGTGGGATTCCTCCTTTCAGATGGCAAGGCCACTGAGTGGGCATCTCTGGCTGAAGGCCGGAGCACTTTACTGAGGCTGCAGCTCAAGGAGCAGGGTTGCAGGTTTGGACACGCTGAATGTGGGTGCCTGTGGGACTCCATGGGGTGATGTCTGGAGGATGGTCGGACAGATAACTGTGGCAGTCATTATTGGCTCAGGGCTCATGACTGAGTATTCAGGTCTGGGCCCATTAACATATATGTGGCAGGTGAGGCCATGGGGTGGGGTCTTTCAGTGAAAAGAACAAAGGGAAAAGAATGTCACAGAAATCGTTGACTTTCCCTTTTCTCTTCTCTCTCTTTTTGATAAAGCAGTACAATGCTAATTGCCTCTTTGGGAAGATAAAATATGGTGACCATTCAAACATTACCAGAGGGTATATGATGAATGGCGAGTCCTCTCTCATTCCTGATCCCTAGCGAACCCCATCCCCAGAGGCATACCAGTTTCTTATGCATTCTGGAAATGTTCTAAGCCTAAAAAGAAAGCAATTTTATGTAAGTGTTAGCACATTATGTTTACCTTTCTACATTTTTCTTTCAAAATATAACTAAATGTCTTGGTGATTATTCCCTTTAGTACTCAAAATTTCTCATTCTTTTATATAGTTTCATAGTATATCATCATATGCATGTCCCATAATTTAATTAACCACTT
The DNA here is from genome assembly GCF_004126475.2 of Phyllostomus discolor. NCBI lineage: Eukaryota > Metazoa > Chordata > Mammalia > Chiroptera > Phyllostomidae > Phyllostomus > Phyllostomus discolor. Next base: position 80,669,830 of record NC_040911.2, on the reverse strand, counting down.
CCTGACAAGTGGGAATTCAGTATGTTTCTAGGCTTTTGTTATATAAACAGTACTACCAAAATATCTTTGTATGTGCAAACATCATTTAGGGATTGATTTTGGCTACATGTAAGAGAAAACTCACACAACAGAGATTCAAACAATAGAGATTTATTTTTTCTGATGTCCTGAGCAATCTGTGGTAGGCAAATGCTGGCATTAGTTTAGTGGCTCAATGATACCACAGCAAAGTCCCCACAATCTTGTTCTTATGGTTACAGGATGGCCACTGCAAATCCAGCCATCACACGCACATTCCAGGCAGGAGGCAGGAGGGAAGACAACAATGGGGGAAAAGTGGGTATCATCAGCTGAGTCTCTTATTCTTTTAAGGGGATTTCTTGTAAGCCTTAGCATTTTTTTCTTATATCTCATTAGCCAGAGTTTTGTCAAGCAACCATCCATCCCTATCTCCTGGGCAGCGGGGGTTGGAGGGGTTGGGGGTGGGGGCTGGGAAATGTCTTTTACTTTGGCTCATCACACTGCCAGCAAAATCAGGTACTACTGTCAAGGAGAGAAGGGACATTTGGTATATGTCTAGTAGTTTTATCTCTAGTACCAGTTCTTATAAATGGAATTCCTGGATTAAATACTCTTATACATTGAACATTTTGATTGTGCCAAACTGTGCTCCGAAGGGGTTTGACCACTTGCACTTCTACAATGCACGAGAGGGCTTGCCTCCCCACTGCATCGCCCACAGACTGTGCCAGACTCGTAATGTTTTGTTAAGCTGATGGGTGAAACATGATCTCTCTTTGTTTTAATTGCATTCCTTTTATTGTGAGTGGAGTTGAACATCTTTTATGTGCTTAAAACATTGGAATTTAAAAGGTGATAGAAAAAAAATGCCAGAAAGGAGAATGAGAAACAATGATTTCAGATGGAGGAGAAAAGGAGGAGAGGCTGGGGTCAGAGAAGAGGTGGGAGAAGCTTCAAGGAGGAGAGGAAGGCATAAGGGGCGGTGTCAGATGAGAAGGACAAAACCGTGCCTACTGGGTTTGCTAACACGGAGGCTGCTTGGGACCCCAGAGTGTAGTTCGAGCTAGAGTAGAAACCAGGTGAGCCACTTTGCTGTGGTATCATTAAGCCACTAAACTAATGCCAGCATTTGCCTACCACAGATTTCTCAGGACATCAGAAAAAATAAATCTCTATTGTTTGAATCTCTGTTGTGTGAGTTTTCTCTTACATGTAGCCACTCCTCACCTGCGGAGTATCACTTTTTTCCATGTTATTTAGATGAATAAATGAATTGCCAGGGGCTAAATAACTTGTTCAAGGCTATAGAGCTGGGGGAGCTGGGATTTGAATCCAGGTGTGTTGGACTTGCAGAATCTCTGAGAGAATTTCGCACAGGCTCTGGCAGAGGGAGAACTTTTGTTTAGAACTGCTGCCTTCAGACCTAGAAGGGGCCTTGGATGTTATGGATCCACTTGCCCCATTTGACATATGAGGGAATTGGGTACCTTAAAGTGAAGAGACTCACCAGAAAGCATGAGGGCTTTACGCGAACCCAGATCCTTGGATTCAGGGCATTTTGTGAGATCACTTCTTTCTTCAGCAGGTGGCATTAGTCAGTAGCTTGGACTTAGTAGACTTCAGCTGTGTCAGCATCTTGGACAAAGCAACCTATGGGGGCCCTGGCCCCTGCGAGGAGCCCCTAGCCCCCTGAAGGAGACACGGATCCAATTTCTGTCCTCAGAAAAGATCAGGCTATTGTTAAATTTTGGGTCCCATCAGTATCCCCATGGGAGAGATCCGAGAACTTAAGCAGACCCTGTGCTCTTCTGGGAATTGCTGTTTGATCTGTCACGGCAGATCCTCCAAATTGCCCCCGGCTGGAGTCACTAACATGGTTATCACCTATCCTTGGCTCTCAATAAAGCCAGCCTGATGGCTGTGCTTCTAGCCTATCTGATGGTCTATTCACCTATTCATTTGAAAGATTTTTACAATTAGGCTTAAAATAACTGATTGTTATTATAATAAAATATGGATTATCACCCAGATAATCCCTGTTGAGGAGTTTGTTTAGGGTGGCAATGTGCCCAGCCTCTGAAGGCAAATCATGGTTGGCTAAGTCAATCATGGTAATATGTTCTTTTTTTTTTTGCTAGATACTCACCTTCCCAGAGACCCTTGCAACTGGATGGAGTGGGTGGGTCATGTAATTATAAGAGACAGATGTGAGAAGATAATACACTGACATTAAATCTTCTACTTTCTTCTTGCCTTTAATGTGGATATGGTGCCCAGAGCAGAGATGGCCACCTGGTAACAGAAACTGATGATAAGATATCAAACAGCCTGGGGATGGGGGATAAATGGGACAGGTCCTTGATGACTTTGTTACTAACCCTGGACTCCCCATTTTCAGGTTGCCTGTTATATTAAATAATTAAACGTCTTTATTGTTTAAGCCACTGTTACACTTTTCTGAGTACTTGTAGTTATCAAGTTTTTAATTTACACTCTCAAGTTTTTTAATTTATAAAAAGGCTCACTTATTATTTAGTGAATTGCATTCTTCTTAATATATCTTGGAGACTTATTTCTATTATTACATACAGGTCTGCCTAATTCTTCTTACAGGTATGGAGCATTCCATTACAACACATATACTACAATTTATTGCTCATTTCTCTACCGGTTGAAATTTAGCTTGCCTTCAGTTTTTTTTTTTTCCTACTACAAAGCAGTGCTGTAATGAACATCTTAAACATATATACTGGCTGCTTTCATCACTATATCTGATCTGAAGGTTAATTTGCTAACAGTGGAACTCTGGACCAGATGCTACATGGGTATAAAACTTGGTGGAGCTGCCAAATTGCCCTCCAGAAGGGCTCCGTCAATACACACAGCCGCTCGCTAGCAGTGCGCATGCACGCCTGTTTCCCTGAAACCTCATCAAATGTCTCCTGTTAAAAGTCTGCATTCCCAACATACAGTCATTTAAAAAAGATATCTTATTTTAATTTGCATTTCCTTATTGATGTTTAAGGTAAAGCATTTTTCTTATATGTAATATATTGGACACCTGCACTTCTTTTTTGTCACCTCCCATTTTTAAACTTTCCTCCATTTTCCTAGAGGATTGTTATGCCCCTTCTGTTTTGTACAACTTTTTGTTTTTCATGAATTTGGAAAGTCAGCCCTCTGACAAATGTGCTGGAAATTTTACCCCTAGTTTGCTGTTTATCTTTTGATTTTCTTCATGGTGTTTTCATCCTCAAACTGTTTTTAATTCCTAAGGCCCTGGCTCATGTGGTTCAGAGGACTGAGTGCCGGCCTGTAAAGCAAGGGGTTGCTGGTTTGATTCCCGGTCAGGGCACATGCCTGGGCTGCAGGCCAGGCCCCCAGTGGGGGGTGCATGACAGGCAACTACACATTGATGTTTCTCTCCCTCTCTTCTCCTCTAAAAATAAATAAATAAAAATATTTTTTAAAACTTAATTTTTAGATTGTTGAATGTATCAATCACTTATTGTATGGCTTCTGGGTTTTTACTTTGCACTCCAGGATTATAAATACATTTCTCAATTATTTCCTTCTAATACTTCTGTGGCTTCGTTTTATACTTAAAAATTTGCTTCAACTGGATTTTATTTTGGTCTAAGGAACAAGATAAGGATTTGCTTCATGTTTTTCCACACGGGTTCCTGTGCTGCTGGTTCTGAGGAGCCAGACTTGCATCTGGGGATCTGGATAAGCCAGGGTTATGACTTATCGTCCTGTTCCCTTCAGGTCCAGACAGTCTTTGCACATTTGAAGGCACCAGGAAAGACAATGTTGTAACCCAGGGGGATGATGCTCTGTGGAAATTTCCAGGTCTGAGGGTAGGTGGGGTGGGAGAGGAAACTGAGGAGTGGAGGGTCTATCCTGAATCCATGACCTTCAGGGTGATGACTGTGTTTGGAAGGGTCTGCTCTGAGATGCTCCTGGCAGGGCCTGGTTGTGAGAGACTCTGAAGATTTCCTTCTCAGAAGGCTGGCCGGAACTGTCAGCAGGGAAACATCAGACAATATTGTCTATTGATAACAGAATGAATCATTAAATTGTGCTAGTTACACAGTGGAATACAATTCAGTAATTAAAAATAAAGGACAAACCTAATTGCAGCATTATTCATGATGGCCAAGAAATGGAAACAACCAAATTTCCTTTGATAAAGGACTGGGTAAAGAAGATGTGGTACACATATACAATGGGATGCTACTCAGCCATAGGAAAAGATGAAATACTGCCATTTGCAACAACATGGGTGGATCTTGAGAATATCATGCTAAGTGAAAATAACTCAGAAAAAGTCAAGAACCATATGATCTCACTCACGTGTGGGATATAGAACTAAAGGCAACAAATAAACAAGACAACAGACAGACAAAAACTCATGGACACAATAGTATGGCAGTTACCAGAGGTAAAGGGGAGGTTTGGAGAAAGGTAGTAAAGGGTAAAGGGAGGTTAAATATATGATGATGGAAGGAGATTTGACTTTGGGTGGTGAATACACAATGCAATGTACAGATGATGTATTATATAATTGTATACTTGAAACCTATGTAATTTTATTAACCAATGTCACGCCAATAAATTTAATAAAAAACAAATCAGTATTGTGTGTATTACAGGCTGAATTGTCTCCCCCTCCCTGAATTTATATGTTGAAGTCCTAGCCCCAGTACTTTATGTGATTGTATTTGAAGACAGGATCTTTAAAGAGGCAATCAAATTAAAATGTAGTCATTGGCTGGCCTCTAATCCAATGTGACTGATGTTCTTATAAGAGGAGATTAGGACATAGACACACACCATGGGAAGACTCGGGGAGAAGATAGCCACCTACAAGTCAAGGAGAGAGACCTCAGAAGAAACCAGCCCTGCTGACATCTTGATCTCATTGGATTTGCAGCCTGTAGAACTGTGAGAAAATAAATTTCTGTTGTTTAAGCTACCCAATCTGTGAAATTTTGTTGTGGCAACCCTAGCAAAATAATACAATGTGTGACCACATGAATGAATCTCACAGACATTATGTTGAACGAATGAAAAAAGATGTCAAGCATACATACTGTATGATTCCAATTGTATGGAATTTAAGAACGAGCAAAACTAATTGGTTAGTTTCATGGGTATTACTGGGAAGGGGCACGAGGGAGCCTTCCAGGGTATTGGAAATGTTTTATATCTTTATCTGGGGGTTAGTTATATGGTTATATACGTCTGTAAAAATTTCATGAAGCTGTATCCATAAGGTTATTAAGATTTGTGCACTTTATTATTTGTAGGCTATATGTACTAAAAAAAAGGACAAATTCTTGAGAAGATGCACAAGCTTTTTGGGGTTGGCCTCACCTCTGCGTGGCCCATTCCATTCTCTTTCACCAGCAGAATGATGGGAAAGCAGGCCTAGTGAGCACTGTTCAAGTCAGCGCCTTCTGAATCTGAGACAAAAATAACCACCTCTCAAGTATGTTCTTTCCTTTTTTTCCAAATGGGAAAGGCTCAGGCTTTTTTCACATCCCCAGCCAGAGGGAATCTTTCTCAAACTTTCCATAGAGATTCTCCTTTGGGCAGACACCAAACATGGACATTTTCCACCAGGGAAAAACTGCTGGGGAGCTCCAGGCTTCTGAAGAGAGCCAGTTGGGAAGGAAATGATGGCCGAGCGCCCCTCCCCCCCCAGGCCTCTCCGCAGTCCTCTGGGAGCCTTGCTAGAGTGGCTGTGACTTGTCACCACGAGGCCTTTGATCAAAAAGACTGTGGTGCTGCTTCTGCTGTTTCTGGAGGACTGGGGTGGGAGAGTGGACTGGGTCAGATAGTGGCCAGGCTCCAGCCCCTCTGAGCACCTGGCCTTGTGGAAGTGAAGGTTTTGATTCTCCACCCCCACTTTCCCCTCAATGGAAGGAAGTCATAGATATTTTAAAAAAACAGAGTGTAATGCAATATACAAAATATGGACTGTGGACAGAATGTCCCATTTCTGCCTGGCTCTGTTCATCTGTCAGATGTGGAGAGGATGGAGCCTGCACCTCCTCCTCCTTCCCCTCCTGGGACTCCTCCCTCCCATCGCCACCCCCTCTTTGTCCAGCCTCTTGGGTTTCCAGTGTCCTCCTCACCACCGGAAGTGCTCTGAGGTGGGGACAAATCTTTGGGAATCACCTGTGTAGAGCAGGCACTGTGATGACTGTGCCAGGAAGGAGTTATTTTTTGGATGATGACTCTGTAGGACGTCATGATCTCTAGCCTGCAATCATGCACCTAAGAGTCATCAGAAACAGGATTTGAATCCAGGCTGGTGGGGCACAGCGCTTGAGCTCTCTCCATGGGGTTCAGCTGCCTCAGGTCTCCTTTGAAGGAAGTAGCTGGACTGTTATATTCTATCCTGTCTCTCAAGATAAGTAACATTTTAATGAAATATTTTTAAATGATGAATAAAATACAAAAATTTAAGTAAATACAGGATCAGTATTACTGATTTTCCCTTTTGCTTCATGCTCTAATATGGCACAGTTAGGTCAACTTATTCCTGGGGTCCTTCATCCCCTGTCCTGCCCCAGTATACCATAGCACTTCGAAGGCCCGGTCTGGGGCCTGCTACTTTCTTTAGCCCACTTACTCTCTTGTCCTTGGAACTCAAATGGATAATATTGTATGCTTTCAATTTTCATTTCAATTTTCAGGGTGGGTGAGATCAACTTCTACATGCCTAGCTCTGGGCAAACCACTTCTCTTGGGTTCATCATGTCATGAATTTCTACTGGCCTGTTGGAAATCTCCCCCTGACCACTGCTGACCTCCTAATGTCAACTTGTGCTCAACTGAACTCACCCCTACCCCTGTCTTGTCCTCAGGGCTCCTTTGACTCTCCTGTCAGTGTCAGCAGCAGCCTTGGGGTCACCTAGCTTCCTCCTCATCTCTATTTCTTATAACCAGTCTGCTATCAAGCCTTGCTAGTGTTTATTCTCAAATACCTTCTACAGTTGCCCTTTCTTTTCTAATAACCAGACAGACTGTACATTAAACCGACCACTTGCTGGGAGTGAGAAGGTACGGAAAAGAACACATAAGCACTGTCATTTGTCTTCAGAGAGCGGATATAGTGGGGAGGTGGGGGGAATGTCGAGAGAAAGGGATGCATTCATTTAGAGTTGAGTAGACAGAGCACATGGAAGTTGAAGGCAGAAAAAACTGCATGTTGTTGAAATGACTTCTTGGCATTTTCTTGTATAAGTGAATTTGAAAACTGCTATATTCTAGGCATTTGCTGGATGCTGGGGAGACAAAGACTGAAAATCAGTTCAGTGCCTGAGAAGCTTACAGTCTATTGAGAAGACAGGCCCATGGATAAACCCCACAGAAGCATGCCATTCTGGGGCATGGAGGAAGGAGCACCAGCTGTACCTGAAAAGATAGGCTGGAAAAGCTGCCCAGACAAGGGGATGTTGAGCTGAACTTGAATGTTGGGTGGAATGGGGGAGATGACTGATGTCATTGGTGATGATGTTGGTCATTAGAAAAGGGAGGAAGATGACAAAACTCACCAAGTTGATAATGATACGCAGGGAGACTCCATTAGGATGGAGGTGGTAGGTCTGAGGAGGGTACTGCACCTTGGTATCTCTGATGGAAATAGATTGGACAGTAATATCAGCATTTCAAACTAGTCCAAGGAGCATCATTGCCTGATTTCAGGTGTCCTCTCACAGCCATGGCTTATGATTCAAAGTATAGCTTATTTGTGCCTTTTTTTGTCTTGAATAAAGAAGCATTCAGAACCCAGACATTCATTTGGCTTGCAAGCAGAACGTGCAAGTAAATTTTTTTCTGGATATTTACTTAGAAGGACTTGCCCACTCTGGGATCACAAAGAAATATTCTTGCAACTGGTCTTGACTTGATTTTAATCTGAATAAAAAGTCACGAAGAACTGAGGAAAGTAAATTGTCACACTGATTACTAGTTAATCAGCTGGCACGGATGTCTGACATCTGGTCCCCATTCTGCCTTCCCTACTACAGAGTCCTCTGACTCAGCATCCACAGCCTGATGGGCCTGGGTCCCAGGGGAGCATCTGCTTTGTGTCTGGAGAGCTTGTGGAAGATTAAAAAGGGAGTTGTACTTCCTATACTCTTCCAGTTCTAGCACCACTAGCTCTGGTGACTGATAACCCCAGAGGGGCGTCCTCACCCAAACCATCTCTCCTCTTGGCCTGTCACATGCTCAAACTTTTGCAATGGACACAATTTCCTTGGCTTAGGTCTTGCATCTCCAGGCAAGGTTGGAAGGAGGAACATAAAAGACACTGTTACTTCCAAACATTCAGTGTAACAGAGTTTACAGCTCATGATGTTTTGGGCCATTGTGTTTTCATGGTGGGGCATGGGGAGAAAAGACCTGCTTAGAGGCCAGACCAATTATCAATGAACAGGATTGGGTGAGGAAATGTTGCAAAAGGCATGGCAGCTTTGGGACCCCTGAGGACTGAGGATGGGATCTGCAGGGGATGGGAGGAGGGAAGAAGCCCTAAAGGTGGATCAGAACCTTTGGTTGAGCAAGGATTAGAGGTGAACAAAAGGGGTCCCAGTTTGCTTGAAGGCATAAGTTGGGGAATTCTGTAGGGGGAAAAAGATCAGAGACCCCATGGGCATGCTGGAGTCCCTGCCTCTCACCTGTGCCCTGTTGCTACTCTCCACAGCTAACTCTTTGAAAGATAGGACCTAACCCCATGATGTGATTCATGGCAGATATGGCCTGCCAGGAGTGACCAGTATAGCAGGTGAGCAAGGCCTCTTGTGTCTGATCACTGTAGGGACTCCAACCAGCCCTGGGTTTGCTCAGGCTCCTCTGGCTCCCCACCTCCCACCCTAGCTCTTATTGCCCCAGAAAGCTGTCAGTGTGGAGACACTGGGATGCTTTGGAGATTGATTTTTGAAAAACTAAGAGGAAACTCAGACATTTCTTTGGTTTTAACAATTTTTAGAAAAGCCTTTTCAAAACCTACTTTTCTGCCATCATAGAGGCAGTCTTGTGTTTTCTTCATAATTACCAACGTCTCCTAACTGTGTGAAACACTGTGTCCTCATCTCCTTTCCAGTGGCAAGAAGCCAGGCCTTGGGGACTTCAGAGAACTGAAAATCCAAGGCTGGAAGTTCCCTTGAGCACACCACCTGGCTGAGCAACTGCCTTGTTGTGGAGGGTGACATCTACCTTGGAACCTCATAATCATATGCAATCAGGTTCTAATTTTAGGAAATTCTGAGAACTCATTGGGTAACTCTGAGTGTCTTTTAAAAGCACGATATAGAAATTGGGAACCAGACTTTAAGCATTATGACTCTGAGTCTCCTAAGTCACCAGGCATGGCTGTCATTGGTTTGCTCCTGTACCAAATTCATGCCCTTCTCCCTGATCTTCTCTAAGTTGTAGAGAACTACATTTCCCAGGCTCCCTTGTGCACAAATCCACTTTGTGTTCAGAGCATTAACTTGGGATCTTACACCTTGGGGGCTGTTCTAACTAAAGACGGACAGATGTGAAGGTATCAATATGCCAGCTGTTCTGTCCCTGATTTGGATGACTCTGGGATGTGACCCTCTGAAGTACTGATCCAAAGTTACTCTTCTGACACTTTGGTTGATATTACACCCTGTCTGACTATCTTCTCTTTCTACTACCACTTCCTCATCTTCTATCAATATTAGTCCACTCAACTCCCACCAAGAACATGGCTAATAAACTACATTTATAAAAATTCTCACCTGAGGGAATGATAGGCAATGGTTCTGGTTCATTCTCTTCTCTTTTCTCACTTCCTCCAGTCTGAACCAACTGGGCACCAAGTGGACATATTATTGTTTGGGCCATGTCTGAAAGCCTTGCCTTCCTGATTTTAGTGTGAGTCCCCAGAAGGGATCTTACACTCCCTTGTCTTCCTGAGATGCCCCACAGGCTCTGGGACATCCCTAACATTACCCCTTGTCAAAGGTGGGAGGCTGTGGAGGTCACTGAGACCTGATGAGAAAACAGAGGCCCAGAAAAGCTAAGGGACATGTTGGCTAAATGTTACTTTCTTTTGTTCTCCTGACTGAGATGTGCAGAGAGACACTGTGTCCTCATGATAGTCAGTTTAGTTTATTGATATTTTATTACTATTAATCCTCTTGCTATGTGGTATCCTGAGGGGTCCCAGGCCTTTGGCACATGTAGTTGGAAACCTTGAAATCTTTCTGAGTGAGAGACCCTATGTCCTGGGTTTCAGGTAAGCTCAGTTCTTGGTTTAGGATTTTGAGTAGGGTGGGGAAGTGAGGGGTGGTTGGCTGAGTAAATGGAGAGTGACAGCAGGGTTTGGGGCACATGTGTGGGATTCAGTGGGGCCCTGAGCATTTTAGCCCAGCCTTGTGTTTGGAGTGGGATGGAGAATGCTTCCATGATCAGCTGAAGCCTGAGCTGAATGTTGAAGGCGAACAGGAGTTCCCAGGGTAAAAAAGTAGGAATAGGTAATTTCCTCCAAATTCAGTATACTACCAACATTGAATATAAAGATGATGATTTTTCATTTAGAAAGACAGTTTTGCATAAGGGTATGAGAACAGAGTTTGCAGTCAAATGGGATTTAAGTCCCAGCTCCTCACTTTCTTAGTAACCTTGAGCTCTCTGAACATCAGTATCTTCATCTGTGAATTGAGATAATAAATCCTACCTCCCTGGATGGCCACCCAGCTCAAATGAAATGAAGAAATTCTGACTTGCACAAAGCATTTGTAAAACAGTAGCTGTTATGTTCCCATATTGAGCTTTTATCTTTCATTATCATCATTGAATATTAATTATTCTACTGTGTTCAAGTGTTGAATGAGCCTCATCTTGTCTAATGTACCCTCATTTGAGAGGACAGGAGGTATCATATCCTGGACTAGTGACTCTGAGAGGAGAGGAAACCTGATCACTCTTATCATAGGTTGGGTTCCCCAAGAAGCTTCCCCTAGGTGAGGATGTGAGTGTAAGTACTTTCCTTAGAGAGGTGATCCTAGGAAACACTGGATGGAGAGCAGGAAGTGAGACAGGGTAGGGAAGTCAGCACATACAGGGGTGTTTTCAATCCACTTAACTACTGGGACAGCTGGGGCTCTGTCCCACCAGGGAACCCTGGGGGCAGTGTAGAGCACATGCCTCAGGGTAGTCCTCATCTGAGGGAGAGGAAGTTGCATATTCATCCATCAGCTCGACTGTCATTGTTGGAGCTGATCCCAGGGGCCTTTGGCATTGCCAGGCTGTGTTGCAAGCAGCAAAGTAGACTGGTGGCCAGAGAGCGGGTGCTGGCTCCTGGGTGTGGGATGCTGCAGTGGTAAGGATGGGGTTGTGAATGGGGTGCTGTCAGTGTTTCCTTCCATGTCTCCTTTCATGTCTTGCAGCCAGTAGGTCAGACCTAGATGTCCTGGCTTCCAGATCTTTTCCAATGAGAGCACTGAGTGTGGGTCTCCAGGGAAGGAGTGGTGGATGTTGGTGGACTGTGGGGCAGAGAGAAACATGGCTATAGAGAGAGTACAAGGAAACTGAGCAGACTGGCAAAATTGGGATGGGTGAAGTGGGTGGGTGATGGGGGTGGGGGTAGGATGGAGTCTGAGGAGAGACAGAAACAAGGCAGGTGCTACATCTCTGTCTGGCAATTTATGCTTTACCTCAAAGTACACTCTGACTTGGTGGTGCCCAGGACAAGTTCTATTTAAGATGCTCTTCCTTTAGCACGGTAATTTATGAATAGGTTTGAGTTGTTCTTACCATCAAAAAAAAAAAGAAAGAAAAAAGAAAAGAAAACATTTGACAATCCCTCTTTGTGTTCTCTGCCTTCAGCTCCCATTAACCTGCTCTTAAATTCCACCAGTCCAGAAGAGAGATTATGAAATAGCTCTACTCCTAGGAATTTCTCATCTTTGAGCTTCATGCACCATATGTAGTAACCTGATCCTGAGACAATAATTTAGATTCAAGGGGTTTATTTGGGAGGTAATCCCAGGAGTCACTATGAGGAGTAGGGAAGTGAGATCGGGAAGGAAGGAAACATCAATGAAGAGTGTATTAATGGGCAGGAGGGCAACTGGGGCTTCCTTCTGCTGGGGCCCTTTGACCAAAGGTATGGACCAGGCCTCAGGACTGTTCCCCTGAAGAGTGGGGAAATTGGGGCTTTCCCAGCAGCTCCTGCCCTCACTGGGCACTTCCAGCCTGCCCTGTGCTCAGGGGCACCCTCCCCTGGTCAGAGCCTGCCCTCAAGCAGAAATGCAAAGATGTGCTATGGGAACCAGCTGTGGATGCTCACTGGAGGAAGAAAGGAGATGATCTACCAGGAATAATAAGGCACTAGAGGAATTAAACAGGATTTGGAAAGAACTCAGCAAGACCAGCCAAACACTCAAAGAACATTTGGCAGAAGGAAATTCTGGAAAAGAAAGAGCTAGTGAAAAAAGAGTCTGAAATACTAGCAGCCACCTCCCACCTAGAGCAGGGAGAGGGTAGAACAGGCTTACAAGAATGATTCAGGTCAGGATGGGAAGCTGCCTTAGCAAACTGGTCAGGAGGGGACTCTAGTCTAACAGACCACAACATAGGAGGTATTAAACTTTGGTTGGCACAAGTGAAAGGAGACCCTGAAACTGTGCTGAGCAATTTGTTTGGTGGCAAACCCTGAGATTGAAAGATAAAGGCCTTGGTTTTATTGATTCCAGTTCTTTCATTCATGAGATGGATTTTTTTGTCTTTCATTAAAATAAAAAATTGAACTATATTATACATTCCAAAAAAGTGGATAAAATGTACTTCTTGGTGAATCTTCATAAACTGACTCACCCATGTAACCATCACCTAGTTAGAGAAACAGAATACGATTAGCACTTTAAAAGCCCCCTACCCTGTCCTGTGCTCTCTTTCCAGACACTGCATTCTCAAGGGTTATTACTGTCCTGACTTCTAATAACTTAGATTCACTTTGTAGGTTCTTGAAATTTATGTAAATGAAATCATTAGGTGCATGTTCTTCATATGTCTGACAGCTTTCAATCAATATTAGGTGTAAGATCTACCCATGCTGTATGTAGCAACAGGTCATTGTCATTGCTGTATAGTGTTCCACTTTATGACCATACCATGATTTATTTACTCATTCTGCTTTTGATGGACATGTAAATTGTTTCCAGTCTTTGGCTGTTCTGAATAAAACTCCTTTGATGTTCTTGTGTATATCTTGATGCATATGTGTTTGCCTTTCTATTGCTCAAACACCAAAAACTGGGCTTGCTGGGCCACAAGGTAGCATCTTTTTTTATATTTGCAGATACTACCAGGTGGTTTTCTAAAATGTTTCCATCAACCTCACTCTTACCAGCAATGTATGAGACTTCTAATTGTTCCTTATTCTTCCCAATACTTGGTGCTTTTTGTTTTTTTTTTTTTTCACTTAGCCATCTTGATGGTTATATAATAATATTATATTGTGTTTTTAAAAATTTATTTTAATTATAGTTGACATACAATACTACATTAGTTTCAGGTGTATAACATACTCATTGAACATTTATATATTTTACAATGTGGCCACCATAATAAATCTAATAACCATCTGTCGCTGTATATAGGTATTACAATATTATTGACTCTATTCCCTATACTGTACGTTACATCCCTGTGACTTATTTTAAAACTGGAAGTTTGTACTCCTTAATCCCTCCCCCCACCAACGCTGTAGTTTTAATTTGTTAATTTTCTTATGACTAGTGATGTTGGGTACCTTTTCATGTGTTTATTGACCATTTAGATGTCCTATTTAGTGAAGTGCTTATTCAAAACTTTTCCCATTTTTCTGTTGGTTTGTCTGTTGTTTTCTTATTGATTGTACATAAGGGCTGTGTGAGTTTGAGAAAATCTCTATCCCTTTATAGACCTTCGATTTCTCACCTTGTCTATGTTTATGTGGAGTTAACTCCAACTTCCAAATCTCTGGGGTGGGCACTTACTCTAGGCTTTCAAACCAGTTTACTTTATCTCCATGGCTCCTATTAGGCATGGGCAAATAACTCAGGCTGGTCTGAAATATTTGTTGAAGCTTTTGGGAAGGTACAGTTTTTCTTCTGGGATTTCTGGTGTGAAGATGATGTAAGATGATGTAAGGCTGAAGTTGCACTGGTGACCTTACTGCCATTGACCCATGAAGACATGAAGATCTGCTCAGGGACAAGCCAACATTAAGTAGGCAGCAGAGGGGAGAGAGAGGGAGAGAGAGAGAACTAATATAGGTATTCCTTTCAGTTAGTCTGTGAGCCATCATTTTCTTCATCACTTAAAAACAAAAGGAAATGGTGATGGAAGGAGACTTGTTTTGGGGTGCTGAACACATAATACAGTGTACAGATGATGTGTGGAATTGGGCATCTGAATCATGTATAATTTTGTTAATCAGTGTCACCCCAATAACTTCAATGAAAAGGAAAAAATTAGTTTAGCAGTGGCTCTTATTGTTTCTCCTATCTGGAAAAAATATCTCCTCTTTTTCTGAAAGCAGGCTTTCTTACCCTACTTCCTTCCAGGAGTATCCGCCTTTCCTGCTATTTTGAATCCTAACCCAGTGTAAGGAATCAATGGCACAATGACTGAAGGTGGGAGCTCAGGAATCAGCCCTGAGTCTGAATCTCAGTTTTACCTCTTGTGAGTTGTGTGGCCTTGAGCAAGTCATTTTGTCTCTTCAGGGTTCAGTTTCCTTATCTGTAAAATGGGAATAATTGTATCTGCCTCTCACTATCATGAGGATTAAATGACTGAGTGCTCAACATGTTTGCTGAATGAATAAATGTACAAAAAATGCTCTAGTTAGTGGACTGGACTTTGGCACTTTACTTGTGAGCATTGTAATATTAAGGTAAACACTGAGTAGACTGAGTGGTCTCTCTTACTACCTTTAAGTAAAAACCCATAATTGTCTATCATTGTTTTTCCCTCTACTGTGTGTTGGTTTTATCTTCTTAGCAGATAGTTAGTTCTCCAAGAGTGTGGACTGGATCTCCTCATTTCTCTCCCTCAGCTTGACAGATGCTCAGTAAATGGTCACTAATCATTGTGTCCTATTTGGCCAAAATGACTCCTGAATGCTGGCTTGGAAAGAACAAAGTTCAGGCCTGAGATGAGCCCTTGGAAGTTGGATTGTAGGAGCAGCTCCTGCCCTCCCCAGCCATCTGGAAAGCTCACTCTTGTGTCCTTGATATGGAAGCAGTGTATGGTGGCTGAGACATTTACCTACATGTGGGGTGAAGGCAGGACAGCCCAGGGATTGACTCTTAGAATCAAACACACGGGGCTCAGAGAAAAATGCCAGGGGAAAGAAAGTAGGTGAAAAGTTTATATCTTGTAAGTAAGAAGTTTATATCTTCTTAATAGAGGGAAATAATTAGGGCAATCAGACAATCTCTTTGTGGAATTTTACCAAAAAGTTATGGAAAGAACCAGTCAATTTGTATTGGAGGAAAATCATATAAAAAGAAGTGGAGACCATACAAGTGGCTGAGATGCATTAAAGGTGGAAAACAAAAATGGTAGCTAGGGAAGAGCACCAAACAACTCAGTCACTGGAGTTGCCTCAGTGCCTCAGTCCCCTCGAATGGAGTTACCTGGATGGGTCTCTGTTCCTTTGCTATGATTGAAAGGCTTTGCTCTGCAGACAGAATTCATCAAAGTGGGAGCTTTAGCCAAGTCAAGCGGTAAGGACATGCTGAAGCCAGTGCTGCTCAGACTTTAATGTGCATCTTGTTAAAATGCACATTCCCATTTAGTAAATTGGCATGGGGTCTAAGGTCCAGATGAGGCTGATGCTGGTGGCCGGGGGACCACACTTTGAGGAATAAGGGCTTAAGCAAACAACACACACATGTGCATGTATATACACCATCCTTCCCCAATTTAAAGATTTTACACAGAAGTTGAGATTCCATGGATAACCAATAGTTGGTTGGCTAAACTTGTTACTTTTTCCTTAGCTCTACTCTAGAGCTGAAAAAAGAAATGATGACTCTAAAAAGCCAAATGCTTCTGGACATCTGGCCAAGATGGAGACATAGGTGGATACACTGTGCCTCCTTGCACAACCAAAAGAAGGACAACAACAAATTTAAAAACAAAAAACAACCAGAACTGCCAGAAAATTGAACTGCATGGAAGTCTGACAACCAAGGAGTTAAAGAAGAAACATTCAACCAGACTGGTAGGAAGGGTGGAGAAGGCCAGGTAGGATGGAGAGTACTTGGGGCAAGGTGGTGGCTGGCAGAGTGAGTGGTCCCACATTTGCATGTGGATAAACCAGGAGGAACAACTGGAGACTGAGACAGTTTGCACAACCCACGGTTCCAGTGTGAGGAAACAAAGCCTCAAAACCTCTGACAGAAAAATCCTGTGGGGGTTGAGGTGGTGGGAGAAACTCCAAGCCTCACAGGAGAGTTTGTTGGAGAGACCTGGAGAGACCCACAGAGTTCTAGAATGTATGCAAAACCACCCACCTGGAAATCAGCACCAGAAGGGCCCAATTTGCTTGTAGGTAGTGGTGGAGGGGAAGCCAGCAGAGAGTTGATTGGCCTCATTGTTCCCTCTTGGACCCACCCCCCACATTCAGTGCCACAGTGCAGTGATGTAGGTTGCTCTACCTTGGCAAATACCTAAGGCTCCACCTCTTACTACATAACAGGCACACTGAGACAAAAAAAATATGGCCCAAATGAAAGAACAAATCAAAGCTTCAGAGAAAATACAACTAAGCAACAAAATGATAGCTAACATATCAGATACACAGTTCAGAACACTGGTAATCAGGATGCTCACAGAATTGGTTGAGTACGGTTGCAAAGTAGAGGAAAAAGTGAAGGCTATGAAAAGTGAAATAAAAGAAAATGTATAGGGAACCAACAGTGATGGGAAAGAAATCAGGATTCAAATAAATGGTTTGGAGCAGAAGGAAGAAATAAACAGTCAACCAGAAGAGAATGAAGAAACAAGAATTCAAAAAAAAGTGAGGGAGGCTTGGGAACCTCCAGGACAACTTTAAATGTTTCAGCATCCAAATCATAGGGGTGCCAGAGGGAGAAGAGGAAGAGCAAGAAATTAAAAACTTATTTGAACAAATAATGAAGGAGAACTTCCCAACATGGCAAAGGAAATAGACTTCTAGGAAGTCCAGGAAGCTCTGAGAGTCCCAAAGAAGTTGGGACCCAAGGAAGCACACACAAAGGCACATTATAATCACATTACCTAAGATTAAGATAAGGAGAGAATCTGAAAAGCACAGAGAAAAGGAGACAGTTACCTACAGAGGAGTTCCCATAAGACTGTCAGCTGATTTCTCAAAAGAAACCTTGCAGGCAAGAAGGAGGTGGGAAGAAGTATTGCAAGTCATGAAAGGCAAGGGCCTACATCCAAGATTGCTCTATCCAGCAAAGCTATCATTTAGAATGGAAGGGCAAATAATGTGCTTCCCAGATAAGGTCATGTTAAAGGAGTTCATCATCAGCAAGCCCTTATTATATAAATGTTAAAGGGACTTATCTAAGAAAAAGAAGAAGATCAAAACTATGAACAGTATAATGACAATGAAATCATAACTATCAACAACTGAACCTAAAAAACAAAACGAACTAAGCAAAACAACTAGAACAGGAACAGTACCACAGAAATGGGGATCACATGCAAGATTATCAGTGGCGAAGAGGAGGGGGGAATGGGGAAAAAGGTACAGAGAATAAGTAGCATAAATGGTAGGTACAAAATAGACAGGGGGAAGTTAAGAATATTACAGGAAATGTAGAAGCCAAAGAACTTATATGTATGACCCGTGGACATGAACTAAAGTGGGGGAGTGATGGTGGGAGGGGTGTGCAGGACAGAGGGGAATATGGGGTGGTGGTGGAAATGGGACAACTGTAATAGCATAATCAATAAAATATATTAAAAAACCCAAACATTTCTAATTTATTTTTGACATGGAAACCCAGGGTATATTAAAAATTAATGGTGAATATACTTAACTTAGCAAAGATTTCTTTTGTATTTTAGGCTAAGAAATACAGTTAAAAAAACTACAAGAGTTTATTTAGCCTCCTGAAATTGTACCTTTAAATGTCTCCCTGGGGTGGACTCACAGAACAGTAGGGAAGAAATGGATTATTCATTAAATGGTGCTGGAATAATAGTTTAGCAACTTGAACAAAAAATCAATTTAGAGTCTCATCTTACTGTATACTAAAATAAATTTAAATGGATCAAAGAATCAATATAATATAAAAAGAGTATAAAAGCAGAAATAATCTCTAGATGGGGAATACTTAATAAGGTTAAAAGAGTTGGAAGAAATCATAAAAGTTAAAAATTTTTATTAGGTAACATTAAAGTTTCTGTCTGTAGTCCATCCTGCTCCCATCCCACCATAATTAAACAAAAATCAAATAGTTACAGAAGAGTGTAAACATCACCACAATGAAGAGACAGGGGAATTTTATTAACTCTACATTTGTTGAAACTTATAGAATTGTATCCCCAACAGAGCAAATCTTACCTTTTTTAAATTGCTGTTCAAGCAGTTGTCTCCATTATCCCACCAGCACTTTCCCCTGCCACACCCCCCACCACCTCCCACCCTCAATCCCAACCCGCTTTGGCTTTGTCCATGAGTCCTTTATACATGTTGCTTGACTGGACCCTTCCCCTTCTTTCCCGCTTTATACACCTTCCCTGCCTCTGGTTACTGTCAGTTTGTTTTTTATTTCAATACCTCCGGCTGTATTTTGCTTGCTTGTCTGTTTTGTTGATTAGGTTCCACTTATAGGTGAGATAATATGGTATTTTTCTTTCACCACCTGGCTTATTTCATTTAATATAATGCTCTCCAGATCCATCCATGCTGTCATGAAGGGTAGGAGCTCCTTCTTTCTTTTTGCTGCGCTGTTGTAGTATTCCATTGTGTAAATGTACCATAATTTAAAAATTTTTTCTATTTATTTTTAGAGATGGAAAGGGAGGGAGAAAGAGAGAAAAATGTCAATGTGTGGGTGCCTCTCACACACCCCCTACTGGGGACCTGGCCTGTAACCCAGGCATGTGCCCCTGACTGGGAATTGAACTGGTAACCCTTTGGTTTGCAGACCAAACCTCAATCCACTGAGCCACACCAGCCAGGGTGGTTGTACTGTAGTTTTTGATCCACTCATTCACTGATGGGAACTTGGGTTGCTTCAAACAGTTGGCTATTATAAATTGTGCTGCTATGACTATTAGGATGCATAGGTTCTTTTGAATTGGTATTTCAGGATTCTTAGAGTATAATCCCAGAAGTGGAAGTGCCAGGTCAAAAGGTAGTTCCATTTCTAGTTTTCTGAGGAAATTCCATACTCTTTTCCACAGTGGCCGCACCAGTCTGCATTCCCACCAACAGTGTATTAGGATTCCTTTTTCACCAGAACCTGGCTAGCACCTGTTTGTTAATTTGTTTATGATGGCCATTCTGACCAGTGTGAAGTGGTATCTCATTGTGGTTTTAACTTGTATCTCTCTGATGGCTAGTGATGTTGAGTATCCTTTCTATGTCTCTGGACCCTCTGGATGTCCTTCTTGGAGAAGTGTCGGTTCAGGTCCTTTGCCCATTTTTTAATTGGGTTTTTTGTTTTCCTGGAGTAGGATCATGTGAGTTATTTATATGTTTTGGAGGTCAAACCCTTGTCCAAGGTATCATTGGCAAATATATTTTCCCATACAGTTGGTTCCCTTTTCATTTTGCTGATGTTTTCTTTAGCTGTGTGGAAGCTTTTTTATTTTGATGAGATCCCATTTGTTAATTCTTTTCTTTATGCCCCTTGCTTTAGGGGACATATCGGTGACAATATTGCTGTGTGGAATATCTGAAATTTTCCTGACTATGTTTTCCTCTAGGACTTTTATGGTGTCATGACTTATATTTAGCCTTTTATCCATCTTGAGTTTATTTTTGTGTGTGGTGTAAGTTGGTGGTCAAGTTTGGTTTTTTTTTTTTTGCATGTAGTTGTCCAGATCTCCCAACACTATTTATTGAAGAGGCTATTTTTACACCATTTTATGCTTCTGCCCCTTTTGTCAAATATTAATTGACCATACAGACATAGATTTATTTCTGGGCTCTCTACTCTGTTCTTCTGATCTATGTGTCTGTTCTTATGCCAATACCAGACTGCTTTGATTACAGTGGCCTTATAATGTAGTTTGATGTCAGGTATTGTGATCTCTCCTATTTTGTTCTTCTGTCTCAAAATTGCTGCAGCTATTCAGGGTCGTTTATAGTTCCATATAAATTTTTCAAATGTTTATTCTATAGCTGTGAAATATGTCATTGGTATCTTATTAGGAGTTGCACCGAATCTATAAATTGCTTTGGGTAGTATGGACATTTTGATAATGTTAATTCTTCCAATCCATGAACATGGTGTATGCTTCCATTTATTTCTGTCTTCCTTAATTTCTTTCTTCATTGTTGTGTAGTTTTCTGCATACAGGTCTTTTACCTCCTTGGTTAGTTTTATTTCTAGGTATTTTATTTTTCTTGTTGCTTTAGCAAGTGGGTTCTTATTCCTGATTTCTGTTTCTGCTGTTTCATTGTTGGTGTACAAAAATGCCTTAGATTTCTGAATATTGACTTTGTATCCTGCTGCCTTGCCAAATTCACTTATTAGGTTGAGCAGTTTTATTGTGTAATCTATAGAGTTTTCTATGTACGCTACCATGTCATCTGCAAACAATGACAGTTTACTTACTCCTTTCCAATTTGGATGCCTTTGATTTCTTTTTCTTGTCTGATTGCTGTGGCTAAAACTTCCAATACTATCTTGAATAAAAGTGGTGAAAGTGGATATCCTTGTTTTGTTCCTGATCTTAGTGGGAAAGCACTTAGTTTTTGCCCATTAGTATGATGATGGCTGTAGGTTTTTCACATATGGCCTTTATTATGTTGAGGTATGCTGCCTCTACTCCCACTTTGCTGAGTGTTTTTATCATAAATGGGTGCTGTACCTTATAAAATGCTTTTTCCACATCTATTGATATGATCATGGGATTTTTGTGTTTTGTTTTGTTTATGTGGTGTATTATGTTTATCAATTTGTGAATACTGTACCATCCTTGCATCCCTGGGATGAATCCTACTTGGTCATGTTGTATTATCTTTTTAACATATTGCTGGATGCGGTTTGCCAGTATTTTGTTGAGGATTTTAGCATCTATGTTCATCAGTGATATTGGCCTGAGGTTTTCTTTCTTTGTTATGTTTTTATCTGGTTTTGGGATTAGGATGATGCTGGCTTCATAAAAAGAGTTTGGGAGTCTTCCATTTTCTTGAATTTTTTGAAATAATTTGTGGAGAATGGGGGTTAGCTTGCCCTTAAATGCTTTGTAGAATTCTCCTGTGAAACCATCTGGTCCAGGACTTTTGTGTGTAGGAAACCATTTGATTACTGTTTCAATCTCATCAGCTGTTATTGGTCTGTTCAGGCTTTCTGCTTCTTTATTGTTTTTGGAAGATTATATTTTTCTAGAAATTTGTCCATTTCACCTAGGTGTTCAAATTTCTTGGCATATAGTTCATAGTAATTTCTTACAATCCTTTGTGTTTCTGTAATTTCTCCTCTTTCATTTCTGAGTTTATTTATTTGAGTCCTCTCCCTTTTTTTCTTGATGAGTCTGTTTAGAAGCTTGTCGATTTTGTTTATCTTCTCAAAGAAACAGCTCCTGGATTCATTGATCCATTTAATCATTCTTTTAGTCTCTATGCCATTTAATTCTGATCTGATCTTGATTATTTCCTTCCTTCTACTTGTTCTGGGCTTGTTTTTTGTTGTTCCTCCAGTTCTTATAGATGTGGGGTTAGGTTGTTTATTTGAAATGTTTCTATCTTGTTTAGGTAGGCCTGTATGGCTATGAACTTCCCTCTCAGGACTGCTTTTGCTGTGTCCCATAGGTTTTGGACTGTTGTGTGTTCATTTTTATGTTTCCAGAAACTTTTTGGTTTCTTTCTTGATCTCATTTTTAACCCATTCATTGTTTAATAGCATGCTATTCAGTCTCCATGAGTTTGAATGGTTTTGAGGTTTTTCCTTGAGTTGGTTTCTAGTTTTAAACTCCTGTAGTCTGAGAAAATGCTTGATATGATTTCAATTTTCTTGAATTTGTTGAGGGTTGTTTTGTATCCTATCATGTGGTCTATCTTTGAAAATACTCCATGTGGATTTGAAAAGAATGTATATTTTGTTTCTTTGG
The DNA here is from genome assembly GCF_004126475.2 of Phyllostomus discolor. Lineage (NCBI taxonomy): Eukaryota > Metazoa > Chordata > Mammalia > Chiroptera > Phyllostomidae > Phyllostomus > Phyllostomus discolor. The sequence goes on along the minus strand of NC_040911.2, from coordinate 80,647,486 downwards.
GATGAAAGGTTCTATATATCAGTTAAGTCCATTTGATGTAATGCATCATTCAGTATCACAATATCCTTGATGGTATTTTGTTTGGAAGATCTATCCGTTGTTGACAGTGGGGTGTTAAAATTTGCTACTATAATTGTATCGCTGTCTATATTTTTCTTGAAGTCTTCCAAGATTTTTCTTATATATTTGGGTGCTCCAATGTTGGGTGCATATATGTTTACAATATTTATGTCTCCTTGGTGAATTCTTGCCTTGAGTATTATGAAGTGTCCTTCTGTGTCTGTTTTTATGGCCTTTGTTTTGAAGTATATTTTGTCTGATATAAGTATCGATACCATGGCTTTTTTCCCCTGTTTGCTTGGAATATTTTTTTCTAAACCTTCCTTTCAGTCTCTATAGGTCTCTTGTTCTAAGGTGGGTCTCATGTAGGCAGCATATGTGGGGGTCACGTTTTCTTATCCATTCAGCTACCCTCTGTCTTTTGATTGGAGCATTTAATCCATTTACATTTAAGGTTATTATTGATATACATTTATTAATTTCCATTTTACCAGCTTTGTACCTGTGTTCCTTTCTCTCTCTCTCTCTCTCTCTCTCACACACACACACACACACACACACACACATACATGCACTCTTTTCTTCATTTTCTTAAAATGGACCCTTTAGGATCCCTTGCAGTGCTGGTTTGGTGGAGGTGTATTCTTTTTTTCTTTTTTTAAAATTTTATTTTAATTATTGTTCAAGTACAATTTTCTATCTTTTACTCCCATCCCTCCCAATTGGTGGAGGTGTATTCTTTGAGGCCTCTTTTGTCTGGGAAATTCCTTGTTTCACCTTCCATTTTAATTGAGAGCCTTGCTGGGTAGTCTTGTTTGCAGGCCTTTGCTTTTCATTACTTGGAATATTTATTGCCATTCCCTTCTGGCTTATAGTGTTTCCATTGAGAAGCCAGCTGCTAGTCTTATCGGGGCTCCCTTGTATGTTACTTCCTGTTTCTCCCTTATTGCCTTTACAATTCTCTTTGTTTTGGAATTTTGCCATTTTAATTATGATGTGTCTTGCCGTGGGCCTCTTTGGGTTCTTCTTGATTGGGACCTTTTCTGCTTCCTGGACTTATGTGATATTTTCTCTCATCAAATTGGGGAAGTTTTCCATTATTACTTTTTCAAACAGGTTTTCTATCCCTTGTTCTTCTTCTTCTCCTTCTGGTATCTCTGTAACATGGATACTATTATGTTTCATGCTGTCTTGCAGTTCCCTTAACCCCACTTCACTCTTTTGAGTCTTTTTTTCTTTTCTTTCTCTTTTTGGGAGTTTTTTTCTACCTTCTCCTCCATCTCGCTGATTTGATCCTCTGCTTCATCTAGCCTGCTTTTGATTCTTTCTACTGTGTTCTTGAATTCAGAAATTGTATTCTTTATTTCCCGCTGGCTCTTATTGATTGTTTGTATGTCCTTTTTCATGCTGATGTAGTTTGTAGTAAGTTCTTTGTAGTTTCCCTGTAGTTTTTGGTAATTCTCACCGAGCTCATTGAGCTTCTTTATAACCATTATTTTGAACTCAATATCTGATAGTTGACTTGCCTCTATTTCATTCAGCACTCTTTCTGAGGACTCCTTTCCTTTTGATTGGGGAGTTGTTTCTTTGTCTTCCCATTATTTGTGAGACTCTGCTTGTTTGCTTCTGCTTCTTAAAATGATCTGTTTTGACTCCCTGATGTTGTGGTGTGATCTTCTAGGGTAAGAGACCTGTGAGATTCAGTGGTGCAGTCTCCTTGATCTCCTGAACTAGATGCTCTTGGGATGCTCTTTATGCCATTTATGTTGGCTTTCTGGATAAAATTAGGTTTAGATGTTAGGTCGTTCTTGATGGGCCCTTCCCTCTAGATGGTTGACTGAGGGTTACTCCACCCACCACGTCTTGTATGCTGTTGTGCATGTGATGCCAGAACAAAACCACAACCTGGAAACAAACCCACACCTGCAAAAATAACTCCCCCCCTGCAATCCCACTATCAACAGCAAATAACCAATATTAATAAGGGTGTAAAGAGATTAAGACTGTTATAAGAAAGGAGAGTAAATATGAGATGACCTACTAAAAGAAAAATGATTTTGAGAGAGTAGAGGGAGGAGCACTAATAAGAGTTGGGAGTCAGAGCAATGTGAAGAGAGAAAGTAAAATTTACAACATGAATAAAAAAGGGAATAAAGAAGGTGGAATATTCACAAACTTGATGGACAAGAAATGAATGTTAAAAAGCTATGTAGGAAAAAACATATTGCAAATCATGGAGAAGACCACAGTGGATTTTATCTCAGTAGCCTCTAGTATTTATCACTGTTATTACTTTTTGGATCTGTCTCTGGTGATGTCAGAGTTGTCCCCATCTGACCTTAGGCAGCCTGTTCGAGACTTCCAAGGATCTACTGTCTGTGCCTGTCTCTTTCAGTTGTTAATCTAGCCGCTCTGCACTCAGCAGTCAGGCTTAAGCACCATAGGATGGGGCAGAATCCTTCCTGGAGTCAGGACTATTGTTTCCCCTCAGGCTGCTGCTATTCAGAGGGAAGTGGTTTGCCTGAGCAGGATGGCTGCTGTCATACAGGAGATGACTCAGTACTAGGATCCTGATGCTTACTCTTTCAGTTCTCTCCTCAAAGCCTCTGTCCCCAGTCTCTCCTCAGGCGTCTCTAGCCCACTCTGTTCTCTGTCTTTGCTGGAGCCCAAGGTAAGTGGCTGTAAATGAAAATTTGTGCATTGGCCCTTTAAAGGGTTTTTTTTTTGCATCTGCAGTGGTCTGTCTCTGGCAAAGAACAACCTTGCCACTTTTTGCTGCTGGTTGTTGTCTGTGTACTTTTTGGGTTCTGGTGTTCTAGGCTGGGGATCCAGACTTAGGGTTTAGACCCTACCCTTCTCAGAGGGAAGCTTAATTATCCCACTGGTGCTGCTGCCTGTGGGCACCCAGACAGCCTTCTTGAGTCTCCAATGCACTCCTTACCAGTCAGATTGTGCTGAAGCTGAGTCTTCTGTCTGTCTGAGGTTATAAGGCTTCTCTCTCACTATTGTTCAGTTGTTTGTTCCAGGTGATTTCTCCACAATTTAGTTGTAATTTCAGATTGGTCCTGGAAAGAGGTTAGTGTGACTTCCATTCACTCCTCTGCCATCTTGCTGAAGCCCCATATATCTTATTCTTATGTACATTAAAACATAGATTGAAAAAGAGGTATAAAAGAAAAAAAATACTTGCTGAAAACACGCAAACATGGGACTTCCAGCCAACATGAAGGCATAGGCAGACACATTGTGCCTCCTCACACAACCAAGATAGGGACAACAACAATTTAGAAACAGAATAACAACCAAAACTGACAGAAAATTGATCTGTATGGAAGTCAGACAACCAAGGAGTTAAATAGACATGTCATCCAGACTGGTAGGAGGGTGCAGAGGTCAGGCAGCTGGGCGTGGGTCGTGGTGCAGAGAGCAGAGAGTGCTGGGTCTGAACGGGTAAGGCATCTGGGGCGTGCAAGCGGCAGCTGGCAGACCCCTGCTGAGGGGCGGCAACTGGCAGTCCCAGCGAGGCAATGATTGTGAAGCAAGGCACTGTACACAACCCAGGATCCCAATGCTGGGAAATAGAGCCTTGGAGCACTGATTGAAAGCACCTGTGGGGGTTGAGGTGCAGAGAGAGACTCCCAGCCTCACAGGAGAGGTTATTGGAAAGTCCCACAGGGTGCACAAGCCCACCCACGTGGGAATTGGCACCAGAGGGGCCCAGTTTGCTCAGGGGAAGCAGCGGAAGGGACTAAGGTCCATTGGAGAATGGAGCAAGTGACATTGTTCCCTCTTGGACCCCACCCCCACATATAGCATCACAACCCAGCAACTGGGGTGCCCCGCCCTGGTGAACACCTAAGGCTACGCCCCTCATATGTAACAGGTGTGACCAGGCCAAAAGAAAAAAAGAAAAGATGGCTCAAACAGAAGAACAAATGAAAGCCCCAGAGTCAGTACTTTTAAGTGACTGAGAGATAGCCAACCTATCAGATGCACAGTTCAAAGCACTGGTGATCAGGATGCTCACAGAATTGGTTAATTTTGGTTGCAAATTAGATGAAAAAATGAAGGCTACACTAAGCAAAATGAAGAAAAATGCACAGGGAACCAATAGTGATGGAATGAAAGCTGGGTCTCACATCAATGGAGTGGACCAGAAGGAAGGAAAAACCATACAATCAGAAAAGAATGAAGAAATAAGAATTCAAAAATATGAGAGGCTTAGGAACCTCCAGGACATCTTTAAATGTTCCAACATCTGAATTATAGGGGTACCAGAAGGAGAAGAGGAAAAGCAACAAGTAGAAAACTTATTTGAACAAATAATAAAGGAGAACTTCCCCATTCTGGCAAAGGAAATAGACTTCCAGGAAGTCCAGGAAGCTCAGAGAGTCCCAAAGAAGTTGGACCCAAGAAGGAACACACCAAGGCACATCATAATTACATTAGCCAAGGTAAAAATGAAGGAGAGAATCCTAGAAGCAGCAAGAGAAAAGGAGACAGTCACCTACAAAGGAGTTCCCATTGGAATGTCAGCTGATTTCTCAAAAGAGACCTTACAGGCAAGAAGGGGCTGGAAAGAAGTCTTTTAGGTCATAAAAGGCAAGGATCTACATCCCAGATTGCTGTATCCAGCCAAGCTTTCATTTAGAATGGAAGGGCAGATAAAGTGCTTCTCAGATAAGGTAAAGTTGAAGGAGTTCATCATCATGAGGCCCTTATTTTATGAAATGTTAAAGGGACTTATCTAAGAAAAAGAAGATAAAAAACATGTATAGTAAAATGACAGCAAACTCACAATTATTAACAGCCACACCTAAAACAAAAACAAAAACAAGCTAAGCAAACAACTAGAACAGGAACAGACCCACAGAAATGGAGAATACATGGAGGGTTAGCAACAGGGGAGGGGGAGGAGGAGAGAGGGGGAAAAGGTACAGAGAATAAGTAGCATAGATGGTAGGTAGAAACTAGACAGGGGGAGGGCAAGAATAGTATGGGAAATGTAGAAGCTAAAGAACTTATGACACATAGAAATGAACTAAAGGCAGGGAATGTGGGTGGGAGAGGGTGTGCAGGGTGGAGGGGAATGAAGGGGGGAATGGGACAACTGTAATAGCACAATCAGTGAAATATATTTAAAACAGAAAATATATAAAAAGCACACAAACATGAAAATAACTAACAAATCAACTGGGAGAAAAAACTTGTAATATGCACCACAAATTAAAGGTTGATGTTTTGACTATATAAAAAGCATTTTAAATTTGGTACAGATAATATTAATATCCCAGTAGACATATGGGTGAGAACACAAGTCATTAAAGAGAAAATTTAAGTGGCAAAAATAATAAAATGAAAATTACTTGTCATTGATATTTTAATGTCTCACCCATCAAATTTGTCCAAAATAAAGGAAAACTAGGAATACCTGATGTTGAAAATGATGTATGTGGTGTGGTAGTCTCAATAATGGCCTCCAAATATATCCATGTTTTAATCCCTGGAACCTTTGAATGTTACCTTATAGCACAAAAGGGATGCCACAGGTGTGATTCAGTTAAGGATTCTGAGATTATTCTAGATTATCTAGGTGGGTCTTAAATATAATTACATGTTCTTATAAGGGAGATGTGTCTGCAGAAGAGTAGTAGGAGATGTGATGATGGAAGCAAGAGATTGGAGTAATTTGAAAAAGGGGTCACAATTCAAAAATGTAAGTGGCCTCCAAAAGCTAGAGAAGACAAAGAATGAATTTCCCCCTAGAGCTTCCAGAAGGTACCAGCCCTGCTGACACTTTGACTTTATCCCACTGAAACGGATTTTGGTCTTCTGGCCTCCAGAACCATAACAGAATAAATCTGTGTTGCTTTAAGCCTGCAAATTTATGGTAATTTGTTACAGCAGCAATAAGAAGCTGATGCATGCAGTTAAACAGCCTTTCTAATAAACTGCAAATGAGAATTTCAATAGTGTAGCTTATTTTGCAACATTTTCACAATATATAGGAAAAGCTATAAAAATGTTATATCTAGTGATTTAATAATTCTATACTGGGGATTTATTTTGATGAGACAATTTTGATAATGAAAAAGGCTGTTGCATGAAAATGTTTATCAGCATCATAACAGCAACAAACTGGAAACAAATTAAATGTTCAAGAGAAAGGGAAAGACCAAATAAACTATAGGCTGAGGGTAGATTATCATTAAGCTATAAAGTATTGGGTTTGCCAAAAAGTTGCATGGTTTTTTCCTATAAAATAAAAGACAGATTTTTTTTTCATTTTCACCAATAACTTTATTGGTTTGGATATTTTGAATTTAGCTATCTCCCACGTGGTATAACGTTGGTTGTTCTCAAGTAATGTCTCAATTTGGTCACTATCAACTTCAACTGGTCTATCCGACCATGGAGCATTACCCAGTGAGAAGTCTCCAGCACAAAACTTTGCAAACCACTTTTGACATGTTTGATCAGTCACAGCACCTTCTCCATACATGGCGCAAATCATTTTTGTGTGTGTGTTTCAGTTGCATTTTTACCTTTCTTGAAATAATAAAGCATAATATGCCAAAAATGTTGCATATTTTATTAAAATGGCTACATAAAAGTTCACCAATTTTTACCTTTTTTCAAAAAGATTTTATTTGTTTATTTATTTTCAGAGTGGGGGGATGGGAAGGAGAAAGGGAAGGAGAGAAACATCAATGTGTGGTTGCCTCTCACACGCCAACACTGAGGACCTGGTCCACAACCCAGGCATGTGCCTTGACTGGGAACTGAACTGGCGAGCCTTTGGTTTGCAAGCCTGTGCTCAATCCATTGAACTACCTCAGCCAGGGCAATGAGTTTTTGTTTTTTTTAATGCACACATATGACAGCTGTCATAACACAATTTAACAAAAATATTTCAAATGAAGTTAAAGACTGCTAAGCACTACCAGAACCATCCTACAGAAAAGAACCAAATGAACCTCTTGGTCAACCCAATATTATAACTATTTTGTAAAATATGGGCAATGACATATTGTATAAATATTACATAATAGTAAAAGTCAAGACATAAAATTATATATGTCCCATGATCTCAACTATGTAAAAATTCATAGATTAAGACTAGAAAGATATAGGCAAAAATGTTTATTGACAGTGAATGATTATTTTTATGCATTCAACTGTTGTATCATTTCAAATTTTCTATAAATTCTACTATTGTGTCTTTTCAAATTTGCTATAATGAGTGGGTACTACTTTTGCATTTGAAATTGTTACTAAGATTAATAAATGACCCCTTTGGAAATGGAGGGCAAAGGGCCCTGGGCCTTGAGACTGGTGTCATGGCCAAACCTTGAAGGAAGTATAATGTCTGGATATTGTTTAGAGACAAGGCAGAAAGAAAGGGAGGAGGGGTGCAGGGGTCTCAAGGGCTTGGCTGGTGGCAGTGAGGGGTGAAGGGTGACCACCTGTTAAGGAGGGGAGTTTGGCTTTGGTCTAAAAGATCTGGTTAGCAAATTTTTAGGAAAAAAACAGTTTAAGTATTTACATGCTTCTAAATAAATCTCTTTAGAAAAAGGGGTAGAATAGGCACTGTTGGTTGCTCACCCAATATCCACTCCATTTTCCATTTTCAGGCTGAACTCCAACATTGTGCTGGTAAACTCTCCTCACCAACCCAGCTGAATCTGTGAGGTAAAGAAAGCATACCCCAGCCCCAGCTGTGGATGGGAAGGGGGAGGGGTGGTTCTGACTAGTCTAAAGCACTTAGTACAAACCCATTCTACTTCTCTCAATACATCTTTGCAGAAGCACAATTTGAGCTCCTGCAATCACAGAGTTTATAATGCCCTACAGTCAATAAATGCTCCATAAAAGTTGATGAATGAAATAATCAACACTTGGCATTTCCCTAGCAATTGTTATTGGTCTAGAATTGGAAACATGCCCTAGCTCAATTTGATGAAGCTAAAGAGAAGAACTTTTATGGGCAAATGAAAGATTCTCTTTGTTCTCCAGACTTTGAACAAATAAGCCTACTTTCCCGTTGCTGCTGGCTGCCATTTTGCCACCTTGAGACACTGGCCTGAGAACAAAGCCCTCAGAGAGGAGAACAGAGCTGAGGGAAACTCCGAGAGATGGAGCCAGAACTTACCCTATCTCTGTACTTTCAATTATGTGAATGAAAACATTTCCTGTTTGTTTAGGGCCCTTTGCATTGGGATTCTAATGTACAGTGCAACAAGAGTCCAAATAATTGATTTTTAAAAGAATTTGTTTATTTTTAGAGAGAGAGGAAGGGAAGGAGTAAGAGGGAGAGAGATATCAATGTGTGGTTGCTTCTTGCATGACTCCAACTGGGGATCTGGCCTGCAACCCAGGCATATGCCCTGACTGGGAATCAAACCAGTGATCCTCTGGTTTACTGGCCCATGCTCAATCCACTGAGCTACACCAACCAGGGCCAAAGAATTGATTTTTAATGGAAACTTCAACAAATTTAGAATATCTAGATTTAATTACTGAGAGCTGTGCTAAGCACTAAAGTTAAAGTGGTTCAATACCAAGTGCATATTTTTTTCTAGAGAAGAAGCTAGCTGTTCATTAGATTGACAGGATGAGACAGACTAATATTGTTTTGGTTCTAGAAAGGGTGAAAAAATGGCTATGTAATTGGGGTAAATATGTGGCAAGTAGGAACCTACCCTCTTGGACTAGGGTGTGCTCTAATCAGAATGAGATACTTTATGTTGCAATAACAAATAAGCCCAACAACAAAGGCTTATTTATTGCTGTGCTACACGTCTAACATGGGTGGGGCAGGGCTCTGCTCATTGTAGCTCTTAGGACCTAGGTTGATGGGGCAGTCACAGTATCAAATGTTTCTGGTCTTTTTGTTGGAAGAAAACACAGATCCCTGGGGTATGTCACACAGGTAATTAAATGCTTCCACCCAGAAGTGACATGCAGAGCCAGCTTCATAGAAATGTGATCTGGCCCTGACCACTGTGGCTCAGTTGACTGGGTGTTGTCCTGCAAAGTGAAAGATAGCTGGTTCAATTCCCAGCCAGGGCACATGCCTGGGTTGTGGGTTTGGTCCCCAGTTGGGTGTGTATGACAGGCAACCACTCAATGTTTCTCTTTCATATCGATGTTTCTCTCCCCCTCTCTCTATCCCTTCCTTTCCCTCTCTCTAACAAAGAAAAAAAGAAAGAAGAAATGCAGTCAGTGCATTTGAACAAAGCCCCAAGCTCAGAACTCTATAGTTGGTTTAATGCTCTGCTATTGTCATTTTGAAATTACTAGTAATTTTTAACCAAGTGACCTCCTTCCCCATTTTCATTTTGCACTGGACCCTGTAAATTAGGTAGCCAGCGCTGGTAATAAGTGTCACACTATCTTATTGGCCAGAGCTGATCACATGGCCCAGCCCCTACCACAAGGGGGCAGGGAAGTGTAATTTTATTTTGTTCCAAAAAGAGAATCAGAACACTTATTGGACAGCATGGAAGATGACCACAGAGTGTCTGATACTAGTCTTGTTTTTTTCAGGCTGAGGGAAGACTTCCTCCTGATATGCAGAGCTCTGGGTAATGAAACAACTTATTTGCAAAAGGGTCCTAGGAACTTATGTGAGAAAAAGGACAAAGATTTCAACTTCTGTTTCTGGAGATTCAAAGTTAAGGACTCTGTTGGTGTGGCCCAAACCCAGGGTCTGGGAAGAGGAAAGAGGTTTAAGAAGCAGAATTAACTAGGCTGAAGACGCTGCTCAACATGAAGACCAAGGGGCCACTTTGCTGTGGCCCAAAGTACATGCATGGAGCTGAGAGACCCCTGCCACAGTGGTCAGCTGTGGTGATATGATGAGTGAGCCTGGGCTCTAAACCAACAGAGCTGCATCCTCAGATCTCAAATGGGGCCATCTCTGCATCTGGACCAGGGAAGTCCATCAGTTGTGGACAAAGATGCATAGGCCCAGTTTTGGACATTGACAAAAAAAATGAGAAATAATTGCTCCAGAAATTGGTGGGACTTTAATTCTCTCTCTGATTGGCATTTGGAAGCAAGAATGATCCTTCTTCAAAGTGATTTACACTCCAAGGTTCTTAGAAAATTTGCAAGGGAGAGCCTGTTTGGGAGAAAGATGTTGGACTTCTACTAATATGACTTGAATGAGTAATTAAGGCAATGTGCTCTGTGTCATATCCTGAGCTGGAGCAGCAGCTCATGTAGTACAGTGCAGCTGAGCCAGAGAACTGTGCTCATGCAAAGCTTTCTGAAAGACTTCTGTCAGCTTAAGAGGAACATCTCCCCAGTCTTTGGCATAGCCTAGCTGAGTGCCAGTGAGACCACAGAGCAAGTCCACTGAATTTGGCTGTAGAGCAGCTGCCATGGAGTGAGGGCAGTGCAGGTTCCTGGGGTCTGGACTCAGACAGAGGGTGGGGGCTGGGAGAAGCTGTGTCTCAGAAGACCTGCTTGGAATCATGGCATACACTTGGGCACATGAAAGAGGACTGTGGGACCACTTCTGTTCTTCACTTGTTCACATTAAGGTCAAGGTTTCTTTGGTTTCTATAGGGAGTCTGCTGGAAGACAGAGGCATGGTAAAGTGGAAAGGATCCAGTGCCGTGAGCTTGACAGAATGAGCATTTCCCCTGCTCTGGAGGCAGTTGGTGGCCTGTCCGGATTCCCTTTACTAGTAAGAAGTGCCATTTTTCCATTGCTGTGCAGCGGTTGTTTTGGCTGTTAAAGGCTCACAAGGACTACTTTCAAGAATTGCCCTCAGCTGGATGTGATCTGCCTCAACAGGGATTTTATATGTCCTCTGCTGGGGAAGGGTAGCATTCATCCAACGACTGACATGAGGGTACCAAGGACTGGCCCTCTTGTCTCAAGGTGGGTCCACTCTATAGTGCCATTCATGCCCAGGGCTTTCTTAGACTCCAGGTGAGACCAAATTTTGCTCAGCAATGTCCTCTCTCTGTATTCTTCTCTCATGCCAATTCTCCTGAGATCTCTCCTCCAATAGATAATGTGCATCCAATCTCTGTCTTGGATGCTGATTCCAGAGAGAGCACCCTTTCTCCTGTGTGCTAAGAGAAGTGTGTGGTTAAGAAAGGACAAAGGCTCCTGGGCAATGGGAAGGGGAGATGGAAGAGGGAGATATGGTTCTTCATGGACAGAAACAAGCTCCCCAAAGACTAAAGCTGAAAGTCTCTGATAAAGGTCTCTGTGCAAGTCCAAGGGGTCACAAACAACAACTCACGGTTGGAGGGGCTACAGTCAGCTCTCAAAGAAGGCATGTGAGCTGGGTTCTGAGCTGGGATTGTGTCCTATGCAAGTCAGTGTGGTTTGGGAACATACCTAGTCACAGATTTTTGACTTTGTACTTTTTGCCCTCCTTCCCACTCTCTCTTTCCTGATTCTTTCCTCACCTCTAGAACTTCCTGTCCATTTTGGGTAGCGGGGGTTCCATAAAGGGAGAAACTGCTGAGGTTATTCTTGCTCAGAGAGAGACTGCATTGGACACTGACTTTTGACCTGTGGCCTCTCACCCCAATCCAGCTACAGAAGCCACTAAAAGCAGCTGTGCTTGGAGAACTTTTCACTGGAAGTATCCTGCATGGCCTCAATTCCTTATGGTTCTGCCCATTCCTCATTCATGTCCCTCTTCTCCGAGTCTCTCTGTCTCTGAAATCTCCTGGTCTTGTCTTTTGGATTTCTGGATTCCCTTTACAAGGCTCCTGACAGCTGTGTGACCATGTCTATAGTTCTTTCCTACTTAAAATCTTTCACTGGTGTCCCATGGACCTTCTAAGGTCTTCCGATTGGCTTGAAAGACCCTACTTGATCTACCTCTTCCTGTCTCTATAGAACCCTTCCCCCATCCCACCTGACCTGTCTCACCTCCTGCCTTGGCCCTGCATATCACACAGCTATGTTTCTCAAATTACTCCTCATCCATCTGTGCCCTTCCTTCTGCTGTTCCTTCCCCTAAGATTGCTTCTCTTCCTGAGCTTTGATGAGTGATCCAAGCTACTTTTTCTCTCTGAATTTTGTGTCATCCTTAGGATAGCGGCTTACATTCCTGCTTTGGGCTCTTTCCCACCCACCTTCCCCTCCATCATTCACTATTGACTTTTAACTGGTAACAGCACTAGTGTACTGCACTTTTAGACTACACAGATAGACTATAAGCTCCTTGGGGACAGGGGCATGTCCAGGGACTTTTGGGATCTGTGGTGTCCTGCACAGTGCACAGTGCCTGGCACAAAGCACTTAAGATACTGCACTGGGTTCATCACCCATGCCAACTTTCTTCGAGTCCCCTTTTAGGAGGGGCTGGGAAAGTAAAATTCACATTTCCTGGACCCTTAAAGCTAAGCATCAAACAAGATTGAGACTGAGGCCAACTTTATGCTGCTTGCACTGGTTCTGCTGGAGAGCAGGCTTTGGCCATGGAGACACTGGGCTTTCCTGTAGTGCATTCCAGTGGCTAGTCACTAATTTCAGGGTGTTGAGAGTCAGAGATCAGATCTCCATGTTTTGTTGGTGGAGGTTTAGAGAGTGTGGCCTTACTCTAACAAGTGGTTGCACAGGGGATCTGGGACCCCTGTCACCAATGAAGTGATGTGTCTCTCTGCAAGAGGCACAGGAAACAGCTTACCTGCTATCTAGTTCTGTTGTGCTGACTTGTGTGTCATGGCTCTTTCAACTGTCCCCCCAATTTCTCAGTGCCTAGTTGCTTATATTAAATCTGTTTTTGCATAATATGGTTCAAGTAGTTTCCATTTTTTACAACTGATCCCTGGCTAATAGGTACACTTGCTGAACTGAAAGGTCAACTGGTTCTCATCTGATGGGTTCATCTGACCACAAGGATACTGAAGCCCAGAGAGAGAATCAAATTTCAACGGTAGAGTCAGGACTGGAACCCAGGCCTCTTGCTTGTTAATCTAGTGCTCTTTCTCTTGCACCAAAGTGGCTTCTGCCTTTACTGCCATCACCCTTCCCTGCTTTATTCTCTAAAATGAATCTCTCCTTTCAACTGGGGGGATTGGACTGTTGTTTTAAATATTCATATATTATCTATAAAATATTTTAATTTTGCTATAAACTGCTTGCTCTAGAGTTTTTTCTTAGGGTTTGCTTTGGGGAAATCCAAATAAGATTGAAGGGCTCTTCCCTGTCAACAGGATGGCAAGTCCAAGGAAAGGCTACAGGCCCTGGAGAGGGTTGTTTAGGGAGCAGATTTGCAAGGGAGTTGTAGACAGAGGGTCCTTGCCAGAGTTCACTAAACTTGTCCCTGGGATGGGCCACATGTGGAACCCATGTGCCCCACAAGGGTTGTCCCTCCAATGCTTCTGCCAACTGAGACCCTTGCTTTAGGCCTCAAAGTGGGCTCCAAAAAGTAGACTAGTTTAGTAAAGCCTCTAATGTCAAATATGATGCTCTTGTTTTCGTTACATGAAAGAGGAATGAAACAATAAGTCCTTCAGAAAATGGAATAACTACCTTGAATTTACTGTTTGAGTCCATCCAACTTACAAACTATAAGGTTTGTTATAAGGAGTTCTACATGCGTTTTTCCAGGCCTAAAAACCTCTTGAAAACTAGCACAGAATCTATGGTCTCTTTGTCCTCACAGAGCAATGACGTGTGGTTGAGGGCCCCAGGGGACACAGAAAGATGATAGTGGCCCACAGCCTGCGCCTCCATCATCACTCAGCCCCAGGCAGTTTTCTGTTTTTTCTTTTTGTAATAATCTCCAGAGAAATGATAAGGAGTTTTAAAAATAAATGCCAGTGGGGCAGCCTGCAGTATCTTACTCCCTGGCACCTCGTAGTTCCTATCCTTGGCTCTCAGCACACGGCAGGACACAAGGCCCAGTCCCCAGGGCCCTGTTCTCCAGCCTCCTCAGCCACCTTGGGCCTGAGACCTCTGCCCTAAGGTCCAGCCTGGCCAAGAGTGGTCAACAGAGCAGAGGGACTCAGAGTGACCCGTATACTTGGAGATAAGGCCACAGTTTGTTGATTCAGGGGCTTGGTTATGCTCTAAATAAACTTTCCTGCTTCAAAAACTTTTCTTTCAACTGGAACTGAGTGTTTCCCTGTTACTCTCCCAGGGGAGAAGCTTGTGTTTTGCTTTTCATAAATTTCTTTAAACTGTTCCCACACTCACACCCACCAGATAGCAAGCTCCTTTGACCCTTCCTAGATTGGCCATGGAGGGTGGTACTTGGGCTGTGATGGAAGTCACACATTCTCTAGGAGTCTCATGGGATTCAGTGGGGGTGAGGGAGGGGAAGGGCGTTGTTGCTACAACAACCCTGTAGTGAATGCTATTGATGACCAGGCCACAGGATCCATCCCCAGTAGCTGCAGGCATTGGCTACTAACAGCTCACCCCTGGGACCTTCTCGGGGACACTGACTGTGGTTGATGGGATCTGCCTTGTGGAAGAAGCCTGGGAGAGTATAAGCATACCTGGGGGCATTATTTAGTCAATGACTTAATGATTTGGGGACATAGCAGTTCAGCCTCATTGCTTTTGGGAGGGACAACTTTGCCATGCCATTCATGCCTCAGAGCTCCACACGGGATCAGGCTGGTGGTAGAATCCAGCTAAAAACATGTCCTTGCCCAGCTCCTTTCCCTGTCCTGCCCTGCCCTGCATTCCTTACTCCCTTTCACCCCAAAACCCCTACTCCCCCTATTAATGCATGTACATCTGACTCCCTGTCTCAGCCTCTGCTTCTGAGAAACCTGACCCAAGACAAATCCTACATAGTATGAGCCTGAAGTCACAGTTTGTAAAACTATGTAGTCAGAGCTGGATCCCTGATCTCCAAATTTATCACTCATACCAGTTCAACTCCTTCTCCCCATTTCTGGGTATGGGGCCTGAGCAATATTTCTAGTCTTTGTTGCTTTCAAGCTCGCCAAATGGGAAACATTAAATAGCCATATTCCTAGCAGGACCCTAGGTACTTGCTAACTTTTTCTTCTCTTGTGACTCACAGAATCCCAGGAACGGACTCAAATCCCACTGGATGTGAGTGCTCCCTGCAGAGTTGCTGAGCAGGTCCTATGGCTTTTGGGATCCAGGAGACTGGCAGGACTGAGGCCACTAGAAATTAGGTTTGCAGCTGGAGGGGTCTGGGGTGGGGTGGGGTCTGGTCTGTTGATGTCTGCTTCCCATCTGGTGTCTGTCCTGACATCCTGGCTATGAACACAGGGGGAAAAGGCTGTTTCTGAGTTCACAGCTCATATGGCCTCATAATGTGGGGCTGGGTGCTTTACGGGTGTTAACCTGTTTAATCCTTATACCATTTCACAGATGAGGAAACTGGGGCAGAGAGGCATGTGCTTTGGTCACATTTGCCTAGCTGGCAAGTGGCTCAGCAGAGACTCAAGCACAGGGGCCTCTGTGTAAAGTATAGATGCCATCTTTAGTAGTTCTTCCTATCCAGTCCTTTGTGGAGGGCCCAGGACACATGCCCTGCTGCCCTCACTCTGAGGAATTGCTGATGAGGGCAAGGCTCTGAACATCCAGGGGGGACTGGGCTGCATGTTTCCCAGACATGCCTCTGGGAAGTGTTGCCCTTTGATCTGGGGAGGTGGGCCCCCTGACCTTGTTCAGTGTTTTAGAGCAGAGCTTCTCAAACTATTTGTGGCAAAGGACCAGGTTTTGAATTTTCCAATCTGTTGTAGGTCGATGTTTTTGTAAAATAAAATGCAGATGAATTACTGGAAAAATAAAATGTAAAAAAAAAAAGCACAGCATAAAGGCTGAATGTTTTTTATTAGATTCAAAAGACATAAAATTAGGTGGTCAAATTGCTATAAAGTTCCTAAATGCTCACTCAGTTTCTATGCTAACTTTGTCATGGGCTCATGACAAATGGCTCTCAGGCTGACGCTGCTTTGCAGATCTCATTTGGAACATATCTGCTCTAGGAAACCTTTCCATTCCTCACCTGCATTGTGCCACAGAAGCCTGCCCACCAGGACTTTCCATATTGTTACCTTTCTTACCCCCAAGCCATACTCAGGGGAAGCAGGGTCTCAGATTTGCCTCTTGAAGTGGCCTTAGCCCACTTCTGTGCCCTGCGAGGGCATCTTCTTTGGGTCTGTCCTCCCAAGGTTAGACCATGCCATAGGTCAGCATCTCTAAGGAAGAGTGGAGGTGATCATGGACAGAGCTTGAACTTGGAGGTTCTGTCATCCACATGTGTGCATGCGAGGTTCCACGTGGTGCAGGGTGTTGTAAGAAAGGTGTGGGATGCCAGTGGGGGCCTCCCTTTGTACTCTTGTTTCCAAATATTAGGGGTAGACCTGCCTCTGGGCTTACAGTGTTTCCTGCTAGGCTGTGACTAATGGAGAGCACAGAGCAGGGGGCCGAGAACCTGGGCCTCATCCCCACACTGTGGCAACCTACTTCTTGTGGCAGCTGCTGGCCAGCCCTTACAGCCAGCCACATCCCCATTTCTCTGAGCTCTCACAGAGCCTCATTCCCTCTCATGCAGCACTTGGCTGAGACTCTTCGGTGCTCCTGATCACTGTCTTGTGTGCTCTCTCAGGGGCTCACCCAGCAGTTGCCTGAGGCTTCTAGAGGTGAGGACAACTTCTCCTACATCCTTCTTGCTCTGGAACAAGCCTGGGGTTACATGCACAACCTGTGGAAGTTCTTCAGTCTCTCTGACTCTGGTTTTGAACTGAAACCCCCAAGCATCCCAGGATCTGAGGTTTTTGGTGTGTGTCCACTTCTACAGGATGGATGCTCCCTGAGGGTGGAGACCACAGGGTCCACCTTGGCAAGGCCCACTACTTCATTTACCAGTAATTCCAGCTGGGTTTTCAATTCCACATATAGTTGAAGTTGACCTTCTGGAGCCCATACACAGATGCACACACATAATTTATATATACTTACCCACACATATTTATACACACACACTCATGCTCACTCACAAACACTCACAAATTCACATATATTTTTGTGTGCTCAGTTGTATAACAAGTGTATAACCATAGGTGTATCTGTGTTACCTCCATCTGGTCCTGATGGGGCTCAGCAGATGGAAACATCAGGGTTCCCAGATGCTGTCTTGCCACCTGAGAGGCTGAACTACTGCAGTAATTTCCAGCGTCTGTTTGCTGGCTTTTTTTGATAATATGAACTATGTTCATTTCTCAGGGCTATAAGCTGTATCAGACATCCTGGCCTTTTGGGGACAGTGACAGGTAAGTGAACACTGGGGCATGGCTTGTGTACTCTCAAGAGTAGGCCGGCAGCCTGGGACATCTTTGAGGTTGGGAATTGGAGGGATCCTTGAAGGTTGTGACCTTTGAACCTCAGCATGATTTTCCACATGTCCATGCCAGCTTGAGCAAGCATAGAGCATCAGGGCAACCCCTGGCCAGCCAGCAAGGGAGATGTGAAATACTCCGCCATTGACTTCCTGAGGCAGCAACCCAAACTCCTCAGATTCTTTGGAAAAGATCAAATTGGTAACGAATGTGAAAGTACTTTGCAAACTGTAAAGTGCTGAGCATTGTGAGAGAATAGGTCATTTTTAAGACCACAGTGGGAGATTTCCTGTCTTCTCAGCAAGTAGCAGTTGTGTGTTCTGCCTGGGCCCTTCACAGACCAGGCCAGCCAGGGGCATCTCTTGGACAGTCAGCAAGATGCTGGGTGCTCATCCTGAGGCTTGGCTGTGTGTGGTCTACAAGGAAAACAAAAGCCACAGGACTTTCTCCTGGGAACTCCCATCCAGGAAAAGAGTAGTAAAAGGCTTCCTGCATAGTTATAGGCAGGTCTCTAATGCCAGTGGTCATGTGGGGAAGAAATGGCCTCCTCTTGGGCTACTCTGCTTCCCACAGACCCCTGCAGCAGCTCAGCACTAAGAGAACCAGCAGGGATTGTGCTTAGACAGTGGTGGTTATAGGTGAAGATTATGGTTTTGATTCAAGTCGGCAACCAAATTCAGGAGATGCAATTGTCTTATGTTCACTGTGGTTACTTAGTACGATGGTTAATTCTATACATCAATTTGGCTGGGCCATGGTGCCCAGATATTTGACTGAACATTATTCTGAGTGTTTCAGTGAAAGTGTTTTTTTTGATGAGATTAACATTTAGATCAGTGGACTTTGGGTAAAGCACATTGCTGTCCATGTGGGTGGGCCTCATCCAATCACTCGAAGGCCTTAATAGAACAAAGACTGACCTCCCCTGAGCGAGAAGAAATTCTGCCAGCAGACTGCCTTTGGAGTCGAACTGTAGCTACTCCCCGAGTCTCCAGCCTGCTGACCTCCCACCTCTGCTTTTGGACTCCCCATTCCTCTATAATCACATGAGCCAATTCCTTAAAATCTCTCTCTCTCTCTGTCTCTTTCTTTATGGAAGAATAGAGGAAAGGAGATACAGGATACTCAACTTTTCCTTATCCAGAGGGTCATCAGCTCCCCAAGGACACAGCTTCTTTGGCCTCCTCAGTGTTTCCACATGGGGTGTGCATGGGCTGCCACAGTGGGGAGCCAAGGTGCTTGCGGGTCACCTTGACACAGAAACCACAGCTTTTGCTTTCCATGAGCTTTTTCTGCTGTGTGAGTCAGGTGGGCCCAGGGCCTGCAAAGCTACTTGCAATGTTTCATATTTATTGTGTAGTTCCCAGGAAACAGGCAGTGAAAAGAGGGAGGCTGAGGTCATTCCCAGGCAGGCCCACATCAGCCCAGATCTGATGTTAACTGTTTGCACACACAGATGCAATCCTTGTCGCTTGTAGTTCTTGCTGTTTCTGAGCCTCCACTCATTATGATTCACGGGTGAAGGCAGAACCCAGAGGAAGACAAGGAGTCAGTATTTAGCTTTTCATATTCCATACAAGCTCTCAAGAAAACCTTTTCAGAGTGAGAGTTGTGGAAGGCAAGGATTTGTGCTTGCCAGAGCAGAGCTTTGTTGAGACACAAAAGGGCTTTTTGAATTCCCCAAAACTTCTCTTTAAATATTGGGAAAGCTCAATGCTATGGCATGGGGCCCTACAAGTCCTATGCCACATGGTGGGGATGAAGGGGACGGGAACCCTTTCTAGGCTCAGGAAAAGGAGCTATGGGGTGGGGGGAGGAATAAGAACTGGAGAGTTGAGATCCACTCCCTGGCCTCTTTCTAAGTAAAAATCCGTGGAGTGGGGTAATGTACAGCTGCAGAGACAGGCTTGGAAACTCCAGACAAAGGGGAGCACCCTGATGCCTGCCTGGAGAGGAGGCAGGGCCTTCCTTGGAGAGTGGCCTGCACCACCAGGAGAGGCCTGTAGAAACAGTGATGAGGATCAGTTATACTGAGAGGCCCTAAGATTTCCTTGCCTGACTGTCACCCAGCCTCCCCTGGGCCCTTGTGAGGCTTGGAGGAAATCCAGGAACATGCCTGGGGCCTCTAGAGAGTGGCAGAGAAGGGACTGAGAGGCAGCATGCCAGCCAAGAGGCCATTGTGATGGCAGGCAAGGTGACTCTCCAACATCATCCCCGATGAAGCTGAGGAGTAGGCCACCCAGTGTCAGGATCTGGGTTGAATGAATAGTCGAGCCTCCTCCAAGGGTCTGTAGCCCCGACGACAGCTAAGACAGCTGCTCAGACCCAGTAGCAGGGCCCAGCTCCTTCTGAGAGGAACTGAGTTTGGGGTTAGCAGCTGTGTCCCACTTATTGGTCTGGCATCTAGACTGGCCTCCCCTCACTGTACTAATTTACCATAAGTCCCTGGAGTCAGCACCAATTCCCCAGGATGTGAGAACAGCCTAACAGCCCATGAGGGTTTTTTTTTTCTTCTTCTCAGGAACAAATTAAGTTAATGAGCAGACGCTGGCCATTCATCTCTTGGAGGCCGCCCGGGGTGGGAGGCCACGGTGCTGTCATGAGCAGCATCAGTATTGTGCTGGTTCTCCTCCCAGGTTAAAATAACAGATTCTTTCATCTCTGCCCTAGAGCTGGGAAGGAGGCAGCACTGCTGTGGTAGACAGACCACCCGCAAAGTTCTCAAAGACTCCAGTGGGATGAAGAAAAGTTAAACAATTTTGGCTTCATGACAAGTTAGTAAGAGGAGTCTACCTGCTCCCAGCAGTGGGAGGCATTCATTGTCCACATCCATGCTGTCCTCCCTGGAGCAGGGTAGGAAGGGGCTCCAGATCCCCCAGGCCCTCTCTCAGTTTTGATTTCTTCCATGGCCATGGTCATGGAGGCAAGGCTTGTGTCATGGTGCCCCACCTCTGGGGGTAGCCTCTTTGGCCATCTCCTCCCCTGGATGGGTTAACCAGAGCAGGAAGAACCCGGTAAAGAACTGGGGGGAAGAGGAGGCCCAGGACCCAGTGCTGAACACCGTGAGTGCACTTCTAGTGGCTCTGGTTATATACTAAGGGGGGAGTTGGAAGGCTCTGGAAGCTTATTGGGGGGAGGTCATGTGGGGTTCAGAGTGTCTATGTTCTCAGAGTAATAGTTGGGCTATGGAGTAAGAATTGGGCTTCTTGGAGAGAGGCTAGAGATAAGGACTAGAGTGTGAATAATTTAGTTGGGAGGTGAAGGGAACTCCAATAGTCAGGGAGAGGAAGGCGGCCAATAAAGACAGTGCCACTGAGTCATTTCCCATGTGGGCATCTGGGGCTCAGTCCTGGCGGTGAACTCTGGAGGTTGTGTAGGACGTGCACCTCAGACTTTCCCCACCCGCGTGGTGAGGGTATGTATCTACCACTCCTGTCAATTATGGGCAGAGGGCTGCTGTTGGAATAATTAACTTTCAAGTGCTTCTGGCTTGGCCTATGTGTAGACTGAGTGGGCTCCCACAGCCAGAAAAGCCTGCAGTTAGTGAATGACAGATGTTTCAGGAAGCCACCTTCAGTGTGGAGAGGTGGGTTAGTGCTGAGAAATAGCTGCTTCATTACCCGAGGTAGCTCTTTAGCTGAATGCCCCTTTTTGGGACTTGCTCTCCCATTGTCTCTGTCTCTCTGTGTCTGGACCTTGCTCTCCTTGGAGATCTTCCTCCTACACTCCCAGCCACAAACCACATTTTCTGGGCTGGTTTTTGGCTGAGTTTCACCTATCAGCTCCCTGGGTCCCTCCTCTTCTGTGTTAACAGCAGGAGCTAGACCAAGGAGAGGTCTGAAACTCAAGCTGCAGGAGATCTTCTTTATGAACAAGCTCTTATCTACTCAGAATAATTTCGACTGCTCTTACACCTGCCATGGCCATCCATTTTCTTCAGGACAATACCTCCTTCTCTTATTCTGGCACCTTCATTCTAACCCTATTGCCTCACTTCAGGTTCATGTTTCAGAGCTCTTTATGTCCCATTCCAAACAGGCATTAAATCTGAGGTTAGCTGCCTCTGTGTTCTGCCACATGCTGTTTCCTAGCAAGGATACTTTTCCTTCCTTTTCTACCTAATATTACACCTATTGAGATGGAATCAGAAATCACATGAGCCCATGCTGAGCACTAAGGTCTGAAGGGAAGAGAGAGAGAGAGAGAGAGAGAGAGAGAGAGAGAGAGAGAGAGAGAGAGAGAGAAATGAACGATTCTTTGAGCTACACAAATTTTGGGGGGTGGGGGTGTGGACTGCCAGTCAGTTTTGCTTGACTAGACACACAAACGAAACAGCAGGAAGCCTAAGCCAGATAAGAAGGCAAACTTTTCATTAGAAAGGGTCATTCTGGCCATTGCCCTACAAACAAAAATGAGATTGGAAATTAGAAGGATGCAACAAAGCAGACAGTTGTTGAAAGTTAGCTAATACTTTCAATTTGGTGCCCAATAAAAACCTTGAATATTAATGCCAATGAACTATATACTTAAAATGGTAATATTTTATGTAGGTATATATGTTTTTACCATAAATAAGAAAGGCACAAAAGTAAAAAGAAAGGAAGTATCTCTGTATTGACAACTCCCAACAATCTGGAATAGTGTGACTGTTGGAGGTTTGGAGAGTGGATGGTTAAAGGGGAAAATTTCTGGGTGATGTTGATAAATATTCTTTACAGTTTTTCAAGACTCAGGGTTCTGGCACAAATTAGTAACCTGGATCAGACAGAAAGCAGTTTTTGAAAGACAGAAATAAGCATCTGGACAATTTTTATAAACACCCTTTCTGGCACCAGAAGGGTGAACTTGCTGCAGACATGTTTTGGCCAAAACACGAGCAGTCTAAAGAGAAGCATGCTGGGTATGAAGGCCAGGCTTGTCCTGAGTCCCGCTGGGAGGAGGAGGAAGGGGGAAAAGCTTCTTTGCTTCCTACCCAATCCTGCAGCAAAGGAACAGTCAGTTTGGTTGAGTGAGAAAGCTTGGAGAGGGTATGAATGTTGTAGAGATTGTCCAGCTTTCTTCCAATGAGAGGAAACAAGTCCCAGACTCGGGTCCTCCCAGTTGGAGGAAGGAATGCAACCCTTCAGCATAGCATTCTGTCCACAGCTGGAGGCCCTGGCTCCCCTGCTCGCCAAGGTTTTAAAAGCAAACCTGGCACCTGCTTTTAGGGATCCTGGGGTCAGATGTGGCAGAGTCCTCAGGGATCACTGGGAGTTAGAAGTGTGCTTGAAAGTATCACATGGGGATAGGAGTTTCAGCAGGGGTATATGAGGGGGGAGCCAGGAATTGCCTGCTTTTCTGAAACAAGCCCAAGCAGAGCCAGCAGTTTCTAGGCAGCTTCCAGGCAGCTGTTGTCAGTGTGAGGACCTATCCTCCCTCCAGCAATGTAGGAGGAAGCAAGACATTAAACCCACTCCTCAGCTAAAGCCTTTCTGCCCCTACAGATCAAAATAAACTGAACTCAACTCCCCATGTCATGGACTCTAATGGTCCAAATCATTCCCTGCATGATTTCTATGAATCCTAGAGGACCACCTTCTTCATGGTTCCCTTGGCTCTAGTTTCTGCATCCAAACATCAAGCCTTTATTCTGCCTCCATGTTCCAACCCAGATACACTCAGACCTTTCACTGTTCCCCCCACCCCTTTCCCCGAATTGCTGTCACACTTGTAAGTTTATTACTCCAGGAAGGTTTGAGGGGTTATGGCACATCAGCTGATCTTGAAAGCTCTTCTCTCTGCCCCTGTCTCCCTCTCCCCACTATCTCTCCCTTTCTCTCCCCTTTCCCTCTCAGGAACCAACTCCTTCCTTGTTTCAGCAGAGAGCTTTTCCTCTTGCACTCGAGCTCTGGCACTTGCTGACAGCCCTGCCCACTCGTGCTCTGCTCTACCTCAGCAGGTTTCTCCAGGCACACAGACATAATGCTCTCCCCAAGAGAACTTCTGAGAAATTCAACGTTTTCCATCTCCTTAATTAGAAACAATTTTGCCAATCTGGGAAAGGGACATTTTATTTTGAATTAGTCAAATTACCATCTGCTATTGATGGGGAGGATCAAAAAGAGAATAGAAATGATTCAACCTGCACATATTTGAGATACAGAATCCTCAAATTTTCAAAGATTTTTTTCAAAGAAGGGTTAAAATGCAGAAACCATCGAAATGTGTTTTAAACTGATGCTTCTCAAACTTCAGTGCACACACAGATCCCCTCGGGGTCTTGGTAAATGTACGTTTTAAATCAGCAGGGCTGCATTGGGGCCTAAGATTCTGCATCTGTAACAAGCTCCCAGGTTATGCTGGTGCCGCAGGTCCATGGACCCCATTTTGAATAGCAAAATCATAGAGCAATGGTTTTCAAGGTTATTGCTATTGGAATTACCTGGGGTGTTTAAAAATACTCATGCTTGGTCCCCACTCCAAGATTCTTGTGTAATGGAGAATGGCTGGTTATTGGTATTTTAAAAAGTTTACAGGTGGGTCTTATGTGTAGCAAAGGTTGAACCTTTGCCCTAGAGTGCAAGCCCTAGCTTCAAAGACATGGCTTAGGGGCGGGAAAAAGTGGGTTTGCAGTTGTTAGAGAAAAATACAAATAAATAAATAATAAAAGAATAATCTGTGCTTCATGTACTCACAACTGTAAGCCTACTTTTGCCCACCCTTATGTTTTATCTTTTCTTAATTGCAGTACTTGATACAGGTAGACAGGGGGAAGACACAGTCCCTTCCTAAAGGAGAGACCACATTGTCACGTTCCCAGCAGTCCTCAAGCATTCTGGGGAGAGCTGTGTGGGAACTCGTCTCTTTTGAATGTGGTGTGACAGTAAATGCTCTTGTAACCTAAAGCCAGCTTCAAAGGATATGCCAATCAAGAAAATGGCAAATTGAGGAAAAAGAAAAAGATTGTAAAGGATGAAGTGGTAAAATAAAAAAGGTATAAATTAATGTATAAAAAAGCAATGTTTTAGGATAATTTAGATACACCAAGAATAAATGTTTATGATTAAAAATGAAGCTAAGAGAATACTCTCAGGTTGAGTAGATGAAATAGCCAATATTTGACCTCATGGGACCTACAACAGTAGCAACTTCAGATTGCTCAAAAATAAAGTGTAATTACAAACTAGGTTTAGTGATAAAGCAAAATAAGGTTAAAGGGTAAGGATCAGCCTCAGGGGGAAGTTCCTCTGTGCAGAGTAAGAACAGTGCTTTGGGCTGGGTGCCCACCTGTCTATTACAAGCTGGGTCTCACTAAGGCCTGGGATCTAGAGTGACAGGATCCAAGACCAGAAGGTTCTCAGCACTGGCCATCTGGTGCTTGGTTGTGTGGCCTTAGATACCTGCCAGGATCCTTAACTGCTCTCAGAGAACACTGCTAGTCGCTCTTTAGGCAGCAAGTTGTTTGGTTCAACCTACTGGCAAACAGCCTACAGACTGCCACAATTCTTGTTAGAGATTTGGAGGAGGACAGTGCTGGTAGACTGGTCAAATTTGCAGATTGAATTCAATTTATTAAACATTTATTAAGTTGCCACTCTGTGCCAAGCCCTGTAGAGGGTACTGGAGACATGATAGTAAAAAGGTCAGAGAGTGGAATATTTAAGGTCTGGTGGGGTTAGGGCCTTGGAGTGGGGTGAGGGAGTGTGCTTGGGGTCTTCCAGAAGGTGACTCTGAGATGAGGTTTGGAATGTGGATCTATTGGAGATCAGGGGATCAAACTCTGAGGAAGGGCAAGAAGCAGATCTGGCACTGGGAGAATCTGGGCTGCAAGGCAGTCTCAACAAAGGCCTCAGCTGACCCTACATGGAGCTCAGAAGCGGGATGGCCCTTCACAGTTTTCTCATGTTGCAGGGAACCTTTATGTTCTCCCAATAACCAGTCATTGAATGTGGACTGTCTTCTTGGGCAAGGTAGCAATCTTCAACCAAGGATAGTTTCCAGGGAGACACAACAGGTCAGGGCAATCAGCCAGAAGTACTCTCACCAGCTGGGACAGTAAGTTCTGATGGGGAATCCGGTGTTGCTTCATAGTATTCATTACAGGTACTATCTTAGTTCACTTGTGCTGCTGTAATGAAATACCATAGACTGAGAAGCCTATAAACAACAGAATTTATTTCTTATAGTTATAAAAGTTGGAAGTCTAAGGTCAGGGCACCAGCAAATAGGGTTCTGGTGAACAAGGCTCTTTTACAGGTGGCAGGCTGCTGACTTTTCCCGGTGTCCTCACCTGGTAGGAGGGGGTGAAAGATCTGAACCTCTTTATAAGGGAACTAATCCCATTCACGACAACTCTGTTCTCAGGACCTGATCACCTCCCCGAAGTCCCACTTCTAATATCATCACCTTGGGGTTAGGATTGTAACATATAAATTCTTTTTTGATGGGGGGACACAAACATTCAAAGCATAGCAGATAGTGATGAAAAAATATGTCTGGATGTGGTCATTCTGTGCAAGAGGCTAAATGTAAAGTGAATCAATAAATGATGGTTAGCTGACTGGATCATCCTTGCTGGTAATCAGTGAAGCACCTGTAAAACTAACTCATCTCTGCCAAGACAGACATGATGCATTTATTCACAGTGAAAAGAGCACAGTCTGGACTTGGGTGACATGTGGCAAATACCTGATGCATCGCTATCTCAATGGGCACCCCCGCATTGAGAGTGCCCTGCCGAAAAAGCAAGGATAGGCAAAGTTTGGAGACCAGGCGGGTCTTTGCCATAGCAGAAGAGTCAATGGCTCCTTGGTACAGAGGAGAAAAGACTCTGGGGAGAGGGCACGGAAGCCATCTTAAAGTGGATCTGGGAGGAAGCCAGAACCAACCTCAATGGGAGAAAGCTTTTATGTCCATACCAGGCAATAGTTTCTAGGGTAAAACTTGTTAGAAAGGAAGTGGGGTGAACTTCTCTTCCCTGGAGATGCCTTAAGAGAGGTAACATGATCAGAAAGAAAATTTGATAACGAAATAGGGAGACATTTCTAGGTGAAATTTACCTTGACCTACCTGGTAGTTGGAGACTATGATGTGATAAAGGAATGATAAGAAAATATTTTTATAGATTTTCTGGTAACTATGACAGAAAAAGAAACTGGAGTGGGTTTGGGAGAGTTTCTGTAGAAGATAGTCAGGGGGATCAAAAGGGAAAGAGTTTGAAATATAGATACAAGGGAGTGAACTAATCCCACATGTCTATGACAGTTTTGGGCACAACACCTGTATCTCCTGAGGATTTAAGAAATCACCCATGAAAGGAGATGTGAGGGAGAAGTTTTTAATTTTCTTTGTTCGGTGACCCAATTGATAGTCTGGTGAAGCCTAAGGACTTATCTGAGTATAATGTTTTTTACAGGCATGAAACAAATACTTAAATTACAAATACAGTTATCAAATATTAGAAAAACAAATTTGTGATGTAGTATGACACATTAAAGAACCACATCTAGCAGCAAATCTAATAACTAGCATATTTTGTAGTATTGCTGAATGCAGATGATATCTCCAAAGATGTCTACACACATCATGTGATTAAAAAAGTGTGATTTCTTTGGTGACAACTCATAGGCTTTGTTAATATGACTGTGGTTTATTACTTACATTCATAATTAAAGGGTTGCTAAATGTTAGTTAACTAGATATTAGTTTAAACATTAGTTTATTTTTCCCACCCAGGTTCAAGGATCCCCTAAATACTATTCACATTCTGTCTGAGGACCCCAGGTTAAGGATCACTGGAGTGAAGACAGTAGGGAGTCAGCAGCCACCGAGGCTAAGGACCACTTATTGGGTCAGATGTCAAAGATAAGAGTCTGGGGAGAGTCCCTGATATTCCCCACCTTCCATAATTCTAATCCTTTGTTCTGGCATTCAAGGCACTTGCCTTTTAATCCAACATGAAACCATCACCCCTATAAGGATAAAGACAGTAAATAAAATTTCTCGAGTTAATTTATTTTCCTGTCATTTACTACTATTATTGACCTGCAAAACTGGGAAGATTTCTCAAAATGAAGGGTTAAAAGCTTCGGGCAAGGATGGAGTTAGGACTGAGGTCTGGAATATGAGGTCTGGAGTTAGGACTGAGGCTTGTGGGGGGCAGTGTGTACCCAAGGCACATGTCTATCACCTTTACCCAACACGTGTTGTTCATTCTTCAAGAGAAAAATGTTTTCCAAACATAGGAACTCTTGAGATTTGGTCAAAAGTAAATGAACTGATCCCATATCTTTCCATTCTTTCCATTCTTGTGATTGTTTGCAATGTCTTTTTAAAAATTTTTAAAATTTATTGTTGGCACTATTACAGCTGTCCCTTATTTCTTCCCCTTCTAGTTGTCTGATATCAGAAAATGGCCTAATTTTACATTTGATATTTTTCAAACCTAGTGTGATAGATAAATCATTGGTTTCAATTCTCCATTTCCTGTTTTATACATTCGCCTCCATGTTAGGGCTTCATGATAGACAGTGTGTATCCTTTAACCCCTTAATTTTGAGCATAATCATGTGACTTGCTTTGGCCAATGGGATGTCAGCAGACAGGATATGAGTAGGGGTTTGAAACGTGCCTGCGCAATTAAAGTAGCAGTTTGTGCTCCTGCCTTTAGCCAGGAGAACATTTTTGGATTACTGCTGGACAGTAGAGCATATCTGTGTCTGGCCTGTCACCTGAAAATTAATGCTTATTTCATATGTCACTGTACTTGGGTGATGGTTTTTATTGAAGCATGATTCTAAAGAGAACTAACTAATATATCTAGAATTATCATACTTTCAAGGCTTTTGTGGTTTACAATAAGCTCACATTTGAATTTATCCATTGCTTAAAATTACGTGCATTAAGTTTAAAACTATGACTTTTAGTTTATTTAAGTCCAATATTTATTTTTTGTAGACTCTGACAGTTGACCATTCAGCATATTTCTGTATGTCAGACATACATAAGCTGATGAAGCTCAGAAGTAAGTAGTGGGTTGGTGGTGAGGTTAAATAGAGAAGTCTATTAGATATTAAAATCAGCAAATATATATAAAATTCCTATGAAATACAAGGTGCTTTTCTAGGGGCTAGAAATACACCAGTAAAAATCCCTGCCTTCACAGAGCTTTCCTTTTAGGAGTCATTCACTAGCTATAGGGGTCACTCCCTTCCATAGAAGAACAGTGTTGTCAGTATCAAACCATGGATTACGGGAATAAAGTGGACACAAAAACACGACTTCAGACTTTACTATATGGAAGGCACCATTTATCATGAAGGGGAAAAGTGAGGAGTGGATGAAGACCTGGGAAATGAATAGCAATGAGTTTCATTCACAATGGGGAAAAATTCTATCTTCTAAGTGGAAACCTAAAACTATAAAAGTAAAGTGAAATCAGGACAAAAAAGTTGACCTTAGGGGTTAAGAAGAGGAAAGGAAATGGACTTTAAGCTGTTATTAACAACTATAACCTCTTCCTCCTAGGTAAATCAGAGACTCTCTTCTATTGCTGACCATGCAAACATGCTCAAACACCCTCTGCTTCTTCTAGTATCTTTTTGCTTGAAAGGTTGTCAACCTGCATGATCTGTGTAAACTATCCACTCTTAGCAGTCTGGTGCTGATTTGACCTTCTTTTTCACTCATTTCTAAGACATTTGCAGAAGAAGTCAAGAACCCAGATAATCCATCAGATACGCATTTGATTGACATGGTCAAACAACTGAATATATAAAAGATTCTGGAAACAGTGATGGCTTAAACAAGTTAGAAATTTATTTCTTGCTCACATAAACATTTGGGCACGCTTTCCACAGTTGGTATGGTGCTCCATGCTATTAGGGACTTTGACTTCTGCTGTTGCTGCTCTCTTGTGGCCTTGACCTTTTGTCCAAGATGCCAGAATCCATATGCCAGGTCACAGGATAAAGAAGAGGACAAAGAAGAAGAGCAAAATATATATTACTGCTTCTCAACTTACATTCCATTGGCTGGATTTTAAACATATTGCTTCTGCTAGCCACTGGAAAGGCTGAGAAATACAGTCTTCATTTTGGGTAGCCATGTGTCCAGCTGAAAGTTAGGAGGTCTAACACAATGGAAGAAAGGGTGGATACTGGGGATGAATTAGTTGGAAAAGACTAGTCTATGCTGTAGTACTTCTCACTCAGGATCTAGGTTGATAGACACCCCACCATCTCTCAGCTGATTGACCTAGACCCCAGGACTTCCAAGACAACTGTAACAAGAAAATAGGAAGTATGAAGGAAGGGCTCTGGCTCCTAAATGCCTCAGCCCACAAGTAACATACATCATTTCTGCTCTCAGCCCCCTTGGCCAGACTAGTCATGTGGCCTCCACCTAACTAACAGGGAGCTGGGAAATATGGAGATTGATTATCATCAATACACAATAAGTATCTTTGCCATATGGGTTAAAACTGTTAAATTCAGTTTAAAAAATTGTATATGTATCTATGCATATACAATGATTGTTCCAGCCAGTGAAAGTTTGATGGAACATTTTGTCCTCCCAACTGCCTTACATGTGGCTTGGAGCCTCAGTTTACTTCCAGCCCTGACTGTGGACTTGTGCTTTTCTCTGTGTGTCCACAGTCTTGAAGAAAAGCCATGGGAGCTCATGCTAGATTTTTCCATCTGACACAGAGGAGGTCTCCTTTTAAACAACAATAAAAATAGCCTTCCATTTATGTTGCTGTTTTTTTCCCCTTTGTTTCTTCTGCTGAAGGAGCCAATTAAACAAAGTGTGTGCTTTTGGCGCCTGTGCTTTGCTCACTTTAAGATTTAATCGACCCTTTGAATGTGCAGCATAACTGCTTCATAATGTCAAGTTAATATATTGAGATCAGCTCAAACCCACCATTCCCAAGGGTGGTTTTGTTTAAAGGCGAGTCGTAATTGGATTTCTAAATAACCTCCAAGCTTTCAAGGTACCAAAATAAACATGGTCTAAATAGAAACTTGTCCAGGATTCTTTGGTAATCTTACATGTACTTTAAGAAAATAGATTATGTTTTCTTATGTTTTATGTTTTTATGTTTTAAAAAGTGAGCTGAACTCTCTTATGTCTCTTTAAAAATTAATCATCCCCCATTTCTTGAGGTACCCACAGCCAAATACCCTGGTTTACAAATCAGGTAAATCAGCAGCTGATACTTCATTGAAACAGTTTTCTTTGCTTTATAGGAAGCTGCCTTTCAGCCACCTTTAACCCCTGAGCTTTTTTATTTCTCTAGTAAATATCTTCAAGGCTACTCATTGCCTACAAAATAAAGTCCGAATTCTCTAGCCTGGAATCCAACACTCTCTATGATCTGTCTCCAACATAGTTTTCAAGGCCTATCTCCAAATACAGAACCCTTCCCCCTTTCATCCAGGCATGTGCCCTACTCACCAATCATATCCCACAGTTCACCTCTTGCAAGTGTGTTTGACACTTTCTGCTTGAGTATTTGTTGAGGAATATTTCCTTAACCTGGAATGCTCTTCATACCAGATCTGTCTTTTCCTCAACCTGGAATGCTCTTTGTACCAAATCCATATTTTAAAATACCACCCAAGTCAGTAGCCTCTTCTAGTTCCTCTCAGTTGTGTTAAATGTCACCTTTGTGTTTCATAGCACCTGGAGACATGCTTATTGTTCTACTTACTTCATCCTGTCTTGTATTAGAATAATTTCTGTCCAACTTCCACTTGAGGTCATAAGTTTCTTAAAGCAAGGAAGCATACCTTCTCTTTCTCCTTGTTTCCATGAACATTTATTGAGTACCTACTTAGTGCCTGGCACTGTGCTAGAAGCTCTGAGGATTACATGTCAAGCACAGATTAAACCCTTAAAAATCCCATAGCAGAGACTGGATGCAATACTGAAGATAGGAGATGGAGTGAAGAATGAGATTAGAGGTAGCGATAACGTGCATAATGCACATTATAGAAAGTTATAATATCTGATAGACAATATCTATGGCATGACTGGTATATGACAGAGTGTGAAAATAGTTTTAAATAAGGGGATACTGCTACCAGCCTGGGAGAAGCTTCTTGGAGGAGCCTGATCAGGAATTTAGGCATCCATGGACAAGGAGAAATGGTGTGTAAAGTAGAGGGGAACAGCATGAACAAAGGTAAGGAAGTGGAATAGTTCAGTGACAGTCAAGAGTAAGAGTAAATGGTTTTTAAAGCAAAATATTTATTAAGGGAATCATCAGGGACAGGTACAGATAAAGATAAAGATAGTTCTGGGGAAAAACCTATCCCGAGGGTCCAATAAACCTACCTTGAGGAAATCTAGGCGGGGAGCCCTATAGGCATGAAAATGTGGGCTGGAGTTCAGACAGAGGCCAGAGTTGTAGAGAGTTAATATTCGAAGAAACTGGGTTTATTTTCAAATATGGGGCATCAGTATACGGTAGCACTTTACTACTGGAATGTCTATGCATTTAATAATTGGAGCATCTAAATATTAATATTTGAAAACATCTTTATGAGGAATAATACAAGTACCATAAATTTCACTCGTTTAAAGTGCACAATTCAGTGATTTTACGTTCATTCACAAGGTTATGCAACCTTCAACACAAGTGAGTTCAGACCATGTTCATCACCTCTGGAAGAAACTCCATACTCATCAGCAGCCATTCTTCATTTCCCCACCACCTCCCCCAAGTCCAAGGCAACCATCCATTTACCCTCCATGTCTATGGATTTGCCTATTCTGGACATTTCATATAAATAGGGTCATATAATAGGTGGTATTTTATGACAGGCTTTTTTCACTTAGCATGGTTTCAAGTTTTGTCCATGTTGTAGCCTGTATCATACTTAACTCCCTTTTATTGTTGAATAGTGTTCCATTGTTGGGGTATACCATATTTCATTCACCCATGAATCCAGTGATGGACATTCAGATTATTACACTTTTTAAAAAAGACTTTATTTATTTGTTTTTAGAGAGGGAAGGGAGAGAGAGAGAAAGAAACATCAATGTGCAGTTGCTGGGGTCCATGGCCTGCAACCTAAGCATGTGCCCTGACTGGGAATTGAACCTGCAATGCCTGGTTCGCAGCCCACACTCAGTCCACTGAACTATGCCAGCCAGGGCTAGATTATTCCACTTTTTGACTGCTATGAATAATGTTGCTTTGATAATTCATTAAGAAGTTTTTTATGGATGTACATTTTCATTTCCTTTGACTATATACCTGGGGTGGGACTATTGAGGGATATAGCAACTCTGTGTTTAACATTCTGAGGAATAAACTGTTTCCAAAGTGGCTGCACCACATAAAATTCCCATTAAGAGTGTGCAAGAGTTCGGATTCTTCACATCTTTGCCAATACACATTCTTGCCTGTCTTTTTAATTATAGCCATCCTGGTGTGTATGAAGTGGTATATCTTGTAGCTTCGATTTGCATTTTTCTAATTGTTAATGATTTTGAACAATTTTGAATGTGCTTATCGACCAATTATATAGCTTCTTTGGAGAAAAAAATTTAAAATCACTTGCTCATTTAAAATTGGGCTGTCTTTTAATTATCGAGGTGTTCTATACATGTTCTATACATTTTGGATATGAGTTCCTTATCAGATATATGATTTGCTAATGTTCTTTTCCTATTCTGTGGATTGTCTTTTCATTGTGTTGGTGGCACATTTATTTGCAGCTCTTACATTTAGCATTTATATTCTGGTCTATGATCCACTTCATGTTAATTTTTGTGTATGATGTGAGGTAGGGGTCCAAATACAGTTCTTTGCATGTGGATTCCAATGATCTCAGTAGCATTTGTTGAAGAGACTATTCTTTCCCTATTGTGAAGGTCACCTGACAGAGAAAGACAAATACAGTATGATCTCACTTATATATGAAAGCTTGGAGGAAAAAGTTGAATTTGTAGAAACAGAAAGTGGTTACCAGGGGCTGGGGGAGTGTGGGGAAGATGGGGAGATAGTGCTTGCTGTAGGGCTGACAACACACAGTTTACTTATTAAGTTTATTTCAGGTTTTACTAGCACAATTCCAATTAATTCAGAAACTTTTATCTTGTATAGCTCCAAACTCTTTCTGCGCTTATTATATTTTATTTTTTTAAATATGTTTGAAAGATTATGTTTATTTACTCTTTGAGAGAGGTGAAGAGAGGGAGGAAAAGAGGGAGAGAAACATTGATGTGTGAGAAAAACGCTCATCAGCTGCCCCTAGCACATGCCCTGATCGGGGACTGGGCCCACAGCCCAGACATGTGCCCTGACTGGAAATCAAACTGGCAACCTCTTGCTTTGTGGAATGACACCCAACTAACTGAGCCACACAAGTCAGGCTGCCTTTTATTACATTAGTGTTATAAATATTATATCTACATATGTTATAAACCCAGAAATACATTGCTATAATTATTAATCTATGTAACTATGTCTTTGTAGAAGCTAAGAGAAGAAAGGAAAAGAAACATATATGTATAGAGTTTGTTATATTTACCCTTCTTATTTTCTATTTCTGGTTTTAATTTAACTCTATGAATGCCAGTTACCATCTACTTTAATTAATTTCTGTAGTCCAGTGTATCTTTGTTCCTAACTGCCTGATTTTGCCATTATTGTCAAAGACATTACGTTTCTTCACTTCACAGGTCCAATAATACAGTTATATACATATTGTTTTATGCATTCTTTGTATCAGTTAAAGAATCTTAATATTATCAATTCAAGTATCTTAATATTATCATTTAATCTCAGTGCAAGAATAACCATGGCATCCTTCATCCTTTTCTTTGTTATACCTTACCTGCCAAAAAATCCTGTTGGTTCTATCTTGAAAATTTACCCAGGATTCAACATCTTCTCACCTCCTCCACTGCTATCATTCTGGTCCAAGCCACTATTTTTCTCACCTGTAAGAGCCTCCTCACTGGGGTTGTTTTCACCCTTGTTTACTGTTGCATCTTCTGTTACACAGAACCTGCCTGGAACAAAGCAGATGCTCATTAAATATTTACTGAATGAATTAAAAAAACTCATTAGTTATGTGAACAACAGGGCTACGTATAACTTAGGCAATAAAAAGAATAATAGATCAATTTTTGGCCCTGTGTCCAGAATAACCTCGAGGCTTAATTAATGTCTTCTTCTGACACATTTTAGACCCTGGGAGAAAAATGGAAATTGCCCACTGGTGTTCCCAGGAAAATGCCAAAGGCAAAACAATTGTTGTTACAGTCTCATAAAGGTGGATGTGGGACTTTCCTATCAAACTACACACCTCTCTTGGCTAAAGATTTATTAGTTAAGCCCAGTATGTTAACAGAAAAAAGGAAGCAGGAGTGATGTGACTCTCCTATTTGAAATGGTTCCGTTCCTTATGATATACTTCCTGCTTCTCTCTGCCCTTTTTTTACCCTATCCCAGGGCAGGGAGAATGATGTGATTAGTTGCTAAACTTGGGGCGAACAAACTGGACTTGCTTAGCTCAGTAACTCTATTTTTCTCTGGGGAGACAGTCTGCCTGCAGGTACCGGTTCTCCTCTGCCCCTTCGGACCATAACTCTTAACCTCAGCTCTCCATTCAGATGGGGAGACCTGCCCTCGTCACCCTGGGCTGGATGAGTCTGCCTTTTCCTACAATTCCATTAACGGGCCCATTTCATAATGAACAGTACTCTTCAGTACTTAGCCTTTATAAGGAACAAGGAGGGTAATTAAATGTAACTCCTTTGTCTTAATTCTTAAATTGCTGAGAACTCAGGAGGGGGAGAATGGTGCAATTCATGAGCCTCTTCAAACCTTCAGCATTTTGCTTTCATGGTATAGGCTAAAACTAATTCACATGGCCACCCTGGCTACCAGGGTGAGAAAGGGCTTATTTGGCTTTTCTAGCATCTATATTGAAAGAAAAGAGAAGAGCCTTGGAATGGTGGTTGAGTTAGCTCTACCAGTCACAGAAGCCATCAAGAGCTTTCCTCCTGAGACCAGCAACATTAGCATCACTAGGGAAAGTGTTAGAAATGCAGGCTACTGGGCCCTACTCCAGACCTACTGAATTAGAGACTGCATTTTAACAAGATTTCCAGATGATTTGTGTGCACATTAACACTTAAAAAGCACTGCCTAGATCTGGAGCCTGTAAACTATGCAGCCTGTGGGCCAAATCCAGCCCATGTTTATAAATAAAGTTTTATTGGAACACAGATATGTACATATGTTTATGAATTATCTATGGCTGCTACAGTGCTAGAGCTGAGCAGTTGTGCCAGAGACCAAATGGCCTGAAGAGCATAAAATATTAACTATCTGACCATTTAAAGAAAAAGTTTACCATCTCTTGGTCTGGATTGAGTCAAGAGCTGAAAACACAGCTTGGCTGACTCTGTTGGGGAGAGACTTGACAAAGAAAAGAAAAAAATGAAATTTTTCCTAGAATGAGAAAAACATGAGTGCCAAAGGGTTGGAGCTACAGAGGGAGACACTGATGGGAAGGAATGCAGAATGCAATCTGCGGCAGGGGCAGGGTGGAGGCAAGGATACAGGTTAGAGATTGAGAAAAGGATGGAAAGCTGGAGGTTGGTGAGAATCCAGATAATTGTTTAGGTGAAAAGAAAAGAGTTCACGGACTCTTGGTTGGGTCTCCTTGGCGGTTTGAATGTCCCACAATGCCTAGCACACAAGAGAACACAGTGTGGGCACCAGTCAATGTTTTTTGAATTGGAGAATTCACCCACTCAGCACATACACTAAGGTTCCTCACAGAGCACTTTGCTTTAAGCTCCAGGACTATGTTCCTTTATGACAAAACCTGTGGGATTAGGAAGGAACTGTGTGGTCTTATTCCCTTTACACAGCTGGGGAACTGTGGCCAAGAGGGTCAGTGGCTATTCCCAAGTCATTGAGCCTGGAGGCCTCTTCAGCTGGGGCTGAACTTAGGCTTCTCTACCCAAGACCTTTGTAGTTTGGAGGCTACTTGAGAACTGTGGGGACAGGGGGGAGGGCTCAAGTAGGGGTGTGGCTGGGTTTTCCACTCAGGAGAGCTTGCTGTTAGTTTAGGATGGCTTTGAAGGGACTCCAGTTATCTTTTTCAACAAATCAAAACACGACTTGAGGTTTTTACAGGAGGCCTCTGATTTTGTGATACCTGTGCCCAAAGTGAGGATTCCATTTTTGCACCAGACTTGAGCTTTTGCTGGAATGCGAGGTGGGGTGGGAGCCAGAAAGAGGGTGGGTGAGAGTTTCTGCCAAATGCTTGGGGCTCAGGAAGGATGCCAGGGTGATCTTTGGGACCCTTCTCCTTTTCTGGGGCCTTTCCTCCCCCTCCCTTCCTTTTCCCATATATCCTTTGACTTCCCCTGTTTCCCAGCTGTTTGAGGCCTGTTCCCTAGGGCCTAGGCTCCGGTGCAGGCTCTGACCACCTTCATTCCTCTTCCCAGGCCCCGTCCTAACTTTCCTGGGCTTTGTTGTGGCCCCCTCCCCACCCCCCTGCCCCCCCCCAAGAAACACTCCCTAAAACCCTTATCTGTGCTGACTGCCTGCCGGAGTTTCCAGAAAGCAAAGCCTACATACCTTTGGTTGCAGGAGATAGTCCCAGGAAAGAGGACTTGGGGAGGTGGGAGGTACATTAAGGGAAGGAGGGAAAACCACATAAAGTTGTTATTAAGGTTGCTCTTGTGGGTAATGGGGCTTCATCCTGCTAGGATCCCAATAAACATGGAGGAATCTTCCAGAACTGCCCATCCAAAGAGCAGGAGGTGGGGGCACTCATCCCTCACTTCCTGACCCCTGCTGCTCAAGGATTATTCCCAGGGGCCTTGATTCTCCCAACTAGCTGGACTGCACTTGCCCACAGGATGGGAAGACTCCGAGGCTCTTTCAAAGCCTCAAGGCATAAAAGTGGAGGGGGCAGGGGTTGGGTTCAAGGTAGGACACTGCCAATGTGAGTCCCAGCTTGCGGAGAGGCTGAGATCAAAGGTGGGAGGAACGATGTAACATGGGCACCACAAGTATGCCCACTTTAAAGCTGTGTTATAGAAGCAAGTGAATTTAGAAATTTCATCTTTCTGCTAAAATGAACCTTGATCAAAACACACTAAGCCCATTTATTTCCAGTAAGATTATCTGCCTTGAACTATATTGGGTTTTGTATTAATAGAGCAATGTTAATTTTTAGTTGCTGTTTGTCTGGGGCATTTATTTTTATTCTTTTCCTGCCAATATTTCTTTTTAAAAAAATATATTTTATTGATTATGCTATTACAGTTGTCCCATTTCCCCCTTC
Organism: Phyllostomus discolor; assembly: GCF_004126475.2. Taxonomy (NCBI): domain Eukaryota; kingdom Metazoa; phylum Chordata; class Mammalia; order Chiroptera; family Phyllostomidae; genus Phyllostomus; species Phyllostomus discolor. The sequence continues at coordinate 80,609,814 of NC_040911.2, read as the reverse complement.
ACTCCCCTCCACCCTGTACACCCTCTCCCACCCACTTCCCCCCCTTTAGTTCATGTCCATGTGTCATACTTATAAGTTCTTCAGCTTCTACATTTCTCATACTATTCTTACCCTCCCCCTGTCTATTTCCTGCCTACAATCTATGCTACTTATTCTCTGCACCTTTTCCCCCTTTCTCCTCCTCCCACTCCCCTGTTGCTAACCCTCCATGTGATCTCCATTTCTGTGGTTCTGTACCTGTTCTAGTTGTTTACTTAGTTTCTTTTGGTTTTCCCTTAGGTGTGGTTGTTAATAATTGTGAGTTTGCTGTCCTTTTACTATATATGTTTTTTTAATCTTCTTTTCTTAGATAAGTCCCTGTAACATTTCATAAAATAAGGGCTTGGTGATGATGAACTCCTTGAACTTGACCTTATCTGAGAAGCACTTTATCTGCCCTTCTATTCTAAATGAAAGCTTTGCTGGATAGAGTGATTTCCTGCTAATATTTCTGTGCCATATATATTGGCTGTAAATAATATGTGTTAGATTGGAAAATAATCCAGTTTTTTAAAAAAAGATTTTATTTATTTATTTTTAGAGAGAGGGAAAGGGAGAGAGAAAGAGAGGGAGAGGAACATCGATGTGAGAGAGAAACAATGATCGATTGCCTCTTGTACTTGCCCTGACTGGGGACCAAACCAGCAACCCAGGTATGTGTCCTGACTGGAAAGGAACTGGTGAGTTTTTGCTTTGCAGGACAATGCTCGACCAACTGTGCCACACAGGTCAGAGCCAGTTTTGTTTTGTTTTGTTTTGAAGATTTTATTTATTTTATTTTTAGACTTAGGGGAATGGAGGGAGAAAGTGAGAGAAACATCAATGTGTGGTTGCCTCTTGCATGCCCCCTACTGGGGTACCTGGCCCACAACCCAGGCATGTGCCCTGACTGGGAATCAAACCAGCAACCCTGTGGTACACATGCTGGTGCTCAATCCACTGAGCCACACCAGCCAGGGCCAGTTTTGTTTTTAATAAGGGATTTTTACTTTATATTCACTTATTGTTATTATTTACATAATTGTATTTTCCTACCATTTTACTTTACTTATTTCACTTTTCCTATTTTTTTCTCCTAGTCAACTTTTGGTTTTTTAGAGGTTTTTACTTCTCCTTACTCCATTGTTTTCTTCTCAGTTTTGAAGTTATATGCTCCATTCTGTTCTTTTATCCTTATCATAGAAATTTGAACGTGCATATTTAACTCAGTGAAATCTCAAGATAATAAAAAATTTTACTTTCCTTCTAAGCAATATAGTGGTCTTTGAGCACTGAACTCTGATAGCTGTCTCCCAACTTATTTGTAATTTTTTGTTCAGAATTTTAGTTCTGTGTTTTTATTTGGCACACAACTCAGACATTAATACTATTGTTTTACACATCAATTTCTGCTGAGAGTTTCTTACATATTTATTTCATTCTCCTTGGGCTCCATTTCTTCCTGCATCTCAGACTTTCCTCCAGGAGTCATGTTTCCTATTTCACAAGTACGAGAGTGAGAGGTTCTTTCAATGAGGGCCTGTGAAAGTTCATGCTCTGAGCTCATTTTATCTAGACGTCTTTATTTTTTATTATAGCATTATAATCAATTTTAAAAGTATCTCAGGATATGTATGACTCCTTTCCCCCTCCCCAATATAGTCATTACTTTGTCATTTTACACACATTTTTTTCATTCACATATATTCCAAAAGCAGCTTGCCAGGTCTCTAAAAAAGAAATATCACTTTGGGGCCTTGGTTGGGAGTGAACTGAATGAAGAAATCAATGTGGGGAAGAGCTGCCACCAGTACTGAGTCTTTATGCACCTGTGGGCTCTAGGAAATCTGGCTGCACTGTCCTTCAGCTGCAGGTTGGGTCCACATATGTCTCTCCATCTCTATAGGTCTTTTTGTGCCCTAACGTGTTCTTTTTCTTCAAAATGCCTTGCACATTTCTTCTTAGAGTTATTCCTAGGTGATCACTGTTTCTTTTTTCCTTTTTGGTTACTACCATAAATTTTTTTTTACCATTGTACTTTGTAATTTTCTATTTGGTTTTTGTTCATGTAGAAGAAAGCTTCTGAATTTCATGTATTGATTGTATATCTGGTCATCCACTGAATTCTTGTTTAGTTTTCAGTTGACTTGTATTTTTTAGATGAACAACTCTATTGTTGTAAAGAGGACATTTCTTTCTCTTTTCTTCTGGTATTTATACCTCTTGTTTTTTTCTTGTTTTATTCATTGTCTAGGACCTTTTATTGCAAAATATCCTTGAAGGCTAGTGTCTTTGTTTTGTTCCTGACTTTTATGTGGCTGTTTCTAATGTTTTACCATTCAGTATGTTTGTGGCTAGTTGTACAATAATGTATGGGGTATGTTTTAAATCAAAGACCAGTGTTGAGCTCTACCAAAGACCCCCCCCCCCTTTTTTTTGCATTTAACAACTACCCCTGTACTCAACAGATTAGTACAATAACTATGTTTCTCACTCACACAATTGTGGGTTGACTAGGGTTTGGCCAATCTAGCTTGGCTGCAACTTTGCTCTAAGCTTCAGGCTGAATTTAAGACTGTTTCAAATGTCCGTTATTTCTCCTGGACCAGTGATCTAGCAAGGGTATGTTCATCTATGGTGATGGCAAAAATGTAAGAGGGGACAGGCAGAAGAAAATCATAGACCATAAGATCTAGTCTTGGAACACTTCCACTTCCACCTAATAAGGGGAAGGGTTGTCAAGGAACATGTATAAAGGACACATGGACAAAACCAAAGGAAGGTAGAACTGAGGGTGGAAAGTGTGGATGAGTGGGGTGGGGGGGAGTGTTAGAGGGGAAATGGAGACACCTGTACTTGAACAACAATATAAAAATAATATATTTGGCAAGATGTAAAAAAAATGAAATGAAATGAAATGAAATAAAATAAACTAAAATAAAATTCTCATTGACCAAGTCACTTACTTGGTCAAGCTCAACAACAGGGAATGTGGGGGAGGTATACTCTGCTCTGGGAGAAAAAACTGAAAGTCAAAGCAAAAAGGGAAGGATGCAAAACTGGGAAGAGGAATGTTATTGATCACATGCATCTGTTGAGATATTTATAGACGTTGTCTCCTATCCTTAGTATGTTATGTAATTGTATTAATAGATTTTCAATTGTTGAAACATTCTTACATGCCTGGAATAAATCCTTAGTGTCTTGATCCATATTATTATTATAATTAAGTGGCTGGTTTTGATTTTCTAAAATCATTCCTGTGATTAATAGGCTTCCATTGGTGATTGTGGGAAAGGGGAAGACAAGATCCACTTCTGAGTGGTTCTGCTAAAAGTTTGTTTTGTGGCAGTGGGGCATACCCATCTCTCTGAGAGGTAAGTATCCGCCTGGGACTTTGTGCTTCCTCTGGCTGTTGTGTAGTTCAATATAATTTCCTGGTGTGGTGCAGCAGTAGGTGCTCTATTCCTGCTACTTAGCACACACAGTGGAAAAAGAGGGTCCAATTACTGAGTGGCTCTGACTACAGCTCTCTGTTATGGGTTGAATTATATCCATCCAGAATTCATATGTTGAAGTCCTAACCACCAGTACCTCAGAATGTGACCTTACTTGGAGATAGGGTCATTGCAGATTTAATTAGTTAAAGATGATGTCATTAGAGTGGGCCCTAATCCAATATGACTCATGTTCTTGTAGAAAGGGGAAATTTAGACACAGACATGTCATATGAAGATGAAGGTAGGGTGATGTTTCTACAAGTCAATGAATACCAAAGATTGCTGGCAAACCACCAGAAGCTGGGGGACAGACAGAAATTCTTCCTCACAGGTCTCAGAAGGAACCAACCTTGCCAATATCTTGATCTTGGATTTTTAACTTCCAGAATTGTGAGGCAAAGACATTTATGTTAAATCATCCAATTTGTGGTACTTACGGCAGCCCTAGGAAGCTCATATACCCCCTTCCCCAGAATAATCACATTAGCAAATGCTTGAGAGCCCTTGCTCACTCCTTGCATCTATTAATTCTGGCTTGGAACTCCCTTAAACTTCTACTTCTGTAGAGGGTTTTTTTTTTTTTTTAAAAAAAAACCTCCTACCTGTGTTTTTGGTTGATGTTGCTTCCAATCCTTTTATCCTTCATAGATTTGATACTATTATCAACTTTCTAGTCAAATTTTTCATCAAATTATGTCACTCTTATTTTCCAGGTTGTTATAGACCTGTTTAACATTGTGTATTTTTTTTTCCTGTCATTCTTGCAGTTTGGGGCCATCCATTTCCATGAACTAACTTTGATGCAGATATTATAAACTCCATTTATGTATGAAAACAGTGATGCCAGAGGGTAAATTACTTGTCTCTATTCATACAACTATTAGACAGAAAGGTTGGGACTAGAACATAGGGATCTTAATTCTTAAGTCAACACATATTTCACAGCCAAGAATGGTAGGATGAGTTGTCTGGTATGATATTTTGGTAGATTACTAGAGTCCACCTAAAGCAATGTGCTGAGAATGCTTCTGAGGCCTCATCCAAGTTCAATGCCAATCAATTAGAGATGTCTTCCATGGGTGTGGGAGGAAAAGAGGCAGCAGAGTGTCAGGAATTTTCTTTGTCTGTCATTCCTCAACATTTTGGCTCATGCTTTTGAGATTTCAATTTGAAAACCCCTCAAGTTTAATTAATGTTAAAAGGATTAATCAGTAAACAGAAGGAAAGTGTGCTTTTTAAGAAATCTTGTATTTTACATTTAACAAAAATTTTTAAATGAATGTAACTAAAAAGTGAGTGTACGAGTTAAGTGATTTTAAATTGGAGACATCTTTGCTTCTTATTCAATAACTTTTCTTATAGTATGTGTTCTTTTGGACCTCAGAAAGTGTTTTGTATTCATTTTACTCCCAAATTCCTCTATCAGCATATTTTCATTTCTCTAGAAGTATTGCCTCCCCTGACCACTTAATAAAAACAAATAATCGGTCAGAGTGACTGCATATACTTCAATAATTAACTCTCCTTTAAGCTTCACTCAAGAGTTTTATTGCAGAACATAATTATAAGGAATGAGAGAACTTAGTCCTGCTTCTCACCATTCATATCCCTCTCCATCTTTTTCATTTTTCCCATCTTCTTCAGAGCATTGCCAACAAAGCTATTTAGGTGATTCTGTAGAAAAGCAACGTTCTGAGAAGATAACGGTCTACTGAGTAAAATTTGGGGCCATAAAACCTTTAATTGGCTTGAAGATCTCTTGTGGGATGGGAATGGATGGGTTTTGAAGTCAGACTCCTTAGGGTTCAAATCCCAATTCTGTCATTTACCTGCACAAATTGTTTGACATCTTTGATCTCAATTTTCCCTTTAATATAATGGGAATATTAAAGTGTTCCCAGGCCCACTTCATATGTGTGTGTGGGTGGAGGCTTCCCCACACCAACAGCCAATTCTCTAACATCAACAGGTGTCCTGACACTAGAATCAGATTCAACAGGTAAAAAGATTCAGTCCCACAAAACCACCTTTCACTTCAGAAACCAGTTGTAAGCGTAGGTTGTTACCTGTGCTTGTGATTGACAGGCTATAAATCAGAGGTTCCTACAATCCCCTCTTAGGGCTAGAATAATTTGTTAGAACAGGTCACAGAACTCAAGAAAACTCATTTACTTACTAGATTACTGATTTACTATGAAGGACATTAAAGGGTACAAACGAATACCCTAATGAGGAGATACATAGGACAAGGTTCCAAATGAAATGAGAAAGGCCAATGAGCTGTCATTTTTGGCTTTTTTTGGAGGCTTCATTACATAGTCATGATTGACCAAGTCATTGGCCATTGGTAATTGGCCTGGAAATCTGGGTATGGGACTGAAAGTCCTGATTCTCTAATCACATGGTTGGCTTCATTGGCAACTAGCCCCACCTTTGGGTAGGGTCCAAAAGTCACCTCATCAACATAACAGGAGAGACCATGGTTGCTCTCACCACTTAGGAAATTACAAGGGGTATGGGAGCTGTGCAGGAACTGTAGATGAAGACCAAATATGTCTGAGAAATATATTTCAGACCTCTGAGTGACCAAATATGTACATATGTAATAAATTACAATATACAAGATACAATGGGGATAAACATTTCTATTTGTAGACTTATTATAATGGGTAAAGATTATAATGGATATAAAAACATGAGACAGAGTACTCATTCATTTACTCATTCATTCATTCATTCAGAACATGTTTATGGAGGGCCTGCTATGTGTGAGGCTCTGGGAATCCAAAGTAAATACAACATAGTTTCTGTTCTTAAAGTCTGGTGGGAGAGACACACATTCCACTGATTCCATGGGTCATGTGCCAAGGTCGTGGGCCAAGAGGTACACAGGGTGCTTGTCCCATGTGGGGAAAGGAGTGGTCATGGAGAATTTCCCTGAAGATAAATCTGAGAATGTGAAGCTTGAAAGACTGAGGAGGAGCTTTCAGGAGGAGACAGGAAAGAAGTAGCCACTAAAGTCTCAGAAGTTTTCCCCTCACTATGTAGTAATGTTGTCTTGTGGGAAATGCTAATTTTCTGCTTTGTCTCATTTCTGGGGACTTGGAATTTGAGCCATCCCTGAGAGATTCTCTGAGATAGAGTCTTTCTCTGTGTTAAGGAATGATGTTATCTGCTAGATGAGATAAAGCAACAGCCTCTTGGTAGTTGACAGACAGTCCTCCTTCAACCCCGAGATTTGTGTGGTTGGTCCACTAGAGCTGTTTCTGGAGAGGGAGGAGGACTAGGGGCACAACCTGTTCGAGGGGAGGTGGAGAGAGATAGCGTGGGCCTCCCTGAAGAAGTGTGCTGTTCTCTGTTTATATTTAGCCAATAAATGAAATGTGCTTGTGGAGGGTGGGTGTAAGTTATTATTTATTGCTTTGCAGAATACTCCCACACAGGGTTCTCTGGCAAGCAAAGCTTTGCAAAGAATTTCTGGCAGTAAAAAGGTATGGCTTTTATTTCCAGTAGGCTGGACCACTTTGCCTTCGATGTTTGTCAACGTGTCACCATTAAGAAAGAAAATAAAATTGGTGGATGCATTTCTAGCCAAATATGTTCATTAGTTAGTTATGAGATTTATTGAGTACCTACCCCGTGCTAGATGCTGGGGGTTTAGTGGTAGCCAAATCAGATGTAGTCCCTCTGTGAGTTCTGGCTCTTTAGGTATCTACCTGATAGCACTTTTTCTTAGTGAAATGGAAGTAGAGAAAATGAAATTCAAACCAGAGGAAACAAAGGTCTTGATGGGAATGCCTCCCATTGGTCTAGAACAGAGAAATTTCCCAGGATGAGCTCAGGGCAGGAAGGAAGTCTTTGTATCCCAATTTTCCTCTGATAACCTGACAGACCACTGTGGGTATCTGAGCAGCCTAGTAAGTAAGCCAGGGAAGCTGAAGGTCATGCTGTTTCACTGGAAGTCTTAAAATGCCCATGGCTTTTTACATAAAGCAAATGTCTGGAGCCTCTGGGACATGTTGAGTAATTGATCCTAAACTCTACAGCTAATTAAGAAACAAAATAATGACACTGTTGTTCTAAAACAAGCCAATCTCTCTGGTCACAAGGGCTTATATGTTCTTGTTCTGTTTTTGTTGGGCCCTCCCTTTTTGGGGAGACTGTGCATGATTGTAGAGACTGGTAAATCCAAAATCTGATGGGGTAGGCTGGCAGTTGAAAACTCAGGGAATTGTTGTAGTCTGAGTTCAAAGGCAGTCTGTTGGCAGAATTCCTTTTTGCTCAGGGGAGGTCAGTCCTTGTTCTATTAAGGCCTTCAATGGATTGGATGAAGTTCACCCAAATTATGGAAAGCAATATGCTTTACTCAAAGTTTACCAACTTAAATGTTGATATCATAAAAGAAAAAACACCTTCACAGAAACATTCAGAATAATGTTTGACCCAATATCTGGTACCTGGTGCAGCCAGTCTGACATGTAAAATTAACAATCACAGGGATCCAGCCTTTGAAAGCCTGCATTGACCAGTCCTTGGATTTGCTGCCCCCAGAGGGGGTTGTAATTTTCCAGGAGCTAGACCCCATGGACCAAATACAGTACCCAGAGAGGCACTCAGCTGTAAGCTTTTGTCAGTTAACACTCCTGGCAGCTGGGGGAAAGAGGACCTAGGCCATGAAGGATGGGTCTGCCTAACACATCCTAACATCATTATGCGTCCTTAAGGTTCAGGTCCCCTACCTATCCTTTACCGTCATCCACTCTTTACTTGGGAGTGGGTCTCTCTCCTGACTGACATCCACTCTCCAGAGCAGGAACTGAATCTCCCCACTGCCCAGGCCTGCCACGTTGCAGCCCCTCACTCTGTTCACAGTTTTGTTGTTTGCAAGGGTTTACCATTAGGATGTTTCATCTTTCCCAGCTCTCTGAGGGAATATGGTGACTTCTGAAAAACAAGAAGACCTGCCTTTTCTCTGGCTTGCCAACAGTTTTTTTTTTCCAAAAGAAGGCTTAAAATATTTTTGAATAAGAGCCTGATCTTTCTGGTTGAAGCCACCGGTGGTAACAAGCTTTCCACAGAGAAATGACCTCTAGCCTCACTTATTTTGTGGACAGGTCTCAGTTGGGCCATCTGCTCCCTGCAGTGGAAGTTGTTAATCAATTCAGAATTGAATGTGATGGTGTCCCCTCCCTCCATTCTGTCTTCTTCCCTCTGCTCCACTTGCCTGGAGTCAAATACAGGAAATCTTCACTTAACATCATCAATAGGTTCTTGGAAACTTTGACTTGCAGTGAAACAACATGTAACTGTCAACAAAAGAAAGTCCAAACCTATAGAAAAACTTTATGAGTTGAGTTGAGTCAAATCTGAGGGCTGACCTAGAAGCAAAAATGTTAATGAACTGAGAAAATGCTCTAGAGAATGACAGTTTGGGAATTCTTCTTATACATTTAGAATCAAAGGAGAAAACATAAGGAGGGTATATGAAAACCATTAATGGTATGTTAAGGAGGTGGGAGAAGGCAAAGTGGGGAAATCTCTAGCACTTGGATAAAAAGTAAAATGGAGAGATACATACTTCTTTTACATTGGTGGGTACAGGTTAGTTAATAACATTTTCGGTAAATAGAGATGGTATTCAGTCAATGAAATAACAATGGAGTTTCATGTTCTGTGGGGCCAGAGATTATGCCTTGGAGGGGTCAGGAAAAGAAAATTACTCTGATATTTCAAAGGCAAGTTATCCTAGATGTATTAGAACAATTCATAGGGCTTACTTAAGGTGAAGACTAACCTTTGCTGAGGAAGCTATAGGCCTGGGACGTAACTACCCACCTTGACCTGCCCCATTAGGAATCTATGATCAGACCATCCTGTGTGGTTCCTCTTGGTCACTAAACTTGTCAGGTCTGCCATGTAGTCCTTTTTTTGTTCACATAACACACCAATGTTACCCTGGGCTAATTGATATAAATGAGTTCATTTTCTATGGTATATTTCTGGTCACAAAAACATCACCAAATTTCTAAATAATCCCCCCCCCAAAAACTTCTAAATTAAGCATCGAAATAAATGTGAGCTCCACATACATTTAAGAAAGATTAATAAAAGCAAGTAAGAGAATTACTTCCCAATCCACTTATTCCAATTCATGGTCAAGGGTAGCCAGAGCCAATCCCAGCAGCCCAGGGTGCAAGGCAGGGACCCACCCTGGACAGGACACCCCTCCATTACAGGGCCACTCCCACATACACACCCACACTCACTCAGACTGGGACAGTGTAGACATGCCAATTCACCTAAGGGGCATGTCTTTGGCTGGGGGAGGAAACCAAAGTTCCCAGAAAAATTCCATACAATCATGGGGGAAGATTGTGCCAACTCCACAGAGACAGTGGCCATAGCCAGGAATCAATTTTTCTTGCTCATCAACATTAGAACAAAATGATGTTGAACAAAAAACTATTATTCGAGGACCTGCTGTATGTGAGAATCTTGCCAAGGGAGGTCAGGAGAAAAGAGACAGCATGGTGAGCCTATTAAACAGATAGCTCAAGGTTATTTAGTTGTGAGCATCTTCCTAAATCCAGCATTCTAGAGCTCTTCAGAATGTGGTCCCTGGACCACATCATCAGCAAACCTGTTAGAAATGCAAATCGTAGACCCCACCCTGGTCTTGCCCATTTCTAGTGTCTGTTGGTGAGGCCTAGGGATCTGTTTTCACAAACCCTCCAGGTAATTTTTGCACATGTTCATGTTTGAGAAACACTATAAAACCTATTTCCTCCCAGCCATACTTTGGAACTAGCTCAAGCAGACTGAGCAACCAGCTAAATATGCGCCTCCTCCACCCCCACCAGCCAGCAGAAGTTGTCTACTTCCCACGGTATCTGCTACCTATGCCTAAGATCCCTCCATTAGGGCAAAACCGTGTTTGCCATTCTGTCTGTTAAAATGCACCATTCTAACACCTTCAACAGACCATTTGCCTCCACCCTTGCATTCCCTTTGTCCTTCCTCAAGCAAAAACTTTTGAAGAGAATGTTCAGATATAATGAAAAAGGCAGGGATTCCAGAAACTGGAGTGTGTGTGTTAGGAGGGCCTATTTTAGACTCAAGATGCTCAAATCCAAAGATACCGGCTACAGGTGACAACTGATCTTAGCTTATTGGTCACATCCCTAAGGACTGAGCCATTGTCTAACACCTGGTTCTGCTACATAGTCCTAACATCTGTCTAGACCCTGGGGACACTGGAGTCTATGACCCTGAATTCCATGTTAAAGAAGTCCATTTTTTAATAGTAATGAAATTAGCTTTTAAAAGCTCATTGTTTCTTCTGATAAGCAAGAGCAAAGCCACTAATTCCTACTTAGGTTTCCTTAAGTGTTTTAACAGCATGCTGGGAACACACCAGAGAATTGTGTGCCTAATGATTTAAAAATAAAACCATTCTGGAGGTTGGGAACGCATTCCCACAGCTGCCTGGTGCCAAGCTCCTTGGACCTGCTCTTTCCTGCAGGCTGGGGCCTGTGAGCAGGACTCTGAGAGAAGCTGGCTTTGCCTCGTCCGATGTAGAGGTCAGTGGTCATCTGGTGGGTCTCCATCAACACCCAGCATGACACTGGCACGCAAAAGTGGTAATTTCTAGAATTGTGATTTTTCCCCCCATGTAGCACAAACTGAATAGAAAATTTCTGCCCACCAAAGGAGAGGGGAACTTTGTATTTCAAGGGCTCCTTCTGAAGAAGGTTGGGCTGTTTATTAAACCAAGGGGTGCACAGATCATTCAAAAAGGTGTGAACTAAGCTTGTTGGAAATAGTGCAGCCAGGTCAGGTGCTTCTAATTCAGAACTGGGAACCAGTTAAGCCTCGAAGATCGTCTTCTTGTTGCCCACCCCCATGTAAAAATTTAAAAGACATTTGGGAGACTAACATAAAATGCTAAAGTGCTAATTATCTCCTGTTGCCATCATTCAATAAAGTAGAAACTTAGGAAGGACCTAACCACAGAAGGAAGAACAGTTCTCAAGAAGAGACAATTGGCACCTACACTCACATCTAGAAGGGATATTTCAATTATTTGAAAACAAAAAATTATATAACATTTTCTTACTTTAAACTACATAGGATATAATTCATTCCTTAATGCAGTGGATCAGTGTATGGCAATGTGCTGGGCAGTAGATGACATATTAGTGATTGAATTTAACTATGTTTTTAACTATAGTTACTTTATACTTTTCTTACACAACGTAAAGCTGAATCAATCTCTCTTCTTGGCCTTAATAAGGCAGCTATCTTTGAGTGCTCCTGCACTCCCCTCTCCATCCTCTATGTCATTTCTGTCTCCTAATTAGGTTCTGCTCTGCTTTTAAACATAAAGTAGTTATTATTATATAGTCTGTTTTCTTTTTAGATTTATGAACATATTTTTACCAAATTTTAAAACCTCCTTTCTTGTACCTTGTTTCTTCTCTCTGGGCTTATTTTCACTCTTGTTGAAGAATGCTTTTAGTAACTCTTCTTTTTTCAAACTTTATGTGTCCAAAAATATATTTTATTTGATCACTTTTGAATGAAGGCTTAGCTGGTCATAGCATCCTTTTCCCTCTGCACGTTGGATATATTTTTCCTTTCTTTTCTGGCATCTGTAGCTAATGGTGAGAAGTTAGTTTCTTTGTATGTAATCTACCTTATTTACTTCTAGTAGCCCTTACTATTTTCATTTGGTGCTCTTCAGTTATACCATGAACTGTCTAGCTGTAGCACAAGGAGATATCTTTCTGACAATAGGATAGTTTTATTTCTTGAATGCAGTGCAGTTAACAAACCCACTCATATGATAAAATGGTATATACACACACATTTTATCAATATGTCAATTTTCTGATTTTGATACTGTACTAGAATTATGTAAGATGTAACCAGTTGTATTTGTACTACAATTACGTAAGGTTTTCTTTATCCCTCTACTGCTTAGGACTTTGTATGATTTTTTTCTATCTGAAGCTTAATATCTGTTTCATTTCTTTAAACATTTTAACTATTACCTTTCAAATTTGACTCTCCTTTACTCAATGTTTTCCTTCTGAAATTCCTATTAAGCATATGTTGCAGCTTCAAAATCCATCCTGTTTATGCCCAGCCTCTCTTGTCATATTTCCATCTGTTTCTCTCTCTGTGAATCCTGGGTGATTAGTCCCCACGGCTGTTAACCAAGGTCTATGAGCATACAGCTTCCAAACCAGTGTTTACACTTCTTTCTTAGTTTTCATAGCTGTTATCAATACCTAAAATATTATTTGTTTGTTTATGGGTTTATTTCTTTCTCTCCCAACTGGAACATAAGCTCTATAGGGGCAGCAATTCTTTGTTTTATTTCCCAATGTGCCTGGAGCAATGCCTGGCAAATTGTAGGTAATTGAGAAATATATTTTCATTGATATCAGACTCCTGAGGAAACAAATAATTTAGTGAACAAAATGAACTATATAACACCCCTATGATGAACAGATCTATTCAACAAGACATGACATCCATAAAATAAGGATAAATTTTTATAAAATGGAACAGTCATAGAATAAGAGAGAACTTCTTAGTAATTAAATATGTAATTGGCAAAATAAAAAAATCAATAGGTGAGCTAGAAGTTTATATTAAGGAAGATTTCCAAAATGGAGAGGAAAAAGACATATATATCTTTTTACTGTTCAATAAAGAGACTAGATAAACATAACAGAGAATCACTTAGGAGTTCCCATGTCTAATAGATGCATCCTCTTTCAGGTGCCATCTTTAGGTCTTCCCACAAGTTTTGCTTTCTTTCACATTCATCACTCCTGAAAATTTTATGGTCTTCATATTGAATTTTTCTTGAAGCAATGAGTCATTAGAATTGTGTATTTTAATGTGTAAACATAAAGTATTTGTTTTTCTTTTTTCTCTTGGACTGCCAGGGCCATGGGAATCCAGGCTTATGCCCAAGCTTGGCTCAAATTCATGTTCCAATCATTCATTAGTGACTCTATTTCTGTGTCCTCATATGGCTTTGGGAGGATCAACAGACCGAGATTTTCTGTCCTCATTCATAGACAGATCAGGATTTTCCTGTCTCCTGGTGATGTGCGGGACCTGAGGCTCAAATCTTAGACCTGTGTGATCATTAATCTCCATCTTCTTGCTTCTGCAAAGCAATTCCTCAGAAACAAAACACCACTATTTTACAATGGTAAGTATTATACCCTCTCAAACAAACAGAGAATAACATTATTTGTGTTAAAACTGTTGCCAGTCCCAGATTTCCATGGAGGGAAGTAAAATCCTGCCTGTGTTAATGAGACACTACTAAAGGAATGGGGCTCCTGGCGCCTGATTCTGAGTGTGATGTCTATTGGAGTTGCTGTGGCTTCTGACAGCTGCTACACCCAGGTGGCTGGGGTCCAATGAGGCAGCTCTGGGATCCAGAAGCATTCCAGGACTGGATCACAAGTAATTTGGAGATTAATTTCACCAGTTACCAAGAAGTTGGAAGATAAGGGGAACCCTTTCTTCTCCAAGACTCAGTTTTCCCATCTGTAAAATGGGATATCTATTCCTTCATACAGATAAGCTATTGAGAATGGATTAGGGAGGAGTACAAGCTTGCAAAGTGCACCAGAAGGGATTATCTCTACAAAATCAGGCCAGCGAATAACCCTTCACATGCCAGGACTGAGAAACCATTGAGCTTTGTAATAGGATGGGGCAGAAATTTCTGGGGGAACAAGGGGAAGATGTAAGGAAATGTTTACTAACTACCCATATGGACAGATAAAACTCTGCAAACTCTCCTTTAAGCAATTGTGAACAGCCCTCTCCACACCCAAGCCTTAGCCCCCAACTCATCTTTCCTCTGACATTTTCGGTGGGACAGGGCAGGTTCCTCCACAGGGGCCCATTGGCAGCAGGAAGTCCCACTTCTCCTGACACAGCAGCACACTCAGTGGGCTAACATACAAGAGCATGTCCATGTCCTCTTCTCTTCCCCTTAGTGCAGACAGCAGAGCTTGGCACGTGGAGAGGCCCATCCCCTTTGGTGACTTAAAAATGAATTTCAAAGCCATGCTAAAAGACAATGATGTCAGTAAACATCACTTCAGGCAACTTTGCACAACTTCTCTGAAACTATTTTAAGCGGAAGGCCTTTCCTGTAAAACACATGAGGTCAGAGAGATGCAGTTTGACAGAGAAGAAAAGGGGATTTTTTTCCTCATAGACCTGGGTGTGTGTCCCTTGTGTAAGCTGTGTGGAGGTCCTGGGCAAATGGCTTGTCCTCACAAGTCTCAATTTCCTCATCAGTAAAATGAAGATAAACATGGTACCATCCCCACTTGCTGGTGGTGGGGCACTGGAGCTGGCATGCATGCAAGAGTGCTTCATGAAACAAGTGTGTCTGTATTGGACAGAAAGAAAGTTATTTAAAACCAAAACTGATGTTAGCAACTTCTCCCTTTTAAGGGTTGGGGCAAGGGGAAGGCAGCAGTGCCCTCATCAGTGGACACATAAATCTCTATATTGCTCCCTTCTCCTCACGGAGGGGTCTAGGCTGGGTATGGGGGCTGGAATTTCAGAGCCTCTGCCCAGGCCTCTCAGCTGCTCAAGACCTGCAGTGGGTGGTGCTTTGTTTAGCAGACACTCTGAATATCTTTCTGTGAAGATATATGCCTGGGGCCAAGTAGAGAGCAAAGAGCTGTGTTACTGTCCATAATAAAGAGTAGGTGGGAGCTGGTAAGAGTAGGGATACCCCATGGCAAGGAGTCCCCCACCTTCCTGTCCAGAGCAAAGCCTGGAGACAAGTCCCCAGTGGCAGGGTGACCCAAAGACTCTGAAGAATGGGAATGTCTGATCTGTAGGTTGTATGTGTTTCTGTGATGTAAGTCTCCTCCTTGTCCACATCCCCAGGAAAGTCTGCTCTGTACATAGATGCCCTGTGTGGGTAAATTTAGAAGACATCAAGAAAAGAAAGACTGATTTCATGGAGACAGAAGGAGACTAAAGCCATGACAGGTAAAAGACAAATGAGGGCAAGGCTTGCTGGAGGTGGCCCTGAGGTGATCAGGGATTCACAAAACGCTTGTAGCAGAACGCTGGACTTCCTCCAGGAAGAAAGATGAGGATTCAAGCCATTTTAATGTAAATCCCAGACCAGGTAACTTCAGTCAATACACTGAATTGAGAAGCCACGTTGTAGGAGAAGTAGATGAAGGGGCAGTCATATTTTAAAATATAAAAAAAGTCAAGTTGTATGCAGAGCATCATCAGGGCTGTTTGCAAATGTACCATGTTTCTTTCCTTCCAGGCGGAGGATAAAATTGCAATTCCATGCCTGTCTGGAGTTAAATTGGTCATGGACATGCCTTGGGCCATGAAAGTGAGCAAAAGCATGTCCCTTCCAGGCAGGAGCTGTAAGAGCCAGTGCATAACTTACTCCCTCTCTCTTCTTCCTCTGCCTCGGTGACTGGCAGCAATTCAGGGAGTTACTACTCTGTCACCCTAGGTCCTTAGTGAGGGCATCACCAATAAATCTTTTTTTAAAAATTTTATTTAAATCATTGTTCAAGTACAGTTTTCTCCCTTTTACTCCCATTCCAGCCCACCCACCAAACCCTCCCCACTTCCCTCCCATTACCACCCTCCCTTTAGTTTTTATTCATGTGTCCTTTAAATTTGTTCCTGTAAACCCTTCCCATTCTCCCCTGAAATTCCCTCTTCTCTCCCCTCTGGTCACTGTCAGCCTGTTTTCTATTTCAGTGTCTTTGACTATATTTTGCTTGTTTCTTTGTTTTGTTGTTTAGGTTCCTGTTAAAGGTGAGATAATATGGTATTTGTCTTTCACTGCCTGGCTTGTTTCGCTTAGCATAATGCTTTCCCGCTCCATCCATGCTGTTGCAAAGGGTAGGGGCTCCTTCATTCTTTCTGCTGCATAGAATTCCATTGTGTAAATGTACCATAGTTTTTTGATCCATTCATTTACTGATGGGCATCTAGGTTGCTTCTAGCACCTAGCTATTGTACATTGTGCTGCTATGAACATCGGGGTGCAAAGGTTCTTTTGTATTAGTGTTTTAGTGTTCTTAGGATAGAGTCCCAGCAGTGGAACTGCTGGGTCAAAAGGCAGATCCATTTTTTGTTTTCTGAGGAAGTTCCATACTGCTTTCCATAGTGGTTGTACCAGTCTGCAATCCCACCAACAGTGCACTAGGGCCCCCTTTTCTCCACAACCTCTCCAACACTTGTTTGCTGCTTTGTTTATGATGGTCATTCTGACTGGTGTGAAGTGGTATCTCATTGTGGTTTTAATTTGCATCTCTCTGATAGCTAGTGATATTGAACATTGTTTCATGTGTCTTTGGATCCTCTGTATATCCTCCTTGGAGAACTGTCTGTTCAAGTCCTTTGCCCATTTTTTTAATTGGGTTGCTTGTTTTCTTAGAGTGGAGTCATTGTAAGTCCTTTATATATTTTGGAGACTAAACCCTTGTCTGAGGTATCATTGGCAAACATGTTTTCCCACACAGTTGGTTCTCTTTTTATTTTGATACTGTTTTCTTTAGCTGTGCAGAACCTTTTTATTTTGATGAGGTCCCATTTGTTTATTCTTTCCTTTATGTCCCTTGCTCTAGGGGACATGTCATTAAAAATTTTCTGTGTGAAATATCTGAGATTTTCCTACCTACATTCTCCTCTAGGACTTTAAAGGTGTCACAGTTTATATGTAAGTCTTTTATCCACCTTGAATTTATTTTTGTATAAGATGCAAGTTGGTGCTCTAGTTTCATTTTTTTGCACGTAGCTATCCAGCTCTCCCAACACCATTTGTTGAAGAGGCTATTTTTATTCCATTTTATGTTGCTGCTTCTTTTGTCAAATATTAATGGACCATAGAGACTTGGGTTTAATTTTGGGCTCCCTGTTTTGTTCCATGGTCCATGTGCCTGCTTTTATGCCAGTACCAAGCTGTTTTGATTACACTGGCCTTGCAATATAGTTTAGTGTCAGGTATTGTGATCCCTCCTACTTTACTCTTCTTTCTCAAAATTGCAGCAGCTATTCGGGGTTGTTTATGGTTCCATATAAAGTTTTGAAGTGTTTGTTCTATGTCTGTGAAATAAGCCATTGGTACTTTAATAGGTATTGCATTGAATGTGTAAATTGCTTTTGGTAGTATGGACATTTTGATGATATTAATTCTTCCAATCCATGAACACGGTATATGTTTCCATTTGTTTGTGTCTTCCTTGATTTCTTTCCTCAGTGTTATGTAGTTTTCTGAATACAAGTCTTTTATCTCTTTGGTTAGGTTTATTCCTAGGTATTTTATTTTTCTTTTTGCTATTTCAAATGGGATTTTTTTCTTGATTTCTGCTTCTGCTGTTTCATTGTTGGTGTACAGAAATGCCTTTGATTTCTGGATATTGACTTTGTATCCTGCTGTTTTACCAAATTCATTTATTAGGCCAATCAGCTTTTTGCCCGAGTCTATAGGATTTTCTATGTACACTATCATGTCATCTGCAAACAGTAACAGTTTTGTTTCCTCCTTTCCGATTTGGATGCCTTTTATTTCTTTTTCTTGTCTGATCACTGTGGCTAAAACTTCCAGTACTATACTGAATAGAAGTGGTGAAAGTGGACAGCCTTGTCTTGTTCCTGATCTTAGTGGAAAAGATTTTAATTTTTGCCCATTGAGTATGATGTTGGCTGTAGGTCTCTCATATATGGCCTTTATTATGTTGAGGAATGCTCCCTCTATTCCCACTTTGCTGAGTGTTTTTTATCATAAATGGGTGCTGTAGCTTATCAAATGCTTTTTCTGCATCTATTGATATGATCGTGTGGTTTTTGTCTTTGCTTTTGTTTATGTGATGTGTTACATTTACTGATTTGAGAATATTGTACCATCCTTGCATCCCTGGAATGAATCCCACTTGGTCATGGTGTATGATCTTTTTAATGTATTGTTGGATGTGGTTTGCCAGTATTTTGTTGAGGATTTTAGCATCAATGTTCATCAGTGATACTGGCCTGAAGTTTTCTTTCTTTGTTGTGTCTTTATCTGGTTTTGGAATTAGGATGATGTTGGCTTCATAAAAGAGTTTGGGGGTCTTCCATCTTTTTGGATTTTTTGGAATAGTCTGTGAAGGATAGGGGTTAGCTCTTCCTTAAATGCTTTGTAGAATTCTCCTGTGAAACCATCTGGTGCAGGGCTTTTGTGTATTGGGAGTTTTTTGATTACTGCTTCAAATTCTTTTGTTGTTATTGGTCTGTTCAGGCTTTCTGCTTCTTTTCCATTGAGTTTTGGAAGATTATATTTTTCTAGAAATTTGTCCTTTTCACTTAGGTTTTCAAATTTCTTGGCATACAGCTCTTCATAGTAATTTCTTACAATCCTTTGTATTTCTGTGGTACCAGTTGTAATCTCTCCTCTTTCATTTCTGATTGTGTTTATTACCACCAATAAATCTTAAACACACTGTTTTTATTTGTTTTTCAAGTGACTGAAGTTGAAAGAGGATTTTTTTTCTGCTGCATAAACTAGCCCATTGTGAATGATAAAGGAGTTTGTGCAAATGCCCTACTTTATTAATGAGGAAACTGAGGCTTAGAGAGAAGTAGTGACCTACCTTGAGTCATCCAGAGAATTTGCAGAAAATCTGCAACTAGGACCCAACTCTCCCGCTCCCCAGCTCTCTTGATACCTGGTGGGCGTGTGAGGGAGTGATGCCCAGACATCTACATACAGGCACTGGTAGGAAAAAACTACAAACAGGCAGCACAGAGCCAATGAAGAGAAAATTCTTTCAACTTCTGCCCCTGCCTTATACCCTGGAAAGTGCTCCACCAGTTGTGTGCTTTTCACCTGGCTTCTCTACTCCCAGTCCACCAGGCCTGAGAACGCATGTTGCTTTTCTGATGATAGCATTTGTTAATTCTCTTTGATACAAGTCTGACTTTGCCCTTTGTATCCATTGTGTTTCTGGTTGATCTGGGTAATGGCCCATCATGCAAGCCAGAGCCATAATATAGTGCATAACAAAAATCACCAAATCTCATAGGATTCCACAATAAATGCTTATTGCTCATGTATCTTTCTTATCCTCTCCTGGGAACAGTGGCCTAGCCTAAGAATCTTATTCTCCTGGTGATAGCAAAGGTACAGAGAACAAACAGAAACAGGTGAGGTCTCTGCAAGACAAGATTCACCTGTCACTTGTTTCTCTTCAACTGACCAAGAAAAGTCATGCAACCAAATACAAATCTCACAGGTGGAAAAATGTACAAGTCATATGGCAAATGACATGGATACAGGAAAGGGTAAGAACTGAGACAATTAATGCAAGCTGCCACATTCAACCTGTCTGACCCCTGAGTTCCTAGGCCAACTCAGTCCATGTAGGCCCCTCTCCCAAGGCTCCACAGAGGGCCTTATCCTCTCTTTCCTCATGCCTGACTATTCCCTTCCATGTAGACTTCTCTGTGGGATTCTCAGAGTCTCAGGTGGTATTGTCCAGTGCATTTAAACAGTCAAAGACAAGCTGGGCAATTATGCTGGATGACAAGGCCTTCATCAAAGATTTATCGGCTTCTGCAGAAACAGCCTTTAAATCACCCAATACCTATAATTGCACTGGGCATGCCAAGTAAATGCATCTGTTCCAACTCCTGTGAATCAAGTTCACCTTTTCATTCTCTTACTGGCAGAGTATCCATTCCTTCACTTATTGACCACCTAATAGGGGTCATACACTGTTCCAGGCCCTTGAGATACAAGAAGAATTCTCCCTTTGAAGATCAATGAGGTATAGAGACAGATAGAAATTTACAGTGTGGTTAGAAGTAAGAAATAGAGAGAAAATAACTTTTGTACTGTAAGGAGAGGGCATGAGGAGAGCTGGATATGAACAGGGCTTTAAAGAGTATATAGAAGTGAGTGTGGAAAAGATGGAATGAGCATTCAGACAAATGGAACTTTCTGGTGTCCCATCACTTCAGGCTGCTGAAATGAAAAATACCATAGACTGAGTGGCTTAAACAACAAACAATTATTTCTCACAATTCTGGAAGCTGGAAAATCCATGATCAAGGTGCTGCAGGTCCAGTGTCAGGCGAGAGCTCTCTTCTTAGTTTGCAGATAGCCATCTTCTTGTTATATCCTTTCCAGGGAGGACAGGGAGGAGAGGAGAGAGGAACCTCTTCCCAGTGTTTTCATAAAAGGATATTATTCCCATCATGAGGACTTCACCCTCATGACCTAATTACCTCCCAAAGGCTCTGTCTCCAAATACCTTCACATTGGGGAATCACATTTCAACAAGTGAATTTTAGGAGGGATGTAAACATTCAGTCCATAGCACGTGGAAAAAGACATAAGAACATGAGTGTGGATATGACAGTATGTTAGGGTATAAGGTGAATGGGGAGTCAGTGGGTAGCACGTGGTCTTAGGGGGATAGGTTTGGGTCTAAGACCTTAAATGCCAACATAGGAACTTTGCACTTTATCCTGCAAACATTTGGAGCCACTAAAGATTTTTAATTTGAAGAGTAAGAGTAGAAGTATCCAATATTTGTTTCTGAAGATAGCCCCAGTGTAAAGTGGAGGATATGTACAGGAGACTGTGAACAGTTTGGGGACAACTGTAAGTGTCCAAGCCAGAAACAATGAGGTTCTGAGGGTCAGACAGCAGCTGAGCAAGGGTAAGAATGGAGCGGAAGAAGATTGGTGTTTCTCAGTGACTGCCTGGATGGATAACAGTGGACTGAACAAGGAGAGAAAATATGGGAGGAAGAGGAGCAGTGAATTTGGATTTGAGATACCTGAGAGATGTGTGGACAGCAAAATTTAGGAGATTTGCAACTGTAACTCATGAATATGGAAGGAAATTGGGAGATATGGGGAAGATTGGGGATGGATTAGCTTCCTCAGGGAGAATGTAAATTGAAAGACATGAGAAAGAGTAGTCAGGAGGTAAGAGGGGAATGAGGAAAAGTGGTGTTGATAAAGTCAAAGAAGAACTGTGCAAACAGAGCAGGGCTAGATGTACCAGCCCACAATGTACAGTTTTGAAGGTTGTATATGGCACAAATTTAAGGGAAACTACTCCTAATGTAAATTACATGAATGGAGGCTTCTGAAATGATGCAGTGTGCAGACAATATGGCTGTAAATGTCAGACCTGGTCATGAGACTGTTTGAAAGACACCTTTAAATTTAATGCACAGGCATTATCCTAGACTAATTAAATCAGGAATCCCAATTATTAGATGCTAGCATCAGTTTTGTTTTTTATTTTTAAAGGAGTCATTGGGGATATTTAAAAGCCAGCCAAGTGATCGCAGTGATCAGCCAGGGTGGAGAACCATTGTCTCCTGGCCCCTCACTATCATCTTAGCCCTACATCTCAGCAAATGAACATTGGCTTAACAGACTAGATTCATGTCCATTTCATGACTGACTACCACAAATGAACATTCAACACTGCTCAGGGATCAAACATGTTTTCCTACTGAGCTGTCTTCCTGTCATCCAAGATGACCACTTTATAGCTCCCCTTCAGCCCTCGAACTGCATCTCCAACTCCCATTCAGCTGATGATTTCATCTCAAACATCACTGTGAAAACCAACATCATTAGAATGAAACTTCCTAATCTTCAACCACCAAATATACAGCCTTACCTCACCATCTTCTCTGTCCCTTCTTTGTCTTAGGCCACACCCTTTCCATGGGCTTGGGACCTCATGTACTTTCTGTTCTGTGTCTTTAACCCTCCTTTCTAAAGTAACATCCTTATCCGCACCCAGGCAACTCCAGTATCCCATTGTTGGGAGTACAAGGAGTTTCAGTTATCTATTTGTGTGGCCCACTACTCCCAAAGTTAATAGCTTAAACAACAGCCATTTCATTACTCAGGAATGTGGGCAGGGCTCAGTAAGGGATGGTTTGTGTCTTTTCCACATGATATCAGCTGGCACTACTCAACTGGGGCTGAGGGGTCTTATTCACATGTCTGGGGACCCCTCAACTGGGGATGTTCGGTCAGCTGGGGCTTGGCTGGGGTGGCCGGGGTAGCTGTGCTTCTCTCTTCTCATGGGCTCTCTCTGTACTGAGGACTTAGTTCTCTTCCATGTGTCTATTCTTTCCATGTGGTGTCTCACTTACCAATGCATTTCTCTTTTTACTTGATCTCTCTGTCTAGCACCATCGCATCGACTCTGCACATAGTGAGTTTCCCTCTGAGTGAAACCAGAAATTACAAGGCATTTTCAGAGTCTGGCTTAGAAATCTCAAATTTTCACTTCTGCCTAATATCAAAGCAAGTCACAGGACCAATCCAGATTCAAGAGGAGAGGGAATGGTTTCTACCTCCAGATGGGAGGGGTAGCGCAGTCGTATGGGGTAAAATGGTTGTTGAACATGCCTACACAAATGATAACTAATCTTATCTTTACCAGCATCATAATTCTGAGCACAGGAGACATATAACAGGAGTCACACAAATGGAGATCAAGGTATAGGATAAGTTGTATTAGCAGTAAAGCTCAATTGGTTTAAGCTATAGTGGGCTTCCTCTTGCTTTATCCCTGAATTAGAAAGACTTATACATTTGTTTATATGCACAGTTGTAGGCCTTCCTAACCTTAGGGGCAGAGCCTTCCCAGGAGAGCTCACCAAATGAAGGAGGCAAGAGCTGGG
This sequence comes from Phyllostomus discolor, assembly GCF_004126475.2. Taxonomy (NCBI): domain Eukaryota; kingdom Metazoa; phylum Chordata; class Mammalia; order Chiroptera; family Phyllostomidae; genus Phyllostomus; species Phyllostomus discolor. The sequence goes on along the minus strand of NC_040911.2, from coordinate 80,586,560 downwards.
CAGAAACTAGAGGCAGAGCAAAGGAGTGAGCCACCTGCATCCCAGTAATCGTCTAGACTCACAATTTGTCAGTCCTTCCTTCTTGCCTAAGGAGAAATCAGTTGGGGCAGAGAGGAGGACAGAAGACTTATTTCCAAGAATATGCTGGTGTCTTCAGGAGCTCGAGGACCCTTCTTGGGGTGAAAGCAGGAAAGCAGGGGGCAGGTGGCACCCTCTAACATATCCACTTTTTGTCCATTTTCACTGACTTTAAACCAAGGGTATGACTGCCCCCTCAGGAAAGGAGATGAGCAGTTTCTTAGGGGGCACTCAATGCCACAGCCCTGTGGCCACATCCCAATACCAACCACTAGTTTTTTTTCATTGTCCTGAGACCAAGACATAATATAGGTTTTTGTTGTTGTTGTTTTGTTTGTTTTACCTGTCCTGACCATTTTGAAGCCCTAGCTAGAGGTTGATTAGTTGTACTTTTCTGAGCAGCTAATTGTGTTCACACTCCCAGTCACTTCCTTCAGGGGGCTCTCATAGTCCAGGTCACTATGTACCAGCCTTAATTGCCCCAGGGCCAGCTCCCAGACAAGTAAGGACAGTCTCTATGCCCCTGAACCCAAGAACTTACTCCAAACAGCAAGTTTACAGATAGCTGAAGAAACTGAGCTAAACCTATACTGCTTTTCACACTTATGCTGCCTCCTATAGCTCAAGCTTGCTATTACCCTGGCCATGGGTGCAACACCCTGTGTGTGGCTGGCTCTTCCTGGAGCCTTTCATTTGGAGCTGTAACAAAGAGCTCTGCCTTTCATCTCCCTGAGCGTCATTGTTGCATCCTGACATCAAAAGAACCTTTAAATCTTATAAAACACTAAGGTGGGCAATTTAGCTCTTTCCCTAAAGGCTCTGAATGTGTCAGTGCTGCACATTAACTAAATCAACTCTAAGACCTACATCTCATCCTGACAGTTCACTCCCTTATGTGTTCCCATCTCAGATGATGCCTTGTTGTACAAAATGGCTCAGTTGAGGTCATGCAATGAGCTCAAATGATAGATTAAAAAATTATAATATAATAAGGGTGATGATAGGAAACTTTCATCAACTTGAATAATAGGATTCAATTCAACCTCCTTTATCAAATACTCAAACATTTTCTTGTACATTGAGTTAAGATATTGAAAATAAAAATTAGGAACTCTACAAGAATTAAAATTCCAAATTACCCTGGTTAATGTTACCCCTGTGGCCTCAACTGTGGGTTCTCACTCATGTGCCTGGATATAGATAGTCTAAGTCTTTCTGCAGCCACAGTTTGGCAACTTTCACTGGGCTGGGCACAATTCCTTCAGGATGTCCAAGCTGATTCATCCAACCTCAAGGCTAGTGTCTCACATTTATAAAGAAGAAAACTGAGAGGATACATGAGACTATTACAGCACTGATAGTCAATGCTCACCCATGAGACTCAGAAATACAGGGAAAAGCCTCAAATGCAGTTATCTCAAGCAGAACTCATTATTTAAACTAATCTAAATGTACACTTTCATTGCTGAAATATAGCTTTGACTCAGCAGTGTCAGAGAGAGGGCAGAGGGAGAAAATCTTGTTTCCAATTCCTTACACTATGCTAGCTGTCCAGGGTCACGAGAACTACACTCAACTGGGAGAGACTTCCCATCAAGATGCTAACTAGAACACTTTGTTTTCAAATGTAGTAGGTGCTCTTGGAGCTCTTTCTGTATCCTCTCAGCACTCATCATGACCGTGATGTTGATGGTTTCCCCCTACAAGCCCTGAAGACTCTCCAGCTGAGGGCATTCTCCAAGTGTGGGGGTGTGCTCAGAAATACTTGTGAGCTGAAACCCCCAGAAATAGTGCCTTCAATGAAATCATGGACAGGAGCAGCTAGTGGATAAACAGTTTATCTTCCCTGCTGCTTGAGTGGGATACAGTTCCTCAGGGGGTCCCCAACAAGTCTGAGTCTCAGTTGGCCATAGCAACACTCATTTGTTCATTTTCCTTCCTTCCTTACCTCATTTTCTCACTCTCTTATTGGTGGTTCTTAGGACCATCTCCCAAATAAACTGCCTCCACCAAAATCCTTGTCTCAGCCTCTGTTTTGGGGGACTCCAACCTTAAACCCTGAACCTGTGGGAAAGGACAATTACTATATACTCTCTTCTCTGTCATGGGGTGACTTTTCAGATACTTTCACTTTTTCAGCAAAAGTTTAAAATGTATGGAATTGATATAGGCAGTCACCAGGGTAGATTGAAGCATTCCTCTTTAACACCTTACAGAGAGACAACTTCTTTATTTTGAAATCCTCTCTGAATTTTATGCTCCTGACACCCAGAGATAAACTGAGTACAGGCTCTGTTTAGAGACACAGCATCCAACACCTCTTGCGAGCAGCCATATTAAATTTCTCAAGTCAATGAAGCCCACCTCAAGGGAAAAATACCCTTAAGGGAAGATATACACACATTTGCATCTGCTGAAGACACTCCTTCTGAGATTCCAAGCCTAGAGCTATCAGTGATACATTGAGTCTTAAGGTACCACGAACCTAATAAAGACTAGCACTCTGTCATCTTATCTCTCTTCCAGAGCCTTGAAGGTATGCCACTTGGGTGGCAACAACAAATCTTTCTTCTGCCACTTGGCTTTCCACAGTGCCACAACATTCACATGAATCTTCAGTGTTCATCTCCCTCTGCCTTTTATCAGTCTTGAGTAAGCTTTTGGCATTTTGACCTGTTTCTTAACTGGATTCCTGTCCTGCTCCACATATAGGGCCAGCAGTGCTTGGTGGACATAATGCCATCTTCCTCATTTCTCCCCCACCCCTGTTTCTTTCAAGTTTGAGTTTACCTACGTATTCTCATTGATTCTGTCTGGCAAAGTTCCCCCAACTTTGGGAGAAGGGAGCAGAATCATTAATAAATGTTATGGTTATGAGATGTGCTTTTTTAAAAAATAAGAATTAAATCTTGGGGGGCTAAGATGGCGTCGGAGTAGGAAGGAGCAGATTCAGCTCCCCTTTGCTCAAGGGAGAAAATTCTGGCAAATCTATGGAGTAGAGAAGCAAGCAACCAACATACTTCAGCATATGTGAAAATAAGGGACCAAGGATTGTGGCGGAACTGAAAAACCAGACCCTAAGAAGAGTGCTGCAACAAGGTAGGGTCCTGGGGACCAGCGTGTGGTCCGGGGGCTGCAGCCCCAGGCCCAGGGCCCGCTGCTGGGTTTGCCACAGACTTCTTGGGAGAGAGCCGGGACAACTGCTCCTTCCCCAGCCAAACAAGGTCTGAGCAGCACTGGGAAGAATCCAGGTGCTAGCAAACACACAAGGGCTGTGAGAACCTTTGGAGGTTGTGGACACCAGAGAGGCTGGGTCGTGCAGCAGGCCCTGACCCCCACAGTCACAGGTTTGGCTGGAGAGTTGGGCTGCAGGAGAAGCCAGGCCATTGTGCGGAGAGGCAGGCTTGAACAGGAGGAATTTCTCAAGAGGAAGGAGTGAATAGACAGACATTGTTTGGGGAATTCTCCTAAAGGGATCAGTCACTCCAGCCTCCGTGCCACCCAGCCATGGGCATGCAGACGTGCGTGCAGGGAGAGCATCCCTGCACCCCAGTCCACAGCAGTAACCCTGGGGAAAGACCTGATTCCCACATTCAGGGCACAAGGCTGAGGAGCCACATTAGCTTCCCAGACAGTGAGGGAGCCAGTGCGAGCTCCGCTGACCAAGGAAGAAAGCCATACCAATCACCCCTCAGCCTGCCACAGCCAGCAAGATCAGAAAAACTGGTTTGGCCACTTTGAAACCAAGAGACTTTTTAATTTGATTCTATTTTTTAACAACTTTTAATTTTTTAAGTTTTATTGTTTTTATTCTCTTTTGATTTCTTTTCCCCCTCTTTCCTGATTTCTTGTTTTATTCCTTCCTCCTTCCTTTCCTCCAATTTTATCTCTTCTTCCTTCCTTCGTCTGCCTTTTCTAATTTTACTTTTTAAAATTTTTTCTAAATACCTACAAGTGAGACAAAATCCTGGATCTGTGAAAAGACCACAGTTGAACCCAAAGAAGGGGCATCACAACAGCTGGGACAGTGAGACAAATTTCACTCTGCTATTACAGAGAACCTGCAAGTTATTGCATATTTGTATTATTATTATTTTTCCAGTGTTCCTACATCTTTTTTTAACAGTATTTTTATATCCCTCTTCTTTTTGTATAGCCTGCTTTGCTAGGCTGGATATATTGTATGACCTGACAGCTTTCCCCTGATATCTCTTTCTATACTGTATTACTAATCTACTGTCCTTTAACTCACCTGTGTCCCATCAGCACACTACTCGATGTTCTGTACTCCCTATTCTTGTTACCTAGATGTCATAGACTCTGTCATATGAATGTTGCCATAATATTATTGTAAATAACTGCTGTTCCATGCAATTGTAATTACTTCACAACACCTCCCCCCCGCCCCAGATCTTAGCCCATTTCGAAGTTTCCTGAACTCTATTACTGTAGTGGTTAACTCTATTCTCTCACACACTACACCTATTTACTATCCTTTACTCACCTTACCTCAGAATCTGACCGCCCACAACCTCCCTGCTTTATAGATCCAACTCACAATCCTTCCTCCCCCAAAAAGAGTCTTATCTTCTTTCCATCCTTTCTAAAAATCAGCTAGCTGGGTGGAAGACCACGGTTAACACTATACATTGTGAAAGGATCTCCTATATCTTCCCTACTTGCTACTACTGTAAATAGCATAGAATTCTCTCTTGCTGTCTTAAACCATTTTGCCTTCCCCCTCCAACTGATGACAAAAAAGAATAGGTGGAGGAGGTGAACACCAGGATACCCACTAGAAGAGGAAACCCAACAACAAAGGAACCACTAACAGATAACAACAGAAGAAGGTGAAGGAGGGAGTAGTAACCACACAAACCTCAATCCAGGACTTATCTGGAAATACAACTAAACAGTAGAGACAGTACCCAATACAAGCAACTGAACAAGATTTCTTTAAACCTTGTACACACAGAACAACCAGCTTCAACACAACCTGCCCTCACCAGCACAACAAAATACAGAAGGTGGTGGACAGAGTGACCCTCATTTAACCAGCTGGTGGGAAGGAACCACCAAAGAAGGACTCAACAACAATCAAAACCCAAAGGCAAACACAAAGCCAACTTAAACGACAGCCCAAACCAGTGAGCTTGGGAGATCAAGGAAACAGCACCACTGAAACTCACTGCTATTCTACTAAAGAAGTTCACAACATAAACCCAGGGAGCCAGAACAGATCAATATAAGAAGCTGAGGATAACAAGAAGATTCTCACAAACAATAGGAAGACAAAGAAATAATCCCCAAAGGAAAGGAAAGGAGGAAGCCTCAGAAAGAATGCTAAATGAAATAGAGGCAATTCAACTATCAGATATTGAATTCAAAGCAGTGATTGTCAGCAAGCTCAATGAGCTCACAATGAGCTACGAGAAACTACAGCGAAGCTACAATGAACTCAATGAAAACTACATCAGCATAAAAAAGGAAATAGAAACTCTCAACAAGGGCCAAGAGGAAGTGAAGAATACAATTTCTGAACTGAAGAACACAGTAGAAGGAATGAAAAGCAGGATCAATGAAGCAGAAGATCGGATCAGCGAGCTAGAGGACAAAATAGAAGAAAACACCCAGAAAGAGCAAGAAAAGGAAAGGAGGCTGAGAAAGAATGAAGAGGGATTAAGAGAAATGCAAGACAATATGAAACGTAATAATATCCGTATAATAGGGATACCAGAAAGAGAAGAAGAAGAACAAGGGATAGAACACCTATTTGAAAAAGTGATGATGGAAAACTTCCCTAATTTGATGAGACAAAAAGTCACACAAATCCAGGAAACACAGAGAGTCCCAATCAAGAGGAACCCAAAGAGGACCACCTCAAGACACATCATAATTAAAATGGCAAAATTTCAAGACAAAGAGAGACTCTTAAAGGCAGCAAGGAAGAAACAGGAAGTAACATACAAGGGAACCCCAATAAGGCTAACAGCTGACTTCTCAATGGAACACTCCAAGCCAGAAGAGAATGGCAAGAAATAATCCAAGTAATGAGAACCAGAGGTCTGCAACCAAGACTACTTTACCCAGCAAGGCTCTCAAACAAGATAGAAGGCCAAATAAGAAGCTTCTCAGACAAAAGAAGTGTAAAAGAATACACCTCCAATAAACCAGCTCTGCAAGAGATGCTAAAGGAACTGCTTTAAGGAAAGAAAGGAAAAGAGAGAGTGAGAGAGGATCACACGTACATAAAAGGCAATGAATAAGTACCTACCAGTAATAACCTTAAACGTAAATGGATTAAAGGCTCCAATCAAAAGACATAGAATAGCTGATTGGATAAGAAAACATGACCCACACATATGCTGTCTACAAGAGACCCATCTCAGGATAAAAGATCTGCACAGGTTGAAAGTGAAGGGCTGGAAACAAATTTTCCAAGCAAATGGACAGGAAAAAAAAGCCGGGGTAGCAATACTCATATCTGACAAAATAGACTTCCAAAGAAGGATGATAGAGAGAGACCCAGAAGGTTATTTCATAATACTCAAGGGAAGAATTCACCAAGAAGACATAAATATTGTAAATATATATGCACCAAACATAGGAGCACCCAAATACATAAAGAAAATCTTAGAGGACTTCAAGAAAGATATGGACAACAACACAATTATTGTGGGGGATTTTAACACCCCACTATCAAAAATGGACAGATCTTCCAAACAAAATATCAACAAAGATATTGTGGCATTGAACAATACCTTAGATGAAACGGGCTTTACTGATATATACAGGGCCCTCCATCCCAAAGAAGCTAAATACACATTCTTTTCAAATGTACATGGAACATTTTCAAAGACAGACCACATGATAGGACACAAAACAAGCCTCAACAATTTCAAAAAAATTAAAATCATTCCAAGCAATTTCTCAGATCACAAGGGAATGAAGCTAGAAACCAACCCCAAGGAAAAAACCCCAAAACACTCAAATTCATGGAGATTAAACAGCATGCTATTAAAAAATGAATGGGTCAAGAATGATATTAGGGAAGAAATCAAAAGGTTTCTGGAAACAAAAGAAAACGAACTCACAACAACCCAAAACTTATGGGCACAGCCAAGGCAGTCCTGAGAGGGAAGTTCATAGTGATACAGGCCCACCTAAAAAAGTTAGAAACATTTCAAACAAACAACCTAACCCTACGTCTACAAGAACTCGAGGAACAACAACAAAGACAGCCCAGAGCAAGCAGAAGGAAGGAAATAACCAAGATCAGAGCAGAATTAAATGACATAGAGACTAAAAGCACAATTCTAAGGATCAATGAATATAAGAGTTGGTTCTTTGAAAAGATAAACAAAATCTACAAGCCTTTAAGCAGACTCATCAAGAAAAAAAGAGAGAAGGCCCAAATAAACACAATCAGAAATGAAAGAGGAGAGATTACAACTGATACCACAGAAATACAAAGGATTGTAAGAAATTACTATGAAGAGCTGTATGCCAAGAAATTTGAAAACCTAAGTGAAAAGGACAAATTTCTAGAAAAATATAATCTTCCAAAACTCAATGGAAAAGAAGCAGAAAGCCTGAACAGACCAATAACAACAAAAGAATTTGAAGCAGTAATCAAAAAACTCCCAATACACAAAAGCCCTGCACCAGATGGTTTCACAGGAGAATTCTACAAAGCATTTAAGGAAGAGCTAACCCCTATCCTTCACAGACTATTCCAAAAAATCCAAAAAGATGGAAGACCCCCAAACTCTTTTATGAAGCCAACATCATCCTAATTCCAAAACCAGATAAAGACACAACAAAGAAAGAAAACTTCAGGCCAGTATCACTGATGAACATTGATGCTAAAATCCTCAACAAAATACTGGCAAACCACATCCAACAATACATTAAAAAGATCATACACCATGACCAAGTGGGACTCATTCCAGGGATGCAAGGATGGTACAATATTCGCAAATCAGTAAATGTAACACATCACATAAACAAAAGCAAAGACAAAACCCACACGATCATATCAATAGATGCAGAAAAAGCATTTGATAAGCTACAGCACCCATTTATGATAAAAAACACTCAGCAAAGTGGGAATAGAGGGAGTATTCCTCAACATAATAAAGGCCATATATGAGGGACCTACAGCCAACATCATACTCAATGGGCAAAAATTAAAATCTTTTCCACTAAGATCAGGAACAAGACAAGGCTGTCCACTTTCACCACTTCTATTCAGTATAGTACTGGAAGTTTTAGCCACAGCGATCAGACAAGAAAAAGAAATAAAAGGCATCCAAATCGGAAAGGAGGAAACAAAACTCACTGTTTGCAGATGACATGATAGTGTACATAGAAAATCCTATAGACTCGGGCAAAAAGCTGATTGGCCTAATAAATGAATTTGGCAAAACAGCAGGATACAAAGTCAATATCCAGAAATCAAAGGCATTTCTGTACACCAACAATGAAACAGCAGAAGCAGAAATCAAGAAAAAAATCCCATTTGAAATAGCAAAAAGAAAAATAAAATACCTAGGAATAAACCTAACCAAAGAGATAAAAGACTTGTATTCAGAAAACTACATAACACTGAGGAAAGAAATCAAGGAAGACACAAACAAATGGAAACATATACCGTGTTCATGGATTGGAAGAATTAATATCATCAAAATGTCCATACTACCAAAAGCAATTTACACATTCAATGCAATACCTATTAAAGTACCAATGGCTTATTTCACAGACATAGAACAAACACATCAAAACTTTATATGGAACCATAAACGACCCCGAATAGCTGCTGCAATTTTGAGAAAGAAGAGTAAAGTAGGAGGGATCACAATACCTGACACTAAACTATACTGCAAGGCCACTTTAATCAAAACAGCCTGGTACTGGCATAAAAACAGGCACATGGACCAATGGAACAGAACAGAGAGCCCAAAATTAAACCCAAGTCTCTACAGTCCATTAATATTTGACAAAAGAAGCAGCAACATAAAATGGAATAAAAATAGCCTCTTCAACAAATGGTGTTGGGAGAGCTGGATAGCTACGTGCAAAAAAATGAAACTAGAGCACCAACTTGCATCTTATACAAAAATAAATTCAAGGTGGATAAAAGACTTACATATAAACTGTGACACCTTTAAAGTCCTAGAGGAGAATGTAGGTAGGAAAATCTCAGATATTTCACACAGAAAATTTTTAATGACATGTCCCCTAGAGCAAGGGACATAAAGGAAAGAATAAACAAATGGGACCTCATCAAAATAAAAAGGTTCTGCACAGCTAAAGAAAACATTATCAAAATAAAAAGAGAACCAACTGTATGGGAAAACATATTTGCCAATGATACCTCAGACAAGGGTTTAATCTCCAAAATACATAAAGAACTTACAATGACTCCACCCTAAGAAGACAAGCAGCCCAATTAAAAAATGGGCAAAGGACTTGAACAGACAGTTCTCCAAGGAGGATATACAGAGGATCCAAAGACACATGAAACAATGTTCAATATCACTAGCTATCAGAGAGATGCAAATTAAAACCACAATGAGATACCACTTCACACTAGTCAGAATGACCATCATAAACAAAGCAACAAACAACAAGTGTTGAAGAGGTTGTGGAGAAAAGGGGGCCCTAGTGCACTGTTGGTGGGATTGCAGACTGGTACAACCACTATGGAAAGCAGTATGGAATTTCCTCAGAAAACAAAAAATGGATCTGCCTTTTGACCCAGCAATTCCACTGCTAGGACTCTATCCTAAGAACACTAAAACACCAATACAAAAGAACCTTTGCACCCCGATGTTCATAGCAGCACAATTTACAATAGCTAGGTGCTGGAAGCAACCTAGATGCCCACCAGTAAATGAATGGATCAAAAAACTATGGTACATTTACACAATGGAATTCTATGCAGCAGAAAGAATGAAGGAGCCCCTACCCTTTGCAACAGCATGGATGGAGTGGGAAAGCATTATGCTAAGCGAAACAAGCCAGGCAGTGAAAGACAAATACCATATTATCTCACCTTTAACAGGAACCTAAACAACAAAACAAAGAAACAAGCAAAATATAGTCAAAGACACTGAAATAGAGAACAGGCTGACAGTGACCAGAGGGGAGAGAAGAGGGAATTTCAGGGGAGAATGGGAAGGGTTTACAGGAACAAATTTAAAGGACACATGAATAAAAACTAAAGGGAGGGTGGTAATGGGAGGGAAGTGGGGAGGGTTGGGTGGGTGGGCTGGAGTGGGAGTAAAAGGGAGAAAACTGTACTTGAACAATGATTAAAATAAAATTTAAAAAAGGATTAAATCTTGAATAATAGTGGGAAGGGCTGGGAAAGTAAAGATACAGAAGGAGAGCTGAGGAACCAGAGAAAGAATCCCCAGTTGGTCAATTTGAGAAGCCAAAGATGTCTAGGTGCCATAGTGGAACTGTGAGCAGGAAGCTCATGGGGAGTCTAAGGGAAGTTATGCATCTGGGGATCCCTCACCTCTGTGGATCTGCAGCCAAGCATCTGCAGGGGTTGGGGGTGGGGAAGTGATCCTACAATCATCAGGACCAGCAATCAGGTTGAAGAGCTGGAAGTTGAATGGGAAATATAAGAACAATCTAGAACTTTCTGGCATCCCTGTGTCTGATTGTCTCTACATGGGATCATGAATACCTTCAGAGATCAATGGTCATTGCTTAACTCCTGACATCTTATTGAGTGCACAGTTTTCTCTGGCTAGCTTTAAAATAGAACCATATAAAGAAGGAGATTCTGGGAAACAAAGTTCTCAGTTTAGCCAAGTTGACCTAGTACAACCTACCATGGAGATATAAAGTGCTCAAGCAAGTCTTGTTCATATTCTCCTCCATGAATTAGATAACCCTGGCTATATGACCAAAGTCTTTCTATTATTACTCTTTCTGGCTCTCCTTAGCATACCCCATCTGTCCTGTGCCTTCTCATGTGTTTGAGTGCCCCATGTTTTCTGGACATATCCCAGAGGGTACATCCCTCAGGCTCCCTAGTGATATTCTACCTATTCCATGCATTCTTGTCAGGGCCCTTTCAAATCTGCACATGCCTTTCAAATCTGTAAGTGCTTGGAAAAGGCTACTTCCTCACTTACTTTATTAAAGAGTCTCTACCTTCAGCTTTTACAAGTTGAGGCCCCTCAATTCAATTTTTTCTTGAATCTAGGCTCCCTCTGGGAAAGTCAGTCCTGAAGGCATGTCTCCTCACCTCTGTTAGATTTCTCTGGGCCTCAATTTTCTTAATGTCAGAAGAATAGGAAAAAGATAGTCCCCTCTTCTAGAGGCCCAATCACCTGAGAGTTGAGGTATAGCTTGAGCACAGTATAGGCTCTTCTATGTCTATCAAGGTCTAGAGTTGTGAGGCATAGTCTTAGGTGATCCAAAAGCCTCACTCAGAACCCAAATTCTTGAACTTGCACCTATTTCTCAAGGTTTTGGGCCTTTGTACCAATGTTTTAGGGGTTTAAGTTAATAATAAATCACACCCTTTTCTACCGTATCTCTCTGACTTTGATGCCATTTGGGAGATGACTATGGGGTTCAGACAAGGAGAAATCAAAATATTAGCTTGATTATACTTGAAGATGAAGATTTGATAAATTATGTTTCTTGCTATTTCATCCCCATGATAGCAGAGCTGTAGGCATCCTGCTGCTTGGGCAGCACTGGCTCTTGAAAGAGGACCACGTGGAGAGCAGCAGTCCTGGAGACCCATCACCTGGGTGGATATCCCAAAGAGATAATGCCCAGGAGAAGCTGGGCCTCACGTATATGCTCTGTTCATATTCATGAACCTGTTAACCCCACATACCACTTCTGGGAATGGAAGGCAGAGAGAGAGAGGAAGCAGTTTTCAAGTCCATTTCTCTTCTCTCTAGAGGAGTGGAAATTACCTCTCTCTGTGGAAATTTGAGGGGTGGAGGAAGAAATGACCCCATCTGCCTCCAACTTCTATGTAGAAAAACTGGTCCCTCTCTTAATGCCCCTGTATTGTTGGTGACAATGTATATGGGTAGAGTCATCCAAGAAGGGGTATGGTAGTTATTATGACTGAGGCTTAGAAAACTCCAACCCAGCGATCTTACTCTTGGAGACATATTACAAGGAAATTGTTTCATGGTCCATAAGGGGGCATGCATAGAGATGTCCATCAGAGAAGCTGAAGGCAATCTCCAGTCTATTCCAGAAGAATGGACAGTGTAGAAAACACTCACTACATAATGCTACATAGCCCTGGTGGGGTTGCTTAGTGGGTTGGATCATCGTCCTGTTAATTTTCTGTTCACCAAAATTTGTGGGTTCACTTCCTGGTCAAGGCACATACCTAGGTTGCATGTTTGTTCCCTGGTTGGGGTGCATATGGGAGGCAACTGATGGTTTTGTCTTTCTCACATCAATGTTTCTCTCTCCTTTACTCTCTCTCTAAAATCAATAAACGTATCCTCAGGTCAATTAAAAAAAACTATGCTCATAAGCGTTCATAAGCATTATTTACAGTAGCCAAGTGCTGGATACAGGATAAGTGTCAATCAGTAAATGAGTGGATCAATAAACTGTGATACATTTAATGGAATTCTATGCAGCATAAAGAAAGAAGGAGCTCCTACCCTTCACCATAGCATGGATGGAACTGGAGAGCATTATGCTATGTGAAATAAGCCAGGCAATGAAAGACAAATACTATATGATCTCACCTATAAGTGGAACTTAATCAACATAAACAAACAAATGAGCAAAATAGAACTAGAGACATGAAAATAAAGAACAAACTGTTAGTGACCAGAGGTGGGGGGAAGGGGAGTAACAGGGGAAAGAAGGGGAAGGATCAAGTCAAGGAACGTGAATAAAGGACCCAGGGACAAAGACAATGGTGGGGAGGATTAAATGTGGGGGGTGGGGAGTGGGTAGGGCGGGAGAGAATAATGGGGGAAAATGGGGACAACTGTAATTGAACAACATTAAAAAAAATTAAATGATTTTTAAAAAGAATACTACACAGCTCTCGGAGCACTGAGTGAGAGAAAAATCACTTTGGGAAAGTTATGGTAAATAGGGAGGATGGGGCACACAGGTCATGCCATTTTGGGTCAAAAGCTGATGAACACTCAGTGCAATGTGGGTAGGTGCACTCGTAAATTACCTGTCATGGGCAAACATGTTGATAGAGTCTTCAAAGAAAAATTCACTGAAGCCTAATGCAATGCCAGCTGTTGCACTGATACAGATGGTCCCCTGGAACACTCACCTAGTCGGGGAAGCCTGCTACAAGGAGCCAGCCCCCCAGAAGATAATTCTGTTTTTGGGGGGTGTCCCGCCTCATGTAACCTCAAGAACAGATCTTTTTTCTTTAAAGTGTTGAGTGAAAGAAGAGACACACAGAATGAAGCCAACCACACAATATCATTTATATAAATGAAAAGCACAAATACAAGTAAACTAACATTTCATATTTTACAAAGATGCAAACATACATATTCAAGGACATGAACCAAAAACATTAACATGGGAACCTGAGGAGTCAAAGCCTAAAGGACAGTGACAAAAGATGAGTCTTGCACAAAATGACAATAAAAGTTGGCCACACACCAAGGACTCTGATTAGCTCAACCCTTGACTCCTTAGGTTAAAAGTGCCACTGCCTTGACCTTGTCACCTCCTTCAGCTGCTGTTCATTCTCCTCTTCCCTTTCATGTCCAGGTGCCTGTTCTCTGTGTCTTCACTTTTTCATACTCCGCTCACTCATGTGCCTTTTTAGGTTGGTTTTCTGGCCTATCCACCCCCCTCCCTCCACAAATGGTTCTTGAAAGTCACCACTGACTTCCATGTGACTAGATTCATTGGGCATTTTCTATTTGTATTTTCCCTTCATTTTAAAAATTAAATGAACTCACTTAAGTGTTACAGTTCTGTTTGAACAGACACATGGAATCATGTAAACATCACCACAATAGTCAGGGAAAAAAATGGTTTCACCCTCCCCCCAAAATTTCTCATGGTACTCCTTGGTAATCACTCTTTCTCTCAGCCCCTGGCAACAACTAATCTGCCTTCTGCACATGTAGTTTTGTCTTCCTGAGAATATCACATAAATAGAGTCACACGGTACAGTCTTTTGATCCAGATTGTTGGTGTAACAATAGCCTGTTCCTTTTCATGATTGGGTAGTATTTCATTGTACATATGGATCACAATTTGCTTATTCACTTGTTGAAGGACATTTGAGTTGTTTTCAGGTCTGGCTGATTACAAATAAAGCTGCTATAAATATCTGCATACGGGCTTTTGTGTGAACATATGTTTTCATTCCTCTGGGTAGAAACCAAGAAATGGGGTTGCTGGTTCATATAATGGATATATGTTTACCTTATAAAAAACTGAAATGAATGTTTTTAAGTCCACATTTTACTAGCTGTCTCAGTATCATGCACCACATTGACCTCTCCTTTCTGTGAGGCCACTTATTCCAGGTTTTCTACTGGTCCACTTTCCTCCCTTCCCAACCTCCAGCCAGGTGGGAAGTATCCCCAGCTCAGTCCCGAGTTCTCTGTCTTCCCTTCTTGCAGGTGATTGGCATAATTCCATGTCTTCAAATACTGTCTCTAAGCTGTGGTTCCCACATTTATAACTCTATCCCTGACCTCTTCTATGTATGCCAGGTTCAGGAGTCCAGTTATGAAAGTGCCATCTGCAGAAAGCTTTCTCCTTGGACTCTTAGATGCCTATGTCCTCAGTGCTGAGGCCCACTTCAGCTGCATCTTGTCAGGTTTTCCCCACCAAAGTAAAGACAACTCCAGCCACCCAGCTTAAAACAAAAGCCTGGGAGCCATTCTTTATATTCTCCTTGTAGCTGACTTCTTTGCTGCTTGACAAATTACCACATATTCAGTGCCTTAAAACAACACCCACTTATCATCTCACAGTTTCTGTGAGTCATAAGCTGGGATGGAAGGACTCAGCTGGGATGGAAGGACTCAGCTGGTTCCTTTGTCTCAGGTCTCACAGGACCAAAATCAAGGTGTTGTCAGGACTGAGTTCCTTTCTGACAGCTTGGAGGAAGTATATGTATACTCCCAAGACCATTCAGGTTGTTGGAAGAATCCATTTCCTTGTGATTGCAGGACTGAGGTCCCCATTTCCTCAGTGGCTGTCATTTAGACACTATCCTTAGCTCTTAGAGGCCTCTCTTTGTTCCTTGCACATGGCTCCCTACATCTCAGAATTAGCAATAGCATGTGGAAACCTTCTCATACTTGGAACGTCTTTATCTTCCCCTCATGTTGAATCTCTCTGACTCCATCAGGAGAAAGGTCTCTACTTCTAAGAGTCCATGTGATTACAGTGGCCCCTAAAATATAAACAGAATCATCTCCCTATTTTAAGATCATCCCACCAGTAATCCTACTACTGGTGAGTTGAATTGTGTCTCCTCAAACAATATGTTGAAGTCCTAACCACTGGTACCCGTGAATGTGGTTTTATTTGGAAATAGGGTCTTTGCATATATAATTAAGATGAGGTTAGGTGAGTAAGGTGGGTCCCTAACCTAATATAACTGGTGTCCTAATAAGAAGACACACAGAGACAAAAAGATACAGGAGAATGCCATGTGGAGACAGAAGCACTGAGAAAAGACACCCATGTGATGACAGAGGCAGAGACTGAAGTTATCCTGGTGTGAGCCAAGGAATGTCAAGGTTGCCAGTCATAGCAGAAGATAGGAGAGAGAGCATGGCCCAGTGGATACCTTGATTTGGGCCTTTTCTATTGATTTAAACCAGTTTGTGTTTCTCTGTTATGTAGCCCTAAAATAACAGAGAATAATACAAACCCCAATTGCATCTCCAAAACCCTTTGGCCACAGTCATGGGCATGGCATCTCACCATATTCACAGTCCCAGGTATTAGGACATAGAATCTTCTTGGTCTCATCACTCTGCCTACCATCCCTCCTCTCCCTGACATGAAGCTAATTCATCACTATGTCAATTATTCCTTAAAAATGTTTCTCATATCTATCCATTAATCTCTATCTCCACTGCAGCCAATATACCTTCATCTCCTCCTGAATTATTGTAACAGTTCCCTAACTGATCTTCTTGCTTCTCCTGTTTTGTATTTCATAAAATTCATTCTTACAAAACAATACTCAGATTATTGTAGAGTGTAAATTGGATCACATCATTTGTAGCACTGTAGAATTTATTCAGGGGCAAGTAAAAGAAAATTCAATTATGGTGGCTTAAGAAAAAAAAGAGGCTTATTTTTTCTTTTATGAGAATTCCCAACTCAGGCAGTTCCGAGCTGATGCAGAAGCTGAACAATGTTGTGAAGGACCCAGTTATTTTCAACATTTCTGCTCTGCTGTCCTTATATTAACCTTTTGTCCTCATGGTCACAATATGTCGGCTATGCCTCTAGACATCATAGTTATGTTCTAGGATGGGAGTTAGGAACAGGAAAAGTACCAAATCTGCCAAAATTTAATTTCCTTTTTATTAGGAAATCCAAACATTTCTCATAAATGATTCTAATCAGGTATAAGTTTTTATTTCATTGACCAGAGGGAGGTGTGGAAATTGAGTACTTCAGTAGAAATGGTATTCCATGAGCCTACCCTACATCACCTGCCTCATCACTCTCTCATTTAGGACCTTTCAGGTGGACTTTTTAATACAGTGAGAATAAAAGTTAAATTTCTTTTTTAACAGCCTGTGAAACATCTCACTGCTTCTCTAATGTTATAATTTATGACTTCTCTCCTCTTTCTGGGTGTTTCAGCCACAATGGCCTTTCTCCTGGTTCTTTCCTGACTCCAAGTCTTTGCCCTTGTGTTTTCTTTTGTTCTATGAGGCAGATTGTATTATTGCTCTCAACTCTTCACTCTGTCCCTGTAATAAGGGTCCACCTCTTCATGGAGGAGAGAGGGCATGTTTTTCAGTCTTTACACCTGAGTTTTGACTGATAAATGTTAACAGACTTGATGCTAGCAGACATTTTAAATATGCTGAGAAATCTGTCTTGGCCTCATCTACCTCTATCATCCACAAGGAGAAGAGCATGTCCCCATAGCTGTTTGGCTCTGCGGGAGGCACTTGGAGCAGCACTGTAACCAACCTGCAGCCTGGAGTCCAGCCCAGCTGAGCCCAGCCAAGATAACCCAGACCCCAGCCAAATCCAAGACTTGGGAGTGAGAAAAGTAAGTGTTGTAAACCACTGAGATTTTGATTATGATTTGTATGCAGCATTAATCCAGCAAAGCCTGACACAGTCTGAATTATTCTCCTTCCCACTCATTTTGTTAATTTTTATTTATCTTTGGGTCTCAAATAAAATGTCATTTCCTAAGGGCACCTTTACTTGTACTTCCAATATTGGTCATGGTTTCTCTCTATACTAAGCTTTCTCAGAGCATACTATTCTGTTCCCTTACTATACCTAATATAATTAATTTGAAATATGTAATTTTATTTTCATGTTCATTTGTTAAAAGTCCACCTCTCCCTATGGACGGTTAACTTCTTGGGAGCAAAGACCTGTTGGTTCATTACTGTATATATCAGCACCAAACCCAAGGTCTGCATACTAACGTACTAAAAAAATGTTAGTTATTATTGTTTATTGAATAAATGTATGCCCAATTGAAGGAATATTATTCTGCTATCAAAAACTTTGTCTTTGAAGACTTTTCAATGACATATAACTTATAGTTATGTAATTATGATCCAAATAGTAAGAATAAATGTGATTGTATTTGTACAAAAATACTAAAGTTAAACACACCAAAGTATCAACAATGCTTATCTCTCTGTGGAGGCATTATTAGTGTATCTTTATTTTCTTTCTTATAATTTTCTGCATTTTACATATTTCTTCCAATATATTACTTTTATAATCAGAAAACACAATAAAAGTTATTAAAAAAGAGAGGAAGAGAGTAGTGCTTAATTGTGTTAGTGATGTAATGAGAAGATTCTAAAGAACATCAGAAGTCGGAACAAAGCCTGGGCAGCTGGCCAGAACATTCTGAGTTGCAAATAACTCCTCTTGGGCTTCTCTGTTCTCAGGGTTCCCCAGGGTCTTTTGTTCCCTGCCTGTGGGAGGGTGTCTGACTAAGTACAAGGGAGACCAGGGTCAAGAGGAAGGAGTGGTCCCTCGGGGCTGGGCTGACAAAGAGAGCACACAACAGAGTGAGACCTAGCAGTTAGATGGGAAGTTCAGACTGAAGCCATCTGGGCAGGTGGACCAGGTGAGTAGTTCAAGCAAAGATGTGGGATTCAATTGCACATGGCAATTGTCCTTCCAGGGGAGGAGTTTGTGCTCTCGGAGTAGATGGGCAACTTGATTGCTATTTGAGTTTCATGGGCCAGAAGTTTCCATGATGGATTTCTTAGAACCCAGGGTTCCATGAGGATGTCTTTTGGGGGCAAGGAAGGTGCTGGAAGGGCCTTCCCATCCCCTGATTTCAATCAAAACTGATCCACTATTATCTATAAGAGTCTATTAGAAGCAAAGGTTTACATTACTTTAAAAAGGGGATGGGGTTAAAATCAATAATAATGATGAGGGAGAGGAGCTACTGAAGGCTTTTGAAAGGGGGAATGATGTGTTCAACACAAGGCTGCCACATTCACAATGTCCATTGGGCCAGATTGCAAGGCCAAGGGCAGTGAAGAGAAACT
This sequence comes from Phyllostomus discolor, assembly GCF_004126475.2. NCBI lineage: Eukaryota > Metazoa > Chordata > Mammalia > Chiroptera > Phyllostomidae > Phyllostomus > Phyllostomus discolor. The sequence continues at coordinate 80,567,745 of NC_040911.2, read as the reverse complement.
GAAGGACAGGGGACTGTTGCAATAGATGAATACTATAATGCTGATAATAATAATAGTAGTAGTAAACCATAAGCCAGGCCCTATTTAAAGTACTTTATCTATATTAACTCATTCATCCCCATACCAACCCTACAAAATAAATACCATTTTAATCTGTTTAATAGCGGAGGGGCTGAGAATTGAGCACAGAGGTCTTAAATAACTCACCCCAAGTTACACAGCAAGAAAGAGAAGCCAAGATGTGAACCCAGGCAGGCCAGCTTAGAGCTTGAGTCCTCTACCCTTGCCCAGAGGGAGGTTGAGGGAAAAAATGTCCATCTGGCTGAGTAGGTTGACATGACCTCCTTCACTATGCCCACTATTGCTTTGTCTCTTCACCTTTTATCCATGTCTCATGGCTTCAGGTTGTTAGTCAGATTAACAAGCTCCCAGGGTGTGAGGGCAGATGGAGTGTGTCAGACAGCGTGTTGAGTGGGAGATCAAATGTGGAGTCTGAAATCCTGGGCAACACTGGCATGAAAGGAGTCAGGTAAGTCAGGAGGAACTGAGGCTGAGTGCACTGAGGGAAATGTTGTGCCCAGTTTGGGGTGGTGAAGATCCCTGAGGGCTGTTCAGTGACTGTAATAGCATCGACTGTTACCGAAAAGCAGTTCTTCCAAAATCTTAATCCTTACAGGGCATGCTAGACCCCAGATCTGTAGGCTTCCTCCCCAGAGTTTCTGATTCAGTGGGTCTTGGGTGGGTCCTAAGAATGTGCTTCTCTAGCAAGCTCCCAGATGCCGCTACTGGTCCACAGACCACACTCTGAGTAGCTCTGTTTTAGGGCATGCCCCCATCTGCAAAGCCTTTCCACATATGCAATATCATGAATCTTTTTAAACACTCCCCAATTATATTTTGAACATTACTGTTCTGAGAAACACATAAAAAAACTCATTTCCTGTTGTTTTTATCTGATGTTCTTTACTTTAGTCATCAAAACTCCTGGGTAGCTGCAGTACATCTGTGTCTTTACATAAATTGTTCCTACTGTCTGCTATGCTTCCAGATTTATCTAGTTTCTTGTTTAAAAAAATTTCTTCCTGCCTTAGGAAGCCTCCTCTAACCCCACCCCCAATCTTACTTGATTGCCCCTATTCTATATTCAGGTGGCATTTCTACCTTCCTCTGCTGAGCAGTGCCTGCCATAGAGTAAGTGCTCAATAAATATCTGATGGATTAAGTAAACGATTAAAACAATCTCTCTCTCAGTGAAACTACCATATCACCTGTATCTCTTTTGTGGTAGGTTCTTATAGCACACTCTAATTTCTAGAACAGGGATGAAAAATGTACTTCATCTTAGATTCTAGCTCTTATCATTTACTGTGCAGGAGCATTTTGAGACCGTATCTGAGCTTAGTAGAAAAGAGCAAGTGATTGATTAATATTGTTGGTCACAGGCAAGATGTGGGGAGTGGGGGTAATAGTGCCATATATATGTCACTCCTACTCTAGAATGAATTGATTCTCCTCTCTACATGTCCACCCTAAAGATGAGGAGTTGGGATAAAGGTCAATGCCTAAGACACAACTGGGTCCAGTACATTTTGCAAGGGTTTTGAGAGGGGAATACTGTGGTGCTGGGATAATCAGAGCGGGCTCTCTGGAAGAGGTACCCTTAGCAAAGGGAGTTCTCAGTCTCGGCTAGCTGCTCAGACAACCAAAACTGACTTTCTTCAGAGAAGGAGAAGATAAGAGAAACCACTTCCCGAAGAGGTGGCTTCTGAGGTTTGGACAGAACTTGCAGTGTTTGATGTAATTTTGGTAATAACATTGAACCCGGACTGCATTCCTCCTTCTTTTGATCTAGAACTCTGCTCAGAAGCAGCTTCAGGGGCTGAGAAAAACTTCTCTAGGAACCTGCCTGCCCTTTTCACTGCTGCCTTACCCAGGATGAGACCTGCCTGGCAGAATTCTGTTTCTTGTGAATTATTTGTGTCCAGATGAGAGTCTGCTCACTTTGATCATCAGCTTTCCCCCAATGTGTTGTGATTTAAATTCTCTGTGGGAGATAAGGACATGAAATGAGACATGTTACCCAGGGAAGTGTGAAAAGTGCCTCCAGTTTTCAGCTTCTGAGGAAATAATCAAACCTTGCTTTTAATTCTCTGGATCCTGATTGATTGATGTACTCAGTCATTCATTCAGTAATTATTATTGAGCACCTACTGTGTGCCAGCCAATGAACTATGTGCCATCCAAAAGCTTGGCATCTAATAAAAGAACAAACACAGAGAATTCTAATTTGATGTGATGAGGGTATGGTAGAGATGTGCATGGAACTCATGGAAGTACAGACAAGGAGACTAACACCACTCAGTCAAGGCCAGCCATTCAAGGGCATTCTTTGTGTGGCCAAACCTTCTCTTGCTACACACTTGACTGATTTTAGTTCAATATCATGACATTCAAAATAATCATTTACTGTATGGAAAATCTCTTCTCTTGTAGCCTGGGTTTTCATGGGTAAAAGAAATGAACACTATTTAAGCCATCTCCCACTTATGTAGATGTGATGTGCTTTCAAGGAAGAGATTTATGCTCTGTGTGTACCCTGTTGGAGTGATACCAAAAGAAAAACAAAATGTCAGCTGGCACTCACACAGGTGAGAGAAATTCGCCTTTCACATTAAATGCCAAAGTGATATCCAAAGTGACACTTAGTAAAACTTCATTCTACTCCCTTTATGAGCATCATATTTATGAATAACTCCACATCTGTTTTTTATCAACTTTTTGGTAATTGTGTGACCATTATTTTTGTATGTTTCATGCAACTTTGAATGTTGCATCTTGTGGGTTTGATCTCTTCTTTACAATGAGAATGAAACTACATAATTTCATCTTGAAAAGCATTATTTTGTACTTTTTCTGGTTGGGGATGTGAGATTTATTTAGTCTACCAAGGAGGTAACTGTGCTACATTTGAAAATCCTATAAATGTTTAAATACATTCATGTTACTGCTTAGTAGAATGAATTGGGAGAAGTTAAATTGGTAGAGTGGAGTCAAAGAAATAGATGTAGAGCTCTGAATATTAAGGTCTCAGAGATGACCCTTGAGTTTCTCATTTGTTAAAAGGGATGTGGTGGAGCCACCAATTGAGATAGATACTTCAGAACAAGGAGCAGTTGGGAATAGGGAAGAGTGAGAGCCATTTAAAATCTGTCAAATTCATGTTGCCCCTGGGACATCCAAGTGGAAATGTTCAATGACTGTGAGTTTGCTGTGAGTTGATGGGGATCAGGACTAGAAGGATGGATCTGGATGTTATCAGCAAATGGGAGGTAGTTAAAACTGAAAAAAGATAAGGTCCTTACAGGAGATCAAGAGCAGCAGGTATAGATTGATCTTCAAGGGGCAGGCAGGGGAAGAGAAACCCCCAAAATAGGGGAGGCAGGGCCAAAAAGACAGCACAGGAGTACTGTAAGGGAGAGAAATAGAGCATTCCAGGGTGGAGGGAGTATTAAAAATGCAATAAATCCAGCAAGATTAGGACTGAATAGAAGTAACATGTGACTTTTGTGGGAGGATAATTGGGTTAAGTTTGAGTCTGTTTTGTGGGTAAAGCAGTAACAAGTCTTTTGGGAGGTGTGGATGAATAGGAAAGAAGAGGGATTACAGAGTAGATAGAGGATAACTTGAAATAAACATTATTGTTTAGGATTTCAGCTTATTTAGAGTCTGAGAAGAAGTTGCCAATAGAGAAAGACAAGTGGAAAGTGTAAGGGAAAGAAAATGAGTGGATCGAGGGCCTGGCTGTGTACAGGTGAGGGAGGATGGCTGGGGATATAGTAAGGGAGCAGGGGCAGAAAGTTGGGGTTCATATCTCATGACCTACTTTTTGTCCATAATGTAGAAGGCAGGGTTATTTGCTGACAGTGAGAAGTGGGGAAAAGAGTTGAGTAGAGATTTTATGATGACAAAGAAGGTTAGAATCGGTTATTGAGAACAATGGGACAAGGGTGAATAACAGAATTGCTTAATTGGGGGCACCTAATGCCAAGCTAAGTATGGAGAACTTGAATTTGTAATGATTAGTTTTCTCCAGCAACTTTTGGCATCATAAGTGAAGAAAAGAGATTTGAGTCTTAATCCTGGATGGGCATTTTCAGGACAGGTGAAGCAGAAGAATGAGTGTGCAAGGAAACTGAGGATTTTGCTTTATAGAACAATTCAACAAAAGTGTTCAGTCTGGGGAAATAAGGAAAATAAGCCATGATTCAGCTGATAAATGGGTATATGAGGGAGGGTATGCTAAGGGATGGGACCTCTGTGAGGTGGAAGAAGAGGAGTGGTGAGAGCCAGAGGTGGAGGACAGTTCAGCAGTGCCAGTACATGGAACACTGGTGTTTAAGACTGGAATGGAGCAAAGATTCAGGGCTTGGCTCCTGAAAGTCTGAGACAAAGTAGAAGTGACAGAGTAAGGACTGGGATCTCCCCGACAATGTTAGGAAACTGTATGGAGAGGTGGAACCATGGACTGAAGGCCAAGTGGTCAGAGAATGAGCTCAGGGCCAGGAGGTGGTGGATGAAATAAACCAGAGGGGCAACAGAGAGTGGTAGACCTGGGGGATGGAGGCATCAGAGGAGGTATTTCTACTCAATGGCAAAGGACTAAAGGGTGTCATGAGAATGGCCCAGGGCTGTGTAGGTGTGGGAAAAAGAGAAGCTCCCACACTGAGGACTGGGGAGGAATTGGGGTCTGCAGGGAGCATCCTTGCAGGTAGTTTAGGACATAGGGGAGTGTTGCTTACAATGGAAGGAAGATTCCAGAGAGGCACTCAGGATGGATGAGATGAGGAATTATTGAGGGAATTCAGAAGGAGAGAAAAAGTAAGAGAGAATGAAAGAGCCCAGTATGGGGCAGGGAGAGAGTTGCCTTTTTATGGACTCCAAGCTTAATAGGGATGAGATGCATGATTGGAAGAACCTCAAATGCCTCACCTTAGGGACAAACCTGTTTAGTTCTAGATGTCCCCACAGGACCCAGAGATGGGTAGTTTAGCCTCAGAAAGTGCCAAGTCCTCCCCAGGTGCTCAGGGAAGTGATGAGGGCTCCCAATGTGAAGAGAGATAACGGAGGCTCTAACTCCTATTGTCTGTCATGGTTTGAAATGCCATCCCACGTGTTTCATCTCACATGATGGAATGACCATGAGGCTGTGACACCTAAACTGCTAATTAATGTACAAGATAATGAAAAGGGAGGTTTAAGGCCCTGGAGAGAAAGCTGGGCATACCCACAACTTTGCTGAGCCTTCACCATGAGCTCATGTATCCCATACATCTTGATATGGCACACAGAGCGAGCACAAGGGTTGGGTCTAACCTGTCTTTAAAACTGGATCCACCACTTGGATGCATGGGAAAATTCTTGACTCTTTGAGGATTAGTATTCTCATGGTATAAAAGAGGGCTACTTATTTTTTATTTTTAACAGATTTTATTTTTAAAAAATTTTTTTTAGAGAGAGGGGAAGGGAAGGAGAAAGGGATGGAGAAAAACATCAATGTGTGGTTGCCTCTCACGTGTCTCCTTCAGGGGACCTGGCCTGCAACTCATGCATGGGTCTTCATTGGGAATCGAACTGGTGACCCTTTGGTTCACAGGCCCATGCTAAACCCACTGAGCTACACCAGCCAGGGAAAGATGATTGTTTTGAAACAGAGACAGACTCATAGATAGGGAGCAGGCTGACAGCTCTTGGTGTAGGGGTGGGTTGGGGTGGAGAGACTGAGCAAGAAAGGAAAAGGACTAATGGACACAGACAACAGTGTGATGATATTAGGGGTGGGTGGGTGGAAGTGGAAGAGGGTGTAAGGGGGATAAATAGTCTTGGAAACAAATACAATAAAAAATAATAAAATAAATAAATAAAATGAGGCTGTTTTTAGAGATAAATATAAGTTCTAGCATAAAGTAGGAGTAAAATTAAAGAATTCTCTTCCCTTGTGCCCTTTCCTTACTGTACCTGGACACAACTTGGGTATGGAACCCTGAGCCACCACCTGGACCTTACCCTGGATTATTTCCAAAAGTTCTCAGTTCACATCTCTGCCCACCCACAAGAGTTGACAGCTGGTGTCTGCCAACCACACTGTTTCTTCCCTTTTTATTTCCTGTTCACTGGTCTCACTCAGGTGTGGGGAGATTCACGTGGGTTTAATGAACAATTGAGCTTTATAGGACAGATCTCACACTATAAGTAGGACCTGAATTTCAATGGGATTTATAGGCTGTGGGTGGTAGGCTGCAAGAGGATTGGGCTAACCATGGAAGTTGTCTAAAACCCCAAGTGAGTGAGTAAGTAAAAATACTTGCTGAGAAACGTGTCTGGTCCAGGTAACATTAGTCAGTTTGCACGAGCCTTGCTGCAGCATTTTGCTCTGGGGGCTGAGCAGGAGCTGATTCCAGTGGAGCCTTTTGGGATCAGAGAGCAACCTGGCACCAGGATGGAAATGGCATTTCCCAGCATTTGGCTTTCTTGTCCCTGGGCAGGCAAGGAGAAGTGAGGGGTTGTTCTTTCATTGAAACTATGGCTCAACACAATGCCCCAAAATGAAAGTTTACTATGATCAATGAGGCTGGATTTAATGTGAAGTGCTGGGACTTATCAAGTCTCAATAGTTAGGACTAGAGCCCCTGGAACTGGGAGGGGGTTCTGGGAGGCTAGACTCCTGGTCTCATTCTCTCCTTACTGTGGAGAGACCGTGGAGAGTTGTCATTCCCCCAGGGATGTCCCAGTGTGGACATGGAAACAGGAGGCTTAAAGAAAGGCATCCCTACCCCATGAGGTGCCACAGCCTCTCAAACCACACTTTGAGCTGCTCTCAGATTCAGGAGTGGGAGGAGGAAAGATGATTGTTCAGAACACAGGAATCCACAGTAGGCAGGATAGGAGAGGAGAATACTATCATATCGTGCAAGACAGAGTCTTAGACAAGCCCCCCCCCAAAGAGATGGGCTGGAACAGGCCGCCCAGCTCTTCCTTGGTAGGACTTATGGGTAGCCACATGCAGGTGCCTTCTCTCATATCTCTTCTACTTAGCCCACCCCAGGGCTATCTCACCTTGAGAAATTCCTTCCCTTGGAATTAGGCATCATAGGGCCAAAAGGTCTTTTAGGAATGGTAACTCCACTCAGGACAACTTTGCATGCATAAGTGAATCAATAGTCTCCTTGCAGAGAATACGGAACCCAAGATAGCTTGAGCTGGAAGAACATGGTGGGGTGGGTGGGACTATGAGTGGATGTGGAACTCTTTGGAGCATAGTGCCCGATTTATCATTGGCAGTCCATGAATGTTGGTTAAGTATGCATTATAATTTGTCTAATAAAGGGTTTTCTTCCTTCCTTTCTTTTTTCCTCATCTTCTATTTTTGGTTTGTACACATAAAATATTTAACTTGGATCCCTGGTCTAAAATTAAAAGCTCAGGTTAGACAAGTTTGCAGAAATGAATCACATCCCCTCAAGTAGTTTTAGAATGGTTGACCACAGGAAGAAGTCATCACTCATGAGTACAATTCAAGGTCACAGTGAATTGTTTTCCTTTGCTTCTATCCCAGTTATAATGGCTCTTGTTCGTTGTTACTAGAGAAAAGACTGTCCTGGTGTTTCCCACTGATTCTGGCTTTTTATTCTTCCCCAGTCACTCATATTTTTGAGCCCCAAATTCTAGGTGACAAGAAAGGGCCATCTTTGTCATTTCACACCACATATAGCTTAATAATCTCATGACTTTTTCCTGAAATCAAGTGTTTCCAAGAAGTCTTGGATGGAGAGAAGTGGGTTGCAGAGCAGAGAATAAGGCAGTGGCCAAGGAGCTATGTCACACTCAATAGATCATCTCTATATTCCCTGGTTGTAGGAGCAAGGTCACTGGGAGGGTCTGTTGCAAACCACATTGGACAGCTGGGATAGTTTATTTTTAGTGGTGAGAGGGAGAGGAAGAACTTCCAAAGATAGAACTCGTGCCCACACTTGGCTCTGCCAGTTCAGACTTGGGGGCGGCTGGCAAAATGGGCTGGGGGGTCTGAGCCAGAACAAACAAGTCTTCAGGCCAACTAAGTGGAGGGCTGGGGGCAGCAGCTGCTCCCACCATAGTGCACAAGGAATGAGCTCCACAGGGTTCTGGATTTGGTCCTCAAATCCCTTTCAGTGGAATTTACTTCAAGAAAGACCCATTTTCTTTATCTGTCTTTTTCTCCCTAACCAATGACCTCCTACTTCCTGTCAGTGACTTTGATAACTTTTCCCAGCTTTCTCACAGCTAAGGACAGCCTGTGGCCGCACAGTGCGGTGGAGCTGGGGGTGAATTGGGGGAGGATTCATGTTTGGAACCAGATACACATGAGCAGAGTAGACAGTCTTTATGGAGTGTGGCTTTAAAATCACAAAAAAAGCTGTGCATTCCCCAAACTTGACCCTGTACTGGCTGGCATGCTGCCTGCAATCACCCCATAAGAATGAAGGCTTTCTACAGCAAGCCACGGTAAATGTGCAGGTCTGAGTCCTGGAGATCAGTGACTTATCTGGGAGCAGTGGTGAGCTGAGACCTGGAGAATTAGCCTTGGTGAGTCAGAGGTTTACCGTGCTGGGTGCTGTGCGTCCTGGGTCTGAAGCCCTTTTTCAGGTCTGTTTCTCCCCCTTCTTCCTGCTCTCAGAAGAGGCTAGGCCAAATTCATGTACACAGAGGGGTCATGACCCCGAGGCTCCCTCCCTGGGGCCTTTGCATCTCAGCAGATGTTCTGTGGAATGCGAGATGCTCACATGTGAGGTTTTTAGGACCCTAAAAAAGGCCAAGAAAGGTTTTTTGGTGGTGTTGTTTGGGGGGTCCAGCCAGAGAGCTCCTGACTTCTTTGCTTAGGTTTAAAGATTGCCTCTTTTGGGGTCTCAGGAGGGATGGGCCTCTGAGAGGCAGACCTTAGAAGGAGATCTGTCCAGTGTGTGTATGTGTGTGTGTGTGTGTGTGTGTGTGTGTTTTAACAGACTATTTTTTAGAGTAGTTTTTGGTTCATAGCACAGCACAACTGAGTGAAAGGTAACAGACATTTCCCATATACGTCCTGCCCCCAATTACTCACAGCCTCCCCAATTATCAAAATCTTGTACTAGAGAGGTGCTTGTGTATTACCTGCATTGATGATGAGTTTACATTGACACACCATTGTCACTCAGAGTCCTTAGTTTACATTAGGTTCCACTCTTGGTATGGTACATTCTATGGTTTTGACAATGACATATATTTACCCATTATGGTATCATAGAGTAGTTTTACTGCCTTAGAATCCTCTGTGCTCTGCTTATTCATCCTTCTCTCTCCTATAATCCCTGGCAACCAGTGATCCTTTCACTGTCTCCATAGTTGTTTTTCCCAGAATATCACATTCTGTTACTTAGTAATATGCACTTAAGTTTCTTCCACATCTTTTCATGGCTTTATAGTTTATTTCTCTTCAGCATGGAATGATAGTCTATTGTCTGGATGTACCACAGTTTATTTATCCATTCACCTACAGAAGGACATCTTTTTTATAAAGGATAGGTTCTTTTTTTTTAAAGATTTTATTTATTTATTTTTAGAGAGAGGGGAAGGGAAGGAGAAAGAGTGGGAGAGAAACAAAAATGTGTGGTTGTCTTTTGCACTCCCCTTTCTGGGGACCTGGCCCAGAAACCAGGCATGTGCCCTGATTGGGAATCGAACCTGCAATTCTTTGGTTTGCAGGCCCACACTCAATCCACTGAGCTACATACACCAGCTAGGGCTGAAGGACATCTTGGTTGCTTCCATGTTTGGGCAATTTTGAATAATGCCGCTATAATCACCTCTGTGCAAGTTTTTTGTGTGTACTTAAGTGTTCACCTTCTTTGGGTAAACACTAAGGAGCAGGATTACTGGATCATATCAGAAGAATATTTAGTTTTGTAAGAAACTGCCAAACTGTCTTCCAAAGTGGCTGTATGATTTTACATCCCCACCAGCAGTGAATGAGAGTTCCTGTTGCTCCACATCCCCACTAGCATTTGGTGTTAGTGTTCTAGGTTTGGGCCATTCTCTCACGTGTACAGTGATGTGTCTTTGTTGCTTTTATTTGCATTTCCATGATGACATATGATGTGGAGAATATTTTCATATGCTTATTTGCCATCTGTATATCTTCTTTGGTGAAGTGTCTGTTAATGTCTGCCCGATTTTTAATTGAGTTGTTTGTAAATTGTTGAGTTTCAGCCCTAGCCAGTGTGGCTCAGTTGGTTGGAGTGCCATCTGGTAACTGAAAGGTTGTGAGTTCATTTCTGGATCAGAGTACACACCTAGGTTGTGGGTTCAAGCCCCAGTCTGGGTGTGTACAGGAGGCCACCAATCGATGCTTCTTTTTTGCATTGATATTTCTTTCTCTTCGTTCTTCTATCCCTAAAAGCAATGAAAAAAATATCCTCGGGTGAGGATAAAAAAAATAAACAAATTGTTGAGCTTTTAAAGTTCTTTGTATATTTTGGGTAACAGTACTTTATCAGATATGTCACTTGCAAATATTTTCTCTTCGTCTGTGGCTTATCTTCTTATTCTCTTGATAGTATCTTTTGCAGAGCATAAAAATTTAATTTAAATGAAATCCAGCTTATCAGTTCTTTCTTTTATGGATAGTGTCTTGGTGTTATATCTAAAACTTTGCTAAACCCCACATCATCTAGATTTTCTCTTTTGTTATTTTTCTAGGAGTTTTATAATTTTGCATTTCACAGTTAGTTCTGTGATCATTTGAGTTAATTTTGTTAAGGGTGTAAGGTCTGTGTCCAGATTCATTCTTTTTTGCATATGGGTGCGAAGTTGTTCCAGCACAGTTTGTTGAGAAAACTATCTTTGCTCTAGTGTATGGCAAAGTCTAAATCTCTCTTTGAGCAGTGTTAAATTCTTTCCTACACAATAATAATCACATGATGTTTTAAAGCATAATGTTTTTCTCACCTGTAAAAAGAGAATAAAAATTCCCACTGCTCAGGGACAACATAGTGGCTAAAAGATATGTGGAAAAAAAGCACTTGGCAATTGTTATTATTTTCATTTACAAATAAGAGGATGGGGTTCAGATATTCATTGGTAGAATTGGCACAAAGTTAATCATCATATTCCAAACCTCAGTCTTCTGTTTTTGTCCTTCCTTCCTCTCAGGGTCACTATGTCCCTTGGTCTTGGTAATTACTGGCAGTACCAAGCCCTGGGTGGGTTGTTCTGACAAAGCAAAGAGGCTCAGGGTTTAGAACTCAGTGTGTGCCTCCTCTTCCATTCTCCTGTGTTTGCATATTTTAAAATGTTTGTAAATTAAGTATCTAAACATATAGAGCAAAAGAGAAGTCATAATGGTGATTAGAAGAGATTTTTAAAAATTGCACTAAAATAAAAAAATAACATATCAAAATTTATAGTTATAGCTAAAGGGAACACTTAAAGAAAATGAATATATTATTATTATTATTATTATTATTATTAATCCTCACCCCTTAAGGGTATGTTATTTATTGGTTTGAGAGAGAGAGGAAGGAGGAGAGAGAGAGAGGGAAAAGAGAGAGAAAGAGAAACATCAGTGTGATAGAAACAATCAGTTGCTCCCCATAAGTGCCCCAATCAGGGATTGAACCTGCAATCTTCTGGTGCACAGGATGACGTTCCAACCAACTGAGCCACCTGGTCAGGGCTAAAGTTAGTATTTTAAATGCTCACACTAGAAAAGAAGAAAGGCTAGAACTTCATTAAACTTAACTTGCAACTTAAGAATTACAAAGAACAGCAAAATAAATCCCAAGGAGCAGAAGGAAGGAAACAATTAACATAAAATTGAAATTAATTATCTAGAAAATATACAATAAAAAGCACTAGCAAAGCCAAAATTTGTATCTTTGAAAATATTAACAGTCAAAGTTCTGGCAAAGAACAAAATTAAATAATAGAAAAAATGGCAAAACTACAGATGTAGGAAAATTAAAAGCATAGGAGCAGTTTACTAAAACTGTTTTTTAAAATTATATTTTATTGATCCTGCTATTACAGTTGTCTTGATTTTCCCCCTTTGTCCCTCTCCACACAGCACCCCCTAATTCCTTAGGCAATACCCCAGCATATGTTCATGTCCAAGGGTCACGTGTATAAGTTCTTTGGCTACTCCATTCCCTATACTGTAGGTTACATCCCCATGGTTATTCCATAACTACCTATTTGTACTTCTTAATCTCCTCATCTCTTCACCCATCTTCCCACATCCCCCTCCCATCTGGCAACCAACAAAGCACTTTCTGTGCCCATGATACTGTCTCTGTTCTTCTTGTTTGCTTAGTTTGATTTTTAGATTCAGTTGATGATAGGTATGTATTTATTGCCATTTTATTGTTCATAGTTTTGATCTTCTTTTTCTTAAGTAAGTCCCTTTAACATTTCATGTAATAATGGTTTGGTGATGATGAACTCCTTTAGTTTTTTCTTGTCTGGGAAGCTCTTTATCTGCCCTTAGATTCTAAATGATAGCTTTGCTGGGTAGAGCAATCTTGGCCTTAGGTCCCTGCTTTTCATGACTTTGAACATAATTGCCAGTCCTCTCTAGCCTGCAGTTTCTTTTGAGAACTCAGCTCTAAGTCTAATGGAAATGCCCCGGTAGGTAACTAACTGCTATTTTTTAAAATTCTTTAAAAATTTTTTAAAGATTTTATTTATTTATTTTTAGAGAGAGGGGAAGGGAAGGAGAAAGAGAGGGAGAAAAATATCAATGTGTGGTCGCCTCTGGCATGCCTCCTACTGGGGACCTGGCCTGCAACCCAGGCATGTACCCTGAGTAGGCATCAATCCAGTGACCCTTTGCTTCACAGCCCGTGTTCAGTCCACTGAGTTACACTAGCTAGGGGTAATTTCTTTACTCTTGCTGCTTTTAAGATTCTGTCTCAATCTTTAAGCTTTGTCATTTTAATTATCATATGTCTTGGAGTGGGCTTCTTTGCATCCATCTTGTTTGGGACTCTCTGTGATTCCTGGACTTACTTGCATGTCCATTTCCTTCACCAAACTAGGGAAGTTTTCTTTCATTATTTTTTAAAGTAGATCTCCAATTTCTTGCTTTTTCTGTTGTTTGGGCACCCTTATGATGCAAATGTTGGACCTCTTGAAATTGTTCCAGAGGCTGCTTATACTACCTTCCTATTTTTGGATTCTTCTTCTTATTGATCTTCTAATTGGTTATTTTGTGGTTCCTTATGTTCCAAATCATTGATTTGACTCTCAGCTTCATCCACTCTACTATTGTTTCCCTGTAAATTGCTCTTTATTTCAATTAATGTATCCTTTGTTTCTGACTGGATCTTTTTTTTTATGCCATTAAAGTCTTCATTAAGTTCCCTGAGCATCTTTAAAACCAGTGTTTTGAACTCTGCATCTTGATAGATTGCTTATCTCCATTTCCTTTAGCTCTTTTTCTGGAGTTTTGACCTCTCCTTTCATTTGAGCCATGTTTCTTTGTCTCGCCATTTGGGCAGCCTCCCTGCATTTGTTTCTATGTATTAGGTACAGCTGCTTTGAATCCGTGTCTTAGTGGCACAGCCTGACATAGTGGGTATCCTGTAGGGTCCAGTGACCCAGCCTCCCCTATCACTCAAGCTGGGTATTCGAGGTATGCTCTTTGCATGGACTGAGTACACCTTCCTCTTGTAGTTGAGCTTGGTTGTTATTGGTACATCAATGGGAGGGATTTACTCAGGCCAGCCAGCTATAAGGATTAGCGTGGCCACTTACATCTGCCCTCCATGGAGGATCAGCTGTGCAGGGGTAGGGTGGTGCTGTTCCATTATGGTTTATATTGTCCACTGAGTGCACTGGCCCTGATGTTTCCAAAGTAGTGCAGGCCAAGGTCAGCCCTGACCTGTGTTTTGCCCAGAGCCATCCTGCCTGAGCTATAGAGCAATCTGAGATGGCTGCTACTTGTGCTGGGCTTGGAGATTCCTAGGAGAAGCCTGGCTGTGAATCTAGGCTGGCTGCTTGCTGTTAGTGCTGGGCCCAGAGCTCACTGAGGCCAGCTACTGCTTGTTTGAGAGGATTTAGGAAGTTTTGCAGTATGAGTCAAGACCAGTCATTCACATGGAAAACCAGCTTGGGTGGGCCCATTTGTTGGGTGGGGCAGAGTCTCTGGGGATCTCCAGGGTGGGTCAAAGAGTGTTAGCCAGGTTGATGGAGTCTCAGATGTGGCACCAGCTTGCCAGCTTTGTTGTCTGTGGGGGAAGGGTTTAGAAAAGGGACAATGGCCTCTGCCTAACTTGATGCCAGACACTTCAGTTTCTCCCAATATACCACTGGTGCCTTTCAAGATGCTATGCCTGTAATGGAACTCAAAGAGAGTGAGTCTGAGTAGGTGAGTCCATATGTGCATTCTTTAAGAGGAACTGCTTGGGGTTTTAGCAGTTTCTTTCACTGACTCAATTCCTGCTGGTTTTGCAGCCAGAAATTATGGGGACTTATCTTCCTGGCATTGGAACCCTGGGCTAGAGTTTCTAGTAGGGGGCTGGGACTCCTCAGTCCTGAGGTATCCTCCCTGAATTTTTACCCACCACACATATGTGTGGGACCAGCCTATTCCATGTCTGTGCTCCTCCTACCAGTCTGGATAGATATGGTTTCTTTAATTCCATAGTTGTCAGACTTTCATTCAACTTGTTTTCTGATAGTTCTGAGTGATGGTTGTTCTATATTTTAGTTGTAATCTTGATGTGGTTGTGTGAAGAGGTGAGCCATGTTTGCCTACTCCACTGGAAGTCCACGACTAACTTTTTAAATAATAAATTATAAAACAGATATGAAATAGATAAATTCCTCTAAAAATACCACTTAACAAAATGAAGTAGAGTGAAATAGAAAACATCAGTTATTCTATCATTAATCTTGAAAAAATTGAATTAGCAGTTTATAATTTTCTTTCAAGAATATACTAGGCTCTGATGCTTTTAAAACTAAGTTTTATCAAGTTCCAGTCATAAATAATTCCAACCTTATTCCAAATGCTTTCACACACTAGAAGAATAGAGAACAGTTGCCAACTGATTTCATGATGCTAGTATAACTTTGATACACAAACCAGGCAAAGACAGTTAAGCAAGAAACATTGACTAAACTCACCCATGAACTTATTTGCAAAATCTTAAACAAACACTTATCAAGACAAATTCAAGGAAATGTTATGACCAACTTGGTTGTACCCTAGGAATATAAGAAGATTTAACATTAGGAAATTCTTCAACAAATTAAAGGATAAAGACCATGTTGTCACTTCAATAGATACAAAAAAAGATATTTGATAAAACTACACATCTGTTTATTATTAAAAGCTCTGAGCATACTAGGGACTTCCTTAATCTGATTTAGAAAAAAAAAATCTCTAAAGTGGCAAAACAAGAATGTCCTATCTCTTCTCTTGTATTCAATATTGTACTGGAAGTCTTAGATAGTGAATTAACTAAAAAAAAAATAAATTGAAAGTATAACAACTGAGATGGTAGAAACAAAACATTATATTTAAAATGGTCTAATCTGACTCTGACTCCCTGTGCTGCGGGAACATGGCACATGAGGCAGGTGACATGGAAGATGGACAGCTTTCTGACTTGGATTCCCGCATGACTATTGCACCAAGTGACAGGCAGCTACAGTGTCAAAAGCACTAGGTGGGGACAGTGCAGTGAGGCCCTTCCAGGGGACTGCAGCAGCCTGTGCACCAGTATCACATTATCAGACTGTTAAAAGTGTGGATTCAAATGAGGAGAGTTTTTCTGATTCAGATGATGATAACTCTCCTTGGAAACACAAGTGACAGAAATGTTTTATGCCTCCACCCCTCAAACCAAAGCCTTTTCAGTTTGGCCAGAGCAGTCAGAAACTGCCTTTTGCTGGAGGGAAGAAGGTTAACAACGTATTTGGTACTGTGCTGCAGGAACAGAATCAAGATACAGTGGCCACTGAACTTGGTATCTTGGAAATAGAAGGCACTATTGACAAAAGCAGACAATCTGAGACCTACAATTATTTGCTTGCTCAGAAACTTAAGCAGGGGTCTCAAGAACATGCAAAGGAATTATACTGAGAGCCTGATGAAAACATGCAATGTGGTAAGAAAACAAGCTCAAAAGAAGAGGAAAATGGGTGAGGTCATCTTAAATGGAAACCACCTGTCAAAGACAGACCAGGGGACAGACTGGAAATGAACTATAAAGGCCAATATGAGATTACAGAGGATGATTCTCAGGAGAAAGTGGATGATGAAATTACTTCCAGGTTGCAGGAACCAAAGAAAGATCAGATAGCCTGAGTAGTGAGTATAATTGGGAACAAAAAGGCAATTGAACTTCTGATGGTAATTGCTGAAGGTGAACAAAATGGTGGCCTTTTCATAATGAATGGAAGCAAGAGCAAAGAGCACTGCTCTGGCCGGGGCTGGGTCAGAGGCAGCAGCAGTTGATCCCACAGAACGTTCTGTAGATCTCAATTCAGCTTTCACCCCTGGAATGGTAGTTGAAGAAGAACAGCAGATGGGATTTTCCTGCATCTCTTGAAAAAGACTCCTAGTATCAGTGGGGAACAAGTTAAGGACATTTCCTACATTGAAAATCAAGACAAATATGAAAATAAAAAAAGCTGGTAGGAAGAGGAGAATGCAAGTGTTGGGGGAAAGATGAAACAAGCTATTAAAAGTCTAAATTTTCAAGATGATGATACATCATGAGAAACTTTTGCAAGTGACACAGATGAGGCCCTGGCCTCTTCTGGTGACTCACAGGAGAAACAAAGTTGTTCTCCAAAGAACTCTGGAGAGACAAAGTTGAATGCAGAGGAAGCCACTGAGGTTGATCATTCCCATGACTGGGACACTTATTTAGTACATTTTGAGGCATCAACCTTCCTAAGATAATATTGTAATAAACCATTTCTACTGAATCTTCATTTTACTTTACACTGGTAGCCATGAAGATCTAGAGAGAAAGACCTGTTTTCTTGTTTTAAATAAAATTGAATATGTGGGGAGATGGATGTGATTGATAAAAACATTTAGAATTTTCTGTCTGACAAAATATTAAAAGTATATAACAGAAAACTTAATTTCTAAATCTGTTGCATGTGCTAATCATAACTAGTTGATAATCAGTTTTGTCCAGGTCCTTATAGCATGCCATTCAAAAGTTTGTTTTCTTTTTCTGATTTATCTCCTCAGTGATTTATGACTGCTTTCAAAACATTCCATTAAAACATCCTAATAAGACACATAAATTGTTAAACTATTTATTACAAGTGCATCCAAATTTAGTTTGTCTGTGTTCTAAGAACTCTTTGACTATTTTAAGGATAGTGATTAAAATTCAAATAGGTTTATACTGATAGCTCTTCCTACTTATTTGTTTCTCCAGAAGAAAATAAACATCAGAAGCTTTTCAAAGATGTATTGATTTGTAACAGTAAATTAAAATAAAATAAAATTGTCTATGTGGAAAAAAATGAAAGTATTTTACATAACAGATTATTAGAAACAAGAAGAGTATTTGGAAAATTTCTGGATATATAGTCAAAATACTAAAAATGCCAATTATGAAAGCAACAACATCTAGGAAGACATCTAACAAATGATGTGCAAAGTGTGGAGGAAGTATAAAACTTAATTGCAAAATATTATTATATTAACCTAAATAAATGGAAAGTATGTCATGTTTATAAACAGAAAGACTGAATGTCATGACAAAAATTCTCCACAAATTCTTCTATAAATTCAGTGCAATTTTAATTCATGGAAAATTTATATGGAAAAACAAAGGGTAAAACACAACCTACATTTCCCTGAAGAAGAATAAGGTAGGGAGATTGCTATACTAAGTATCAAGACTGATTTTGGTACCATAGTAATAAAGGCAGGATGATGTTGGTTTGGGGATAAAGATGTCAGAACAGAGAACTGAGAAGCAGACCCACAGTAAGCTGGAGTCTCATTCATGCCCACAGTGAGCACTGAAGAGTCGTGGGTAAAGTTTAAATTTCTAAATATGGAAAAGTTTTTCCATGTGGAAAATTAAAGTTGAATTTCTACCCTCACAGCATACGCAAAAATCAGTTCCAAGTAGAATAAAACTGTAGTTGTGCAAAAGTAAACTATACAACTTTTATAAACAATATAGGGAAAAAATGTCATGATCTGGGAGTAGATAAGAATTTCATAAATAAAAAAAATCACAAAAGAATATAAGCACTGATTGAAAAGATAGATGAATTCATCTATATTAAAATCAAGAGCTTCTGCCCTGGCTGGTGTGGCTCAGTGGATTGAGTGCTGGCCTGCAAACCAAAAGGACGTCGGTTCAATTCCCAGTTAGGGCACATGCCTGGGTTGTGGGCAAGATTCCCAGTTGGGGGTGTGCTAGAGGCAACAGATCAATGTATCTCTCACACAGAGATGTTTCTTTCCCTCTCCTTCTCCATCGCTCCTCCTCTCTCTAAATAAATAAAAACTTAAAAAATCAAGAGCTTCTTTCCATTAAAAAATACTGTAGAATGAAAAAAAAAGACTAAAAGATAGGATAAGATATTTGCAACTCATATAAACTACAAAGGATTAGTATCTAAAGTGTGTAAAGACTTTCTACAATCAATAAGAAAGGTGTGGGAGTGGGGAGAAGGAACAACAGGCATTTAACAGAAGAGGAAGCTTAAATAGTTCATAAACTATAAGTGATATACTTATCAAATATTGAGAGCCTAAAAGAAGTAAGAATATAAAAATGGCAGTGTGCATTAATAAGCATAGTTCAAAGTTAATATATCAAGAATTTAAGAAGCATATTAGAGTTTAGCACCACGAAAACACCTAGTAAAATTAAAGTTTTTGCTCCTGGGGAGTGCAGAACTGAGAATCAGGGGAGGAACTAAGTTTTCATATATTCTTCTAAAAATACACATATTTTACTTAAACATCAAAGAAAATATAATAAAAGCATTTCATTTTAAAGAGAAAGAAAATGCTAAATAATCTAGAGCAAGTATACTCAAGCAGGCAGCCTCTACATGTAAATATATCTAGAAAACTGCCGAAGGATTTAAAGGAAAATCTAATAAATAAAGAGCTACACAATGCTGTGGCGAGGGGAGGGTAAAGCTGTAGTCAAGATGCCATTCTCGCAAATTAACCTGTACATTTAACATGTCTCCAAACAAAATTTTTTCTTTAGATTTCAATAAAATAGTTTTCTTTAGACTTCAACAAAATATTTTTCTTTAGTCTTCAATAATGGATTTAAAAATCCATTAGAAGAATATTGGGAAAAAATAGCCAAGAAAAGAAACAATGAGAGTTATGAAAATTTCACTTATCCCCAAAATCCAGTAATTTGAGCACTTTACTCCTGGTGGAATTATAAATGGAGAGATCAATGTAGCAAAATAAATGACCAGCTGAGCTCATCAGACAGCATAAAAGGTCACACGCGCAGTTGTGGGGAAAAGTGTGCAGCTCGGGGAACAATGGTAATCTGGAGCCAACGTTAAAATCTTACATCAGGCAACATATTATTAAAGGAAAAAAAGTTATGAAGTAATTTGAAAAGTATAATGCTGTTTTTGCAAGAATAACCGAAGTTTTGTTGGAACACACATACACACAAACACACAGATGCTAAGGATAAAAACAAATAGTAACTGGTAATTTCTGGTAGTTGGCCATATGCAGTTTTGATTTTCTACTTTTATAAATATGCTTCTAATTTTTTTAAAGAAAAACTTACTTTTAAAAAAACTCAGCTAATTATTTTGGGAAATATAAAGTAGACCTAAACATTTTTATCACATATACTAAAAATATTTTTTAAAAGACTCCAAATCTCTGGAATTCTACCACCCATTTCTTTTCCATTGTATGACAAAAATTTTAAGCATGAAATCATGGTCCCCAAATTGGTTTAACTGTTCTAAAAATACTTGCACTGCATTATTTTAAAGTTAACAATAAAAAGATTGATGAATTTCCCTGCAAAACAAAACTAGATTATGTTTTATTGTATAGAAATGTATTTGTTCAAAACAGGTCATTCTTTAACCAGGTCAGCCCAACCATTGTGACTACCTCAGGCACATGCATGCTTTCTTCCCACTGCTTTTTCTAAATTGCTCCATGATTTTACAGAGTCATTCTTTACAGCTGAAATTTTCCATGCTTGGTTCTCTACCAAAGGTGATTTCATTTGGGAAAGATTGAAAAAATGTATAGTCCAAAGTGTCCAGTCATTTTTTGCAGTTACATAAGGTTGAAGAAAAACACTCTACATGAAAACCAATTTAAAATCTTTTTCATCTTCCTAAACAGTAACTCTAAGTGGCTGGTTTCGGGAGGTTTAATACTTGCATCCCACCAGTCCCCAAAGATCAGTTTTATCTTTAGAAATAGACTGCTGTTAATCTCATTGCTGTGCTCCCCCCCCTTTTTCTTTTCTTTTCTTTTCTTTTCTTTTCTTTTCTTTTCTTTTCTTTTCTTTTTTCTTTTCCTTTCTTTTCTTTTTCTTCTCTTCTCTTTCTTTTCTTTTCTTTTCTTTTTTCTTTTCTTTTCCTTTCTTTTCTTTTTCTTCTCTCCTCTTTCTTTTCTTTTCTTTTCTTTTTTTTTCTTTTCTTTTCCTTTCAGTTTTTAAGAGAGAATATGGTGAATGGCCACTGTGCAGGCCTGGGGTCTCAGTTGGAGAAATGAACGTACTACTGCCTGACCTTGTCCAAACCATTCAGCCTGGAGAGTCTGCTGATCACCCTGCGGGCTCTGGTGAGCATCACCGGAAGTGCGTATGAGAAAGCTGGCTGGAGCTGACCAGGCTCTGAGAGATGCAAACAAGTCACACGGAGAGGCTAACAATCTAAAACCTGTTTGGGTCTCTGTATGATTGCCGGCTTGCTCTGAAAAGTGGTGCTAGGAGCGTTTGCCGCACGTTATGAAAACGACCAGTAAAATGAACTCCTCGGCAGTACAGCACAGTGAGCAAACATTAGAGGTTGCTCTTAAGTGCATGGCTTTCGCTTTTTTGACCAAAGCTTACTTACACTAACAGTCCCAGGGCTACTGGGTATAGTCACACAGATAGTACACTGGATGATTTTAAGGGGTGCTTTTCACAAGAACCCTTGATTATTCTATTCCTCCCAATCTCCACCAAGCATTAGAGAGGAAAGAAAAACCCAAAGTTACCATTTATGCTTTTATCAGATTTTACATTATAAAACTATGCTTTAGGCACTTAACAATAATCCAGTAATTTTATTACACATACCTTGAGACTTTGTTGGAAGGTATTCAAATAATACAAATTCAGGGGAAGCACATCTAATAAAGTGACACTGAGCAAGAAACTTCAAGTGAAATCACACATACAGCTGTTTTGGCAGTGAGAAAATGGGTGACTTTATACAAGTCCAAATTTACAAATATCTTAAGCTCTGACTGTGGAAAATAGCCAAAACATTACTGATGCAAACATGCATCACTATCTACTATAAGGTTAATCAAGCAGTCACAAAATAGATAGACAATTAAATAAAACTGACGAAAATATGTAACTGTAAAGCAAGAAGTCCCTTAATAGGAAACTGCAACCAACTCAAGATGGTAATATTAACCAAACATTTATAAAGTGCCCACTGAGTGCTGGGCACTAGCCTCAACATTTTGTGTATGTTAACTCATTTTTTATGTATATTAATTCATGTTAAAACTCTGAGGTAGATATTATTCTCTCTATTTTACAGACAAGACACTTTGAGGTCAAGTAAGAGCATTGATGGCTTTAATTAATAGCCACCCTGTATCTGTGGCTTTTGCCCTGTAACTTTGTATTCTCTACCCACTTGGAGTAATGGATTGGTCCTGTGACTTGCTTTGGACAATAGAATGAATAGAGAGGAAGTGAGAACAAGCCTGGCTAGCCTAATGGAGGATGGAGGAGGTGAAGGAGAGTTGAGGCACCCCAGCCAACAGGTAGCCCAGCTGACCCTGAAACAGAGCCAGCTAGCTCTTAATCACTCCCAACACTGATGCTGAAGACAAGAAAGACTGCTTCTCAGCACACAAGGGCAGAACTCAGCAATTATCAATGTGTGAGCCATATTTCAGAGAAAAACCCCAAATCTGAATGCTCAGAACAGTCTAGTAACATGCCAAATTGGTAGGAGGTTAATTACTGGCAATTAGCCCTTATTAACACAAAAGATCCAAAATTGCATACCAGTTTGTTTATAATAACTGAAAAAGTGGCTGTCTTTCAGGATGTTGAAGCTTACCAGCCAAAGAACACCAGGAACATAACTGTGGTCAGACAAACTTAGGTTATTTAGCTGCTGCAGCATGAGAAAGAACACACAAGGGGACCCGTGGGATGTCTTGTTATGAGGCCTTTGTTATAGTTTTAGGATTTGTAGTGAGTGGTTCTTAGGAAGGTTGAAGGAAGGTGGGAGTCAGGTTTGGATTGGGTATGTCAGGCATGGAGTTCTATGCAGGCAATTTGATGATTGGGTGTCTTGGCAATTTTTATCTAGTAGGTGGGAGGGTTGAAGCAGAGTTAAAGAGCTATCATTGGTAAAGAAGCAGCAGTGACTATCAGCAAGAAAAGAAAGGAAAAAAGATTTATTTTTGTGCCTGTGGAGCGGCCTTGTCTCTGCCTTATTTAAGGCATGGTCTCAGGGAGGCTTTGTTTGATTTTTGTTTATATTCTGTGAATGCTGTTTATGTTCATCTGGGAACACTTTGCTTCAGCCTAGCTGTTAGCTGCTAGTTGCCAGCTGTCAGGACCATATTTCACTTTCTGGACAATCACTTTTGAGTCCATTGGTAGGGGCCCTCCTGACAAAACGAGGAGGATCCCCGAGAGCCGTGCATTCTGAAGCATGTGGGTTGCTGGGGGGTATTGCCTCAGACATCCCGGGACCACATGAAGAAAGTAGGAGGGTGAGAGGCTGTGGGAGAGGGAGGCATTTGGAGGGAGAGGCTACTCGAAATGGAGTCTTTGACCAGGAGTCTACATGTCAGCCTCGCCCCAGCTGTGATTCTGAGAGGGCACTGAACTTGCAAAGAAATAAATCATTAGAGAAACATGGAGACCGCCTGTGGATAAAGAAGGGATTAAGCAGTCAGGAAAATGGGAAAGAGAGGACCTATGAAACAAATAGAACAGAACTGAGAAAAGGGAGTAGCATACCCAGAAGAGGGAGAGAACAAGCCTGGTTCTGAAAATAATCACTGGCAGTACCCTGAAGAAAATTCCAGAAACTGTGTTGTATTCTCAGAAGTGTGCATAAAGACAGGGCTTCTGAGTATTGGGACAAAAATCCTGAAGAGATTATAGGCAATTATTGCAAAGACACTTGGATCAGAATAGTAGAAATGTACAAGACTGAGAAGGATTTAAATCATTTCAACAATTCTACAAAAGCTGGACTTAAAATGATGTTTGAAAGTAGTAAAGAGCTTACTTAATGATATACATGAATAAGTGATACAGTGTGGAAATCTAAGAAAACAGAAAAGAGACAAAGGGGTGGAAATTACAAAAGAGAAAAAGTAGAAGCAAAGGATGGAGAGTGAAAAAGCCAAGCAAGGGAAATCTTAAAGGAAAGACCAAACCAAATGGAGCTAAAAGCAATTTTTCACATTTTCTGTTATAATTTCCCCCCATTTCAATCTTTCTGAAGTTAACATGCATCTTATATCATAATTTTCCTGCCATTTCCCCCATCCTCCTCCCCCCAAATCTAGTCTCTGATGTACCTTTTCAACTGACATCATCTTAGAATCAAGGATATATGTTAATGGGAAAAACATTTCCTTGACTAAAGGCGGATCCAAGTATTGTAGATTGAAAAGGCTCACTTGAGTTCCAAAGAATCTGAATGGAAAATGCCCCACATTAAAGACTTCTTGGCAAAAAGTTTGAACTCTTAGAGAGAAAGAGTTCTGCAAGTCGCAGGGCCGACATATCAGACTACCCACAGAAGAGCAGACGCCAGGCTGCCTTACTCCAACACCAAAGGTTGGCCGTTCACAGAGGTTGAAAGTTGTGGCCCAGGAATTTTTTACTTAGCCAAGTTGTTTATATTTAATAGCTATAAAAAGGCATTGCTGGGACAAGCAAGGTATATCACTCAGGGTTTATTTTAAGGAATTGGCCCATGACATCGTGGGGCCTGGCAAGTCTGGAATCTGTAGGGCAGGCTGGCAAACTGGAAACTCAAGTAGGATGTCTGTGTTACAGTCCTGAAGCAGAGTTCCTTCTTTGGGGGGAAGCCTTAGTTTTTGCTCTTACAGCCTTCAACTGATTGGATGAGGTCCACCCACACGCTAGAGAATAATTTGCTTTATTTAACATCTGCTGATTGTAAATATTAATCACATCTACAAAATACCTTCGCAGCAACATCTAAACTAGTATTTGACCAAACAAAGGGACATCATAGCTTAGTCAACTTGACACATAACATTAACTATCATACGAGGATTCACAAAATATGTCAGCCTTCTTTAAAACAAATGTCCTAAATTTAGGTATTTTCTACATACGGAACATAAAATTGAGAAAACCATGGTAGAAAATATTGGTGACACAGAAATCATTAAAAGTAAACCTAAAAACTGTACATCTGTTTCTAGAATTGAAAAAAAGACTAAGTATTCTTGAAAAGAAAGTGCTCTAATACTAAAAATAGTGTAGTGGCTATAATTTAGGTACAAAACCCCAGATGATAGTAACAAAAAAAAAGGAGAAAAAAGAAAATGAAGGTCTTACCTAAGGTTGAGAGAATAAAATGGTACCAATTTATATGCTTGACTCAGAGTTGTTGGGAAAACATAATTTCAATAATTATTTCAAAACACCAAAATTAACCACTATCAGTAATTCATAAGTGATAAGAACTAACTCATGGTTCTCAACCCCCTACTGTACATTAGAGTCACCTGGAGAATGTGTACACACCCTGAGGCCCTGATGGCCCCCAAGACTAGTTACATCAGAATCTCTTGGGGTGGGGCCCAGTCACCAGCAGTGTTTAGAGAGCCTCAGGGGAGTCCAAATTTGTTCTACCAAGTTTGAGAGTCCTTGGCCTTGGCCTTTGCCCTTTCTTATGTTTCTCTAGGAGAGGCATTTTACTTTAGCATAAAATTTCACAATTAGTTGCCCCTCTACCTTTCCAAGTCACCTTTTCAGTTATCCTTGGTTATTTGATTGCAATCTACAGTCCAAGGACCAGAGTCCTCAACATCTCTTAGGAGTTTGTTGCAAATGTACCTGTTCCATGGCCCTGCCTTCCTAAGTGGACTTCTTGCCTACTACTCTTTCTTCAAACTTTATACAGAAATCTGTTTCCAAAACACAAACCTGATAATGCCATAAGCCCCTCAATAAACAATCAGAAACCCCGCGTGTCTTAAAATCAAAGACCCAGAAAATAGAATTCAGGGCTCTTGAAGGATTGTCCCCTTTCCCTTGTCTCCAACTTTTTTCTTGGCCTCTTTTCCTGCCTTCCTAACTCCAGGCATGTCAGTCCATTAGCAATTCACCAAACTGGATAGGCCCTTTCACATTTCAGTCCTTCAGCTGTGAACGCCTTTTGCCCCATTTTCTTACTAATTCTTAGCCTTTCCTCGAGGTTCATTTTAGATGCCACCTCTGCTGTGAAGTCTTTTCTGATCTCCCAGTCAAAAGAAATTTCTGTTCTTTCTTGTAACACTGGCTTGACTGAACCTTGTGTGCTAATGTTACAGGGTGCAGCCAAGAGGGGGGGCCCCAAATAGGCATTTGAAATGGGGTCCAGAACTTAAGGTGTCCAGGAGATTTTGGGATGTCTCCATCCCGCCCCCCCCCCCCCCCCCCCCCCCCCCCCCCCCGCCCAGGGTGTGGGTCGGGGGAAGGGACAAATGGAGCAGGGCCATTGAGAGCTGTTTAGCATAGCAACAGCCTTGCAGCTAAGCTCTGGCGTGGTCGTTTGGCATATCTATAACCTTTGACTGGTTGCATAGATATGTTAAGTAGCTGTGATCAGCTCTAAGACAGGGGAATGGAAGTAATTTCCCCACCCAGATGTAACTGGGGGGGGGGTCCCCTGAGTTATAGTGCCTGCGTGGGAGCTCAGAGAGGACTGGCTCCAGGACATGGGGCCACACCTGCTCAGACTCATGATAGCAGCCCAGTAAAGCTGGAAGGATACGAGTTCCGGCAGGTGAAGCCGAGTGTGGGAGGAGTCGGAAATGGGACTGCAGAGGAAGATTGGCCGCAGGGATTTAAAACCCAGATTTGGCGGCCATTGAGAGGAGGAGGAGAACCATGTGCAGCCCTGAGAGGAGGAGAGCCATGTGCAGCCCTGAGAGGGAGAGCCATGCGCAGCCCTGAGAGGGAGAACCATGCTGCTTTAAGAGTGAGAACCAAGCGCAGCCCTGAGAGGAGGAGAACCACGCGGACTTGAGGGAGTGGAGACTCCTGCAGCCCTGAGAGAGGGAGAACCACGCGGCAGCCCTGAGGGAGAGAACCACGCGTCTTTAGCAGAGTGGAGACTCCCGCATCCCAGAGAGAGGGAACCACGCGGCCTGGCAGAGTGGGGACCCCCACAGCTTTAGAAGGGGGAACCACCACCTGGTTTTAGCAGAGATCCCGGCGACTCAGCTGAGGGTGCCGGGAACCCAGGGAGGTCTCCCAGTCGAGATGGAGTACTAACTGGGAAGAACCAGAGGACTACCTGAGCCATGGACTTCTATTTCCTTTCCTGAGATATGGTACTCTGGACTGGGCAAAGGGGGAAGGAAGGAAGGAAGGACTGTGTCTGTTTGTGGGTGTTTTAAGGGACTTTGGGATTTTGGTGAAGACATTAGGTCACTACTTTAAGTTAGTATAGCATTAAATAAACATTTCCTTTCCTTTTCACGAATCTCTGGCATTGAGAGACGTCTTTCCTCTGGTGGCGGACATAACGGACCCGGGGCCTTCTTTCAATAATAGTATATCATCCCAGGCCCCCCTTGTGTGTTCTGTAACACTAACTTGTCTGTTTTTCCCTCCTAGTTTGTTAATTCTTGAAGGGGAGGAACTATGCCCTTTCGCCCCTGACCCTCCAGTGAGTGATTGTGGGTCACATTCCAAATCCCTGTGTGTGAATTCTTTCAGCAGGGTCAGGCCACTCCACATTCCATGGGCACTTCGGAGGGCAGGGCCAGCCCACACTTGGTTTCAACAGTATTTATTGCAGGGTCTCTAACTTTGGCCTGTTAAACAACTCCTTGATATTTTATGGAAGTTGCATGCTCTCTCCTTATTTTCATCCTGTATTTCACACTGGTGGAGTGTTTGCTCTGTCCTGACACTTTCTTCATTTCATTCACATTGACACTTTCTTTGAGGGGGCGCAGTTTGTCCAAGTTGGATTTAAGCAATGAATCAACTTTCTAAGGATGACGACTCAACTTTTTTAAAATCTGGGGACAATATCAGAAGTTCAAATAGATGTCTAAATAATTGTCCGGGAACTTTGTTTGGGAAGGGGGTGTGGAATTTCAGTGTGAACTGATGGAAACATCCATGTCCGTTGGCAGTTTCCAAAGAGAATAAGGCTGTCTGCCTGCCTGCAGGAGCACTCAAAAGATAATTAAGCACTTAAAGATAAAAAGATAAAAGATAATTTAACAGCTGAGCAAGGCTGTCTCTACTCAGGTATTACACTAATCACAGATCTTGCAAAAGCCTCTGTAGCCCAGGGCTCCGACAAGCTGGCATACAACCCAAACAGTCCAGCTGTGACTGTGAGGTGCCTAGTGTTGGACCAAAAACACCAAAGAGTTGACACAGAGATGATTCTGGAGGTGGAAAAGCCCTGAATAAAAGCCATCTATGAGGACAATATATTTTCCCAAATGTTTTTGCCTTTCTGAATAACCTGATTCAAATAATCCATACACATCATGCTCTCTCTCATAGATGAGTTGTTTACTATTGCTGTATAATGATGTTATTTTATTTGTGCAGAGCCCACCGGCTGAGTTCCTAAGCACTAGAAGCCAGATTTTATGTTTGTCATCTTGATCAAGCCCCACCCTGTGTTCCATCAAATTGAGAGAATAAATCAAGACAGAGGAAGAGATGAGATCCAAGAAACAGAGACTCCAATCCATGAGAAAGGCAGAGGGAATTTCGAAATGACAATAATGAGAAGCCTCAGCTGTTCATCAAGCCTAATGTGTTACCCACTCAAAGAAAAGGAGAATGGAGGTTCCATGAGGGTGTGTATCCAAGAAAAAAAAATAGAAACTATATGTTACTTGGTGTGATTGGTCTTTTGGAAAATCACTTTGAGAAGCTATTGAAAGATGTGGGGAGAGTTAGCAAAAAGTAAAAAGAAGTCTAAGCAAATTAAAAACAAGGCAATTATTAACTTCACAAAAAATAAAAAAGAAACATCATTGTAGTATGCACAATGCTCAGTTGTGATTAATATTTATGTAAGTATAATAATGTGAAAACCTAATAATGTATAAGCATAACACTATTAAACCCCAAATAGTGACAATATATTAAGGGAAACACACTGACAATAGAAGATTTCTAATGTTGCTGGTCTGATAAAGATCAAGTGAGGAAAAATTAACTAAGGATATAAAAACATAAACAAAATAAAGTATATAGATATAGATGAAACTCTGTATCCTAAACAGTATATCTTCTTGACAAGTACATGTAATCCCTCATGATAATTGACCCCATATTTTACTAAGAAAAACTTAATAATTACAAGAAACAGAAAAATACAGATAGCATTTTCTGATCACATTGCAATAAAACTAGAAATCAGTAACATCAGAAAAAGCCTGAAAATTTTAAAAACCTTATTTTAAATGCTTGCTGTTCAAATACTAGTCTGTAGACAAAAGTGTCTGCATCCCTTTGGGCTTGTTAGAATTGCAGAATCTTAGATACACCAGACCTGCTAAGTCAGGGTCTACATTTTACAAAATTCCCAAGGGATTTGCAAATGCATTCATGTTTAACTATTGCTATTTACTGAAAGTTTGTGACCTCTCACAATTCCTGTTAAAATTCAATCCTCAGTGTGATGATATTTGAATGTGGGGCCTTTGAGAGGTAATTAGATCATGAGGGTGGACCTCTCATGAATGGAGGTAGTTTCCTTAAAAGAAGAAGCGAGAGAGCTGGCTCACCCTCTTCGTGCTACCAGGGGATACAAGAAGTCAGCCCTCTGCAAACCTGACCGTGCTGGCACCCTGGTCTCAGATTTCCAGACTCCAGAACTGTGAGAAATACAGTTCTATTGTTGATCTCCCACTCAGTTTACAATATTTTGTTATGGCAGCTTGAGCTTGACACTCATTATTTCCAGAAAATAATGATAATTAAAATAAACACTAGAACTATGGGTCAAAAACAGGGTAGAACAGAGAAAAATATTTGCCTTAGATATTTATATTAAGAAAAATAAAACAAAACCATCAATGCATTAAATATTCAACTCAAAAAAATCAAGGAAAAACACAAAATAACATAAAAGGACTTCATAATGATAAAAGCAGAAATCAGTAAGTTAAAATAACAGAATTAACAAATTAAAGTCTACTTCCCTTAAAATAAAAAAAAATCAGTAAAATAGATTGACAAGTAGATAATTTAATCAAACAAAAGTGGAGGAAGCACAAACTCAAAATAAAAAAGGGCAAAAGAGAAGCAACCCCAGCAACATAGTACATTTTTCCAAATCAGACTATTTGCACAATTCTATGCAAGTAGATTTTAAATATGCAAATGCAAATGAAATTTTTAAACCTGGATGAAATAAATTATTTTTGTAGAGAATATAATTCATGAAAACCCATCTCAAGAAACACAAAGACCATATGGACCAAACACATAATGGATTAGTTTTTGTGAAAGAAATAGAGAAAAATTTTGAGTTCTGACCAAGATGGAGGCGTAGGTAGATATGCTTCACTTCCTTGCACAATGAAAAGAAAGATACAACCAATTTAAAAACAAAAAACAACCAGAACTGCCAGAAAATCAAAGCTGTATGGGAGTCCAACAACCGAGGAGTTAAAGAAGAAACATTCATCCAGGAAGCGCAGAGGCGGGCAGCTAGGGAGGAGAATACGTGCAGCCAGGCAGCAGCTGGAGGACTGGGGTGGGTGAGGTGATGACTAGCAGACCAGAATATCCTACATCTGCGTGTGGATAAGCGGAGAGGAACAAGTAGGGAGTGAGACAGACCATGCAACCAAGGTTTCCAGCATGAAAAATGAAAGCTTCAAAACCTTTTGTAACAGGGTGCAGCCAGGGCTCCTCCCAAAGAGGGCTTTGTAATGGGGTCCAGAACTTGGGGTGTCCAGGAAATAGAAAAATATAGGATATCTCCACCCCCACAAGTCTGGACTGCAGGATGGGACACTTGGAACAGGGCCATTGAGAGTTATTTTGCATATCAACAGTTGGCCAGCTTCATGCCTGATATGCAAAAATGGTTACTTTACATATCCATGATAGCTGGCTAGCTTCATAGACATGTTAAGTAGCTGTGTACAAGCTTTGAGCCGTGGTGATGGGCATGACTTTAACCCATGCTGTCGCTGGGAGGCAGCTTCTCTTTATAGCACTTGCATGAAAGCTTAGAGATGGTTCACTCCATGCCCTGAGTCCATGCCTGCTGGGACTAACTATGGCAGCCAAGAAAAGCTGGAAAAATACGGGAGTGCTGGCAGGTGTAGCTGATTGTGGGAGGAGTCAGAAATGAGGTTGCAGAGGAAGGTTCACACTGGGATTTAAACCCAAGTGCAGCAGCCATGTGGGGACTAACCATGCAGTTCTGGGAGCTAATCATGTGGTTTTGGGTCTCCCTTTACCATGAGAGTTAGAAAGCAGGAGAGCAAGATATCAGCCAGGCAGAGCTCTCTCTTAGCGGTTCAGAAGAATGCAGGAGAGAAAATGTAGGAAGGAAAGAGGTAAAAGGACTCTCACTGCTGGGTTGTGAGAAGATGCTATGTGGTTTTGGATTGGGAACTGGAGATCCTGGCAACACAGCTGATGGTGCTGGGAACTGTGGGAGGCCTGCCAGCCGAGCACGGATTACTGGGAAGAACTGGGAGACAGCCAAGCCATGGACTTCTATTTTTTTCCTGAGATACGGTACCCCTGACTGGCCTGACTGGGCAAAAGGGGGAAGGAAGGACTGTGTGTGTTTGTGGGTATTTTAAATGACTTTGAGCATTTAACGGTGACATTCTGCCATTACTCTAAACCTATATAACTTTTGAATAAATAATTCCTTTCCTTTTCACCATTCTGGCATTGAGAGCCATAATTCCAATTCCCCGGTGGCAGGCTAAGAATCTACAATGACAGAGGGACCCCATAACCCCTGGGTCCATTCTGTAACACTTTCACTGTAAAAATCTGTGGGGGTTGTGGTGGTGGGAGAAACTCCGGGCCTCACAGGAGAGTTTGTTGGAGAGGCCCATGGGATCCTAGAATGTACACAGACCCACCCACCTGGGAATCAGCACCTGAAAGGGCACAATCCACCTGTGGGAAGTGAGGGAAGTGATTAAAAGTGGGGCAAGAAGTGAGTAAGTGGCACTGTTCCCTCTCTGACCCCTCCTCCACATTCAGTGCCACACCTCACCCTGCTGAATGTCTAAGGCTCTGCCCATTACAATGTAACAGGTGCACCACTGAGACAAATAAATATGGCCCAAATGAAAGAACAAATCAAAACTACAGAAAAAGAACTAAGTGACAAGGAGGTAGACCACCTATAAAATGCAGAGTTCAAAACACTGGTAATCAGGATGCTCACACCAATGATTGAATATGGTCACAAAATAGGGGAAGAAATGAAGGCTATACAAAGTGAAAAAAAAAACAAAAATATACAGGGAACAAACAGTGAAGGGAAGGAAACTGGGATTCAGATAATGATTTGGAACAAAAGGAAGAAATAAACATCCAACCAGAACAGAATGAAGAAACAAGAATTAAAAAAAAAAAAAAAAGAGGAGAGGCTGAGGAACCTCTGGGATAACTTTAATCACTCCAACATCTGAATCATAGGGGTGCCAGAAGGAGAAGAGGAAGAGCAACAAATTAAAAACTTACAAACAGATAATGAAGGAAAACTTCCTCAATCTGTCAAAGGAAGGAACTAGACTTCCAGGAAGTTCAGGAAGCTCAGAGAGTCCCCAGAAAGTTGGACCCAAGGAAGCACACACCAAGGCACATCATAATTACAACACCCAGGATTAAAGATAAGGAGAGAATCTTAAATGCAGCAGGAGAAAAGGAGAGAGTTACCTACAAAGGAGTTCTTGTAAGACTATCAGCTGATTTCTGAAAAGAAATCTTGCAGGCAAGAAGGGGCAGGAAAGGAGTATTCAAAGTCATGAAAGACAAGGACCTATATCCAAGATTACTCTATCCGGCAAATAAAGTGCTTCCCAGATAAGGTCAAGTTAAAGGAGTTCATCATTAGCAAGCCCTTATATGAAATGTTAGCCACTTATATAAGGAAAAGAAGAAGATAAAAAATATGAATGATAAAATGACAACAAGTTCACAACTATCAACAACTGAACCTAAAAAACTAAAACTAAGCAAACAACTAGAACAGGAACAGAATCACAGAAAGGGAGATCACATGGAGGGAAATCAGTGGAGATGGAAGAGGAGAATGGAGGGGGAAGTACATGGAATAAGAAGCATAATTGGTAGGCACAAAATAGACAGGAGGTTAAGAATAGTATAGGAAATGTAGAAGCCAAAGAACTTGTATGTATGTATGACCCATGGACATGAACTAAGGGCTGGGGGAATGCTGGAGGGAAGGGTGGTGCAGGGCAGAAGGGGATAAAGGGTAGAAAAAAATGGGACAACTGTGGTAGCATAATCAATAAACTATACTTTAAAAAAGAAACAGAGAAAAATGTAAAAGAATAAGTCTCCAACAACTCATAGAACATACACAGTGGCCCAGATTGCTTCACATGAGAATTCTACCAACCCCATAAGGATTGATCATTATAAGGCTGTTTGTACCTATCCAGAACATAAGGAAAGAAGAAGTTATTTTTATAAAATGAATATAACATTGAAAGCAAAACCTAGAATAAATTGTACAAGAAAAGAAAAACTACACATTAATTTCACTTGTAAACATATTCACTTGTAAACATAATTAAATGCTTTATTTAATACTTTAAATACAGCAATTAGAACTAAGCAGTTTAATAAGAGAATAGTAGCATAATCAAGATGGATTCATTTCAGAAATTCAAAGATGGTTTAATATTTTAATAGATTAATACTTTAGGAAAAAAAGTTTAACATCTTGATGCTAAAAAGGCATTTAACCCATTTTTAAATTTAAAAGACTTTTTAAAAAAGAAATTAATAAATACTAAAATTAGGAACACAGGAACGATGCCTACTTTCACTTAACATCGTACTGGAGGTATTAACCACTCCTATTGGACAAAAGAAAGATACTCCAGGTAGAAACATTAGAAAGGAGAAGAATAAATGATCACTCTTTGTAGATAAGTTTTTGTCTTCCATGACTTTGCCTTGGAAAAATCAAGGAGAATTAGCTGAAAACCTCTATGAACAAAAAGAGGCTTCAGTAAATAAATAAGCTATAAAAATAAATATGTAGAAATCTATAGCTTTCATATATAACAACAATGAATTAGAAAATATGACAGACATGATTTTGTTTGTAGTAGAAAGAAAATATAAACATCTAAAAATAAATTTAACAGGAAATATGTAAATTCATATGAGGAAAAGTTTCAAGTGCTTATAAAACATGCAACATAGACATGGATTCTCTGTTCTAAGAATCTGTCTATTGGATTGAATAGTTGACTACCTGATGTCTGTGATGTCTAATCATGGTCAATGCATTCTCTCACCAGTTATTTTTGGGATGGATATGTGGCCCCAATGCTGGCCATTGCAATGTGAAACAATATTGGTTGGTGTAAGCAAAGGTTTCTCGTTCTTAGAAGGAGACCCAAGGAGGTAGATGAAATCTCTTCCTTTCTCCAGATCTTGTTGTGCCTGAATGCTTGAACCTGCTGACATTACTTTGTGACAACACCAGGGCTAGGCTAAGTACAAAGCCATCACAGCCAGGATGCCAAGGGGAGACCTGGTAAGGACCAGACTCCTGGATGATACTTGAGGCACTGATTATACTGTGCTCGGAGCCACCACCTGTGGACTTCTGGTTATACAAGACAGCAAATTTCCTTAATGTTTTGGTCCCTTTAAAGCAGGTTTTCCTGTTACTTGCTGGCAAGGCATCCTAGCTCACATACTGTGTTCATTCCTTCCCCAGAACCAAACTGTTTTAATTACTATTGCTTTATAATGGTTTAATATACAGTGAGCTTGTATGGATTGAGATTTTTCCTTTTTTCTTTTTTGATTATAGTTGACATTCAATATTATTTTGTATTAGTTTCAGGTGCACAGCATAATGTATAATTTATGAAGTGATCCCCCCCATAAGTCTAGGAACCACCTGGCATCAAACATAGTTATTATGATATTATTGACTATTTTCCCAATGCTGTACTTTATATTCCTTGATTATTTTGTAATTATCAATTTGTACTTCTTAATCGCTTCACTTTTTCACCCAGTACCCCTGTCCCTCCCATGTGACAACCATCAGCACATTCCCTGTATCTATGGGTCTATTTCTCTTTTGTTGTTTGTTTTGTTCTTTAGATTCCACATAAGTGAAATCATATTGTATTTCTCTTTCTCTGTCTGACTTATTTCATTTAGCATAATACTCTCCAGGTCATTCCATGTTGTCACAAATGGTAAGACTTCATTCTTTTTTATGGCCCAAATAATATTTCATTGTGTATATGTACCACATCTTCTTTATCCAATTGTCCATTGATGGTTACTAGGTTGTTTCCATGTCCTAGCTATTGTAAATAATGCTGATTCCATGTGCACTAGAAAAGAATGTACATTCTGCTGCTTTGAGCTGGAATGCTCTAAAAATATCAATTAAATCCATCTGGTCTAACGTATCATTTAAGCCCATTGTTTCCTTATTGATTTTTTTTCTAAAATACCTATCCATTGTTACAATATAATATGATGTTAAGGTCTCTGTTATGACTGTATTACTGTTGATCTCTCCATTTATGTGTGTCAATATTTGCTTTAATATACTTAGGTACTCCTATATTGGGTTTATAAATGTTTACAAGAGTTATATCCCCTTGTTGGGTTGATTCCTTTATCATTATGAAATGTCCTTCTTTGTCTCTTATTATAGCTTTGTTTTAAAATCTATTTTGTCTTATTTAAGTATTGCTGCCCAGCTTTTTTTTTCCATTTGTATTTGCATGAAATATCTTTTCCTTCCCTTTACTTTCAGTCTGTGTGCGTCTTTCAATCTGAAGTGGGTCTCTTGGAGACAGCATGCGTAAGGGTCTTGTTTTCTTATCCATTCAGCTACCCTATGTGTTTTGATTGGAGCATTTAATCATTTACATTTAAAGTGATTGTTGATAGGTACATAGTTATTGCCATTTCATTATTCATATTTATATTCCTTTTTTCCTTCTCCTTCTTTAAGAAGGTTTTTTAACATTTCTTGTAATACTTGTTTGGTGGTGATAAGCTTCTTAAACTTTTTCATTGGAGAAGCTCTTTATATCTCCTCAATTTTAAAAGATAGCCATGCTGGATAGAATAGTCTTGGTTATGGGTTCTTGCTTTTTATTACTTTGGATATTTTATGCTATTCCCTCTGACTTGTAAAGTTTCTGTTGAGAAATCAGCTGAGAGCCTAATGGGAGCTCTCTTGTTGGTAACTAACTGCCTTTCTCTTGCTGCTTTTAATATTCTCTGTTTATCTTTAACCTTTGCCATTTTAATTATAATGTGTTTTGTTGTGGACCTTTTGGGTTCATTTTGTTTGGGACCCTCTGTTCTTCTTGGACTTCTATGTCTACTTACTTTGCCAGGTTAGGAAAGTTTTCAGTCATTATTTCTTCAACTAGGTTCTTAATATCTTGCTCTTTCCCTTCTCCTTCTGGAAGCCCTATGATGTGGATGTTCTTGTGCTTATGTTCATAGCTTATGTTCTTAGGCTATGCTCATTTTTAAATACTTTTTCTTTTTTGCTGTTCTGATTGGGTGTTTTCTGCTACCTTGTCTTCCAAATCACTTATTTGATTCTCTACTTCATCTAATCTGCTGTTGATTCCTTCTAGTGTATTCTTCCTTTCAGTTACTGTATTCTTCATTTCTGTCTTTTTTATGATTTCTATATCCATTTTAAATGCTTACTCTCTCTTTGTTGAAATTCTCACCAAGTTCCTTGAGCATTCTTATAACCAGTGTTTTGAACTCTGTATCTGGTAGAGTGGTTGCCTCCATTCTGTTTAGTTCTTTTTCTGAAGTTTTCGCCATTTCTTTCATTTGGGACATTTTTTAAAATGTCTTCATTTTGGCTGCCTCTCTGTGTTTCCTTTTATGTATGAGGTAGATCTGCTATGTTTCCCAATTTTGGCAGGGTAGCTTTATGTAGTAGGTGTCCCGTGGGGCACAGTGATACAATATCCCTGATCACCTGAGCTGGGAGCTCCAGGAGTATCTCTTGCGTGTGTTGTGTGTACCCTCCTGTTGTAGTTAAGCCTTGATTACTGCTGGCATGTCAGTGTGTGGGGTTAACTTCTCAGGCTGACTGGCTATGAGTATTGGCCATAACCACAGTGTACATGTTGTTATGTAGGAGCTGACTCCATGGAGCAGGATTTGCTCCAGCAGGCTCCAGCCCCTGCTGAAATCACCCTTTGTGTGTGCCCCATGTGGAGCTAATTAGGCGGTGTTCTGTTGTGGTCTGAAGCCAGCCACTAGGTGTGCTGCTTCTGGGGCCTCTTGGGAGGGGCTCCAGTGGATCCCAAGGTCAGCTACTGCCTGTGAGAAGCCCAGTGCTATCTGGTAGGAGCTACGAAGTGATCTGTGGTTGGTAGCTACTTGGGCTGGGCCTGGAGGTGTGTGGGAGAGACCACACTGCTATTAGAGACCAGTTGCCACCAATATGGGCCTGGGATCACTCAGCAAAAGGGTACCCTGAGGTCTGTTGCTGCCTGCCCATTGCCTATAAGGCTCAACCACTGAAAGAGCCTCAGGCAGTATGTGAGTTGGGTGAGGGAGGGCCTCAGGGAGTCACCAGCACGAGCCAAGTGGTATTCAACAGATTAATGCACATTCAGATTAGGTTGTGTGAGAGGAGGGCTCAACACAAGGACAATGGCAGCTGTCCCTCCAGCCCTCACCCAGAAGCCACATAGCTCAATTTGTCCCTGTGTGTCTCTGACACCCCACCCCACCCCCACCCCCAGCCACTGTCTCTCCATTGGAGCCCAGAGTGATTGCCTGCAGGCAAATGAGCCTGTGCATGGGCCCTTTAAGAGGACACCTGGGTTTCTAGCAGCCTTCCATCTTACCCAGACAAATGGAATCCCTGCTAATTTTCACAGCCTGATATTGTAGGGGCTCCTCTTGGCACTGGTGGTCTGGGTTGTGGAGCCTGATGTGGAGTGCCTCAATTCTAAGGGAACACCTCTGCAGCTAGAATATCCCTCTCCATTCTCAACTACCACATGTGGGAGTAGGGCCAGCCCATTTTGCATCTCCAACCTTCCTACCATTTGCCACGTGACTTCTTTATGTCCTTAGTAATAGGACTTATGTTCAGCTAGTTTTCAGATGATTCTCCAGGTTGATTATTCTATAATTATGTTGTGGTTTGATGTGGTCATGGGAGGAGGTGAATACAGTGTTTCCTACTTCACCATTTTGACCAGATTGAGGTGATAATTCTTTAACAACTTAGATACTTTTTAAAGTGATGTAACCAGATAATTCCTATTGAGTTAATAATTCTGGCCATCTAAATTTCTTAATAAAATTTCTATTTCAATGATTTTCAAGTTTATTAAAATCCAATATGCCTTTTATTATATTACACTTTTTAAAACTTGTATATAAATTCTATTTCTTTTATTTTCCTTTCCATTTGGTTATGGGATTTTTAAAATTAGATTTTTGCAGCTGGTCCATTTTACTAATTCTTTTTAAAGACACTTTCCTGGGATTCATCATCTAGTCATGCCCTCACTTTTCTGCTGCTGGCTGATTTATTTTTTGCTTTAAGATTTTAAGTTATTCCTTTTTGCTTCCTTGGCTGCTTTTTTCTTTATTTCTTTTAAGTTGAAAGAAGTGTCTTCTTGCTTTGATTTTTTTTTGAAAATATGTTTGTTACTACACATTACTTGAGAATAACTTTATAAATATCCTATAATTTTTAATATGAATTATTCGGGTTCTCACTCTTTTTCAACTGGTTGTCTTCATTCCCTTGATTTTCTTCTTAATCCAATAATTATTCAAGAGAGTGTACATAAAATTTATTTTATCTTTTGTTACTAGTTTCTAGTTATGTTATATTTTTGTTTGAGAACATGGATTATATATACTCATGTTTCTGATTTATGACTTTCTAATTTTCTTGTGGCTGACTGTTTTAGATTTTTAACTTTTTTAAAAACTCTATGGTCATTTAGGAAAAGGCACAACTTACAATGCAACTACAATATATTCTGTGAAACAAATAAAATTTTATAATAGAAACTTGGAAGTAGTCATGAATTCTACTCATTTTATCGTTCCAATCATTTGTGCCATTATGCCATATTTGGTGAGGGCAAATATAGTAGTTTGAGGGATTCTGTAGTGAAATTATAGGGCTAGAATCCAGTTAGACATAACAGTAACAGTGTGAATGCCCATGACCATGGATCTGTTGTAACAGGAATCTGCAGGAGCGAGGAGGCCATTTGTAAATGGTGAAAGAACACAAAGAAATAAAATTATACTGGGTTTGACTGCCCTGCTGGGAGCAGTATTTGGTGCCTGGCATAGAGAAGCTGCTCAATAATTGTTCCCATCCATGAAAAGAATGAATTTTCCCCTCCAGACTGCTTGGTTGGAAATGGGCCATGCCGAAGGCAGTAAAATTAATTAGCTCAGGGGCCGAAGCAGACTGGCTAAGAAAAGATGGCCCCAGGGACCATCTTGAATTACCCCTGAATTTCTGTATGGTTCAGGCAGAGGGCAGAGATGATGTAGCTTGAGCAATTCAAACATGTTTTTCACTCAAGGATCCAAATGTGGGAGTTGTTTTTTTTTTTTTAAAGAACTCATTCTATGAACACTGGTGTGTGTTGGGCAAAGAGTGTGCCGAACCAGAAGTAACACAGGCCTGGTCCATATCCCTTGAGCTCCCCATTTCAGAGCCCACTTCCAGCTGCTAGTCTCTGCATCCCTCTGTGTGAGGGTTTTCTCCAGGTGTCCTAAGGGCTCCTCTGCCCACCCCCATCACAGATTAACTGTAAGTGCAACCCCTCTTGGAGGAAGCATTCAAACAATGACTGTATAGATACCCAGATATCATGCTCCTAAGGTGAGAAAACTCAGGCATGTGCCCTATACTTATCATCAGAGCTTCTCATTGGGGTGAAGCACTACTTGCCCATTGAGGTAGCTGTTCTGATAAACCCCACTTTATTAGCTGCCATCCTTCCCTATTTCACTGCCCCACTCCCCTTCTGAGGTCATCATTTGCACTTGAAACCTTATCTTCTTCTGGGAAAATCCAAGTTAAGATAAACAATAAATTTTATGATTTGTTTTAACTTCATCCATCTTTGTAAATAAGAATTGCTGGGGGAGAAAGATGAGAAATGTGCAAGCTAAGAAGTCATGTTTGGAGGGCTCCAAGAGTATTTGAAGATGTTCTATAAGTCATTTATCACTCTTTGCTTGATAAAGCCAAAGAAATGTGTTTCAGCAAATCTTTGAAACATGGAGGTGAAACTCCCCTGTTCAAAAGCCCTGACACTATTGTCAGCTGGAGGTATTGAGGCCATAAAATAATCTTCCAGTCACCAATTGTCACAAGTCGTATTAAACTACAACTCCTCCTGACAGTATAACTTGGAGATCCTCCACCTGGGCTAAGGGCTGAGAAGACAGGCTTTCTCAAGTTAACTGGATGGGGGTGCCAGCCATGTGTACAAAGATGTGTTTGTCACAATTAAAGTCATGGTTTCTGCCAGAGAGCCAGAGGCTAGATTTATAAGTAATAATAATAATAACAATCATGTCCATAAATTATTATGGTTTAGAAAAAGATCTCAAATTTCCTCCAAAAAACATTACCTGAGACCCCCATCTAGGCTTTGTGTCCTTCTTCTGTGATCCCACATGACCCTGTCTTTTCCATATCATGGTTTTAACCCACTAAATTGTAATGAGTACATTTATCTATCCTTCAAGTATACTCCTTTACACTCTTTGAAAACAGTAATTTTATCCTCCACTGTTATATCCTTGTCATAGAGCTTGTCACTTACAAGAAGCAAACAAATAAATAAAGAACTGTAACAGGCAAGATAAAAAAGAAGAGAGCTCCAGCTAGACAACAACAACAACAATAACAACAACAACTGGCAAATATATAAACTACAATTAAGAAAAGCTCTTTTAAGTCTTACAATTATAAACCAACCCATGCGATCACTAAGGGTTAAAGTTTGTAAATGCCACTTATTATTTTCAGAGAAGTTGTTGTTTCTGTGGGAAGGCAAGAAACAGCCAATTTTATACATTGAGAGGCTCAGAAAACATAATAAAAATCTTTTAAAATTGCTTTAAATTATATGCCAAATAATAGGAAAATAAAGCAAATACAATCATATAAAAGAATGTGATATCCTGCCCTGACTGGTATGGCTCAGTTGGTGAGGCTTCATCCCACAAAGCAAAAGGTCATCTGCTCAGTCCCTGGTCAGGACACATGCCTGGGTTGCAGGTTTGGTCCTGGGTTGGGATGTGTATGAGAGGATGCTGGTCAATGTTTCTCTCTCACATTCATGTTTCTCTCCCTCTCTTACTCCCTCTCTTCCCCTCTCCAAAAATAAATATATACAAAAAATTTTAAAGAATGTGATATCCTAAAAAGATTAGGAGTAAAAATAAAAAAATAAGTCTGAATATTTTGGAAAACCTGGTAAATAGAATAGAATACAGAAGGAGTGATGCAGTAAAAGTGTCCTAAGTCTTTGAATTGTCCAAAGAGTGGCAAAATACTAATGTATATTAGATTCTAAGTCAAGAAAAAATGGTGTGATTTTGAGGATAACAATTTAAAAAGTCTAAGATGACATAACTAACAAGGAGAGGAAGAAAATGGAATCATAAAATCTATTATAATAAAAATAACAATACTAATATTTCAGTGTCATCAGAGAATGGCAAGACAAGCAGGAAAAGGAAAAATAGAGGTGAGCTAAATAGAAAACAAATTGTGGGATAGCACATTTAAACTTAAGTATAATGTTAAATGTAAATATACAGGTCATATTCCAATCAAAAGACAAAGATTGTAAGACTAGATTAAAAAAGAAAAACAAAACCAAAGCTATTTGTTGCTTAAAATAAGCATGTTACTTATAAAGATGCAGAAAGGCAAAAAGTAAAAGTATATTATACATAATGATGTATATCTTAAATAAAAGCTGGATGATATGGGTATATAATTGCTCTACACAGTAGATTTTTAAGACAAGAGAATTACTAGAGATAAAGAAGATTTTATTCCATAAAAATAAAAGGATCAATCACCAGAAATATAAAACAATGTTAAGTTTCCATATCCACAATAACATACCTTCAAAATATCTAAAGGAATATTGAGAGCATGAAGGAGAACTAGACATATCCATAATTATAGTGAAGATTTTAGCAAAACACCACATTCAACAACTGCAGAATACACATGGAACATTTGTCAAAGTTGACTATCTGCTGGGATGTAAAAAATTTTCAACAAAATTTGAAGCACCATTATATTAAAGAGTATGTTCTCCAAGCCTCTTAGCACAGGGTAATTAATCTAGAAAACTAAAATATGCAGCCACCGGATGGATTTGGAGTGGAAGGTGGAGAAAAGTAGTAGGAGCAAAACTAACTGCCTGCAGTGAGTCATAGAAGACTCATGTTAGATTAAAGAGCAGCTTTTGACACATAGGTCTTCAAGGACGGTGTGTTGTTAACCTGCAAGGAGGGCTCCTTGGAGTAAAGGATGGAGCAGAGAACAGGGCTGAAGTCCCTAAAGGCAAACTTTATAATTCCATCGGCAGGGGGGCAGTCACTACTGAGAAATGCTGGGTATGCTTTCACATTGCTGAAATTACCTACCAGATAAATTCTCTTTCCATCATAAAGTAAATCTTTGATCTATTTTGTGCCCATTTGCTGAATGGAAAACATCACAATATTGAATTCTCCCACTACCTAAGCTTGCCCCTGTTGAATATTCCCAATAGCCACTAGTATGCAGTCTTTTGGGCATACTTGATTTTAGGCTACTGAAGAAACAAGTGGATCTTCCAAATGGGGCTAAGTATCTTAGGAACCGAGAGAAGCTTGGTTGGAGTGTAATTTGTCCCACCAGAGCTGCAGCATTTTAGGAAACAGGAACAGAGAATGCCATAGTAGGTTTCAACATGTTTTCATTTTTGTGTCAAATTCCATCTTCTCCCTGATTTGGCAAGCTAAAAAGGAACAACCACAAATGGAAAGATACCAATACTGTGTATGGGCTTCCTCCACCCTACATTCCCCACTGCAGAGTTTACTGCAATTCTTTTCATAGAATGCTATGCTCTGTACAGAGTAGGTTACTAAGAAATATTTCTTGAGTTGACTTAAAGAGTGAAGAACATGTTTGCTCATTTCATTAAAAACTCGAAGGCCAATTATACCCTAAGAAACAGCATCAGCTTAACGATTTGAGCTTCTACCCTGGTTTCACAAAATATTTCTTGTTATTTGAGTTCTTGAGAAATTTCTGAATAGGTCTTCTAGTATAATAAAGAAATAACCTGACTCACACTTGCATAGAACTTTCCTTTTCAATAGTATCAAAATATCAGTGAGGGCCCTTGTAATTTCTCCTACTTAAATTGAAAAGGCTGTAGATGGTCAAGTTACAGTTAATGGCTCCATTGGTTTTCCAAGAGGCAATGATGCTGGTTGTTAATAGAGACATCAGAGATGCAGGAGAGTGACCAACTTATACTTAGCCTGCTAGAAATACTGCAGTTAGCAATGCCCAGACTATGCTAGTTTGCTTTAACTCATGTTTGATTCCCATGGCAAATTTCAGGGCTAAGCATGTGTCCCCTTGGCCCCAAGCTGCCCAATCCACCCCTAGGACTCAGGTGTAGCAGCCCAAACCAGGGTTCTAGCCTCTGCTACCTTTTGCACAAGGCTGGTTCCCTCCAGTGCAATCCCTCTTCTTTTTACAGTATTTCTCCCCAAACCCTATCTGCTCCAGAATGGGAATCTTTTAAGATGAAAGAATTTCTGGGGTAAACAGGTCTCTACAGCCTTCATCTCATCCTTCAGCCCACCAATTGGTGGGCACAGTAAATGGCATCATCCTGCATGTGTGAAAGCACCAGTCTGCCTACTGCTAACTCTGGTTTGTCTGCAAAATTATTTGGTATAGGACTGTCCACACTCTACACTATTACCAATAATCTACCTTCTTTTTAGCTCCTACTTGATGTTACCCTGGGGAAACTTATAACCAGCAGAACATGATTAAATAGGCAAAGTT
This sequence comes from Phyllostomus discolor, assembly GCF_004126475.2. Taxonomy (NCBI): domain Eukaryota; kingdom Metazoa; phylum Chordata; class Mammalia; order Chiroptera; family Phyllostomidae; genus Phyllostomus; species Phyllostomus discolor. The sequence goes on along the minus strand of NC_040911.2, from coordinate 80,523,906 downwards.
GTTTGACAATAACTGCATTCAGGAAGGGGCTTTGTCACCTCCATCAGTCCAAGTGTTCCATAAAGTTGTAGACACTTCAGTTTGGACTCAACATAGAGGGTTATTTCTCATCCTCCCGCTGGGCCAGGCTGGGTTACTCACACAGCTCCTAATCTGCATTCCAGACCATCTAAATCTTTGCCTTGTATCTCAGTTTGGTTCTGTGTATAGGAGATTAGAGAGGATGCAGAGGTACAAAGACTCTGCTCCTATGTGTTAAATAAAGTAATTCCAGCATTTTCTTTTTTTTTTTTTTAATATTTTATTTATTTATTTTTTAGAGAGGGAAGGGAGGGAGATAGAGAGAGAGAGAGAGAAACATCAATGTGCGGTTGCTGGGGGTTACAGCCTGCAACCCGGGAATGTACCCTGGCTGGGAATCGAACCTGGGACATTTTGGTTCCCAGCCCGCACTCAATCCACTGAGCTACGCCAGCCAGGGCTTTAATTCCAGCATTTTCATACCATAAGATTAGTGACCTTCCAGCAGATCAGGCAAACAAAATGAAAAAGGAACAACATAAAAAATATCGAGCCCTGGAAGTGTGGCTCAGTTTGTTGGAGTGTCATCCTATAAACTGAAGGGTTGTGGGTTCAATTCCCAGTCAGGGCACATACCTAGGTTGCAGGTTCAGTCCTGGGGTGGGGTGATTGTTAGAGGCAACTGATTGATGTTTTTCTCTCACATCGATGTTTCTGTCCCTCTTTCTCTCCCTTTCTTCCTCTCTCTGAATCAATAAGCATGTACTTGGGTGAGGATAAAAAAGTATATATATTGAGAATAAGAGTAATTATACTGGGCAACGGTAAAAATGAGTTCTATTTGCCTAATAGAAACATTTAAAACATTCACATTAGTTTTGCTCAATTTAACTTTAGCCAATCCAATTAAAACCCCAGTTTTCAGCATTTTCCTCTAGAATGACTTAAGTGGTCAAATATCCTCGTGGCAACCACAAAAAATTCAGTAAGCACAATTAAAACAAGATGCTAGTTAAGGCCCTTCGAGTGGTTTAAAATAAAATCTGACTCTTCATCAAAAGATGCACAGAAAGGTGTAGTGTGGCAGAAAGCAGGAAGAGAAATTTAGATCTCTGTTCTCTTCTTGGTTGTGTTCTAACTTACCCAGGACTATATGCAGGTCACTTAACTCTATAGGCTATGCTCTGCCATCTCATCTCTGAAAAAATGGGGAGCACAATTCATGCCTTCCTCTAGCAGTACTGTAAGGCTTGAAGGAAAGAGCATATCTGGTATGTAGAAACAAAACTGCATTTTATAGAATAGGGTATTGTGGTTATAATGATAAATGCTGCTTATTAATGATAATGGGGGGTGATATTTGTAAAAATGTTGCTGTAATTAAAATGTCAGGGATGTAGAAGTAAGCCAGGCTTAGTATCTATTAAATCCCAGCAGAATATTGAAAGGTCAATATTATATTGACAAAGCACATAGGTTAAGTAATATAGAGATGGAAACAATATAAAGTAGTTGAAAGGGTTGATTTGGTCCTTGTGAATGTAGATTTGTAACTTTGGCCATACTGATGAATCAAGGAGGAGATCAGGAATGGGACTTTAAATATTAGAGAAGGAGGGGACTTCCGGCCAAGATGGAGGCATAGGTGGACACACTGTGCCTCCTTGCACAACCAAAATAAGGACAACAACAATTTAGAAGCAAAATAACAACCAGAACTGACAAAATTAAACTGTATGGTCTTGATGAAAACATTGTCTTATAAGCAAAAGGATGAAATTAGATCCATCTTTTACATATGACCTTGCATGTCACAAAGTCCCTTCTTATCCTTCAAATGCAGAGGGTTAATCAAATGCTTCTTCACCTGCCATTTAACACTTGGATTTTCTTCCCAGAAACATCCTTCCCATCACCACTCCTTTTTCTAACTCTTCAGGTGTTTCCAAAGATAAAAATTGCCTCTTTCAACTTCCAGCCACGATGGAGGCATAGGTAGACACACTGTGCCTCCTCGCACAACCAAGATAGGGACAACAACAATTTAGAAGCAGAATAACAACCAGGACTGACAGAAAATTCAACTGTATGGAAGTCGGACAACCAAGAAGTTAAAATAGACCCGTTCACCCAAACTGGTAGGAGGGGCGGAGTTGGGCAGCCGGGCGAGGGTCACGGCTCAGAGAGCAGAGAGCGTTGGGACCAGGCATGTAAGGCATCCGGGGTGCACAAGACCACAGTGGGTGGATCCAGAGCGAGCAAGTGGCAGCTGGCAGATCCCAGGCACAGGGTGGCAAATGGCAGACCCAGCAAGGCGGGAATTGTGGAGCAAGGCACTGTGCGCAACCCAGGATCCCAGCACTGGGAAATAGAGCCTCAGGACACTAATTGAAAACACCTGTGGGGGTCGAGGTGCCGGGAGAGACTCCTAGACTCACAGGAGAAGGTGTTGTAAAGACCCACAGGGTGCACAAGCCCACCCACACAGGAATTGGCACCAGAGGGGCCCAATTTGCTCGAGGGAAGCAGTGGAAGGGACTGAGGTCTGACGGAGGGCGAAGCAAGTGCCATTGTTCCCTCTCGGACCCTGCCCCCATATATAACATCACAATCCAGCAACTGAGGTACCCCACCCTGGTGAACACCTAAGGCTCCGCCCCTCATACATAACAGGCATGACTAGACCAAAGGGTGGGGGAGAAAAAGATGGCTCAAACAGAATTGAAAGCCCCAGAGCCAGTACTTTTAAGTGACTGAGAGATAGCCAACCTATCAGATGCACAGTTCAAAGCACTGGTGATCAGGATGCTCACAGAATTGGTTGATTTTGGTCACAAATTAGATGAACAAATACAGGCTATGATAAGAGAAATGAAGAAAAATGTACAGGGAACTAATAGTGATGGGAAGGAAACTGGGACTCAAAACAATAGAGTGGACCAGAAGGAAGAAAGAAACAACCAAACAGAAAAGAATGAAGAAATAAAAATTCAAAAAAATGAGGAGAAGCTTAGGAACCTCCAGGACATCTTTAAGTTTTCCAACATCCAAATTATAGGGGTACCAGGAGGAGAAGAGGAAGAATAACAAGTGGAAAACTTATTTGAACAAATAATAAAGGAGAACTTCCCCATTCTGGCAAAGGAAATAGACTTCCAGGAAGTCCAGGAAGCTCAGAGAGTCCCAAAGAAGTTGGACCCAAGAAGGAACACACCAAGGAACATCATAGTTACATTAGCCAAGGTAAAAATGAAAGAGAATCCTAGAAGCAGCAAGAGATAAGGGGACAGTCACCTACAAAGGAGTTCCCATCAGACTGTCAGCTGATTTCTCAAAAGAGACCTTACAGGCAAGAAGGGGATGGAAAGAAGTATTCCAAGTCATGAAAGGCAAGGACCTACATTCAAAATTGGTCTACCCAGCCAAGCTTTCATTTAGAATGGAAGGGCAGATAAAGTACTTCTCAGATAAGGTAAAGTTCAAGGAGTTCATCATCACCAAGCCCTTGTTTTATGAAATGTTAAAGGGACTTATCTAAGAAAAAGAAGATAAAAAACATGTATAGTAAAATGACAGCAAACTCACAATTATTAACAATCACACCTAAAACAAAACAAAAAGAAACTAATCAAACAACTAGAACAGGAACAGACCCACAGAAATGGAGAATACATGGAGGGTTAGCAACAGGGGAGTGGGAGGAGGAGAGAGGGGGAAAAGGTACAGAGAATAAGCAGCATAGATGGTAGGTAGAAACTAGACAGGGGGAGGACAAGAATAATATAGGAAATGTAGAAGCTAAAGAACTTATGACACAAGGACATGAACTAAAGGGGGGAAATGTGGGTGGGAGAGGGTGTGCAGGGTGGAGGGGAATGAAGGGGGGGGTAATGGGACAACTGTAATAGCATAATCAATAAAATGTATTTTAAAAATTGCCTCTTTCTCTCATCCCAGAAAGCCTCCCAGAGACTTCCCTCCACCCCTCTGGACCCTTCCTGAGATCAAAGAGCACCAGGATGCATGAGCTCCCCAATGTCCACTCTGAAAACATTTCTCTTCAGGGTTGGATTTCACCGCTACACTCGTTATTAAGAGACATGGCCCAACTTGGCAGAAATATGGGGGCATACATACACAGCCATGCTGCCAAAATGACAGCTTCTTCTTCTAGCTAATTTTTTTTACTATAGACAAAGTATCTAGAAATGGCTTAGGCATCACATTACTATCAAAGTTCTTGTGCAAATAGCTGACACATTCTTTTCAGTGACAATTTATGAAAAACAGCAGAATATTATGTGTTAGATATATGGTGCATGGAGGCATATAAACATATGTCTGGAAGTCATTTTCGATGATGGAGATGCATCCTGCTCCATACGGGAATACTCTAAAGCAAGGGAACAAAATTACTAATGGAGTCCATAGGGATACGGTTTCTCTGTTCAAATATATTTTACCTATATTTACTATGCTACCCCCAGTGTTTCACCCAAGCCTTAGCATTTCAAATGCTGTACCACAACACTGTCTCACTATCTCCTCCTGTAGATCTGTGAGTCCAGCACTCCTTCACATGTCACAGGTGAAGTGTCTCAGAGAGGGGCACCATGGCAGACACTGCCTGCTATTTACAAAAACCAAGTTTTTCTTCTTGGGCACACATCTAGACTACATTTCCCAGCCTCTTCTGTAGTTACTGTGGCTATGTGACTGAGTTCTAGCCAATGGAAGGTGATCTGAAGTGATGTGTGCCACTTCTTGTCCTGCACCATAAAAACCCTCCAATTCATGTTGTCCCTTCTAGCTGATGGGATAATTGCATGGTGCCACACAAGCCCTTATGAAACACCAGTTCTTAAAATGACTGTGTGGAGCAGAAACACACACACACACACACACACACACACATCACCTCCCTGCTGATGTGGAATCCCTCTGAACTATTCTGTGAGTGAGAAATAAATGTCTGAGTGTAGAGTATTACATGTTTGAGTCTGTCGGTTGCCACAGTTTACCCTAAACAACCAAGCACAAAAATGTGTTCCATGAACTGGAATACTGACCCATTCAAGACTAAAGCTGTGTGACACTGACTGAATCAGACAGCAGTAGTGAGGTGGTAAAAGAGTCATTAAAATGAAACCTGCAATGACCTGGCAGGCAGACCACATGACCACATGCTTATTGAATTTGTGGTTCTGAAAAAGTTGCTGCAATAACACAGAGTGATAGTGTGCATTGGCTGCTGCTGGGTTTAGCAAAGTATTACAGTGTTATAAAAAAGAGGGGAGCTCCAGCAAATTTGTCTGGTTTACAAACAGAGAGTGAAAGAAATAAAGTTCAGAGACTAAGGACCTTAGGGTGTTAGAAAGATCTCTTGCTTCTGGACCCTAAACTATGAAAGACATGGACAAATTAAAAAAAAAAAAAGCTTTTAACAGTTTGAACAGGACAATTTCATTAGAACTTTCTGTTAAGCCAAAAGAGCTTAGCCCAAATGTCAGACTGAGAATGCTTCCCTCTCAGAACTATTGCTTCAGTTGGTCTTAATATGGGCCTATTACATTGAGAAAAAGAGAAAAAGAGAAGTATGGGTTTGGAAGCAAAGAAATAAAGCAGATTTGAGGAATATGCTCAGGAAAGAATATAGGCCACTATTTCTGGCATATGGAATCAACTTGTTGCAAAAAGAAAATGTTCTGACAATGTTTTTGAAGGAATTGTTAGAGAAACACTGAGCATGGACTTAAAAGGATGTGATTGTAAGGCTACACTGACGTCTCAAACTTGCAAAGAGGGTTAAGTTCTATGAAAGTTATGCTCTCCCCAAGAACTGCATCCTCCCCAGTGCTCACTGCAGATGGGACCTTGGGGGAAACGGCACCTGCAGGGCATAGTCTTCACAAGGCCTGCTTAGGAGGGTCCTGTCACTACAGTGAGTTGTGACTGCTATAGATTTTCCTCTCTATCAAACGGAGCTTTCAGTGTAGCTAGTGGGTTCTTGTTACATCACTGTGTAGTGTGAAGTGTCATTCTTTTCTCCTACTAGACCTGTCATTACCATGCGAGGGAACCAAGGTAAATATTTTTATTCCCAGTTTATCAGTGAGGAAGCTAGACCCAGAGAGAGTATGACCATGGCTGTAGTTTTGGCTATATGACACCCCAAAATCTTGTCAGTTCAACCCTAGGGGGCTACAAATTGTCATTGTCATTTTCAACTAGCTACACTGGTGTTCTACACCAAAAGATACTCTGAATTCAGTCAGTGAATTCAGTCAAACCTCCAACAATGACAGCAATACATCCATGTGGTTAGCTGGCTGGATTTTGGACAAAATTCACTGCATTGATTTGCTGCCAGTAGTCTTGGGAGCATAGTCGACAATGAGGTTTATCTCTAGAACCCCCAAGCAAATGGTCAATTTGCTCAATTCATTCTCCAAATCAATCAATTTGGTAGGAATAGAGCTCACTCAAATTAAATTTTGCCTCCAATTCCCTCCTGTGCCTAGGGAAATTATTTCTCTCTCCCTCTCTTATTCCCTCCCTGTGGCTGCTTTAAATGAATGGTCTTGGACAGATCCACAGCTGGGAAGTTGGCGTGAGGTGTGTTTCCTTGTGTCTTTCCCCTCTTCCTTCTGCATGCAAAAAGAGATACCATTCCTCTCCTTGTATGCCTTGTAAAGAGATTCAAGTAAATAATTTGTCTTTAGGGGACTGATTTCATTCTTATAATTACCTTTTGGGCAGGAAACAGATTCTTTTAGCTGAGTAGCCCTAACAATAATTAAAGTTGACATCAAGCATTGGAACAGAAATACAGGCTAATGTAAAGGGGAAAAAAATCCTTCAGAGAGCTTCAGTGGAAGGTTCAGGCTTGTGGTGTTAGGCGGCAGTGAAATGCTAGGCAGCAGAGCAGGAGAGCAGACACAGAACTGCACTACAGGACACATCGGTCCTTCAGAGTCAACCAGCCACCACAGTAAACACCAAGTCCAGCAAAGATGACCCACCTAAATAGATCCTGGGAGAGCCTGCTAGAAAAGGCTCCACTGTGACACCAAGAAGACATAGTCATTCTTTTGTCTACTTTCCAAGTTTTGGATAATTTTTTGTAACAGCTTTTGATCAAGTCCTTATTTGCAATATAAGGGATTCTAATTATTGTAAAATGAAATCTGTAGTTGTGGTACTAACCACACTAAATGGCAGTGAACTAGCCTCTGAGCTCAGACTCTAAAGGAGTGGGCTCTTGCTCATCTGCAGACCCAGGGCCTGGGGTGGAGGTTGTGCATGCTGCAGGCATCCGGTCTTAGACTCCCTGGGGGTAGGGACATGAGCTCTGTGTTTGGCAGAGCCACAGTGACTTCTCTCACTGTCTCTGAACCTTGTGCTGCCGGGAGCTCCTGGCAGGTAGCCCAAATTGTTGACCTGACTTCCAGCTCAGAAGATAAACAAGTTTCTCAGGGGCTGGCCTATGGTTCCCCCCACTCCTGCCTGGAATCTCAGCCTCCAACCAGCTCTGGGAATGTGGGTGTTCCCCACACAGCTGTCCTTGCAGGATGCAGCTCCCTCACCCCCAACCTCCCAGTTCCTTTCAGTGTCATACGAGGCTTTCAGTGATGATACCTAGCACTGGATACTTCTCAAACCTTTTCTGTCATTTCCTTTCCTGCCACATGCCTCTCTCCTCCCTTTTTCTCACTCCTTTTCTTCCTTCCTGTCCCTTCCAAACCTTTCACAATCAATCTTGTTCTGCTCTTAGGGTAAAACATAAACCCCTCACCTGGTCTCTGTACTGGCTGTTCCCTCTGCCTGAAACGTCACTCCTTCTACTCTTCCTGGGCTAATTCCTATTCTCTATCATTTTCTTGGAAGGAACTTAACCCGAAACCTCATTTTCTCTGAAAGAACTTGTTGGAAACTTCATTTTCTTGGAAAGAACTTCCTCTACCACCATTCCCCAGAATCTAAGTTAGGTTTCCCTTTTATTACTCTTTTTTTGCCATAACACTCTAGTCTCTAAATGTATGGCAATCACTTCCAGTTTTAAATGTGTATGTCTATGTAATTGTGTGTAACACCTGCGGAGGCTCCTTGCCTGGAAACTCTGCAGGCAGGATATGCCTGAGCTTTCAGCCTTGCTCTGTGCCCCACACTTTCCACTGAAATGACTCACAGGAGGGGCTCAGCACATAGTGAACTAGGTAGGGAGCTCACCTTCTCCTTCTCTGTGACCTTCTCTAAGCTTAAATCTTACTTCTAGAATAGGGTAGAATCCCTGACAGCAAGGCACATATAACTTGAGGAGTCTGGCTCCTGGTTAAAAACCTATGTGTGATTTTCCAGAACTGATCACAGGCCATTGCAAAAGCTTACCTGGCAGGCCTCCCCACGCCAGCCTAGGTGAGCTGCCTAGGCAGTCTCCGAGGGGAGTGTAGCTAAGGTCTCAGGCCCCCTGGTTGGCCACTGCTTTCACATATTTGCATCCCTACTTCAGACGCCTTCATTCCTAGGTCATTCTATCTGAGGTCTCAGGCAGAGGTCATCTGCAGGCCTCTGCTGAGCTCCCTTGTGAGGGAAGAGGGGGAGGCCTTGAAGATCTTTCCCCACTCTCAGTCCTCAGTAACTTTTCATTCCCAGCCCTCCTCGCTCACTCTCCCTCCCAACCGCAGGGTCCATCAGAGGCATTTGCTGAGCATCCTGTCTGGGTTTCCTCAACGGGGAGAAGACCAACCCCTCCCCCCAACTTCATGCTCATCCACCTGATGTTCAACCAGTGTGCCCTCCCAGGAGGGAACATGGAACAGGAGGAGCGGACACTTTCTCCCCTTTAAGCCTCTTGCTTACCCCCTGTGTTCACTCATTCATTCCTAGCTTGTTGCTTTAGCAGGTTACTCTGAGACCTGGAAGCTCAGCTTGCTCTCTCCCAGCTCAGCTGAGCCCCTGACTTAGCAGAGGGCTGTCTTTTTTGTGACACAGGAAGAGACCTCAGGGGTGACCAATTCAGCCTTTACCACTAGCAGGCTGCTGCCACACTGGCCTGTGCCACAGGGGCCTTGCCCAGATGTAGTCCTGCCATCTCTATCCTATCTGCTTGACCCCCTCTCACCCTTGAGATCTCAGTGCACATGTCAGCCTTCAGGGGTGTCTTCCTGACTCTGGGTAGATGCCAGTCTGCCATCATACGCCCTCATAGCACCCCGTTTCTCTCTTTCACAGCACCTATCTTGGCTTAGAATTCCAGACTTCTCTGATGTCTCACTTCATGTCTATCTTTATAATGACTCTCTGTGGCAGCTGGGAAAGAGATCTTGAATACTTTTAGCTCCCCAGTGTCTGGCACAGTCCCTCATTTTCAGTTGATATGACTCATTTCCAGTATTTGTTAAATGAATGATCAGTATTAGTCTACCCAAAGCACAAGTTCAAGCAGCTAAGCTTAACCATGGAATACCAAGGACAAAAGATGTGACACAGAAAATGAAGGTGGTCCATCAATAGTCAAAACAGCTCTGGACAGCACAACAATCAGGTTTCAAGTCAGTTATTCAGGCATCAGCTGTTACAGAGGAGGGCAAGCAATGGAGCCACAGCATGTTTGTACAAGGACAACAAGGCTGGGTGATTTATAGAAAGAGCATGACCTGGAGGCAGCTTCAGTTCCTCCATCACCCCTTTGTGACTCTGGGAGCCTCACCTCATCTTCCACATAACCATCTTTCCAACTGGATTCCTCAAAAGCCCATTCTGAAGAGCACACAAAACATACATTTAAGGTATTAATTACTAAAGCCATCAGGAGAAGGTGAGAATGAGTTCGGGTTGACCTTCAGACCCATTGATCCACAGGAGGAACACGTGATGACTGTGAATCACACCAGATCAGCCAAAAGAAGAAGTAAAAATTTACTCACATCCAGGGACTTTTGTGACAACTCAACACACAATGGCTCCTCTGAATTTTCAACCATATTGACTGCTTGTTTGGAGTCCATGGCAAGCCAAATCCGGATGCTTATAATACACTGAGCTCAATTATTGCCTTTTCCCTTCTTGTTTGCCAAGTTCCTTTTCTGCCAACGCGTTCTGTGAATTGGCCCCCACTTGCCAGTCCTCACCTATAACATTCAGACTGATCATCCTTTCCTAAAGAAGAAGCAGATGGGATCTAAGTTCTCCCTCTCTCCCCAAGGGAAGTGGCAACCAGTATGTCTGGATGGGTTGGAATCAGCTCAAATTAAGTGGTGTGTATGTTTGCCTTTGGGTAAGATTGTGTTTATTTTTTAAAAAGAAACTGGGTAAGTGACCAAGAACTGTATAAAAATTTTTTTTCCAAAAGGGGCACCTCAAATCTAGTTCTCACAGCACAGGAAAGTGACACTGAAGGTAACGTTTGTTCCCCACTGACTTTACCCTCTGATGAGCAAATTCTACCTTCTCATCCATTTTTATGCCATGGGTTTGGGGGGTTCTACAGGAAAGAATTTGCACCTTCTTTTTCTGCCCCTCTGGGTGTCACAAAAACAACCTTCACTTTTCTCTCACACCCTTGAAGAAACACTTTCCCTGACTCAATGCAGATGTGTTGGTTTTGCAACTTAAAAGGAGGAGAGGGTGTCAAAGCCTTTACGTAAAGAAACTGTACCTGAAATGTGGAGGCTACTGAGAAAGGAGGGGAACCTCTTGCTGAAAGTTCTCAGAGTCACCAGACATCTGACCTTGGGATGGCTGGGCTGAGGGTGCTGATGCCAAATCTCAAGCAAAGAAAAGAAAGCAGTGTAGGGACCAAGCAAACACCAGAGCAGGGTCAGAAGCATGAACATCAGACCTGAAAAAGGAAGGGATTGAAGCACCAGGCAAGGCCAAAACAGCCTTGGGTTCAGCTTCAGAGGAAGAGGGAAAGACCTGAGGTAAGGGCTCTGAGTGGGGAAGGCCTCAGGGGCCAGACCCGGGAGCGCAGAAACTTGGTGCCTGAGCAATGCCACAGCTACTCTGTCCACGTTTGGCATGCAGTAGGGGCTCTAGGCAAGAATTCATTCTCCTTCAATCTGTGTGTCCAGTGACTGCTTTCAGTTTGTGAGGCAGGGTGCCCAGCAGAAGGTGACCCTGAGGCAGAAGGGGTGGCTCTAGGCAGGGCTTCTGAGGAGGCCCCAGGGTTCTCTTGACAGTCAATTTACGTGGGCTAGCCTGTCACCCTGGAATGTGCCAGAAGCAGCCAGCTGCAGCCTTTGATGCTCCCCAGCTCAGTGCCATGGCCACAGGAGACACAAACCTGAGAGCAGTTTCCCTGAAACCATGTGGGCAAGGTCACTCCCATGACCCTGCTTCCAGACTCCTATTTCTCTCAGAGTTGGCAGGATTAGGGCAAATAAGAGAAGGTTATAGATTCCAGTTAAACAAGGCTAGGTCGACTTGCCAGTTTGTTGTTTTCTTTTTCTGTTTTTTTAGCTGTATAAATTTATCTTGCTCCAGATGAATTTCACAGGAGGAAAATTGATATTTTGGCATCAAGACTTTTCATTAAAAGGCTTTAAAACTTTTTTTAAGGTGAGTATTTATTACCTGTGCTTACTTCATTTAGCCCCCAAACTAGAAAGGACCATCTCAACCATCCATCCCTTGGGTATTAGGAGCACAAAGCATTACACTCCCCAAGCCTGGCATTGGAAAAAGTGTTTTACGTGATACCAGGGATATAAAACTGCATGCATGTGACAGTGTGTGTCTGTATACACATGTGTGTGACTCTGTATGTACAATATCAATATAGTTATGTCTAGAATTTGAAGTGATTTTCATTTTCTATTTCACATTTTCCCTTCATCCCTTTGCAATAAATATTACGTTCATAGCCAGGGAAGAAAACAATAGAGCTATGTCCATTTTGAAAAAACTAGATGGTGACTTCTTCCTGGCCCACAAAATTATTCTTTATTTTTGTCTCTGAGAGCTGTGTTTCTGGATTGCTGAAATTTAATGTAGCTGGGCATAGTGACAACAGAAATGCCTGAGGTCCATAGCTGGGGTCAGCTCCCTAAACCCCACCCCATTCTAGAGTCTTCCTTCCCTCTGTTCCTCTGGCCTGGGCCAGGTGTTCTCTCTCTCCCCTACCCCCATCCCTACAATTCTCCCATCCCCATCCTCAAGACATCACTTTATAATTCACTTTTATATTTTAAAGTTTTTTAAAAATTAAAGTTGTTGAGGTAACATTGGTTAATAACATTATATAAATTTCATGGGTTCAACACTACAATTCAATATCTGTATACTCTATTATGTACTCTCCACTGAAGTCTAGTTTCCTTCTGCCACCATATATTTGGCCCCCTTACCCACATCACCTTTCCCTCCCCCTCTCCCCCTCTGGGAATCACCATTCTGATGTCTGTGTCTGTGAGTTCGTTTGTTCCATTTGTTTGCTACTTTTTTGTTTTCTATTCCATATATGAGCAATCATATGGGCTGTGTCCTTAAATGCATTCCTATTCCATCATATGGGCTGTGTCCTTAAATGCATTTCCTTGGGTTTGGCATGTCACAAAGGAAGAAAACAATCCTGAAGCCATTGAGCCTTGCTCATGAATGCAGGGATGGTGAACTATTAGTCAGCTCATTTCAACTTCGTGCCCGCCAGATGTGACAACAATCTCATCAGTCTTCAGACTTTCTCATCCTGTTTCAAATGAACAGATTCTGCTTATAATTTTACCAGAAAAAAAATTATCACCCTGAACTAAACTTTGTATTATAGTTTTTAAAAAGATTTTATTTATTTATTTTTAGAGAGGGAAGGGAGGGAGAAAGAGAGAGAGAGAGAAACATCAATGTGCGGTTGCTGGGGGTCATGGCCTGCAACCCAGGCATGTACCCTGACTGGGAATTGAACCTGCGACACTTTGGTTCACAGCCTGCGCTCAATCCACTGAGCTACTCCAGCCAGGGCCGTATTGTCTTTTTTTAATTTGGAGGAAAACCCCCACTTTTTTGGCCTTTTTTTCTGAGTGTAGTTGGTTCTTCTGATAGTTAACATCCTATCATTCCTTCCAGGTTGTGCCCCCAGCTTCTCCAAACTTGATGTTCACATGAATCATCTCAGGATTGTGCTAGAGAGCAGATTCTCATTCAACAGGTCTGGGTTGGGACCCGAGACTCTGCAAGTCTAACAAGCACCCAGGTGAGGCCAGTATCGTTGTCCTGAGACCACGCTGTGAGTGGTGAGGCTGTGGCTCACCCAAAGGCATATGGAAGGTCAAAGTAGGTGCCACATTATACCCAGATAGTCTTTTTATTGTACACCCTGTTAGCTCTCATATCTCTGTATTTAGCCAGCTCTAAATAAAGCAATTAACTAATGCATACTGTTATTTTAATAATATTAGGTAAATAAAAAGGCAAAACTTAAGCAGTAGGATTATTGAACATCTCAGCCCCTCAGTTGTCCAATCTTTGGCCTTTCTTATAATGTTTATCCTTGTGTCTGACACTCTCAGTATCTACTTTGGGGCCACGTGCCTGCTACATCTAAGTAGTCTAGTGTGGTTATTTATAGAACTTTCTTTGGAGCCCACTCTCATTGGGTCAGATTCACTTATGGGCTATGTAATCCTGTGCATGCTGCTCAGTTCTCTGAGCCTCACTTCATTCATGGGGCAAAAGAAGGGAATAAAATCCACCCTACACAATCCCTACACAATGGTTGTGATATCTAAGTGAGATCCTGACCGATGAAAGGTTGCTCCAAAAATAATAGTTATTAATACTAATAACTCTTGTGGCCATGGCTGCTTTCTGAAGTCATCAGCAAGCACGTGGGTATCATTTTTGACCCTATAGCCTCTTCTGGGATAACTTCAGTCCCTGATGCCCCTTCTATTTCCCTCAACCCTCACTGTATTATCTCCACTAGTCTTGACCTTGATGTTAACATGTGTCTGAGCATCCGAGCTTGCCATGATACTCAGAGAAAGTGGATAGAGCACTCATGATACTCAGAGAAAGTGGATAGAGCACTCAGAGAAAGTGGATAGAGCACTAAATGAGTCTCACTTTATTTTTACCCATATACAATAACAACTGCTTAGCTGCTTAACACAAAAACAAAAACAAAAACAAAAACAAAAGCAAAAACTATAGCTATTCCTAAGGATTACATATTAATGTGAATATCCAGGAACTTGAGAGACTGCAGTGCTAGATTCCTTATTTGCTTACAAAGATAATTATTATTTATTCATTGACAATTTGTTTGTTGCCATGTTAATTGGATGATATGAATACCTTGAGGAAGAGATTACAAATGCCTTTCACCTGGCATCCCAACTCTGTTCAACTAATTGTTAATGGTTGTCCCAGAGTATGGTGTTGAGAAAGATTCCGAGGCTGCTTCTGTTTGGGCAGGAAGAAGTGCCATGGCTATTTCTGCTTTAAACCACAGGGGATTCCTTTCTTTCTTACCTCCCCAATTTAACCTTACCTTCATCTTATATTACAAAACACTGGTGAAAATTCCTATTTCTTGGATCAGTTTTGTAAATGTCATGGCCCTGACCTGGTTGGGTGCTAAATTCAGTAGGAAATCCCAGTAGAACAAGAACTAATTTTCATGTTCAGAATCAATTACAGTAAGTCCTAGAATAACATAGTTTCCTTCAAGATGGTTTGTTATAACGTTGATAATATGCTAAAGAAACCTCTTATTCATATTAATTAGCCTATGGTAAAATTGGTTTCGTGATATGTCTTTTCATTGCAGTTCCAAGAACATATCAATAATGTTAAGTGAGGATTTACTCTATTATTATTCATTCACTGAGAACCTACTGAATGCCCGACAGGCCTTGTGTCAGGCGCCATCCTGAAAGTATGGACCCACCAGCTGTGTTTTCTTTCATATCAACAGGAGCACCTGTGAATGCAGACAGGGCTTCTTATTCTCCCTTATCAGAGGTTCTTGGATTTCAAACATCAGAACAAATATCATTTCCTGAAGAGTGTTTCATAGACCTGATATCCTTTAAACTTAAAAGAAAACTTCCCAGTTTTTAAAGTTCTCTAATAAATTCCAGCATTTTCTACAGTAGAGGGAGAAATAGGGCTACCTTTTCTGAAAACCAACTGCTATAATGCTATAGCTATGCTAAACCAAATGCTATAACACAACTGGTAAGCATTTCCCAAGACTGAAGCAGGAGAGGGGAGTGGGCTAGCCCTGTGAAGGTAAACTCACTCCCCACAAGGAAATTCATGTTGGGCAGCTCCTGTCAGAGGCACCGGGCATGACATTACCCCAGAGATGAGGCATGGGCTTTGAAAACAGCTACACATGCTTATCATATTTATTTTTGTTTTTTGTTTTTTTTAAGCATATACACTCTTTTTAAGTATATTTTATTGATTATGCTATTACAGTTGTCCCATGTTTTTCTCCCCTTTATTCCCCTCTGCCCTGCAACCCCCCACCCTTCTGCGTCTCTCCCCTCTAAGTTCACATTGGTGGGTTGTACATATAAGTTCTTTGGCTTCTCCATTTCCCATACTATTCTTAACCTCCCCATCTATTTTGCACCTACCTATTATGCTTCTTATTCCCTGTGCCTATCCCCCCATTCTTCCCCTCCCTCTTCCCCTCCTCACTAATGACCCTCCTGTTGACATATACACTCTTTATCTTGCAAATAACCAGTTGGAAGAAGTATTAAGGAGAGGATAACATTTTAATCACCAATAGGAGCCTTGACAGTCTTTCAGCCCTGAAGGTTTACCCTTTCTTGTTTGCACTGTTATGTTGGGATCTGTGGATGTCAGCTGCCCCATTTCTTTGAGTAGCTAGTCCAGTGCCTCACATCCCATGAATGGTCTATATAACCCTTTCTCTCACCACTATCCCTTTCTTTTCTTTTTATTCCAATTTATCTTTCATTACCATTGACTTCTAGAAGAAAACAAATAGGCAATAAACTTATTGACATTGATCACAGCAAAATTTTTTTAGACATGTCTCCTAGGGCAAATACAACAAAAGCAAAAATAAACAAAGGGACTACATCAAACTAAAAAGTTTTTTAAAACCTACTGAATGGGAGAAGATATTTGCAAATGGTATGTCTAATAAGGGATTAATATCCAAAATATATAAAGAACTCTTTTAATTAATTCACTTAAATAGACAGAAGCCTTTCTCTGAGGCACTTCAAATAGTCCTAAATGGGGTGCACTCTGTGCCTGGACTCCGAGTCCAGAAGCTCTATCACCCACTGTGCTCCCTCCGTCTGGCACTCTGGCCTTTGCATGGGCTGCGCTCTCCACCTGGAGTGATTCTAACATGCCCCCTTCTCCTAGTTAAGTCTTTCTCTTTCTTCAGAGGTCAGTTAGAGCACTTCCTCAAGAAAGCCTTGCCTGACTTCTCTTCCTATTGAATGATCTCATGACACCTACATTTCCCCTTTGTACAATTTTATATGACAGGTGCTTATTTGATTAATGTCTCTACCACCACCAGACTTAACACCCACAAGCAATGCAAAGTTTGACTTCAATTTTGCGCCCCCCCCCCCCACAACAGAATTACCAGCATCCAGCACCTTTCCTGGCACATAGAGGGTGTGCAATTACTATCTGCTCAGTGTAACCATGAAAAAGAATTTTATTGATCAAAAATTATTATTATGTTTTACCCACAACTGGGTGTACTACAATAAAAGCTTTTTCCTGGGCTTTAATTTACTATGTGGGCTTGATTGATTAAATGATTGGCTACTTTATGAAATTCGATCTCCAGCCCCCAACCCTCCTTGAAGTCCAGCAGACTCAAAGTTCCAACCTTCTAATCATGTGATTGGTCTTTCTGGTGGCCAGCCCCCATCCTGATACCATTTAGGGACCCAACCAGAGTTGCCTCATTAGCATCAGAAAGACACCCCTGTCACTCAGGAAATGCCAAAAGTTTTTGAATCTTCGTGCTATGAACTAGGAATAAGGACCAGATACATTCTTCATTCTAACACAATCATCATTTAAAAAGTTGTAATGAAATAATGTTATTTCGTTCCATTGAAGGTGGGGGCAGGGGGAGAGGCCCTCTCTAACACTGGAGGCAGAGGTAAGTTGGTCAAAACCTTTGTTAGTAGCCTGGTAATACAAGCTGAGAGTCTTAAAATGTTTCCACCTTTTGCCCCAATAACCTCATGATTTAGATAGAATCTAGGGTAAAGAAGCATTCAGAACTATATAGAAAAATTTACCTGCAAGGAGGTTCATCACAGTGTTATTTATTTATTTACAGGGTGGGGCAAGAGTATTGAATAGGTGCACAGTTGTAAATACACAAAACAGAATTTATTTCTGTATTATCATTTATTAATTATTTTCCATATGAACAACTCTAAACCTACTTTTGCCTTATCCTGTTTTTAATTTTTCAACTTCAGTTGGTATTCAATATTATTTTATAGTAGTTTCAGGTGACAGTACAGTGTTATTTTTTTATATAAAGATTGAAAATATAAAAGCCCAGTGATAGGGGACAGGGTGAATAAATTATGGCAAATTCACACAATGAAATAATATGCAATTATTAAAAGTCTTTCCACAGATGATTAATGATAGAGGAAAATATTTAAGCATACTATTGAGTGAAAAAGATAAGATTGAAAGACCTGAATACCCTATGGGAGGTAAAATTGTGGCTGATTACTCTTTAATATTTTTCTGTGATTTCTATAATGATTTTATTATTTTTATAATCAGTAAAATGTTATTGAAAGAAAACTTTCTTTAAACCACTCAGGACATAATTGAAAACAAGATACAAATTATAATCACAAGTTATTCTTTCTCATTCATTATTACTTGGCACCAACTCCTTCGACGTTAATTAAGAGTGCAGTTTATGGCTGAGAACAATAGAGCTTCCCATCTTTTCAAATTTCACATAAATTTTCACAAGCTGCCCTTCTCCATAATTTGTTTGGATTAAGGATTGTTGCCTGCTATCATCTCTGGCAGCCTCGGAGAAATATGTGCCAGCCAATGCATGGCAGAGCATGCCTTCTGCACCCTGGCCCCATCCATCCCTCTCAGCTCTGGCAGGTTGTTAAAGGGAGGCTGGATAATAAGCCCCATCACTCATCGCCTGCCTTTGGTGTCTGGGGAGCCCTAGAGCACATCTAAGAATCACTTTCAGCAGAAGGCAAGCTCCTGTTGATGGTAAACTTGAGCCTAATTCAAAGACATAAACTTTCTTCCAAACTTAAAGAAACATGCTCCTTACTCTGCTCCTTAATAACATTATTTCCCTTGTTCTCCCAAGTCAGCCTTTCCAGGACTGCAGCAATCTACATGCCATAGTGACCAGAGTCATTTCCTGTTTCTGGATTCCTGGCACCAGCCACTCCTAAAGTCCCTCCATGCCAGGAATGCACCTTTCTCCCCAGTCCCTCATCTCTACAGCCTCGTCAATGTCTGACATGTGTTATCAAAACTCCTATGCTGCACAGACTTTTATATAGCTGTGAGCAGGGTGATCACACATTGTAGTTTGCCCGGACAGTCTTGGTTTCAACAGGTTGTGCTAAGATAGTCATTAACAGTGTCCCAACTTTTTTCAAAAGTATCCCCAGGTGAACAACAAATTACCTGTTGCCTTATCTGTAGAGGAAGTGTATGTTCTTAATTTTCATAAAGGACTGTAAATATCCCCTAAGTAAATATCTCTAGGAAAGTTTAAAAAGTAGGGTAGAAGAGAATTCTCTTTTTAAAAACTATATTTTATTTATTATGCTATTACAGTTGCCTTCCCCCCCTTTATTCCCCTCTACTCTGTGCACCCCCTCACCTGCATTACCCACCTTTAGTTCATGTCCACGGGTCATATATGTAAGTTCTTTGGCTTCTACATTTCCTATACCATTTTTAACCTCCTCTTGTCTATCTTCTACCTCCCATTTATGCTACTTATTCTCTGTGCCCTTCCCCCCTCTCTCCCCACCCACTCCCCCACTGATAACCCCCCATGTGATCTTCATTTCTGTGATTCTGTCCCTGTTCTAGTTGTTTGCTTAGTTTATTTTTGTTTTTGTTTTAGATTCAGTTGTTAATAACTGTGAGTTTGTTGTCATTTTACAGTTCATATTTTTTATCTTCTTTTTCTTAGATAAGTCCCTTTAACATTTTATATAGTAAGGGCTTGGTGATGATGAACTCCTTTATCTTGATCTTATCTGGAAAGCACTTTATCTGCCCTTCCATTCTCAATGGCAGCTTTGCTGGTCAGAGTAATTTGGATGTAGGACCTTGCCTTTCCTGACCAAATACTTCTTTCCAGCCTCCTCTTGCCTGTAAGGGTTTGCTTGTTTGTTTGTTTGTTTGTTTTGAGAAATCAACTGATAGTCTGATAGAAACTCCTTTGTAGATAACTGTCCTCTTTTCTCTTGCTGCTTTTAAGATTCTCTCCTTATCTTTAATCTTAGGTAATGTAATTATGATGTGCCTTGGTGTGTTCCTCCTTGGGTCCAGCTTCTTTGGGACTCTAAGCTTCCTGGACTTCCTGGAAGTCTTTTTCCTTTGTCAGATTGGGGAAGTTCTCTTTCATTATTTGTTCAAATAAGTTTTCAATTTCTTGCTCTTCCTCTTTTCCTTCTGGTACCCCTATGATTTGGATACTGGAATGTTCAAAGATGTCCTGGAGGTTCCTAAGCCTCTTGTCATTTTTTTTGAATCCTTGTGTTTTTTTTTAAAAAGATATTTTATTGATTATACTAGTTGTCCCATTTTTTAGGATTTTATTTATTTTTAAAGAGGGGAAGGGAGGGAGAAAGAGATAGAGAGAAACATCAATGTGTGGTTGCCTCTGATATGGCCCTCACTGGGGACCTGGCCCACAACCCAGGCACGTGCCCTGACTGGGAATCGAACTTGCGACGCTTTGGCTCACAGCCCGTGCTCAATCCACCGAGCTACGCCAGCCAGGATGAATTCTTGTTTCTTCATTCTGTTCTGGTTGAATGCTTATTTCTTCCTTCTGATCCACTCCATTGATTTGAGTCCCAGTTTCCTTCTTGCCACTGTTGGTTCCCTGTACATTTTCCTTTATTCCACTTTTCATAGCCTTCATTTTTTCCCCTCTAATTTGCAGCCATATTCTACCAATTCTGTGAGCATCCTGATTACCAGTGTTTTGAACTGTGTATCTGATAGGTTAGCTATCTTTTTGTTGCTTAGTTGTATTTCTTCTGGGGCTTTGATCTGTTCTTTCATTTGGGCCTTTTTTTTTTTTTTTGTCTCAGCATGCCTGTTACATAGTGAGGGACAGAGCCTTAGGTGTTCATCAGGATGAGGCAATCCACGTCGCTGCAGTGTGATGCTGTATGTTGGGGAGGGGTTTGAGAGGGAACAATGCCTCTAGCTCTGCTCTCTGCCGGTTTTCAGTCACTTCCTCAGCTACCCACAATCAAATTGGGCCTTTCTGGTGCTGATTCCTGGGTAGGTGGGCTTGTGTACATTCTAGGACCCTGTTGGTTTCTCCAATGAACTCACCTATGAGGCTGAGAGTTTCTCTCGCTGCTGCCTCAATCTCCACAGGTGTTCTCCATCAGAGGTTTGAGGCTTCATTTCCATGTGCTGGAATCCTGGATTGCTCAGTGTGTATTTCTCCCCAGTTGTTCCTTCCGGTTTATCTGCATGTGAATGTGGGGTCACCCAGTCCACAATCCGCAGCGTCACCAAGTCTACCAGCCACAGCCTTGCTGTGAGTCCTCTCCACCCGGCTGCTTGTCTTCACCCCTCCTACCAGTCTGGATGAATGTTTCTTCTTTAACTCATTGGTTGTTGGGCTTCCATACAGTTAGATTTTCTGTAAGTTCTGATTGGTTTTTTTGCTTTTAAATTTGTTGTTGTCCTTCTTTTGGTTGTGTGAGGAGGCACAGTGTGTCTACCTATGCCTCCATCTTGGCCGGAAGTCCTAAGCAAGAATTCTCCATCATAAAAATTCTAAGCTGAGAAAACAAAACAAAACAAAAAATCAAAGAAAGAGTGTTAAGGCATGGTGGATGGTACAGCTCCAAAGCATGTATAGGATATAGATTTTTGACCCTAGATTTTGGCATGTAACAAAAACTGACTTGATTTTTGAGGCTTGGTAGGAGAGAGGAGACTTATAGACTCTTCCTTTCCGGGATGGTTCCTGACACAGATGCTTCAGCTTTTGTACTGAGAGGATTTTGAGTTGGACCCACTCCTCGGCAAGTGGAAGCCTCAGTCTTTTTAGACCCATCTTCCAGTTCTGACTGGCTTGTCAGACCACAAAGAGGCTCTCAGTCCTGGTGACAAGAAGGCATCCTAGTGTTCCCAAGTGTCTCCAGGTTGAGTGGTATGCCAGCTCTGCTCTGCCTCATTCCTGGCACCTCCAGAGCCTGAGCTTGCTTTGGGATTTTGACTGCTCTGCACAGACCATTGCAGGGACCCCTTTGTCCTTGCTGGTCTTAAACCTCTTCTCTGCAGCCATGTTTCATAATCACCCTTGAGAGACTCTAAAGAACCCTGAGATAAATGTATTTTAGAAACCTCCCTTTGGGGGTTTGACAATGCATGATCACTTATAAAAGTTCCAGGAAGAAAGGACTACAACCAAGAAGAATGTTTAACTGCTCAGCCCAGTTTTCCCAATATTGTCTGGCTGTGGGCCTCCCATTTTTTTTCTGTAATACCTAGTATTCTCAGTATTAAGGAAATCCTTCCCTAATTTCTCTCTATTCTATCAAATTTGGTTTTGAATAGAATCACTGTCCAGCTGCTAACGTAGTTTCTTCCCTCTGATGAAACCAGGGGTCTCATAACTTTTTTTTCTAAGCTGGTGTTTATTGCAAGAAGCCACATGGCCTGGAGCTGACACCATCTTTCCTTGGAGCTATCGGTGCCCTAGTAGCTGTCTCCAATAGCCATACTCCCTCTATGTTCCTTTTTTCTGTCATAAAAAGATTTGAATTAGTACCAGGATGAGACTTAAGACAAAAAAAATCACTCCTGCAGAGTGGGACAGTGGCATGGTCTCCACCTGGAGTGTAGTGGAGACAAACCAGGCATGAAAGTAGAGAATAATTTATAGAGCAAAGGTAGTCCAGGATAGTAGGGGGAAACCCATGGGCCTTATACAGTGGCAAGTAAACACTTTTCATTGTTTTCATTATCACTTACATGCTAGACATGTAACTGTGGCAATGGGCAGTACGTGGCACTTCCACCTTGGAAACCAGATATTGGCAGTAGGGCTCCAGTAGCCCAAAGGAGTGAAGGTAACGTGGACCTTGAGATTCAATAAAGTCACAGCTGTGTGAGTCTGAGAACAGAACAGGGTCTGTCTACAAGGAAGGAGATGAGAAAAGAACATATCCTATGGCAAAGCAGCCTTGAGGTTGAACCTCTGAATTATTGAACTAGTGCTATAGAGCTTTCTAAACCCTACTAGACTGGGAAAAGGATTGGCCAGAGTCTGAGCAAGGCTGAGCCTAAGGTGGAGTCAATGGCCTCTTCTGAGAATTTAAAACTTGCAGTGGTAGAAAGAGACTACACTGTTGAAACCCATGTCTTTTTTCTAGAAAAGCTATGAAATTCTGTTTCCCTTGTGAGTGACCTACTCTCAGTTTATTCAGTTATCTATTGTCATAATAATGTTGCATGACAAATAACCACACAATCTCAGTGGCATTTATCACTTGTGCTTTTGGGGTCAGCTATGCTGCTCGGCTGGTCTTGACAGGACCCACTCATGGATCTGGGGCTGGCTGGCTGGCAGCTGGTAAAGGCTGGCCTTGGCTAGGAAAACTTGTCTCTACTTTGCGCAGGGCCTCTGGAGGTCTAGGCTCAAAAGTGTCACTGTTACGTCTTCTACTCTCTGCTGGCCAAAACAAGTCACCAAAACAAGCCCAGATCCAGATGGTGAAGAAGTAGACTTCACTTGGTTGGTGAGACAAACAGAAGAGTCATGTGGCAAAAACTGTGGGGAGAGGTCAGGGCTATTCACAAATTACATTATCACAGGAGCAACGACTGTAATACCTGCTTAGGTATTATCACCCCCAATTAAAAAAAATTAACCAAAGCTTTCATTTCACAGCTGGAGCTAATGGTTAATGTGTAAGTACTGGAGTGACTCTATGTACCTGTGTGGCAAGAAAGAACGCAGAACTGGCTTAAATCATGAAATGCGCACTTTAGGAGAAACATTCTATCAGGTGTGGGGCTCTCATGTGTCCTTCAGACCCATCCTGGGAACCAGAGGGGGAAGGGTGGTGCTTCTCTACAGCACCAATAAATGATGTTTACAAGTATGTGTGTGCCTCATTTCAACCTCACAATTATGTGAGGTTGCCAGAGCCTTGGCAGTGATCTCCATTTCCTCCTGAGGCAGAGAGAGCCTAAGGCATTGCCCAGGTCACATTGCAGAAATGACAGTGCTTGGACAGCACCTGCTCCTCCCAGGTCCTCACCCTGGGTTCCCTCTGCCCTTCCAGCTGCCTCCTGCAGACTTCCCCCTCCTGGGGCTGAGCATCCTTGGCCACCCCATTCCAATGGCAGCGTGTGGATGTCCATAGCATGCAATTCAGCCATTTCCAGGAGGGGATGGCTTCCTGTTCTCTGCCAGTTTGGACAGAATCCTCACATGCCAAGGCCATAGCTAAGAATTTTACTAGCTGAGATAACAGCTTTAGGAGTTAAATGAATGCACAGTTGAAGAGTTTGCTTGTCTTCAGGGGGCACTTATTTGTTTCTACTTGTTCTTTTGCCAGCTTCTTGGGTAACTGTTATGATTGTGCTGGTGCAATTTCAAGAGATGCTAATAACACTGCAGAGAAAAGCAAGTGAAAAGCAAGACTGTGGCTATCACTGATCATAGATAGGATGCAGGGAGAAGCTCTTCTCTAGCTGCAGAAGCTATGAAACATTACCACTCACACCCCAGGGGAGGAAACCCAAGAATGAGAACATCTGGGAACTTCCAGGCAACAAAATAAAAATGTCATCACACTATGTCAATGGCCTAGAAAAAAGGAGCAGGGTGAGGAAGTTTGGATGAGAGAATCACTTGCAGTAATGACAGCCTGCTCTTGCCACCCACAGATATTTCTTCTGGCACCAATTTTTGGTAGAAAGACATGTACACAGCCCCTGCTAATAAACAGATCTAGTGCTAGAACATTTATTTTCTTAGCCTCTTCTCTATTCATGTGGTAATTTCCTAAATAGGAAAATCAACGTGCTGCTTGGAGAATGCCTGGACTATTTCTCCCATCACATAGCACATGTATTTTCATGTAAACCTACTGGGTTTTCACTGCTTGCAACTGACAGCACTCATTCTCATTTTTATCAAGTCTGTTGAGAATCAAACTGTAAATTCCCATTTGGAATTTGAAAATAAAATTATGTGTCAAAATATGTGGCTTGGGACACATCAGTGAAACAACACTTATGGCCATAGAGAGGACAGAAATTCTGTGGACATGAGGACAATGGTAGCCACAAAAAGGAGCAAGTGTGTTCCCAAGATGATTCAGTAAAGGTGGAATCCACATTTCCAGGCAAGCTGAGAAAGTCATACTGGAGGGCAGTGCTATTCTGTAGAGCTCTCTGCAGGGATGGAAATATTCTACACCTGTGCTGCCCAGCGTGGTAGCAGCCAGCCACACGTGGCCTTTGAGTACTTCGAATGTGGCTAATGCAACTGAGGACCTGAATTATTAACTTAGAATTTTTCAATTTTATTTTTTAAATTATATTTTATTGATTATGTTATTACAGTTTTCCCAATTTTTCTCCATTCCCCCCCCTACACCCAGCACCCCCCACTCCTTCAGGCAATCCTCACACCATTCTTAATGTCCATAGGTCACTCATATAAGTTCCTTGGCTACTCCATTTCCTATACTGTACTTTACATACCCATGGCTATTCTGGAACTATCTATTTATATTTCTTTTTTGTCCTTTCAATTTTTGCTTTATTTTTAAGTATATTTTATTGATTATTCTATTAGAGTTGTCCCAATTTTTTTCTTCCCTTTATCCCCCCTCTGCCCTGCACCCCACCACCCTCCAGCATTCTCCCCATCCCCGCCTTAGTTCATGTCCATGGTGGTACATGTAAGTTCTTTGGCTTCTCCATTTCCTGTACTATTTGTAACCTCCCCCTATTTTTAAAGCCTACCAATTATGTTCCTTATTCTCTGTACCTTTTTCCCCATTCTCCCCCTCCTGCTCGCTACTGATAACACTTCATGTGATCTCCATTTCTGTGATTCTGTTCCTGTTCTAGTTGTTTGCTTAGTTTGTTTTTGTTTTTGTGTTTTTCTAGGTTCAGTTGTTGATAGTTATTAGTTTGTTGTCATTTTACTGTTCATAATTTTTGATCTCCTTCTATGTCTTAGATAAATCCCTTTAACATATCATATAATAAGGGTTTAGTGATGATGAACTCCTTTAACTTGACCTTATCTGGGAAGCACTTTATCTGCCCTTCCATTCTAAATGATAGCTTTGCTGGTTAGAGTAATCTTGGATGTAGGACCTTGCCTTTCGTGACTTCAAATACTTCTTTCCAGCTTCATTTTGCCTATAAGGTTGTTTGTTTGTTTGTTTGTTTGTTTTTGAGAAATTAGCTGATAGTCTTATGGGCACCTTATCTTTAATCTTGGGTAATGTAGTTATGATGTGCCTTGGTGTGTTCCTCCTTGGGTTCAACTTCTTTGGGACTCTCTGGGCTTCCTGAACTTTTTGGAAGTCTATTTCCTTTGCCAGATTGGGGAAGCTTTCCTTCATTATTTGTTCAAATAAGTTTTCAATTTCTTGCTCTTCCTCTTTTCCTTCTGGCAACCCTATGATTAGGATGTTGGAATGTTTAAAGGTGTCCTGAAGGTTCCTAAACCTCTTCTCATATTTTTGAATTCTAGTTTCTTCATTACATTCAGGTTGGATGTTTATTTCTTCCTTTTGTTCCAAATCATTGACTGGAATCCCTGTTTCATTCCCTTCACTGTTGGTTCCCTGTATATTTTGCTTTATTTTGCTTTGTATATATTTGTATTTCTTAATCCCCTCATCTCTTCACCTATTCCCTCCACCCCCTCCTATCTGGCTACCATCAAAACACTCTCTGTATCCATGATTCTGTCTCTGTTCTTATTTGCTTAGTTTGTTTTTTAAATTCAATTGTTGATAGATATGTATTTATTGCCATTTTACTGTTCATAGTTTTGATCTTCTTCTTTGTCTTAAATAAGACCCTTTAACATTTCATATAATAATGATTAAGTAATAATGAACTTCAGTTTTTTCTTGTCTGGGAAGCACTCTATCTGCCCTTAGATTCTAAATGATATCTTTGCTGGTAGAGAAATCTTGGCTGTAGGTCCCTGTTTTTCATTACTTTGAATATTTCTTGCCAGTCCCATCTAGCCTGCAAAGTTGCTTTTGAGAAATCAGCTGACAGTCTTGTGAGAACTCCCCTGTAGGTAACCAGCTGCTTTTCTCTTGCTGCTTTTAAGATTCTCTCTTTATCAGTAACCTTTGGCATTTTAATTATGATGTGTCTTGGAGTGGGCCTCTTTGCATCCATCTTGTTTGGGACTCTCTGTGCTTCTTGGACTTATATGTCTATTTCCTTCCCTGTATTAGGGAAGTTTTCCTTCATGATTTTTTAAAATAGATTTTCTATTTTTTGCTCTTCCCCTTCTCCATCTGGCACCTCTATGATGGGAACATTGGAACTCTTGAAGTTGTCCCAGAGGCTGCTTACACTACCCTCCTATTTTTGGATTCTTTTTTCTTCTTGTTCTGATTGGTTGGGGTTTTTTTTTTCCTTTTCTTATGTCCTAAATCATTGATTTGATTCTCAGCTTCACCCGCTCTACTCTTATTTTCCTGTAAATTGTTCTTTATTTTAATTAGTGTATCCTTCATTTTTGACTGGGTCTTTTTTATGCTGCTGAGGTCCTCACTAAGTTCCTTGAGCATCCTTATAGCCTGTATTTTGAAATCTACATCTTATAGATTGTTTATCTCCATTTCCTTTAGCTTTTTTTCTGGAGTTTTGATCTCTCCTTTCATTTTGGCCATGTTTCTTCATCTTCTCATTTTGGCAGCCTCCCTATATTTGTTTCTATGTATTAGGTAGAGCTTCTCTGATTTCCTGTCTTGGTATTGTGGCCTGATATAGTAGGTATCCTGTAGGGTCCAGTGGCACAGCCTTTCCTATCATCCAAGCTGGGTATTTAAGGTGTGCTGTCTGTGTAGTCTGAGTACACCCTCCTCTTGTAGTTGAGCTCTGATTTCTGTTGGCAAGTCAATGGGAGGGATTTATCCAGGCCAGTCAGCTACAAGGACTGGTTATGACCACTGACCACCAATCTCCACCCTCCATGGAGGATAGCTATGTAGTGACAAGGTGATGGTACTCCAATGTGGTCTTATCTACCTATTGGGTATGCAGACTCTGGGGTTTCACAGGTGGTACAGGCCAAAGTCAGCTCCCACCTGTGTTTTTCCTGGGGCCACCCTGTATGAACTATGAAGAATCTGAGATGGCAGCTACTTGTGCTGGGCTTGGAGATTCCCAGGCAAAGCTAAGCTATGAATCTAGGCTGGTTGCTGCTAATGCCATGCCTCGGGCTACTTAGCCAGATTTGGGGACTCAGTGAGGCTGGCTGTTGCTTGTTTGAGAGGATTTAAGAAGTTGTAAAGCATGAGCCAAGACCAGCCATTCATGTGGAAAACCAGCTTCAGTGGGCCAATTATTTGGGTTGGATGGAGTCCTGGAGATTTCAGGGTGGGCCAGGCAGTGTTTGTCAGGTTGATGGAGTCTCAGATATGGCACCAACCTGCCATCTCTGTAGCTTTGTGGGGGAGGGTTCAGAGAAGGGACAATGGCCTCTACCTACCCTTCTGTCTGGGAGAAAGCTGTCTCCCAGCTCTTGCCTTGGAGCCAACACTTCGGTTTCTCCCCATATGCCACTGGTGCCTTTTAAGCTGCTGCCACATCGCTGGAGCTCAGAGCAAGTAAGTCTGAGCAAGTCACTGTTTGAGTTCTTCAAGAGGAACTGCTTGGGACGACAGAAGTTTCTCCACTGACTCAATCCCCACTGATGTTTGAAGCCAGAAGTTATGGGGACTTTTCTTCCTGGCACTGGAACCTTGAACTGAGTGGCCTGGTGTGGGGCTGGGACTCTTCGCTCCTGAGATCTCCCTTCTGAACTTTTACTTACCACATGTGGATGTGGGGTCAGCCTATTCTGCATCTCTGCCCCTCTTATCAGCCTAAATGAATATGGTTTCTTTAATCCCATAGTTGTCAGACTTCCATTCCATTCAATTTCTGACAGTTTTGAGTGGTGGCTGACCTATATTTTAGTTGGAATTTTTATGTGGTTGTGCCAGGAGGTGAACTGTGTTTACTATGCCACCATCTTGACCAGAAGTCTAATTAATTTCATTTTAAATAACCATGTGTGGCTAGTAGTTTCCATATTGGACACTGCAATTCCATAGTTTTGCTTTCTCTGCTAAATTGCATTTTATTCTTTGCATTTATCAGTGTTTCTTGTGTCTATTCAAGCTGCTTGGGGTGCTTGGCTGTGTTCTTTTCCTGCTGTGGCAGGGACTTCAGAGTGTGGGGTGGATAGAATAGCTGTCCATTTGGACGCAGAAAGCCTGAGTGGGGCAAACCTCAGCATGGGAAAATGTGGGATCAAGAATGTAGGTGCCTGAAGGCTAAGATTCAAAGAGAAAAAGCTGAAGAAGGAAGATTTCTAAATTTTTGGAGTCTGCCCTCATTGGAATGTGTTTTTTATGAACAGAAAAAATAATTGGCCTTTTGAAGAAGGAGAAAAGAAGAGTTCATAAATGTTCATAACTGTGTTATCCTTGCAGCCAGTAGAAAAGAAAGGGAGAGAAGAAGAACAACGTCCATCAGAGGAGCTGGGCAAGGCCTTTCAGAACACAAACAGAATGGGTCAGAAAAGCTGTTCTCTCCCATGACTTTCTACTCTAGGAGAAGTGACCCCCTAGCTTCAAGATGATTCTTGTGCAATTATGCATAATGTGCTTTTGATTAAGTATCAAAACAAAATAATAGAATTGTGGGAAAAACTTGGCCACTGCCTGAGGTGAATTCTAGGGTTGCTGAACCTATGTCTCCAATGAGGGCACAACCAAGAGCCCCATTTGAAGTCCCTGTTGGAAAAGGGGTCTGTGGAGACAATTCTTATCACTCCATAAATGTCCCAGGAGGGGACAAATGAGGAAATTGGAGACTGGGGAAGGGACACTGATGCATGCAATAAAACAAAGACTCATAAATGGGTCTCCCATGTTGTGGTGGTTCCATGGTGATATCCAAAGGAGTCTACCAGCACCTGCTCAAGGATGCATTTCTGTGGCAGCTGGTGGCCTGGAGGGGCAGCAAGAGCACAAAAGCCATAAGACTATGGCTATGGCGACAGGGTTTGAGGGAGACACAGGTGTAGAAACAGTGTCTCTTGGATCCTCATTCATTCTCCTAGAACAGTGCTGATTTCAACATGGTCCCAAGAAGCACCTTAAAGCCACATTCTGTGGATCTCAAATAAGTCACAAACTTCCTTTAACAGTTTAGTCTCATGTTTAACAGAATAATATTTTACTTCTAAACAAATCCCAAGTTTAATATATAATTGAGCTCTCCTTCCAAGTCAGTGACAGGAGAAAGAAGTTGAAAACATTAGCTGCTGATTGGAAAAGAGAGAGAAAATGTGTTGAATTCCTACTTACCATATCTTGCTGCAAGAGTTTAGCCAACTGCAAAGTTAGGAAAATAGTCCATACAAGAGCACCCTCACTTCTGACAGCAACCATGAGTTTGGGTGATTCACCCTCAGTTTTGGTCTAGTAAGACTCACAGAAGTTATTATACTCATGGTACAGTTTATCACAGGGGAAGAAAATAGACTAAAATCAGCCAAGGGAAGAAGTACATATGGTGGGATCTGAGAAAGTAACAAATGCAGGGTATCCACTGACTTCTCCCTGTGGAGTCAGGATGCACTAATTTTTCAATATCAATATGTAACAGTAACACAGAGTATTGCCAATGAGCAAAGCTCACTCAAAATTTGGTGTCAGAGATTTTATGGGGTCTCCATTACATAGACATGATTGATTGATTACCTATGTGGTTAAGTCTCCAGGTTGACTGATGCTACATGACCCAAAGTCCCCCCTCTAAATCACCTGGTTTGTCTTTGTGGTATGGCCAGCCCTCACTCTAATGTTTGTCCAGCCTCTACCATAAATCATACTGTTAGACTATCCCGTCTGACCCCAGGCTCCCAGACAAACCAAGATACTCCTGTCAGGCATGACATTCAGGGGCTTAGGAATTACCTTCCAGAAAATGATGCCAAAGGCCTAACCTCTTTGGGGCAAAGTTAAACTCTGTATTATACATTCAAACATAACAATTAGTTCCAAATGGATTAAAGATCTAAATATAAAACATAATGAAAGAACCAGAAAAAATATATAAGTGAAAGTTTTACAATCCAGGAGTGTAGAAGTTCTAAGTATATCATTAAGTCTATAAAGCATAAGGGAAAAGATTAAATACAAAGAGGGATCCCCCTAAAAAAAAAAAACAACCTTGGAGTTATCTTCTGGAGGGCAGGCCACATTAAGTGGATGTTCTAGGAACCCATTTGTATCAATGTACCAGCTGGCATTGTTATGAGAGGTTGCATTCAGGTTCAGTGAATTTTTTTGAAGACTTTTTGAACACATTTGCCCATATCATGATGGGTGGTTTACAAGTGCACCCACCCACATGTGCTGAGTGTTCAGCAGCTTTTGACCAAAAACAGTATGACTCCCATACCCCCCACTCTCCCTGTTCACCGGATTTCACCACAAGCAATTACTTTTTGTTTCCCTGGATGAATAAAGTCCTCAAAGGGAAACATTTTGCTGATGTGGAAGAGGTAAAACAAAAAACGGCAGAAGCACTAAAAGGTATCAAAATCAATGAGTTCAAAAACTCTTTTCAGCAGTGGGAAAGTCTTGATGGGTGTACTGCATCAAATGAAGAGAACTTTGAAGGGGACTGAAGTTTAAACATGTAAGAATAAATACACAATTTTTATAAATAAATTCCAGGATTTTTTGGGTTACCCCTCATACATAAAACTAAAAATACACCACACAGGAAGTTAAAAGATAATCAACTGAGAATACATGTACATTATATTTAACAGTCAACAAACTGATATAAAAAGATAAATAATGTATTAGAAAGTGCACTGTAAACAGAACCCACAAATAACAGAAAACTAACAGAAAGGATAAATACACAAGACTGATAAACATGTTGATCAGCACAAACTTTTGGGGTGGACAGTTATGTAGAACCATTAAATGTAAGATTTTAAATGATATTTTACCTCTAGGAATATGGTTTGTAGATACTGTGTACAAGCTCATATATGTCTTATATTAAATAAATCATTGCAATAAAGAGACATGGGAAACACTCTTAAGTCTCCAACTCACATAAACAAATGTTATGCTATAGTCTATATAACAATGAGGTAGGTAGATCTCTATGTACTGACATCAAAAGGGTCCACAAGATGTTCATTGAACAGGCAAGTTGCAAAAGAATACTTATAGCCTAATTCTGTTTTTATATAGAAAAAGTATGTAAATGTGTATAATCTATACATGTATAACAGTGAATGCACATATATATGCTGTAGATGTGCACAGAAAAAAGACTTAAGTTGTTACCCCAAAATGAAAATGGAAATATAACTTTCCTCTTTTATTTCATATCATATGATTTTAGTTGAATTTGTTTCAGCAAGTGCAGGTACACGTGTGCATTTTGTAGCTAAACATGTATATACAGCGATTTTGTGCTGTGTCTACTGGGCTACACTGGAGCTGCTTCCCAGAATCCCCCTCTCTGAATGATTTTGGGCTGAAAGAGAAGTTTGCATGAAATATACAAAGAAGAAGTATACCAGTAGGCTTTATTCTATGAAAGCCATCATTGTCAGATACAGTGAAAAAGGCACAGAAGTGCTGGAGGGTTCTACACTGTCATTAACTCTTCCCTACATTGTCATTAACTCTTCCCAACTAGGGCCCTGCTGACCATAGCATCCCCAGGTCCTCCCTCCCAGACAGGGCTCCAACCTCAGAGGCTATGAGAGGCAGCAGCCTCCCAGATTCTCCACTGCTCCTTTGCAACCGCGCTCTGGCAGCTGGCATGCCTGACTGGCTTCCCCACTTCCCCTGCAAGCTCTGACCTATCCTCCCATTCCTGTGCTCTGGGAGGGCTGGTGAAAGATTTTCCTTGATTTTTCAACTTCCCTCCCTGAGCCTTTACTTCCTAAGCTCCTCCCACCTTTGCATAGGTTTAATTTCAACATAAATTTCTTATTTCACAATATTTCTAGTGGTTCTGCTTCCCTGATTGGGCCTTGATTGACTACACACACACATGTATGTATACACATATATAGACATATAGACATATATATGTGTGTTGACATATACATATGTCGTCTATAATGTGAAGACATTTTTCTGATGGGAAAGTTGAGTTTCAGTTTTCCCCTTAGAGTCTCTCATGCCAACAGTCTGCTGCCTCTAGGCCTGGGATGCTCCTCTGTCACACCCCGTCCCACTTGGGAACAAACCTCCCCCCGCCCCTTGGTTCCCTCATCATGCTCAGATAGCCGGAAACATGAAAAAATGCTAATTCCTCAGGGACATAAGCAGAATACTCACAGAATCAAAACAAGAAAAATTCCAGAGAAGGCGATGATTCCACCACAGCTAAGTTGACTTGAGGGATTCTCGGATTTTGTCATACATCCTGGAATTGGTGGCTGTCATCTTAAAGCCCCTTCCTAGAAATGTCTTCCTTAGACCTTTAGGCCCATCAGAATACCAACAGGAATAAAGTGAAGAAGACAGAATAAATATTACAAATTTGCCTGCCATATGCTGGGTACTTAACTTGCAAACATCATTTCACTTAATCCCCACAACATCTTTTGAGGTAGATTTTATCGCTCATGTTCTAAGAAGAGAAAATTGAGACTCAGAGATGTTAAGCAAATCTCTCAAAGTCACACAGTTCTCTAGGAGCAAAACTAGGACTCAAGGTAGTTCATTTTGATTATTAAATATGTGCTTATCTGAATGATATGCCCTTTGACAAAAAAAAGTTCACTCCAAAAAATAAAAAGATTCACTCCAGCTGCCTTCTGAATCTGCTCCTGCTGCAGAAGCAAACAACCCCAAGAGCTCAGTGGCTCACAGTCACAAACACTCCTCACTCACATGTATGCATTGCCTGGGATCAGCTGAGCTCAGATGGCCTCAGGCTTCAGATCTGGTCAAGGTCTTTTATGTGTTTACATTCTGGTACTGAAGCTGAAGGAGCAGTGATGACTTAGGCATGTTCTTCCTATGGTGGATGGCAGGTGCCAAGAGGACTAGTGGAAACTTGCCATGTTGCTTACAGCCTAAGCTCAGATCTGGCACACTGTCATGTCTACCTATATTCCACTGGCCCATGCATGTTTGGTCCACAGTCAAGGAAGGGCAAGGAAGCACTTCTTCTATTAGTGAGTGGGAAAAGCAGTGAATGTTTGACAAACATTCTTTCCTAATGCCTGAGTACAAATTTCAATTTCTCCTCTAAGACATGTACTTGCATCTGAGGAATGAAATCTCCTAGCAGAACCACCAGTGTAGACTGGTCCTTAGATAAACAAATAGTATTAAAAAATGACCACTGTATGTATATACTATCTGTTAGGTAATAATTCACCCCCCAAATTAATGCCTTAAATAACAACAATTTAGTTTGCTTGTGAATCTGTAATTTGGACAGGGCTCATCTCTGCACAGTGTGGCATCAGCTAGAATGTTTGAAAGGTTGGATGACTCAACAGTTGGGGGCTGTAGTTATCTGAAGACTCATTTCTCTCACATGTCTTCCAGTTGACATTGGACGTTGGTTGGGACATCACCTGTTGATCAGAATACCTACATGTGTCCTGTCCATGGGGTTTCTTGGGCTTCCTCATGGTTTGGTGGGTAGATTTTAAGTGTGAGTGTTTTAAGAAAATAGGTCATAGCAGATGGTGGTTTTATGATCTACCCTTGGGAGTGACATAGACTCACTTCTGCTGAGCTGTGCTGGTTGGTTAGTCACAAAAGTCCACTCAGGTTCAAGGGAAGAGATGTGAACACCCATCACTTACTGGGAGGGGTGTCCATGTCACATTGTGGAAAGTACATTTGGGATGGGATATATTATGGGGCCATCTTTGGAATATATAATCTGCCACAGGCACATAATAGCAATTCAAACCATCAAATGGGGGGAGAGCATTATTCTTCTTCCACAAATCAGTGAAGAAAGGCCATAATAATTATAGTTAGTCTTTCAACTCCTCTTATGGAAATGGAAAATCCCTCCATATTTGCCATAGGAGCAGTCATACTCACACCATGTGGCCCTAATGATTATAATTGCCTGGACCAGAGCTACGCACTCCACCCAAATAAGGCCTATCACAATCATTCCCAAATGATTCTGATTTGGTCTGGGTGCTCTCTTAAACTGAGATGTAAACTGGGGAGCTATTGGCATCATCATTTTCTACCCTGTGGCCTGACAGAGAAAGTCAGCCTTTCATGAGAAATAACAAAGAGAAGCTAGAATGTGAGGCTGAGGCAAAGACTTTTTAGCTTCTCACAGTATTCCAGCTCCTAGTCTTGGCCTTGCCTAAGGCCCAGCTGTCTTCCTGCTTTTGGGCTTTGTGGTCCTGCTTGTGGTCCTAAAGTTAAACCCCTGTTTCTGCTGACAATAGCTGTAAAGGGTTTCTGTTAGTTGCAAACACAGGAGTCCTAAGTTCTATAAAAATAAAATAATTTTAAGGTCTATAATACCATAACATAATCAAAATATATGACATTTGGGATGGAATCTTGTGCAGAAATTGGTTCTTAGCTTATTTTTTTAAAAAGAAGGCCCAGGAAAGGACAGTGACATGAGAACACATTTGCCAAACTCCCTTTCCTGAAACATTAAAATGAACAAAAACAACCAAAACCATTAAAGGAAACTCCATATATCAGAAGGCTATAGAAAAGCCACAGCCTCATTCCACAGATTCTTGACAACTGACAGATGCAGTGATAACTGGGCCTCATCAAGGGGAGATGCCACAGTCTTAAGCAGAATTCCCTGATCTTGAGAAGGGTGATGAATTTACAAGAAAAGGAGTAGGTTTTTCAGGGCCTTGTATGTATTCCTTAGCTTGGAAAGGTGGATACTGTAGTAATGGCTTGGTTTTGGGGACCCACAGACTTTGCTACATGGACTTGGGGACCATTTATATAGAACACAAGAACAACGATGTGAAGGGGGATGCTAAAGGATAAACTAGATGTTCTCTCATTCCCCCTACCCCTTTCCCTATGAAAAAACCTACCCACCTTTCCATCTGGTAAGAGAAGCTGTCAGAGAGAAGACAGAAGCTTGGGATTCAACTTTGGAACTCTGATTACATAGTCCAGGACAGAGGTAAAAAGAGCTGATCCATTGACTAGGACCAGGAACTATCATGCCTTGTGCTGTTAGGACCTCCTGCAATAACCTTCCATCTACTAAAGTGAGGGGAAGGTAGCTGAAATCATAGAGGAGCCAATCCCACTCAATCCACACTCCAACTCAGACATAAGACATAATTTACCTTGCATCATAGGGCTGAATAAATTCAGTGGATGAAGGCTTAAATTCAGTATATCCACCTTGCTGCTATGGTATGATGCCCCATCATACCACCTCCCACCATCTACACCAAGACATTATATTAATATCTACCCTGTTAGCACCTGTTCTAAAGGGTCTATCCAAACAGGTCCTAGGTAAACTTAGAGGCAGATCAGAAAAGAGTGACATGACCTTGGACCACAGACTGAGGACTTTGGGTGAGATTAGAAATACAGGGAGATCTAGCAAGTCACTGGCGTTTTTTCATTGGGAATTTTTGGAAAATTCTATGCACAATTCCAATAATTATTTTAGGGGTAGTGTGGAGGACGGCTAATATTTGTAAAGCCTACGTGTCAGGTATTCTGCTACACGCTTTACATTTGATCCTTGTTTAACCCTTCCTGGTGGTTGTGATTTCAGGCAGACATTATAATTCTCACTTTATGGATGAAGGAGTAAAAGACAGAGTGATTCCATAACCTCCTCAAGATCGTGCATCTAGTAAGAGCTAGAATATAATCACAAAGAAAGGGTGACTGCAACAAACTCTTATATTCTCTGATTTGGAAAACCACTCTCACAATACAGAGTAGGAAAACATGTCAATCTTCCATGTAAGCAGATGGTGGGGATACAAGGTAGACAGTGAGAGGGGAGCCTGCCACCTGCAAACAGAGCTTCTGGACAATTCTGCTCCAATCACAGCTTGTCAAGTGACTAGTGACCTAGCACAGTGAGTCACTACATAACCAAATGTCACAGCAGCACTACATCATCCTTTCTGCAAACTGTTCCCTAATTCTGCATGTGTTTGGAGGGAAGAAGAGGGAAAAGCCCAAGAGAATACCTTACATGAGACATGAGCCTAAATCCTGCTCCTCTTTTCTAATGCCAAGATCTTTTAGAAAATGAGAGAAGATTTTACAAAATCCCAGTGCCCAGGCAATACCCCAGATCAATTAAATCAGAATCCCTGAGGTGAAACCTAGGTGTTAGTTCTTTAAATAATTTTTTTTTCAATTACAGTTGACATTCAATATTAGTCCAGGTATACAGCATATGGGTTAGACATTTATATAACTTACAAAGTGATTCCCCCACTAGATATCAGTATTTTAAAAAACTCTCCAGGTAGTTTCAGTTGCAACTAAGAAACATTGCTCTAATTATAATTAATATTTGTGGGAGACCAGAGGAGCCAATATCCACCAAACACTGAGATGCGAGGCACTCTCAGAAAATGTTGTCATCGCTCGCTTTTCATCGTTCTTCATGCTTCTGCCATTTACTGTTTTTTTATATAGGCAGGATAAACAGGAAGACACTTGTACCACTCTATTTTTTTTAGTAGCACTGATAGAGCACCTGATGACATTCTATACTTAATCTATACTTATTTGTCTACTCATTTGTTGTTATCTGTGTTTCCACTGGAAGGTAAGGTCCATGGGTCAACACCACCACATTGCACAGCTCCAGGAGGTACCATTCATATATAACACAAAGTGAATGGTGGTTCCTGAGTTGTGCAACAGAACAGCCCTTCATGAGGGTAGAAATTTTCTCTTCTTTACTGTTGTTTCCCAAGTGCCTAGAGTAGTACCTGAAACATAAGTGATGCTCATAAATATTTTTGAGTGAATGAATGATATAGAACTTAATAAGGATTCTGTCTATAATGGCCTGGTTTCCCTCCAGCCTAGGACCTTTACTCTTATGATTTTCTTCTTCTTCTTCCTCCCCTTCCCCCTTTTTCCTTTCTTCTCCTTCCTCTCTTTCTCCTTCCCTTTCTTCCCTTTCTCCTCCTCATTCTTTTTCCTCTCCATTAAATTTCCTTTGGAAACAGCATTATGATTAAAAATAAAAATTTGAAAACTAATGTGTTGAATATAATGTTCACTTTTCCCCAAACCCTGCCTATCACCCACCACAAACCAGAATTAAAATTCTGCCTTCATCACTTCCTAGCAATGGGACCCAGAGTAAAGTTTTATCCTCAGATGGTTATTATAATAACTTACTAGACTATTACAGATTAAGATAGTTCATATATAAAGTACCTGTGACCAAAAAATACATATCCCATCTCATTAGCATCCAGGTAATTTCAAATTAAACAAAATAATAATTTTTACCTATCATATTGGCAAAAATGCTAAAGTGAGAAATATGTTAATAAGATAATGCTAGCTGCTGTTAATATAAAGCCCCAAGTCTCAGCAACTTAACAAAATAGACTTCTTTTTTTTTTTCAATTAAAGACCAATCAGTAATGACAGGGAGGAGTGGATACTCTGTTCTACCAAGTGTGGATTCAGGCTGATTCTTTCTTGTGGCTCTTTTACCTCCTATGGGCCTTGGAGCTCCCCACTAGATCCTCTGCCTCTCTTCAGAGGAGGAATTGTGCTGGAGATTTATATGAGCTAGCTTATTACTTCTGTCCAATCTTCTTTGACTAGAGCCAGTGGTATGCCTTCCCCTAAAGGGAAAGGCAAGAGCAACTGGAAAAGGCAGTTGTTTGTTGGGTGGGTGGCTGCTTCTCAGCAACAACTCTGGAAGATAAAACAAGAGCATGACTCTTTAGTGGACAGCTGGCCACCTTGACCACAGACAGCATTAGTGTTGGTGAGGATGAAGCTAAATGCATTCTCCTATATGCACCTGGCAGAAATGTGAATGAGTTACAGGCCCTTGGGAGACCTGGTAGAAGGAACTTTTAAAATTCAAAAGGAGGTTGTGATGTGACCCAGCAACTCCACTTCTTTGTACCAATCCAAGAGGCCTCAAGAGGCACATACTAGAATGTTTATTACAACTCTGCTGCAATCACGAACCCAACCTAAATGTCAATCAATAAGGGAAAGTCCACATAAGCTATGTTTATCCATGCTATGAAATACTATGCAATTCTTTTGAATGCAATAGAGCTACATTGCATTGGCCTAGAAATTATACCAAGTCACCTTGTTGAGTAAATACAACAATCTCAAAATATTACTTACAATATGATAGTGCTTATATCAAATGTAGCTTTATAGGCCCCACCAAAAACCTACTAGACCTAATAAGTGAATTTGGCAAGATGGCAGGATACAGAGTCAACATTCAGACATCGAAGGCATTTTTGTATACGAACAATGAAATATCAGAAACAGAAATTAGGGAAAAATCCCATTTACTATAGCAACAAGAAAAATAAAGTACCCAGGAATAAATGTAACCAAGGAGGTAAAAGACCTAGACTCAGAAAACTATACAACGCTGAAGAAAGAAATTAAGGAAGACACAAATCAATGGAAGCATCTACCATGTTCATGGATTAGAACAATTAATATCATTAAAATTTCCATACTACCCAAAGCGATCTATAGATTCAATGCAATCCTTATCAAAATACCAATGACATATTTCACAGACATAGAACAAATATTTCAAAAATTTATATGGAACCATAAATGACCCCTAATAGCCTCTAAATGACCCCTAATTTTGAGAAAGAAGAACAAAGTAGGAGGGGTCACAATACCTGATATCAAATGATATTACAAGGCCACTATAATCAAAACAGTCTGAAACTGGCATAAGAACAGACACATAGACCAATGGAACAGATTGGAGAGGAGAGAAATAAACCCATGTCAATATAGTCAGTTAATATTTAACAAAGTGGGCAGGAACATAAAATGGAGTAAAAATAGCCTCTTCAACAAATGGTGTGGGAGATCTGGACAACTACATGGAAAAAAAAATGAAACCAGGCCACCAACTTACACCATACACCAAAATAAACTCAAGATGGATAAAAGACTTAATTATAAGTTGTGACACCATAGAAATCCTAGAGGAGAACATAGGCAGGAAAATTTCAGATATCCCATGCAGCAATGTTTTCACCGATACATCCCCTAGGGCAAGGGATATAAAGGAAAGAATAAACAAATGGACTACATCAAACTAAAAAGCTTCTGCACAGCTAAAGAAAACATCAACAACACAGAAAGAGAACCAACCACATGGGAGAACATATTTGCCAATAACACCTTGGACAAGTGTTTGATCTCCAAAATATGTAAAGAACTCACACAACTCCACACCAGGAAGACAAGCAATCCAACTAAAAAATGTGCAAAGGACCTGAACAGACACCTCTTCAAGGAGGACATACAGAGAGCCCAGGGACATATGAAAGGATGCTCAGCATCACCAGTCATCAGAGAGATGCAAATTAAAACCACAGTGAGATATCACTTCACACCAGTGAAAATGGCCATCATAAACAAATCCACAAACAAGTGATGGCCAGGTTGTGGAGAAGAGGGAACTCTACACTGTTGGTGGAAATGCAGACTGGTACAGCCACAGTGGAAAACAGTATGGAATTTCCTCAAAAACCTAAAAATGAAACTGCCTTTTGACCTGGCAATTCCACTAAGAATCCTGAAACAACAATTCAAAAGAACCTATGCACCCCAGTGTTCATAGCAGCACAATTTACAATAGCCAAGTGCTGGATACAACATAAGTGCCCATCAGTAAATGAATGGATCAAAAAACTATGGTACATTTACACAATGGAGTACTACACAGCAGAAAGAAGGAACTCCTACCCTTTGCGACAGCATGGACGAAACTGGAGAGCATTAAGCTAAATGAAATAAGTCAGACAGTGAAAGACAAATACCATATGATCTCACCTATAAGTGGAACCTAATCAACAAAACAAACAAGTGAACAAAATAGAACCAGAGACTTGGAAATAAAGAACAAACTGACAGTGACCAGAGGGAAGGTGGATAACAAGGGAAAGAAGGGGAAGAGGCAGGCAAAGAGACATGAACAGAGGACTCATGGGCTCAGAAAATGCCAGGGGCAAGGATTGATTGTGAGAGTGGGGAGATGAGGTAGGGGTGAGCAATGGGGAAAAAGGTGGGATAACTGTGACTAAACAACAGTAATTTTTTAATTTTAAAAAAGTAGCTACAAAATACTATGTATTTTCTGTATGGTTGTAAATTTAAGTAACGCATAAGAAAAATGTCTGGAGACACATGGACCGAAAAGAAAGACTAGTCAACTCTAGGGGAAGGTGGGATAAAGAGGGATGAACAGAGGGAAAAGGGATTGGCAAACACAGAAACATGAAGGTCTTATGGCCGAACAAGTATAGACCCATGCAGGCCTGTACTGTTGTAAAAAGATGTATTAATTCCACTCCTAGGTATATACCCAAAAGAATTAAAACACAAACTCAAACAAATAGTTGTATGCAAATACTAATAGCAGAATTATTCACAACAGCCAAAAGGTGGAAACAACCCCAGTGTCATCAACAGATGAATGAATTAAACAAAATGTGGCACATACGTGCAACAGAATTGTTAAGCCATGAAAAGGAATGAAGTCTAATACTTACTACAACATGGATGAACCCTAAAAACATTATGCTAAGTGAAATAAACCAAACACAAAAGAAAATATTGTATGATTCCACTTATATGCAACATCTGGAATAGACAAATTCATATACGGAAAGTAAAATAGTGGTTACTAGGGGAGGGGGCAGAGGAAATGTAAAAGCGCTTAGTGGTTACAGAGTTTCTGGTTGGGATAATAAAAAAATGAAAATATTGTAGATGGTAGTGATGATTCACAAAACATTGTGAATGTGATTAATGCCACTGAATTGTACAATTAAAAATTATTACAATGACAAATTTCATATTACATATATTTTACCAAAATTTAAAAAATGAAAAAAATAATTTAATCTACCCTTAAACCTCCAAAAAGAAAGATGACAATACATTCTCAATTTGCCTTCAGAGAGAATCATAGTATCTTTTTAAGTCAAAAGAAGGATTATAAGGGACTCTTGTAGAAGCCAATTTTCCCCTTTTCTGTCCCAATTCATGGTTTTTAACATTTAGATGTCTATTTTTGCTGTAGACAGTTTAAAAATGACAGACTTGTGTAAGGAAAGGGAAGAATGTAATTAAATCTGATGAGGAGTGTGCTATTTAGGTCCCTTTCATAGGAAGTCTGGTGAGTTTAGTCACCTACTGCGAGAAGCTGAATATAGAGGTAGAAAATAGGAGGGAAGTTGTCGGAAGTTTGCCTTTAAATCAGATGGATGGAGATGCTCTTCCTCCTTGGGCTAATTATTGATGAAATTCTCTGTAGTACCTTGTATACTTAGAGGGGGTTGAGGAAGGGTGATTAAGTGATTTATGTGTTTAATCTTCCTCCATGCTTAGAAGGCTGCAGTCCTGTACTCGGAACCCAGGGAAATTGATTAAAATAACAATTGTTGAGCGAACAACCACTAGCAATCAGAGTGAGGAGCTGTTTTCCTCCCTTGGAATTAGAGTCGAGATCCCTCCCAGCTGCCTGGGGTCATCTCCTCCTCCTTTGGGGCTAGCATGGAATTTTCAAAGCTAACAAGATTTAACCTTAGCTAACAAGGTCAGTAGGAAAAGTAACAGATTCTCCAGCCTCCAGAGAGCAGAACAAGTTTGTTTCTTACTGGTCTCTGCTTTGCTCCTGCTGTTCAGGGCCTCCAGTTCTAAAATAAAAATAAACACACTTGTAATCAAGTAAAAGTTAACAAATATTTATTGAAAGAGTGGTGAAGTGTGACAGGATAAGAATTCTGTGTGGGACCGAGGGGGCAAAGGGAATGAAAGAAGGAGAGAAGTTCTGTTTGGGATGCGGTGTTGCGGATGGAAGGGCACAGGTGTGGAGCAAGCAGGACTCGCCACTTATTAACTTCCATGACCTTGGGCAAATGTCTGTTCCTCTCTGAGCCACAGCTTCCTTGTCTGCACAGCAGGGACAATAGTAATGTCCCCTACGTGGTGTTGCATGCATGTAAGGGGGAGATGTGTAAAGGCCTGGCACAGACTAAAAGCTCACTAAGTGTTTGGCATTTCCCATGTTGGCTGCAGATCACAAAAGTGAAGAAATGAGGTCCAAACACTCAGAAGAGGACACTTAGGGGTGAGTAAGGGAAGGGGTGTTGGGATGGGTACTACCGCGACTGACGAGCTAGGAATTGGAAAGGAGCTCAGTGAAAGTGTTATGCTTATGGTTGCACTTTTATTATAAAGGATATATACAGGGCAAGGTCTGGAAGGGTCTTGGATGCAGATCGTGGATCTCCTCATGGAGTCGGGGGCATCACTCTCCCTGCATGTCAATGTGTCTACCAACTAGGAAGCTTTACCAAGCCTCATTGTCCAGAGATTTTATTTGGCTTCATTACATAAGCACAATGGACTGAATCATTGGTCATGTGATTAAACTCCTTTTCCAGCCCTCCTCCCCACCCTGGAGGCGGAGTGGCTGAAAATTCCAACACGGGGCTACTCCTGTGCTTGGTCTTTCTGGTGACCAGCTAGGAGCTCACCCTGATTGCCTTATTAGCATAACAGACACTCTCATTACACAAGTAATTCTAAGAGGTTTTGAAGCTCTGTACTAGGAACCAGGGATAAAGCTCTATCGTCTATTATACCACAGGTTTAGAACTGGGAGAACTGCGAACTGAGATTGAGTCTCACTGGGTTTGACCAAGGCCTACCTTGATTTATTTCTGTCTTCCCCAAGCCTTGTTAGAGATGACCCTGACATTCAGAGAATATTCAGAGAATGCTTCACAGTCAGATAATGAAATGCCCCCAGGGGGGATGTAGCATTCCCAGAGGTACTGCAATAAAGGGTTGATGTGCAGCTTGGACAAAGCAAGCTCCTATTCCATCCCCCATCTCAAAAATCCATTTATTTTCATTTTTTAAAAATGTTTATTGATTTTAGAGAGAAAGGAAGACTACGAGACAGGAACATTGATGTGAGAGAGAAACATTGATTGATTGCCTCCTGTATGCTCCTCAACTAGGGATTGAACCCACAACCAAGGTATATTCCCTGACCTGGAATCAAACCCCTAAACATTTGGTTT
Organism: Phyllostomus discolor; assembly: GCF_004126475.2. Lineage (NCBI taxonomy): Eukaryota > Metazoa > Chordata > Mammalia > Chiroptera > Phyllostomidae > Phyllostomus > Phyllostomus discolor. The sequence continues at coordinate 80,480,099 of NC_040911.2, read as the reverse complement.
ATGGGATGACTCTCCAACCAACTGAGCCACCCAGCCAGGGCCAAAAAAATCCATTTTATATGTTGTCCTTGGATAGAGGGTATAGGAGATATTAAACTGATAAGAACAGATATGCTACACTTGATCTTAGCTAGAAGGCCGAGAAGTGATCAGATGATGGTACGTATGGAACTAGAAGGTGGAGGCTTCTCATTCTTACCTAGATTATGTTTTTCTTCTCTATGAAAGCCTGTGATGTTGTGGTGCTTGGAAGACAAGAGGAAAAGGGGCCCAAGTGATATACTGAAGCTTCTACTTGGGCATGAGCAATCACAGGTTGGGAGCAGCCTTGTTCCTTTGATCAGAAGGTGGCAGTCTTTTGCCAACCAACACAGCAGACTTCCTGAGACTGAAGTGGGATTGCAGGTGCCTCCAGAAAGAATGCTGTCACATGAAATAGTGGGCAAACTTTGCTACCCAGGACTGTAAGCTCCTCAAACACAAACTTCAGCACAGCCCTGGGACCATGTGGCCACCGAGTGAGACTGACATGTCCAGGCCAAAGCAGCGCTTATATTTCCCAGAGTGGGAGCCCAGCTCTTCCACACTCTTCATGTGGAAGGGGAACACATTTCACACTTTATATGCAGTGCTCACATCTGCTGTTTTTGAAAAATGTCCAGTTTACCCATGAAGAATGCAAATCCCTGAGATGAACTCATTGTTGCATTGTCTCCATTAACTCACTTTTCCTGCCCACTCTATCACTCACACTCTGTTTCCCTTGACATTGACTACTGCCTGGACTCTGAATGTGGATCATGGGCTTTAATTAATTGCTAGTAATCACCTTCTGTACACTTTTATCATCTTGTTTTATATCATTGTTCCTTTTGAAAATCACTTGCTTATCATCTCATGCATTTAAGGACTCTCTATTTAAAAGTGATAAAAATAACCAATAACTCAGCCTACTTTCCTATGCTAACATGTGCTGGCTAGAGGAAAAGGCTATACCTTTCTGGAACATGTAAGTGCTTTATTGTGGCATCATGGAGGAGACCCCTTACTTCTCTGGTTTAGCTTAAGAGGGATTATCCTAACCAGGGCTTTTCCAGGCAATAGTTTAGAAATCTACCCACTTTTGGCATTGCTTCTGGATTGTGGAATGTTCCCAGATCAAAGATCCTCCCCCCTAACCCCACTGTATATGTTGGGGGTGGAGGTTAAGTGGAGAAAGTGAAGAAGCAGGAATGGCAGACCAGGGTTGATGTGAGAATTGAATGTGAAACAGAGAGGAAAGAGGAAGGTAGGTGAAGGGTCTGTGCTATGCAGTGCCCACCATGTTGTGTTATCCATAGATACTTGGTGAGTTAGGTAACACTGCATAGGAATTTGGTGGTCAGTGTTGTGGCAGGGTGGTGGGACCTTCAAGAATCCCCCCAATGGATCCATCAGCCACCTCCCGTGGCTGTGCTCAGTGAGGGACTAAATGTGAACTACAACAGGCCAAATTACTTGTGTTTTATTCATTTTAAATGTTTAAAGATAATGTTTACATGCAGTAAAGTTCACAGACTTTAAATATACAGCTCAATGAATCTGTCTATGTATACACCCGGGTGACCCATAACCCAGATCAAGATCTAGAACGTTGGCAGCATCCCAAAAGGTGCTGCATCCTCTCAGCCTGTGCTTGAAATTTATAGAAATGAAATTATGCAGCATGCATGATTTTGTACCTTTTTTTTTTTCATTAAACATCCATCCTTGTTGTTGAACATAGCAGTAGTGTGTTATTTTTCATTCCCGACTAGCAGTGTACAGTAGTATGAACATATCCTGATTTGTTCATCTGTTCTGTTGATGGATACTTGGGTTGTTTCTAATTTAGTGTGTTATGCACAATGCTGCTGTAGATATTTTTGTAGATGCCTTTGGTGAAAATATGTACTAATTTCTGTTGGACATATATATAGCAATGATAGGGTAGTTAGGTTTAACTTGATAAGAGAGTGTAATACAATTTTTCAAAGCATTTGTACCAATTTTTGCTCCTGCCTGAAATAGGTGACAATTACAGTGGGGACTAGGGACAATGCACATATCTTTGCCAACCTTTGATAATTTCTGACTTTTTATTTGAGTCATTCTATACTCTAGTGGATGCACATTGTGGTTTTAATTTGTTGTTTCTTTTTAAGATTTTAAAAAATGTTTCTGTTTGCTGTTATGACATTCAGAATTAGAATTGAAAACAAAATAACTTAATTAATTTTGTTGTTTTTAAATTTGTGTTCTCTTGGATATGTAAAGCAGTGTTTGATGGATTGAATGAGATCATCTCAGATTTGCAAAAATACAGCAATTAAAGTAATGGATTCCAGTAGTCATTAGCATTTCCATTACTAAGGGACCCTTTCAAAACTTTCAGTCTCCTCTTAGTATCTGGGCCTTTGGAAACCTCTGGGGTTTCTTTTCCACAATTGATACTTTAGATAAAGGAGCTCATTGTAGAGCTGTTTAAAAATATATATTCTTAAAGACTCAATATGGCAAGAAAGATCAAAATAAAAATGACCCAACTGATTCCTGCTGGAATCAATTTTCAATAGCAAATATTTGTTTAATTTTTAGATAATCACTTATTTGATTTTGGAATAATTACTTAATGCATACATGTCCTCTGCAGGAAATAAAAAACAATCTGTGATCCTGAACAGTTATTTACTTGTTTTATGAGTTTTTTTGTCATGTAATTTAAATGATTTAAAATTCTTTCTTAGGAGGGACTGTGTCTGTTTGGCACACTAGCATACTGACCAGCATAACAACTAGGACAGTGCCTGGCACATAGTAAGTGTTCAATAAAATATTTTTAAAATGAATGAGTTAAAGCTGTTTCTATTCATATATTCAGTGCCTAGAACAAAGTTTGCAAATGGCAGACAACACAGATATGTTTGTGAAAGAAAAGTAGAAAAGTTGGAAAGAAAGAATGAATGAGTACAAGGAAAGAAAGAAAAATTAATTGTGACAAGTTTCCCTTTACATAAGCCAGAGCTTTTTTCTTTTCATAATGTATGCTTCACACAACAAATGTCCAGATATCCACCTGGATGTCCCACAGACCTCTCAATTCAACATGCTCAAAACTGAACTCACCACATATATTGGTATAACCTATCTTCAAGACCTTCTCCTCTTATGTATCCACTTATTTAATACTATCCTAACCTAGCACTGTAACCCCAAGCCAGAAAATTAAGAGTAATCCTCAACTCCTCTCTCTTCCTCACCAACCTGCTCATTCATAAGTTGGTTCATTCAACAAATATTTATTGGAAAGCTATCATGCACTTGACTTTGTTGTTGGCATTGGTGACAAGCCTTTTGGACAATTGCTTCCTGAGAAGAACTTTTCTTAGTTAAGAACCCAACTATTATAATCTTGATTCTCTAGGCAACAAACTATCATTGGAGACATGTTCCAGACTTGAGAACAAAGGCTGGAAACTCCTTTGCACAGCTGAATTTTCCATTCATAGAGGGTGAATCAAGAATGACTCACCTGATAACTATTGCTATTGAACTGTCATGTCCAGATGAGATAAATATCTCCATTCACAAAGTTCTTCCCTCCTCTTTGTTACCACTGCAGTAGACTGACAGCACGTATTTAATCAGATTTCTCAGTGGTGTAAGGAATCAGTAACTGAATTAGAGAAAGAATTTGGTGTGGATCAACAGGATTTGTGATACCCAATGGAAGATCTTTTGTATATATGCATGATGTCATGGAACACACTGACCCAGGGGAAGGATGAGAGAATGCACCTCAGATTCAGAACTCTCACCTGCTGATGATGTCAATGTCAAACTCTAGACAATGGAAATGACAATGAATGAGATATCACAAACACATTCAATTTTATAATCACTTGATAGCAGTTATTATAGATAAGGCAAATATAAGTACACCCAGAATTAGAAATATCAGACCCTCCAAAGACTTATACTTGCAAAATTTAATTTTCATGCAGTCCCCCCTCCCTCTGCCCACTCTGAAATCCCCCCATCCTCTGTCCGCGCCCTCCCCTCCAGCCCCAGACAGCAGTCAAGAAGTAAGCTGATTCAAAGACCTGCCTGGCCTTCTATTTCTTCCTAAATATTCCCTTTTCTGTTGCCATTCCCATTCACGATCAATTAGTTTTACACCAGACAACACATTTCTCATTCGTAAGCCATCTACTAACATTCCTGTCTCCTCCTTGTTCTCCTCTTCTTTGTTCTCTTCATTTCCTCTGTTGTGCTCTCACCCACTCTCTGTGGTCTAATGTGAGCTAAAAACAACCTTAATCAAGGTTGAGATGAGTAATGCCTGGGCTACACTTCAAGAAAAATTGAAGTGCTTTATGCTATCTGCTGGTGTCCAGATATTATAAATTTTCTAGCAACCTTCTTTTCCTCTTCTAATAAGTTTTCTTGTAATCAACCAGCAATATTCAACAAAAAAGTCTTTCTCATACCCAATGTTAGCATTTGGTGCTCTGTTTATGGATATTGAAACAATATAACTTTATATTTCCATTAATACTGAATGTGCAGTATTTCAGCCATATTAAGTGAAATAGACTTTTATGGGGACACAACCACCATTAGGAATGTTACTACTAACAAAAATCTTAATGGAAGTTTCTAACCATCAAAAGTGAAACATCCCTTTGGAACCCAGTCTACAAATTGGAATGTCTGGATTGGTAAGCACCCTTGTTTTCTGGGTGTATCTTTCTATTTTATAGCTTTTAAAGCTATGTAACTTTTATATAGTTTTTTTGGAGAAAAGACATTGACACCTTTCATATATAGCAAGTCTATACAAGCATTATACCCTCCTGTGTGTGTGTGTGTGCGTGCACACAGGCACATGTGCACATATGCACACGTAAGAGGAAATGAGAAGGTCAGGAGAGCTGGCTACTTTCTGCCCCCAAACCCCATCCCCCTGGCCACTTATAGGAGTGAGTAGGTGAGAGATGGCCTCCAATCTGTTCCAGCGGAGCCCAGAAGGCAGAGGGAGACATAGCTGTGGGGAGAGGGAGCTCCTTCTGTTCTGAGGCTCCCAACAGCATACAAAGCCAATATGAGAACCAAAGAGGAATGACTCTGTGGGAGAATTGGGTAACAGAAGTCTGGCTCCATCAGATTTCCAGTTGTACCCATTTTCCAGATGTCTACACCCAAGGTTTTGTGACCACCCTAGAACATGGCTGTCCTGCCCCTGAACCAGGAAATACTGGAAATTGGAGCCCATGTACTTCTCATGACCTTGTGGACCAAAGTTTCAATTCTTCTGATTCAAACCAAGTCTTTTGTAATAATTCATTGATCTTAATTTTCCCTAATTTATAGCCAAACACACTGTACTTGTAGAAAAGGTCTTTGTGTAACCATATCTAGCCTTCTTATTGCCCTCCTTTCCTTTCTTTTACACTTGCAGCAGGACTCCTGCTCTTGGTAGACATTACATTACCTTTATTTATAAATGAGGAAATTGAAGCTTAGAATATTATGTAAATAGCCAATAGTCCCATAGAATAATAATGGAGAGAGATTTGAACACAAGTCCTCTGACTCCAGAACCTGAGCTCTTAATCTTCATGCTATATAACCTCTCCAACAGAAAAAAGAATAGTATAGTAATGGCATGTGTCTCATAGGAACTATTAGAGAATTAAATAAAATTATTTAGGTTCAATAAAAAATTAAATTAAAAAATTATTTAGGTTCAGCGTCTGGCACATAGCAAGATGTGACAAATGCTAATGATGGTGATAATAATAAGCATAATGATGAGCCTAGGAAGATGGGAGACCCATCTACGGATTAACAGTGGGAAATCTGACTGTACTCTAAATCATGGTACCGAGGAAAGGATGGGAGAGAAGCAGAAATTCCTGGATACACTGGCCACTCATCATGGCCAGGAGATGAGGAGAAGGGTGTTCACTCATGTCCTAGGGCTCAGATGAGGGATAACCCTGTTTCCACTCTGAGACTTAGGTGAAAGCCTGTGGGAGTCCCAAAGCTGGACCCTCCCAGGAAAGGTTTTCACCTAAATCTCAGAGTGGAGAAAAAACCTTCCTAACCTTTTTTGTGTCATGGATTTATTTGGCCTTCTGGGGAAGCTAACTGACCCTATCTCTGAATGATGTTTTAAATAAGATGGTATAAAATTACAAAAGAAGCCAATTATTTTGAAATACAGTTATCAAAATATTTTTAATGTATGTTTCCTTGTTAATATATTAAATCATGCTTTTCACACTTTCTGTGGGGAAGGACCAATTTATTTTTCCATTCCATCTTGCACTAACAACTTTTATAAAATAGAATAAAAATGTGAAATAAAAGAGAATTTGAAATACAAACCCTAACTTTTACTATTTGATTCAAAAGACATTAAATGTTTCTGTTGTTATTCAAAATTAGTTAATTGTTATTAAATTGTTCAAATTGTTAAAAAAGTTTCTAAATGTCTCTAATCCTCAATTCCTGTACTCCTTTGTCATGAGCCTGTAATGATTCATGGGCTGGCACCAGTCCATGAATCAGTGCTCTGAGTAACTCTGTATTAAATAAAAGATCTACGTCTGGGTCTAATAACAACCTTAATTTTGAAGTCATGATGAGCATAGACAATCTATCACTGGCATGTGAAATATCTATTCATTGTACTGGTGAAAAAAGTCCCAGTTATTACTCATTCCATTAGACTATGTTGACTACTTTATAATGGAAGGACATACTACATTCACCATAGGTTTGTGAAAATTAAGTTGTCATTTTTCCTGTGTTAGTCCACAGCCCCCCAAAATTCTATTCCCAGACCCTCTTGGAGCTCCAAATTAAGGCTCCTGGACTTGACCAATGGCAGGAGGAGTGAAGACTAGAAAAGGAGTCAGAAGACTTAACTTTCTAGGACACTGGAAAAGTGTCCCATGACCACAAGGCAGGATCTCCCCAAAACCTCAGCCAGGCAATGCCTTCTCGCATCTTGAGTCACAAGCTCATACCGTTAATTCTGTGGTTCAGACTGGGGAGGAAGCTGTCTGTACATGGACTGGCATGGCCCAGGGTCAAGTTGAGAGGGGGCACTGTCAGGAACAGGAGCCCCAGCAGGAAAGGAAAGAGAAGTGACAGTCACAGGAGCAGGTGGAGGAAGTGGTCAGCCTGGACAAGGCAACTTGCCAGCTTCCTTGGCTTTGCAGGGTTCAGAGGGGCACAGAAGCCTGGGGGAGCCTGTAGGGACTCTAGTAGAGGCCCTTTGTTATTGTCAGAATTGTTTTTTACCATTGTGTTCATCAAGGCTCAGAGGCCTCCTTGGCTTATTCATGGCTGCACATTACTGAAAGTTGCCTTGTGACAAAGATGGAGATAAGCATGTTGCTTTTCATTCAATCAGAGAAGCGACCCTGTGGAACATGTGCCATCATTATCTCCACATAACAAGAAGAAAAACAAGCTGAAGGCCATCCAGCTAGTTGGATGGTGAACAGCACATCTGGGACCTGATCAGGACCCTCTGAAGGCAGGGCCTGTGATGACTGCATGTCCCCCATGCCAAATTCTCAAGGGACTCACAGTGATACTGGAAAGTTCTCTTAAGCTACAAGGGAATTGGATCTACTGTATGGGAAATGCAAAGAAAAACATAATCTTTCACTCTCAACATTTCTTGTATTGTTTGCATTACAGAATAGCACACATTTCATTTTACTTTATTTTATTTAAGGAAGAAATAAGGGACATGACCTGGCTGATGGCAGGATGGCCCTGTGTTGGCATGTAGGTAGGTCCCCACTTGGCCCTGGAATGTTTCCAAGGGCAGCAAAGGACTTGGTGTGATCAGCAAATGGGGCCAACAGTGCCCTCTAGAGGGCTTGGATCTGCACTACCAGGAAAGAGGGGTGGCCCAGCCTGCCAGGCCCCTGGCTTTTCCTAGCCAGCCAATTTTGGTGGCAGTTGAGATGGGCAGGGTTTTATTTCATAGCAAATGGGCAGCACCTGGAAATAGCCACCAGAAAACCATAAAATATCACAGGCAACCAAGATCTTATCTATGTCAGGAGTTGGCAGATAACTTATGGGTTGCCTTGACAAATGGGGGCCAGAGGAAAGAAAGTGAAGGGAAGGAGAGCTCTCCCGGAACCATGCTTGGGGAGTTTCTAGATCAGGGATTCAGGGCTAAGTTGAGACCTGAAGGATGAGGTTCAGGTTCATTTCTCTCAGTCATGGGAACTTGGAGAGTCACTGCTTATAGGATGCTCAGTTCCACAATTATAAATGGGAAACTATTGAAAGGGTTAAAGTGAAAGAATTTTATCTACATGTTGAGGTCTTATTTTCAATAGCTAAAGTACAACCTGGTTTGTAGGTTTTGTCTGTTTTCTCTCTGACCATCAGGATAAGCCTGGTTGGGCTCTATAAAGACAAATAAGTTCCTTATCTTAAGGTTCAGGAAACCCACGAGGTTCCAAAAGCTTACTTTCAGAGGAAGTTGCTATCCTCTTTCTAGGAAACCAGGTATCCTGGGGCTGAAGATTCTTCAAACAAGAGCTATGGACAAAGAACAAGAACAAGACAAGGATGCCTGCTTTCACCACTGCAATTCATCATACTACTGGAACTCCTAACCAGAGCAATTATGCAGGAAAAACAAATAAGAGGAATTTACATTGGAAAAGAAGAAATGAAATACCTCTACTTAGAGGTGACACAATCCTATGTATAGAAAACTCCAAAGAATCTACAAAAAAAGAAGAAGCCAACAGAGGTAATAAATTTAGCAAAGTTGCAAAGTACAAGATCAACACACAAAAACCATTTGTGTTTTGATATACCACCAATAAACAATCTAGAGAGGGAATTAAGAAAGCAATCTAGGAGGTGAATGACTTATGCATTGAATGCAATAAAACAGTGCTGAAAGAAATTAAAGAAGACCAAAATATATGGAAAGGCATCTCATGTTCATGGATTGGGAGACTTAGTATTGTTCGGATGTCAGTACTATCCATAGAGGTCAACAGATTCAATGTACTCCCAATCAAAATCTTAATGGCTTTTTTTTAAATGGAAAAACGAAACTTCAAAATCATATGGAATGGCAAGGGCATCCAAATAGCTAAAACAAACTCGAATTGGAAAAACAAAGTTAGAAGATGCACACATACAGATTTCAAAACCTACTACAAAGCTCCAGTAATCAAAAACTGTGTGATACTGGCATAAGGAAAAACAAATAGACCAAAAGAACTGAGAAGTAAGTCCTTGCATATGTGGTCAATTGATTTTCCATAAGGGTGCTAAGGCAGTCCATGGGGAAATGACAATCTTTTCAGTAAATGCTGCTGGGAAAACTACATATCAACATGCAAAAGAATAAAGTTGTACCCCTACTTTACACCAGATATAATTTTTAATTCAAAATGGATCAAAGACCTAAACTTAAAGGCTAAAACTATAAAACTCTTAGAAGAAAACATAGGAGTAAATCTTTATAACATTGGATTTGGCAATGGATTCTTAGATATGATACCAAATGCATAAGCAACAAAATAATATAGATAGATTGAACTTCATCAAAATTACAAATTTTTGCACATTGAAGGGCAGCATCAGAAGAAAAAAGACAACCTTTAGAATGGTATAAGATATTTGCAAATCAATTATATGATGAGTCTAGTGTGTAGACTCTAAAGAATTCTTACAACATGACAACAAAAACCACACAAACCCATTTAAAAATTGGCAAAGGACTTCAATATATGAGGTCTGTCCAGAAAAAGTCCAGCCATTGTTAATATAATGAGAATAGTTTGCACGACATCAATGTAACCTGGCAGCCAAGGAGAGTGGACTGGAACTCATATGCATGAACAATGACGACTTCACTCTACCAGCAGTGGGGGAAGTAGATGTGGTTGAGTGAGCATATGTACTGTGTAGCCCTCACATTCTTAATGACTGAGTGAGAAGAACAATGAATCTACATCATATTTTGTGTTAAGCTTGAACATTTCTCTGTGGAAACTGTTCAGATGATTCAGAAGGCAGCAGCTATGGGCAACTGGTGATCAATGACTTCATCACAACACCGTGCCCACTCATGCATCATGTCTTGTGCAGAGTTGTTTGGCAAAACATCAAAACAACCAGGTGACTCAGCCCCTTGAGGCCCATATTTGGCACCCTGAGCCTTTTGGTTTTTCCCAAAACTAAAATCACCTTTGAAAGGGTGGAGATTTCAGAGCATTGATAAGATTCACGAAAATATAATGGGGCAGCTGATGGGAGAACTATATGAGGTCCCATGGTGCCTACTTTGAAGGGGACTGAGGCGTTATTGTCCTATGTACAATGTTTCTTGTATCTTGTATCTTCTTCAATGAATGTCTCTATTTTTCATTGTATATGGCTGGATGCTGTCTGGACATATCATATTTCTCCAAAGAAGACATACAAATAGCCAACAAATACATGAAAAAGATACTCAACATCGTTAGTTACTAGGGAAATGCAAATAAAGACCATGATGAGGTAACACTTCACACCCAGTAGGATAGCTATCATCAGCCCTGGCAGGTGGCTCAGTTGCGTGGAGCATCATCCCATAACTGAAGGTTTGCAGTTCAATTCCCTGTCAGGGCACAATACTCAGGTTGTGGCTCTGATACACGATTCCCTGGTCTGCATGTATGGGAGGCAACTAATCCATATTTCCCTCTCACATCAATGTTTCTCTCTCTCCCTTCCTTTCTCTCTAAAAGCAATGGAAAAAAAGTGTTCTCTGGTAATGATGTTTTAAAAAGTGTTGGCAAGAGTTTAGAGACCCTGGAACCCTTGTACATTGCTGGTGTGAATGCAAAATGGTTCAGCCATTGAGGAGAACAGTTTGGTAGTTCCTCAAGAAGTTAAACATAGAACTACCATCTGACCAATATCTGCAGTTTCACTTCTAGGTATATATCTAAAATAAATTAAAAGCAGGTACTCAAACAAGTACATGTTATGCCAACACTATTCACAATAGCTAAAATGTAGAAATAAGGCAAATGCCCATCAGCAAATGACTACATAAACTAACTCATGTATATGTTCAATACAATATTATTTAGCCATAAAAGGAAATAAAATACTTATATATGCTACAATGTGAATGAACCTCCAAAACATTAAGCCTAGTGAAAGGAGCCAGATACAAAATATCGTATATTGTATGATTCCATTTATATGAAATATCCAGAATGGGTAAATCCATAGAGACAGAGAGAAACTGCTTAATGGGTAAGGAGTCTTACTTTAAGTTATGGAATTATTTTGGAATGAGATACAGGTGGTGGTTTACAATATTGAGAATGTACTAAAAACCACTAACTGCTCACTTTAAAATAGTTAAATTTAATGTTGTGTGATTGCACCTCAATAACTTATTTTTAAAATGAAAAGGCAAAAACTAAGGACTCTTGGATTACTGAGTCATCACTTCCTATGGTGTAATATGTAATCATTTTCTTAATGCACAAACGAGAAGGGATAGTGGTGGGTGAAACTTCCCTGACTTTAAAAGAATGATGAGCATAGGCAATGTTTTGAAACATCCCCAAGAACTGTAACGTGACAGAGTAGTTTCTATTGGTGGTAAAGTCACAGGTACTGCTTACATTACTCTTTTGTTGCCTACATTCACCATAAAAACAAATGCTAAATTTTAGCTATAGGTTAATGAAAGTAAAAATAATTTTTTTTTCTTTTAATGATCATGAACTCCCAGGATAGAAATCCATGCTCTAGGGTAGTGAAAACTGGAAAAAGATGAAAAGGGCTCACTACAGAAAAAGGCAGCTGCTATTATTAACTGAAACTGACCCCTCAGATTAGGGGTCAGCACATTATAATGCACAGGCCAAGTCCAGCCCACCACCCATTTTTGCAAAGGGCATATTATTGAATAGTTGAATAGTTGAAACACGATTTGTTTGGCTTGCAAAGCCTAAAATATTTATATTTGATCTTTAAAAAAAAGTTTGCCTACCCATGCCTTAGAGGGATGCTGCCCAGTTCTCTGGGGATTCCTACCCTCTTAGCTGGCCCCCTCATGCGGTTGGGCAAACTGTGTACTGTGAGTGGTGCCATGTACAAACACAAGTGAAATAGCTTTGCCATCCAATATGCCTCTGATTGAAAATGGCAAATGTTTACTAAAACAAACAATTAAAATGAAAACACATCTTCCTTGGGTCCAAGCCAGACAGTAAGCTCACACCATGGCCCTGCCACTGCATACAGCTATAAAACCTGGACAGAATTCCTAAAGCAACTACTGGAAGACTTTGGAAAGTGAATAGTATCAGGCAGATGGGGAGGATCAGCATTTAAACCCAAACTGGCAGTGAGGCTACCATTTTCCCCTCCAGTATACCCCAGCCTGAAGCAGTGCAATCTGACACCCTGAGGTGCGCACTGGTGGCATCAGAGAGAGATTCAGGAAATGCCCTGTAGTTCTTGATGGAGGAGTGGGATGTGCCTCTCAACACTTACAGAGAGTGGGGAACTCCCCTGTTGTTGTTGCTGCTGCTGTTGTTTTCACCATCTGTCACAAGCAAGGATCCAAACACCATGGTGCCATGGTGGTGGTGGCCATGACTCTGGTAACAACGGGACGATAAAGGAACCTAAAGCTCTAAGAAAGGGTAACCCTCCTTTCCAGTCTAAGGCGCTGTGGTCGGAAAAAGGCAGGGAACCTTCTATTTCCTTTATTCTGTCTCTGTCCTTCCACCATTTGGTCCCAGAAAGAGGTCCAGTTGCAGGAAGCATGTATTGGGTTGGATAAAAAGTTTGATTGTTTTTTTTTTTTTGTAAAGTGGTTTTAGTAGTGCTTAGTTGTCTTTAACTTCACTTGAAACAATTTTGTTAGATTGTGTTATGACAGCTGTCATATCAGCATGCATTTTAAAAAAACTTATCAAAATTGGTGAATTTTGGTGTAGCCATTTTAATATTGAAGATGGAAGAAAATATGCAACATGTTTCGCTTTTTGTGCTTTGTTATTTCAAGAAAGGTAAAAACTCAATTGAAATGCAAAAAAAAAGATTTCTGCAGTGTATGGAGAAGGTGCTGTGACTGATCAAACATGTCGTGGTTTGTGAAATTTTGTGCTGGAGATTTCTTGCTGGACAATGAATGCCCTACTGTTGGGTAGACCAGGTGAAGTTGATAACGATTAAACCAAGACATTAATTGGGAACTATCAACCTTATTCCACATGGGAGATAGCCAACATACTCAAAATACCCAAATCAACAGAGTTATTGGTGAAAATGAAAAATGTGTCCTTTATTTTATGGAAAAACCATATAGATTTTTGGCCAACCAAAATAACAGAGTGGATTACATAAAGCCCCATCTTTCTGGCTGGAGGGCCAAAATGGGGGTTCTCAGGCAACCAGAAAGTACCAGGCAGATCACAGGGAGAGAGGAGTGTGGGAAAGCAACCCCCCACATTGTTGTGGACTCCTGGGCTCACCCCCATGCTGCACAGGTGTGGATCTAATCCTAAACAGCATACGATGGACTCTGAGAACTGAACTATGTGGTAAGCCACAGTGCAGCTCCCAGGCTGGACACTGGGAAGTCCCTACACAGGACAGATCTGAATAATACTGCAAAGGCACTGAAAACTGAACTGACATTGGAAGCGCCCAGACATTTATAATTTGTCTTGTTTTTTTTCTTTCCTGATGTTCAGTGTTCAATGTGAGAGACAATGAGTGAACAATAAAAAAATATGACATTTCAAGAAGCAAACATCAAGGGTTTTAATAGCAACTTATTGATATTTTGTATCTTTGAATTGACTTGACCAACTGGGCATCTGGTCACCATTCTTCCACTTAGTAGCTGTGACCTTAGATAAACCCCTTCAGTTCTTAGTGTCTTTCTTGTCTCTGAAATGGTCGAATATCCAAGCCTGAATGGCATCAGGAATTTGGAGCCACAATTATATCAAATTAAGAGTGCGAACATGCTTTTACAACTCTAGCCTCCTTTAGCAACAGGTTATTATTACAAGTTTCTGAATCGCAGTGTAAAAAATACGTAAGTTGGAAACAGGAGGGACTTGGAGACAACAAAGCTGAAATCCTTCATTTTATTAGGAAGGCAGTGAGGTCAGAGTGAGTACACAGGGACGTGTTCACGATCACACAGTGGGGCAGGCTCAGAGCTTGCTCAGGTCTGGGCCTCCTGGCACTTTCCAACGTCTCATTCACTTTAGCATGCTCCAGGTCAACTTGGAAAAGAGGATACTTTTCCTGAGTGAGACCTTTCATTTCTTCTCCTTCTTTTCTTCCTCCTCCTTCACTTTCTCCTCCTCCTCCTTTTCTTCTCCCCCCCTCTCCTCCCCCTTCTTCTCCATCTCCTTCAAATCGAAGAGTAGCCATTTTCAAGTACCCTGGATCTTTGTTGATTGTGAAAACTGACCTCTGTGCATGCCTACCCCATGTCCCTGAGTACCATAGACTTTTTGGGTGGGCATTTATTTTGTCAAGGGGCTCATGGTGATACAGAAAGCCCATTAAAGTACCTACTGCAACCAGACCCAGAGAAAAGCCAAACTGGTGTCTTTTAGGGATATTGTCTTTCAGGGATTAAGTTACCATTGCAAGCAGGGCTCCACTGCTTTGGCTCATAAACTGTTCTCTCAAGAGGTCTTCTGCAGGCCAATTGCTCCATAAAACTGTGCTGTTTAAATTTGGATAAAAGGGTAGAGAAGTTCCATAGAACAAAACACCAGATGAAGAGAAAAACCCCAAACTGAGTTTTCTAGGAGACCAGATTTAAGTCTTGGGACATTGTGTTACTTTTCATTGCTCCAACAATGCTTTTGTAAGTCAGTTTGGTGGCAGCTGTCACCCTCCGTGGAAGAGGCTGTGTGGCATCTCATCAGAGTGCAGTGCAAGCAGGGCACTTAGATCAAGAAATTAGAAAGTGTTTCTCTGCTTTCTCAACAATGGCTACACTCACAGCTTTGGTTCAGATGTGTCCCAGAATTTTAGCCCACCATAGAATTCCTTGGAGCTAAAAATTAAGCTGTCCAAAAGTCTTCTCAAAGCATCTACTCTGTCTAGTTCTGTGTCAGATGGTGACACCAACGTTATCATCGCCTCCACTCCCATGGTTTCCTGTGCTAGTCATCCTGCTCTGCACTTTGCATACATTTGCTGATATAATATCCCTTTGAGACAAGTATTATAACTCCCATTTACAGATAAGGGAAGTTAGCATCCTCAATCCAAACAACTTGCAATTGTACAATGTGTGGTCTTTGTATCCGGTTTCCTTTACTTAGCATGCTTCCTCCTAGGGATGATTCAGAAAAATGGATGCCAAATAACCTTGCCTCATCTATCCCTCTTCTGTCCTGTCACTTTCCATCTTCTGAAGACTTCAGCACTTTAAAGCTTAATCAATTTGTATCAATAGTTAATTCCATGTCAATGTTTCAGTCTTTCAGTTCTTCAATGAATTTCTCTCCTGTTGAATTTGAAAGAGGCAGATACTTAGTTTTAATTTCCTATTGGCATTAATTTTCCTTTTCTTCAGAGAGATTAACATAAACTGGGGAAAATAAACCTAAAATTATTTAGAAACAGAGCTCAGATAATTTATTATACAGGCATTTTGACTCGGGCACTCCAGGAACTTTGAAGTTGTGTGTGAGTTCAGGTTGCTTGGAGGTAAGTTATCCAAACCGACTCTAACTGGAAGGATGCTCGGTAGTTCACAGAGCTGAAGAAAGAGCTGAACAAACCAGCCTCTGGAAATCGACAACCAGGGATCCCATAGATAGAAATTCACAGACTTAATCATTACAGAATTGTCTTCATATAACCCAGAACCAACCATCTTCCATCCCTGTGTATTACCACTCAGAGATACCTTCCCAAGGGACAGAATTTGATTGCCCCAGCTTGGGTATGTGCTCACATCTGTGATCAGTAGGGCAGGGATAGAAATTACTCTCTGATGAGCTGTTCTATCAGAACAGAATGTTTGGGCAAAAATTCTCCCAAAGAGATGCGGGGTACATAGAAGCTAAAATGTCCACGACATTGTTTTCTCTGGCTGTTCATTTGCCCACATTCCCATCCACAGAATTTCACAAATACTCCCATCCAACATTATATAATTATACCACATACCTCAAATGCACTTCTTCCCATAATTTCGCAGTTAATGCACACAGGAAAATTTCCCATTCTTTATTATCCTTCAAGGCTACCTCTGAGGGGGGCTAAAATATCACAGTAATCCATGATCTATTGTGCACTGACACCTGTAAATAAGGCAATTTCTGCCTCCTCAGTTAACAAATCATAAGACTCCTCCCTTGTGTCCAGGTGCAAATTGAGGGAGGGCAGCAGAGTGGCAAGAAGAGAGGTTCTGTGAGATGTTATCAGCCACCAACTCCTGAAATTAACCTGCGCCTTTAGGACCTACTGAGGCCTAATCTTGCTAATACCCTTTCCCCTTGACAACAGAACAGCTTTGCTCTGTGGTGAACTGGATAAAATGGTACCCAGACATGGTGGATTGTTTGGAACTCATGGTCACCTGGTCCCCCAAGGTCAGATGTTCGTTATCAAATGTAGCCTGATAGCAACCCTAAAGCTGTTAAAGTACAACTGTCACTTTCTGGAGGTCAATTGTCTTGCATCAAAATTCAGTGATCTTTAAAATTCTCCAGAGTGAAATCCTGATGTGGCATGGGTACGTTCTAAAGCTGACCTCTATGTTCATGGCAGAGGTTGTGTCCTTCTCTCTCTCTCTCTTTCTCTCTCATAACATTCTTGTCTTGTATGTTTGGTATGAAGGCTAGTCTGTCCTCAGACTATTTAATAGAATAAATTGGGAAATTTTCACTTTTGGCTAATCCAGAGGGCCCTAGCTGGTGTGGTTCAGTTGGTTGGGCATCATCCTGCAAAGAGAAAGGTCACCATTCGATTCCCAGTCAGGGCATATGCCAGGGTTGCAGATTCAGTTCCCGGTTGAGGTGTGTTTGAGAGGCAACTGATCAATGTTTCCCCCTCACATTGATGTTTCTCTCTCTCTTTCTCCCTTCCTTCCTCTCTCTCTGAAAATAAATAAATAAAACCTTTTTTAAAAGTCTGAAGGAAGGCTGGAACAATTTGAGCAACAAAATAAGTAAATTCATATTGGATTATTACCCAAAATATAAAATAAATATCCATGACTCTAAGCAAATAAATGATTGACTAAATAAAGGGTAGAGAGCTCCAAATAATGTGTAGATGCTCCCTTTTCAAGGAGGTGGGACATAACTCTCCAGCCCTTAAAAGTGTGGCCGTCACATGGTGACTTGTTTCCAAACAAGGAGGAGTAACTGTACAGTGGAGAGACCTGTCGAACACTACCTCAGCCAGGGAATTAAGCTTAGCATCTTCAGTGATGTCATATAAATAGCATATACCCTTGATAGTATTTAAGAAAAATGACACTTTACCTGTGTGATCTTCCTCCCAATAGCCCATGGCCCCAGCATAATCATGAGAAATGCATAAAACAGATTCCAGTTGAGGCACATTCCACAAAATACTTGATCAGTTCCTCGAACTGAAATCTGAGAAACTCACCATCTGGAGGATCCTAATATGGTATCCTCATTGTGATTCTGGGCCCATTCTGGATTCTGGATTGGATTCTAATTGTGATTATAATTGTGATTCTGGATGCATTCATATATATGCATTAAGGAAAAACTAAGGAAATAAAAATAATATAGACTTTAGTTAATAAAAATATATCAAATACTAGTATAAGAACTTAACGGCTGGGGAAACTGGGGTGGGGTATACTGTGCAACTTTTCTGTAACCTAAAACTATTTTAAAATTAAAAGTTTATTTTACTCTTCCGGCAAGATGGAGGAATAGGTGGACGCACCGTACCTCCTCGTACAACTAAGATTAGAAAACCAATAATTTACAACAATAATTTACTATCAGAATAACACCCAGATCCGGAAGAGGATTTATCTGAATGGAAGTCAGGCAGCCAAGAAGTTGAAGTAGACACGTTCATCTGGACTGGTAGGAGAAGACGAGCCGGCGGGCGCGGGGCTGGCTCGGGTCGGCAGCGTGCGGAGGTCGGGGGAAGGTTTGGCGCGAAATCGGCGCAAAAGCCATCGGGCGTGTAAGAAGGCAGCGGTGATCCCTGAGTACGGAAGCTGCGGCTGGCAGACCCAGAGGGGCAGCGATTGTGGACCAGGGCAGAACTCGCAGCCCGGAAGCCCAGACAAGGGTCTGAGTCCAGGGGAACGGAACTACCGCCATTGTTTTCTCCTGCCCCGCTCCCGCTCCCGCCCCGCCCCCACATATAACGTCACAATCTAGCGACCGGGGTGCCCAGCCCCGGTGAGCACCTAAGGCTCCGCCCCCCACCGTAACCAGAGCAACCAGACGGAAAAAAAAAAAAAAAGGAGAGACAGGGGAAAAAAAAATAAACCATGTTTTCAACAGAGCAGATCAGTCCCCCAGGACTCATCCTTTTGAGCGACCAAGAATTAGCCAATCTATCAGATGCACAGTTCAAAACACTGGTGATCAGAAAGCTCACGGAACTGGTGGATTTTGGACGAAATTTAGATGAAAGAATGCAGATTACCATAAAACAGATGCAGGAAGACACGCGGAGGAGAGCCAATAGTGAAAGGAAGGAATATGAATCTCAAAACAATACAGTGGACCAGAAGGAAGATAGAATCAACCAAGCAGGAAAGCATGATGAAATAAGAATTCAAAAAATTGAGGAAAAGATTAAGAGCATCCAAGACACCTTTAAACGTTCCAATATCCGAATTATAGGGGTACCAGAATCGGAAGGGGAAAAGCAACAGATTGAGCACATATTTGAACAAATAATAAAGGAGAACTTCCCCAATCTGGCAAAGGGAACAGTCTTCCAAGAAATCCAAGAAGCTCAGAGAGCCCCAAAGAAGTTGGACCCAAGAAGAAACACACCAAGGCACATCATAATTACATTAGCCAAGGTAAAAACGAAGGAGAGAATCCTAGAAGCAGCAAGAGGTAAGGGGACAGTCACCTACAAAGGAGTTCCCATCAGACTGTCAGCTGATTTCTCCAAAGAGACCTTACAGGCAAGAAGGGGCTGGAAAGAAATATTCCAAGTCATGAAAGACAAGGACCTACATCCCAGATTGCTCTATCCAGCAAAGCTCTCATTTAGAATGGAAGGGCAGATAAAGTGCTTCTCAGATAAGGTCAAGTTAAAGGAGTTCATCGTCACCAAGCCCTTATTTTATGAAATGCTAAAGGGACTTATCTAAGAAAAGAAGATAAAGAAAAGACATGTATAGTAAAAGGACAGAAAACTCACAAATATCAACAACCACACCTAAAGCAAAACCAAAAGAAACGAAGTAAACAATTAGAACAGGAACAGAACCACAGAAATGGAGGGCACATGGAGGGTTAGCAGCAGGGGGGTGGGAGGAGGAGAGAGAGGGAAAAGGTATAGAGAATAAGTAGCATAGAATGTAGGTTGAAAATAGATAGGGGGAGGGGAAGAATAGTATGGGAAATGTAGAAACTAAAGAACTCATAAGTATGACACATGGACATGTACTAAAGGGGGAAATGTGGGTGGGAGGGGGGTACAGGGTGGAGGGGAGAGAAGGGGGAAATGGGAGAACTGTAATAGCATAATCAATAAAATATATTAAAAAAAAAAGTTTATTTTAAAAACAATGATTCTAAGTGTCAATCAAGACAAACATGAGCACTGCTTTACAATGTCATTACAGACACATGTAGCACAATTTATGTATACAGTTCATGCAGCATATACATATGAATTAGTGTGTTAATATTAACATTTGAAAAAACCCTAGTCAATTGATAATTATATAAATTAAAAGTTCTTTCAATTACAAGCACCTACATGGCTAACACAATACAGTTGCTATCATAAGACATTTAATGATACTTGCATTTAATACTGATATTCCATAGATTTTTAAGCAATAATTGAGAAAATGAACATAAGTAGTTTATTTTAAAATAATGAGCATGGTAGCATCATATGTCATTAGGAAATCATAAATTTAAACAACAATTAGATGCCGCCATACACCTGTTAAAACGGCCCCGCTCTGGCTGGCATGGCTTAGTGTGTCGAGCATTGTCTCGCAAACCTAATGGTTTCCGGTTCGATTCCCTGTCAGGGCACATGCCTGGGATGAGGGCCAGAGCCTCAGTTGGGACAGTGTAAGAGGCAACTGATCAATGTTTCTCTCCTTCTCTTTCTCTCCCCCTCCTCCTCTCTCTAAAAATAAATAAATAAATTCTTTTTCTTTAAAAATTACTCAAATTCAAAGCACTGACAACACCAAATGCTGTTGAAGATGTGGAGCAAGAAGAATTCTTGCTCACTGCTATTAGTAATGCAAAATGACACAGCCACTTTGGAAAACAGTTTGGCATTTTCTTACAGAACTAAACACTTTCACTGTATTATCCAGTAATTGCTCCCTTTGGTATTTACCCAAATGAGTTCAAATTTATTTCCACATAAAAATCTTCACACAGATGTTTATAGCCAGAACTTGAAAGCAACTAAGATGTTTTTTAGTAGGCGATGGATGAACTGTGGAACAGCTAGACAATGGAATATTCCTTTTCTTTTCATTTACAGTTTACTTCAATATTATTCTGCATCAGCATAAAGGTACAGCATAGTGGTTAGACAATCATGTATTTTACAGAGTGGTCCCCCCCAATATTTCAAGTACCCACCTGGCCCCATACATAGTTATTACAATATTATTGACTATGTTTCCTATGCTGTAATTTACATCTCTGTGACTGTTCAGTGACTACCATTTTGTATTTCTTAATCCCTTCACCTTTTTCACCCAGATTCCCAACCCCCTCTCCTCTAGCAGCTGCCATTCTGTTTTCTGTGTCTATGAGTCTGTTTCTACCTTGTTTGTCTATTTTGTTCTTCAGATTTCACATGTAAGTAAATTCTCACGGTACTTGTCTTTCTCCAGACAATGAGATATTATTCAGCTCTAAAAAGAAATGAGATATCAAGCCATGACAAGATGTAGAAGAATTTAAAGAGCATGTGACTAAGAGAAAGAAGCCAATATGAAAAGGCTACCAACTCTCTGATTCTAACTCTATGACATTCTGGAAAGGGCAAAACTATGAAGACAGTAAAAAAAGATCAGTGGTTAGTTGCCAGGGATTACGTGTGAGAGAGGGATAAACAGGCAGAGCACAGAAGATTTTTAGGGCACTGAAACTTTTGTAAAAACCCATACCTAGAGTAAACCCTAATGTAAAGTATGAATTTTGGGCAATAATGATGTATGTGTTAATGCGGGTTCAACAAGTGTAGCTGTTAATGATGGAGAGGCTGTGTGTGCATTGGGTTAGGTTTATGAAAAGTGTGTACTTTCTGGTCAATTTTGTTATGAATTTAAACCTATAAAATCTACTACAAATTTAAATGACTATTTAAAATGAAATACTTTATCAATGATTTTGAGCAAAGCCTTTCTTTTCACTTAAAAATTAATCTATGGGCTGCCCTGGCTGGTATGAATCAGTCAGTTGAAGCATCATCCTGTTGACTAAAAGGTCTCAGGTTTGATTCCTGGTCAGGGCACATACCCACATTGTGGGTTCCATCCCTGTTTGGGGTGTGTACAAGCAGGCAACTGATCGATGTTTCTCTCCTCCATCGATGTTTTTTTTCCCTCTCTCCCTCCCTCTCTCCCTCCCTTCTTCTCCTTCTAAAAGCAAAGAGGAAATGTCCTTGGATGGAGATTAAAAAAGGTTAATCTATGGGTTTAGTGAACATATTTTCTTATTCATATGGATATTAAGACTATATTTTACTAATCTGATTAAGATTGGTAAATTTATCAAAATCCATGTAAATTTTAAAAATTTAATTAACTAACTATACTTATGTCTCTGTTATAACAAAATATAAACTCAATAATGTATTGTTTTCAGTAATTATTACTTAATAATACAATTTTGCTGTAATGCTTTATTTTCACAGACATTACTACCTCAAATAATGGTAATAGAAAACTAAATAAAATTCATCTCTTGAACTATGATCTTATAAATCTGTTGAAATTTTTTTGAAGTTAAAAAGTAAATTGGAGGAATTCAAGAGTGAAACCAACTAGGCCTGAAGTTTTTTATGGGAAGGTTTTTTAGTCATAAATTCAACTCTTTAAACTTGATGTAGGATGTTCAGATTTTTTAAATTTCTTCTTGTGTTCAGAAATTGTGTTTTTCTCAGAATTTGTCCTTTTATCTCAATTTTCAAACTTATTTGCATAATAAAGTTGTTCATGATATCCTCTTATTATCCTTTTTGTGTGTTGGGAAATGTACCTGGGCTTTGTTTTAATTGAGGGGATGAGACCTGCAGACATGGAAATGACCATCATGGAGGAAGCTTTCATTCAGAGTGCCCTAGAAGCAGGAGGCCCAGCACACTATGCAGGGCTACCTGAAGAAGCATCAGGGTCAACCAGAAGACAGAGGGACTGGAAAACGTGGGCAAAAGTCTCTTTCGCGGTTTTTGCAGGAACGAATGGGTAAAGCAGGCTAAGCAGGTTTGGGATTGGCTAGTATGAACAGTCTTAGCAGGCTCCAGGATATAGGGCTGCTCCCCCGACCCATTGTCTGCTACCTGGCCCTGGGGTGACAAGGGCAGGGAAATGATGACATGACAGGTGAGAGCTTGGCAAACATGTAGACCAATCCTCTACTGTCTCTAGGCTAACACTGGGAGAGGCAGACTCCTCAGGATCAGCGAGGCCCCAGATATCAAAGTATTATAAAATACAGGAAATAAAAAGACATACTTAATACATGATGTCTGTGATAGCTGTAGTGATATCCTGTAAACAAATTTCCTAGTATTGGTATTTGTGCCTTCTCTCTTTTTTTTCCTTGATTAATCTTGCTAAAGGTTTATCAATTTATTACTGGACTCAAAGAACTAGCATTTGTCTATGTACTAATACATCCCCAGCTTTACATGGCATAAATTAACGACCACCTGAATTCCATCTGGTTGAGTTTGAACTCTAGCACCAGTGACTTATCTAGCAATAATGACTCACTTATACTAGATGCCGCCATATACAGGTATTGCTGTGGTTACTCTGTGGGCCTTGCAGCACAGGTAACAATCTAGCCTCTCTTTTCACAGGTGTGCAGAACCTTAAGGAATCCATGCCTGGAGCCATGTCTTCAAAGAGTGGCCCTTAGTGTACCTGTATCAGAATCACCTGGGAGCCTATTAAATATCCAATTCAAGATTCTGACCCCAGACCTACCAAATCAAACATACAGTCAGTAGTATACATTTAAAGAAAACACTTGAATGAGTCTTTGATGCACTGTTTTAGAACCACTACAAGTTTCAGAATAACTAGTGTAATATAAAAGTCATAGACCCCACTGTTAGAGTTTGCCTCATTTAAATGGCAAGGATAAAACATGGCCACAAAAAGAAGAGGTTGAAGAAAAATAAACCAGGGCATGCAGAAATCCAGGTGTCAGAAGCTACATCATGATTTTCCTGGGTCTATCACCACTCCTGATGTTGGCTACCTGACTGATCTCGGCACCCCTGCAGTGCTTATTTGTCCAGCTCAAGTGACTGAAGCTTCAAAAATCGTGACTGGCAATCAGAAAGTCTCATTTCAGTCCCTGGAAGCAACTGATGACAGAGAAGCTTAGCCAGACCTGACTTTTAGTGCCTCCATTAATTACCTAAATGGAGAGTGAGATTTCACCTGGACAACAGCTGGCATAAAATTCTGCTGCAGTCTTTTACAGTTGACCCATAAATCAAAGGCCACGTCCAAAAATTTTTAAATTGGATGGAGTCATGCATGATTCCACCCAACCGCAATTTTAATGAAATCCTATCCTGACTTGGTAATTACCAGGCTATGACAATTAATTTCTTGCTTTGGATTAAAATCCATTCAGTGCTAGATGGATATTTCAGTCTGGCAAGATGAATTGTACTTCATTTTATCTGTGTAAAGCTATCAGCTGGTAGAAAATTATAAGCAGAACAAAAATGGTTTATTAAAAATAGTTCAAGCACAATTAGTACCTAAACAGCCTTCAGATTTTTAAAAAAATAAGTTTCATGCCCTTGGAGAGGGCTAGAGTTCTCAAAATCCTTACAAAAGAACAGGTTTATCAAGCTTCTATTTAGAACATAGAAATAAAGGACAAGCCCAGTTTTTATCCAGACAATATAATAACACAATGTGTTAATATGATCAAGCCCCATATTCAAAAAACTTGAGACACAGAAACCGAGATTGGCAAACTTTATCAATATGAATTTGTAATGTTACTCATTACAAAGCCAGGCTGGCTTTCTGCTTAGCCCATTTCCTGTAGATGCATTCACTAAGCTACTTCCCTGATGGTTCTTGAAATAATGCACTTGGGAGTACCTTAAGGATCCCCTTGTGTCCCCACACCATATCCTGCAACTCTCCCCATGCCTCAATTCTAGTAGTAGTAGTAGTAGTAGTAACAATAACAGTAATACATATAATATTTATTGAGCACTTTGCAGTTTCAAGTGGCATTTTCAATACTTTAAGGCAATAATTAATTATACCTTCACAATAATTCTATGAGGCAGGTACTATTATCATCTGTGTTTCACATAGGGGAAACTGAGGCACAAAGTAGCTAGCTAACTTTCCCAGGATCACTATATTAGTTGTCTATGATGGTGTAACAAACCACTCCAAATCTAGTGGATCAAAATAACAACCATTTATTTGGCTCATAATCCTGTAGGTCAGCAATTCAGGCTGGAGTCAGCTGGATGGGCCTGGTCTTGCCTGTCCCGCACCTGGAGTCAGCTGTACATCAGATTTGCTGATCATAACTGGGCTCTTTCATATGTCTGGGGCTTCAAGTAGGACAAGTGGGCTAATTCATCTCAGTTCCTGTAGTTCAGCTCAAACTTGTTGACATGGCATCTAGACAGGACTCTTACAGAAAAAGTGTCAAGACCTCTTGAGCTATAGGCTAGAGCTGGCACAACATCATAATTCTGCCTCATTGTTTTGCCCACAGCATGGTACAAGGCCAGCCCAGATGCAGAACAACAGATTTCTCCTCCCAGTGGGAAGAGCTACAAAGAGACATTACAAAGGGTGAGAATATAGTGCAGAGTGGAGAATTGACATTTTTTGCTACCCATCTACCTAGTTGCATAGCTGGTCATTAGCAGATTGAGCATTTACACCTAGATCTTCTGACTGCACAGCCAGCACCCTGACCACCTTGCCACACTGCCTTCATAACGATATCTTATCTTCTCTCTGTAACTGGATTTAATTTTTATTATTTGAATGAAATTGCTACCTTAGTAACCTACTTCTACTCCAATTTCTCCATGTCTTGAAATTTACCTGCTTTTTGTCCTTCACCCTAATGCCATGTTGCATTTGAACCCTAATGAATTCTGCTAAAAGACCTCCCCAAACACAACCATCTTCCCACCAAGGGATGTGCTCTGTAATGGCCTCACACTCCCCATGCTGCACAGGGTTCTTATTTCCACCTATGACCAGACTGTTTGTACATACTTCTCTGTCACCTCCCAGGATTTCCATGACCTGGCCCAGCACCACAGTGTACATGCTCACTATTCTTTGGGCCTAATCTTGTCCACCACTAAGAAGCATCTCTAGTCTTTCCCTTTTAAAAATGATCCATTGCATCATTCTTCTAAATGATTAGTGCCAGCTCTTAAGGAGTTGGTTCCTAAAACCCAATATGCAAAGTTTCTAGAACATATCTGTTGCACTAAGGAAGTTCCACTGTTAACTATGCATTCATTCAACTCAATGTTTTTCTCTTCTATTTGGAGCCAGATGGGCCTTACCTACCTTGTCTCTGACCCTAATTACTCCTCTTTTTAACCACACCAGTACTGTACCTACATTCTACCCTGAACCATGCTAGAGCTAAGAATCATGGGACTATAACATTTGGACAAGGGACCTCACTATCCTCAAGATAGTGTATCAAAACAAGACATTTGTCTGTAATTCAGGTATTATTATTTAACAGAGACACCCTCTATTTGGGGAACTTTAAGAAGTAAAATGTTAGAGACATTGAGTCTGAGCAGTCATGATAGGTCAACATACCTTAATGAGTACCATCACCTCTGACAAATTACTTCCTTGTTCAGCACCTCAGTTTCCTCATCTGCTTGCCCAGATCATGAGAATAGGTATTGGCTTAAGTTTAATTCAGTTGATTCTTTGATTTTAAATATTTATGTAGAACCTACTATATACATGTAAGGATCAAAGTCAGCAGTAGAGGAGCTACCTGAGTACAAAACCAGAATGCAGGGTAACTCACAGGATGAATATCAGTAGGGTATTCATAAGACCATCGGCCTCTAGGGTGTCTGAGGTGGAGACAATGGGAATATGAAAAAACTGTCAATGTACAAAGTATTCAGACTGGAAGATGAGACCAGCAGATCTACCTTCCTTCCTTCCTTCCTTCCTTCCTTCCTTCCTTCCTTCCTTCCTTCCTTCCTTCCTTTTGCATAATAGTGATCTGTTTTGTTTTTTATCATTTATTTATTTATATTGTTCTGTTACAGTTGTCCTAATTTTCCCCTGTTGTTCTCCCCTGCTCTGCCCATCCCCGCTCCCACAGTCAATCCCCATCTTGTTGTGCACATCCATGGGTCATTTATACCTGTTCCTTGACTAGATCCTTCCCTTTCTTTCCCCCTTTATCCCTCTCCCCCTCCCCTCTGGTCACTGTGAAGACCAGCAGATTTCTTTCCCTCCTTGTTTATACCCTGACCAATAATCTGTGTCCTATGAAAATGCCCAGTAGTGTCTATAGTATTGCAAATCAGTTTCTGAACACTTCCCATTGATCAGAGTCCATTTGCAGACAACAAAATCCCATGCCAGCATTTTTAAAACTGAGGGATATCTACTGCTCTCTCTAAGATATGGATAGTTTTAAGGAAATCAATTGCTAGACTCTTATTTGCTAAATATACTTTCCTGAAATTAATCTTCCTAAGCTTGGGGCATCATGGTCGTTTTCCATTTCTACCTTCCCTTTCAAAACTGACCTTCAACTACTTTTCAAAGGAAAGTCATAATACCACCTCCATGTACAAACATTGACTCAAGATTTAAAAATTTTCAGGGCATCAATCAAAGGTACAGATTTAAATATTTATATCGGGCAGCCTCTTTAATCCAAGGCATATCAATGCTGATCTTTTCTGTCTTATGTATACATCTATTAAGGGATGACTGTGGCATTTAAAACAGCTATTTGGCCTGTGTTGAAATGTCCTCATATATTGTAAAGTGAGAAAAACTATGATCGTGACTTTACTGCTTGTATTTTCTGACTGTTGGTGAAGTGGTAAAGGACGGAAAGTGCCGTGAAAACAAAACAAAAAGACTGTAAGTAAGGGTCATTGAAGGTGGAGGCGTCTGACTTCACCAAGGTGGCAAGCTCCCAGGGTGGCCCCGTGCTTCACCCTATCTTTCCTTCTGTCTTACTTATTAGACCTCAGAAGTTGAGTGGCTGTCACAGGACTGCATAATAACACGCTTACTTGAATTGAAAAATTAAGTCAGAGCATTTCTGACAGAAAGTGGGTCTCACTTAGCTCCTTAATTTGACCATGAGCACTGGCTTTTTTATTAGGATATATGGCAGGCATTTTCCATAAACTGTAGGAGTCTAGTGTGCAACTCTAAGATTTTGATAAGATGATATTTAAATCACATGATTAAGATAAAAGTTACCAAAAATTGATAAAAGTGTATTGAAATTAATAATAATTTTTATTCCCCCAAACTTTTCTGAATTATGAAGTTAAATATAGTTTCATTAAGTGAAAAAGAAATAGCTATAAGTAATGGTCATTTATACATTTTAGTAAAGTTTTTGGGGTATATTTCCCAGAAAGTGAGAAAGTGAATAAATCTGATGACTAGGCAACACTTTCTTTTCTTTCTTTTTTCAAATTATGGGGTTTCCACTTTTTAGTTTTAAAATATTGAAGGAGAACTATTTGAGTTTTACAATAATCATTAAAATAATTTTTTAAAAAAATTATTTTGTTATCCAAAATTTATAAAGAACTTATACAACTCAGCACCAAACAAACAAATAAACAATTCAATTTAAAAATGGGTAAAGGATCTGAATAGACACTTCTCCAAGGAGAACATACAGATGGCCAATAGACATATAGAAAGATGTTTAATGCCACTAATTATCAGAGAAATGCAAATTAAAACTGCAATGAAATGTCACCTCACACCTGTCAGAATGGCTGTCATCAATCAATCAACAAACAACAAGCCTTGACAAGGTTGTGGAGAAAGGGAACTCCCGTGCACTGTTGGTGGGAATGCA
The DNA here is from genome assembly GCF_004126475.2 of Phyllostomus discolor. Lineage (NCBI taxonomy): Eukaryota > Metazoa > Chordata > Mammalia > Chiroptera > Phyllostomidae > Phyllostomus > Phyllostomus discolor. The sequence continues at coordinate 80,451,516 of NC_040911.2, read as the reverse complement.
GATTGGTGCAGCCACTGTGGAAAACAATATGGAGTTTCCTCAAAAAATTAAAAATGGAACTGCTTTATGACCCAATGATTCCACTTCTGGGTAAATATCTAAAGAAACCCAAAGCAATAATTCAAAAGAATGTATGCACCCCAATGTCCATTGCAGCATTATTTACAGTAATCCATGGTATATTAATACAATGGAATACTACTCAGCCATAAAAAAGAAAGAAATCCTACTTTTGTGACAATATGGATAGACCTGAAAAGTGTTATGCTAAGTGAAATAAGCCAGTCAGAGAAAGACAAATACCATATGGATTTACTTCTTGTGAAATCTAATGAACAAAATAAACAAGCAAACAAAATAGAAACAGACTTATAGAGAGGAGTGGGGTTGGAAACCTGGGTGAAAAAAGTTGAGGAAATTAAGGGAAAAAATCCTCTCGTAGACACTGACAACAGTATGGTGATTACCAAAGGGAAGGGGGGGGGGATGCAGGAAAGTCTAAAGAGGGGTAAATGGTGATAGAAGGAAACTTGACTTGGGGTGGTGAACACATAATACAATATACAGATTATGTATTATAGAATAATACACCTGAAAGCTATATAATTTTATTAACCAATGTCACCCCAGTAAATTCAATAAAAAATTTTAAAAGGAACTATTTTATTTTAGGGTGGAGTTATAAGAATTTCATGAGTCAGGATAGTCAATAGCACAATAGCATAAGCACTTAAACTGATATATAGTTACAATTAGAGTAACTATGATGAAAGAGAAATATGTTGGGCTCAGAAAATTGTAGTATGGAGACGTGGTCTTGTCTGGCACGGCAAAGAAGTCTCTGAGCTGGTAGTGACATTGGAGGGTGTATAGGAGTCAACAAAAAAAGTAAGAAAAGGAAGAAAATACACTTATCGTAAAACCCAGTGATTTTTTCTACTTATAAATGGTATATAAATTTTGCAAGAAACAGAGTTTAATGAAATTGCTATTTAAAAAACTTTACATTTACATCTGCTCATTTATGTGACAAGTTTTCAGTGATTACATATACAAAAATGAAAATATAATTGATCTTGAAACTGTCTCATTCTAGTAAAAAGTAATATTCATTCACATGAACATAATATAGAAGCAAAACCTAGCTTTGTAACAGGGTGCAGCCAAGAGGGGAGGCCCAAATAGGGATTTGTAATAAGGTCCAGAAGAGCTTGGAGATAATTGGCTCCACACCACAGGGCCACACCTGCCGAGAATGCTGGCAACTGCAGCCAATTGTGGGAGGAGCCGGAAATGGGGCTGCAGAGGAAGACTGGCACTGGGATTTAAACAGAGGCTCAGCAGCCATTGGGCGTCTCTCTTTTCGGGACCACACATCTGTTTAGGATCACGCAGCTTTGGTGTCATGGTTGGGACTGTGCAGCTTGGGTGAGAGTCAGGACCACGAGGCTTTAGAAGTGTTCCCTTTTGCCACATGGAGGGTGCTGGGAGGACTGTGTACATTTGTGGGGAACTATAGTTTATGTTATTTCAAATAAATAATAAATTCCTTTCCTTTTCACTGATCTCTGGTATTAAGAGACATCTTTCCTCAGGTGGCAGGCAAAATGAACCCAGTAGGTGGGGAGGAACCCCTGGAGAAAAAGTGGGGGGGGGTCTTTTATATCATTCAGCTCCCCCCACTCTGTTCCATACAGCTTCATTCATTTTGAGAGAAATATTTCCACTAGTATATTACTTTTTTGTTGAATAATTACTTATTTAATATATAGTATGTTATTGTTATTATAATTAAATGTATCTCACTAATAATTGTATAATAACAATTCATAAGGAATTCTAAAGCTTGAGGACATCTATGATCACAGAATATACAAAAATTAAAAGTTTATTTTATAAACTTATTTTTTGGTAGTGAAGTATATTACAGCTAACAATAAACTTGCTTGAGCATTAAATACATTCTATTAAGACATAATTTATAGTAAATGTGAAATAGAAATACAAATCAAAGAGAAAATGTAAACATTGTAAAATTTCTGCTAAAGAAGACTGTCCTTTTAAAAGTGGATAATTGAGGGTAATAAATCTCCAAGGTAGCTGGATTTCAGTGGATACATTTTAAAAAGTGCTAAAATTGTTATATTTTGAAATCTCAATACAGTATTTATAATATGCTAGAAATTATATCCTTTTATTTGTTCTACTTTAGTCTATAATTAAAATAAAATGATTTAGATGTCAGCTTAAAAATGTGCAACTGTGTCTTCATTGTCCTCAGATCCAGCCAGGGCAGGCAGTGAATCCCACACTCCCACTGACTTGGAAATCTGTTGCCTGTAGTCATTTCTGGTACCATTTACTGACTTGATTTGAGTTTGATGATGTACGAAAGAATCCATTTTAGCTGGCATTCCTGATGCAGGAATTAGGTGCTTCCAAAATTGTTGGAAAAGAAAGGAAAAGAAAAGACTGTAGATTGAGCATCAAGGATGTGTTTATACAGAACCAATTAGGCCAATTGAAGCAACTGATGTGTGAGGAAATTCTACCACTGCTACTTATTGAGTGAGCATACACCTTGACATGACAAGGAAAGCTGTCACTCACTGCTGCAAGACCTGCGCCAAAATTATGCCACAATCCCCACTAGCAAAAGAGACTTTTCATACCCTTCTTGAATCCCGTATCACTCAGTTCCAAATTAAAGTTTTTCACAAGTTCATCTGATTGGTGGAGTCTAAACATAGCTGGAACTCTAGCTCCAAGACAGTGTAGAAATGATAGTCTCTGGCTTCCCAGCCTCTGTATAATAGGTGGAATTGCAAAACAGGCCAAGCAATCTACCATAATGTTCACCACAACTAATGTCTTCCATAAGAGTGGAAGAAAAGGGGTCTCCTTAAATGATGTCATTTAAGAGATATTCTGATCCCAAAGTATCTCTCTACTGCTTGTCACACAGCCTGTTAACCAACTGTTGGAACATTATTATTTATGCTCTCCATGAGCTCCTTCTTAACATGTAAACATCCTCATGAGGCTGAACACAAAAAGCTGTACTCCATTATTAACACCTACACCAATGTCAGTTAGCAATTAGAGAGAAAGCAAGGTAGGCACTGGGGAGAGGGAAAGAGCCCCAGAAGGTGGTAGGATATCAAAGCAGAAGGCAAAAGACCACCAAATGGAAATCGTACGCCTACACAAACACACTACAGGACACTTTTGGCTGCTTTTTAAACAGAAAGGCCGGTTGTGCTGTGATAAGGGTACATAACAAAGGGGCATGATAAGATCCACAGTGGAAGTGTTGCCTGTCTTCCAGCAAGCCCTGGCTCTCAATCTGCCTCCCAGAAAATAAAAGCAAGGCAACACTCAGAATACAAATGTCTTCTGATGCATCCTTCTCCAAGGGCAAGAGGACTGTAGAGATTCATATATTGATTGGGAGCATAGTAATGCAATGAAAAATTCAAAGACAAGCAAATTCCTCACTGTTTGCAAGGGCTGGCAAGTCCATCAAGGTTATTGATGAAGAAATTAGGCAGAATGCACTGCGGCTTCCTCCAGCCTCAGCTCTCTCATCAAAGTCTAAAACAGAAGTATTTCAACAGTGTGCCTGGCAAAGGCATCCATGGATGGTGGCTTTTGCTGGAACGATACTGATTGCATTCCAAGGGGAGCTGTGGTGACAAGGAATCAGGAAATCTAAGTTGTGGTTCCACTTTGACACTAGATTGCTGTGTGACTTAAAACAAGTCATCTATCCAATCAGGGTTTTCCTATTTTCATTAATAAGGCCAAAATAGTAATATTAATCTTGCCTGTCTCTTAAAGAAAATAGTCTTAATTCAAGGTCCATGGACATGTTTCAGACCTTCTTGGGGTCCCCTGAAATTCTGTGTAAACTTTTACATTTAGGTATATTTACTTTGAATAATTTCACACTGACCCTAAATTGGATAATCATGTTCAGAAAGAAAAGGAGTCCATGGGTCAAAACAAAACAAAACAAAACAAAACATTAATAGTCAATGGCCAAGAGGATCAACTGAGACAAGGTGATCAATGAGAATTGCCCCACAAACTCAGAAACAAAATCATCTTATTCAGTTATCCAAATTAAAGTCCAAATTCCATCTGCCTTATTAGCATAACATGCATCATCTTCCTGTTGGGTATTTCTTCCCCATGTGTGTCCCATTGCAAGGTTTGCTTGCTAAGATTTTGCACTTCACATATGCAACCACCTCTCACTCAAATCATCCAAGCAAACCTTGAGTCAACCAAGCAAACCCAAAACTGGGTTCCCCACTTCATGGATCCCACACATCTCCAAGGATCCACATCACTGGTCAGACAAGTTTTCATTTAAGCCTTAAAGTCAATTTTTACTTCCTTTTCTTGGACATTGCCACTAACCACCCACCTCTCTAGGCGAGGCTAACCTTGTGATACTACAAAATTCTAAGCTGGTCTTTGGAGCAAGGTTACTCTTAATGTACCAGTGACGATTTCCCTTTGCAGTAAGATCTGATGTAATTAAGGATACCTCCCCATTTTGGGCCATACCATAGTATGATTTCTTTCTTTGCTATGAGATGAAAATTTAGGACACCAAGAAACAGAATGATCAAAGAATTTTGCCTATCTTTTATCTTCAGTTAAATGCAATGTTCAAGCAGTCTTTAGACTCTGTCCATGTTTCTTTCAGCCTCATCTAAACATGGGTGACTTTACTCAGTCACAGAACTCATTTCTCCTTTGGTAATTATGGACAGACGATGACAATAGAATTGTCCATAATCTCTAGCCAAAGCTCTAGTATTAGTCAAAGTTTTGGGCTACTATTCCAGCAAATGCAAAATGTGCTTTGACTCTTTTGCATAACTATTTCTGAGAGAGGATTTACAGGCTAATGGCAAAATTTACTCAACAACTACTCAATGACCAAGTCCCAATATATCTCTAACCTAAGTGTCATTTAAAAAGTCATTTGATTTATTTTAGACACAGAGACTATGAGTAATCTCTACTTAAATAAATTCTGGGCACATTCCTTTCAATTAAGGACCCAGATCATTCCTAAACAAAGAATATGTTCTTCAATATATTAATATTTATATACTACCTCAAATTTACAGATGTCAGTGAGCTTGGTTAGCTTCTAAAGAATTAAGGCCATAATAAACAACTAAGAACCACCTCTAACAATGGGGAAAACAGTATATGAAAAGCTCTAAGAAGCTTAGGACCCATGTGAAAATTCTTCCCCAAACCTCCATTAACACTCTTACAAGAAACAATTCTAAGTGATATTGTGGTGCCCATTCTTCTGGTCTGGTACCTTCTCCAGTGATTTTAAGGTAAGTTTATGTTACATATTTTATTAAACACTCTAAATATATAGTATAAATAAAGTTTATATGTCTTTCCAGAAAGTGTCATCATGTACTATTAAAAAATAGAGCCATTTATTGAAGAAGTTACAAAATACAAGAAAAATTGTACATAGGACAATGACACCTCAGTCTTCTTCAAAGTAGGCACTTTGGGACCTCACACAGTTCTCCCAACTGCCATTAGCTGCCCCATCATATTTTCCTGAATCTTATTGACAGTCTGAAATCTCTTCTCTTTCAAAGGTGATTTTTCACTTTTGGGAAAAGCCAGAAGTCTCAGGGTACCAAATCTGGGTTATAGGCAGGTTGAGTCACCTGGCTGATTTGATGTTTCACAAAAAAACTCTGCATGAGGCTTGATGCATGAGTGGACATGTTGTCATGATGAAGCTGCCAAACACCAGTTGCCCATAGCTGTGGCCTTCTGAATCATCTGAATAGTTTCCATGGAGGAATGTTCCAGCTTAACACAAAATTTGATACAGATTCATTGCTCTACTCACTCAGTCATTTTGAATGCAATGGGCACACAGTACATGTGCTCACTAAACAGTGTCTGCCACTGACACTGTTTACCCTACTTCACCCTACTGACTAGTACAGTGACGTTATCATTTTTCATGCATGTGCATTCCAGTCCAGTGTCCTTGCCAGCCAGGTTGAATTGATATCATGTAAACTGTTCTCATTATATTAATAATGACTGGACTTTTTCCAGACAGACTATATATATATATCCTTGAAAAAAAATAATTTTTTTCTTCTCTTTAGGTACCCATAGGATAGTCATAAAATGACTCTATAATAGACCAATTGGCTCAAAAAGTACTATTAGTGCTTTTACTAAAAGTTACTATCTCTGTATTACTAAAAGTACTATCTCTAACCCTAATGTAATACATCAAGAAACATAAAACAAAAGAAACAACAATTTAATTTTAAAATTTTGAAAAATTTTTAGCTAAAGAAGAAAAATTGGACTAAGACTAACAGATGTCTTGACAATGAAGATCACCGTATATAATATCATATGGTACATGGCTCAAGCAGTATTCAGAGCAATTTTTAGCCATTAATATCTGAAAAATTGAGATCAAATAGAAATAAATGAATTAAGGACTTGAGTCAAGAAGATTGAAAAAATAATAAAATAAACCTAATGATTGAAAATTATGAGAAAAAATAAAATAAAACAGAAATAGATGAATTAAAAATAGAACAAGGACTTCTGGCCAAAATGGAGGCATAGCTAAATATACTTTGCCTCCTCACATAACCAAAAGAGGGACAACAACAAATTTAAAAACAAAAAATAACCAGAACTGCCAGAAAATCAAATGTATGGAAGTCTGACAACCAGAATTAAAGAAGAAACAATCATCCATACCAATAGGAGGGACAGAAAAGGGCAGCCAGGGTGGAGAGGACTCATGGCAAGGTGGCAGCTGGCAGAACAGGTGGTCCCACATTTGTGTGCATATAAACTGTGAGGAACAAGTGGGGAGTGAGACAGACCACACAACCCAGGGTCCCAGTGCAGGGAAATAAAGCCTCGAAATCTCTGACTGAAAAAACCTGTGGGGGTTGAGACAACAAGAGAAACTCTAAGCCTCACAGGAGAGTTTGTTGGATAGACCCACAGGGTCCTAAAATGTAAACAAGCCCACATACCTTGGAATCAGCACTAGAAATGCCCAATTTGCTTGTAGGTAGTGGAGGAAGTGACTGAAAACCTGCTGAGAGCTGAGCAAGCAGCATTGTTCCCTCTCAGACCCCTACCCCATAAACAGTGCCACAATGAGCCTTGTAGGTTGCTCCACCCTGGCAAATACTTAAAGCTCCACCTCTTACTATGTAATAGGTGCACCAAAACAAAACAATATGGCCGAAATGAAAGAACAGATCAAAGCTGCAGAAAAAATATGACTAAGTGATAAAGAGGTAGCCAACCCGTCAGATGCAGAATTCAAAACACTGGTAATCAGGATGCTCACAGAAATGGTTCAGTATGGTTGCAACATAGAGGAAAAAGTGAAGACTATAAAAAGTGAAATAAAGGGAACCAACAGTGAAGAAAAGGAAACCAGGACTCAGATCAATGGTTGGAGCAGAAGGAAGAAATAAACATTCAACCAGAACAGAATGAAGAAATAAGAATTCAAAAAAATGAGGAAAGGCTTAGGAACCTCCAGGACAACTTCAACCATTCCAGCATCCAAATCATAGGGGTGCCAGAAGAAGAAGAGGAAGAACAAGAAGTGGAAAACTTATTTGAAAACATAATGAAGGAGAACTTCCCCAATCTGGCAAAGGAAATAGGCTTCAGGAAGTCCAGGAAGCTCAGAGAGTCCCAAAGAAGTTAGACCCAAGGAAGCACATACCAAGGCACATCATAATTACATTATCCAAGATGAAAGATAAGGAGAGAATCTGAAAAGCAGCAAGAGAAAAGGAAACAGTTACCTACAAAGGAGTTCCCATAAAACTATCAGCTGATATCTCAAAAGAAAACTTACAGGCCAGAAGGGGCTGGAAAGAAGTATTCAAAGTCATGAAAGTCAAGGACCTACATCCAAGATTACTCTATCCAGCAAAGCTATCATTTAGAATGGAAGAGCAAATAAAATGCTTCCCAGATAAGGTCAAGTTAAAGAAGTTCATCACCACGCTCTTATTATATGAAATGTGAAAGGGACTTATAAGAAAAAGAAGAAGGTAAAAAATACGAACAGTAAAATGACAACAAACTCACAAGTATCAAAAACTGAACCTAAAAAATAAAAACAAAAAACAAAAACAAAAATGAACTAAGCAAACTACTAGAACAGGAACAGATTCACAGAAGTAGAGATCACATAGAAGGTTATCAGTGGGAAGGAGAAGAGGGGGAAATGGGGGAAAAGGTACAGAGAATAAGCATAAATGGTAGGTACAAAATAAACAGAAGAGGTTAAGAATAGTATGGGAAATGGAGAAGCCAAAATTTATATGTATGACCCATGGACATGAACTAAGGTGGGGGAATGCTGGTAAGGGGGGGAGGTAAAAAATAAAAATAGAACAAATAATAAAATTAATAAGTCCATTATTTGAATTATTTGAAAAATACTAAATTAAATAAACAGTCCTCTTAGTCCAAAACAGGGGACACAAATATGGAAAACATACACAGTATAGAATTGTCACTGGAAATGGACTACATTTCCCAGAAGCATCTACGTGTGACCACATGACTAACTCTAGCTAATGGAACATGAGCAGAAGTAATATGAGTATGTAAGAGGACTTGCACAACAATTCACAAAAACAGGAAATGCAAATGGTTCTAAATAATTGAAATAATGCTCATTCTCAAAATGGAATAAATATTTATTAGAACTATTGTAATAAAATACAACTTTGACACATTTCAAAAGGCTTGACAATAATAATAATTACTAATACTTACACTGAACTTAATGTGTGCCTGACAGTGTTGTAAGCACTTTACATGTACTACCTCATGTAATCCTCACAGTAGTCCCAGGAAGTGGGTCCTATCATTATCACCATTTCACAGATAAGGGAACTGAGAGACAGAGAGTTCAGTGACTTGCCCATGGTCCCACATTATGTTGGCAAGTGTGTGGAAAACAAGCATTTTCATGCATTATAGTGGAAATGCACATTGCAAAGGGCAATTTGGCAATATCTACTGAAATTACAGATGTGTTCCCTCTAAACCAAGCAATTTCACTTTAGGAAACATACCTGACAGATGTAGTTACTGATTGAGACATGATCAAGGTATGCAATATTAACTACAGCATTATTTATAGAGAAAAAGGTTCCAAATAGTTTTGGGAGGCTGAGAGGCAACACAATATGTAAACATTCTGAGATTGCCATTTTTTCATTCAGCATAATTTTCTGGAGATTCGTTCAAGTTGTTCAGTGTATCAGTTGCCATCCTTTTTCATTGCTGAATAACATTCCACAGTATGGATGCACCACAGCTTGTTTAACTCTTCACTTGTTGAAGAATATCTGGGTAGTTTCTAGTGTGGGTCTATGATGAGTAAAGCTGCTATAAACATTTATGTGCAGGGTGTGTGTGTGTGTGTGTGAACATAAGTCTTCATCTCTCTGATATAAAAATCCAGGAATGAAATTTCTAGGTTGTATGGTAGTTTCATGTTTAGTGTCTAAGGAAACTGCCAACTTAACAATTTTATTTCCCAGTAGTATATGTGATCAAGTTATTCTGCATCTTCAAACTGGAACAGTTTGAACAAAAAAAAATTAAGGAAAGTGATATTGGATTATAAACCAAAATATAAAATAAATATCTGGGACTCTGTACTTATATAAATAAATGATTAAATAAATTAACAAATGGGAAAAAGTAGACAGAACTCCCAGGCAGAAGAAATCCACATAATTTATGTAGATATTTCCTCCTCACAGAGGTGAAGCATAACTCCCACCACTTAAGTGTTGGGTGCACATAGTGATGTCCTTCCAAAGAGGACAGTATAGACATAAGAAGAAAGAGTAACTTCACAGTAGAGGGACTTGGCAAACACTCTTTGTGTGATCATATGGCTATCATCAGTGATAAATCATGTTGATAGCATAGACCTATGACATGAAGTAGTGAGAATGGGACTTTATCTCTGTGATTTTCCTCTCCCCAAAATGATAACCTTGGTTTAATAGTGAAGAATCATTACTCAGACCAAAATTGAGGAACATTCTGTAAATACATGACCAGTGCTCTTCAAAATTACCAAAAGCAAGAAAAATATGAATAACTGTGAAAAAGAGAAGCTTTTTTTTTTGAGACATGATGAACAAAGGTATTGTGGAATCCTGGATGGGATCCTGGAGCAGAAAAGAATATTAAATAAAAATAAGGAAGTCTAAATAAACTATAAACTTTAGTTCTTAATGTATCAATATTATGTCATTAATTGTGACAAGTGTATAATACTAATGTAAGATGTTAATAATTGGAAACACTGAAATAGAAACTCTGAGGGTAAATGGAACTCTCTGTACTATCTTTGCAACTTTTTTATAAATCTAAACTATTCTAAAGAGCCCAAGTGCCCATCAGTAGATGAGTGGATAAAAGAAACTGTGGTGTATTTACACAATGGAATACTTCTTAGGAGCAAAAAACAAGGAAATCTTACCTTTTATGACAGCATAGATGGACCTGGCCATTATTATCCTAAGTGAAATAAACTGACAAAGAAAATAAACTGATAAACAAAATAGAAACAGAGGCATGGATACATGGAACAGACTGACAGCTGTTGGGGGCAGAAGACTGGATGAAAGAAGGTGAAGGGATTAGCCAAAGAACATATATGCATAACCCATAGACACAGACAACAGTATTGTGATGGGCAGAGGGAAGAAGAAGAGGGGGATGGGCAGAGGTGGGCAGAGGGTGGGAGAATGGAGACATCTGTAATAGTGTCAACAATATAAAAATAAATAAATAAAATAGTTTTTTTAAAATATACTAAAGTTAGAAAGGGAGTAACAATTAGTCTGGCCCCTAAAGCATTTTGTTTGAATTACATGAATGCTGTACATAAAGCTCTTTTCTTGGCATTATGGGGACTTAAGATTTTTAAGAATCTTATCATTGTTTTTTTATATTCTTTTTTAGGTGGAGAGAGTGAAGAAATATTGAAATACATTCCAAAGAGTATAGAAGAAAACCACAAGAAAACAGAATTCAGGCCATTGCAGAAACTGGGCCATTTTTACTGGAACTCATCTATCCTGTAAATGGAGTAGCCCCACATTTACTTCAACACATTAGACATATCCATCGTCCCATATTCCTTTTTTAATTTGTGCTTTAGGATTTTTCTGTTGCAATAGACAAAGTAAGGCTTTTGTGGTACAAGAGAAAATTGGTCACCTTCAACTGGTAGCATCAAAGGGACTTCCCGTAAGGTGTGTGGTGTATAAGCTGCAGCATCCACAAGGAACAGACATTGTCCGGGAGAAGACTTGACCCAGTGCTCTGTCTTTTTGAAAGAAGGAACCAAGAAACATAGTCTAGGGACATTCATTTTGCTTTACTCATATATACTTACATTCCATAAGTAACACATCGAACTGTTATTTTTATTATGCTCATATAAATTTATTATTGTTTATTTTAATTATATTCCTATGTTAATTAAATTTCCTAAGAAACTCCAAGCTCCATCCCATATTGTTTTTTCTTAAAATGCTATAGATGACCTCTGGGAAACTGAATTACATTGTAAAAAAAAACTTATGCCCAAATAGCCAGTGAATTTGGTAAAAAGAAGTTGAACAAATTGTTTGATATCACAAAGATTCATTGATCTGGGCTGAGTTTCTCAGTTTCTGTGCTGCTACTTGACTCAGGGTAGACCTGGCTGAGCAATGATTTTCCATGAATGGCAATCAAATGTTTGCCTCTTCTGGGGCAGACTTTCTGTCTGTAAGCCAGAAGCCCACAGGCAGCTTACCTGACACTGACTCCTCATCTTCCTCAGCATTGCCACTCTGCTCTGCTATCCAAAAGTCCCGCTCACCACAGCCTCCTTCTGGGATACCTGCCATCTACCTCTCCCTGCCTTTGTCCCCCTACTTGAAATCTTCCATTGTTCTTTTATCCAATTCCAACCATTTCTCAGGCCCTGGCCTGTCTTCCATGAAGCTTCTCAGATCAGTCCAGCTAACTAGGTTAATTGCTCACTTTCCTTAACGTCTATGGCAATAAATGCCAATCTTTTATTTTTATTTTATTTTTTCCATTACCACTTATGCTCTTTACACCCATACCCCCTGCATATTTCCCTTTTTTATTTTATTATTTTATTTTTAAATTATATTTTATTGATTATGCTATTACAGGTTTCCCAGTTTTCTCCCCTTTGCCATCCACCCAGCAACCCACTCCCTCAGGCAATCTCCACACCATTGTTCATGTCCAGGGGTCATGCATAGAAGTTCTTTGTCTACTGCATTTCCTATACTGTACTTTACATCCCCATGGTTATTCTGTAGCTACCAATTTGTACTTCTTTTTTAAAACATTTTTTATTATTATTCAAATACAGTTGTCTCCATTTTCCCACCACCATTTCCCCCTACCCCAACCATTCTTGATTCTACCCCTCTTCAGTTTTGTCCATGTGTCCTTTATACTTTGGTTTCTCTTTAGATCATATAAATCTTTCGCCTTTTACCAATTTGTACTTCTTAATCACCTCACCTCACCTCTTCACCCATTCTCTCATACCACCCTCCCATCTGGCAAACATCAAAATGTTCTCCATATCCATGATTCTGTCTCTATTCTTCTTGTTTGCTTAGTTTGTTTTTTAGATTCAATTACTGATAGATATGTATTTATTGCCATTTTACTGTTCATAGTTTTGATCTTCTTCTTTGTCTTAAATAAGTCCCTTTAATATTTCTTATAAAAATGGTTTAGTAATGATGAACTCCTTTAGTTTTTTCTTGTCTGGGAAGCTTTTTGTCTGCCCTTTAATTCTAAATGATAGCTTTGCTGGGTAGAGCAGTCTTGGCTGTAGGTCTCTGTTTTTTATGACTTTGAATATTTCTTGCCAGTCCCATCTAGCCTGCAAAGTTTCTTTTGAGAAATCAGCTGACAGTCTTATGGGAACTCCCCTGTAGGTAACTAGCTGCTTTTCTCTTGCTGCTTTTAAGATTCTCTCTTTATCAGTAACCTTTGGCATTTTAATTATGATGTGTGTTGGAGTAGGCCTCTTTGCATCCATCTTGTTTGGGACTCTCTGTGCTTCTTGGACTTATATGTCTATTTCCTTCCCTGTATTAGGGAAGTTTTCCTTCATGATTTTTTAAAATAGATTTTCTATTTTTTGCTCTTCCCCTTCTCCATCTGGCACCCCTATGATGGGAACATTGGAACTCTTGAAGTTGTCCCAGAGGCTGCTTACACTACCCTCCTATTTTTGGATTCTTTTTTCTTCTTGTTCTCATTGGTTGTTGTTGTTTTTTTTTTTTTTGCTTCATTTTGCTTTAAATTATTGATTTGATTCTCAGCTTCAACTACTTTACTGTTGTTTCCCTGTAAATTGTTCTTTATTCCAATTAGTGTATCTTTCATTTCTGACTGGACTTTTTTTATGCTGTTGAGGTCCTCACTAAGTTCCTTGAACATCCTTCTAGCCAGTGTTTTGAATTCTTTGACTGATAGATTGCTTATTTCCATTTTGTTTAGTTCTCTTTCTCAAGTTTTTATCTGTTCTTCCATTTGGGCTGTGTTTCTTTGTCTACTTGTTTTGGCAGCCTCCCTGTGTTTATTTCTATGTGTTAGGTAGAGCTGCTCTGACTCCCCATCTTGGTAGCGTGTCCTAATGTAGTAGGTGTCCTGTAGAGTCCAGTGGTACAGCCTCCGCTCTCACCCAAGCTGGGTACTCGAGGTGCATCCTTTATGTGGGCTGAGTATACCCTCTTCTTGTAGTTGAGTCTTCACTGCTATAGGCAGATCAATGGGAGGAATTTACCCAAGCCAATCAGCTACAAAGACTGGCTATAACCACTGATAACCAACATCTGCCTTCTGTGAGGATCAGCTGTGAAAGTGTAGGGTGGTGATGCTCTGACATGGTCTGTAGCTGACCACTGGGTCCGCAGGCCCTGGAGTTACCTGAGTGGTACAGTCCAAAGTCAGCCTCCACCTGTGTTCTGCCCGGGGCCACCCTGCATGAGCTATGAAATAATCTGAGATGGCTGCTACCTGTTCTGGGCTTGGAGGTTCCAAGGCAAAGCCAAGCTGTAAATCTAGGCTGGCTGCCACTAGTATTGGGTGTGGGGCCACTTAGCAAGAGGCACAGGGGCTGAGGGCTTACTGAGGCTGGCTGTTGCTGGTTTGATATGATTTAAGAAGTTGTGAAGCATGAGCCAAGGCCAGCCATTTATATGGAAAATTCATGGTTAACAGTTTGGGTGGGCCCACAAGTTGGGTGTGACAGAGTCTCAGGGAATCTCCAGGTGGGGCAATCAGTGTTAGCCAGGTTGATAAGTCTCAGATATGGCACCTGCGTGCCAGCTCTGTGGCTCTGTTGGGGGGGGGGGCTCAGAAAAAGGAAAATGGCCTCTGTCTACCTTTCTCTCTGGGAGAAAGCTGACCCCCAACTCCTGCTTTGATTCCAGACACTTTGGTTCTTCCTTATATACTAGTGGTGCCTTTCTAGCTGTTACCCTGGTGCTGGAGCTCAGAAAGAGTGAATCTGAGTAAGTCAGTGTATGGATTCTTTAAGGGGAATTGCTTGGGACTCCAGTAGTCCCTTCCACTGACTTAATCTCTGCTTGTTTTTGTAGCCAAAATTATGAGGACTTATCTTCCTGGCACCGGAACCCTGGGCTGGTGTGGGGCTGGGACTCTTCATTCCCAAGGTATCCCTCCCAAATTTCTATCCACTACATGTGTATGTGGGACCATTCTACATCTCTGCCCCTCCTAGTCTGGATGGGTGTGGTTTCTTTAATCCTGTAGTTCTCAGACTTCCATTCAACTCAATTTCTGATGGTTCTGAGTGATAGGTGTTCTGTATTTTAGTCATAATTTTGATGTGGTTGTGAGAGGAGGTGAGCCATGTTTACCTGTGTTACCATCTTGACTGGAAGTCCCACTGCATATTACTTCCAATCTTATTGTGCATACATTTGGACACTTCCAAAATGTGTGAGGCACCAGAGGGGTATATATATATATGAACAACAATCCTAGCCTTCCAGTAATTTATATTCTAACAGAAGGTTTCCAGTGAGGGACATGTGGGATAGTATCAAACAAAACCAGAATCAAGACATGTTCAAAGCAAATAGCAAATGCTCCCAGCAGGGGAATCACTGGGTCAAAAGACAGTTCCATTTTTAGTTTTTTTGAGGAAATTCCATACTATTTTCCACAGTGGCTGCACCAGTCTACTTTCCACCAACTCATGGGCATGGACAACATTGTGGGGATTGACTGTGAGAGCAGGGGGTGGGCTGGAAGGAGGAGGACAAAGGGGTGGGGGGAAATGGGACAACTGCATTAGAATAACAATAACAATATTTTTAAAAACAGCAAATGCTATAGAAGAGAAAACAGTGTAGTCATTGGGGGCATGGAGTCAGACAGAACTAGATGTGAATTCAACCAGACCACCTGAGTGAACTCAATTGATTTACATAACCCCTCTGTACTGGCTATGTTTTGTCTGCTGTTCAGACCACTCACTCTACCTAGGTCTTTGAGGCCAACCAGTAAGGACACCACAATGGGCTCTTTCACCCTCTGGTTTCAAGGGGTTTGCCCAGTGGGAAACACCAACAAGAGATCAGAGGAAGGGAGGAGAATGTGCCAGGGTAATTATACCCTGGGCTCCCTCCCTGGAGAGTCTCTCTGATTTTTCTGTTCCTTCTATTGAAGGCAAGAGTGCTCTCCCCTACAGCTATAGCAAATGTCTCTTCTCTTGCCCCTTTAGTCTAAGGTAGGTAACAGCATTCTCTACTTGCCAGTCCTGGTCGCCTCATTACTCTTTTTGGCTTAGCCCATACCATTCCTTTATAAAGAGGCCAAACTCCTATCAGTTATATTACCCAAGGGTACTATATGTTTCCTGATGGAACGCTAATTAATAAACTCTCTAATTTCTGCTTTCTCAAATATGAAAAAAAAAAAACAAGATTACAGCGAGAAATATTAATATTATCTATCTTGATACAGAGTTCATGCGTGTCTGCTTCCCATCTCATAAGGGGCCAACACTGGCCTTGCTTGTCTAATTTGGGACTGGATAATCAGGGGCTAAGGCTAACATGGAGACTTTACCTGAGGCAATGGGTATTGCCAGGAATACAGAGTAAGGAAGAGATGGAAACAGATTTGAAAATCCAAGAAAAAGTCAAAGCCAATATATTTTTTCTTTGACTTGAGATATCTGCCCTTCCTACTCTAACCTCAGAACCTTCTGACTTCAATTCCACCATGTCTCTCCATCGCTCATTTTGACCCACCTGTATCAATCTCCTTGCTGATCCTCATGGGCTCCAAACACACTCACACCTCTGGGCCTCTGCTATGATTATTCACTCTGCCTGGAACCATATTCCCCCAGATACCTACATGACTCATGCCTTTACTTCCTTGGAGTCTTTGCTCGAAGACCGTATACTCAGAGATAATTTTCTATGTCATCTTATAAAAAATAACCACCCTGCATGGCTCTTGACACCATCTGACATATTAAGACATTGTCTTAGTTTACTAGGCATCTATCTGGCCTGAATATAAGCTCCACAAGGTCAGGGACTATTGTATCCCAAGTGCCTGAAACAATGCTGGGGCATGTAATTGATGCTATTAAATAGCTGATGAATGAATGAATTATGATGAATGAATGATTGGGTTCTAGCCAATTCCAGAGTGTTGGAAACAAGCTCAGGTTCCATGCTTGTGCCTATTGGACATCATAAGAATGTCAGGAGCTCTCCTAGATGTACCAGAAAATGATCTGGGATATGATGTCAGACACAGCTGTTGACCTGACAAGATTCACAATTTCACATAAGCATGAGATATAGGCATGAATATAACCATCACTGAGGCAGGAAGAAGAGCTATAAGAGCAGCACAAATTAAAAAGTAGGAGATTAGAGAAGACATCATGAGGAAGGTGCCAGATGAACCAAACCTTGAAGAACCACTAGACTTTGTCCTGCTTATAAGGACATAGACACATTTACTTATGATTTGCTAACAATAACACTTCCTTACATTTGCATTAATAGTTTGTAAATATATATATATATATATAATTTTTTATCAACATTCATACACATAGGGAACACCAGTCAGGTATTGATGTGTAACAAACCACCTGCAATGCAATTTGTATGCTAGCTACCCAGAGTTAGGTTAAGTTTCACAGGTTAAGAGTATAGCCCTCCACAAGGCTACCCTTACTTCAGACACCAGCCACAGCTTCAGGGTTCTCAGGCCACCCACCCTTCTAACCAACTGGCTACAAATTCAGGGATTCCCACTGCTTCCTCAATTTTAATAATTTGCTAGAAAAATCCACAGAACTTGGGAAAATGCTATACTTACTGTTATAGCTTTATTACAAAAGATACAAATCAGGATTGGCCCCAAAAAGAGACACATAGGGATCTGACAGGCTCCCAAACATGAAGATTCTGTGTTCTCAGGATGCACCAGCCTCCTGGGACATCACCAAACAGTAAAGCTCTCTGAGCTCCAGGGTCCAGCATTTTTATTGGAATTTTGTTATGTAGACATGATTGACTGAGTCATCAATCCTGTGATTTAACTGAATCTCTAGTCCCTGTCCTCTCCCAGGAGGTTGGATTTACATCACATGGCTCAACACTCCTATCTTCTAATCACATGGTGGTCTGTCTAGAGCAACCAGCCCCAATTCTGGATTATTTCATTAGCATAAATTTGAGTGTGATCCAGAAGGCCCACCATGAATAACAAATGTTCTTCTATCACTCAGGAAATTCCAAGGATGTAGAGACTCCCTCCCAGAAATGGGGAACAAACACAGCCAAATTCTCTATTATACAATACCACTCCAAAACTCAGTAGATTAAAACTGTAATTATTTATTCTAATACACTTGTAGCTCAGCTAATCTAGGGTAAGATCAATTGGCCCCAGCACCAAGCTAGGTCAGCTCCATGTGTCTCTCATCTTCCTTGGACCAGGGGGTGAGCCAGGGCATATTTTTTACATGTCTATAGCTGGAGCTCAAGAGGGCAAGCCCAAACTTACAAGCACAGTTCAAGTTTCTGTTTGCATCATGTTTGCTAGCATCCCATTGGCCCAAGCAATTTAACTGGCCAAGCTCATTGTCAATGAGGGGTAGCAAATTATCCTCTGCCCATAATTAGAAGTGAAAGGAGAGTATTTCCTGAATAATATGAACTATCACATTAAAAAGTATTATCTACTCCTTTTATGGTCTTTCAGCCCCTTTGTGAAAGACCTGCCTACTGAAGATAATTTTTGAATGTCCAGGACCACCACATTCCTCCCCTAGCTACTGGTTGTTCATATTTTAAATGCCTTCCATAGAATATTATCTTTTACACTTGAAGCTTTGGTTATGTCAAAATGGATTACATTTTAGTCTGTTACTTCACAAATAATGTTTACTAATTCAGTTAGAGTCTTAATTTATCAGCAAATAAAAAACAGCCATTGAAAGGAAGAACTCACTGATCCTAAATTCTTGGTCTTTGTCTGTCTCCCTTCCTTTTCTCGCTCTCATTTTAGTTTTCCCTTAAAATCCTTCTGATCTCTTGATCTATGGACATGAATCATGCTATGTAATTTGAATAATAATGAGTGGTGGTAATAATTGAAAAAGATGGAGAATCTGGATTTATTTCTTATCTAGAAAGATACTAAAAGAGCCTCCAGGGAACATTCAGGGCCTTTACAGCCCATTCCATAATTTATGAATGCATGAATGTTCCCCATGAACAGCCTGGTGAGTAAGACATTTTATTTTGGCTGACTTAAAATTAGAACCAAAGGAACTTCATTGCTGATCCTCTGGATAGTCTCATAAAGGGTACTCTAGCAAAAAAGGAGCTCAAGTTGACCCTTTGTATAGACAAGTGGGCAAGAGTAAAATACAGATGTTGGTAATGTCTGTTAAAATGCCACCTTCTATTTTTTGCTCTTTTGTTTTGAGGTTGAAGAGTTTTCATAGAAACCTTATCAGAAAAGGTTTTATTCTTGTGTAAAACTTACCTCTGTGTGTCCTCTCCCAGGCAACAATGCCTTCAATGTGAAAGTCAACTGGGATCTTTAATGTGGTAATCCACAAAAGCGATAAAATATTTGCTGAAAAATGACCAAATCCATGCTCTATAAAAGAGAAATATAGGTAATTTATGCATTCGTATTCATGACATAAGGTCAAACAAGTTCATTCACTTTGATTTATCAAACAAGTGTTTGTGGAGCATCTTGTGCCTGGCACTGTCCTTGGTGCTGATGTTAGAGCTGTGAGCAAGAGGAGTTTTTGTCTTACAGAAGTCTTGTGGAGGAGGAAACAGATATTAATCGAATTAGATGTAACAAGGTATTAAAATGGAACTGTCAATTCAAGTACCATAATACATTCCAAAATGAGGTACCAGATTAATATGTGAGTTTTAAAAGGTTCTGTCAAAACTCTTCTAAAGGACGCATATAAAAAACACTGGATTGTTGGGACAGGGGAAAGGATTTGAGTGGAGAATTTCTTGTAAATGAGTATTGCATAATTTTCCCCCCAAGAGGGAAAAGATGCAGGTCCTTCTCTCTTTATCCAAGCCAAATAAGGCTTTCTTCAATACGACTACTTGGAGAACTGACATGTGTTCCTGCAATTAGAGGGAACAGGCCTGAAAAGGTAGCCTAAGCTAGAAGAGAGAGGGAGAGAAAAGATAAAAAAAGAAAGGGGGAAATAAAGAGGGTTTTCCCCCTATTTTTGGAACTAAATGCTCTCCTTTCTAAGAGTAGGTTAAATATACACAAATCCCAGTGACTAAATGTAACTTCCTTGTGTATCAGTTATCTATTAAAAAATAATGCTATATAAAAAACAACCATAAAACCTCAGTGATATAGGGTGATAAGTATTTACATGGCTCACAAGTTAATGAGTCACCTGGAATGTTCTTCTAGTTTATGCTTGGCATAGCTGATCTTGGCTGGGTTTGTCCATGCAGCTCACTACAGTCAGCTGGGGAGTTTGCTATGGCTTGGATACTTTATAATGTCCTCAGCTAAGCAAATCATCTGTCTTTCACATGGTTTCATTATGTAGCAGGCTAGAATATACTTGTTCATAGGAGACAGATTCAGGTCGAGGGAAAGAGGGAGACAGAGAAAGAAGGAGAAGAGGAAGAAGGAGAGGAAGAAGAAGGAGGAGGAGGAGGAGAAGAAGAGGAAGAAGAAGAAGGGGGGGAGGAGGAGAATGATGATGATGATGATGATGTAGAGAAGTCCTAAACCATGAGAAGATTGTTAGCAGAAACCTTGACCTTAGGAATGCTGATGGTGTAATGGAAGTAACATGTTATTTGAAATGGGAGAAGAGAAGATTCTTGTTATGTAGGGGCAAAACACATGCTAAAATTGTGTCCTATAGTCTGTGAAAAGCATAACTTGTAAGTGATGAACTTGGATATTTAGCTAAGAAGATTCCCAAACAAAGTGTTGGAGATGCTGTCTGGTTTCTTCTTGTTGTTTATAGTAAAATGCAAGAGGAGATAGATAAATTGAGATGAAAACTGTTAAAAAGAAACCAGAATGATTTTGGAAATTCTCAGCCTCTTCATATATCAAAAGATGCTATAAGTTCAAAATAGATGTTGAAACTGTGACATAGAGAAAAGCCTGAGTATGTGACTGTCCTGCCCTTTGCTGAAATCTCAGATTTCATATAAATCTCATTAGTGTAAAACAATGACATCAAAACATCAGTGTCATTAACCATGAAAAAAACTCTTCCAAGGAAGCAAGGGTGTTTCTCATAGATCTCAAACAAACACAATGGCCTCTAAGAAATTTAAAAGCATTATCTTTCAGCTACCCCAGCAGAAAAAGAGTAGAGGAGATGTTGTCTTGAAAATATCTGTGAATTTGGCTAAAGTATAATGAACCCTTGTAACATCCACAGGAGACCTACAAAGTTTCTGAGAAAAATATATCAGCAGGAAACTATCTTGGATTGAAATGGACAGAGAAGGAAAGAAATAAAAGATTTTCAAAATGCTCAGCTTTGAATCATGTTGTCTTTCATGAGAAATGAAGGATGAGTCACAGGGCAGAGTGAAGAGCCTAAAAGGCACTGCTGAGAGACCAGAGGGCAGAGTCAAGGGCCACAGAGAACTATTCCCAGGGCTTCAGACCTAATCAAGGGGCTCTGGTGTTCCTGGATGGATTTCAAAGCTGCTCTGCACCAGTGACTTTGATTTTACTTCGCATTTCCTACCCCACCAGCCCCTTTGAACCAAAATGTCTGTGACCATTATTCCATGCCAATCTCACCATCATATGTTGGGAAAACAGGGCAAATAACTTGTCACTTTAGTTTCAGAGGTCCACAGATGGAAAGGAATTGTGAAGTGAGAGCCTTATCATCTAATTTAGATTACAAAATTTTGGACATGAGCTCATGAAATTTAGATGAGATTATGAATTTGAGTTTATGCTGCAATGGAATGAGACTTTGGAGCCCTCGGGAGAGCAAATATCTTTTGCATGTAAAGCAATACAAATTTTGAAGGGCTAGAAGGTGGACTATGGTACACAGAGTCCTAAAAGAGCCTCCCAAGTTTTCCCATCCTTATCTGTGAGATCATGACTATGATGAGATAGCACACATGTGACTATGTAACAATGCCAGCAAAAGGAATTTTGCAGGGGTAACTAAGGTTACTGGTCAGTTGTGTCAAGCAGAATACCATTCACTGGTTACTAATTTCAGGGGAACAGACTACCATGCACCAATTAGCAATCTCAGGGAAAGACTTCCACTACACAGAGGATAGCAAAGATCATTACTGTCAACCACCAGGATTAGAAGTCCAAACACTTCTGCACATTGTATCTCAGTAGCACAGTCACCAAAGTCAAGTGCTGGGTGGAATGACATTTTTCTTAAATACAGAAGGGACAAAGAAAGATCAGCTTCAACAGTGAGTGTCAGTTCCCCATGGCCAGCAGTTCTCCCCTAGCAGACAATGCAGGGAAGTTCACCTACATTCACCCCTCTTGTGCCACAGTGAAGGGCACCCCCTCCAATTCCCAAAGAGGACAGATAGATCAGAGGAATCAGCCTGGTGCCATAAGATGCACACACTTTAAGCAAAACAAAAGAGAACTCGTTGTGCATTAAACAAGGAACAATATTCCCACACAGGCTGTGTGGGCTCTTTGTCTCTTGGTAAGAAAATGTTCCAGGACCAAAGCTCATTCTTAGGCAGCTGAGTGGAGAATCAAAGAAATGCACATGAGACTACCTTTACCAACACGTTTACTTTGAGTTCATCAGTAGAAGACTATGTGGGTGGGCCTAATCCAACTACACGAATACTTTAAAAGTGGGATGTTTTCTCCAGCTAGTAGCAGCAGAAGGAATCAGATTCAAAACAGCAGAAGGACGTAACATGCTATTGTTGATCTGAAGGTGGAGGGGGTCACATGGGAAAGAATACAGATGGCCTCTCAGACAAGGGAACGGCTCCTGGATGAAAGCCAACAAGGAAATAGCAACCTCAGTCTTACAACCATTCAGCTAACATTCTGAATGAGCTTGAAAGAGAATCTTTTCCAGATAAGCACTCAGCTTTCTGAGTTCTGGAGAGAGAAACCAGCCATGCCCAGACATCAAGGGAGCCAGAAGTCAAGGGAGCAATGGGAATAATCAGTCAAAGGACATCATCAAAGGGTAGCATTAGAGGGGCCATCCATGGTAGGCAGCTTCTAACATCTGAAAAAGCAAAACCACCAGGACCAGTATGACGAAGGACTTTGTGACCTTGCCCACACCCCACAGTCATACTTAGGGGATGAAGAATACCTAGACAGGCCTGCTGGGCTCAGGCTGTCTTAGATCTTGAATTCATCTGCTTGTTTGCAGACTGGTCTTTGTTACATAAGCACAATATGACTGTGCTTTGATTCTTGTCCCATATGGCACCAGTGGCAGAGTGAAAGCATTGTACTGGTAGTTGGGAATTATTATGAGGTGGTCTAGATTTCTAAGTGCAGTTTTGCAGTCATATCACATAACATGGAAATTCTGGGGCTTCAGGATGACATAGTTGAAGTACAAGAGGGCCCACCCCTTAACTACAGCTTCTCTCATGACCTAGAAGTCCCCTAAACTGGAGGAGACTACTGTACCAACCCAACTGCATTTCACAGAAGAAATTTAGAAGCCTAGATAACCTATTTCAATAACCATCCCTCAATCTAATGTTTCCTGCTGATAATATAGCCCTCGAGAAAACTGTTACTTCTGCAATATTTATGTGTCAGAGTGCTGCACTTGCCAAGCTTCTAACACAGTTCTCTGCAGGACAGAAACTGGGTGGAGTCAAAGGCCGCACACACACAAAAACTGAAAGGGACAGAAACAGCGTCTATTCTGAGGGTAAGGTCAGTTGTCTCCTAAACACAAGGCCTGAATCACACTTGTGTCAGCCCATCGGTTCCATGTGTAACAGTGTAAACTGCTCTACGTACATGGGATAGGAGGTTTATTTTAAATTTCTTCAACTAACTTAGAACCAATGCCTCCAGATTGATGGGGAGACCAGTATAGCACTCTTAGTCTTCTACCATGACCCAGCTCATAAAAGAACTCCAGGGCTTATACATTCCAATGTGGCACAAACACAGACTTCAGCTTACAAGCTGTGAGAGACTTCTGCCTGGTGTCCATTGGACTGATGCTGTTTTATCTGCCATTGATTGTTCCTGTTACATACTGCATCTCTACTTCATATCTAGTGCTACTGCTCAGAGCTATAGATCTCAGGTTATTTTAAGGGGTAACTCTTTGGGAAGCTGTACCATTTGATAGTAAGCTCGGCCACAAGTGCTCTTTGCTGAGACTCCCAGGCCACTGGTAGCATTTCTCTTCCCTCACAGACACCCACAGAGCCCTTCTCTTAGATCTTGCTGGTATAGACATGATGGCTCCACGAGAGTGGGTCGGGCCTCAGCCCCTCAACAAATCTACCTCAAAGTCTTGATTTGTATGTACAAAGTCCTATGTATGTACACTTGTAGTTTGGGCCATTTAATTTTCTAATTCTCCAGTCAAGGTGTTGGCCAGGGCTATCTATGGTCATCTCAAGATCCAGCTGGCACTGGAGAATCTGCCTCAAGCTCACTTGCCTGGTTATTGGTAGGCTTCAGTTCCTCACTGGCAATTGGCTGGAGGCCTCAGTTCCTCATCATGTGGGCCTCTCCAAAGGGTTCCCAACAATCTGGCCTTTGCTTCTCATAGAATGAGAGACCCAAGAGAGAGAGGGAAAGCAAGAGAGCACCCAGAAAAGAAGACACAGTCTTTTACAACCTAACCTACAAGGTGGCACACCATCACTTCTGACATATGCCATTAGTGTCACACATCAACTCAGGTATGACAGGAGAGGAAACTGCACAAGGGTGTGCATGCCAGGAGGTGAGCACCACTGGGAGCCATCTTGGAAGCTGACTGCCACAAATCCCCTTCTTCAATAACCACCACATTTCTCCGCTTCATTCAGAGCCTAATTACTGAAATTTTGTCTTTTTTGCACAAATAGTTAAAAAAAACAATGTTTTTAGAAAATTACAATGTATGTTTTTCATTCCTTTGTTCTCATGTCCTCCATTCTGATTGAACCCCTTCCAATCAGACATTTGTCCCCACTGCTCTACTGTTATTTGCCAGGGTCACCAATGACTTCCAAATTGCCAAATCACATTGGTCAATTAAATCCTCACCTCACTTGACTTGTTACTAGCATGTAATATCCTTTCCTTTTCTTGAAATCACTTACTTTTTCTTGAAATATTGTCTGCACCTGGCCTCCAGGATATCATACTATTCTGTTTTTTTTTCTTCCTGCTTCATTGGCTGCTATATATAGGTATTTCACAGATTTGTTAAGGCACAGAGAGGAAAAATACTTAGCAGTCACAGTGAAGAATAAACAAACTTTAAAATGAGGCAATTATTAACTTCAGAGAAAAATAGTTGCACAAAAGAGAAAACATTGAGAGTTTATTATCTGGTTAAATGGTGAACATTATTTAAATAGGCATATTAGTCTCTAAATACTTAGTTTAATCATTTTTTGCATAACTATATTTAGAAGATTGAATAAGTGAAATTGGAGGGGATAGTTATGAAAGAGAGTAGATAATTTCTTAAAATGTTAAAAGCAATATAAGCAAATTATTTAGAAAGATGAAAGTTTATACCAGAAGAAACAGCTAAAAAATTGAAAGTGGTTACCTCAGCTGCATGCTAGGTAAACTGGACAAACCATCCCACCGAGGATGACTAGAAAACTGGACAAAAATCAACAGGTGAAAGGCATCAATGAGCTAACAGGTGAGTGAAGAATTATGAGGTCAAGATCCAGGAGAAGAAAAAACTCAAAGAGAGTGTTTCCTCTGGAGAAGAGTGCCAATTCTGGAAAAGGTGGCTGGTAAACCCTCTGATCAGGGTTCTTTAGCTCCAAGGGGTTGAAAAGACAAAAACTGAAGTTCATATCCCAATAAGAGGCAAAATGCTAGCTTGTGGTTAGGATCCTGAGGATAAGGGTGAACTGGAAGTAGATCAGCCCTCTGTGACTAAGCCTGGCTGTGAACCATTTCAGTCCTTAAAATTGGACTAAGGTGGCCTCACATTTCTAGGGCCCCAGTCACCTACCAGAAGAAAGGAAAGTGACATTGTCCTACTCCTCAAATTATTTCCATAATTTCTCATGACAATGACTAGCTGTCAGTTGTGAAAATAACCGTGTAAATGAGAAAACGGAACAACATGAATGAAAAACAGAAAAAGCACAGACAATAGGAACAAACCAAAAGGCGTGCCAATGACAAACTTATTAGACACACAGATAAAAAATAACTACACTTACCACATGGATGGAACTAAGAGATCATAGTTTGGGCAGAGGCCTGAACTGACTATGAAAAAATGAAAATTCTAAAAATGAAAAGTAAAAAAAGAGGAAGTAATAACTCAGTGCATAGTTTTGACTGACCGTAACTTAGTCCTAATGGTTGTTCCAATCCATGAGAAACTAGGAAGGCTGAACCCAAGAAAATGGGCAACAAGAGAAGGGAGAAGTCCCTCTCTTGGCTCAGAGCAGGGCTTCGCTGCTAGCGCATCTCACTTCATGTATCAGTCACATCTCTGTCCCAATGCCATTTCCTCGGGGATGCTGTCACTGATAGTCCAGACTAGGTCAAGTCCCCTACAGAAGCTTTCTTAACATCTCATATTTTTCCTTAAAAGCACTAATTATTTGTAACTGAGTCTTAGACTGTGGTCCTGTAAAAAGCAGAGAGCTTAGAGAGTTTATTTTGGGGAGGGAGCCTAGGGAGCAGGAGTTGGGGGCTGGAAAGAGGGAGACATAGCAGGAGGGAAAGTCCAGTCTATTTAAAGTGTGTTCATGAACTTGTCACTGGTGAGAACAACTGGGGCTTTCCCTGATGGGGTCTCTCTGAGGAGCCATGTAGAATGCACTTCAGAAGTATACAATCTACGGGACAAAGAACTGAGCATTAAAAGTGGCTCCTGGACCCTACTGGGCAATAGTTATCCTGTGGGGGCATTAATTTCCACCCTCTTCAGGTTGGCACCTGCACCAGCATGAGATCCTGCATGTTGCTGCATTGTATTGTCAGAGAAATCCGGAGGTAGAAAGCAAGTGGTTCACAGTGTAGCTGAGAAAAAGTGCTGTGATCCCACCAGTGCGCAGTTGGTCGCTGCAGCAATAGCTAGTGAAACAAAGTTGGCAGAGAGGATGTGAGGTGGGCTTCAAGAGGTATCTGATACAAATAACCTAGTGATTTTGCATATCAAAATAAGAAAGACTCTGGAGGGCTGGAGGGACCAAGTCCATGGTAGATGTTCAATAAGCAGTTGTTAATGAGCAAATAAACAATTAATCTGTTGGTTAGGTCTTGGTACAATCAAAGCAAACTAATTCTGAAAGCAAGCTAGCTATGATATGAGTAGTCTTAAAGACTCCTAAGTGCCATTTAACTGAACTCAGGTCCCTCTCTCCAGGTAGAAGTGTGTGTGAACCAGGGTGTCAGGAGTAGTTACAACCACTGGAGGAATTGCTGAGCAGTTGTCTTAAGTGCCTGCAAGTTCCTGGAAGAGAGAGGACTGTGGGGTCTTTAAGTACAAGTGCGATGAGAGCCACAGAGAAGGAAGAGACTGAGATCAAAAGATAAGCTGCCCCTCCCCGGCTTTCCAAAGCCCCTCTTTCCACACCTCAGAGCTGAGGGAGCCTGTGTACAGGCCTCTCCGAGGCAAGCAATAAAGCGAATGTACGTAATTCAGAAATGTCTCAGACAGTTACAGGGGAGTTAACGCAATCAAAGAGAAAGATGCAAACCAGGTTCAGGAAACATAACTTTTGAGCAGTGAAAACTGGGTGATGTTCATTTTCTTCTTTTTGCTTATCTGTGTTTTCAATATGGAACTTGGATTTATGTCACAAGAAAAAAAATAAGAAGGTCTTTAAAGAAGGACTCTCAAATTATTGGGTTGAAACAGAAACTCTAATTATATGCTGCTTTCAAGAGAAACCTAAAACAAAATTGTTAAAAATAAATGTGAAGAAAAAGAGCCCAGATTTATCAGGAAAACACATAAAGAGCAAGGGTAGCAAAACTAATTTCAGACTACACAGAATTTAAGCCATTCACCACAGTGAGGATGTAAGAGACATAGCAGGTGGCCCTGATGGCAGATAAACATGTTTTATGTCTAGTGAGAGGTGTCGGAGAATCACTGTGGTCCCTTTGAAAGGATTATTCATCACTGCATCACAGAAGGTGATGGGGGAAAATAAAATTATAGGTAGATCTCATAGTCCTTTAGTAAAAAGCAGACGTGAGTTAAAAGGCATATGAGAAAAACAGGCCTCTGAAAAAAGGAAGCACAAAGGGACAGTGAGGAAAACCCAGAGGGCTGGCAGTGGGCTCTGTGGGCAGGGGACCTCTGGCTCCCAAGTCCTGGGAGGAACCAGAAATGCCATCCCAACCACGTGGGATGAGGCGGCACCTAAGATGACCTAAGGCAATATCTGGCTTATTGAATATGGGGGCAGAACTAAGGGGTCCAGGTCTATACGAGAACTTTCAGTGTCTGATGCTTCTGCTCTTCCTGGTCAAGCCAGGGAAGGCAGGAATCACAGCACGGCCTGATTCTTCTCTGTCCGGGGGTCAGGAGCACAGATATCCTCGCTGCTCCCTGGGGATTAGAAAACAAAGGCAGACTTCTGCTGGCCTGCCGAACTGGGGTGAGAGGCTGACAACCTGGGTTCACAATAGCCAGAGGTGCTCAATGAGGTGACCTTGGGTAAAATCCAGGGGATCTATAATCTTGGGTGGAAGAAAAATACTCTTTTATTTTTGCTGCTATCCAACTGAAATTGAGCATTTCTTTCATTTGTATATTTTTGACAAGGCCCAGGAGTGATAACAGAATCCATGATTTTGTCACCAAGAGAAATCACAGTCATCAGCCCCATGACAGCTGTGACAGATACCTCAAAATGTCACTTACATTCAGGCAGCCCTTCAAAGCTGCAGACACCCTGGCCACTGGATCTGGTTGTTTAGTATGTGAATAAAAATGCACACGTATTACTATGCCATCAATTTGGATTTTGTAAAAGTACTCTGATAACTGTATTTCAGTGTATTTGGCCTCCTTTACAATTCTAAGTATGTTATTTTTTAAAGATAGAATTCTGAAAAGGCTCCATAAGTTTCACCAGACTACTGGTCCATGGTCCAAACAAGACCCCTAAGACCCCCTAATGTCTCCCCTATTCCCACTGCCCCTGGGCCCCTCAGAAAGGGAAATAGAGCAGTAAGCTGGATACAGTGCACCCATGTCACCCCACCCCAGGTAGGCTAATGGAACCATAGTTTATTATTGGTTTTAGAATTTAATAGTATTTTTTGTTTTCTCCCCTCCTCTCCTGCCCCTCCCCTCCACTCACAGTACAGCCCCTTCTAAAGGGACCCATGTTGAGACAACCCACTTTATAACCTTCCACATTTGTCTATATGCTCATATTTTCATATACAAACATAAATAAGGGTTTTCTAGCTTTTGCATGCATAAAGATCAACAATGAGTGGAGAAAAGATGAATTTTCTGAGATAATGTATTCATATATAATATTTTGCAAAAATGGGATCAAGACAGTCAGAACACTGTTTTCTTCTCTTTGATGTCATATTGTGTTTTTCCATGTCATTAACTTCTAAACTATTTGTAATGACTGCATATGGTTTGCACCAGAATGCATGTATAAAGGACACGTGGACAAAGCCAAAGGGGGTAGGTTCGAGGGTGGGAGGCGAGGATGGGTGAGACAGAGGGTGTGGTGGGGTGAAAATGGAGACAACTGTACTTGAACAACAATAAAAAATAAATAAAAATTTAAAAAGAATGCAATGATAGGAGTGCCCTTCCAGCTACTAGATGGAATGTTGTCGATTCATGCATTGCTTAATAAAGTCAATTAGAACTTTAAATTAAAAATATAATGCCCTGACTAGTGTGGCTCAGTGAATTGAGTGCCAGCCTGCAAAACCAAAGGGTCGCCAGTTCGATTCCCAGTTAGTGCACATACCTAGGTTGCAGGCAAGGTCCCCAGTATGGGGTGCACAAGAGGCAACCACACATTGATGTTTCTCTCCTTCTTTTCCCCCCTCCCTCCTGCTCTTTCTGAAAATAAAAAAGTAAAAACAAAAATAAAAAATAATAATGCAATAATACATTCCAGTTTTTCTTTTTGGGAAAAGTGCTATGATGAGCCTCACCATACACATGTCTTTGTGCAAAATTCTGATTATTATTTAAAATAAATTCCTGAAAGTGAAATTAATGTGTCAAAGAATATGAACATTTTCTGACTCTTCTTACATGTTTCCCATTTGCTTACTGGAAAGGTTATACCAATTTCATGATCACCAGAAGTGAGCTCACTTCTCCCTCACTAGCAACAAAATTGATTATTTAAAAAAGTTTTGCCAATTTTAAAGACAAAATTATCTCCATTTTTATTTCTATTTCTGTGATTGGTAATGTGAATGACCTTTTAAATATGTTTATTGGTCATGTATATTTCTCATCTGTGATTTGCATATTTCTGTATTTGCCACTATTTATACTGGATTGTCAATGTTTTATTCTTGACACATTAAGGACATTAACTGTCTGTCAGTTCTGCCACAATACCTTTTCCCCACATCCCTTTGCAAATTCTGATGGCCTCACATCCCACTTGGCAATATAGTTCCTATTATTTGGGGCCCCCAACTGAAACTTCCATTTGTCATTCCAGTTTATCCATTCCTTGCTTTTAAAATGTTGTTTTGAGCCCTGGCTGGCGTAGTTCAGTGGATTGAGCGTGGTCTGTGAACCAAAGTGTCGCAGGTTCGATTTCCAGTCAGGGTACATGCCTGGGTTGCAGGCCATGACCCCCAGCAACCACACATTGATGTTTCTCTCTCTCTTTCTCTCTCTCCCCCACCCCCCACTTTCCCTCTCTAAAAATAAATAAAATCTTCAAAAAAATGTTGTTTTGAAGATTTTTGATGTATAATTTTATCTGTTATTTCTTTCCTTTGTAATTATTTCATTTTTATGCTAAGAAAGGACTTTCTCATTTGAGTTCAATTTATTTATTCATCTGCATTTTTTCCTTATGTTTTATCATTTTGATTTTTACATTTTACTTTTAATCTAGTTATCAACTATTTTTATGGCCTGGTGAGTAAGGATCTATCTTGATTGTTTTAATACACAGTGTAAGTTCCCACCAACATTTTAAAACAAACCATTTTTTCCTACCAATCTGCATCACATACTATTAAGTCCAGCATTATGCTGACGAGCGTAGGTTGTGGAGTCAGGTTGTCTGGGTTTAAATCCTGGCTCCAC
This sequence comes from Phyllostomus discolor, assembly GCF_004126475.2. NCBI lineage: Eukaryota > Metazoa > Chordata > Mammalia > Chiroptera > Phyllostomidae > Phyllostomus > Phyllostomus discolor. The sequence goes on along the minus strand of NC_040911.2, from coordinate 80,420,360 downwards.
AACCCACTGGCTATGTAATTACTGGAAAGTCTCTCAACCTTTCTGTGTTTCAGCTTCCTCTTCTATAAAATGAGGATATTAACAGCACCTGTTATGAATTCAATGAGATAATCCTTGCATTATATATTAGGTTGAACTCTATGAAATCAATGTTTTTATAAGTCAAAGCTGATTGAAGACCATCACTTTCACAAGCCAACCTAATGAATATTAACTTTATTCCTGGGGTTATATTTTTGCTATCACTTGTCTATCAGGCTTAAAACAGACCCATACCATTCTATTCACTATAACTTTGTAATGTGTTTTAATTTTGTAAAGCAAGTTTGCCCTCATTTTTTAAAAAAATTGTTCTTACTTGTTTGTTCTTTACCATAACACAGAGGTTGAGAATCATTTCATTAATTTCCCATAGAAGTCCCATTGAGATTTTTTAAAAATTAGAACTATTTTAAAATTACAAGTGATTTAGAAAAGAACCTATATTGTTGTACTTTTCAGGTTTGCTATCCAGGATGATGTTTTGATGTCTTACTAACTAAAGTTTCTCTTTAAGCTTCTCAGTGAAACTTTAAATTTTTTCCCGCACAGTGCTGTCACACATTTTGGTTAACTTTATTCTTAGGTGTTTCATATCTTGTTATTTTTGTAAACAGAAATTTTCCTTTTTTACTTTCCGGTGTGTAATTATTGGCACATAGAAAACATTTTTTTGTAGTTTATTTCTTTTGTTTCCAACCACTTTATTTACATATCATTTTAACATAGCATTTTCAATAGATTATGTTTAGTTTCTAATATCAAATCATAACATCTTTAATCATGGCAAATTTTTTAAAAATCTTTCCTCTTTTCCATTAAAAAATCTTATTTCTAATGTATAGCATAGTACTTATTACTTTGTACATAAGTTACTTATTACTTTCAGATCATCAAATTTAAAAAGTGTCTGCACTCTGATTTTGTCTATTTTAGTTACTTTATTGTTTAAATGTAAAAATGGTGTTGACTGTTAATGTAAGTATTTTTATAATCTTGTAGAGTATTATCCTGCTCCTGGATTATCTTGAGTTTCCTCTTGGTAGTGATCATGGAATTGCAATTGGTTGTGTTTGGAATCTGCTGTATTGAGGTGACCAAATATTTCCTAAAGTTTACTACAGACTTGATGTATAAAACTTTAAGTTTTTTTATAATAACTCTATCATTTTGAAGATAAACACTCTTGGTCCATCAGAATGGCTGTTGTCCTGTTACTGGATAAGAAAACTGAGGTCTCTACTTAGAGTGACTGGCTGAGTCAGAGCATTTTATTAGCAGGGGCAGAAAAAGGATGGCTGGCCTTCTTCCCTGCTCCAGGTAGCCTCCAGCCTACATTTCCAAATGGGGGAAAGAAGAGCCATCCTTAATCCGGAAATGATGAACTTGAGGCCTTGGTTAGCTGCGAGGGCAGAGGGCATGTGAGGGTGCCCCCTCCGCAAGGGGTCTGGATCTGGGGAAGAGGCAGGACATGGCCCCTGCCAGTTGTATTTCCAAGGCATTGTCCAGCTGAAGGATGACAGTCCAATGGGCAGGTGGGGAGGCCTGGCTGCGCAGACATTCAGAGGATCGTCCTGCAGGCAGAGGTGGTCCTCCTGAGGGGCTTGCTTTAAATAGTTGGGGGACAGTACTCCCCACAAAAGGAACCACCTGATGTGTGAAAAGGGTGAGCCACAAAACTTGACTTGAATGTCTTCATTTCACCATTTCCCCCTCCCCTTAAAAAAAATTGCACTCAATCCAAAGCAAAGAGAAGTATGGCAGATGTCTAAATTGAAGAGACTGTCTTCTGGCTTTATTCGTCCAGATTTACATTTCCGGTCCTCAACAAGGCCAATTCCTTGCCCTGACACTTAGACTTTGCAATGATATATAGGGAGGTGCCCTAGAGGAAAGGGATGGGGGGTGCGCAGTTCCTGGGGGGAGGAAGTCTAATGAGAGGCTGAGCTCCAGGCTCTGAGGAAACCGCTCCCCGGGCGCCTTCTCCCGAGACGACCTGGAGGGGACAGTCAGGTCGCCAAATCCCTCGGGTAAGGCGATCACTTTGGTACCCGAGGCTGGCGCGCCCTCTAGCGGCCACGCTGGACACTCCGCTCGCTCCGCGGCAACAACGGCGGGGTGTTTGAGGGTCAGGAGAAAGACGACCTAATCCGCAGAGATCATCCCCCGCTGTGATGCCTCGTCAGGTCTCCCTGAAGAATGCGCTGAACTAGCAAGGCCTGTCTGGAGTGTCAATGACGGATTAGTCCTCCCTTTATCTGTAGCTTAACAGGATATTTCACGTCATTCTCCCCAAGTCAAACTGCCTGGATCTGAACACCAGCACTAAGTCTGAGTCAGTATCACTGGTGATTTAGGCTCTGATGCTCACTAGGTCTGAGGTGGTGTCACTGATTACTCTCTTCGTACCTCAGCTTCCTCATCTGCAGATTGGGGATAATTGTAGTACCTATGTCATAAATTTGGTGTATGGTAAACAAATTATGACTTGTGCAGCAGACCTGTGCTCCTCATAGTTTCTTGATGACCTCCTTGTTTCTGCACTCCTGCCCTGGTGTGCCTTCACTCCCCACAGCCAGCACCTGCTCCTCGTTGCTGCTGAGCTGGTTCAGGCTGCTGGAACCTACCTAGTCTGTATATAATAGCCTGGAAGTGCAGGAGAATCCAAGAATTTATTTGCCTCTGTATTAGTCAAGGTCTTCCAGAGAAACAGAACCAATAGGATGGATGGATGGATGATAGATAGATAGATAGATAGATAGATAGATAGATAGATAGATAGATAGATAGATAAGAAATTGAATCGCATGGTTGTAGAGGCTGATGAGTCCCAAGAGCTGTAGTCAGCAAGGTGGAGATGCAGGAGAGCTGATGGTATAGTTCCAGCAGGAGTCCAAAGGCCTGGGACCTAGGAGAGCTGATGTTATAATGTCAATCCAAAGGCAGGGGGATAATAACAAAAACAATCAGGCAAGAGGTGTTCCCTCTTACTATAAGGACAGCCAGTCTTTTTGTCTATTGGGCCTTCAACTGATTGGTCGAGGCCCACCCACATTAGGGATGACAATCTACTTTATTCAGTCTATTAATGCAAATGATGTTAAGCTCATCCAAAAACACCCTCACAGAAACCCCAGAATAATGCCTGACCAAATCTCTGGGCGCCCTGTGGCCCAGCCACGTTGACATACAATATTAACCTTCATATCCCCCAGTGGCAGCTCTGAGGTAATGACAGAGAGTTGGGGAATGGGAGGACAAGCACTCCAGCTTCATTCTTCACTCTCATCTGCCTCCTTCCCACTCAGTCCCGTCTCCTCACTTGCCCGCAGGCTTTCTCTAGGCTTGCTTCACATGACTTTTCATGTACATCTTCCTCTCAGGGTGCTTCTGGGGGCCCAACCCAAGAAAACATGTAAAGCACTTAGCCGAGTGTCTGAGACATAGTGGGGCTCAAGTGTTTTATTATTAATACTATTACTGTGGCTACTTGAGGTGCTCGGAGGCCTGGTCTACAGGGACCAGGGCTCCTCCCTGACCCCTGCCTCCTTCCCAAGGCTGGCCCTAAGCTGGGAACTCCTCGCCACCTCTCCAGGCCTGACAGCCATCCTTTGCCTGGACTTACACAAGTTTAGGTCAGCTAATCCATCTCCCCCCAGTGCAGGAATCTGCTCTGCAGTATACCGGATCCACTGTCTTTTCACTTTGGCTAGAACTTCTGTCACTAAAGTGGTCCATTTCTTTCCCAGGATTCTCAGAATGTAAACATTACAGCCAAATATATGTATATAGCTTGGCTTGACAGGAGAGATTTCTTCAAACTCACAAACATAAACTGAAAAAACTGAATATCCACCAAAAAAAGGGGGAGGTGCCCATTTTTCTGCTCATCTCCAGGGCACGCAGGAGCACACAGTCAGCTTGGCTCACCGCGCTGCACTCACGTGCACTTCTTTATGGATGACGTGAAAGAGCCCGTTTGATAACAGGGTCATGTGACCATAATTAGAAGGATAATTCTTTGCACGGGGAAGAGTTTAATGAATGTGGCTTAGTGAATGCTGAGCTATAAATACAGATATTAGGAAAGGATTCCATTAAAAATGAACTTGAAGCAATTGAAAAGCTCCTGATGGACTATTAGCCATTTAAAGAGATTTTTGTAGCTCAAGTGCTATTGGCTGTTTCCAGCTTTTACTGAAAGGCTTCAAAAATGAAATCAAAGCATCTGAAATTATAATGGAGTAATGGCATTAAATTGATATAAATTCAGTTTTTATGCAGCTTCTTCTGAACGCAGCTGTGACACAAATTGAAGTTCATCATATATACGCACTAGCATAAAATGAGGACCATTACAAGGAAGTGTCTTAGTAAATTCAAAGTGCCGTGGATGTGAAGTGAAAACACCAGCCTGTTACTAGCACCTTAGGAAACCCAGAGGGAACTCTGAAATGAACGTGAGAGACTGGTGCTCTGCTGCAGCGAACCAGGTGCTCCTCAAAGGTTTGCCAGGTCGAGTGTCATCTTGTTTTTTGTTTTTGTTTTTGTTTTTTTTCACGTATCCAACCATTCTTCACATTTGACCAGCCCAGGCATCATGGGCTATACACGAAAATGGAACATCCAAAGTTTCCTTATTATGTAGCCACGGACAGCCACAAGTGACATTGACCTAGGCTCCTGGTTCAGGAATCAACCAGGAACAGGGCTCCTGAGCAGCTGTGAGCATATAAAATATGACTTTTCCTTTAAAGGGCAGATTTGTTATGGTGCCCATGTATGTGTGAGGTATGTGTACTTTATTTTACACTCATGTGTGTCTCTTACACGTTGTGCACCATAGATACACACACCAAGTCTTTAAACTATTACTTTCAAAATAATTCACATGTTCAGAGTGCTTTCCTTTCTCGCACGTGCATCATCTTGGATTTTGTTGAAATTTCTAAACGAAGGATCTTTTTTGGTTTTTTATTGTTTATTGTCTTCTAACAAGTTTATTTTCGAATAAAAAATGTACCTAAGGACCAGTTTACAGTTTCATCTCAGAAAAGTAAAATTGGTGTTACTGCTTAATTCTAAGTATATGCAGATTTTCTATTATGTCTTCTGTTTTAACCCCTGAATTGTTTTTTAATTTTATTTCACCATGATCAGAAATATAGACTATAAAAGAATTCTTCAGAATCTGTTATATATATATATCTGCAGCCTAATATATGGCCACTTTGGGGAAGGGTTCTATGTGGACTTCGTAAGAAGCGTGTGCTTTCTATAGAGTCAAAAGTTTGTCTCTCCCTCTCCCTCCTCATCCCATGCCCCCCCCCTTTTAGTGCAAATGTATGAACAGCCTCATCCTGATTTTACTCATTCTTTCAATGTTCATCTTATTTCCCTTTTCCTTTTAATCTATTCAAACTCTCCTTCTAACCTATCTAATCTCTCCTTCTAACCTGTCCTGAGAGACCTAAATTCTCTATTTCTGATTCCGTGTGTATTTCTCTTTGTAACCACGTAATATTTTTGTACTTGGAGACTATGCTTCTAATAGCATGCAGGTTCATGTGCAGTTTCTTCTTGGTAGACTGTTTCTCCAAACAGTTTACCATATCCCCCTTTGTCTTTTTTACTACTTCCCTCCTAAAACACTGTTTTCTCTGATACTAGTTCTCGAGCGCCATCTTTCTGGTTACTGTTCCTGTTCTCCTGGTCTCTCCCTTTCATCTCACCCGTTCAGAGCTCCTTGACGTTCTCGTTCGTGAGCTGCTTGCCGGCCCACAGCGTAGAGCTGGACCGCGTTTGTGCAGTTGCTGCTTTTGCTCTGATCTGCAAGTCTCTTTGTAGATTAGATGACTGTTAACTAGCAGTCACCTGTTTATTTTTATTAGGATTACCATTATAATGGACTTATTTCTACCATGTTTTGTGATTTATATTCACCTTCTTCCTCTTCACTACTTTTCTCCTTCTCTGACTTCTGTTACATTATACACGCTTCCTTTATTTCCTTTTATTCTCTGTGTCTATTTGGAGAGCAAAGATTTTCTTTTCATTCACTTAGTAGTTATCTTTATATTTTTAATATACTTCTCATTTTCATATATTTCTCACAAAAAAATGAAGGAATATATGTTCCTTTTCTTGAACAAAATACCTAATTTCCAGTTCTTAAATTCTCTTTCAATTTAGCTTCCTCCAAACTACCATGTCATTCTTGACTAAAATCTTAGCCCTGGCTTCTCTCAAAACACAAATGCTTTTCATCTTATTCATGTAAATCATTTCCATGACTGCTGCCATTTATCACACCATGATCACTACCGTTATTTAGAGCAAACACCAACCATATCTGTCTTAACACTGTGTACAATTCTCCTTCCTTATAAGTACCCAGGAGTGCCGTGTCATGGGGGAAAGACACTAAACTGGGACAGGTGTCATGACTTAAATGGGTGGCCTCAAGCCTCAAGCCTCAAACAAAACACTATGGACAAGTCAGGTTCTTGGGCCCAAGTGAGACACTTTGCTGTAGAAGCTCAGGTGAAGAAGGGAGAGCTGCTCCCTGGTGGAACAAACTCCAAGCAGAGCGGGAGTCCAAACACTGACAGCCCGACTACTTCATCTTTGCATCTGTCTGTCATCCTCACCATTTCTCTAGTCTCTTCTCAGCCAGGTTGGACCATGGAGGCTGCCAGCTGTCCTCTTCTCAGGGTTAGCCTGGCAGAAGAGGCCACGCTGGTTCCGCTCCAGGTTGGAAAGGCCCAGAGAAAGATTTTAACTTCCCAGCTCTGGGTTTCTCACCTGGTTTCTGACACTCCCCTGCTGTTTACCTTCACAGTTTATTTGCCTAATAAGTTAGAGAATTAGCAGCATTATAATCTATTTTATGACAGTTTTTAATGCAAGTGCATTTATCTAAGTGGCCTGCTCAGTCTTTCTGTTCTTTGTAATTTCCTATTCCATGTACATAAGAGCTCTGTGTTAATAGTCTCTGTGTGCACTGACCCACAGCCTTGCCTCATCCTGGGTTTTTTAATAGAAACCTCATCTTTATTATATGGTCAATTCCCATATGTATGGGTCTATTCTATTGAATTTCTTTTTCAAATTTATTTTTTGAAAAAAAATAAAATAAGATTTTATTTATCTTTAGAGAGAGGGCAAGGGACAGAGAAAGAGAGGGAAAGAAACACCACTGTGTGGTTGTGTCTCATGCACCTTCTACTGGGGACCTGGCCTGCAACCCAGGCACGTGCCCTGACTGGGAATTGAACCAGCAACCCTTTGGTTCTCAGGCTGGCACTTAATCCACTGAGGGGTTGATAATTATTTTCCTTCCATCCAAGATATAAACTGTATTCATATAAAACATATTGTATAAATATTATTAGTGCACACAATAATTATTAATATAATTATAAAGTATAATTTTATTTATGTTTGCAAATTGTGAAATTTTTTAGGCTGGTCTTACCCATGTTAGACTTGGAGATTTAAAGGAATATTGTTGTAAGTCTTGAGACATTTACTGTGTTGATGTTTGAGTGTGCATAGGGAATTTTCCCCTAAGGTGAGAACCAAGGGCTCCTGAATTCTGGACAGCTTTGGAATACGTTGACCCTGAACTGCTTCTACTCAGCACCAGGGGGCAGCATTGCAAAAGTAACTTGAGCAATGTTCTCCTGTAGTTGGTAACTACTTTAGTCTGATTAGAGTCTGAGTTAAAATACTGTTCAGGGAATTTTGTCCTCACTATTTCAGCCTTTGTCAGAAGCCTGTTTATTAAGTAGTGGATGTGCACAAAACACACAGTAAATGATATGAGTTAGTCCAACTGACTGTCCTACCTCCTTCATGTCTCTATACAGATGCTGCCAGGACGACCCCATATGAAAATGCAGCCTGCCCACTCCCCGCCCCTCCCGAACCTCCTCTCCATGCATGCTCTACTTATTTTCCTACCATTTATCAAGTCCAACATATTAGACAACTTATTTATTTATTATGTTTATGGTTTATTGGGTTCACGGCATATCCCCTTCCATGGAATGTAAACTTTATAGGGGAATTTTCTGTTTCATTCAGTGATGTATATCAAGTGCCCACAATAGTGTCTGGAACAAAGTAGATGCCAAATAAGTGTTTGCTGATTACATGGTGGTAGCGGTAATGGGGGTGGTAGTGATGGTGGCAGTGGTGATGGTGGTAATGATGCTGATGGTGGTGATGGCGGTGGTGGTGATGGTGGTTGTGATGATGATGGTGCTAGTGGTGGTGGTGGTGATGATGGTGGTGATGGTGGTGGAGATGGTTGTGGTATTTGTAATGATGGTGGCAAGAGTGGTAGTAGGGGAGAGGTGTTGGAAGTGGTGGGGTGGTGGGGCTGGAAGTGGCAATGGTACTGGGGGTAGCCACCGCTGAGTAGGGCAGTGGAGGCGGAAGAGGCAGGTTGAGATGGTGAAGGTGTGACAACTGTCATAATGTCTACTGAGCTGTGGTTGGTCAGGATCCCCAGGGAAGCTGGAATTTAAACCTTACCAGAGTTTAGATGATGATTTTTAGAGATTTCAAGTGGCCCCAACACTTGAGAGAAAGAGCTTGTTAGCATATGAGCACAGGCCCTTGGTTTCTAGCCTGAGGTGGAGAGGACTGTTCACACACACACATGTGTGCACACACGTGTAAGCACATGAAAGTCAATATTCCCAGCTCTCTGGCAAATGAGCATTGTGCAAGGGAGGGATGAAAAAGAAGCTACAAAAGCCTAGCAGATGTCACTTACCCAGTTCATCATTCAGGTGTTTAGATTCTAAAAAAGGATTTCCTGACACATTTCAAGCTCTAAAAAGAAGAGAATAAATATCGTGGAAATTATGGCTAAGACCATTACAGTCTAGCCCAGAGAAGGTTGCAGGTGGGCCTGCTCCCAGCTTGGGAGGTCTCAAGGCTAGAGGACTGAGCTGCCCGCCCAGGAGGCCCCCAGGCCTGATGGTCAGACCTGGATACTTGATGCTCCTCCAGTAACTGTAGATCTGCCCCTGAGCCTTCACTGGGGGGGGGGGGGGGGGGGGGGGGAGCCTATGCACCCCTTGCTTTAAATGAGCAGGGTCTGCAGAGTCTGGAGTCTTGTGCTGATTCCCAAGTAACCCCCTTCCCACTTTCTCAGCATCTCCAGCCTCTGGAGACAGAGCAGCTGTAACAGATTCTTTCTCGAGACATGGAGGCGTGAACTCGGTGTCTCTGCTATCAGGCCTTCTCGTTCTCCCAGGTGCACACCCCTGAATGAGGGAGGGCTTGAGGACAGGGCGCTCCTTCAGAAGGCAACATGCATCTTGGTTAGATCACCCCCTGAGCTGACTTTCCCAGGGCTGCCCCAGTGTTCATTGTTGTTGGGTGGTTATTTCTGTCCTTCTCAGACCATATCGCAGCTCTCACTCTCTGAGATAAAGGTGGAATGGACATCTTATCGCTATCGTTCTCCTCCCTGTGGGGACAATCGATCACTTGACTGCTTGGCAAGCCACAGGAGCCCTCTCTGCTCGTGCACTGATGCCCACCGGCAGAGGCGGTCCCACGACACTGCTCCGTTAGTCAGTCCTCCTCCCACTGCATTCAGAAGTCGCCCACCACACGGCCAGCTGACGGAAGAATTAAAATAAAACCATGTCTGTGTCCAGTTTTACTGTGGGGGCCACGGCCTTCCCTCTGGTGAGTGTGGATCTCTGAAGAATAGTCTAACTTAACCAGCTATTGATAAGCCTAGACTCTTTGTTTTCTCCCCTCAAACTTCAGCTAGGGAAAAAGAATCACCTGGAAGGCTTGTGAAACCAGATCCCTGGACTCCATTCCTAGAGATTCTGATCCGGCAGGTTGGGGGCAGGAGTTAGGAATGCCTGTTTCTAAAGCTCCCAGGTGCTGTCGCCGCAGCGGGACCTCCATGTACAGTTTGAGTGATGTGGCACCACTCGCTAAGCCCTTGCTATGTGCAGAGCACTTAGCTAAGCATTTCTTATGGGGATGGATCATTTTACAGCTGAAGGACAGAAAGGTTAAATGACTTGTCCAAGTTTCCAAGGCTAGGAAATGGTGAAAGTTGGTTCAAATCCTTGTCTTTCTGCTCCTCCATCTGTAACCGCCATCACTGATCACAGGGATGGCCTGGCCCCTTCATACCACCTGGAAACGTGCACAGCAGCCCCCCACACACCCAGTGGTCTCTCTCCCCCAGCCTCCCCACTCCAGTACAACCTGCGGTCGAGATAATATTCTCCTTTATTCTAATTGTGGCAGTATATGTGTAATGTAAAATTTATCATTTTAACCATTTTTGAGTGTACAGTTCAGTGGCACAAGGGACATTCATATTGTTGGGCAACCATCATCACCATCCATCCACAGAACACTTTTTTTTAATCTTAAAAAACTGAAACTGCTCACAATAAATGAGAACTCCCCTTTCCCCACTCCCCAGCCTTTGGAGACCATTGCACTACTCTTTGTCTCTTTGGATTTGACTGCTCTAGGTACCTGGTATGAGTGGAAGCACACAATATTTGTCCTTTTGTAACTGGCTGATTTCACTTAGCATATCATCTTCAAGGCTCACCTCTGTGTACCACGTGTCATAATTTCCTTGTCTTTCAAGGGTGAATAACCTTTCATTGTGTGAATACACCCCATTTTGTGTATCCACTCCCCCAGCAATGGACTTTTGGTTGCATTTACTAAGGCAGAACAGTGAGAAGCTAAGGAGATTCCTTGACAAGTGGAATAAGGGAAACTGAGACAAAATACTAAACAAGGCCAAACAATTTGAGCAATTTACAGTCAGCTAATGAGTCACAAGGTTTTACCTTCCCTAACCAGGGACACTTAGGAGCAAAGGGTTTCCACATTCCAGACCGTCCTGAGACAGAACGGCCTCGGGCCTGGTCCCTCTTCAATGCTGCTTTTGATGACGTTCTTTAATAATGAAACCAACCAGAAAATAACCTCTGACCCCACTATACACACACTTTGACAAATCAACATATTAAAGGACATGCCTAAAGAGCTCATTAATATTCTGTTAAGACCCGCCCCTGAGACTTCTGCTGGGATGGCCACAGAAAGATAAAAAGCCTCAAGAGAAAGGGTACAAGTCATATTCTCTCTCCCGGAGCACCTGCACCCTCCCTCTGCCCTGCTCCCTCCCCCACAGCCACTGTCCCCAGCTTTAAGAAACACACTCCGTCCACAGGTGCTCTCGCTGGAGAACCCCCAAAACTTCTATGTCTGCTTTTTTTTCTCCTAAATTCTGAGGGACCTTAGGAGACTTGCGACCAGGGAAGTAGTGGGTAGTGGCAACTCATCTTGGGCTAATCCCCTGCACCTGTTTCCAAGGTCCCCTTTTTCTCTGACATTCTCTCTCCTGTTGCTTCTTCTACTGTAAGTCCTTCCTTTGTTTCACTGTCCCCAGCTTTAACAAATGTACTCTCAAAACCATCTGAGCTCATGGTGCGAACTCTTCCCTGCACAGAGTCAAGAACTCACAGACTACCAGTGGGCCCAAGGCAGACCTTCTCGGGGCCCAGACCCCACCCGGTAACACCGCCTTCTGACTCTCGTGAATAAAGCTTCTATGATTATGGGTGTACACGCATCTCTTCAAAACCTGCTTTCAATGCTTGTGGATATGAACCTGAAAATGGAATTATTACTGGATCAAATGGTAATTCTATTTTTAATGCTTGAGAAACTACCCTACCATTTTCCCCAACAGCTGTACCATTTTACATTTCCACCAGCAATGAGCAAGACTTCCAATTTCTCCACCTCCTCACCAGCACATGTTATTTTATTGTTGTTTTTTAATGAGACCCATCTCAATGGATGTGAAGTGATTCAATATAACATTCCTAAAGCAAGCTCTAGTCATTCGTTGCTTGGGTTCCAGGTAGGTAGACAACACAGAGCACTTGCACAAGGGATTCACAGAAGCCCCAGACTAACCCCTACATCCCAGAACCTAATGGCAGAGCTCAGGCAGGAAAAGCAGCAGCTGTGGTGCAGAGAGGGGAGTGCCTGGGGCCGGGGCAGGACGGGAAATGGGAAGTTCAGAGGAGGTAAAGGTGGTCCGGCCTACCCGAGAGGAAAATAAGGCAGGTGAGCATGGCTTGGCTGTGGCAACTGGGGGTCAGGGGGATCCACATCCTGGGCACAGAGTTGGGGTTAACAAAAGCCAAAGGTGGAAACTCTCAGGGAGGGGTGTGGTGGGCAGCAAGGAGGGCATTTGGGTTGAAGTGCTGGAAGCAGAAAGGGTGGTAAGAGGATCTGATGCTGGATTGGTAAGCTGAGACTAGTTCATAGGGGCCCTTGAAGCAGTTCTGCTGCACTTCAAGGCAGAGGAGAGCCTCTGACTGTTTTTGAGCAGAAGTATGACCTGAGACAATGCAAGGTAGTGGTTATGAGCTGGACTGCCTGGGTTCAAGGCCCAGGCCTGCCACCCATTAGATGTGTAACCTAGAATGAGTTAGCATGCCTCTCTGGGCCTCATCAGTTCCCCGTCGGTACAATGGGGATAATAATAGTATTAATCTCCTTAGAGTTGTTGTGAGGACCCAATGGGTAAAGCCCTTAAAATCAGCCTTGGCATTGAGTGTTATGTTAAAGTTAGTGTTTATTGATTGAATTTGAGCTCATGAAAAATAACGTTGGTATCACGATGGAGTTTAGATGGTGTTGGAAAGACAGCAGTTTAGATGGTGGTGTGAAGGCTCTAAACCCAGAGGCCCAAGAGTCATGGAAACAAGTGGTGACATGGCCTGACCCAGCCAAACGAGGGTGAGACTGGAGGGGAGGGGAGTCTCTGGAGCCACTGGGTGGGGAGGTGAAGGCTCTGCCTAAAGTTTGGGGGAGCAGAGGCGTGGAGGGGTGGCCCAAGGGAAAGCGAAGCCTTAAGTCTAAGGGACTAGGTAGAAAGGGACGCTGGCTGGGTAATTCAGGATCATGGGGCCTGGCCTGGGAAAGGTGATGGGTTCTCAGGGGCCCAAAGGGCTCATGAGGGAGAAGACAGCCATCGAGAAGCTGGCTGTCTTCTCCCTCATGAGTGCACCCTCATGAGTGCACCCTCATTTGGGGGTGCACTTAGAACTTAAGAAAGGTGTGGGCTGAAGGCTATGGACCAGAAAAGGGGTTCTGTGGGAAGTAACTCACTGGGTGATCTGATCATAAATTTCTAACTAGGCAGCTCATGAGGAAGTCTTGCCCCAGGCATGTAACTTTTTAGTAAAAGGTTTCTCTTTGCCTTAGCAAGCTCTGACCATTGTTCTCATGCACCTAAGTTAACACACCTTTGAAATCAGCAGCAACCACTCTCAGGAAAGCACATACTCCTGCTAACTGCCCTGTAATCCAGTCCCTACCTGGCTTTCTCCCACCTCCCTGCACATTCACTCTGTAATTTCAAATGGATAAAAGAAGCTGCAAAGTTGTTATTCTCCAAATCATTCTAAATCTTTCTCCCTGGCATATGTCATCAATTTGGCTCAAATAAACTCTTATAAAAACCCTTCACAGATCTGGACATTTCTTACTTCAACGAGGCGGGGCTTTGAGGAGCGATCACTCAGGCAGGAGGGCAAAAGCTCCAAGGTCCACTGAGATTCCCACAGGAGCAGGGGTTGCAAGTGGGGAGAAGAGGGGAGGAAAGCGGAAGAAAGGGAGGGAAAGGAGAAAAAGAAACTGTAGGAGAGAGGGAGAAAGGAGGGAAAAGAAGGTGAGGACAGTTTTCATCTTGCTAAGGAACATTATTGGCTATGGTGTCAGACCTGAGTTTAAGTCCTGCTCTGCCACTCACTAGTTGTGTGACTTCGGGTAGATTACTGGGTCTCTCTGTGCCTCAGCTCCTTAAATGTGTAAGAAGAGAATGATCATGGAACCTACCGTACAGGGCAGTTAAGAAAATTAAATGGGTTAGTGTTTATAAAGCCCCAATTACAATGCCCAGCACCAGGGCGGAGCCCAAGCAATGAAATTATAATAATTATATAGTGTCATTATAATTATGATGAAATCTGAGTTAAATGGACAGAAGATGGAAGAGAGCTAGAGAAAGAGGTAAGTAGAGTGGGGCTGGCACTTAAAAGAAAACCAGGAGAGAGGGGTGGAGGGGGAGGCAAGGCAGGGAGACGTTTAGGAAAGCAGGACGACTGGGCAGGTGTCCGGTGGCAGACGGTGCGGATGCCCCTACGAGGACAGTACTTTGGGATCTGGCAATTAACTCATCTCTAGGAACTTTCGAGAAAGCAGTGTGATTTTTCACAATAAGGAATAAGTGGGAAAGAGAGTTGGAAAAGTAAGTCACCTCTGGGCAGGAGTCCAAGGGAGTAGACGAGTTTGAGTTCCTGACTGGGGAATCTGAATTTATATTTAGATAACTGCACAACCTGGGAGGAATGGAGTAGGAGATGTCCCAGGGCTGGTTTGGGACGCTGTACCTGGGCACGGCAGAGGGAGCAGACGGCTGGTGCGTCTGCGGTGAGAGTACCATACCCGCCCAGGTTAATGTTAGTAGAATTTGATTGACAGGGGCCTAAAATGCCTGTGTTGCAATTTCAACCACTCAATCACTTCAGAGACTGAGTAATTCAGGTTGATTTTTATTAGAGAGAGAGAGCGAGAGAACAAGAAGAAGGAGGAGGAGGAGGAGACAGAGACTGAGAGGAAGAAGGAAAACAAGAAGGGGGGGAGAAGGAGAAAAAGAATATTGTGCAAAGCCTCAAACATCTTACCCTTCTACACACTGGAGCAGGGAGAACAAAGAAGAGGAGTGGGGAGGGGACTGTTGCAGGAAGGAGCCAGACCCAGGCAGCTGTTGGGATTTTTCAGATGAGAGCCTCCCTGCTGCTTACCAGCAGCTCCCACAAATAAAGCTGGAAGATTCTGGGGACATATAAATAGTAACTGCCATTTGAGAAGCCGCAGAGCCTCGCCTGCTATAACCACCGCTGGAGGGTGCTTGCTGAGCATTTAATCTCAGCAGATGACCTCGCCCAGGCCAGCTCGCCAAGTCTTACCACGATCCTCCAAATAATCACACAATGACCATGACGGCCAACCAGGGATGAGTCGTGACCAGCCCAGGTCCCTGGAAATACTTGGGGCTCGTGAGCTGGCCACCTGGGAGGCTAACACAACAGTCAGAGGTTTGTTAAGAAATGACAGTGTTGCTTAATCCCAAAGGAGAACGCAAAGCTGGGCTTCTGTCTATTTTGTTTTTTTTTTTAGTGTATTTTTTAAGTTTCTAATTACAGTTGACATTCAGTATTAGTTTGTATCAAGTTCAAATGTGCAGCACAGTGGTTAGACGATCATACTTTACAGTGCGGTCCCCCGATGTCTCCAGTACCCACCCGACACTACACACTGTTATTATGTGATTGACTGTAGTCCCTGTGCTGCACTTTACACCCCGTGACTATCTTGTTCCTGTCAATTTGTTCTTCTTATCCCTTCACCTTTTTTGGCTGTTTGATGGGCCTCAGGGTCTCAAAGCATCAGGCCTGAGTCAGGCAACTTCAGAAGATGCCCTCACCCCCGGTCCCCGATGTCTTTGCACTTTGAAGCTCTAGAGGGTGGTCAGACTCAGGGGCTGGGGGGCAGGGGTGTTGTCCAAGACGCAGTTGGTGGGATTTTTGGCAGGAAGATGACAGCATTGAATACAATGAAACTCTGTCTGGAGAACAAGCCACTCAGGGCCTGGCTGCTCTGCAGGCTGGCAGGGCATGAGGAATCCTTTGTATGGGATGACAGATCTAAACAGAGCCAGGACTTTTTATCCTTGCCTGCAAGACCGCCAGAGTCCCTGCATTTCCCAGAAAAGGGCTCATTTCATTAGACTCCAACAAAGTGAGCTCTGGATTTCTAATATGAGTAGGAAATATCATGTTTTTTTCCAATTATGTTTGGATCATTGTAGTCTAACTAGACATTTTCTGTTTAATGATTCCTTTGTATATTTCTCTCACAGGACTACAGGGTAACAGCTGTGATTCCAGGGAGATGTACCCAGCAGGGAGCTTGCAACACAACAGGCACTCATTAAATTCTCTCTTCTGTCTGCCCTAGGTGGGTCTGGAGATTTCCAAATCAGATCCAAGTTGTGAGGCAATGTTAACATCAAAGTAGGGGCTGTGGTGTTGAGTTCCTCTCTCCAAACTGGACCCCATAAAGCCCTGGTTCTGTAGCAATGTTAAAAACATCTGTGATTCGTTCATTTGACTCTTTTAATCAGGAAACATAACACGATTGTGAGAGATCCTCACCTGTCAGCAGAGAGTGGCCCTGACAGGCCACCCACCTTCCGGGCATACTCCTTCCTACAGTGAGGATTCAAAGTGAGAGTATTGGTGAAAAAATGCAGAGGATAATAAAAAGACACATTCTCCTGTTTTTGATGATGGTTAGGGGAGATATTTTTCTTGCCCTATTTCTTCCTTTGAAGCTACTTTCTGAGACAGGATGGGAGCTGAGGGAGCAAAATTGGCCCAAGTGAATCATCATAACTGAGGAAAGAGTTGCTTTAAGCCATAACCCCACACTGAGGTACTGGTAGCATCACATGGTGGAAAATTCCATCCCAACCGTTTGGCATGGAGGACCTCAGGGCTTTGAGGGTTGTACAAGAATCTGAGGGGATTACAATTTGCCCAGCAAACAGAAGGAGGACTGATATGGACCCCAGTTTGTGGGGTCTGCGGCGTTATGGATGAGACGAGACAAATTCACGCAGACCACCAAAGTCCTGTGGAGGAAAAGGGATGACACGGCCACTCTCTAAAGGGGAGAGCACCCCAACCCTTGCCTTGACAGGCTTTTATTGCTTTTCTGGGGACATTACATTGAGGACAGTCCTCATTTACTATGCACAGGTTCGTTTTAGGTGGTTATCTTTTACAGAAAACAAAGGAGAGGATGCAGTTAATCACATCACAGAAGGGTATTTGCAAATGCAAAGGGAAAAGTGGTTGAACTGGTTACATTACTCCTTGGGAGGTTTAGCATAGATTTTAGGAAGTTACTTCAAAGATCTGCAGTAAACGTTTGCTGCCTCAATTCAGGGTGAGGGAGTTTTAGCAAAAAGCAAGTCTCAAAGAGGTACAATGCAGACCTGGTTCCCCATGGGAGAATTTATCTGTGGGTGTGGGTCCTGTGCTCTGGACCTCACTTTCCACTGGCCTTTCTGAGCAGGAGCTGGGCCCATGCCACACAGAACAGTCTCCTATAGAGGACACCTGTTTCTAGTCCATCACAGCTACAGGGAGATGCCCGTGGTGTCTGGGCAACAGGTCCCTGCAGTCTGGCCTCCCTGGAGTGCCTCAGGTCAGCAACCACACCTCCCAATCTTGCTATTTAATTCTCTGTCCCATTGTAAGAACTTTTACCTGGACGGCGGGTCTTGACTTTGAGGCTGTATTATATTTGAGACTACGGGGTCACCAGTTCCCAACTACATTAATTTCCTAAGGCTGCCATCATAGAGTGTTATAAACAGAGTGGCTTAAAGCAACAGGGATGTGTCCTCTCACAGTTCTGGAGGACAGAAGTCCACAATCAAGGTGTTGGCAAGGCTGGTCCTTCCGAGGCCTCTGAGGGAGAACCTGTTTCATGCTTCTGTGAAGGCTGGCAAGCCTTGGGGTTCCTTGGTTTATGATGCATCATCCCAATCTCTATGCCCAACTTTCACCAGCAGTCTCTTCCCGTGGCTGCCTTCCCTCTGTGTCTGTGTCCCAAGTTCCTTCTTTTCATGAGGATGCCAGTCATTTTGAATTAGGGACCCATCCTACTCCAGTACGACCTCATCATAACTTAATTACATCTTAAATGACCCTATTTCCAAATCAGGTTACATTGTGAGGTACTGAAATTAGGATATCAATACATTTTGGGCAGGGGTGGAGGGTATACAATTTGACCTATAATACCAACCAGGGATTTTTCTTACTATTTCTCTCTCTTAGACTCCATGTTTTGAACTATTTTGATTACCAAAACAAAATACATTTAGTGATTACTCATTTTCCTGGGATTTTTAAAATACATCTAAGTCATCCAAATAGGCTTTCACTTCCAGAGGAAGACAACTTAGAATCCCTTTTCCCTGCTTCTCCCCTCTAAATACACCCAAATATTCTGGAAAGTATTCCACAGACAATGATAAAAAGGACTCTGAAAGCTGGAAGAGAGAAGACAGACCGCTGGGAGCCTGAAGCCTTGAGGAACCACAATGGGATGAGCCCACTGGGTTTTCTTTGTGTCTCCCATGTGCTTGCAGACTGGGCATGGGGGAGGCCTGTAACCCAGAACCACCCAGGGGCATAGACAACGCACACCAAGAAAAGCCTGCACTCTGGGCAAGGGGGATCCCAGAGACCTGGGGGACAGCTGGGTCCCGCTAGACCAAGTCTACAACCACAGCCGCTGGATGCAGCCTGTGCACCGTGGCAATCCGCTGATGTGCTGCGCTCTGTGTCTGCCTGCTCACAGGCGTGAGGTGGTGAAACCACACCAGATGCCCCCTGTGAGTGCTTCCTCCCCAGAGACGGCACCAGGTAAGACTGAGCAGGAGTCCCAGCAACACCAGAAGAACAAAGCAGATAAAAATAGAATTCACAGTGCTCAGAAAACTAAACTGCCGTTGATACTAATGCCCACAAAAGTAAAACAGAAACTATACACACCTGGGTGACTGCACAGGGCTGCTCACTGAAAAAGAATTAGGGTCAAGAGTCTCCTAACTTAAGAATCAAAATATCTAGGATACGATTAAAAACAAACAAACAAACAAAATTTACCCATCACACCAGGAACCAGGAAAACAGCCATTTAAAAAACAAACAACAAATGTTAACTGATAAGGATTTTAAAGTAGTCACAGTAAAAACACTTCAGCAATGAATTACAAATTCCCTTGAAACATACAAAAAATAGGAAACCTCAGAAAAGAAATAGAAGCTATAAAAATAATCAAATAAAATAATAGAACTCAGAAATATGATAATCAAAATTTAAAAATTCACTGGATGGACTCACCAGTGGAGTGGAGATGACAAAGATAGAATCGGTGAACTTGACAACAAATCAAGAATATACTAAATCTGAACAATGGAGATAGAGGGCTGGAAGGGAGTAAAGGACAGAAAACTGTACTTGAACAATGATTAAAATAAAACTAAAAAAAGAAAAGGTGAACAATGGAGATAAAATAAACTGAAAAAAAGTTAACAGAACCTCAGGAACCTACGGGACAATAACGAGATTCATGATTCACATCATTAAAGTCCCAGGGGAGAAGAAAGAACATGGGACTGAAAAAACTATTTGAAGAAACAAAAATTTCCCCAATTCAACTTAAGACACAAAATCACAGGTACAAGAGGTCAAATAGGATAAACCAAATCAAATTCACACCAAAACACATCATAATTAAACTTCTGAAAACTAAAAACAAAGAAAGAAAAATCTTAGAAACGGCAGGAGAGAAACAACACATCTCCTCTAAAGGAACTCTGATTTGAACACAAGCGGTTTTTTATCAGAAACCGTGGAGTCCAGAAGGAAGAGGCACACTCTTCAAACAAACGCTGAAAGAAAGACCTGGTCACCACAAATCCTACGTATGGGGAAATCCTACATGTGGGGGAACTGTTTTTCAGAAATGAAGAAGAAATAAAGACAAAGAGGAATGAAAAAAAAATGGTTTTTCCCTGGCTGGTGTGGCTCAGTGGATTGAGCGCCGGACTGTAAGGCAGACGTGGTCAGTTTGATTCCCAGTCAGGGCACGTGCCTGGGTTGCAGGCCAGGTTCCCCACTGTGGGGAGCGCAAGGGGAAACCACACATTGATGTTCTCTTCCTCTCTCTCTCCCTCCCTTCCCCTCTGTCTAAAAATAAATAAATAAAATCTTTTAAAAAATTTTAAAAATTGGTTTCTAGCAAACCTATTTTTAAAGAATGTCTAGTGGAAGCTCTTAAAACAGAAAAAATAATAATAGAAGGCTGGGACTTTAAAAAAGAAAATAAGAACAACAGAATACACAGTAAATAATTAAACTCTTAACATACCAATAATTAGTTTAAATGTAAGTGGTCTAAATACACCAATTAAAAGACAGAGATTGGCAGAGTGGATTAAAAAAAATGACCCAATTATATGTGGTCACTTCAAACATAATAACATAGGTAAGGTGAAAGTAAAAAGACATCCCTGGCTGGTGTGCCTCACTGGATTGAGCGCCAGCCTGTGAACCAAAAGGTTGCTGGTTCGATTCCTAGCTGGGACATGCACCTGGGTTGTGGGCCAAGTCCCCAGTTCTCTCACACTGATGTTTCTCCCTCCCTTCCCCTCTCTCTAAAAGTAAATAAACAAAACCTTTTATAAAAAAAAAAGAAAACAAAAAGATAGAAAAGGATGTATCATGTAAGCATTAACTTTTGAAAAGGAGAAGTGGCTACATTAATACCAAAATAGACTTTAGAGCAAAGAAAATTATCAGGGAAAGAAAGGGACTTTACATAATAATAGAAGATCAATCCACCAAAAGAGGTAGCAATCCTAAGTGAAGTGTATATGCACACACCCAAAAAAGCAGATCTTTGAAATACATGACGCAAATATGATAGACCTGAAAGGAGAAATTGAGAAATCCACTATTATAGTTGGAGACTTCAATTCAATACTGTCCTCTCAGTAATCAATAGAACTACTAGAAAGAAAACCCACAAAGACATAGAATATTAGCACCCTCAACCAAAAGGATTTAATTGACTTTTATAGAAGTCAGTAACAGAGGAAGACACATGGTTTTCAAGTGCCTCTAGAACATTCACCAAGAGAGATGACATCCTGGGTTATAAACTAACCTTAACAAGTATAAAAGAAATGAAATCAGACAGAGTATGTTCTTTGATAATAAAAATAAGACTGTCAGCTGATTTCTCAAAACAAACTTTGCAGTCTGGAAGGGATCGTCAAGAAATATTCAAAGTCATGAAAACCAGGGACCTATGGCCAAGATTGCTCTACCCAACGAAGCTATCGTTTAGAATGGAAGGCCAGATAGAGGGTTTCCCAGACAAGAAAAAACTAAAGGAGTTCATCATCACCAAACCATTTTTATATGAAATGTTAAAGGTACTTATTTAAGAAAAAGAAGACCAGAGCTATGAACAATAAAATGGCAATAAATGCACAACTATCAACAACTGAATCTAAAAAACAAACTAAGCAAACAAGAAGAACAGAAACAGAATCATGGATACAGAAAGTGTTTTGATTGTTGTCAGATGGGAGGGGATGTGGGGGGATGGGTGAAGAGGTGAGGGGATTAAGAAGTACAAATAGGTAGTTACAGAATAGCCATGGGGATGTAAAGTACAGTATAGTAAAGGTAATAGTCAAAGAACTTATATGCATGACCCATGGACATGAACAATGGTGGGGGGACTGCTGAGGGAGTTGGGGGTACTGGGTGGAGGGGGACAAAGGGAGAAAAGTCAGGACAACTGTCCTGATCAATAAAATATAATTTAAAAATAAAAAACAAACAAAACAAATTAATATATATACATTTTTTAAACCTAAATAAATAAGTAAATAAAACCAGAAGTCCATAGCAGAAAATGGTGCACTTAAACTTCCCACCTTACCTTATATAAAAATTAACTCAAAACGTATCATGGACCTAAATGTAAAACATTAAAATAAAAAAATTCTTTTTTTTAAAGATTTTATTTATTTATTTTTAGAGAGGGAAGGGAGGGAGAAACAGAGAGAAACATCAATGTGCGGTTGCTGGAGGCCATGGCCTGCAATCCAGGCATGTACCCTGACTGGGAATCAAACCTGCGATGCTTTGGTTCACAGCTCACGCTCAATCCACTGAGCTACGCCAGCCAGGGCAAAATATAAAAATTCTTTAAAAAAATAAGAGAAACTCTTTGGGACCTGGGGTCAAGTAAAGATTTCTTGGGACTTGCCACCAAAAGTATAATCCAAAAAGAAAAAAAATGATACATTACACCTCACTAAAAATTAAAACCTTTTGTTCAATGAAAAACTCTGTGAAAAGGTTGAAAGGAGAGAAAAATATTTGCAAACTACATATCTGATAAAGAACT
The DNA here is from genome assembly GCF_004126475.2 of Phyllostomus discolor. Lineage (NCBI taxonomy): Eukaryota > Metazoa > Chordata > Mammalia > Chiroptera > Phyllostomidae > Phyllostomus > Phyllostomus discolor. The sequence goes on along the minus strand of NC_040911.2, from coordinate 80,398,162 downwards.
AGTATCTGGGATATATTTTTTTAAACTAAAAAATCAACAGTAAAAAAGCACACAATAAATTAGAAAATGGAAAAAAGACATAAACAAACATTTCACTGAAGAGGATACACAGATAGCAAGTAAGTACATGAAAAGATGGTCAGCACATTAAGGCATTAGAGAAATGCAAATGAAAACCACAATGATATATTGCTCTGTACCTATCAGAATGGCTAAAATGAAAAATAGTGATCATAGAAAATATTAGTGCGGAGACACATACATTGCTGGTTGGACTGTAAGAGGGTACAATTACTCTGGAAAATAGTTTGGAACTTCCTTTTAAAACTAAAAAATGGGTTTGCTAGCAATTATACCATTGGGTATTTATCCCAGGGAAGTGAGACTATTTTCACTCAGAAACTTGCACATCAACCTTGTAGCAGTTTTATTCATAACATCTCCAAACTGGAAACCACCCAGATGCTCCTCAAAGAATGAAGAGTTCAACAAGCTTTGGCGCCTTCACGCCATGGAATACTGCTTAGCAGTAAAAAGGAATGAACTATTGATACACATATGGAGTTGGGTGAACCTCAGGGAAATTATGCTAAATGAAGAAAGTCTACATCAAAAGGATACATACTCAGGCTCAGCTCCCAAAGGTGCCCAGGCCCCCATGAAGGCTCCACAGCACAGGCCTATGTCTGCCACTGTGAGGACGGAAGTAGCGTGGCCCCTGGCTGCTGTCCACAGAGGGCTGGTGTCCTCCTGTGCTATTTGTACAAACTGACCTGAGGCAGGATCTGTCAAAAAAAAAAAAAAAAAAAAAAAAACAGAGAGAGAGAAGGTCATCAAGTAGGATTCCTGGTCCACCTATTGGACACACTGATTGGAACAATTCTAATCAAAGTAAAAAAACTTGACAATTTAGGGGAGTCTTACTGTTTTGAGTTTGAATTTCAGAGTCTTAGATCTTAGAGACCTAATATACTACTTAGTGATTTTCAAAATGAGAGTGTTTTTTCCACACATCAGCATCACCTAGTCATTTGACAGAAATGCAAATTCTCATTTCCCACCCCAGACCTGCTGAATCAGAAACTAGACACTGGGACCCAGCTGTCCTGGTTCTAGAAGGGTCCCCGGGGGGGTGCTGATGCATACTCAGGCTTGAAAACCACCACCCCGCTGGTGCTGCATGGATGCCAGTGGCAGTGAGGACACATGTTGTGTTTTAATCGCTTTTCCCAGTGGAGGCCCTCTGGCGAAGCTGCAGTCTGGACCACCTCACCGAGTCACTGTCTTCCAGGCTCCCTGTGACTCCCATCCATACATCCTCCATGTATTACGTGAGCTTTCAGTAGAGGAGGATGATGAAAAATCTTTCAAAAACCACCATCCTCGGTCACTGAAGACCACAAGCTAAGACATAATTTCCCGTAAAAGCCATACCGGCCAGGGAATGCGTGTGCCCATTAGGCCTGGCTTAATGAGCACTCTAACTTGGAGAAAGGTGATAATTTCCAGAGCTGCCCGAAGCCTTTATTCTCTGCCCAGAAGTGATGCTATGAGAAGTGAAATTACACATAAATGCTTTACAAAAGAGGCCCCAAATGTAACTTACACTAAATATGAATAATAACATTAATAACATCTCCCTCATCTTGTTTTTTATCTCCGGCCCTGGAAGGATCAAAGGCAGCTGATAGTTGCAACTTCAAAGGCCCCTCGCACCCAGGTCTGCCAGTCGGCCTGCTCCCCCGGCCTCTCTTCATCCTCTGTTCCCACCTCTCACAACCAGCGGAGGCACCAAACCATCTTAAGGGGTTGTGAGAACCTTTCTGCCTACGATGCCTCTTTTGTAAAATTAATGGCACTAAAAAGGAGTGTAAATTCTCTGCTGAAGCCACTGTTGGTTTAAGGGCAGGTCACCTGTTCAGCGCTGGCAACTGTGATGGGAGGTGGCCCTAAGGCACTAGAGCATGAGACATGCTGGCGACCCAGCCCTTTCAAATCCTGACTTATTAGTGGGCTAATTGCGGGGTTGGGGGTGGAAGAGGGCCCAGTGCCTGCAGCCAGACTGGGGGCATTGATCCCCTGAGAGCCAGGTTACCTGGGGAACCAACCTCTCACCTTCAGAGGAAAGGGGCTGGGGCAGCAGAGGTCTACAGAAGTGATGTCCACCCTCCAAAACCCCAGTGGCTTACCATTGGCCTGGAAGCTGAACCTTTCTAATAACCCCCCGGGAGATATGCTGTTCCTCAGGCCTCACATAGTGCAGGAAGGTCTAATAAGCAAGTTCTGAACAGCAGACCCGCACCTTTGAGGGGTTATAAATGGAGAGAGAGATTTTCTAACATCTAGCACACATCTGCCGCTCTAAGCAATGAGGATTTTAATGGGGAGAGCAGGGATAAGGGGGGACAATGCTGAATTTTTCCTGAGCCCTGTGCTCCTGGAAAACAGTGGTGGTTAAGAAAGCCCCCCACCCTTTTGTGTTCCAGAAAGGACTTACTGCGAAGAAGCACCCTTCCCCCATAGGACTTAGATAGGATGGATGGGTGCCCCCATGTCCACCTACACAGAGCCAGACACAGGCCCTCCAAGTTCCCATTTTTGCCTCATAAATGATAGATGAACTGCTTGCCCCCGCTGATCAATTGGAACATGCACGTTAACCAAGCTTGGTTAAGATTATTTCCTTCCCTGAGGTCCCCGAACTTGGCCCAGGGTCAGCCTGAGCCAACACACAGCCCCTCCCCAACAGTCCCTCTGGAGAACAGGCTGGCCCCAGGGTAGAACATGCTCTGATCTATGTCCCATCACGCCAGTCCCCTTCATCCCACGTCCCCACACCCGGTTCTTTCTAGCCTTCTCCCTGCAAAAGATAAACTCCTCTGTACCTAACCCTCGAGACAGGCAGTTCCTAGGGTCATGGCGCATTCCCTGTTGCTACAGCCCCATCTGCCCAGCTCCCCTGCACGTGCAATAATAGTTCCTTTCCCTCCCTTCATATTCCTTTCCAATAAGGTCCTTCCTTACCAGGTGCACATTTGGTTTTTTTGTTTTGGTTTGTTTGTTTTGTTTTTGTTGTTGTTTTTTGATGGGAAAAGGGGAGGAGTTATTTAGAGGGGGGTTATTTTGGACCAGTCACCCTGAAGGCAGGCAGCTGAGGGCAGCCTGAGGCGGCTGTGTCCCGGGATGGGTAGAGGGGACAGGATGAGGGATGGGTCACTGCCTAGCTGGCGGTGACATTTTGCCCAGGGTCAGCGGGGGAGCACAGGACTGAGGATCCAGGGGGACATGCGGTAGGGCAAGAGGGCAGCCATCCCAGTCTCGGGCTTGGATGCCATTTTAAATGCTCCAACTGCTTCTTCGCTGCCTTCTCTCGCATGGGACCCCAATGTGGATGCGCCCAAAGTTGGCCAAATAATGGAGACTGTGGTCTGCCTCCCACCTCTGCACTTTCCTCTAGCAATTAACCCCTCACTCTCCCATACCCTCATCCTCTCCCCGTGCACCAGCTCCTTCCTGGAATTAAAACATTGCCCCCATCTAAAACAATTTCCTCCTTGACTCCCAATCCCGAGGCTTCCCTTTCTCTTCATAAATAACTAAATTTATTTAAATGAATTACCTGCATCACTGCATTCTGCCATCTCCCAGCCTAGCCTCTCCCTTGGAAAGCTGCCTCTGGCCCACACCGCTCCACAGCGCCCTCCTGTGGCCGTATCCACAGGTGGGTCTGATGATGACTTGATTATCCTCCTTCCTGGAGCTCCTCTAATAGGTTCATTGCTGCCACAATTTTATTATTCCAACCTCTCCGTTTCTCCTTCTGAAACTGCTGGTTTCCTCCTCAGCCTGGGCCTGGGCTTGGGCCTCATTGCTCTTTCCCGCCCTGGCTATACATTCTTCCTGGGTTACAAGTATCATCTACGTGCTGATGACCACCAGACTTGAACTTCCAGCACAGTCTAGTCCGGAGCTGGGAGGAGGCCAAGCACACCCTCCTAGCTGCCTGCCCACACCTCTCCTTCAGAAAATGGCACCAACATCCACATGGGCCTTGGTCTCCAGGCTTGCCTTTTCCTCACCCCACACCCCCAGATCGGCAGCAAAATGTGTGCCTACTTCCTCCAAAGCCTGTTGCCCTGTTGCTTCTCCTAATGTCCAATGTTGCCCCTCTAGTCCAAGTCATGGGCATCTCTCTCTGGACCTCTCCTGTGAGCCCCTCAGCTACCGTGCCTGCCTGCTCCTAATGGGCCACCTCCCCTGAGCTGCCACAGAGACCGTGCCCCTTCCCTCTCGAAGCCTTCAGTGGGTTTCCCCTGAACATCAGTGATGACCCTACGTCTTCAGCGTCACCTGTGAGGTCATCGTGTGCTGCGTGTCCCCTTCTCCCACTGTTCACTGTGCTCCAGCCCTGCTGACCTTCCATTCCCTAAACTCACAGAGCTCTTTTCTTTCTTTTAAATGGATTTTAGAGAGAAGAGAAGGGAAAGAGAAAGGGAGAGAATCATCGATGTCAGAGAGAAACATCGATTGACTGCCTCCTGCTTGCACCCCAACCGGGGACCAAACCTGCAACCCAGGCATGGGCCCTGACCAGAAACCAAACCTACGGCCTTTCAGCGATGCTCCAACCAACTGAGCCACACCAGCCAGGGCCATAGAGTTCTTTTCTACCTCAGGACTTTGCACATGCTCTTTCCTCTGCATGGAGCACCCATCTCCCATTTTCTGCTTGGTGAAGGCCAATTCATCTCTTGGTCACAGCCGCCAACACCTGTCCTCAAGGCGGCCTTTCTCTCCACCCCAACGTGCATCTGGCCTTATGTTATGCTCTCTTGTCGCTTCTGAACACCTTCTCAGCACTTATCACATTTGTATGGATAGCTACTTAATATCTATTTTTTCTACTTAACCATAAGCTGAGGGGCGTCAGCCTGTCTGTTCTCATAGCAACTATTAGAACCATGCCCTTAGCAGAGCACTAGACACAGAGCAGGGGGTCAATGAATGTGTTTTGAATGAACACAAAGTATTTTACAATAACAAACAGACACACACTCACAAGGACACTGATTAAACACATCAGAGTAGTTACCTGCTGGAGCCATTGGCATCCCACCCAGTTCCTTTACTCGGTAGAGTCCCGCCTTTCCCCCACCCCACCTGCACTGAGTATTGGCTGCTAATGTCACACAATAGCTCCTCTTCTTTGGAGAATTGCCTTCAGCTGAGGAGAGCTCTTGGGCCACCCTGAACCCCCCAGATCACAGGCCTGCCCCCTTGCCTCAAAGTAAGGTGAGCGGAATAGGGAAGAGAAAGCAACACTCTGTGATTGGTGCTCCAGAACTCCCCATGGAATCAAGTGGGGGCTCGATGTCAACTGAGCTCATGTCTTTCCTCAGCACCTTCCTTAACGTGCTTACCTAGCCAGGCTTTCCTGAGAGCTGCTCCTTAATAAACCACCGGACAAGAAGCTCTGTCTCAAGCTCTACTTCTAGGAAACCCAATCCAAAACACCAATAATGGGGACAGAAGTGTTTGTGCAGTCAGGGATGAGAAGGGAAATTAAATGGAACAAGAAAGAGGCCCTGCGTGGACCAGTGCATACCCAAGAATTGAGGTGGATGAATCAACTCTCTGTATCTTTGGTCCCTCCCAAAAAGCGTTGGAGGAAAGGATGAGAAGGGAAGGAAAAGAGAGGGGAGAGAAGGGAAGGGGAAAGGAGCAGTGGGAAGGGGAGGGGAGAACCCCTACTTCTGGCTTATATTCTTCCCTAGTTTGAGCCTCGCTCTCCTCCCCCGCTCCACCAATCCTTTCAGGGAATCTCAGTCCCTTCAAAAAGAACTGGGTATTAGGTCCCTAAACCCTCTTTGCCCTGAAACCAACCTGCTTGCCCTGTGTTCTACAACATAATCCTTTGTTGATCACTGGCAAGGGCACTGGGTAAAGCAGTGTTTCAAATCCTGACCCCCTGGGCATTTGAGATAGTTAAATATGTTGTCATGGTGACGCAGCCTGCAGATTAATTTACAAAGCCTCCTGGAGCCAAGCTGCTTTAACCAGGTGAGAATCTGCCTAAGGGGGGAGGGGAAATTCCACAGCCCTCTCCAGACACGGTTGGGACTTCCTCGGACCCAAGAGGGGGTGGGGAGGTAAAGCAGCCACCACTCCTATTTCAGGAGGA